>NC_085141.1:235330974-237730974 GCF_024139115.2 Armigeres subalbatus | reverse complement strand
CATGCTTCACCGTCCCGCCAGGAGCCCGAACCATGCGGGATCACATCCCTTGGCGCAGGGTTTTTTTAACTTGGCTAGTCTATGGAACATGTTTGAGATGTTCTCCATTTGTATGTCACGGGACGGGAGGTACTGGTAAAAGTGACATGGCGATTGTCTAATGTCTAATGCACCCCGCCCCCATAGTTAGAGATTTATCTGTGAGTTGTGAGCGGGATAAAAATTGATTTGAGTGACAGGAGGGTATTCAAATCAAACGGAATTTTGCATATGCCTTGGAAAGATTTTGTTGTTTATGCGAAAATGAAAATGCTTGAATTCTGGTTGGTCATATTTGAAAAGGTGTTTTTTTTGTTTTTATCATAAAATATGCAGTAGCAATGCAAGATAAAATTTAAAAAAGTCTCAATACCACATCGAACTTCATAATCATGCAAGACAAATGCAATGTTTGAAATTGCCAATGAACCACATGCTTTTCAAATGTTTTCTATTGCATTTGGAAAAATCATATTTCAGTGGAAACTTCAGAAGTGGCCAATGAACTCGAATGATCTGCAAACATCTTCTATTGAGTTTGATTGGTACAATCATGAAGTTTGATATTTGTAGCAAGGTGAGTAGCTGAGTAGCCCTCTTCTACAAGGTCCTCTGGGACAATTTGAAGGTACTGGAAACGGTCAGTCGTCAATGGTTCAATTTATATTCTATATAGATTCGTAATTTTCCAATGCGTTTGATTGCGCAAGGTAGCGAACTCGACCCTCTTTTATTCGTATTTTTCTTCATCTATGTGATGTTGCTTCTTTGCGGTGGTTGTAAGTGTGTGTAATACAATGTGTATGCATGTGTATTTTATTACACGTTCAATGCAAGACTGTGAACGACTTCATGCGCTGCTTAATGTATTCATTGTCAAATGTAGCAATAACTAGCAGATGCGTGGTGTCCCTAAATGTATGGTGATGACGTTCTGTAACATTGTAACAATCAGTCAAGAGCAAGGTATGAAGTCGCTTTATCTCCCGTAAACACTGCCTCTAAGACTAGTATTTGCTTGACCGTGTTATCGAGACGAACTTCTTTACCCCGATGGACGATGTGGGATGCAAGTAAGCAAGCACAGTTAACCCAACACTACAATTCTAAACGCTGCCAACTTCCATGGACATTCCTAACGCTGTGAGTCCTCTCAACCCTCCTGGGCATTCCGCACCCTCTCGCCCGGGCAATAAGATGCTTTAAACATTCCTTCATTTTCTCCTCCTACGTACCAAGTAGTCTATGAATCTTCTCGACATCGCCTGGAGAACTCTGGGGCCTTCAATAAAGGGTTCTTCACCAAGATCCACAGCGGCCTCACTAATTCATCATCCAAGTTATCTCCTCTTCAATTCGGAGCTGAGCCAAATAGTCGCCCATTCAATCCCCGAATCTATACCATTTTGTCGAAGAAAATTTCATCAAATGACATTTGGTCGAAAGTACATTACGTCGAATAGACAGTCGAAAATTAGTTTTTAATCCACTACAGACGTAGGACATTTGGTCAAAACGACACTACGTTGAATAGACATTTGGTCGAATGGACATTCAGCCGAAATCAGATTTTTGAATGAAGAATCTTTGTACATTTGGTCGAAAGAACATATTGTAAAAAGCGGATTTACGAAATAATAATCTTGGTACATTTAGTCTAATGACGTTCCGTCGAATTGATATTTCAAAGAAAGGAACTTTAGTCAATAACAATTAACAAATAAATGATTTTTGCGGTGTTTCTAAAAGTCGCATAATTATAGCTCCAATATTGTCCAAAGAATGATGGGTTTGTAAAAAAATAAATAATACGAAAACGGTGAATATTCCGAGAATATTCCCGACTGGATATTGGCTTTGGTGAACCCCTCCAACCGACTACGATGAATCTATACCACATGATCCAAATAAGTTTAGTCAAATGATGTTTCGCCATTAGACATGATGTCCTCTATTCGATATGACCTCGTCTATTAGCTCATATGACCATTTGGTCGAAATTAAATGTTTGGGTTGGAAGGCATACTGTACTAATTATTTTATAAATATTAAGTGAAAGAAAGAGTAAAAATAAAAAGAATAAGAAATGTTATTCAAGTCAATCAACGAATTGTTCAAAAGCCGACTACGATGAAGTATTGACAAAGTAACATTAATATAATTGATTGTTGAGCTTGTGCCGAAACATAGAATAGTGGGTTTTTCACCATCAGTACCTAATATTTTGCTACTTGGCAAAATAACATTAATATAATTGATTGTTGATAGGGGCCTCCTTAGCCGTGCGGTAAGATGCGCGGCTACAAAGCAAGACCATGCTGAGGGTGGCTGGTTTCGATTCCCGGTGCCATTCTAGGCAATTTTCGGTGTGGAAATTGTCTCGATTTCCCTGGGCATAAAAGTATCATCGTGTTAGCCTCAAGATATACGAATGCAAAAATGGTAATTTGGCTTAGAAACCTCGCAGTTAATAACTGTGGAAGTGCTTAATGAACACTAAGCTGCGAGGCGGCTCTGTCCCAGTGTGGGGATGTAATGCCAATAAGAAGAAGAAGAATTGATTGTTGAACTTGTGCCGAAACATAGAATAGCGGGTTTTTCACCATCAGTACCTAATATTTTGCTACTTTTGTAATTTTTTTTTCTATAATCCACCATGGTCTCCAGAAGTTTCTGTTAGCTTAGGTAAAAAATCCTCCTTCCGTATTCGTTTCTTCCACTGCTGAAATTACTCGAAGAAGAGTTGTTTGGCCAAAACCCATTCGGCTGAAAGCCATTTGGCCAAATGCCACTAAGCCGAAAGTTGTTTGGCCGAATATACCATTTGGCCGAACAGACCATTAGGCCGAATGGGTAATTTAACCGAAAGTGTAATTTGGCCGAAAGGGTCGTTTGGCCTAAAGGGTCATTTGGTCGAAAGGGCCATTTGAGCCGTCTCACTTCTCACTCCTCATTTCTCACCTCTCATTGTAAAAAGGAACAGCGCGAAATGAGTAGTGAGACGTCTCACTACTCAATTTGCGCTTCTCACTTTTTACAGCGAGAAGTGCTAAATGAGGAGTCAGAAGTTAGAAGTAAGAAATGAGTCAGAACTCATTTCTCACTTCTCACTGTGAAAAGTGAGTAGTGAGACGTCTCACTACTCACCTCGCACTACTTACTTTTTATAGCGAGAAATGAGAAATGAGGAGTGAGAAGTGAGACGTCTCACTCCTCACACCTCATTTCTCACTTCTCACTGTGAAAAGTGAGTAGTGCAAAGTGGGTGGTTAGACGTCTTACTACTCATTTTGCGCTTCTCACTTTTTATAGTGAGAAGAGAAAAAAGAAGAGTGAGAAGTGAGACTCTTCTCATTTAAAATTTTTCACTTTTCAAATGACCTATTTGGCCAAACGATCCTTTCGGCCAAATGACCCTTTCGGCAAAATGACCCTTTTGACGAATTTCGCGCCAACTCGACCAGCAGTTGGCAGCACCATCTCAGAATCGAATGAAACTTGGTGGGCATAAAGATATGGTATTTCTAAGCCACTCTGCATACTTAGTTTTTCAAAATTTGTCAAGAGTAACATTTGATGAGGGCCTATTTTTTTTTTAAATCGATGTAACTTTAAAATGACAAGACCTACAAAAAAGTGTTGTATGGCGGACTGGCGTGAACTACACAGAAGTTTTTTGAAAAAATATCCAAAAAATAAAAACCAATTTCCACACTGAAAAAAATTAGTTTTAGAAATTATAATCAATATTACAAAAAACCTCATCTCAGAAATCGATGAAATTTTTTCTGCAGATAGGTATTTCAATTATCTAACTTTCCCTGTGACATATTTAAGGAAAACAAGTTTTGCTAAGAAAAACTTTTTTTATGTTCATATTGAGAGAAAATTTATAAGCATGTTTTATGCCTTCAGCGCCAAGTATAGGCTCGGCAGCCTATCATTAACCAACGACACATTTTGGACGTATACAAATTTGTTTTGGGAGCAATTTAGCATAGTCTAACATTAATGTGGACCAACATTTGAAAAGGGCGTATATATTGTTAGATTTCTTATATCAATGATACACACAAATGACCAGATCTACAAAATTGTGATGTTTGATGGACTATTGTAATTTTGTCTAAGCTGTAAAATCTGAAACATAAAAGAGCGTTTCGTTCACCGAATGTAAAGATTAGAATTGGAATAGCTTTTTAGCATTTTTTAAATATTTATAACTTTTTCGCATTTTTTTTTATTTTTTCTTCAAGTTTATTTGTTACTACATTTAATTCTTATTTCTACTTGAATGCTCATTAATTTGTTAATTTACTCGAACAATTTGAAAACTTTTGGGTCTTCATCTGAGTTGGAATATTTTTTAGCCAGGATTTTATTATGAGCGATTGATATAAAAACTTTTGTGTGCCAGTTATAGTTTTTGCATTTTTGAAAAGTTCATCAAACTCTTCAGCCAGTGTTGAGCATTGCTCATTCGATATATAACAGAAATGTAATTTAGTGATATTTTTGTCTGTTTGTGTGACTGTCCAGCCCATTCGTCCAACTCCCGAAAAGTCTTAATAGTATTTCCATAATCTTTGGCAAGACTTGCTCGTTTTGCCATTCGTTTGAGAGTGCCACCAATAGCATAGCAAGGGCCTTTTCCGTGCGATGATGCAAAAAAGTGCCATTTTGCTTCTAAGCCATGTTCAGAATTGAAATTACGCAGACTTGCAAAGTTCTTTTTTTTATAATGTGCTGCAGCTCCATCAGACATAAAAGTAAATTTTGTAAAATCGATCGCCTGTTTAAAAAAGTCAATTAATTTTTAAATAAACAAGTGAACAGCTTTTGTGTCATGGGTCAATATTTCTGATATTATAATAAAGCTTTCGATTGCGTTTTCTAATTTACCGTTTCTTTTGAAGTAAACTTTAAATGGATGTACTGCTGCCTGGAAACTAATCCAATGATGAGCAGAATTTTGGATAATGAATGAATAATTTTCAGAGAAATCCAACAGTACAAATATTTCACTTTGACCTGAAGTATTTTTTTTTTTCAAAGCAATTGTTTTTAAGTTACTTCGATACAAAAAGTCAAAGAAAATATAAACCCTTTTCAAATGTTGGTCCACATTAATATTAGATTTTGCTAAATTGCTTCCTAAGGGGTCGTACACTTATTACGTAAGCAATTTTTCTGGGTTTTTCAACGCCCCCTCCCCCTTGTAAGATTTTTTTCATACAAATGATTTTTGGGGCCGTACACATATTACGTAAGCACTTATGGAGGGAGGGGGGTCGGTAAATATCTTACGCTCCATATAAATAAAAAATTATTATTATTATTATCTTTATTAAAGAGGTTCATGAAGATAATAATAATAATAAATTTTTTATTTATAGAGAGCGTAAGATATTTACCGACCCCCCTCCCCCCATAAGTGCTTACGTAATATGTGTACGGCCCCTAAACAAATTTTTATACGTCTAAAATATGTCGTTGGTTGATGAAAGGCTGCTGAAACTATATTTGGCGCTGTGGGCATAAAACACGCTAATAAATTTTCACTCATTATGGACATGAAAAAAGTATCTTTTAGAAAAAAAACTTTTTTTCCTTAAATATGTCACAGGAACATTATTCCCAGAAAAGTTAGATAAATGAAATACCTATGTGCAGAAAAATTTCATGGATTTTTAAGATGAGGTTTTTTAATATCGACTTTAATTTCTAAAACTATTTTCCTTTCAGTGTAGCAATCGTTTTTTCCAAAAAACTTCTGGGAATTTCACGACAGTCCGCCATACAACACTTTTTTGTAAGCCTTGTCATTGTCATATGCAGAGTGGCTTAGAAATACCATATCTTTATGCCCACCAAGATTCATTTGATTCTGAGATGGTGCTGCCAGCCCCATAGCAGGGTTGGCGAGAAATTCGTCTTTTGGCCTAATGAACCTTGGGTTTCGGCCAAACGACCCTTCTCCGAATTACTCCAATCAGTTTATCCATGTATCTTGTGGATAATTTATTCAAATTTAACCATTATCTATTGATGAATTATCCATTTAACTAATTATCTATTTCCGAATAAACACTTTCAACATTCGACTAAACGTCCTTTCCACTAAATGTTCTTTCGACTAAATGTCCATTCGACTAAATGTCCCTTTGACCAAATATCCTTTCGACTAAATATCATTCAACAAACTGTCCCAAAGCCGTTTCAGTAACCATTGATGTTCCATTGGCGAGTATGATATCCGGCCAACAGGCATTATGCAGATAAAAATCTACCTTGATAAAAAGGCCTGGGCCTAATAGTAACTTTTACTTTGAATACTCATTCTAAACCTTGTAGGTTAGTTGGTAAAAGTTACAAAAAAAATAATTTGTACAATAGTTCCAATGCTTTAAAGTTCAAGGTTTTATCCTAGATTTTTATTTTTTTAATTATGGGCTGCTTTTCGACTTTTGCATATTAATATTTTGGTTTATGTTTCACCTGATAATAATCAATTTTAGATTTATTTTTTCTTTTAAACATAGGCTGTTCTTTAGAGCTACAGGGAAGGGTTTATTTTCGGCTTGCAGTCTTTTTTGATGAACTGAATGATTTTTATGATATCATCGCCGACGTTTCGGTGTTTGGTTCACACCTTCTTCAGGGCTTGACTAAAATCTTCGTTGTCGGAAATCGTCGATCTGACGGTGGATGGATTTCCGACAACGAAGATTTTAGTCAAGCCCTGAAGAAGGTGTGAACCAAACACCGAAACGTCGGCGATGATTTCATAAAAATCATTCAGCTCATCAAAAAGACTGCAAGCCGAAAATAAACCCTTCCAGTTAATCAAAATTCAGTCGTTTACAAACATAGCATCCATTTATATTTTTTTACAAAATATCAGATACTTCCATAACATGTAGAAATATGGTTAAGGATCATTTGGCCGAACGCCATTTTAGCTGAATGTCGTTTGGCTGAATAGCAAAAATTTGTTTCCTTAGTAGTAAGATGTGTTCAGTTACATGTGAGGAGTGAGTAGTGGGAAGTGATGAATGAAAAGTGACAAGTGAATGGTAAGAAATAAGATGTGATAGTTGTGAAGTGAGAAATAGGAAGTGAGTAGTAGGGTGGCTCAAAAAACACTTTTTCAAATTTTTTGATGGGCCGCCCTCTTATTCGGTTCTATTTGATGCCCTGATGCTCTGGGCAAAATTTCAGCCAAATCGGTCAACGTTTGGGCAGTGCTAAACTTGTTGGAAGTTTATATGGAAAAATATATGCAGAAACATCCAAAAACGGTGATTTACAGTTGGACGGCACCATTTACGATCAAGAATCATGATACTCATTCAGTTATTGTAGAATTGAATACAGAATGATATGCTGAAAACCGCGAGAAGATTAGAAGATATTAGCATTTTACTGGAGTGTTGTACGGTTGAATTTATTTCTTTTTAAAGGTAAAAGAAACGAAATTTGCTCAAACTCCGCTTCAGAGAAATGCTAATAACTTAGCCGGGCAAACTCTAATCTTCTTGCGGTTTTCTGCATAACAATCTGTATTGAATTCTTCAAGATCTGAATGAGTATCATAGTTCTTCATCGTAAGTTGTGCCGTCTAACTGCAATTCACTGTTTTTGGATGTTTCTGCATACATTTTTTGCATATAAACTTCCAACGAGTTTAGCACCGCCCAAACATTGACCGATTTGGCTGAAATTTTGTCCAGAGCATCAGGGCATCAAATAGAACCGAATAAGAGGGCGGCCCATCAAAAAAGTTGAAAAAAAGTTTTTCCCATACTAATTTGAGCCACCCTAGTGAGTAGTGAGGAAAACAAAAACAAGAGGTGAGAAGTGGGAGATAATAATTGAGAATAGGAAAGCGAGATGTTGAAAAGTGAGAAGAGAATGGCGAGATATAAGTTAGAAGGAAAGAAGGAAAAACAAAGAAAAGACAAGAAAGAAGAAAAAAATAGAAAAAAAAAGAATAAAGAAGAAAGAAGGAAAAAAAGCAGGGCGTAAAAAGTCAAGGAAGAATATAGATTAATTTTGTTTTTTCAATTCTCACCTTTCATTTGTCACACCTAACTTCTCATTTCCACTTGTCATAAGACGAGTTTGTACAATCCCATTTAATTCCAAACTCGTCTTATGACAAGTGAAGACATTCCACTAAAAAGCTCAAAATAATTTCTTCTCATTTCCAACTTCTCACTCCTCCGGTTTTACTTCCTACTTCTCATTTCTCCCTTCCCACTTCTCATTACTCACTTCGCACTTCTCACTTCTCTGTTCTCGCATTTCTCACTTTTTACTTTTCAATTCTTACTTCTCACTTCTCATTTGTCACTTCTTAGTTTTTGCTTCTCACTTTTCACTCCTCGCTTCGCTCTCTCAATTCGAATTTCTCATTTTTTACTGATCACTGTGCGTTTGACTTTTCATCTCACACTTCTTATTTTCAAATTTCTCATTTCTTATACTTACTTTTCACTTTTCAATATTCAGTTTTCACTTTTCACTTCTCAATTTGCACTCAACTCATCACTTCTCACTTTTTATTTCTCATTTCTTATTTTAATTCACTTCCTACTTCTCACGTCTTTTTTCTTATGAGATGTTAGAAATGTGTCATTCCTCTCTTCTCGCAATGCTCACTACTCGCTTCTTATTTTTCAACTATTCGGCTGGAACGGCATTCGGCCAAATAGTCTGACATCGTATCGTGCATGTGGACAGATGCTGACAATCTTTAGTAAGCGAGGGAAATTACTTCGGCTTAGAGAATATCGAGTAAGGGATATATTAAAGGGACTTTGAATTTCGTCGAGAAAGGGAAAAAAATCGATTTAGGAAGAGTTCACTGTATTTAGCCAAATCATCCTTTTCATCAAAGGTATCATAGAATATATTATTTTTTCGTACTTTCGACCTTGTGACCCAGTAATTTTGTTTAATTTTAATTTATTATTAATTGCATATTATTCGGCAACTCGGCCGTACGAAAACCATTTTTTTGTTAAATATCTTGGCTGTGCATATGCACAGCATATGTTTCGAAATGAACAAATTGATATGAAATTTGCGAAAAAGAATCCACGTGTCTTGGAGGGACTCGAACCCTCAACCTCCTACTCTCTAGATAGGCGTGATAACCCCTACACAACAAGGTCACGGTTGCGGAAAAGCCATCAGAATCCGAGTACCAACGTCCACCACGGTTAACTCTCTTTTTTGCAAATTGAATATCTTTCGGATGCTTGATTTGTCCAATCACCACATGTGCTTTACTGTTGTATATCCACAGTCAAGCGAGTGCACATTGTTTATTAAACGAGAGGATCACACTTTAATTTATTGTCTATTCGACCTTCTGCCCTTTTGTACTTTCGGCCATTTGTCCTATCGACTTTTTGACACAGGTTCGATATCTTCTTTAAAAAAAAGCATTTTCCCCGATTACGCTAAGAGAGTATGATTCCTTCCTTATTAATCATTATGCTAAAATAAAGGAATTATTAAATCACTCTTTCACTTCACTCTTCGTGATTTAAGAGTAGGATCCATACAATTTTGTTTCTCAATTCGAGCAAATATGGAGACAGAAAAAAGCGATCATATGTTTTTTGATTATGCTAAGCAGCTATATGGATCATGAAACTTCAGTGGGAAGCCAGTCTTCTAAAAAAAAATCTATTCGGCTGTACAGCCAATTCGGGCAAATGGTCCATTCGGGCGTATGATCCCTTTGGGCAAATGGTCTTTTCGGGCGTTTGGTCTTTTCAGGCGAATGGAATTCGGGCATTGTTACATTCGGGCGAATTGATTTCGGGTCTTTGTCATTCTGGCGTTTGTGATAGAATCATGTCAAAAGGTTTCAGCAACTTGATTGTGACCAAATCTGATCACATATGAGTCGCAGTAACCCATGTGAAGCATGTGTGCTGCATTGCTCGCTTCTCACTATTTCAAGTGATCCTGTTTGCCAAACTACCATTATGGTCAAAAGGTGACCTATTCGGGAAAACAACATTTCCAGCCAAATGGCTTTTTCTGTTAAACGACCGTTTCTGCAAATGACCAATTCTGCCAAACGACTTTTTCGGCCAAACGAGATAGTTTGCATCTGCCACCGGGTACGAAGTGATATTTCTTTCTCTTCGGTGGACCACAAAGGTTATTGATTAGTATTTGGAGGATCGTGTTGTGTTAGTGTTGTGCGTCGTTTCGGTCGTCCAAAACGAGATCCTCTACAGTTTGCATATGCCACCGGGCATGCAAGGTGAGCAGAGATGTCCTATTTAAAAAATCTGCTCTGGTATTTGGCGTGCACCATTTCGTCAGATTGAAATGACAATGATGGTGAGGAGTGTTCATGCCCGGTTCTTAGTCACTTCGCACGATCCGGTATCGTTTAGCTTTGTAGGATCGAGAGATAAATCAATTGAAGTGCTCGGTGTTCAGTTGGTTAGTTCGTTTTGCTCTGTGCGGCCGAATAATAGTTAGTTAAAATCATTGTGTAAAAATTGGCATAGTTGCATAACTTATCAGAGTGAATCCAGATCCAACGATTTCTACCGACTAACTGATAATCCTTTCTGTGGTTTTGTGGAGACGCAGAGGTTAACACGGTCTTCAAATAGTAAAAAACATCTTATAATATTTCTTCCCACTTCCTAACTGACAACAAATACGTGACCGGCGTTGTTATTGATCATTTGGACATTTTAATCATAGAAACTCGCACACTGAAAATGCTTGAGCAATCAGTCAATCATTCAGTTGATTCTTTGTGCAATTGTGATTGTGATCAATTACCATACCAGTGGCAACCATAGATATGTATGCACCCAACCAGCAACTGTTAGTTTTTCAAACAGCTCTCTATGAGAACCTATCAAAACCTGTACAAGAACTGGGCATATGAGAATTTGTTAGATTTTTACACAAAAAAATGTAAGTTTACAAACATCATAAGAATGTAGCATTTTATAATTGTTTAAAAATCGCGCATTTTCACATATGCCCAATTCTTATACAGGTTCTGGTAGGTTCTTATACAGAATTGTTAGAAAATCTAACAATCACTAGTTGGGTGTAGTCAATCAAAGCTAAGCTATACAAACAAGGGGTGATTCAATTATGACGTCCACTGCTTTTTGAGATTTCTATACCCCGTCCCCCTCTGTCACGCTGTTTCGTATACCTAGTATATGTACTGTGGCATCATTCCAAGCATTTTTGAATGACCACCAACCTATTCGGCCAAACGACATTTACGGTCAAATAACACTTTTGCTAAACGACCGTTTCGGCCCACCGACATATTCAGCCAAATGACCTATTCGGCTGTATGACCCTTTCGGCCAAATTACCTGTTCGGCCTAATGGTCTGTACGCTTAAATGGTATATTCGGCCAAACAACTTCCGGCCTAGTGGTCTTAGGTCAAACGGCATGGTTTTCGGCCAAACAACCGTTCCCAGACCTGTATAATATTTTCCGCTGAAGCTTCCGCGGTTTTCATTGCCGCAACATACCCGTCGAGGAAGCCATTCCTAGTTTTCACTGACTTAGGCACCGTCATCTCTGCGCTGCAGAGCAGACAGCCTATAGGCACCTTTGGATCCAGAGGCCGGCATTTTTCAACGTTATCAGATACCAACGTCTGGATAAGGAGATCCATCTGGGAACATTGGAATCGCAACAGAAGGACATACACTACCGCTCAATTACAAATTTCAAGGGCTCCTCGTTGCATGGACCGAGACTTGAAAGTCCAGCAAATAAATTCCCGGCTGGGAAGCGAATAAACTGCCCCTTCCATGTGAAATCTGAAGGCACACGATTCCACCAAAAACACTTTCCTGATAGAAAAAAGAAATGTAATTAAGGACATACTGCGTCCGCCGTCATGTACTCTATCGAGCGCTCAATCCACGATGATCATTTTTTTAATCTTTCGTTTATTTGGAAGCCTTGAAGCTTTACAAAGCCAAAATCAAATTCTAATACATTTTTTGATTCTTATAAATATGTTAGTTATGGGGAACCGAAGACGATGATCATTGGGCTGGAGAGATTTCACTCATTTAAATCAAAATCAAACCGTGAACACCGTAGTCCAAACATTTCAGTCAACTAGTTTTCCCAGTTCCAGTGGATTTGTTCATCACAAAGGCAGCTGGATTCAAAACAACTGCCTGTGGGTTGCTCCACCATTCGGATGCATATACCGAGAAAAGCTTTTCGGCTAGCCAACGGCACACGTGGGACCAGTCAACTAAAGTTTAAATCTGTTGAACTAAACCCAACACAAAATGGGACGAACCACCTTGCACCGAGTGCGATGCATCGAGTGGCTTATGTATGCAAGCTGCCCCTTTTTTCGGCACTGCATTTGATGACTGGGATGTGTGCCTTCGAGCCCAAATATCAAAACAACACTTCCCGAACGCTACATACGCGTTGATTACTTCTCTCCTCGTATCGGGAAAAGTGAGTAGCCCCCGGTGGTGGTTGTTGTGCATATGTAGGTATGACTAGGCGCCAAAAGAACGGGAATCGATGCGGAGCTTCAAACAAGCAAACGACTATTGTAGAAGGGTTTTGTAAAATGGTTCGGATCTTGGGACAGAAATGCACCATATAGGGGAACTGCTCCTTTTTCCATCTCAATGAAATATATTGAACTCATCTCCAAAGAAAGATATAATAGACTCTTTTTTGGTAATATACATGTTCAATGTTAAAAAATAAACAAATCAAGTTGCTGTGTTTAAACAAATTTGAGTTCATCCTCCCCTACCACAGGGCCAGTCACAACGGAAAACGGCTTTCCCAACCGTGAAAAACGTTCTGCTCAGCTATAAATTAAAATCGCATAAAAGCCAACGTGACCCTTATCAGCTTTTGTGCGAAACCTGTTTGATCGAGTTCGTGATGTTGACCGTTTTCCTGCCGGTTTTTGTAACGTTTCAATTTTGATGACAAACAAGCGCAACGCATCGGAATAACTCCATATAAAGCCCTCTGGTGGCTCAAGCGCGTCGGAAATCGTTCCAAGTGGGGAAAAACATTGGCAGCGATTAATTAATGCATAGATTGTTGCGTAAAACTTAATTGAAATGCTTGATATCGGCGGATATTATCGGAACCATTTCCCGTCACCGCGAAACACGAGCACGAACGGAAGGGGGGGAGTGACTGTTACGCATACAAACAAATGCGTCAAACGGGAAAGCATTTAATTGATCTGTGAACTAATGCCATTTTGCCCCAACCAACGCGCGCGTCGGGCGGTAATCATGGGGTTACATCATCATCTGCAATGACGCGAAACGCCGCACTGGAGCAGTGTCATGCTGACACGACTTGCAAATTAATTCCATTCAATAGTAATGATCGCGATGATGGGGGTGGTATTTGGTGGAGTAATCAGCTCTTGGTCTTGCTCGATAAATGAGTGAAAAGGGATATTATTCAATTGTGACAAATTTTGCATTTTCAACATTTTTATTCATCTCTGTGGCATAATCGGAGATTTGCTTTTTGCTTTCGAATCCAATTTTGACGTGAACCGTTGATTACATTTTCAACAACTATTGATATTCAATCTGAGCTCACTTTTGACATATAAACATGCTTTTGCAAATAAACAAAATTAATTGATCCATAAAATAATGAAAACGATCCATAAATAACAGCTGATTGTTCCGTAAAATGCTGCCATAATTCCATAAAATAGTTCGGGAACTACCATAAAGAATAATTTTAAGGTGTATAACTACACTACAATTTAGGAATCATAGGAAAATATGTTCCGTAAGACGTGAAAAATTATATTTTGATGCATATTAACTCGAACGTTAAAAAATGCGCAAATTAGGGATTTTGTGGATCAAATTATAGTTTCTTAAGAATTTTCCAGGGGCACATCTTTCAGCTCTCCAGTGTAAGTTCATCCAACTTTCCAATGGAAATTTTCCGAACACCCACGAAAAATTCTTCGCACTTTTTAGACCAACCAGAGTCATGATCCCCAACTTGAAAAACTCATTCAAAGTAAAACATTCATAGACAAATATTCTTCAAAATCTAACGAATGCAATTCTCCACAAAATTGGTTGAAAGAACATCTAGAAAATTGTGTAAAATCGATGCAGATTCTTTTGTGAAATTTGTAAAACGTTAGACTACCATTAAGATTTTCTAACACAAAAAGTGAGAGAATTTGTATCGCACCAGACCTGAAGCAAAGCTAAACAGAATGGAGCTAATGATTTATTTACTGGTGTTGAACGAAAGATAAATCATGTGACGCAAATTCAAATCAGCATGATGAGTTTGAATACGTTTCGCATCATCCATTTTTAACTAGATATACAATATGCAAATCCATTCTACTCAATTCGACAAACATATTGCATGATGTTTTTTTTAGTTGATTCATCACAGTCGTTCTATAAAAAATTAAACATTTTTTTAGTAGCTCTCATCGCACAATTGCCCGACTATTTCACCTCCATCTGATACCACATTGGCAAACGAAATAACCTGTCTATAACAACCCAATTGTTTTTATTTATATTTCTCTATTTTCTCTTTTCCTTCAAACAACAACAAATCTGCAACAAAAATCACCACCTCTCGTAATGCGCTGCAAATCCCCAAAAAATCTACTTCGCACAAAATTACCACCCGCAAAACAAATGATAAAACGCAAACTGTTTCAAATATGTATTTGTGCGTTGCTGTGTATGTGATTGTCTACGAATAATCCCCCTGCCCACACGCGGGAACTACAAACAACAACAACATCGCCATCACCATTGCGCACTTTCCGGGTTGTGGGGTGCTGTGTTTGTGCAACATCTGGCTTCAACTGCTTCTATCACCAACCAAAAAATCCACATGCACCACACCGTCCTTTTCCCTATGATCCCTCCGACCCACCACCCCACCGAAAAAAAAAACATAAACGGAAACACAAAAATGCCCCCTCGCGGCGGCACAACCGAAACAAAAAAAAATGAAAACCGGACACAGAACGATTACGCAAGTGGATACGACCACCCCGAAACGGAACCGGCGGAAGTCGATTTCGGCCTGATGCTATCCGATCCGGACGCCGGGCTGGACGAGGCTACGTGGGAGAGCTACCCGGAGAAAGACTTCCGCGGTCTGCAAGTGGTTCTCAGGGTAACGTTTGTTCTACATATTTTATTTCTTTCTTTCGGTATCTAAAAACTCTTGCTGCATTACGGATTCTTGTTCGTGCCATACTTGTTTCGTTGGTTATTATAATCCGAGGGCGCACTGCATTAAACTGGAGGAATGTCCGAAATTTTAATATTTTTTTAGTTACAGAAAAGACTAACGTCTGTGAAATATTTCACAAGACCACATTTCATAAAAAAAAGCTTGTTCGTTCCAACAATGCAAAAGGCATTGTAAATATAGCCACGAAATGTTCCTACGGTTTCAATCCAGTGTTGCTCCTCTATCTGTTATGTTTTGTTTCGTGTAATCTCTTTCATGTGAAACGGTTTAGTCTGACCGGAAACCGCTCCCCTACTAAAAGCCTGTCGAGTACCAGCAGGGAGATTAAAATCCGTTTAGTGCTTCGCATTTTGATTATTCCTAGATATACCTACTAGAAGTGCATCCGAAACCCTACTTCAGTAGCACATTGGCGCTAATTTCATTTTCATTCATATTTACATAGCATAAAACTTGCTTCGTTTTCGCCATTCATCATTGTGTAGGTCCCGTTTCCATTTGCGTTAGATCTCCATTACATGTGCTGCAGCCGACAGCAACGCTAACTGGTTCGGTTCTCAGCGGCAGATAAAACTCCGAACTGAGTAAAATCCTCACATAAAGCACAACATCATCTTCGCATTCGTGGTGTTTCATGTAACAAAATAGTGCTAGAGCATCAATTACGACACACGGGGAAAAAAAGTAGTCAAGATCCTAATAACCGCCAGAACGGTAGTGAACCACGAACGACGTAATCACCGCCATCATCATCGCCCCGGCGACGAGTCCATGAACTAATTGGAAATCCTTTCACCTGCCAGCTGCATGGCGGGTTTCCGTTCTTATCCTCTTTTTCTGTCGTTCCAATCATCGCGAACTCAATGCACTGCACCATGCAATCCCCAGTAGGGTGTCCCAAAGCAGATTCAGCGAGCAGCATGAAGCTCAATTCTAAAATTAATAAACAACCCTGGTTCCGAAGGAATCCTACGGATTCAGAAACATTGATTGTTCGAGGGCTTATTGGGACACCCTAACCAACAGTTAGCCGCACGGTCTTTGATGTTTTATGAATAGTCATACCCGCTATTGGAAGGCTATCGTGGCTTACCGCGCGAAAGCACAGCAGTTCGCTTCACTCATTGCAACAGAATAAAAAAAATCCCATTGCAATAGATGGTGCATCGTTTCGATTTTGATTCCCTTTCCGTTCGGATTGGCCATCGCATAGTTATAGGGTAACACGACCTATCATGAGGGAGTTTTGAATCGACTTCTAAAAATGTCACTAACTATCCAAAAAACGGCAGAAAATAATTATCCATAAAAAATCATAAGTTTTTTTTTACCGTAATCATTCCACTTCAAGAAGTTTCACCAGGCGAACGTATGCTTTCGAAGCAATTATTATACAAATCGGTAATTTACCCGCAAGAGCAATGATAAACCAACAATTGACAGGTCGTTTCCCCATTCCTAGATCGATGACCACTGGTGCATGAATATCCAGAATTAAATATCATTCAATTACTTGTTTCTTGTAGTGCATGCTTTATTCTTGTAAATAGTCAATACACTTCAAACGACAAATGTGCTTGAATAGTTTAAATGTGTATAAATATTCTGATAAAGTAACATTGAGGTAAGTAATTGAACTATGAAAAATGTTTGTGACTAGGTCATGTCAATTTTCAAACGAAATTTATGAAATGTCTTTTAGATTTCGAAACGATTTGCTTCATTTTAGCAAAGGATGTATTACAATTTCCCAATTATTATTGATAACAATTCCACAGACTGATTATTATGTTATGTTTTTAATTATTTTCTTGTACATTGACTTGAGCATATTCAAATTAAAAACAGCGCTGACATCAGCTGTCGTAAAGCGTACATAAGAAAATTGCGCTGGACACTTTCTTGATATCTCTAAAACAACCAGTGTCGCGGCAAAAAAAATCCTAGAGTAGCGAAAGCCTTTGCTTTTGTCAAACTGATGATGGTGTGCTTTTTAAACCGAAGGTTGTACTTATGATTACACTCAGGATTCGTGCCCCTCAACGTGATCAAGAGAAGCTGATTTAAATGTTCAAACTCTACCCAGTATTGACGACGAGAAACGATATAACATTACACTTTCTTGCAATGAGCTCTATTCCATTCTCAGTGCACTATGTCTTTGAAGTTATTCAACATCATTCTGAAGAGCCTGACAGTCCAGATTTGAAGATATTGCTTAGTGGATTTTGACGTAGGACTTACGTCTTTCTCTCTTTACTATACTGGGTGTCATTTAGATTTTTGAAATCGAGAGCGTTGCGCTGAAAGGGAAGATTTCGAACGTTGATAGCGCCTTTATCTTTTGATGGTTTTTAAAGATTTATATATCAATCGACTCAGACACTCTCCAGCAATTTGCCCAATTCATTGAAACTTAAAATTATTAATGATAATCTATTGAAAATTTCAATTCTTGTCAAAGCCAGCAAAAATTTCATATGTAACCAATCTCGTGCATACCTAACACGGACATCAGAATAAGGTATGTTACGGGCCTTCTAGTCCACCGCAAATGTCAAAGCCACGTAAATAAAACTACTACTACTACAACTACTCCACCGCAAGATTTTCTTTGTGTATAAAAGAAGCAGTGCCTGTCGTGTGCGAGTAATTACAATTTGTGACAGTAGCGCGTACTGACGTGCTTTTTGTTCGCGCATTTTTCGTTTCGTTCGTTCGTTCGCTTTGTTTACCTACACAGCATGCAGTCGCCAGCGTTAGAACTGCCGGTGGGTCTGCGAATATGCATGAAAGAAGTGGGCGCATTTTTTTGTCATTCTGTGCTCAGAGTTCACGGCTAGAGGCCGATGATTGCTCAGGCAGCGAGGGCAGCGGTGGTGGATGAAGAAGAATAAAATTAGAGAGATTTGGTCTGCTCATCCACGAAAAGTGATTGGTTTCATAATCCACATGATCCCGGGATGGGTACGAGTCATGGCATATGACTGACCATATGTTATGTTGTGCTTGGTACTAAACGACACGTACATTGAAACATGGTTATACTATATATTATTTATTCAGACTAAGGCCGAAGTGGCCTGTGCGGTATATAAGAGTCTTCTCCATTCGGCTCGGTCCATGGCTACACGTCGCCAACCACGCAGTCTACGGAGGGTCCGCAAGTCATCTTCCACCTGATCGATCCACCTTGCCCGCTGCGCACCTCGCCTTCTTGTGCTCGTTGGATCGTTGTTGAGAACCATTTTCACCAGGTTACTGTCCAACATTCTGGCTACGTGCCCGGCCCACCCCAGTCGTCCGATTTTCGCGGTGTGAACGATGGATGGTTCTCCCAACAGCTGATGCAATCTGCACCCAACCATAGATGGTATGCAGCACTTTCTTTTCGAAAACTGCAAGTGCGCGTTGGTCCTCCACGAGCATCGTCCAGGTCTCATGTCCGTGATGGACTACCGATCCAATAAGCGTTTGGTACGGACGGCGAACTCTATTCGATCGGATCGCTTTGCGATCCAAAGTACGTACGATTTCCAGCCACTATGCGTCTCTGAATTTCTCTGCTGATATCATTTTCGGCAGTCACCAGTGAGCCCATATACACCCATGTACTTCGTCTTCGAGAATGATACTGAAATGAGCCGAGAAAGACTCGAGAATGCCCCTGAAACTCGAACTACGCACATCGTCCGATCCATCGTCGCTTTGATCAACCATGTCAGTTTATCCGGAAATCCGTGTTTGCTTTTATTATTAGCTGCCATAGCTGGTCCCGATCGATTGTATCATATGCGGCTTTGAAGTCGATAAATAGATGATGTGTGGGCACGTTGTATTCGCAGCATTTCTGCAATACCTGACGTACAGCTAACACCTGGTCTGTGGTAGAGCCTTCACACATAAATCCCGCCTGGTACTGCCCCACGAACTTTCTTGCAATTGGTCTTAGTCGACGGCATAAAATATAGGAGAGTACCTTTTAGGCGGCGTTCAGCAATGTGATTGCACGGTAGTTGCTACAATACAGCTTATCGCCCTTTTTGCAGATGGGATACACGACACCTTTAATCGACTCTTGCGGCAAAAATATCTCCTCCCAAATCTTGGTAATGACCCAGTGCAGCGCTCTAGCCAGTGCCTCACCACTGTGTTTAAAAAGCTCTCCTGGTAGTTGGTCAATAACCCCAGGGGCTTTGTTGTTCTTCAGCCGGCCAATCTCTTCCTGGATTTCCTGGAGATCCGGAGCCGGTAAAATTATGTCCTGCGCGCGTTCTCCCAGGTCCATCATCATACCGCCATCTTCGTCTGCCACATCGACATTCAGGTGTTCTTCTTAGTGCTGCCGCCACCTTTGGATCACCTCACGCTCGTTCGTAAGAAGGTTCCCGTTTATGTCCTTACACATATCAGGCTGTGGCACGTGGCCCTTACGTAAACGGTTTAACTTCTCATAGAACTTACGTGCATTATTAGCGTGGTACAGTTGCTCCGTACCTTCACGGTCTCGATCTTCCTGCTGGCGCTTTTTCCTCCGGAACACCGAGTTTTGTCTGTTCCGCGCCCGTTTATATCGTGTCTCTTTCGCCCTCGTGCGGTGTTGCAGCAATCTCGCCCATGCTGCATTCTTCTCTTCCACTAACTGCTTACATTCGCCGTCATACCAGTTGTTTCTCTGATCCAGGGGTACCGTGCCAAGTACAGCGGTTATGGTGCTACCAATGGCGGATCGAATATCTCTCCAGGCATCTTCAAGAGACGTTGCGCCTAGCTGCTCTTCCAATGGTAGTGCTACTTCCAGCTGCTGCGCGTATCCTTGGGCTAGTCTACCGTCTTGTAGCCGCCCAATGTTAAGCCGTGGCGTCCGACTTCGCCACGTGTTGTACATCGTCGAGAGTTTTGAGCGCAGGCATACTGCAACTGATGTTTCTCTCTCCTCGTCACAGAAGCGGCAATTTGAGGTTTGGATTGCTCCGATCTTTTGTAGATGGTATCTGCAGGGGCAGTGTCCAGTTATTAGACCGATGTAGATGTTGAGATCCCGTTTGTTGAGACCTAATAGTTGTTGGGTTTTCTTGGGGTTAATCGTTACGAGCCTTTTGGATTGGCTCGTATGGGGAAGTGCATTCCAGTTTGATGTGATTTGACTGACCATATATTTGTTCAGTTCCATTTTTACAGAGCAGTCTGAGATCCCTCAGAAGGGCTCAGGGCCAATGAACCTTTCATTAGATCCATTCCTGGCTAGCTCATCAGCAATCTCGTTTCCCTCTAGACCCGTATGTCCTGGGATCCAATATAGGTAGACTCGATTGCGTATGGATAAGTTTTTCAAAGCCAGAATGCATTCCCACACTAGCTTTGAGTTACAAGTGTAGTTATTAAGCGACTTAAGTGCCGCTTGGCTGTCAGAGAAAATACATATTTTTGCAAATCTATACTTTCTCCTCAGGCATAATAACACGCATTCTAATATTGCATATATTTCCGCCTGAAATACTGTGGGCCACTGTCCTAAGTGGACAGAAATTTTTGTTGTAGGGCCATAGATTCCGGATCCTGTCAGATTATTCATTTTCGAACCATCTGTGAAGAAATTTATAGAGCCTGTTGGAACGTTGGTCCATCTCCTTCCCACTCCTGGCGGGAAGGAATGAACACATCGTAAGGTAAGTCATAATTGACTACCGTTTCCATCCAGTCACTACAAATTCCTATTGCGGGATTTATGGCAAATTCATTTAATATGCTGAGGTGACCCGTAAGGTCTCCCGACAGCAGTGTTTTTGTTCTCTTTAACCTTAGAGCACTTTTTCCGCTTCCAGCTTTATGAATTGATCTAACCGGGGCAGGTGAAGCATTGCGTCTAGGGCCAAAGTGGGTGTACTACGAACTGCACCAGTGATGGCTATGCAAGCGGTGCGTTGGATTTTGTTGAGCTTAGCCCTTGCAGCAGCCTCATTAGTTTTAGGCCACCAGACAAGGGAAGCGTAAGTTGTCCTGGGACGGACAATGGTTTTATATATCCACATGATCATACTTGGTTTTAGGCCCCATCTTTTACCAAGGGTTTTTGAACAAACCCAAAGTGTATTGAGACCTTTCTGCACAACTGATTGGAGATGAGAGTTCCAATTAAGCTTTGCGTCGAGTATGACACCTAGATATTTTACTTCACTTGAATAAACTAATTGTGTTTGATTCAAGAAAAGGGGTTTCAGTTGTACCTTTCTCCGTTTGGTGAAAGGGATAATGGAAGATTTGTAGGATTTATGCCTAGTTGATACTTTTGACACCAGGAAAAAGTGTGATTTAGGGCAGATTGCATTCTTTCCACGATAACACTTTCGAATTTGCCTCGTACAATAATGACAACGTCATCAGCATATCCAACCACTTCGAAGCCTCTTCTCTCTAAGCTGTCTAGAAGCTCATCCACCACCAGTGACCACAAAAAAGGAGAAAGCACTCCGCCTTGCGGACACCCCCTTGTTGCTTTAACAGTGATGTATGAACCGCTAAGCTCAGAGGAGATTTTCCGATTAGCTAGCATAGCATGTACCCAGGTAACAATGCATGGGTCGAATTTTCTCCTCAACATTGCTGACCCTATAGACGAATCGAATGCGCCCTCAATATCAAGAAATGCTACAAGAGCAATTTCTTTTGCATTAAGTGTCTTTTCGATTTTTTGAACTACCGTATGTAGTGCCGAGATCGTAGATTTTCCACTTTGATAAGCGAATTGGTTTTTTGACAAAGGCATTGCTTTCATAAATTTGTGATTTATGTACTCGCATAGTACCTTTTCCATAATTTTGAGCATTACAGAGGATAAACTTATCGGCCTGAATGCTTTGGGGTTGGTTTTATCTCTCTTGCCTGCCTTCGGAATGAAGACAGCCCGGATTTGACGCCAATCGTTAGGTATGTGCCCCAAAATCAGACTCGCCTTAAAAATCTCAACCAAGGGTGGAACCAGTGTTTTCTCCTCGTTTTGGATCAACGCTGGGGATATTCCATCCATGTCAGGAGACTTAAATGGCTCGCAAGATCGCACAGCCCTCTCAACCCTGGCCCGAGTGAAAGCTTCCTTTGCAACCTTTATTGCGTCTTTTTAGATCCAGAAACCCATGATTGGATCTCTTGTGGATCTGAGACAGCAATTCCAGTGCCTTGGTCGCCGATGCTCGACTCAGGGATTGAATCAGGGAAGTGGATCTTTAACAATTCGCTCAGTGTATCGCTAGGCTCTACAGTGAGCGAACCATCCGTCTTTCAGAGGCTACCCACACCATTGGAGTGGTCTTTTGAAAGAGTTTTTTGGAGTCTGGCCACTACGGGTGTATTCTCTATGCTTTCACACATTAGAATCCACGATTTCCGTTTGGCTGACCTTATTTCTTTGTTGTAGTTCGTCAGAGCCTTTCTGTATAGGCTCCAATCGCCGGTTCGCTTAGCACGGTTGAACTCCCTACGCGCAGTTTTCCTAAGCTTCTCAAGAGTTTTATTCCACCATGGAACGTCTCTACTCGAACTAGTTGATTTAGTTGGACAGCATCTTGGTAGGCGTTAAGGATTTTGTTTTTAATGGATTTCGACGCATCTTCCAATTGTGTTATGGACTTGATGTGACTTTCTATGATGTACTCTTCGGATCGTAGGATAGCTGAGTAGGAGTCCCAATCAGTTTTCTTAGGATCTTTAAACGTTGTTTCCATCGTTAGACCCCCTTCCCATTCGAAGATGATGTGTTTATGGTCTGACATTGATAGTTCTTCAGAAACATGCCAGGTTTTTATTTGATCAGGGATAGACCGACTACATAGAGTCAAGTCCAAAACTTCCTGACGAATGGAGTTTTCAAACGTGGGCTTGTCACCAACATTACAAATGTCAATGTTCTTGGAAGAGAGAAACTGTAACAGGTACTCACCTCTGGTGTTTATATTGGTACTTCCCCATACGGTGTGATGTGCATTTGCGTCGCACCCTATGACGAAGGGGATGTTGTGTCGGTGGCTGTAGGCTACGAGCGCAGCTATTTCTGGAGGAGGGATTTCGTCCACGTCACCTGGGAAGTATGCCGAGACCACCAAGATCTCTCTACTCCCTCTGGCGGAAGGTACCTCCATCCTGACCGCTACGATGTCCCTTTTTATGAATTCTGAAATTGGAAAGTATTTACAGTTGTTATGTAATAAAATAGCCACTCTAGGAGAAAGCTGGCTGTCATCATATACCAACTTACATGAGTGTTGTGGAATACCTTGTATTCTGGATTTATTGACCCATGGCTCTTGAATGAGGGCCACGGTTAAATTCTCTTTGGTGAACCTCCGACAGAGCACACCCGTGGCGCTCTCAGCATGGTGGAGGTTCACTTGCAGAACTTTAGTCGCCATTTCCGGGGTTCCCGCTTTTTTCCGGACGACAACTGTCCGGCTTTGGATGTTGCGGATCATCAGGATGTCGTTTGATATTACAGTTTAGGTTTTTTCTCTTCTCTTCCCGAACCTGGCCCGCCAGTTTCGCCTCTGTGGTCAAACTGTCGCTTTTTGCACCCCCTTTGCCCTGTTTAGATACCTTTGGTTTGGTACCACTAGAGCAGGGGGTCGCATGTAAGCTTCGAGCTTTTCCTTTAGAGGCGGACAGACTAGCCTTTATGGTGATTTTGGGGTGAGATTTACTAACCTCGCCCGAACCGGAGGCTTCCTCAGATTTCTCTTGGGTCGGCCTTCCAGTTAGCCGAACCTCGCCCGAACAGGAGGCCTCCTCAGATTGCTCTTGGGTCGGCCTTCCAGTCGGATTGGCGGTAGCGGCAGTCGGTTGATCTGTAATCTCCCTTAGTTGGATTTCACCAAATCGGTAGTTGAGGGTGTATTTGGACTTCTTCAACTTTTCCATCGACGCACCCTCTACTGTGAAGATCCATTCAACATGAATATCTTTAAGAATGGATCGTTTCACAATACGCCAATTAGTTGTTGTTATGTCATTTTGGCTTTCTATGAGAGCCTTTATTCGGTCGTCATCATAGCTGGAGCTTTGTGGGAAGAATGCTCGGATCATCTCTGGACGTGGAATCGCCACTTCGTCCATTGCCATCAGCTCTGCACCTTCCCAGGGTTTCATGGATGGGGATATTCTCTTTAACCACTCAGCAGTCTCTTGATCCTTACAGATTAGAACCATGTAACCGGACTTGTAGATGAGGTTGTTGAATTTGGGTTTTATTGGCTCGTTTCGCTGTTGAACTACTCTGAGCAGGAGTGTTTCTTGTAGAAGGTCTAGCTGGGCTGTAGTGAGTTGGACGGTGGGAAAGTCTTTGGGTATAATCCCGACCTTCACGCTTTTGGCCATATCACTGTAGCTGATACCAGCTGTTTTCCTCATGGGTGGGTTTTGTTGTCCAGACACGTTTTTCTGAGGCGCGCGGTTTGAGGACTGTTGGGCGCGCTCTCTCGGATCCAGATGGTGCTTCACCCTTTTTTGTTTGGGGTCCTCTGTGGCGGATTTGTCTAGGTCGTTTCTCGAGCGTTTTGAGGAAGTGGGCTCGCTCTCCTTATTCAGGATTATGGACAAGGCCTCTTTCCGGTCTTTTCCCTTCTCCCGGAGAGTTCTAAGCTGCTTCCTCTGCGAGCGTGTGAGTGTGGGGATTTTCTTTCTCGGAGCACCCTTGGCTTCCGTAGAACCCTTGTTATCTTCGGATCCTTTGCTACTTGTTAAAGATTTTTGTGGGTTGATGATGATCCTTATACCATCATCTTCGTTATCTTCCATGTCCAGCAGGTTGGAGTCGGTCGATGAGGGGGGTTGTAGATCTGGATCAGCTTTGTCGAAACATGTGCTGATCCGGGAGATAGGCGTTGAGGGGCAGGATATTTCCATCTTCTCCTGCGAACTACTGAGTAGCTGGTCTTCGGTAAGGCCAAGCTGACTCAGAGTATTCTCCACTTCGCTCTCACACGACTGAGAGAGGCAGTCGTCACCTTGAGGGTTGTTTGTAGAATTTGTACTCATTTTTGGTCCCACGAGTAGCTAGGGAAATAAATATACGCTGCACCAGTGCCCCGCCGTAGTGCAGTAAGGGCTGCTTACTGGGGTATTCGCCCTGGTGCACCACAGGCTCCGTTCGCGGTTGAGCATGTTTAGAACCCCCTCAACCATTCAGCCCTCGGCACGGGTCGCATGACACCTTGGCATTGGGGTTTATCCATTTTTGCTTTACACGATGGCCATGAATAACAGCCATCGCAACCTTCCTCCTTTACCAGGGCTTAGGACCTGTAGCTCAAGTTCTCAATAGTTTCACAATCTTTCGGACATGCAACTACGGAGAACCATCATTGCTAGCGGAGTTACAACTTCACCATATATCACATCAAATGAAAATATATGGTTTTTATTTATATCAATATGTTCATCCTAGAGCTGAACACAAATTTGTCCGAATATCTTACATGCTCCGTTGACTTCATGAAGAATATTTTTCCATGACGTTACATCCCAAACTTCATCTCGGTGAAACTCAGGCTATTCACCTCCGGTTTTCTATCTATTACCACCAAAACAAAACTTTATTTGAGGACAAAGAGCATACGAAATTTCAAATTTAATGCTTATATGGTCGGAGTTCTGCCAAAACACACTATGTGGCTTATTGACTGACTTGTGATATTAAATCGTAAAAGTAGAACGAAAATCATTTCATATTAATTCATCCACACATTTGTTATGACATATCCTTAGTTATGGGGTAGTGGGAACTGGAAAATTCAATACGATTTTAATCAAATAAATATGCTAAGCGAAAGCTTGGACAGAAAAATGGATAATTTTTTGTTGACGCTTGATGCAATTCGGCAGAACCCCGGCCATATGTACTTCTCAGAAAATTTAAAACAGTCAATTTTTCGTAACGTTACAACGCAACAGATTTTACCTTGTCAAAACTCAGATATCTTACAATTTTAACTCTAATTCCACATAATGCACTGATTCTATACTTCTTCATCTTTGAATAGGTGAGAACAGAATTCAAATTTATGCGTTTGAAAAGTTTGCAAGTTGTCCGTTGAAAATGTTGGTGAGGCAATATTGTGTATATTCTAGAAAAAGACGGCGACATTAGCCAAATCATCAGGAGAGTCGGCCTTTTAGATCTTTTGTACGGCATTTCAGCCGAAATTTGGTAATTACACTTTCGATTACAATTGTACGACCAGAGCGATCACTCTTTCGCTGATGCTTCCGTTGGATTTATGTAACGACGAAATGCAGTTTTTAGGCAACTATTATACTGAGGATCAAGTGAACGTAGATTGACTCGATTACTTTACGTTTCGAAGTTGGCAATTCCTATGTCCACCACGGCTTCTTGAAATCCACTTGTCGATTTGCACACTAAATTTTTTTCACCGATCTCGGCTTCGGTTTAAATTCTTTTGCTGAAATATCAGCTGAATGGACGTATGATTACGGCGGCTTCTTCGAATGGCGCAGTAAACGAACTACTTTTTCAGCTGAGATATCATACAGTTCTTCATAAACATACGTACCAAACAATATGTGTTCGTAGCGTTAAAGAAGGCTGTCAAATCAATACTAGAAAGTACGTCGGTTAGCTGAACAATATTACACCGGCTAAAGTCGAAGTTATTGTCGTGATTTGAGTCATCGGCAAGAGACATGCGTCTATTATTTACGTTGTAAGAAGAACTAAAAGCTTTCAATCATTATCCATTTTAGAGAGAGCTCAAGTTCGACATCTTTTGGTTTGTTATTTAAAACTTAGTTAATAGTGCCCGTTTGAGTTGGGAAGGCTTTTCAATCGTTACGTTGGAAGGAAGCCAGTTGTTGAGATCATCGTCAATCAACCACGCCATGCAGGAAACATTTTAATCACCGATAATGATGATTTTATCCTGCTCGGTACCCATTTAACAATTTCGATAAACTGCATCGAAATGTTTTAAGAAACGGTCGTTTGTGATTAGGTCGGAGGTTGAAACCGCATTCATTTATTATTGTTTTGTGCAGGTTGATTTGAAGTTCGAATACAGATCACAATCAATCAGCTCAATGGAGTGACATTGTAATCCAGATTCACTGCAATCATTCCTCCTTCACCACAATGAAAATAACTGCAAGCAGTACAGCGATCGCAATGAATAACGTTCCTCGGATAAGGTACACCGGGGCAAGTTGAAATGCGGGGTAAGTTGAAACGGAAGCTGTAATTCAGATAAGAAACGACCGAATGCTCTGATAATTTTTTTCAACAAACTACTCGCCTAAACGCTCCTTCTGACTGCCATTCCCGAAAGATTGCAGCTTTCAAAAGCAATCACTGCCATTGTTTATTTTTCGCCCTTTGCAAAATACAAACCAACTATTTGACGTGTCAATGAAACAGGTCTCAAAACGATGTTTGGAAGAGTTTTTTTTATCAAATTTTCACGGTAGGTAATCATTCAATGTTGAATAAGCATAATGATTATGAAAAATCGATGAAAGACCCGTTTTAATTTTTGTATTTAGGTTGTTTGATATTGCTCTGCATGTTCAACTCATCGGGGCAAATCGAAATGCGTGGTGCGGGGCAAGTTGAAACAAACGATTCAAAACGTCACCCTCGCAATTAAAAGTATTTTTTTTTCAGAATTCAACATGGTCCGTAAATACATACATTCGAAAAACATAAATTTATGAAAATATGCAAACTTCTGAACATAAATTTAATAAATCTCCGCCCATTCCGTCCTGAATGCAACCCTCCAACCCTCCTAATCTCCACTAGAATGAAAAGAAGGGTCCTCCTACAATCTCCACTAGAATGTTTAAATTGCAGTTTTGAGATTCTTAATCTACTGAGCACTGACTCTCAGAAAAATAAAACACAGAATATGTGAACATTTCGTTAACTACATCTTTCACTACCCCAGCTGTTTATTTCTCTAATCGAAGAGTTTATGAGAGATGTGATGGCTGGTTAATTAATGTAGTTATGAAGAAGCCGCAGCTGAATTAATCAACTGCGCAATATACAAGTGAACCAAATAATGAAGCATCCTGAATAGTAATCCGAGTGGTCACAGTAGGAGGAAATCAATTTGATAAATTTTCAACGCAGTGCGTTCTTCAGAATTTGGTCTCTGAAAATACGCTTGTGACTTTGTTGTACACTGCCCTTATTCGCATAAGAGTCCCATGTCAGTTTCGCTGACTTGAGTAATTTGCTGTTGAATTTATCACACTTGTTTTACATGGAGAAATACAAAAAAATCTAATAAATTGAAAAAAAATTGGTATCTTTCCCAAAAAATGACATAATATTCTTTATCCGTATTTATCCGTGTTAATTGTCTCACAATTAAATACACCATACTTAAGTTTATTTCTTGTGTAAAAGAGTACCTATCAAAATCTGGAATCTGATTTTTATGAGAGTAAATATCAAGATGAGACAACAAAAATGGAATTTGTTTTCAAATTTCTAGAACAAAGCCTACTATTTTATCAGTTTTTCTTAAACAGAAGACAATTTTAAGCTTATTACTGAAGGAAAATCAAAATCGTCAAAAACTTACATGGGACTCTTATGCGAATCCAAGCAGAATTATAGTCACCTTTACAACCTCGTACTTCTTGAGTATCACTGAGTACATACATTTTGTTATTAATACGGCAAAATTAGCTTACGTCTGAATATAACGCAGTGTTTCAACTTGCCCCGATTCGCGGGGTAAGTTGAAACGATGCATATAAAAAAATAATTTAAATATAAAAAATATTTATAAAAAAGTTTGTTAAGGTTGCTTATTTTTATGTATAATATTTGGCCCGAACTAGCAAACACCGCAAACGGATTCAAAATATATCAAAGGGTGATTTTTTTACAGCACTTCGAATTTCAACTTTGAAAAAACCGTTTCAACTTGCCCCGGTGTACCTTACTCCCATCAGAAAATCCGCTGCAATTTGCATCAGAAGTTCTGCATGCTTTTGGGATTTTTTGCAAATACTGCTGGATTTGTTGTTTTCGGATTTTTAATGTACATCCCGCAGAAATTCCTGAAAAAATATCGCGAGATATTCTGAAGAAATCTTTGCAAAAAACAGAAGTAATATCTCAGGAGTTTCCGGAACATTTCTCTCACAAATTCCAGTAGGAATTGCAATCACTTTCCGGTATGGAGCCTAAAATTCTTGGAGAACATTGTTCAAGAATTTCCGAATTAATTTACGCAGGTATTGTAATGAGAGGTTTGGCAGAAACAACCGTTGAAGTTTCCTGAAAATTTGCTGAGAGAAATATCTACAAAGTTTCTTCAGGAACTCCAGTGTAATTCCCGCAAAAAAAAACCTGATAGACTATTCTGCAAGAATTCCCATAAAAGTGTCCGTGCTCTTTCTGTAGGAAATGTTGCAGGAACTTCATGAGAATTATTCCTGAAAAATCTTTGATGAAGTTCCGGAAGAATTTCCGCAGAAATGTCATAATAAATATCCATATGAGTATTTGGAGAAATCCCCTCTGGAACTCCCGGAGGAATCCTCGTGAGATGGTATATTAGTATTGGGGAAAATCCGTAGGTGTTTTTCGAAAAATGTCTATATGACTTCCTTGAAGAATTTACGCGTGTATTTCTGAACCAGAAATCACTGAAAAAATCTTCGAGAAAATTTTGCAATAAATCCGCATAAACTTGCTCATGGATTTGCTGAAGAGTTTCCACAGGAAGAAATATCTACAACACAACTAGGATAAACTTCGAAATAAATTTTCAAAGGAAATCCTCAATTACCGAGGAATTTTATGATGATATTTTTGTGCGATTCATATTTTAGCTTAGCTTAGCTTAGCTTGATTGACTGTACCCATCGTAGTTGCTAGTCGTGATTGGCCGAGAAATAACAAATAATGCACAGCTCACCAATTGAATAGTTTTCTCGGGACTAGAAAGCTATTCTCACTGTACATGCTTCGGAGTTTCTTTAATTCAAGAGCAATAACGATGCCGGCCACGTCCTCACAGTCAATTAGGATAAGGGGAGGAAAATTAGTTCGACACTTATTGCTACAAGAGACAACTTCATGAGCGCACTGGTAAGGAATAGTATGTTAGTTGGGAAGGAAATATATTGGAAAAGCAACGCGTGTCTTACGTATTTTGCCGAAGACTGATTCGATATCTTAACTACTTCGCGACGACTAAAACACCTACTGCACTGCACCGTCCGCCATAAATAAATATCTAAAGCAGGAAGAAATATTCTCCTGTAGCCAACCAAAATTTTAATTTGACCACGTGGAGAAAAAGCGCATGGAAACTTATTATCGGTCATGGCACACTACGATACATTTTATTTTCAATTGTTTTTCATTCGTTATTTATACATATTTTGGATTCAAGTATTTCTTGTTGTTTGTTTTTTATGAGGAAAGTATTTTATCGAAGTAATTTTTTTTAGTATTACCTCCAGGTCACTGTTTGAATATGAAAATCTTTATCAAACTGAAACTCAAGACACAGTTCATTCTCTATGTACTTCAACTCACTGAAATAGAGGTGCAACTTAGAAATCTATTGAAGATTACCAACCTGGATACCTGGTTAGCTACAGTGTCGATACACCTATGCCTGGCGTATTGTAGAGCTCCATAATCGTCGGTCTTGGGCGATGTTCCTCCAGTTTCCCCGAACGTTCAGGGTCCCCAGGGTCGGATTCCACCGCGTGCAGCCAGCGTGTTCGTGGCCTTCAACAAAGTCGCCGGTCCCTAAATGGTTCTCTGTTGAATATTGTTTTTGCTATTCTTTCTGAAGTCTGAAGACTGAAGTCTGCCGTATTTTATACGATTCACAATATTGTCTTCTTTCTATACTTGATACTGCTCGTGATTCATGCGTCTGCGCCACACACCATTTTCTAGTTTCCCTCCGAGTATTGTACGCAGAACTTTTCGTTCGAAAGCCCCGAAAGCTCTCCGGTCCGCCTCTTTTAATGTCCATGCTTCATGTCCATGAAGGGCCACTGGTAGAATCAGAGTTTTGTATAGAGCAAATTTCGTTTCTGTCTGCATGTTGCGGGACCTAGTTACGTAATCCGTAAAAGGTCCTATTCGCAGCAGTAATACGTCTTTTCACTTCACGGGAATCGTCATTGTCACATGTCACAAGCGTTCTAAGGTAAACAAATTCTTCAACAACTTCAAACACATCCCCATCAAGCACTACCTCTGCACCAACACCACTAGGTCTTCCCCTACCTCTACCTGCCACCATGTACTTTGTCTTGGTAGAGTTAATGGTTAAGCCTATCCTCGCCGTCTTCCTCTTCAGTGGGACAAAAGCCTCCACTACTGCTCTGCGATCGATTCCAATAAGGACAACGTTGTCAGCAAAGTCCAGGGGCATATGCGACCGTGTGATGATAGCGCCGTTCCTCTGCACGCCAGATCACATAATAGCGCCTTCGAGTGCTATGTTGAACAATATATTCGAAAGTGCATCATCCTGCTTCAATCCGTCTAAGGTAACAAACGAGGTTGACACTTCGCCTGCAATCCGAATTCTTGATTTCGAGCCATCCCGCGTTGCCCGTATCAGTCTAATCAGTTTCGCCGGAAAACCATGTTCGGACATTATCTGCAACAGCTCATTTCTCTTCATTGCATCGTACGCTGCTTTGAAATCAATGAACAGATGGTAAGTCTGCAGGTCTTACTCCTGGAATTTATCAAGGCTCATCAGCAGGCTAAACATCTGATCCGTCGTTGATCGGCCCTCACGAAAACCTACCTAGTATTCGCCGACGAAGGACTCCTCAAGCGGTCTCAGTCTGTTGAACAGGATACGCGACAGGATTTTATTGAAGGTTACGTAAATATTTCCTCCTATTCGTCAAAATATCTTTATTGAACAGTTATAGAAACGACATCGCCTAATGGATTTCCATCCTATTCAACCTCTCTCCAAATGCGAAACAGCGGCTTTATAAATGCTCTCCAAATATGTGTTGCATCATTTCACACTATTTACAATCGATTATTATTTTCAAATCAAGCATAAATTGTTTCCCATCCGGATTTAAAATGACTCGACCGTGCGAAATAGCGCATTATCTGCTTGAAGTCAATTGAGCACTTCACGCGTCCCGTTGAAAACGCTTAAACGGATTTGCTCCCCGCAAATTGATTGTACCCAATTGACGATCTGATTTAACGGAAGTAATCAAACGAACAAACAATCGCTCGGTCATCCAGAACTTTCATATTTCCAACCGTATGTGTGTGCAATTACGTGACAAAGGCTTCCGATCCGAGCACTTCCAGTTAGCATGGCGGCGGCTGAATGAGTTATCGCCTGTGCTATAATTTGGAGCAGTCTACACTAACGAATTCCGGACAGGGTAACTAAGCTCCATATCTTTTAATTGGTAAAAAATCGATCAATATATAAATTGGGGTGATGTGGCGCTGCTCACAGGTCTCATATCTATATATGTTTGGATATTTTTGACAATTCAACAGTGCCAAAATGTTTAATTGCATTCTAGAATGCACGAGAATGGGGCCAAATTGAGATATATTAACATATGTTTTCACTTCTACCCCAACAACTAACCAAATGTGGTGTGCAGTTGAAATACTGCATATGATCAAAAAGGTGCATGAAGCAGCAAAGCTGATATCCTAATTACAATTACAAAGGCTTTATTTTTAATCTTGCAATGCTTCCTATATTGATAAGGTGACACCTGTTAAAATCCAATTTAAAAACTTATTATTATTTATCTTTATTAACGAGATTTTCGGCCCACAAAATTTAAAAACTATCTTATGGTTTTAAAAGAACATATATCGAAAGAAAGGATTCAGGAAACAGTGAAAATCAAATTTTTTAACTTTTCTGCAGAATGCACGGGAAAATAAGTTTTCAGATTTTTTTTTGATCACCTTTTATTTTATTATTTGCTCTTCAAACGCGAAGTAAGGGCTAGGATGGCCATTTTTATAGTTATTTTTGTCTCTGTCGTGATTGCAGAAAGTAGCGACTACCATTACCTTTTCAAGTCTCATTTGCGCTCAGATAAAGTTTGTTCGCAAGAAAGAGTTGAAACGTCCCAACTTTTTTTTTATAATTCCCTTGTTATGATGAACAATGAAAATTAGGTATATCAGATCTTTAATAATTAACGTTGTACATGCTACAAGGGAGAATCAACAATGGCGAGGAAAAGAAAGCTTCAATGGTATCGCACAGCCGCGGTGAATAAAAATAACCTGAAGCAAGTTTGCAACAATAAAACGGCAAAGAGATGGTTTTGCTCGCATCAAACACGCTGTGATATATTTGCAGTTATAATTCCACTCTTCGTCGGAATTCAAACGTTGATCCCTTTTGTCACAGTTCTGGATTTAAAATGGGTATCCAGCACCATCTCCTACGATGTGAGGGAGAATGGTTCAAGAAGCAGCCCAAGCAACTTATTCATTGCTTTTGCAAATGTAATCTAAAATCATTTTAACAGTAATCACATTAATCTTCACATTTGGTTTTTTTTTCGGAGAAATAGGCTTAGTCCAATGAGCCGACTACATACACCACGTGGACAACTAAGATTGAGGGTGTGCGGTAAATGTTCATGATTCATATTCATACAATTTTTTGATAATAATAATAATAATTTTGATGAGCAATTGACCACATGAATAAGAAAAAAGTATCTGTGGTGTAGAGCATTGAAATAATTCGTGATAAAAGTTCTCAGATTTCTCATCATCAGAACGTAACGATAAATAATATCACAGATTGTCGATAATTTTGGCAGCTTTAAAATATAAAAAGCCATAGGACAGTTTTGCTGTTGGTTAATTATTTCATAGAATTCGTTGCAATTGTGAATTAAGTTGTATATAGTTCTTATGAATGTTCCAAATAGATTGGAAGCTAAGAATTTTTAAAGCTCGACACTAGTGTTGGACCATTTCAGGTGTGTTTTGGGCCATTCTCCTCTATATCCCGGGAATTAGCGAACAGGACTCTTCAAGTGGATGCCGTGTCGGGCGGGAAAGTAAAAAGTGCCTCCAGGCTTTACGGTTGAATATACTTATGACTGTGGGACCGCTGACGGGAACAGCAACAGCAGCAGTAGCAACCATGAGGCAAAAGTTTTGTTTTTTCAAAGGACTTTTGTTGCTGGGATAAAACATTTTGAAATGGGTTTCTTTGAGCTGAGCTTCCGTATACTGACAATGTTGCAGAACAAGAGTCACAAGCGACTCAGTTATGTCGTGTCGAGGAATGAGAATTATGATGAGAAAAATAACATTTTATGAAGGTTGAAACGGGTTGACGTTTTATTGTCGCTGAATATTCTTGGGATGATTCAAACCTGTTTAGCGCAATATTTATGCGTTCGTTGCTGGAAGATTATACATTTGGTACAATGTTATGAGGGGCGACGAGCGAATGCCATAGCGATGGAAATTTTGAAATCTGTTAAACAAAATCAAATTCTACATAATTTGTTTAAATATTTTTTTCTAATTCAATATTATTATATTCCGCAACATCAACTGAAGCTGTTCGAAACATTGCCATCATTGCTACTAATACATGTGTCAGGTCACCACGTGTTAAAGTGGAGAGTGAAACACAAGAACGCTTAATTAAAACGAATTCAATTGAGTCACTTAGGCTCGAAAGTCACTACTTTTCGCTTCCATCCGGAAATCACGTCCGAAAGGCACGGACAAAATAATCCCCTTGCATGGAACATGCGGGAACGATACTCACTCGCAAGCCCAAAGGATAATTACTACCCACATTCAAATGGACTTATTCATTCGCTCAGAACCAGAATGCCTTAATTAGGCAGCCTTTGAGTGTGATTAAGCGCATGTGGTGGGTGCAAGATCAAAATCTTTCACTGTGTACATCAAAAGTTTCATGGACAAGAACGACAAAATGTTAGAAAATTAATATTTCTTCATTGTTTTAAAATACGTAAAACTTTGCAATCAAGCATTCATAAACGATGTAGCATTCAAAATTGTTAGAGTCAAATCAAGTTAAATTTATTCCTCCATCGACCATAGTGCTGAGTACCAGCTAAATACGGACGTAGTAATTTTCTGTTCTGCTTGTCAACGATGCGGCCGAGGCAACTAGCACGAAGGTTTCCATTCGTTCCGGACGAATGGACGACACGGCGAACCCCCACTGGGTAGCGTTGGATTAAATACAAAATTCAAGTAAAGGATTATGATTTCCGTTGAATGAGATTGTGCCCAGCCAGGCCCAACATGGAGGTAATATGAATCATGTAGGCACTCGTACTTGCTGATGAACTGAATTTTGCTTTCACTGATTTCCGTAATGGTATTCATTTGAAAGGCACACCTCCCTATGAACTCCCAGCCGACTGTATTCGGAAGCAAGGAAAACGATTTAATTCTGTTACGAAACCCTCGCATTAAGTCAAAATGGTGGTATTATGCTACTGAATCATTTATTTTGTAAAACTGTCTGCTTACGTTGAAACCTATATTCATAACCAACTATGGCGATATGGTTGCAGTGCACAATTATATGTCAATAGCAAATTAGATGTTTTACTCGGAATTGAATTTGTCTTATTATTTTCATAACGATTGGAAATAGAAGTTTACTTCAGAGATGGAATACCCACATTTTTATAGTTCATAGTAATCGACCTTCAAATTTATTCATGCCCAACAGTTTCACTATCGCCTACACACCTATTCCTTGACATTGTAAAGAAAAATCACCCCGGTTTGCTTTTCGTGTTGTAATAAGTTTTGGTTTCCCTGCTGCTGCACCAAACTGCAGCGCAGAACCTAGCAGAAAACCCGGTCATGCCTGGTATGCAGCTACGATACTAACTAAAGTTAAAGTTTTCTCTTCTTAGTATTCGGGAAACGTTCGTTTTCTTATACTGAATTTTTCTTCGCCATGAAGTTGTACACATGGAAATGACTGCAGTTTGGAGTAGACCCAAGCTAACCCAAGTAGGATGGAAAACTTTTCCTACCCCATAAGATGCCCCAGTTGTGAGCTCGTGAACGTTCGTTGGTTAATTTGAGTTAGAGCCGGCACACATGCACTGTGATTATTATGAGTGAAAGTTTAACTGTAAGGAATCGGAAAAAATGTCTTACCGCAACCGCAGCATGGCGAAAGGCACTGCGGTTCACTTGATTAGGGTAATATCGGTGGGAAATAACAGTCAATTTGCAAATTGCTGCGCGAAAACTGTTCACTGAGCACAGTGTAGGAAAAATGTGTGCCTGAATGGTTTCCATGGAACTTTGTGGTTTTCCTTCGAACGTTAAACTTTTTATAACCGGATGCTGGATGGAAAACTATGTGGTGCCTAATTCGTTGAATAAATTTCCAGTGAAACGAGTATATTATGGTTTTTATTAGTCTTGCGAGTAGAGGCGTAGGCTTGCCAATCGGGCGACGGATGGGATCAATTCTCAATCCGATCCAGAATCATTTTGAATAGAAAAGATTCTTGATGATTCTTTATCTTACAAATAAAAATAATGTCAGTTTAAAAGGCATTTAAACCCTTCCTCTTTTCTTCGAAAAATTTTATTCAATAACGTTTGATGACCGACTACATTACAAAACAAGAAAAATGGGAAGAACACTTATATCTGAAAGATTGGAACCTGGAGTCACAAAATAGGATATGTAATTGGTAATTTGAAGGGATGATTATTATTATTAATATAGAGTTTTGGCACTTCCTCAGCAAGCGTGCTTGGAATCTTCACCTACCCCGGGCAATCTGAATGCCAAAGGGGATTAGGCTCTGTGAATCTCATTCGCCGGTTGACTTAAAATCCTATAATAAAAGTTTGCACCGGATGTATTAGTTATGATGGTGGTTAAGGAATCTTCTTACGATGTTGCAAGTTCCAAGAACCACTGTTTTTTTGGATGCAATGGAGGTTATGAGATAGTTCCAGCTCTCCTAAGGATCTCAGAAGAGATTTCGGGACGATTCCGGTTGCTGAGATAACAACCGGAATTATACGCACGTCCTCCAGGTGCCACATCTGCTTCAACTCCTCCGCCAAGTCGTGATACTTCGTTATCTTGTTGGAGAATGTTGTTTGGACATTATGGTCTAGCGGTACAGCAATGTCGATGAGGGTTACCCGCTTCATCCTTTTGTCGTAGACCACATTGTCAGGCCGACTGGCACGAATGAGGACATCCGTTATGATCTCGCGATCCCAGTACAGCTTCACGAAACTATTTTCCAGAACCGGGACAGGCACATATTTGTAGTAGGCGACAAACTGGTTAACCAAGTTGTGCTTTAAAGCAAGCTGTTGGTGCACAATCTTGGCTACTTCGTTATGACGACCAAGATAGGCTGAATCAGCTAAGGCTGAACACCCGGACACGATATGTTCGATCGTCTCTCCTACTGAATTGCACTTCCTGCAGCGGTCCTCCACGTTTTCGTGCAATATATAGTGCCGATAGTTCTTCGTCGCAATTACCCGGTCCTGGATGGCTACCATGAATCCTTCTGTTTCCGAGAAGAGTTCACCCCGCACCAGCCACGTATTCGACGCCGCTTTGTCGATATATTCCAGCTCCAGTTGATGGGGGTGCGTCCCATGTAACTCCTTCTGCTTCCACGATGCGATCATCTCGTCGACCGATTTGATGTCGCAATTCAGCTGATAGTCCTCCTGCGCCAGATGCAGGGCACTGAATCCGTGGTCAGCTTCACACACAGCGCGATAGATTTCGTGGCGGTTCTGGCTTTCCACGAAGTATCTTCGCAACTGCTGGATCTGGGAAACACATAGTGTTTGTATATCGGTGACGCCTCTTCCTCCTACTGTACGTGGCAGGGTGACACTCTCAATGGACAATTTTGGATGGCGCATGTGATGAACACCACTCGTACTGCTCGTTCTAACGCCTCCAAGTCAGTCTTGGTCCACTTCACCACCCCGAAACTGTATGTCAACAAGGGCACAGCAAACGTGTTTATCGCCTTCACCTTGTTGCCGGCCGACAAGAGGCTCTTCAAAATACCGTTGACACGATGCAAGAACTTTTCCTGCAGCTCTTTCTTGATCGTCGTATGGCTAATTCCTTTCAGTTGCAGGAAACCTAGGGACTTGTACGTTTCGCCTTCTACTATATTTCGAATCTCCTCCTGTTCGTTGACGCGGAAACTGTCGGCATCCACCATGTGACCCCGGTGTAGATGTATGGATCGACATTTATCGATACCAAACTCCATCCGGATGTCGTTGCTGAATACCGTTACAAGCCGCAGAAATTGGTGCAGCTTCTCCACAGATTCCGCAAACAGCTTCAAGTCGTCCATAAAGAAGGTGTGGGTAATGTTTGTACTCCTTTCCCCACTCTTCAAATGATAGCCATAGTTGTGTTGGTTGAGTGCTCTGCTAAGAGGGTTCATGGCAAGGCAAAACCATAGAGGACTAAAGGTATCGCCTTGGAATATGCCCCTCCTGATGCTGAGAGTCCTGGACCGTAACACCTTTTCTCCATCGGTAATGTGTAGGGATGTGCTCCACATCCCCATAGCGTGCTGCATTAGCCTGATGACGTTACCGTCTATCTTATACAACTGCAGTACCTTAAGAAGGTACGAGTGAGGTACTGAGTCGTATGCCTTTTTATAGTCGATATACGCCATGCTCAGGTTTCTTTGCTTGTGGGTGGCCTGCCCAACAACGACTGCATCAATGATGACCTGATCCTTGCAGCCTCGTGTGTTACGTCGACAACCTTTTTGTTCCTTGGTCATCAGGTTGTTGACGTCGCAATGGTTCTGCACCCTCCTCGCTATTACCGATGACAGCACTTTGTACAGACTCGAAAGGCACGTTATTGGTCTGTACTTGGCTGGGTTCAAAGTGTTCCGATCCTTCGGCAGAAGATAAGTGACACCCCTAGTGATGAATTCCGGTAGCTGCCCGGGGTTATCTAGTACCGTGTTGAAGCATTCCGCCATCCGCCCGTGGACCGTTGTGAGTTTTTTATATCAGAAATTATGCACAAAATCGGGTCCTGGTGCAGCCCAATTCCTGGTATACCGAGTAGCCTCACGTATGTCTTGGGCGGTCACGTTGATAGCGGTCATGTCTCCAATTCCACCACAATATTGCTCTTCTTCTGCCATCCACACCCCATCGCCGTTGTGTATGACGGGGTTCTCCCATAGATTGGACCAAAACTGCGTGACTTCTCCAATCTCCGGAAGGCCCTCGCCAAAGTCGGCTTTGTCGTTTCGGATGTGGTTGTAGAACTCCCTTTCGTTGATGTTGAACATTCGATTTTGCTCCTTCCTCTTCGAACATTCTCCATAACGTCGCAGTCGTTTAGCAAGAGCACTCAACCGCTGTACATGGGTGTCGAGGATCTCAGTTATGTTCGCCTCGGTGAGATCACGGAGTTCTGTGGGTTTCACAATTTCAGCAACATTCCGAACTAGCCTGGTTGATCGATTCCCCTGCTTGTACTGTGTTAATCGACCAACCTTTGACCGCAGTGTGGCGATGCGGTTCTCCAGACGTCGCATCCACGCGGGTTTTCGTGCTTTGGGGCGTGCGCGTCCATCACTCTCACCTTGTGGGCGCGTTCGCAATCCCAACGTTCTTACAACAGCCACTGCAGCCGAATACACGATAAATTGCAGCTCCTCAAGGTTCTCCACGGTTTCCAAGTACTGTGGCAAAATATCCTGGTTAAGGATGCTTACTGTACTCGTCAACCGATAGGAGTACTGCAACTTGGGTATCCGGTGTCGAGACATGGGGTCTGTCCCACGGAACTGTGTAACTGCTGTGCCCATATGATTAGCTAGTTCGTCCTTCAATTGCTGTCGTTGCAATTCCACTGTTGGTCCTGGAGCGGCGGGTGCAATCGAATCGCGACGGTTACTTGCGATTGATGCATCCAACCCAACAGAACTCCTTCTCGACGTATCGCTCGATCTTGCCTCCTCCTCCTCTCCTAATTCCCTCTGCACTTCCCGCTTGATGTACTCTACGTCTTCTGGAGTCAGCATATTATGTGACATAATAGCTCTCTGGCGTGTGTACAATTTGTTCTGGTCAAGCTGGGGTGCAAACCGAGGGAACCTCTCATTGAACATCTCCAGCATCGCCGGTCTGCCGGACATATCCGTCTCCATCCTGGTGCAAACGTAGTAGCAACGGATCACGTACTGATTCATCTCCCTTGTCCACATGATCCGTTGCCGTCGGCGGCCCGCTAACGTGAGTGATTGACGTCGATCAACCACAGCAACATCAGCAGGTGCAGCATTGCCTTGGTGATTTCTTCTGCTGCCGTTTCTGTTTTGCCTTGTCGGCACGGGCTGAGCCCGATGACTAGAGGGTCGCTGTTGCACCTCTCCTTCCTCTAGCCGCTGGCCGCTCGCTCTGTCCCCCGTTCCAGGACCAGCTCCAGTAGGATATTATTATTATTATTATAGAGTTTTTGCACTTCCTCAGCAAGCGTGCTGGGAATTTTCACCTACCCCGGGCAATCTGAATGCCAAAGGGGATTAGGCTCTGTGGATCTCATTCGCCGGTTGACTTAAAATCCTATAATAAACGTTTGCACCGGATGTATTAGTTATGGTGGTTCAGGAATCTTCTTACGATGCTGCAAGTTCCAAGAACCACTGTCTTTTGGATGCTATGGAGGTTATGAGATAGTTCCAGCTCTCCTAAGGATCTCAGAAGAGATTTCGGGACGATTCCGGTAACTGGGATAACAACCGAAAGTTAACGCAAGTTCTCCAGGTGCCACATCTGCTTCAACTCCTCCGCCAAGTCGTGGTACTTCGTTATCTTGTTGGAGAATGTTGTTTGGACATTATGGTCTAGCGGTACAGCAATGTCGATGAGGGTTACCCGCTTCATCCTTTTGTCGTAGACCACAATATCGGGCCGATTGGCACGAATGAGGACATCCGTTATGATCTCGCGATCCCAGTACAGCTTCACGAAACTATTTTCCAGAACCGGGACAGGCACATATTTGTAGTAGGCGACAAACTGGTTGTGCTTTAAAGCAAGCTGTTGGTGCACAATCTTGGCTACTTCGTTATGACGACCGAGATAGGCTGAATCAGCTAAGGCTGAACACCCGGACACGATATGTTCGATCGTCTCTCCTACTGAATTGCACTTCCTGCAGCGGTCCTCCACGTTTTCGTGCAATATATAGTGCCGATAGTTCTTCGTCGCAATTACCCGGTCCTGGATGGCTACCATGAATCCTTCTGTTTCCGAGAAGAGTTCACCCCGCACCAGCCACGTATTCGACGCCGCTTTGTCGATATATTCCAGCTCCAGTTGATGGGGTGCGTCCCATGTAACTCCTTCTGCTTCCACGATGCGATCATCTCGTCGACCGATTTGATGTCGCAATTCAGCTGATAGTCCTCCTGCGCCAGATGCAGGGCACTGAATCCGTGGTCAGCTTCACACACAGCGCGATAGATTTCGTGGCGGTTCTGGCTTTCCACGAAGTATCTTCGCAACTGCTGGATCTGAGAAACACATAGTGTTTGTATATCGGTGACGCCTCTTCCTCCTACTGTACGTGGCAGGGTGACTCTCTCAATGGACGATTTTGGATGACGCATGCGATGCTTAGTGAACGCCACTCGTACTGCTCGTTCTAACGCCTCCAAGTCAGTCTTGGTCCACTTCACCACCCCGAAACTGTATGTCAACAAGGGCACAGCAAACGTGTTTATCGCCTTCACCTTGTTGCCGGCCGACAAGAGGCTCTTCAAAATACCGTTGACACGATGCAAGAACTTTTCCTGCAGCTCTTTCTTGATCGTCGTATGGCGAATTCCTTTCAGTTGCAGGAAACCTAGGAACTTGTACGATTCGCCTTCAACCATGTTTCGAATCTCCTCCTGTTCGTTGACGCGGAAACTGTCGGCATCCACCAGGTGACCCCGGTGTAGATGTATGGATCGACATTTATCGATACCAAACTCCATCCGGATGTCGTTGCTGAATACCGTTACAAGCCTATTATTATTATTATTATTATTATTATAGAGTTTTGGCACTTCCTCAGCAAGCGTGCTGGGAATTTTCACCTACCCCGGGCAATCTGAATGCCAAAGGGGATTAGGCTCTGTGGATCTCATTAGCCGGTTGACTTAAAATCCTATAATAAACGTTTGCACCGGATGTATTAGTTATGGTGGTTCAGGAATCTTCTAACGATGCTGCAAGTTCCAAGAACCACTGTCTTTTGGATGCTATGGAGGTTATGAGATAGTTCCAGCTCTCCTAAGGATCTCAGAAGAGATTTCGGGACGATTCCGGTTGCTGAGATAACAACCGGAATTATACGCACGTCCTCCAGCAGGTGGAAACTGTAACAATTATCGCACGAAGCAACTCCAGCACCAATTTGATCACCGATTGCTCTGATTTTTTCCCTAAGGCCGTTGTCGATTATTGGAGTTGGCATGTTCCATGCCCTATCTGATCTTTTGAGGACGCTGCATGGAAATGACCATCCCGTTGACTCCAGAAGCAATTTCTTAGCTCTTTGTACTACTGGGTATCCCGAGGCTCTTTCATTTTTTTCACAGAGTCTGACAGCTAGGAGACACAGACGTTGTATCAAGGCAAGGCGAAAATGAAGCCAACCTGCTACTGCCATAATAGCTATCGTAGAGCTCGTACGGAAGGCTACAGAAGCACTGCGTGCAACCGCGTTGTACATTGGCTCTAAAGTTCGTTGTATCGCTTCCATATTAAGGCTCGTCAGTCCTAGTCCAAAATATAGCTTTGAAGAAATTACCATGGCTGTTCCTATTTTCAATAAAGTTTCTCTATTGCTCCTTGTGAGGCGATACCCTAGTATACGTATGATGTTTAATCTTTTACACGGCTTTCCTTGGTTTCTTGTAAACATATTACTACGGGTTGATATTTGGTGTTGCTGGTGGTTGTGGTAGTTTCTCGTTGCGTTGCTTCGTTCTGTTATTAATACCATACTCTGTTATGAACTAGCCTTGCATAAGAGATAGAATACCAAAAAAACAATACCAAAAATGTATATGTAAAATACTTTAGGTATAACATGCTTAGGTATTTCAAAACCAAATGAATAATAATTTGTGATGCGTTTGGTATTAAAATACCTTTATTTGGAGCAGGGAAAAGCCCGCTTGAGTAGAGCAAAATCCCTTTCCCAAACGGGCGCAAAACCTTCTTTTCTTTTAATATCAACAGAAATTACAATTTACAACAGATACTATATGGGGTGGTATTATGCAATTTTTCAATTTGAAAATACTTAATTAACTATCCTGACTCATTATCTATCAGAGGGTATTTGTGTTAGGAGCGGCAAATATTCGGCAAAACTTTTTCCGAAGATTGAAACAAAATAGGCGAAAGTAAAATTCAGTAGCACATCGATTGAAGATACGGGTCATGCTGGTGAATGGCTCGTTATGCCCATAATTTGTACGAGCACCCTGAATGAACAAAAAAGAATTAAACCTAAGCTGACGACGAGGCGCATTTAGGTTCAAAAGCGAGAGCATATGTGAGCAACCAATTCTTTATTGTAGAAGGTCGGAGATAAATAAAACCCTGGATACATCTCGACGCTCACTCAACAACTCTAACCCAATGAGCTTGCAGCGGTCATGGTAATTTGGTAGGCTGTTTGAATCATGCCAGGGGAGATGCCGTAACGTGAAACGAACAAATTTGCGTTGGATTGCCTCGATACGCAGGATACAGTTTTTGTAAAATGGTGCCCAAACAACAGAAGAGAATTCCAGGAACCAGGAATTACCAAGGAACAATACAGTGGTTTTAAACAATGGATATTCCTGAAGTTTTTTGATATCCGGAAAATGAAACCAAGCATCTTAGAAGCTTTGGAGGACACGAAAGTGACATGATCGTTAAAAGTTAGTTTTGAATCTAATAGTACGCCTAGAACCTTAACGACGCTTTCGTTTTTAAGTTTCATTGTTTTTTAATTTAGTAGCCGTAGTCAATCGAGGAGCGTTTGGGCGAGAATGAAATAACTGAACATCTATCAGCATTAAATTCCCTATGATTTATTTCACACTTTTTAATGAACACGGCAAGCTGAGTTTGCAAGAAATAGCCTCCAGAGGCCTCATCAGCCCTTGACGCCATAGGGAATATAAGTTACTTATCTTCAGCTAATTGCTGCAGCGTTTTTGTAACAAGATAGAGAGCAGGCTTGGTACCGTACGTAACGGTGGTTAGCTCATACCTTTACATTGGATACCTGGTTGGTGAGGAAGGAAACACATTTGGAGGAAATCCTCTTTTCCTGTATCTACGACCTTGCACATGTGCCCGAGTTGTTCGTACTCCATCATGAACCGCTTGTACTGTTCGTGTATCTTTGGAACCATATCCAGCCTACGTTTCAACCTCGAAAGTCGTCGAAGCGCGATGTCGCTTGACACGCCTAATTCGACTAATTCATCCTAGTTTCTTAGATACGACACGATGTACCGTGCATTTTCGGATCTCCGCACGGTTCGTTTGAAATACTCCTCCGGTCACTCCTCTTTTGGCAAATAATTTTGGTTGCTCTTCTTTTGCGAATTCTTCACCGCTTTAATGCCAATTGATCAACTTCTCAAAACCCGTAGCCATTGCTGTGTAGCAGGATTTTTGGACTAGAGCATCGTAATCGTCGACCACATCCACACAGTTAATTTAACGTCGGAATCCATCCCAATGATATCTTTCTGGATTTGGTGAGATCGAAGAATTTGGACATATTGGACACCAATCGCGAAATCGACTGCTAAGAAAAATGATGGATCTGCCGGTTCTATACCTATACAACGTCGATGTTCGAGCGCCTTCGCTTATAGGTTCGATGCCCACGTAGCGTCTGTTCGAAACTACGTGCACGAAGCGTTAAAAGGACGCAGGTAAAAAGGTAAAAAGTGGTAACGTAGCGTCGCCACATCGATGGCGTTGAAAAAATGCGACATGAAGATCGGCCTTTATCCTTCATTATCTGGCAAATCCGCTTTGTTGCAAAAGCTACTCCTTCATTGTTCTCCACTAGTCATTGGCGTAACTACAGGGGGGCTAGGAGGGCTATAGCCTCCTATATACTATAGGGATAATTATAGGGCTATATACTTTGCATAAATATTTCTCATATCTAGCTCTCTGGTCATATAAAGGGGTAACTGTGGGCAATGTATTCTCTTCATCATCTGTCAGTTCGAGCAAATTAAATTTATTTTATCAAGTTTTCAAACTTTGAACAGTTGTTATGTTTTGCGATAAAAATGCTGAAAACGAACGATATTAGGAAGTGTAAATAGGAACAGTGATTTTGAGCAGATTCAATGAAGATTGAATAAATAAAAGACGTAACAGACTGAGAAAAACACAACAACATTTCTGAGATTTGTATTGAATGATTAAAATTCAAAGGAAATACTGAATTCTAATATTTATTCAGACTACGTAAATTTCATGGATAATTCTCTTAAATTCAAAGAGATGCTTAGATTACCGGAAATTTCTTAGCAAACTCTGATTTTCAATGATTTTTTTTTGCAGCAAATGATCAATCCTTTAATATTTTTACGTTATTTTCAGAATTAATGCTTGGCGACTGTGGATACATAACGGAGCGTGTAGTTTTCGGCTGTTACAGTCTTGTCACATAGCAAAAAGAAATTTATTTCTTATCCTACGGTTTCGGTAATTTATTTTACCTTTTTCAAGGATTGGATGTACAGGAAAAAAAACCTCCCAATTCTTGGAAAAGGTGAAATAAATTACCGAAACCGTCGGATGCTGAAGTGAACTCCTTTTTGCCGCGTTACAAAACTGCAATAGGCGAAAACTACACTTTTTTCAGAGTTTTATGAGTATTTTATACTATCCCGAACGTGTGATCTTTAGCTTTCTGACATGGGCCTTAAAGATGCATGGCTTTCCAAAAGGATTATCACCAAAAGCGATTTCAAGGAGAGGCAACTAAAATTTAAATATGAAAGAACTTTTAATTCTTTCAGAGGGATTTATAAAGCTCTAAAGACTGCTTTTGTTTTGTTAAGTTCTTTCAAAACATACCAAAGTTTTCGAGAGTCCTGAGACATCTCTACACGGCCAAAAATATCAATATAAGATATATGTGTCGTCGTTATAAGTTTTTGCTCCGCCGTTTTTGCTCTGCTCTGCCCTAATATAATCGATATGAAACCACACATAAATTAAATAATTGGTAATTCGAGACCAAACATAAAGTTTATTTAGATGTATATTTTATTAATAGTTCACGTGGAGAATGGTTATGTATGCGCTGATATACATCATAAGTTAAATCTATGGATTTTTGCAAATAAATATGTGTGGATTTTTAGTAGTGTAGATTTTTTTGAAGTCAGCACTGAGCCTCGATGAACATCATCAAGTCGTCAATGGATCTGTAGAAATAGCTGTAAGGCAGTTTGCGAACAGTATATATGAGTTGAGTCGAGTGTTGAGCTGAAAACTTTTCTTGTTATCTTGTTTTTGAATTTAAAAATAGAAAAAAATGTTAGCTGATCAATACCCTGATCGAAATGTATATTTTTGTAAATAATTAAAATTGTAAATAGTTAGATTTAAAAACACCTGAATTCGACGCAAACCTTATATCTAAATGAACTGTATTATAACCCGTCACCACAAATATGCAACACACTGTACACCTTAAAGTTAAAACAAAAACCCCTTTACCAAACACAGAAATTGTACAACACATCCCATACCCAACAGTAAGAAATAGAACCCCAAAGTGGACGGTAGCAAACCCGCGTTGTTTCAATCGCTCTATCGCGCCAATAAAGGCAATTAGTGCAGTGCAAACTAAGCAATTTTCTATCTCCTGTCCGAAACATCCTGTTGTTAACGGTGGCCAACGGTTTTAACACCCATCTCGTGAGTGCGTGCGTGACAATTCGTGGTCGCCATAAAGGGTTGTACCCGGACAATAGTGATCGAAATTCGTGATTACCCAAACAATCCAGACGTTTTGTGACACGGGCTATTTTGTGGCGAGGCTGGAGTGAAGATTTAAGCCTGTAGAGTGAAAACGGTGGTGAATTTCACGACCCGTGATCTGGTGCGCCGCTATTAGCGCATAGTGGGAAGAAAAACCTCCGGTGGCTGGCATATACGGGCTCCACGCTCGAACATTAGCCTCCCTAGATTTTTTCGTTAGTTACGCCAATGAAGTACTATGGCGTTTGCCAACAATACTACTGAGTCATCTGCGAAAGGTACCGTTAGCTTCCTATTCGGCAAAACAGCCTAGTCGCTTACTGGCTTAAACAACCTCCACACTATTGCGTCAATCAAAGCCAAGCTGTGGAGAATCGGAAATACGATCAAAACTAGGCTGGTTGGTAGACAGGCCTACTTCAGAGCAAACAACTACAACAGAAACCGTAAGTCATCGTCACGAAAGCAGTAATAACGACCTTTACAATTTGCTGAAGAAGCATTTCTCTTTAGAGAAGTGCATTGCAAGCGACGGGAGAAGAAATAAGACTCCGTGAAATTCTATCGCTGACCTTTTCGAAACGGGGTTGTTATTGGATTGTTCTCCAATGACCCGTCGACGACTAAAGCAGTTGTAACGTCTCGAAAAGTCTTCAGAACTGTTTGACACGATCCGGAAACATGGTGAAGAATGCCAGACTACGGAATATACACAATTAGTAACGCCGGAGATTCTAGTGGACCGGTGTCCAACAAAATAAGGCAGAAGATGTGCCTTTCAGCGCCAAAAATAGGAACGGAGAACAATCGATTCCTTGGGAAGTCAAAGCAGTTTCTCATTCCCCACCAACCACCTTTCTGAGCTAGAACCGTTAGTAAAATTCAAAATTCATGGTAATTCATGTAAAGATGCTAGTTGAAGACTTGCGGCGCCTTTCAAACGGCAACCGATTCTGCGCATGGAACTGATGGTGTAAGTTCTGGCAATCACATTACTCCCGCTCCCGTTACACAAGTTGGGTTCTATCTTCAAATTTTCAAACGGCGTCGCAGCATGCATGAAATATTAAAAATGACAGTTGTGAGTTGCTTCTGTATCGAGTGGTGTGCCCCCGAAAACGCGAGCACTTTTAAACTTGGATTCCGTCAGGAGTGACCTTAAGCGATCCCTTCAGATCTGTTGTAGCACGAGGGTTCTAAAACTAACACAAACTTTTTTTCAGCTGCTAAAAAACGGTGGTGCATTTATTAAGGAAAATCTGAACGCAACATTAATCACAATCTTGTATAACAAATTGCGCGCAAATGTCCTAACTTTAACACCGCTATTCTTCTGGCGTTAAATGATGTAGATCATTTTGACTGGTTACAATAACGAAAATCCTTCCAGCTACTTTTAGTTTCTTCGGTAGCTCGTCCAAAATTGGGGTGGTTCAGTAATATGATTGATCACCGTTTCAGCCAAAACGTTCGTCCTTCTCCTTTTCTAGAGGCAAATGTTTGACTTTATTTAAATTCCATCACACCCACATCAATTTCCGGAAAATATTTGCTTTTGTTTCATCTTCTACTTGCAGCATCAGCTTCCACGAACATCGCCCAAGACTGTATGCCACATACACCCACCACTATCCGTAGGTCATAAAATAGCAATCGTTGTCGTTTACTCTCAGTAATAGGATGTGTCTCGAAGTTTTTTTCTTTCTTCCAACGATTTTGACTTCGTGTGACCTACCAAACCGACCTACTCGGTCAATCCAACAAACTGACGAAAAAATGGGCCGGTGGATGTCCCCAACTTGTTTCAACAGGGCAGATGTTCATCCTGTTTCATGTGATACGACACGAGTATCGTTCAGTGGTGATGGTTTCTGTAGACTGTAAATGTGGTCAGAGCAAATCTCCCTGTGCCTACCAACCTGTACGAAATAATCAAATATTGTACAAAATGCTCAACTTTGCGTATCGTGCAGAACCCACATTTTAGAATTTCATGGCCTGGTTCGTTTCGGAAAATGTGGGTTTCCGGAAAATTCTTGTTTGGGTTTCTTTTCACTCGTAACGTAACCAACAGCAGGATAGCGAACAGTGGCAGAATATAAGACACGTGCACAATCATTCTTTAAGCTCTGATCTTTGCAAACCGATTGAAAATTCTAGGCACAAAACTTACAAAACTGACTTGAATGTATTTATAAAAAAAAACACTTGATATGGAAGATTTGTTTATCGTTTTGTTATCTTTCTCTCATAGATTTGTCACTGTGTAGCAATGCGGTTGAGATTTCCTCCGAATGCCATAAAAATTTGCACTTTGCTCCTTTTTGGCTTCAAATGCCATTGCACGCTTCGGTAGCGCGTAACGATGAAAGAAATTTTCCCAGATTTAGTACAGATTAGGCAGGGTTTCTATTGACACTGGCATCCTAGTCCTACAGCAAGAAGGATGTAAATTTTGGGTTCCATTTATTCTGAACGAGCCCAAATAGGTTCGCTTTCCACTGATGATGGTGCTGCTGGAGCTGTATAGGCTCTACAATTTAATGGCTTAATTTCCCTTCTGTCTTATCGGCGACATAGAAACACTAAGCATCCTAAAAAGCTGCACCATTCAGACGAAAATTTAGCCATCCTATGACCGCACCAGCATAACAACATCGGAAGTGTTGACGCCCTTCAACACCAGCATTAATAGCACCAGAGCCCAGCCGGCAAGCAAGAGAAGAAGCAACACTATTATAACAAGCCAAGTAGGTCCAACACTCGAACTAATGGTCTAAAGCCGGCAATATGACACCCAGCTCGGAAGAGAGGATGGTTGGTTTCTATTTAGGACGAGCATAAGAGGGCAAAAATTTCCTGATTACACTGTCCTAATCTTTTGCGACATGAACTCGGAAAAGGATGTCGGTCTATCTCCTGTCGGAAAATATTTTCAATGCTGCCGATTCGATTTGTGGGGATGCCCTTTGTTGTTTATCGCAAAACAAAGTGAAATTTCGTCTGAGCATCCCTTCCTCGTTCCCACTATCGTTACTTCGGCAGTTACCATTTAAAGGCTTTCTAGTCTTGCCATTTGTGTTTCTACGGATTTGCACCATATCTACTGGGCAGGTCTAAATTTCCATCGAATATAGAGTCTGCAAACATAACAGCACTCCAATGGGAGCTGTTAGACCTATTCGGTGCGACGCTTCCAGACGCTCTATCGATTCTTGTGTCTATTTAATCATTATTAATGCTCGATACAACTCTGATCCTGTCCGACAGCGCCGGCTGGGGTCAATATTTTGCTCTGAAATAGCACTTCTATGTTTGCTGTTGTGATGATGGTTACGTTACTATCATAAGAGGCTCCTGACCAAACATGTCCAACGTCCATCATAAAGGCATACACTAGACCAGCAATGCCATCGGCAAAATTGTGTCCCCCTCACTTTTAATTATTCTAGCAATTTTTCCTCGAGCTGTACATATATGGTAAAGAGAAGTATGAAAATAATAAACTAGAAAGTTATTTATGAGCTTCCTTCGAGGGCAAAGAGCCTACAAATCGTTCGCAGTTTTAAGCTAATTACTTCACTCACGAACACATGATACCGGATGATTTATTTTATTCTGAATATCTTCTAAGCGTGAGTCACGAAACTAGGTGGGTTGAATGGAATTTACATATCATATCGTTTATATAAAGGGTTTACAGTCCTTCTCTAGCTGGAAGATTGGAGTGGGGTAAAAATAAGCAGGACAAATTAAAGTAGGATTTCGCAATGAACCTATGATATTCGAAAAGTTTATGATGAATTAGTCAAATTGCTTGAAATCGTCAATTACCCTTCGCTCACAACTGTGTGACATTTCATCATCTTCTTCTTCTTATTGGCATAACATCCCCACACTGGGACAGAGCCGCCTCGCAGCTTAGTGTGCATTAAGCACTTCCACAGTTATTAACTGCGAGGTTTCTAAGCCAATTTCCAATCCGAAAATTGCCTAGACCGGCACCGGGAATCGAACCCAGCCACCCTCAGCATGGTCTTGCTTTGTAGCCGCGCGTCTTACCGCACGGCTAAGGAGGGCCCCTGATAATGTTACAACTATTATAATTGCCTTATATTAAAACGGTCCGGTTTTTTGAGGTAATTAAAAAATCGGTTGTTTCTATTGCCGCGGATATTGTGAGAGTCCCTTGTATCCAGTTTACGCTTTAGTTAGCAACGGTGGCTCTTTTTGACCTTCAATTCCCTAAGAAGCTAGCACGAATAAAGGCGGCCTTGTTTTGAGGCTTGGAAGGAGGCTTGAAAGCCTCCTTTCAACAAGCTCTGGAACCTACTTTCACGAGGTTCTGAAACTTCATTTCAAGAGACACGAAAGCCTAATTTCAAGAGGCTCGGAAGCCTTTTTTCAAGAGGCTCATAAGCATTCTTTCAATATGCTCGGAAGCCAACTTCCGAGAGGCTCGGAAGCCTCCTTTCGAGAGGCTCGGGAGCCTCCTTTCAAGAGGATTGGGAAGCCTCCTTTCAAGAGGCTCGAAAGCCTCCTTTCAAGAGACCCGAAAGCCTCCTTTCTAGAGGCTCGAAAGCCTTCTTTCAAGAAGGTCAGAAGCCTCCTTTCAAGAGGCTCGGAAGCCTCGTTTCAAGATGCTCGGAAGACTCTTTTCAAGAGGCTCGGAAACCTCCTTTCAAGAGGCCTCGAAGCCTCCTTTCAAGAGGCCTGAAGCCTCCTTTCAAGAGGCCTGGAAGCCTCCTTTCCAGAGGCCTCGGAAGCCTCCTTTAAGAGGCCTGAATCCTCCTTTCAAGAGGATTGGGAAGCCTCCTTTCAAAGGCCTGGAAGCCTCCTTTCAAGAGGCTCAGAAGCCTCCTTCAAGAGGCCTGGAAGACTCCTTTCAAGAGGCCTGGAAACCTCCTTCAAGAGGCTCAGGCCTCCTTCAAGAGGCTCAGCCTCCTTTCAAGAGGCCTGGAAGCCTCCTTCAAGAGGCCTGGAAGCCTCCCTTTCAAGAGGCTCAGGCCTCCTTTCAAGAGGCCTCAGAAGCCTCCTTTAAGAGGCCTGAATCCTCCTTTCAAGAGGCCTGGAAGCCTCCTTTCAAGAGGCTCAGAAGCCTCCTTTCAAGAGGCTCAGAAGCCTCCTTCAAGAGGCCCGGAAGCCTCCTTTCAAGAGGCCTCAGAAGCCTCCTTTCAAGAGGCTCAAGCCTCCTTTCAAGAGGCCTGGAAGCCTCCTTTCAAGAGGCCTGAAGCCTCCTTTAAGAGGCCCGGAAGCCTCCTTTCAAGAGGCCTCAGAAGCCTCCTTTCAAGAGGCCTGGAAGCCTCCTTTCAAGAGGCTCAGAGCCTCCTTTCAAGAGGCTCCGGAAGCCTCCTTTCAAGAGGCCTGGAAGCCTCCTTCAAGAGGCCTCCAGCCTCCTTCAAGAGGCTCAAGCCTCCTTCAAGAGGCCCGGAAGCCTCCTTCAAGAGGCCTCAAGCCTCCTTTCAAGAGGCCTCAGAAGCCTCCTTTCAAGAGGCTCAGAAGCCTCCTTTCAAGAGGCTCAGGAAGCCTCCTTCAAGAGGCCTGGAAGCCTCCTTCAAGAGGCTCAGAAGCCTCCTTCAAGAGGCCTGGAAGCCTCCTTTCAAGAGGCCTCAGGCCTCCTTCAAGAGGCCTGAAGCCTCCTTTCAAGAGGCTCGGCAGCCTCCTTTCAAAAGGCCTCAAGCCTCCTTCCAGAGGCCCGAAGCCTCCTTTAAGAGGCCTGAATCCTCCTTTCAAGAGGATTGGGAAGCCTCCTTTCAAAGGCCTGGAAGCCTCCTTCAAGAGGCCTGGAAGCCTCCTTTCAAGAGGCTCTCAAGCCTCCTTCAAGAGGCCTCAGCCTCCTTTCAAGAGGCTCAGGCCTCCTTCAAGAGACCTCGAAGCCTCCTTCCAAGAGGCTCGGAAGCCTCCTTTCAAGAGGCTCGGAAGCCTCCTTTCCAGAGGCTCGGAAGCCTCCTTTCAAGAGGCTCGGAATCCTCCTTTCAAGAGGATTGGGAAGCCTCCTTTCAAGAGGCTCGGAAGCCTCCTTTCAAGAGGCTCGGAAGCCTCCTTTCCAGAGGCTCGGAAGCCTCCTTTTAAGAGGCTCGGAATCCTCCTTTCAAGAGGATTGGGAAGCCTCCTTTCAAAAGGCTCGGAAGCCTCCTTTCAAGAGGCTCGGAAGCCTCCTTTCAAGAGGCTCGGAAGCCTCCTTTCAAGAGGCTCGGAAGCCTCCTTTCAAGAGGCTCGGAAGCCTCCTTTTAAGAGGCTCGGAATCTTCCTTTCAAGAGGATTGGGAAGCCTCCTTTCAAGAGGCTCAGAAGCCTCCTTTCCAGAGGCCTCGGAAGCCTCCTTTAAGAGGCCTCGGAATCCTCCTTTCAAGAGGCTCAGAAGCCTCCTTTCAAGAGGCCCGGAAGCCTCCTTCAAGAGGCCTCGGAAGCCTCCTTTCAAGAGGCCTGGAAGCCTCCTTTCAAGAGGCCTGGAAGCCTCCTTTCAAGAGGCTCGAAGCCTCCTTTCAAGAGGCCTGGAAGCCTCCTTCAAGAGGCTCAGAAGCCTCCTTTCAAGAGGCCTGGAAGCCTCCTTTCAAGAGGCTCAGCCTCCTTCAAGAGGCCTCAAGCCTCCTTTCAAGAGGCCTCAGAAGCCTCCTTTCAAGAGGCCTCAAGCCTCCTTTCAAGAGGCCTGGAAGCCTCCTTTCAAGAGGCTCAGAAGCCTCCTTTCAAGAGGCCTGGAAGCCTCCTTCAAGAGGCCTGGAAGCCTCCTTTCAAGAGGCTCAGCCTCCTTTCAAGAGGCTCCGGAAGCCTCCTTCAAGAGGCTCAAGCCTCCTTTCAAGAGGCTCAGAAGCCTCCTTTCAAGAGGCTCAGAAGCCTCCTTCAAGAGGCCTGGAAGCCTCATTTCAAGAGGCCTGGAAGCCTCCTTTCAAGAGGCCTCAGAAGCCTCCTTTCAAGAGGCCTCAGAAGCCTCCTTTCAAGAGACTCGGAAGCCTCCTTTCAAGAGGCCTGGAAGCATGCTTTCAAGAGGCCTGGAAGCCTGATTTCAAGAGGCTCAAGCCTGATTTCAAGAGGCCTGGAAGCCTGATTTCAAGAGGCCTGGAAGCCTCCTTTCAAGAGGCTCAGAGCCTCCTTTCAAGAGGCCTGGAAGCCTCCTTCAAGAGGCCTCAAGCCTCCTTTCAAGAGGCCTCAGAAGCCTCCTTCAAGAGGCTCAGAAGCCTCCTTTCAAGAGGCCCCAGCCTCCTTTCAAGAGGCCTGGAAGCCTCCTTCAAGAGGCCTCAGGCCTCCTTTCAAGAGGCTCAGAAGCCTCCTTTCAAGAGGCTCAGGCCTCCTTTCAAGAGGCCTGGAAGCCTCCATTCAAGAGGCTCAGAAGCCTCCTTTCAAGAGGCCTGGAAGCCTCCTTTCAAGAGGCCCAGCCTCCTTCAAGAGGCTCAGAAGCCTCCTTTCAAGAGGCTCAGAAGCCTCCTTTCAAGAGGCTCAGGCCTCCTTTCAAGAGGCTCAGGAAGCCTCCTTCAAGAGGCTCAGAAGCCTCCTTCAAGAGGCCTCAGAAGCCTCCTTTCAAGAGGCTCAGAGCCTCCTTTCAAGAGGCCTGGAAGCCTCCTTTCAAGAGGCTCAGAAGCCTCCTTTCAAGAGGCCTGGAAGCCTCCTTTCAAGAGACTCAGAGCCTCCTTTCAAGAGGCCTGGAAGCCTCCTTCAAGAGGCCTGGAAGCCTCCTTTCAAGAGGCCTGGAAGCCTCCTTCAAGAGGCCTGGAAGCCTCCTTTCAAGAGGCCTGGAAGCCTCATTTCAAGAGGCTCAGCCTCCTTTCAAGAGGCCTCAAGCCTCCTTTCAAGAGGCTCAGCCTCCTTACAAGAGGCTCGGAAGCCTCCTTTCAAGAGGCTCGGAAGCCTCCTTTCAAGAGGCTCGGAAGCCTCCTTTCAAGAGGCTCGGAAGCCTCCTTTCAAGAGGCTCGGAAGCCTCCTTTCAAGAGGCTCGGAGGCCTCCTTTCAACAGACTCGGAAGCCTTTTTCCAAGAGGGTCGGAAGTCTTCTTTCAAAAGGAATAGAAATATTTTGTCAAGAGGCTCGGAAACCTCCTTTCAAGATGGTCGGAAGCCTTCTTTTACGAGGGTTGGAAGCCTTCTTTCAAGAGAGGCTCGGAAGCCTTCTTTCAAGAGGCTCGGAGGCGTCCTTTTAAGAGACTTGGAAGCCTATTTTCAAGAGGCTTGGAAGCCTTTTTCAAGAGGCTCCTTTCAACAGACTCGGAAGCCTCCTTTCAACAGATTAGGAAGCCTTATTCCAAGAGGCTCGGAAGTCTTCTTTCAAGAGGATAAGAAGTATTTTGTCAAGAGGCTCGGAAACCTCCTTTTAAGATGGTCGGAAGCCTTCTTTCAAGAGGCTCGGAAGTCTTCTTTCAAGAGGCTCGGAAGCGTCCTATCAACAGACTCGAAAGCCTCCTTGTAACAGACTCGGAAACCTCCTTTCAAGTAGCTCGAAAGGCTCCTTTTATGAGACCAGGAAGCATCCTTCCAAGAGGCTCGGAAGGCTCCTTTCTAAAAGCTCGGAAGCCTCTTTTCATGAGCCCTAGAAGCCTCCTGAAATCATGTTTGGGTGAATTGGTGATTTGATCGAAATGGTCCTTCTGCAGAAAGTGCTATTTTGTGGATAATGTTGTTTTGCCGAACAGGCATTTTGGGTCCAAAGTTGTTTGACAGAATAAGCCAATTGGACGAAAGTTCCGTCGGCTGAAATAGTCGTTTGACACATGACATGGCGGAACAGGTCGTATGGCCGAAAATGCCATTTAACCGAATATGGCCATAAATGACTTTCACTTAAGGACAATCGCAACAGAGTCCAAAAAGAGCTGCTGCAATGGCTGTGCTAGCGCTCACCTGGCGTTTTTCCTCGCACTAAATTCAATTTGTAGATGATTAGCACATCTGAGAACCATATTTTCGTGTATAGTTCAAGTGCACAAAGATGAAAAACTGCTTCTCGCTGTAGCCTGTAAATTACTTTTTGAGTTATGTGGCCCTGAAAGAGCCAAGTTAGTAGTTTTAAAATTGTATTTCAACGCGATTCACCTAAGGGTCGTATGGCCGAAAATGTCGTTTGGAAGAACAGCATTGAATGTGAAAAGTGTGGATTGAATAATGAAAAATGAGGTGTCGGAAATGATAAGTGAGAAAAGAGAAGTCTCATTTTTGACATCCCATTTCTAGCTTCTTACATCTCACATCTCAGCCAAACGGCATTTTCGACCAAATGACCAATTCGGTCAAACGAATTTTCGGCCGTATTCTATTCTTTGATAATAATTTCCTTTGTCGAATCATGTTCACTTTGGCAGGCACATAAGGATATTTTTTTTCCAAGTTCGTTTATTTGGTAGGCTCAGGTGTGTATAATACTTTACGGAGCCACTCACCTAAGGCTATTTGAAGATATCCTTGCAGCTTATTTTTCTTTTTCTTCTTCTTATTGGCATTACATCCCCCACTGGAACATTGCCGCCTCGCTGTTTAGTGTTCATTAACACTCCCACAGTTATTATCGCGAGGTATCTAAGCCAAGTTACCATTTTTGCATTCATATATCATGAGGCTAACATATTATTTTCCCGGGATAAAACAAGTAAAAGAGCAAAATATTGTTTATTTTTAGCTACATTACGCAGATAAAGAATAAATAAGTTGAACTTATATTTTCGATGATAACCGTGTATTTAAAAAGATAATAATTGGAAATTAACTATTTTGCCTTTGGATCTCGGTTCTAACATCCAAATTGCCGACAAACAAGAAATTTGTCAAATCATTATATAGGTTAAATTTGTTTCTTATCTTCTTAGTAATCAATTAACCAACAGCCATACAGCCGTCCAATGAACCGAACCAGCAATGAGTCATCAACCCTTCTCGCCATTCTTCTGCTCTATTTACTGTGTTTGCTTGCCTTTACGAATCATTACCGGTTCCCAACGGGCCGCAGATTTATCTCCTTCCGAAGCTTCCTCAACAAAATGCACATCACCTTATCCTTAATCATATTGCACAGCGGGTGATTCAACCTTTTGCTCATCCACGTGGAAAGGTGCCAACCAGCAGCCTGAGCTCATTTGTTGCCCTCTCTTCCACAGTAACATCACAATAGCTTCCCCTATCTTCGATCTCTGAAGCAACGAGCCAGCGAAAAAGAAAACAAGATTCCCGCCCGACTTGATAAAACCTAGGAAGGAAGGGGAAAAAGCGCCCATCCGACAAAATCAGCGCAAGGATTTATGAGCTGCGATGCGAAAAGCTCATTTGCTACCGTCAAAACATCAACCACCCTCTACTCCTTTCTGCAACTTGCCCCAGTTAAGATTGGGCCCAACCCCACCCGCTCTCCGATGGGACTGTTTTTGATAAAAACGCCATCTCAAGCCAGTTAAAGCACACTGTAGGTGGTGGCGCATTATTCCACGTGGATGCAGCATTCGAAGAGGAGCGTAGTCTGGTGGGAGATGTCAATTTCGAAGACCGACCGTGAACGAAAAAGCTCAGCTGCACTAAGAACCCGAGAGATGAATAATGATAATAATGAATTTTATAACGCTCGAATGGTGGAGGTCCAGGGTGGTACTGGTGGGGATGATGATCATCATGATGATGATGATGATGATGCAAATGATAATGAAATCGTTTGATAGCTGAGTGCAGCAGTTTCTCCCAGAGCAGCAATCACCGGGGAAAAGTAGGTTGCCTTCTCCTGTTATGGGCAAAGGAAACGATGTCGGTTGGATGGTGTGAAAGTTTTGATGCCTGATGGCCATTAGACATGCCGCACGGCTGTCATAAGTTGGAAGTTATTTTGCTCGGGCCGACCGGAATGGGAAAACTGAGGGAGGAGGGCAAAGTGAGTCCGAATGAGTTTTATTTATCACCAAAGCGAAATCTGCTCTTATCTAGCTGATAAAAGACTCCGATGCACTCTTCTCCCCAGTGGACGGCACCGGAGTAGGACATTAGAATGGCTGTATCCTGGATTTATGCGCAAGTTATGGGCTTCTGGTAGGAAGTTTCATTACGAGATAAGCGTCCAGGAAAAGGCAACAATGGAATCTCTGAAATATTGTTATTAAATATTCAAATTTTGTTTTGATGAATGCACAGAATTTGCATCCAGCTAAAAGCTACTGAATATTCCGTGGCGATGAGCACCAAATATTCATACTGAGAATGGTTTCGTTACAAATGGTTATGTGTAAGCTATCTCAAGAGATAGTTCATGAATTAAAGGGAATGAGGTATAAATAAATTGAGATAGCACAATGAGAGCTAGATTGAAAATGAATTCTCATCTATAGCCAAATGGCCGTAAATAGTTTTGAAGTTTAGCTTATGCAATTGATTTTCCACCAATTATTGCAAGAATAGGCTCGAGGAAAGCAACTTTTTAACTAAAAATGTTGACATTCAACGATTATCAAAGCAATATATGCGAACAAAATGATTAATTTCATAATTTCAGCAGATTTCCAAGATGTTGTACAATTCATTTAAAATCCTATTACACCAAGAATTGACTGTTTTCACACTACTGCAACAATTGTTGCACCCTTTTTGCGTGCTATGAAACCGCCATCAATAAAAATCAAAACTGCGATTTTTGCTTTGCGGGCTTTGGGACTTTCTCCAGTGTCTGTTAGGTGCATATAAGAGTCAATAAGATACAGTACCAGGGCCAAATACGTACTCTTACAGTCATCATATTCAGAAGAAAACCTCATTACTACGTGAGTGCAATTTCTTAACTTCATTCCACTTCACGAATTATTCGCAAGTAACTGAAACGACCCAAACCAGCGGCATCACGGGTCGACGAAACAAAAGAATTCCACAGTCTCTCCAAATGTGAGATTTATGCAAAGTGCATCGGTATCTGCAACTATCGTTTGAACCGAAACACAATTGCATGCACTTGCATATATGAATAAATGCTCAATGCGATACAACACATGGACATGGAAGCACACGTACATATCGCACACTACTTGTACTACATTACGGCATATGACTCGATGTCACTCGACGTGAAAGTACAAAAATCAACACTGATCCGAATAGTCTACATCCGAGCAGGATATGGAAACAATTGTTCATGGGTCATGCATTAATTCTGCATTTTTGCCAAAACGAACACATAGAGAGGCGGATGGGAAAACCGCGCACCAAGTACCGAACGTAAGTTGTGTATCGCCCCGAAGGGTGCACTTATGTTTGCTACACCCAGACGGCGAAAACGAGGAAATACAAAGTTCAAATAGAATCATAAATTTGATGATGTCTGGATGTTTATTGTTTGGATGTTTGATATCATCTCTCCTGAACGACACACATGCCCTTCCGCTAGTTGCATATCGGCATTGAGTATGTTGTACTTTCCAATGAAACTTTTATTCCCTGCACGAAGCAGTTGTTCCCGTATATATGCTCCACACTAAAGATGGCGGCGATGATGACAAGGTTGACATCGAGATGTAAGAAGATGTTGCGATTGCTCTGGGACGATGACGACAATGACATCGTAGAGGATGATTTTTGCTTGTTCAAAAGATGTATCTCCTCAAGTCAACCTCCATCGTTAAGTGACTATGCCGATCGTTGCAGGAGAGGCAACGGTGGTAACGAGAACAGCAGAAATTCTTTTAGAACATAGCGCCCAAAGTTGAAACATGTAACCTGCGAGTAAGACATGGGGTTGGATGGGTGTTGGTTTTAGGAAAACAGCGGATTCGAAGTGCAATGCTAGGAAAAAGAGTTTTCACTTGCTTCAGGCAGCGATTGTCGTAATTTTGCTTGGTGGCAGCGTGAATCGATGTGGTATTTTTTTACTCGAGTTTGTTTTTCCGAAAAACTTGTTTGGGTCTTCCAAGATTCTTCCCTGACTGACGACGAAAGACGCAAGCCTTCAAACAACAACATGTCAACCAAACCTGCTCACAAAATACAAATATCGAAACACCGGATGCTGTGACTATTGCAAGCACCTTTAGGCACCCTAGTCCATATGTTCCGGCTATCCCGAGGTTCCCAATCTGGATTTTTAAACTTGGGCAGCACACATGTAGTTGAGTTATGACCAGCGTCGGCATCCACTAACAATGTCCTGTTCTGAAAATAGCTTTTCAGAATCCGGCACAGATAATCTGAGACTCTCAAGCAATGCAGGGAATCAGCTATATCTGCCCGGGAGGTGTGCTGTTGATCCTAGCCATCGCTATCCTGTATGGAGTATTATTGGCCATCCTACACAGCTCTTCAAAGCTGGCTCTCTCATTACATTTGATATCGTAGTTCAGAGCTCTTCTCGCTGTTTAAAACAACCAGCGTCTTTATTTATTTATTTATTTATTTATTTACTAGCAGACCCGACGAACTTCGTTTCGCCTAAAATTGATTTATTCTTTGGTTACTTCTCGAGTTATGCAGAAATTTCTGTTTCATTTGTATGGGAGCCCCCCTTTACAGAAGGGGGAGAGGTTTCGAACCATCTTAAGAACCTTCCCCGGCCCCAAAAACCTCTGCATACAAATTTTCACGCCGATCGTTTTAGTAGTTTCCGGGTCTATAAGGGTCAGACAGACAAAAATTCATTTTTATGTATATAGATTTAATTGTAATCGTCATCTGACACCTGGTGTCTCAATGATGGCAAACATGGATAAAATATACAAGAAATATATACATCAAAACAGCAACATAGAACTTTACAATCCACGGTATTTATGTCAATTGGTATCACGGAAGTGCGCTGCACAAGCTCGTTATGAAGCATCTGGCGATAGATTAAATCAAAAGAGATGGAACATTGTGTTGAAGTTGGACGACATATATCGAACCAAATCATGCTGACTGACTGAATTTGCGGAAGAACTATGGGAGGAATTTCCGGAGGAATTTCGGGAGGAATTCCGGAAGAATTGCTGGAGGTACTTCTGGAGGAATTCCGGGAAGAACTTTTAGAGGAACTTTCGGAGGAATTCCGGGAAGAACTTTTGGAGGAATTCTGGGAGGAACTTGAACTTGTAACTTTGGAGAAATTCCGGGAGGCACTTCCGGAGAAATTCTGGGAGCAACTACCGGAGGAATTGCGGGAGGAACTTCCGGAGGAATTTCGGGAGGAATTGCGGGAGGAACTTCCCTGCCGTAATCTGGAAAAGTGACGTAACCGCCATTTTACAACATGCATGTTTTCCATTTTTCTGTTAAAGAGCTCGATGAGTATTACTCGTTATCACCATTTTTGGAAAATGGCGTATACGTCACTTTTTCAGATTACGGCAGCTCCAGAGGAATTTCGGGAGGAACTTCCGGAGAAAATTCGGGAGAAACTTCTGTTGGATTTCCGGGAGGAATTTCAGGAGGAACTTCCGGTTGAATTCCGGGTGGAGCTTCCGCAGCAATTCTTGGAGGAACTTCCGGTGTAATTCCGGGAGGAACTTCCTGGAGGAATTCCGGCAAGAACTGTTGGAGGAATTCCGGAGGAATTCTTGGAGGAACTTGAACTTGGGACAATCCTATTCTATTTTCTGGAGGAACTTCCGGAGCAATTGCGGATATTACGCAACTTCCGGATAAATTCTGGGAGGAACTTCCGGAGAAATTCCTGTAGGAACTTCTGGACAAATTCCGGAAGGAACATCTGAAGGAATTCCAAAAAAAACTTTCGAAGGAACTCCGGCAGAAACTTCTGGAAAGCTTCCGGATAAATTCCGGGATGAGCATCCGGATGAATTCCTGTATGGACTGTGCTAATCCGATTTCAATACAATTTAAATCCACTTTCAACTCTTAACAAATATCAATCGCATTCCAATCCATCATTACTAAAATTCCAATAATATGCCATTCACGTTCCAATAAAATTCAATTCAATCCACAACCAATATATTTCTAACCCCATTCCAATTCAAATCTAATCTAATTGCACTCCAATCCAATTTCATTCCAATTCAATTCATCCAATTCAGTATTCGTGAAAAAGCACCAAACACATCAGCATATATAGAAAGAAAATGACTAAATATTACGTTTGTTGGAGTTTTAGTTGTACCAACTGTTTGTCAGACGGTTGTACAAACTAAATTGGTCGCGCAAACTTGGGGGCGGAGTCGAAGTTGTACAACATGTCGGAGCGTGTGTGGGGCCCCTTAGAAACGACACGATGTACCGTCAAAATTCATTTCCCAATGATAACTTTCTGGATTTGATGAGATCGAAGAAATAATTGATCAATCGCGAAATCGACAGCAGCTGATTCGAAAAAGGATGGGCGTGTGAGTTCCTATATAACTTCGATGTTCGAGCGCCTTCGATTAAGTTCGATGCCCACGTAGCGTCCATTCGAAACTTTGAGCACGAGGGGTTAAAAGGACACATGTGTGTATCGGGAAAAGGCGGTAAGGCATTGAAAAAATGTTACGTGAGCATCGGCCTCTATCCTTCATTATCTGCCGCTCTGTCTTGAAATTACTTTCAGGTCATGAATTTAAAAGTGTCCAAGATGGAAAATCTATTCCTTCATCGTCCTCTACTAGTACTATGGCGTTTGCCAGCAATAGTGCTGAGTAATCTGCGAAATGTACCGTTAGCGTCCTATTCGGACCAACAACCTAGTCTGCTTAATTGCTTAAACGACATTCACACTATTGCGAAAATCAAAGCCAAGTTATGGAGAATCGGAAATCTGATCAAAACTCGGCTGGTTGGTAGACGGGCCTACTTCAGAGCAAACAGATACCACAATAACGACCATTACAATTTGCTGAAGAAGCAATACTCTTTAGAGGAGTGTATCGCAAGCGACGAGAGAAGAAATAAAACTCTGTGAGATTCTATCGCTAACTACTTTGAAAAGTGGTTGTTATTGGGTTGTTTTTCAATGACCGGTCGAAGACTAAAGCAGTTGTAAAAACGTCTCGAAAAGTCTCCAGAACTGTTTGACACGATCCGGAAACACGGCGAAGAGTGCCATACTACGGAATATGCCCATCTGTTAGCAACGACGGAGATTCTAGTGAAAAGGCTATTCAGTGACATTTAATGATTCACAAAGCGATTGGTACTGAGTGGCGTCATGGGATTTATCGATACACTCCGGCATCTTGCGCCAGAGTGTAAAATAATCGAAATTTTAAGTGAAGTCCATTTTTCTTCCTTTGTCAGTTCTCTTCCGACACATTCATAGTCGGCTCTGGACAGTCAATATTCAGTTGAATATTAGTCATTGAATATTTATGCACACTTTACAAATTGAAAAATTAATACCCGTAACGCTGGGTAGACACCTTTACGTGGTGTGTTACGGGGTAAGTTCTACCATGGTCACATTGCCAGCTACAGGCACATCCTGACCCAACGAATACCTTCCCAATATCCAACTCCGTGATACTTTTTCCTTCTCTCCCTGGTAACGGTACAGATAAGCGTGGCCAGGAATAGTTATTCTAATGATTTTGTCATTTTTGTCATAGATTGAAATTGAGGACTACACCCACCTTAATTTCTGATAGCAATCTAGACAGAGATTTCAAAAGAAACATGAGTATCACTAGTTTCCAGTCCACGAAATGATTTATAGTAATTTATTTATTTTCCATATTTCATTATAACTAATTTTTCATATTTCATTATATTTATTTTTCATATTTTTACATTTTAATTTTTTAAGTTTTCATATTTTTATAATTTTATATTTTTAAGTTTTTTTTCTATTTTTTTAGTTACGTGTTTTACATTTTCCTAATCTTACACTTTCATGTTTTATTATTTTTGTGTCTTAAAATTTTCATATTATTTTGTTTTTATATTTTCATATTTTCATATTTCTTTAAATTTTACATTACACTTTCTTATTTGAAATTTTATGTTTTAATATTTTTAAACTATTATATTTAATATTTTTGTATTTTCAGATTTATATAATTTCATGTTATTTATTATGTTATTTCATATTATAATATTTTTATATTATCATATTTTCCATATTCTTATATTTTTCCTTTTTTTTAACTTTTATATGCTCACATTATGATGCATTTATATTTTTATATTCTCATACTTTTACATTTGTTATACTTGTATATGTTCATATTTTTATATTTTTGTATTTTTAAATTTTAAATTCCATATTTTAATCTTTTGTATATCCATATATGTGTATTTTCAATTTTCATGTTATCATATTTTCATATTGTTATAATTTCTAATATTTAATTTACATTTTTTGTCTTTCTTATATCATTATATTTTAATGTTGTTATCATTTAATTTGCATATTCACATATTTCTATATTTTCATGTTTCCGGTATTTTTATATTTTTATTATTTAATTTTTTAAAACATTTATATTTCCATGTTATATATTTTTGTGTTTCAATATTTTTATATTATCTTATTTTCAGCTCTTCACATTGTCATATTTTCAAAATTTTATTCTTTAATATCATTTTTTATATTTTCAATATTTTCATATTTTCATGTTTTTATGCTTTTTTGTACTAATATTTTTGTATCTTCATTTTTAATTTCATGTTTTCATATTTTTTTATTTTCATATAGCAATTTTAATTCTTTTATATTATAAAATTTTCATATTTTCATGCATTTATATATTTATATTATTGTATTATGTACCTTCATATTTTCATGATTAAACATTTTCATAGCCCACTACAAAACATCCCAGGAAGGAAAGCTTCACAACCTACTATGTAACCTTTATGCAGACGACTTCCTGGCACATGACCTGCTATCTGATACTCATAACATTCTAAATAATAATTAAATTCTTTACAATTTCCAGCTTCTTCTTCAAGAGATGTACATCCCGAGTTAACTTCGGCTCGCAGTTGATGTTAAATTCTACAAATATATATAAAATTTAATATAATTTCTTATTATAATGTTATTGATTTCACTACATATTTATATACATACTACCAAAATAAGAACTTAAAAAGAACGCGGTGCGTATGGTACGGTATGTCCACGCATCCTTCAACCCCTGTAGATTCGTGATATGTATCACGTTGAAGTGACTACTTGAACACGATACATCTTGAAGAATCATCTCTGCGGCAAACACAACGCAGTGGGCCTGGCCGCTTTGAAGTTTATGTCATACCACTGGTATGCTGTGAGCCTCAATATTGACAAGAAAAATTATTGGGCGTCATCTAACTCAATGATTTTCCAGGATGCTTTCTTTGTACTGGCTGCGTTTGTGTTCGATTAGATTAGATTAGACACTTTACAAATTGAAAAATTAACTAAAATCTGAACACGTTTCAAATGAGTAAAGGGATCTATCATACAGGACTGAATCCGATTTTCATCTGCGAGGCACTTTCAGCGGTAAACATCAACATAAACAATGATAATTATGTTTTTTTCTGCACATAGTAAACACATTCAGTGACAGTCGAATGAATGAGTTCGTGGAGTAGTCGTCTGACTATGTCATTCTATGTTTTGAATATTCATGCGTTTTTTGTCAAAATTCGGACCGAAGTTGCTTTATGAAGATGAATATTTTATGGAACGTACACACGGTCAAGCAGTTTGACCAACATTGACTCCACCTCTCGTTTATTCACACATCCATCAAGTTTTATCAACAGCGACACGAACAATCAATTTATTCGACCAACAATATCACACACGAACGACCGAAGCACCAACCATCAAAAAATATATGGGGGTTTGTGCAACTTCACTACAAATGCTCAAACATGTTCGGCGAATCTTGACTCCACCCCCGACAACTCAAACCAAAATCAAACCGTTTTAATTTTTTCCAACCGAGCCGTCAACTGTCAAATGGTTGTTCGAACAACTTCACACACGTTCAAACGAAGCAGCAACCGAAGCGTTTTCTTTGGGGGCGGAGTCAATGTTCGTCAAACTGCTTGACTGGTGTGTACGTTTCATTAAGCTCAAGTTAACAAGTTAACAACATCAATATATCCGACTGGCACTGGATCCCATCGAAAATAAACATCGTTGACCGTAGCTGCATCGTTTCGGTTCAGCTTGTGCGAAGATAGGTATAACGACTGTTTCGAGCACCGAGCTGTATGAAATTTCTCCTCCTCAGCGGGCGCATAGGAGCATAAACATTTATCTTGCATCGCTGGAGAGTCAAGAATTTTCGCTACGAACATGGCCTGTGCAACACGGCGTCTAACATCTGAAGTATCCAGCCCAAGTAGACGACAGCGATTTTCATAAGGAGTGAGATGTTGACCATCACGCCAAGAAAGATTGCGCAAAGCAAAGCACACGAACTTATTTTGCTCAGATTCAATCCTCGAGCTCCAAGTGGTCTGATAAGGGCACCAAACAATGACATCAAACTCCAGTATTGACCGTACAAGGGCACAGTAGAGCGATCGCAGGCAGTATGGGTCACGAAATCCATTGGCCATTTTCATTATAAAGCCCAGTTGTCGGTTTGCCCTAGAAATTACGTTATCGTAATGGAACCGGAAAGTAAGTGTGTCCTCAAGTATAACTCCCAAATCTCTGATACGCTGCACACGCTCAAGAACTATTCCAGGCAGCGTTAATTCCAAATTAATTCCACAATTATTCCACGATAGTTGTTCACGACTCATTTGTTCCCTTTCTTATGTACCGGGAAAAGGTATGACGATTTCCAGCATAAGGGAAACGTTCTGGTTCGAAGAGAGAGATTGAAGATTTTTGCTAACGGTTCAATTAGAGCAGTTGAACATCGGCGCAGCAAAGCAGCGGGTATATCGTCCGGTTCAGCACAAAATGAAAACTTTAGTTTTTAAGTCGCTCGGTACACATCCTCATCACTGATGGGAAAAATGTCTAAATCGAGAACATCACGAGGGGTGTCACGAGAAGCTTCAATGACACGATAGAGTGGAGCTGTAAAGTCGTAGAAGGATGTCTTGAACTGTGTAGCAAATAGTTTGCATTTGTCAGCTGGAGTATCAGCTGAAACACCATCCAACTGTATCGACGTAGAAAGACCATTTTCGTTCCGTCTGGACCTAACAAACGACCAGAATAGCTTGGAATTCCGTCGTAGATTTCGTTGTGTGCGACAGATGTACCGGGAATACAAAAGGTGATTATAACTTCTGTACGCACTGCTAGCAATATTGAACTGCTGCTTGTTGTACTTTCCAGCCTGTCCGCTTCGGTTCTAGCACGTCGCAACCTTCTTTTAGCTCTAAGACAGGTTCTGCGAAGATCAGCTATCGTGCTCGTCCACCAGTGCACCGGTTTGCGATTGTCTCGCGACAGTCTCGCTAATAAAGACAAAAAAACTCTCGTTGCAACTAGAGACCGAGTATACCTCTGCATCTCCACGATTCTCTTGGGATGGGATACCGTTTTAGTTACAAACGATAATTTATCTGGACTCACTTCGATAACTGATGCGATCTATGAGATGGGAAATAACTAACTAATTCGCTGTCTCGCAACGAGAACATTTTTAAACCATGCACGCCCGGTGGCATATGATAACGAAGGAGAAACGTTTTGGACGACCGAATGGATGCGCAGTACTCTGTACTTACTTGCCCGATAGCTACTGCAAACTACTTCCGCACAAAGCAAAACTAAATTTCGACGACCAGCCGATCCGCTTACTAGAGAAACACGACTGGACAAGGAACAAACTTTCAATAACTCTGTGAAAAATCAACCGAATTCTTTGGTTCTTACAGTGTTTGACTGGAAAATTAATCAAGTTTTGGGAAACTATTCCAAATCCATGTTCAAACTGTATCCGGATATTTGAGGGCATGTTAAAAAGATAATCCGGATTATTTGAGAGCATTTTAGAAATGCTATTTTTTGAGCGTTTGTATTTTTTGTTTGGGTGAAATGTTGACTCTTTTTATATTTTTTTACAGCCCTATAGCTCTTCCTGAGTTGATTGATATATTGATGTTACAAATCGGAACACAAAAACCAGAGATATGGCCGTTTCCGTAAAATTCGTGAAACCGGTTCCACCCATTGTCGCTTGCACGCTATTGTTCTAGTAGGCAGCGTTCTTGCACCACCTTCTAATCTAACCTAATATAATCCCCTAGCAGCACACATATTTCATATAAGTTACTGCAACTCATATGTGACCAGATTTAGTCACAATCAAGTTGCAGCAACCAGTTTTGTCGAACTTGTGCTGCTAGGGTCTAATCCTGGGATCCCAGATCTAATCGAACACAAACGAGGCCAGTACAAAGAAAGCATCCTGGAAAATCATTGAGTTAGATGACACCCAATAATTTTTCTTGTAAATATTGAGGCTCACAGCATACCAGTGGTTAAGCATATGCGGTATTTCGAAAAATTTCGTTTTAGGGCATTCGAAACGAAATTCCGCGGAATTTCGCGGAATTTTAGTATGGCGAAATCTGATTTTCTGATTTCGTTTCGTATCGATTATTTTCAAAAATTTCGACGGAAAAACATGCTTTTAACGAAATTAAACGGAATTTCGCGGAATTTCGAAATAAATTTTTATTATTTCAAATTTTCATATCGTAAAAAAATTTGGCTGCGCCGGTGAATAAAGCCATTCAAACTCTATTGAAAATTTCATAAGGTACATCGGGGCAAGTTGAAACGGTTTTTTCAAAGTTGAACTTTGTAGTGCTATAAAAAAATCATTCTTTGATAAATTTTGAGTTCGTTTGCGGCATTTGCTAGTTCGGGGCAGAGATTATACAAAAAAAATTAGCAGCCTTACCAATACATTCAAAGTTAATTGCCTATATGCCGGGGCAATTAATCAACATGCGGTTTCCGTTGGGTGAAAGCTGTTGAGTATTCCTTCTAGCTAGGTAGGTTTTCTTTTAACCTGCGCTCAATGGGGAAGCGTCATTAACAGTATAATGAAAAAATAAATTTCCCCATATACTAATTTGCATGCAAACTTGAAACGGCTTGTGCTAAATCAGTTTTAATCCAAATGAGCTCAAATTTTCAGGGGACACTCAGAACATGATAAAGAATCAGATAAGCACTGTGGAGCAAAATCAATTTTTTGAACCACCCTAGTACATATGCATAATCAAGTTTCAGACATAGTAACCTTACCAAACTTTCTTATAAACAGTTAGTATACTAAAATTATATTTTTATATGCATCGTTTCAACTTCCCCATGTATCGGGCCAAGTTGAAACACTGCGCTATATACAGACATTAGCCAATTTTGCCGTATCAAAAACAAAATATAGTACTCAGTGAAACTCAAGATGCACAAGGTTGGTATGGTGACTGTACTGCCAGGACACTCATGAGAGTCCCATGTAAATGTTGATGTAAACTTCTGATGATATTGAATATCTTTCAGACGTTAGCTCAAAATTGTCTCCTGTTAAGGAAAAGTGATAACATAGTAGGCTTTGATCTAGAATTTTGAAAATCAAATCCTTCTTGTATTGGCCATTTTGATATTTACTCGGATTACTTTTCAAGATGATTAATTATTTGGTTCGCTTGAATTGTGCGCTTGATCAATTCGTTTGTGGCTTCCTCGTAAATTCACATTAATTAACCAGCATATCTCTCACAAACCCCTCGATTGGAGAAATAGGGGACTAGGGAAGTGAAAGGTGGAGTTAACAAAATGGTGACATGCTCTGTTTTATTTTTTTGAAAGCCAGTGCTCACTACGAGGAAAAGTCAATTAAGAATATCAAAACAAGACCATGCAGTTTGAACATGACCTCTTTTAATTCTATTCTTGAGCGGAAATTGCAGGTGGGTTGCATTCATGACGGGATGGGCGAAAATTTTTATAAATTTATTTTCAAAAGCTTGGACCTTTTTATAAATTTATATTTTCCGAATGTATTTACGGACCAATGTGAATTCTGGAAAAAAAATCATTTTAAATTGCGAGGGTGACGTTTTGAACCATTGTTTCAACTTGCCCCGCACCACGCATTTCTATTTGCCCCGATGGGTTGAAAATGCGGAGCAATTTCAAACGACGCAAATACGAAAATTTACCGGGTCTTTCATCGATTTTTTATAATCATTATGCTTATTCGACACTAGCAGACCCGACGAACTGCGTTTCGCCTAAAATAATTCTTGAGTTATGAATAAATTAATGTTTCATTTGTATGGGAGCCCCCCTTTCCAAAGGAGGGAGGGATCTCGAACCATCTTAGGAACCTTCCCCGGCCCCAAAAACCTCTGCATACAAATTTTAACGTTGATCCGTTCAGTAGTTTCGAAATCTATACGGTTCAGACAGACAGAAATTCATTTTTATGTATATAAAAGATATGTATATAGATTGGATGATTACCTACCGTGAAAATTTGATGAAAAAAAAACTCTTACAAACACCATTTTGAGGCTTATTTCATTGGCACGCCAAAAACAGCTACCATGGGGACACGGCAGATATTTTCGTCTGTTCGTCATAGTCTCGAAAACCAATAAAAGAGACGCTTTTTTGTAAAACTCATACGTACCAAATTGTAAGCTCAGGAGAAACGTTGCTTTCATTGGTTTAGCCCCTATGACGATGGACGGAAATACCTGCCGTATCCCTATGTGAAGCAACTTTATCCAATGGAAATTTGTAGGAAATCGTTGATTCCAGCGTTAACTTTTGGTTTTTGTTCAGGGGGTCCATTATACGCACGGGATCCATTACTAGCACTCTCCCTAATATTTAGCAATAAACGTAAATGTCTGCGTTCTAGTTTGATGGCATAACATTAGTTTACATTTAATAGCTAAAGGCTTATACATTGTTCTCAAGGTCTGAAAAGATTTATAACTGTTGATTTTAAGCATTATATTCATTTTTTTTTTCATCTAGCGGTTATATTTTTTCAAGTGAAATCTTTTGTGCTTGTAACTTTCGCTTCTCTTACATAAATAATGGATATTTCTATCGAGGTTAGATAGTTTCTATCGAGGAAGATAAACATCGATTTTTGAAGCATATTGTACGGAAGGTTCTGTACACGATTGGAGGAACACGATTGAATTATCACATCATGTCCTAGCTTTCAGCAAACACGTATGCCTATTTTTTATTGCTAAAACACAGCAAATAGTTTATTGGAAATCAGCAAATAACCGTATTTTGTACGGGAATCTGTTCTTTATTATGCTGAGCTGCAGGAATAAAAACTAATTGTGTATTTTAAATATTGCAAAAATTGTTTGGATACTCAAAATTACCTTCATCCTATAACTTCAGTAGACCCTCAAGACCCTCAACTTCAGTAGGTTCAAGTATTCCCTTAAATATTCAGATCTGTTATAGTTTTTTTACATTCTATTTCCAATGGTTTGAATTTCCAGGCTTTACAGTTTCATCATGGAATGGAGAACGTTTTCCGGGAGGCCAGGCAACGGAACTGTCCCGCATAATCCGGGATGTTTGTAACCTAATGCCTACATGCAGATAGCGTAATGGTGTTGCTAGAGTAAGAGCATCTCACAGCATCTGTTAAGGTCCGACTCCCATCAGCGCACCATAGAATTTTTCTAATCGTTCTCACAAAAAGTGAGTGAGAGGTGAAGTGATTAAACGAAAAAGGTTTTCGTCTAGCAGTCACGATTTTCGTTTATCTTCAAAGGCAGAGAAAAAATGATGGATGAAAAATGCCCCTCACCATAACCAAAAAAAATACTCGCTTAATATTTCCATCAGACCTCCTTAAAAATTTAGATAAAGTCGAGTTTACACATTTCTGCAGCTCGGTCAAAATCCACATAGCTGTGCGCCGGAAAAATAAATAACTGATATTCCGGCAAAAATGATGTATGTTAGCTGATTTTCGGCAAATTATTTGCTGATTTCCAGCAATTTTGACAGAAATCTCGGCAAATAACATGTTTGCTGGGGCACGGCTGTGCGAATCTCGGTAAAAGTTGACCATTTTGCTGACATCCCGGTAAAAGAAATTAAGTGTGTACTACTGCAACCAACAGTTGTTTGGAAAGTCTCGCAGATTCAATAAATTTTCATGAATTTGGTTGGAAATTTGCCTGGAGACTTTATTCAAGATGTTGATTGAAATGGAAGGGTGGCACTTTGAATCTGTAATATTTTTCAAAATGACGAACAGATCTAATCCAGATCCAAATATGAAATCTGTTGATTGCAGTTAAAAAATCATTATATAGCATTTATTTTTACTGAATACTGAGGCCTGTTGGAAATAATATGCGATGAACATTTTTACGTTGTTTATTGTAAAGAGGCATACTTTTGAAAATGGTAAACATGTACAAAACTGATCTGTTACTTATGTCCTTCTGTACAATTAAGCTAGATTCTAGCTATGGAATTTGGGTAACAATATTTTTCTTTAACAATATTAAACAAAAATAATTTTCTTTTATTCGTATTCTTATTATTAGTTTTTTGCATTATGTATATAATGCAAAAAAAAACTATTCAATAAAAAATTCGCGGAATTTTTTTAAAATTTCGTTTCGTTTCGAAAAATTTCGAATCAAATGGACCTCAATTTCGTTTCGTTTCGAAGTATCGGAAGTAAATCTGAATTTCGTTTCGTTCCGAACCAACAATAGCATTTCAAATTTCGTTTCGTTTCGTCAGGAAAAAATGTGTTATCGCATACCCTTACCAGTGGTATGACATAAACTTCAAAGCGGTCAGGCCCACTGCGTTGTGTTTGCCGCAGAGATTTTTTTTTACTGATTTTATTTGCTAATTATCTAATACATGCATTCATCTCTTAGGCTAGGTGTTCCGTGTTTTCTTAACACTATCATCCTTATTTCAAATATATTATATTAATATAGTATATTTGCTTATTTGCTATGTTACGTTTTTAGTTATTATTAATACATGTCAATTGCCTCTGGCTGTTAGGATATTTCCTCTGGTTGAATTGAACCATGCAGGAATTACAATGTTTTCTATTTAAACTAAACTTAACCTAATTTATACTAAGGGTACAAGGAGCTAATCGTTGCAATAGAAGATTGCAACGATTTTTGTCTAAAATTGGAAATTATTTTGTTGGACATTTGTTGCAATGTCTCAATATTAGAAATTCTATGAAGTTCATTGGTACTATACCACGGAGGCAACTTCAGAATCATTTTCAAAATTTTATTTTGAATCCTCTGGAGTGCCTTCTTTCTGGTATTGCAGCAACTAGTCCATATTGGCACAGCATACAACATGGCAGGTCTAAAAATTTGTTTGTAAATCAAAAGTTTGTTCTTAAGACAAAGTTTTGCCGCAGAGATGATTCTTCGAGATGTATCGTGTTCAAGCAGTCACTTCAACATGATACATATCACGAATCTACAGGGGTTGAAGGATGCTTGGACATACCGTACCATACACACCGCGTTCTTTTTAAGTTCTTGTTTTGGTAGTTGTATATGAATATGTAGTGAAATGAACAACATTATGATAAGAAATTATATCAAATTTTATATAGGAGAAATGTTCCGATCTCCATCTCACTGTACATATATCCATCTCATCGTTAAACAAAGAAATACGGGACCAAATTCGTCGCTTCTTTTTGTCAACATGCGTGCTCACTGCTGAAAAAAATCATAGAAATAATAAACTAACCAAATTCCTTTCCATTGCTTTGTTTTTTATGGGATGGAAATAGGAGCTATGAGATGAAGTGGCAATCCGTTCCCATATATTTGTAGAAGACTATTCTGCCGTAATCTGAAAAAGTGACGTTTACGCCATTTTCCAAAAATGGTGTTAACGAGTACTACTCATCGAGCTCTTTAACAGAAAAATGGAAAACATGCATGTTGTAATTTGGCGCATACGTCACTTTTCCATATTACGGCAGTATTGTACGCTCACCTTCCGATCAAAAATGCGAAAGCATCTCGGTCTTCCACTTCCCGTTTAATGTATGTAGCTGTTCACCAGATAAATGAAGATAAAAGCAAATTTCGTAACCGCCTGCGTGTTTCGAGACCAAACTAGGGAGTGAGTGCTAGTAATGGACCCCATAACGACTAAAATTTACTTCAGTCGTTCCGCTAGAGCGAGCCTTTTAACAAATTGTAGTTCTACCTCTACCTAGCACCAGATGACAAGCAACAGGTACCAGCACCTTGTTTCTTACATAAAACTAGCCAAAACATTCATTTTACTTATAAATAAAGCATTTTAAGATGATGAACGCATGCCTATTATGACCACCCCCGGGTCCATAATACGCAACGTCGGGTTTGTTCATATACGTATTATGGTCCCCTATCTAATCTACATGTTCCATTCCCACATGTTCTTTATGCCTATAATGGACCCTTTAGCATATTTACATTTACAAAATGTTTAATATAACTAAATGTCTGCTTTCCAGACCATAATAAATGTATGGAACTGCTGTCCTGTTACATGAAGCAACTCCACCCGACGGAAGTTTATACAAAATAATCGATTCCAGCTTTTGATTTGGGATTCTGTTCAAGGGGTCCATTATACGCACGGGGTCCATTACTACCACTCACTCCCTATTTATAGCAAAGATACTTCACAGGAGGACAGGACAGCCCAGACACGACGAGACAGGAGGTTTGCGCAGGCACAATAAGCCACCTTTAAAAACAATCATTACGAACGACATAGAATATAATACGACTCGATACAGTTGGCGACAAACGAAGGATCACGATTGGAAGCTTGGAACATGGAACTGCAAGTCGCTAGGTTTCACAGGTTGCGACAGGATGATTAGTTCTTCTGCAATGCTCAAGTTTTCCAACGTTGGGCTTGACATGTGCCAATCCAATCCCAGATAACTGCATCAGATTGTTCAATGAACCTGAACGTTATTAGTGATTTCTAGTGATGAACTGATTCATTATCAAAATTCACGGAATTAAAGATAAAAACAATTATTGATTCCTATTTGTCTGGTTTTGTAGATGGGCAAGTCTAACTCTCTCGATCACTGTTTGCTCTGGTCATCCAAACAAAAGTTGACATTACTCGCAAAACGGTAGAAGAGTGTAACAGAGAACTTCTCACTACGTCCTTAGCAGCCCTCTTCAGGGCTGGCCACGTCTTTAAAGTCAGTATATTCGCAAACTTCCATGAAATGACAAAAACTACTGAACAAAAGTGACTAAACAATGGGATCCCTGGTGAATGTCGGTAGTAAATTTCTTCTGAATTATCTGGGAAGTGTTTCTGTAATTTTTCCTGTGAATTCTTTGATTCACCCCTACACTGCCGTTATACGCATAACTGTCCCATGTATATAGGAAATCTCAGCAACCATGGGACAACTATGCGTATGACGGCAGTGCCTCGCTCTTTGAATTTCCCCTAAAAAACCTTTTTAATAATCCGGTAAAATTTTTATAGTTTCCACAAGACATTTTTTTAATGTTCTCGAAAAAAAAACTGAAAAATGTCACTTTTGGGGAAATGCCATTTTGAAGGAAAATGTAATTTTCGACGAAATGTTTTCGGGAAAAAGCCATATTCATGGAAATGGCATATTCAGAAAAATTTTAAAGGAAATGTCATATTCGGGGAAAAATCATTTTCGAAACAAATATCATTTTCGGGGAAATGTCATTTTCATGGAAATGTTTTCGGGGAAAAATCATATTCGGGGAAACTTTATTTTTGGAGAAATGTTATTATCGAGTATTTTTATTATTGGAGAATTGGAGGATTGAACAATCTCAAAGAACCTCGTATGAATAAGATAATGGGGCATTTATATGATGCCCAACGTCCATTATTTTTATCATTATCAGGAGAGAATGTTCCCAGTCCGACCCCCTAAATGGCATAGGCCATGAAATTGCGAAACATGCTTTTTTGGCCAAGCCCGACCCGACCACCTGAAAGCACCTCTCAAGCGTACTGGTTTCGTGAGATCAAACCCCACCGAAGGGGTGGTTACCCTCCAATCCCTTTTCCGAACTAAATCTATCACATGTTGTGCATATGCATAATCGAGTTTCAGAAATAACTTTTGTTCTGGAGTTTTTTAAAAGGTGGTCCCTTCCTACACTCAGGCAAAAATCCATGTATTTTGAAATATGCAAATCATACGTCGGCACATACTTAATGGCATACAAATTCACACATGGATAGTATGTGTGAACACTAATATAATGCATGCGGGCGCATGCAATATATGATTAGGTTTTTCGGCTTTCAGTCACACAAAAACGTTGATAATTTTAAATCAGTTCCAACGTTTCGATCCGGAAGTTTGGATCTTCATCAGGAAATTAATCAACCTGTCTATTGGAGTGTTGGTCACACGATGGACTGTGTAGGAAGGGACCACCTTTAAAAAAACTCTAGAACAAAAGTTATTTGCCATAGCCGAAATTAGTGGAAAACGAAATAAAAGTTTTGTTAGTTAGTGAACATAGTTCAGCAACTGGCAACAGCTGGTCATGGAAATTGTGCAAAGAAGTGACTTTACTGTGTAGTGAACCTCTTATTCTTCACCACCCACCCATCATATTGTTAATGGTGCTGGAGCAAATGAGACTAGTGCAATTTACCCATTTGACAGTCCATCATGTGACCAACACTCCAATAAACAGGTTGAATAATTTCGAGCCCTGATGAAGATCCAAACTTCCGGATCGAAACGTTGGCAATGATTTAAAATTATCAACATTTTCATGTGACTGAAAGTCGAAAAACCTATTTATAAGCAACAGATCCAGTCGAAATCCCATAAATTAGCATGGAATATATGTGTCGAAAATATGGAATCCATTTCGCTACCCCCATTGCTAAAATCCATGAGTAAACTTATGAATATAATGCGGAGTTTTTTGTAAGTGTAATGAAATCAATGGAAAAAGTCATGGGAAGGAAAAGCTTAAGAATACCCAGCCCCAATAACCTCCCGAATTCCAAATGACCTCTCCAATGATGGTTTCCTTAATAGATAAAACGTGTTCTAGATTTGGTAAAAATCAATTCATGCGTTAAAAAGTTATACAAATCTGTTCGTTTAGTTCCCCCTCATTTTCCTCTATGACCAGGGAGTCGAAAAAGGTTTCCTACTCGAAAACATTCTAGACCGAACCGAGTATCAAACTCGCCATTTCCAATTTTATGCCATTGATGCAATTGCTCGCAAGGCTAACTGGAGACTTAGTTAGAAATCCATCCAACCCAGTCTAATATCGTCTTACTTTGACGGAGAACATTTTTTTTTCCAAATTTTGTGGAAATCGCTCAAGGCGTTCAAAAGTTACACCGAGTTAATCGATATCTATTTGATGTTTTGTTTAAAGTTTAAACAAGAAAATAAAATCAATTATATTGTTATGCTTGTTACTGTTGAATTGAATGTAGAAACATGTATCGAACTAAATCTGCATGGATATTTGAAATCCATTTTTTAACCACCCCTATTCGTTTTTCTTTTTCCCCCAGGTTCTGGCCACCGATCAGGACATTGGCGAGAACGGCCGGGTCACGTATTCCATCAAATCCGGCCGCGGCAAAGCGAAAAAGTTCCGCATTGATCCGGACACCGGCATCATTTATGCGGCCAAAAGCTTCGAGGTGGACACCGAGTACGATTTGATGGTCCGGGCGGAAGACAACGGCGTGCCGAAGAAGTCCCAGCAGGCGCGCGTCAGCATCGCCGTCGTAGAAGTGCCCGGCAAGTCGGAAAATCCGCCGGTACTCAAAACCATCGACCAGCATGTGGAGGTGACGGAAAGCGACACTCCGGGCTTCCTGGTGGCGCTGATTCAAGCCATCGACAACGATGGCGAGCAGCTGTGGTTCGACATTGTCGGTAAGTGTTTTGGATTCCATTATTATTCAATTATGGGAGGAGAAGTTTGGTGCTCAATGAAAAGGACTTTCTGATAACCAATCTCAATTCCCATCACCAATGAAGCGAGATTTCTGCAGGAGTTTATTCCGTAGTAAACATTCAATATTTATTCTAATTTGCTTTCTCTGCCTCCCTTTCTTCCATATCTACGCAAAAATCGTGCAAACAAACGAAAATCCCATTTCAACCGTAACGTCCAACTCCGGAACCGGGTCTTATTACTGAACCCATTACAAACATGGACCTTTTGTTCTGCTGCGTGGGTGCGACTGTGACTGTGCTCTGGTTGTGTCGTGCAGGTGGGGACGACCGGAATGAGTTTTACATCGGACGAGACAATGGCAACGTCCTGCTGGCCAAATATTTGGACTGGGAAACTCAGAAGGAGTACAATCTGACGATAAGCATCTCCGACGGGGTGCACGTTGTTTACACGCAACTGTACGTTTCAGTAATTGATATAAATGATCACCGACCGGAGTTTACGGAATCACTGTACCGTGTAGACATATCGGAAAGCATCGAAGAGGGCACCGAAGTGCTGCAGCTGCACGCCACCGATGCCGACGAGGATAAGAAGTTGTTTTACAGCTTACATGCGGCACGTGATCCTGTTTCGCTAAAGCTATTCCGTGTCGACTCGGTTAGTGGGAGTATTATTATGGCGCACAAATTGGACCGCGAGGCGCTGTCGGAACACGTGTTGATTGTTATTGTAAAAGACCAGGGGACCCCAGCGAAACGGAATTACGCGAAGGTTATTATTACCGTGCACGACCACAACGACCATGCTCCGGAATTTACGAGCAAAATTGTGCAGGGCCGAGTCTACGAAACTGCCACAGTCGGTACCAAGGTGGTTCAGGTTTATGCCATCGACCGAGATATTGGGGACAATGCCAAAATTACTTATTCCATTGTGAGCGGAAATATTGGGAACGTTTTCAGTATCGATCCAAACATGGGAGTAATTAGTGTTGCGAAAGATCTTGACATAAGTGCCCTTTCGGAGTACATGTTACAAGTCAAGGCTTCCGACAGCGGAAAACCATCACTTTCCTCACAAATCCCCGTACATGTGATGATCAATATGGCGGATAATGCTCCACCGCGGTTTATCTCCGTTGACCCTGCCGCCGAAATCTACGAAAACCTGCCAATAGGAACGTTTGTTATTCACATCGAAGCACGAAGCACCTCATCGCTGCAATTCGAAATCATCGATGGCAACGTAAATGACATGTTCTTTGTCAACCCTTCCACCGGAGTCATCACCACCAAAGACATCCTTGACTACGAGACGCACAAGTTCTACAATCTAACCCTCCGAGCGACGAACATGGCCTCTGCTTCCGCCGAGTGCTCCGTAATTATAAACGTACTGGACAAAAACGACAACACCCCGTACTTCGAGCAGCAAGTCTACAAAGGAGAAGTTTCGGAAGCCGCCCCGATTGGATCATTGGTTCTGACACTGAGCGATGGTCCAGCGAATGCAAGTCAAACGGTTGGTCTGGTTAATGCGTCGCTACCGCTGGTGATTAAAGCAAAGGACGCCGATTCTGGGCTGAACTCGCTGCTCCACTACGACATACTGGAGATGCTGCCTCGGCGGTACTTCCACATCGATTCCAGCACCGGTGCCATCAAGACCATCATGCAGCTGGACCATGAGAAGATTCCATCTTTCAGTTTCCATGTCAAGGTGAGTGGTAAAATGTATTGAAATATTTTGGTATTATATCGCAGACCTGTATTTGTTGTATTTAGTAACTTTTAATTGTGCATTTTTGATTATAACTTTTTATGGAAAAAATGTATTTTTTAATACAATATTTATACGAACTTTGTTCTGATCACATAGGTTACTGCAATGGATATGCGACTAGATTTGGTCACAATTAAGTTACTGCAACCATTTTCGTCTGACTTGTACTGTACATAAATATCACTGCTAATGGAACCACCCCACCCATTTTTGGCCATTCATACTTGTAAGTTCGTATGGAAAATTGCTGAAATATTTTGAGCGCGAGTGGTGCTTGCATAAGTGCTCAGTGCGTATCCAAATTCCACCGGAAACTCTTCGGAATTTTCACGGGAAAGTCTTTGGAATTTCCACGGGAAATTCTTTGGAATTTCCACGGGAAATTCTTTGGAATTTCCACGGGAAATTCTTTGGAATTTCCACGGGAAATTCTTTGAAATTTCCACGGGAAATTCTTTGAAATTTCCACGGGAAATTCTTTGGAATTTCCACGGGAAGTTCTTTGGAATTTCCGCGGGAAGTTCTTTGGAATTTCCACGGATAATTCTTTGGAATTTCCACGCGAAATTCTTTGGATTTTCCACGGGAAATTCTTTGGAATTTCCACGGGAAATTCTTTGGAATTTCCACGGGAAATTCTTTGGAATTTCCACAGGAAATTCTTTGGAATTTCCACGGGAAATTCTTTGGAATTTCCACGGGAAATTCATTGGAATTTCCACGGGAAATTCATTGGAATTTCCACGGGAAATTCATTGAAATTTCCATTCAATGGAATTTGAAAAAAATCTTTGGAATTTCCACGGGAAATTCTTTGGAATTTCCATTCAATGGAATTTGAAAAAAATCTTTGGAATTTCCACGGGAAATTCTTTGGAATTTCCACGGGAAATTCTTTGGAATTTCCACGGAAAATTCTTTGGAATTTTCACGGGAAATTCCTTGGCATTTCCACGGGAAATTCCTTGGCATTTCCACGGGAAATTCTTTGGAATTTCCACGGGAAATTATTTGGAATTTCCACGGGAAATTCTTTGGAATTTCCACGGGAAATTCTTGGAATTTCAGGAAATTCCTTGGAATTTCCACAGGAAATTCCTTGGAATTTCCACGGAAATTCCAAAATTCCTTGGAATTTCCACGGAAATTCTTGGAATTTCACGGAAATTCTTTGGAATTTCCACAGGAAATTCTTTGGAATTTCCACGGAAATTCTTTGGAATTTCCACAGGAAATTCTTTGGAATTTCCACGGAAATTCTTTGGAATTTCACGGAAATTCTTTGGAATTTCCACGGAAATTCTTTGGAATTTCCACGGAAATTCTTTGAATTTCCACGGAAATTCTTTGGAATTTCCACGGAAATTCTTTGGAATTCCACGGAAATTCTTTGGAATTTCCACGGAAATTCTTTGGAATTTCCACGGAAATTCTTTGGAATTTCACAGGAAATTCTTTGGAATTTCCACAGGAAATTCTTTGGAATTTCCACGGAAATTCTTTGGAATTTCCACGGAAATTCTTTGGAATTTCACAGGAAATTCTTTGGAATTTCCACGGAAATTCTTTGGAATTTCCACGGAAATTCTTTGGAATTTCCACAGGAAATTCTTTGGAATTTCACGGAAATTCTTTGGAATTTCACAGGAAATTCTTTGGAATTTCCACGGAAATTCTTTGGAATTTCACAGGAAATTCTTTGGAATTTCCACGGAAATTCTTTGGAATTTCCACGGAAATTCTTTGGAATTTCCACGGAAATTCTTTGGAATTTCCACAGGAAATTCTTTGGAATTTCCACGGAAATTCTTTGGAATTTCACGGAAATTCTTTGGAATTTCCACGGAAATTCTTTGGAATTTCCACGGAAATTCTTTGAATTTCACAGGAAATTCTTTGGAATTTCCACGGAAATTCTTTGGAATTCCACGGAAATTCTTTGGAATTTCCACGGAAATTCTTTGAATTTCCACGGAAATTCTTTGGAATTTCCACGGAAATTCTTTGGAATTTCACAGGAAATTCTTTGGAATTTCCACGGAAATTCTTTGGAATTTCCACGGAAATTCTTTGGAATTTCCACAGGAAATTCTTTGGAATTTCCACGGAAATTCTTTGGAATTTCACAGGAAATTCTTTGGAATTTCACAGGAAATTCTTTGGAATTTCCACGGAAATTCTTTGGAATTTCCACGGAAATTCTTTGGAATTTCACGGAAATTCTTTGGAATTTCCACGGAAATTCTTTGGAATTTCCACGGAAATTCTTTGGAATTTCCACGGAAATTCTTTGGAATTTCACAGGAAATTCTTTGGAATTTCCACGGAAATTCTTTGGAATTTCCACAGGAAATTCTTTGGAATTTCCACGGAAATTCTTTGAATTTCACGGAAATTCTTTGGAATTTCCACGGAAATTCTTTGGAATTTCCACGGAAATTCTTTGGAATTTCCACGGAAATTCTTTGGAATTTCCACGGAAATTCTTTGGAATTTCACAGGAAATTCTTTGGAATTTCCACGGAAATTCTTTGGAATTTCCACGGAAATTCTTTAAATTTCCACGGAAATTCTTTGAATTTCCACAGGAAATTCTTTAAATTTCCACGGAAATTCTTTGGATTTTCCAAGGGGAAATTCTTTGGAATTTCCAAGGGAAATTCTTTGGAATTTCCAAGGGGAAATTCTTTGGAATTTCCAAGGGGAAATTCTTTGGAATTTCCAAGGGGAAATTCTTTGGAATTTCCAAGGGGAAATTCTTTGGAATTTCCAAGGGGAAATTCTTTGGAATTTCCAAGGGGAAATTCTTTGGAATTTCCAAGGGAAATTCTTTGGAATTTCCAAGGGAAATTCTTTGGAATTTCAAAGGAAATTCTTTGGAATTTCACGGAAATTCTTTGGAATTTCCACGGAAATTCTTTGGAATTTCCACGGAAATTCTTTGGAATTTCCACGGAAATTCTTTGGAATTTCCACGGAAATTCTTTGGAATTTCACGGAAATTCTTTGGAATTTCACAGGAAATTCTTTGGAATTTCCACGGGAAATTCTTTGAAATTTCTACGGGAAATTCTTTGGAATTTGCACGGGAAATTCTTTAGAATTTCCTGAGGAAATTCTTTAGAATTTGCACGGGAAATTCTTTAGAATTTCCACAGGAAATTCTTTAAAATTTCCACGTGAAATTTTTTAGAATTTCCACGAGAAATTCTTTAGAATTTCCACGGGAAATTCTTTAGAATTTCCACGGGAAATTCTTTGGAATTTCCACGGGAAATTCTTTAGAATTTCCACGGGAAATTCTTTAGAATTTCCACGGAAAATTCTTTAGAATTTCCACGGAAAATTCTTTAGAATTTCCACGGAAAATTCTTTGGAATTTCCACGGGAAATTCTTTAGAATTTCCACGGGAAATTCTTCAGAATTATCACGGGAAATTCTTTGGAATTTCCACGGAAAATTCTTTAGAATTTCCACGGAAAATTCTTTAGAATTTCCCAGGAAGTTATTTAGAATTTCCACAGGAAATTCTTTAGAATTTCACAGGAAATTCTTTGGAATTTCCACGGAAATTCTCTGGAATTTCCACGAGAAATTCTTTGGAATTTCCACGGAAATTCTTTGGAATTTCACGGAAATTCTCTGGAATTTCCACGAGAAATTCTTTGGAATTTCCACGGAAATTCTTTGGAATTTCCACGGAAATTCTTTGGAATTTCCACGGAAATTCTTTGGAATTTCCACGGAAATTCTTTGGAATTCTTCATGAAATTCTTTGGATTTTCCACGGGAAATTCTTTAGAATTCCCACGGGAAATTCTTTGGAATTTCCACGGGAAATTCTTTGGAATTTCCACGGGAAATTCTTTGGAATTTCCACGGGAAATTCTTTGGAATTTCCACGGGAAATTCTTTGGAATTTTTTCGCGAAATTCTTTGGAATTTCCACAGGAAATTCTTTGGAATTCCCACGGGAAATTCTTTGGAATTTCTTCGCGAAATTCTTTGGATTTTCCACGGGAAATTCTTTGGAATTCCCACGGGAAATTCTTTGGAATTTCCACGGGAAATTCTTTGGAATTTCCACGGGAAATTCTTTGGAATTTCTTCGCGAAATTCTTTGGATTTTCCACGGGAAATTCTTTGGAATTCCCACGGGAAATTCTTTGGAATTCCCACGGGAAATTCTTTGGAATTTCCACGGGAAGTTCTTTGGAATTTCTTCGTGAAATTCTTTGGATTTTCCACGGGAATTTCTTTGGAATTTCTTCGTGAAATTCTTTGGAATTTCCACGGAAATTCTTTGGAATTTCACAGGAAATTCTTTGGAATTTCACAGGAAATTCTTTGGAATTTCCACAGGAAATTCTTTGGAATTTCACAGGAAATTCTTTGGAATTTCCACGGGAAATTTTTTGGAATTTCCACGGGAAATTCTTTGGAATTTCCACGGGAAATTCTTTGGAATTTCACAGGAAATTCTTTGGAATTTCACAGGAAATTCTTTGGAATTTCCACAGGAAATTCTTTGGAATTTCCACGGAAATTCTTTGGAATTTCACAGGAAATTCTTTGGAATTTCCACGGAAATTCTTTGGAATTTCCACAGGAAATTCTTTGGAATTTCACAGGAAATTCTTTCGAATTTCCACGGAAATTCTTTGGAATTTCCACAGGAAATTCTTTGGAATTTCCACGGAAATTCTTTGGAATTTCACAGGAAATTCTTTGGAATTTCACAGGAAATTCTTTGGAATTTCCACGGAAATTCTTTGAAATTTCACAGGAAATTCTTTGGAATTTCACAGGAAATTCTTTGGAATTTCCACAGGAAATTCTTTGGAATTTCAACTGAAATTCTTTGGAATTTCCACGGAAATTCTTTGGAATTTCCACAGGAAATTCTTTGGAATTTCCACGGAAATTCTTTGGAATTTCCACGGAAATTCTTTGGAATTTCCACGGAAATTCTTTGGAATTTCCACGGAAATTCTTTGGAATTTCACAGGAAATTCTTTGGAATTCCACGGAAATTCTTTGGAATTTCACAGGAAATTCTTTGGAATTTCACAGGAAATTCTTTGGAATTTCACGGAAATTCTTTGGAATTTCCACGGAAATTCTTTGGAATTTCACAGGAAATTCTTTTTAATTTCACAGGAAATTCTTTGGAATTTCACAGGAAATTCTTTGGAATTTCCAAGGAAATTCTTTGGAATTTCACAAAGGAAATTCTTTGGAATTTCACAAAGGAAATTCTTTGGAATTTCACAAAGGAAATTCTTTGGAATTTCACAAAGGAAATTCTTTGGAATTTCACAAAGGAAATTCTTTGGAATTTCACAAAGGAAATTCTTTGGAATTTCCACGGAAATTCTTTGGAATTTCCACGGAAATTCTTTGGAATTTCCACGGAAATTCTTTGGAATTTCCACGAAATTCTTTGGATTTTCCACGGAAATTCTTTGGAATTTCACAGGAAATTCTTTGGAATTTCCACGGAAATTCTTTGGAATTTCACAGGAAATTCTTTGGAATTTCACAGGAAATTCTTTGGAATTTACACGGAAATTCTTTGGAATTTCCACAGGAAATTCTTTGGAATTTCCACGGAAATTCTTTGGAATTTCCACAGGAAATTCTTTGGAATTTCACAGGAAATTCTTTGGAATTTCCACGAAATTCTTTGGATTTTCACAGGAAATTCTTTGGAATTTCCACAGGAAATTCTTTGGAATTTCACGGAAATTCTTTGGAATTTCCACAGGAAATTCTTTGGAATTTCCACGGAAATTCTTTGGAATTTCCACAGGAAATTCTTTGGAATTTCCACGGGAAATTCTTTGAAATTTTCATCGGAAGTTCTTTGGAATTTTCATCGGAAGTTCTTTGGAATTTCCACAGGAAGTTTTTGGGAATTTCCTCGGAAAGTTCTTCGTAATTTCCACAGGAAATTCTTTGGAAATTCCACAGGAAATTCTTTGGAATTTCCACGAAATTCTTTGGATTTTCCACGGAAATTCTTTGGAATTTCCACGGAAATTCTTTGAATTTCCACGGAAATTCTTTGGAATTTCCACGGAAATTCTTTGGAATTTCACGGAAATTCTTTGGAACTTCCACGGAAATTCTTTGGAATTTCCACGGAAATTCTTTGGAATTTCACAGGAAATTCTTTGGAATTTCCACGGAAATTCTTTGGAATTTCCACAGGAAATTCTTTGGAATTTCCACGAAATTCTTTGGATTTTCCACGGAAATTCTTTGGAATTTCACAGGAAATTTTTTGGAATTTCCACGGAAATTCTTTGGAATTTCCACGGGAAATTCTTTGGAATTTCCACGGGAAATTCTTTGGAATTTCCACGGGAAATTCTTTGGAATTTCCACGGGAAATTCTTTGGAATTTCCACGGGAAATTCTTTGGAACTTCCACGGGAAATTCTTTGGAATTTCCACGGGAAATTCTTTGGAATTTCTACGGGAAATTCTTTGGAATTTCCACGGGAAATTGTTTAGAATTTCCACGGGAAATTCTTTAAAATTTCCACCGGAAATTCTTTAGAATTTCCACGGGAAATTCTTTAGAATTTCCACGGGAAATTCTTTAGAATTTCCACGGGAAATTCTTTAGAATTTCCACGGGGAATTCTTTGGAATATCCACAGGAAATTCTTTGGAATTTCCACGGGAAATTCTTTGGAATTTCCACGGGAAATTCTTTGGAATTTCCGCGGGAAATTCTTTGGAATTTTCACGAGAAATTCTTTGGAATTTTCACGAGAAATTGTTTGGAATTTCCACGGGAAATTTTTTAGAATTTCCACGGGACATTCTTCGGAAATTTCACAGGAAATTCTTTGGAATTTCCACGGGAAATTCTTTGGAATTTCCACGGGAAATTCTTTTTTAATTTCCACGCAAAATCTTTGGAATTTCCACGGGAAATTCTTTGGAATTTCCACGGGAAATTCTTTGGAATTTCCACGGGAAATTCTTTGGAATTTCCACGGGAAATTCTTTGGAATTTCCACGGGAAATTCTTTGGAATTTCCACGGGAAATTCTTTAGAATTTCCACGGGAAATTCTTTAGAATTTCCACCGGAAATTCTTTAGAATTTCCACCGGAAATTCTTTAGAATTTCCACGGGAAATTCTTTAGAATTTCCACGGGAAATTCTTTAGAATTTCCACGGGAAATTCTTTAGAATTTCCACGGGAAATTCTTTAGAATTTCCACGGGAAATTCTTTAGAATTTCCACGGGAAATTCTTTAGAATTTCCACGGGAAATTCTTTAGAATTTCCACGGGAAATTCTTTGGAATTTCCACGGGAAATTCTCTGGAATTTCCACGAGAAATTCTTTGGAATTTCCACGGGAAATTCTTTGGAATTTCCACGGGAAATTCTCTGGAATTTCCACGAGAAATTCTTTGGAATTTCCACGGGAAATTCTTTGGAATTTCCACGGGAAATTCTTTGGAATTTCCACGGGAAATTCTTTGGAATTTCCACGGGAAATTCTTTGGAATTTCTTCGCGAAATTCTTTGGATTTTCCACGGGAAATTCTTTTGAATTCCCACGGGAAATTCTTTGGAATTTCCACGGGAAATTCTTTGGAATTTCCACGGGAAATTCTTTGGAATTTCCACGGGAAATTCTTTGGAATTTCCACGGGAAATTCTTTGGAATTTTCAAATTCTTTGGAATTTCCACAGAAAATTCTTTGAAATTTCCACGGGAAAATCTTCGGAATTTCTTCGCGAAATTCTTTGGATTTTCCACGGAAATTCTTTGGAATTCCACGGAAATTCTTTGGAATTTCCACGGAAATTCTTTGGAATTTCACAGGAAATTCTTTGGAATTTCTTCATGAAATTCTTCGGATTTTACACGGAAATTTCTTTGGAATTCCACGGAAATTCTTTGGAATTCCACAGGAAATTCTTTGGAATTTCCACAGGAAGTTCTTTGGAATTTCTTCGTGAAATTCTTTGGATTTTCCACGGGAATTTCTTTGGAATTTCTTCGTGAAATTCTTTGGAATTTCCACGGGAAATTCTTTGGAATTCCCACGGGAAATTCTTTGGAATTTCCACGGGAAATTCTTTGGAATTTCCACGGAAAATTCTTTGGAATTTCTTCGCGAAATTCTTTGGAATTTCCACGGGAAATTCTTTGGAATTTTTTCGCGAAATTCTTTGGAATTTCCACAGGAAATTCTTTGGAATTCCCACGGGAAATTCTTTGGAATTTCTTCGCGAAATTCTTTGGATTTTCCACGGGAAATTCTTTGGAATTCCCACGGGAAATTCTTTGGAATTTCCACGGGAAATTCTTTGGAATTTCCACGGGAAATTCTTTGGAATTTCTTCGCGAAATTCTTTGGATTTTCCACGGGAAATTCTTTGGAATTCCCACGGGAAATTCTTTGGAATTCCCACGGGAAATTCTTTGGAATTTCCACGGGAAGTTCTTTGGAATTTCTTCGTGAAATTCTTTGGATTTTCCACGGGAATTTCTTTGGAATTTCTTCGTGAAATTCTTTGGAATTTCCACGGGAAATTCTTTGGAATTCCCACGGGAAATTCTTTGGAATTTCCACGGGAAATTCTTTGGAATTTCCACGGAAAATTCTTTGGAATTTCTTCGCGAAATTCTTTGGAATTTCCACGGGAAATTCTTTGGAATTTCCACGGGAAATTCTTTGGAATTTCCATGGGAAATTCATTGGAATGTCCACGGGAAATTCTTGGGAACTTCAACTTGAAAAAAGAAAAGTCGACATGAATCTAAATTAGGCTCTGGTGATGACTAAATCTTTTGCGTTGGCCCTATGTTCCTTTAGGAGTGCTCAAGGTCCATGGTTGCCATGACACCCGTGCGTGAGTTCAATTGAACTTAAAAGCGATTTGTTTCTGAATTTCCATAAAAGTTGGCATTGAAAATTGATAAGAAGTTTACAAAAAAATCCAAGAAGTTGTTCTCAGAGAAAAAATATTAATTGGCAGAACATTGTCTGAAGAATTTAAAAATAGTCACTAGCAAACAAAAAAAATGGTCTGCGGTATGGGAACGACATTCTTTGATAAGCTTTGCATTATTTTCATAAAATTTCTTAAATAGCTAAATTCCAGGGTACGCTTTCAAGAACAATCAAATTTTCATCATTTATTTTATCATTCGATTTATTCTTCACAGGTAACCGATCTCGGAAAACCACGCCTCACTTCGGAAACGACCGCCGAAGTCCGCATCACCGTTAACGACGTCAACGACTGCGCTCCGACCTTCTCCCAAAAAGAGTACAACGTAACACTCCTGCTTCCGACGTACGAGAACGTTGCCGTCATCCAGGTGAACGCCACCGATCAGGACAGCTCGGAGAACTCCACCTTGCGGTACGACATCATTGAAGGCAACCGCGATGGAGTGTTCATGATCGATTCCACCAGCGGTGTGATCACCACGCGGGACGTAGAAAGCATTGGATCGTTCTATCGGTTGGGTGTTCGCGTTTCGGATGGCAAGTTTTCCAAAGTGGCTTATGTCAGTATCAGCGTGGAAACGTCCGACAATTCGGGACTGATCTTCCAGAAATCCATCTACGAAGGCTCAATACTGGAGAACAGCACCAAAATTACCACTGTGACGGTGGTGAATGTGATAGGATCGAACCTCAACGAACACATTGAGTTTAGCATCTTGAATCCAACTGATATGTTCAAAATTGGTCTCACTTCCGGGGCGATTCAGACCACAGGGAAAAAGTTTGACCGTGAAGTGCGCGATAACTATGAACTGATAGTGGAAGCACGGTCTCAGTTACCGGATCGTGAAAAACCGCGCGTGGCCCACGTCATTGTGAACGTTACAATTCTGGACATCAACGATAATTGTCCAATGTTTGTGAACCTACCCTATTACGCAGTAGTATCGGTTGACGATCCACGCGGCTCGGTAATAACGAAAGTACATGCACTTGATTTGGATAGCTTCGAAAATGGTGAAGTGCGCTACGAAATGAAAAGAGGCCACGGTGAACTTTTTAAAGTGGATCGCAAAACCGGCGAAGTTACACTGAAGCAAACCCTGGAGGGGCACAACCGGGACTATGAGCTGCTGATATCCGCTTACGATGGTGGAATTACTCCGTGCTCCACGGACGTTACGGTGCATGTGAAGGTAAGTCATTTGTAAATTCCATGGTGTCGTTCATTTTCCTATTTGCGGTCTACGATCTAACGGGAATGCAATCCCAGTAAAATCATGTCGCTCTTTTTCGAATTGCAAAACAACCGACAGATTAGAATTCCCTCTCGCCTGGGGTAGAATCCTGGAATCCGATGTCGCCATTGGATCGTCCGAGCCTGTTCCCCATTCACAGAGAAATTCAATCGAAATTAAGCCGATGTAATTTGAACTTGAATGGGATCAGGCCTCGTTCCAGCACGGGAGCTAGCGTACCCGATTGGACAGAATGTAGAGCTCTATCGATGTTCGGACCCGACGTGCAGATATCCGGGAGCATTTGCATAAAACAATGATTCTTGCACAAGGCAGCAGGGTGTTTGTGCGAGGAAAAATTCATCCAATTTTTATGCTTCGAAGTTGACTAACTTGTCAGGTGGTCCAGTTTTGCTCGGCACTGTGGCACGCTGTTCGAAATCAGTGCCAATATTTCATATAACATTTTTGTTGCTGCTCAAATTGCATCAAAAGAAAACGAATGCTGTACAACGTGCTATGCGTCGCATGAAATTCAGTATTTGAAATTAAAAAAAATCATTCGAAGTTACGACCTTTTCAAAAATTATCGTTTAATTTAGTGAAATTCTATCACCCTGTCACAGGCTCCAGCTATGATGGATGACAAGAGGGAAAAGCAATATGTATCAATCACCCACTGTCCGGGGCGCAGTGAAAAAAGAACTCGTCCGAAAACGAGTAGTGCGTCCGATCCAACGTCGTCCGTGCATAGAGCGGATGAAAATGTAATAAAACCGTGCCTATATTGGATTATTTTTCATTCGCTTGACGATTTAGTTTTCCCTCCGGTAACGGCTTCTGTTGTTCGGAGGCACGATGCAATGCTGCCTGGCAATTGGATTTTGCCCCCGGGCGAGGAGAAGATCTTTTTTTTACTCTTTTTGATATTCGAATTCAACCGACCGGGGTGCAAGTTTCGCGCATTACAGTGCTGTCCGGGAAGGTTAGGGTAAGCCCATTCGTTTATTGAGATTCTCATGTTTGTTAGTATGCGTTGAATCAGGATGTAGCATAGAGAGGATAACAGTAGTCAATTCCATGGATTTAAAAAGAGATTTTGTAGTTTCACACTTAATCGTGGATCAAACTGGGCTAGTAGATCTAGTAGCAACATTTTATCAAAGACATTTGAAATAATAGGGGAAGTTGTCCAATTATGGGCACTCCTGTTCAACTTACAATATAGTGGTTCATTCATTCATTTCATTCATTTAGTCTACATCTAAACAGATAACACTGAATCAACAATTTGACGCCACAATACACGGTTCGAGGCCGCATATCTCCATCCTCGAATACACCCCACGCTCGCCAAGTAATTCTGTACCTGATCAGCCCCCCTCGCTCGCTGCGCTCCACGCCGTCTTGTACCTGCCAGATCGAAAGCGAACACCATCTTCGAAAGGTTTCCGTCCGACATTCTTGCAACATGCCCTGCCCATCGTGCCTTTCCGGTTTTAGCTACTTTCTGGATACTGGGTTCGCCATAGAGCTGGGCGAGCTCGTGGTTCGTTCTTCGCCGCTCATTCGCCGTCTTCTTGCACACCCCCAAAGAAGGTCCTACGCACCTGTCGCTCGAATACTCCGTGTGTTTGCAAGTCCTCCTCGAGCATTGTCCAAGTTTCGTGTCCGTAGAGGACTACCGGTCTTATCAGCGTTTTGTACATGACACATTTGGTGCGGTGGCGAATCTTTTTTGACCGTAGTTTCTTGTGGAGCCCGTAGTAGGTCCAACTTCCACAGATGATGCGGCTTCGTATTTCACGACTGACATTGTTATCAGCCGTTAGCAAGGATCCGAGGTAGACGAATTCCTCGACCACCTCGAAGGTATCCCCGTCTATCGTAACACTGCTTCCCAGGCGGGCCCTGTCGCGCTCGGTTTCGCTCACAAGCATGTACTTTGTCTTTGACGCATTCACAACCAGTCCAACTTTTGTTGCTTCACGTTTCAGGCGGGTGAACAGTTCTGCCACCTTTGCAAATGTTCGGCCGACAATGTCCATGTCATCCGCGAAACAAAGAAATTGACTGGATCTGTTGAAAATCGTACCCCGGCTGTTACACCCGGCTCTCTGCATGACACCTTCCAGCGCAATGTTGAACAACAGGCACGAAAGTCCATCATCTTGTCTTGGTCCCCGGTGCGATTCGGACGAACTAGAGTGTTCGCCCGAAATCTTCACACAGTTTTGCACACCATCCACCGTTGCTTTGATCAGTCTGGTAAACTTCCCAGGGAAGCTGTTCTCGTCCATAATTTTCCATAGCTCTACGCGGTCTATACTGTCGTATGCCGCCTTGAAATCAATGAACAGATGGTGCGTTGGGACCTGGTATTCACGGCACTTTTGAAGGATTTGCCGTACAGTAAAGATCTGGTCCGTTGTCGAGCGGCCGTCAACGAAGCCGGCTTGATAACTTCCCACGAACCCGTTCACTAATGGTGACAGACGACGGAAGATGATCTGGGATATCACTTTGTAGACGGCATTAAGGATGGTGATCGCTCGAAAGTTCTCACACCCCAGCTTGTGGCCTTTCTTGTAGATGGGGCATATTACCCCTTCCTTCCACTCCTCCTTTAGCTGTTCAGTTTCCCAGATTCTGACTATCAATTTGTGAAGGCAGGTGGCTAGCTTTTCCGGGCCCATCTTGATGAGCTCAGCTCCGATACCATCCTTACCAGCTGCTTTATTGGTCTTTAGCTGTTGGATGGCATGCTTAACTTCCCTCAAGAGGGGGGATGGTTGGCTTACATCGTCCGCTAAACTGACGTAGTCATCTCCTCCGCTGCCTTGACTTTCACTGCCTGTACTCTCAGCGCCATTCAAATGTTCCTCGTAGTGCTGCTTCCACCTTTCGATCACCACACGTTCGTCCGTCAAGATGCTCCCATCCTTATCCCGGCACATTTCGGCTCGCGGCACGAAGCCTTTGCGGGATGCGTTGAGCTTCTGCTAGAACTTGCGTGTTTCTTGAGAACGGCACAGCTGTTCCATCTCCTCGCACTCCGCTTCTTCCAGGTGACGTTTCTTCTCCTGAAAAGACGGGTCTGCTGTCTCCGCTTCCGTCTATAACGTTCCACGTTCTGCCGGGTACCTTGCTGCAACACGACCGCCCGCGCTGCGTCCTTCTCCTCCAGAATCTGTCTGCACTCTTCGTCGAACCAATCGTTCCGTCGACTTCGACCCATATACCCGACGTTGTTCTCCGCTGCGTCGTTAATGGCTGCTTTGACTGTATTCCAGCAGTCCTCAAGAGGGGCCCCATCGAGCTCACCCTCTTCCGGCAACGCTGCCTCGAGATGCTGCGCGTTTGCAGTGGCGACATCAGGTTGCTTCAGTCGCTCTAGGTCGTACCGCGGCGGTCGTCGGTACCGAACATTGTTGATGACGGATAGTTTTGGGCGCAGTTTAACCATCACCAGATAGTGGTCAGAGTCGATGTTAGCGCCACGATATGTCCTGACGTCGATAATGTCGGAGAAGTGCCGTCCATCAATCAGAACGTGGTTGATTTGTGATTCTGTCTGCAGTGGTGATCTCCAGGTGTACCGATACGGGAGGCTGTGTTGGAAGTAGGTGCTGTGAATGGCCATATTCTTGGAGGCAGCGAAATCAGTTAGTCGTAGGCCGTTTTCGTTCGTCAGCCGGTGTGCGATGAACTTACCAATAGTCGGTCTAAGCTCCTCCTCTTGGCCAACCTGAGCGTTCAAATCCCTTATGATGAGTTTGACGTCGTGGCTTGGGCAGCTATCGTACTCACGTTCCAGCTGCGCGTAGAATGCGTCCTTATCATCATCAGTGCTTCCGGAGTGTGGGCTATGGACGTTGATTATGCTGAAGTTGAAGAACTGGCCTTCGATCCTCAACCTGCACATTCTCTCGGTGACCGGCCACCACCCGATCACGCGCCTTTGCATGTCGCCCATCACTATAAAAGCTGTTCCCAGCTCGTGTGTGTTGCCGCAGCTCTGATAGATGGTATGATTACCTCTAAACGTTCGCACCATTGATCCCTTCCAACAAACCTCCTGCAGCGCTACGATGCCGAATCCACGGTTCTTCAGCACATCGGCCAGTATGCTATTACGATAATAAACTGATTCGGGGGGTTACAACCCATGATAAATGTCTTTTAATAAGCCCCAATTGCGGGGGCACCGGTTCTAATGACGCATTTACACTTGTTTTACACGATTGTACCCCGTTTGGCATAAAGTCATTTGGCATAATGCCGTTTGGCAGAATGTCGTTTGGCATAAAGTCGTTTAGCATAATGGCCGTTTGGCATAACGGCCGTTTGGCATAACGGCCGTTTGGCATAATGGTCGTTTGGCATAAGGTCATTTAGCATAATTGTTATTTGAGCTGTATAATGATAAGTAAGATTTGTAGACTGTAGAGTAGGGTGTCCCAAAAAAAATCGATGTTCGAAAAGTCATGGTGCTCAACCCTGAAATGAAAGATATACCTGTCTGGATAATTTTTGTAGAACAAACCGAATTTCTAAAAAATCGTTTAGAGGTCGCGCCAGATCGATTTTTGAAAAATTCGCTTTTTTTAGGTAAAAAATCAAATATTGGGTCCTTTCACAATTTTTTTTCAGGGTCACCCATTCGTTTTATATTTTTTTATTTTTCTGTGGATCATTGCCCATATCCTCCATGAATTAGTTTTTCGTATTGTGAGTTTTTACAGTCTGCAGAACTTTTTAAATATCGAAAAATACACATTTTTTTGACAAATTTTCGCAGTTACTTCATCCTAACACAAAAAATTTTTTTTCTCGTTTGGAAAAACTTAGATACTACAAAGAGTTATTTATAACGAGTATTTTCATAAAAAAATATCCAAGAAATGTTGTTCTGGGGCTGAGATATTGCAGTTTTAGTAAATAGTCAAAAAGTGTACAAATTCGATACTTTTTCTTTACATGTTATAATTTCATCAAGATTGCACCAATATTTTAATTTAAATAAAAAAAAAATCAAAAGCAAATAAATGGGAATATTTTCTAGGTAACATAGCTTTTCTTTCGGATGGAGTTGGTTACCTGAATTACAGGATTTGGTCGGAATATATGGATGGAGCCAGTTATAAAATGATATCACACCCAACAGTTAATATGTAGCAATATACAAGTAATCAGGTTTACTATGATCTCTTTATTAGTTTTGATTCAATCATATGATGCTTTTCACGGCATACAAAAAACAAGGCAGGCTCAGCACGTATGTAAACATTCAGTTTGAATGTTTGAACATGTGTCGTCACTACTATCTTCGCACAAGCTGAACTGAGACGATGCTCTACGGTCTCAGCATGCTTACTTTTGTACTCTAATATGTCGCGTTAAAATTTGCGTCACTCTTGAAGTGTCACTTTTCTTACGAGCCTACCTTGTTGTCGGTATACCGTGGTGCTTTTGATATGTCATATGACAGTCAAACAATTTGTTTCGTCGTATCAGTTCGACAGTTTTTCCATGAGTTCACTTGAGATATTGAAAAAAAACGGAATAAACGTAAAGTAAAAACGTAAAAATGACACATCAAGAGTGACGCATATTTTAAAGCCACATGTTAGAGTACAAAAGTAAGCATGCTGAGACCGTAGAGCATCGTCTCAGTTCAGCTTGTACGAAGATAGTAGTCACGACACATGTTTACGTTCAAACTAAATGTTTACATACGTGCTGAGCCTGCCTTGTTTTTTGTATGCCGTGAAAAGCATCCTATGATTGAATCAAATCTAATAAAGAGATCATAGTAAACCTGATTACTTGTATATTGCTACATATTAACTGTTGGGTGTGATATCATTTTATAACTGGCTCCATCCATATATTCCGACCAAATCCTGTAATTCAGGTAACCAACTCCATCCGAAAGAAAAGCTATGTTACCTAGAAAATATTCCCATTTATTTGCTTTTGATTTTTTTATATTTAAATTAAAATATTGGTGCAATCTTGATGAAATTATAACATGTAAAGAAAAAGTATCGAATTTGTACACTTTTTGACTATTTACTAAAACTGCAATATCTCAGCCCCAGAACAACATTTCTTGGATATTTTTATGAAAATACTCGTTATAAATAACTCTTTGTAGTATCTAAGTTTTTCCAAACGAGAAAAATTATTTTTGTGTTAGGATGAAGTAACTGCGAAAATTTGTCAAAAAATGTGTATTTTTCGATATTTAAAAGTTCTGCAGACTGTAAAAACTCACAATACGAAAAACTAATTCATGGAGGATATGGGCAATGATCCACAGAAAAATAAAAAAATATAAAACGAATGGGTGACCCTGAAAAAAAATTGTGAAAGGACCCAATATTTGATTTTTTACCTAAAAAAAGCGAATTTTTCAAAAATCGATCTGGCGCGACCTCTAAACGATTTTTTAGAAATTCGGTTTGTTCTACAAAAATTATCCAGACAGGTATATCTTTCATTTCAGGGTTGAGCAACATGACTTTTCGAACATCGATTTTTTTTGGGACACCCTACTGTAGAGCCATTCAGGACTGTAGACTGTAGAGCCATTACGTGGTTTCCTTCATATGGGCAATACATGATAATTGGGAACGGAATTGTACAAATTAAGTGCTTGACAAATTAAAAATAAAGAAGCTTCCTGTCAAAACAGGACCATTTGAAATGTTAACGCACTTACCAGCAAGATAGATCCGCATTAAATTAAATTGACATTGCTTTTTTCATGTAAGGTCAGGCCAGAAAACTTGCCCATTTCTCATCTTATGCGAACAAAATGCTTAAATTGAAAGAAGGAGTCATATCCTCTCTGGCTTCTGTTGAGCAAATGCATCCTTTGAAAGAAGGGATTATTATTGCCTTTTCTTTAAGCCATTTGCTTAAGCTGAATTGAAGGAAGAAATCATATCGTCTCTTGCCGTCTGCCGGGCAAATGCACCTTTTGAAAGAAGGGAAATATCTTCTCGTGTCTTAAACCAATCAAATTCCTGAATTGAAAGAAGAAACCATTTCGACTCTATGACACTACCCATATATCCATTACCCTTAATGCTATTACCCCAAAGGCCACTAACCCGATCGCCATTACCCCGAATGAGTGCCTGCGAATGCCATCACCCCGATAGGGACACTACCCCGAATGAGCCAATACCCCCAGTAGTCTTGACCTCAAGTTTATAGTTTATTTCAATGAAAAAAATAATTAATAGAAATTTATTTATATTTTTTTTTTATTATTCCTTTCTTTATTTGATAGGCACTCTGTGTTACTTAACCGCTACTGTGCCGAGATCTACTATGGTATTCTGCAGCCAGAATCCACACAGAATCTATTTTTAGATTTTTCCATTATTCATTGTCGTTGCTGGTCCATCTCGTCGTGAGTCCATTGTGTCCGTTTTGTCCATGTCGTGTATCCAGTGATTGTTGCATTGTTCGGTTGCCATTTATCCGGGTAACGTTGGAGGAATGCCTCCGAGAAGAACAAGTTGTCAGTCGTCATCAGGCAGCCGTGACGGTAAGGCGTGCACCCAATACGCCACCGCATAGGCTGCGCATCCGGCGACTGACGAGGGTTTTGATGGAGGGGCTGGGAATCGAACCCATGACCATTCGCTTGTAAGGCGAACGTGTAGCCAACTACGCTACGGGACCCCCCCGCAATATTTATAATTTATGTGAATGATTATTCTTTGTTTTACGACTAATTCAATAGCAGGGCGACTCCAGTTGAGTAAATTACACATTTTTTAAGAGAATTTTTATCGTTGATCCTTACTTATTTTTCGATCCTTTTACATGGTTCACCGTGTTGGACTCCCGATTCGTTTCATCAAATTCAAGCTGTTTGAAAACAGTATAGAACGAATAGTTCTCGGTCCTAAAACGCCCATTACATATCATGTGCTACTTTTAAAGACTGTTTAAGGCCCGATGCCCACGTAGCGTCTTTTTAACGCTGCGTGCACACGGCGTTAAAAGGACGCATGTGTGCATCGGGAAAAAGCGGTAACGCAGCGTCGCCGCACCGATGCACACCTGCGTTTTTTCAACGCCACGTGCACGCAGCGTTGAAAATACGCTACGTGGGCATCGGCCCTAAGCTGAGGAGAGAATTTCGTAGCTCGTTCTCATGATCAATGCAGGGAGCTGGAGGAAATTTCAGCCCATGTCGACTGAGCTTGAGACGGCTCGCGAACATGTATTCAAACAGAATAAAGAGGTAGAAAAAAATCTTGGCTGTGCATATGCACAGCATATGTTTCGAAATGGACAAATTGATATAAAATTTGCGAAAAAGAATCCACGTGTCTTGGAGGGGCTCGAACCCTCAACCTCCTACTCTCTAGATAGGCGTGATAACCCCTACACAACAAGACCACTTAAAGGTCACGTTTGCGGAAAAGCCATCAGAATCCGAGTACCAACCTCCACCGCGGTTAGCTCTCTTTTTTGCAAATTGAATATCTTTCGGATGCTTGATTTGCCCAAGCTCCACATGTGCCTTACTGTTGTATATCCACAGTCAAGCGAGATTGTTTATTAAACAAGAGGATCGCACTCCATGCCCCCCCGTTACGGGCTGGGCGGGACGGTATAGAATGCGAATTCAATCGCACTCTGCTGTGCCAAAGGCTTGCTTGGCTAAAGCATTTGATGAGTTTGATTGCCTTACGTAAGCGGTCGCGTGTACTCAGACGACTAATTACGGTGAAAGACCGACACTTGATTACAATTAATTGCATATTATTCGGCAACTCGGCCGTACGAAAACCATTTTTTTGTTAAATATCTTGGCTGTGCATATGCACAGCATATGTTTCGAAATGGACAAATTGATATGAAATTTGCGAAAAAGAATCCACGTGTCTTGGAGGGACTCGAACCCTCAACCTCCTACTCTCTAGATAGGCTTGTGTAGGGGTTATCACGTATATTAACAAAAAAAATGGTTTTCGTACGGCCGAGTTGCCGAATAATATGCAATTAATTGGGGTAGAAAAAGTTGCTTCTGAAATTTGCCGGCGATAAACTTGTTCGCATTAAACTGACAAAAGCGTTCATTTCCCCGATGTTTGCTTCATACCGGGCAAATGCGTTCATTAAAAGAAGGCATTATCAATTCTGTTTCCCTTATATCGGTCAAATGCGTTCATCTAAAGAAGGCAATATCACCTGTGTTAGCCTTAAACCATTATCCTCTGTTTACCTTATATTGGACAAATGCGTTCATTGAAATAAGGCATTAAGGCCTTACCTCTTCTGTTTCCCTTATACTGGGCAAACTGTTAAGTTGAAGAAGGTATTATTTCCACTGTACACCTATGTTAATAGAAAGAAGATGTTATCTCCTCACTTACACCATTTCCTAGGATAGAACTTTCCTAAATAATAATGGCGTAGAATAATAATTTAAGTCAAAAATGTTTATTAAACAGAAGCTTAATTGCGTTTCTCTAAGTAACTCTAAGTAGTATATACTTTTATTCTAAACAAATTATTTTCAAAGATTGTCATTTTCTAAATCATTGGTATCTGTGAGTGTTAAAAATAGTAATAGTAGAGAACTACAGATTCGAAATATATTCGGGCTAATGGATCTCGAGGTAGTGTCCCATTCGGGGTAATGGCTTTCGGGGTACTGTCCCATTCGGGGTAGTGGTCTTCGGGGTAATGGCATTCGGGGTACAGGGGTGGAGCCACCATTTCCTCTCGTGAGTTCTGCCAGGCGAATGAATTTTTCTGAAAGTAGTGATCATATATTTCTTTGCCTTAAACCAAGCAAACGTCTGAATTCAATAAAGAAACTAAATCGTCTTTTAACTTTTGCCGAGCAAATGCATCCTCTGAATGAAGGAATTTCATCTTCCCTTGCCTCTAACCGAGTAAATGCTTGAATTTAAAGAAGGGACTATATCACTGGACCTTCTGCTATTTTCTGAAAAAAGAGATCATATCTTCCCTCGCATTAAACCGAGCAAATGCCTTAATTCAACAAATGAATAAAATCTTCACATGCCTTTGCCAAGAAAAACCATCTTTTGGAAAAAGGAACTATGTCTTCCCTTTCCTAGAACTAAGAATTGCATTCAATGTATAGGAATAGGAACCATACATACTCTTCCTTGTGTTTTGCCTGGCAAATGCACTATTTGAAAAAAGAAGCATATACTTTTTAGACTTATGAACGACAAAGTATGCTGTTAAAGAAATGAATATATGTCATGCAGAAATAACTTCATTTGCTTTTTATTGCCTTTTTTGTGTAAAATTGTTTTTGCTCTTGAGCACTTACCATTTTCCTTTTGACTTTCCGTATTTTGTAACGACGATATTGCTGCTGACCCAGAGGTAAAAAGATTTTCAGTGAAATAGGCGGAAAATAAAAAGTCTACCAAAGTACCTTCAAGCAGTGATTTGATAGAATCTGAACTTTAATTCGAAAAAATCAATTGGAAAATTTTCTCTCTTGTAATGTTAAAGTGACAATCATTATAAATAATCGAACATATTATGCATATGTTTCGAAATAGATGATTACACAACTATTATGCCAAATGACCATTATGCCAAACGGCCGTTATGCCAAACGACCTTTATGCCAAACGGCCTTATGCCAAACGGCGTTATGTCAAACGACTTTATGCCCAATGACCTATCACCGTTTTACACAGCTGTGCAAAAAAAAATATGGTCCCCAGCATAAAGTGAGCGAGAAAAACGTGTTTTATCAAACCCCCACGGCGGGGACCGCCTATCCGAATAAGTCAACTAGTATACTGCCGTCATACACATATTTGTCCTACGCTTGCTGGGATTTCCTATGTACATGGGACAATTATGCCTAGAACGGCAGTATACAAGTGCGATAGTTTTGTTTTCATGGCTTGTTATGATTCGAAGAGGTTTTTGCCTCTCTTTTATCGTTGTTCATTATCTATCGAGAGCGATTTCTGCAAACCCTGTCCGTGAAAGATTGCTTCTTTCCACTGGGTAAGGTGAGGGTGGATCAAAAAGTCGATTTCGCCTCACAACATCATATTCTGAATGTCCTCTGAAAATTGAAGCTGATTTGGATGAATACGTACTGAGAACAAGCAGTTTCAAGTTTGTAAGAAAATTAGCATTGAGATTTTTTTTTCGTTATCCTGAGTAACCCGTAGATGAGAAGCTGTAAACAACAGTCTAGCATCAGTCTAGCATCGAAATCGAAAGCTATGGGTCCTCTGTCATGGCCACAGGGAATAGAATTCCGCGAGTTCATTGACGATAATACCCGCACTTTTGGAAACCAGCCCAGAACGTGGATACTGGCTCTGTTATCAGCATTTAAAAGCTACTTCCGTTCGTGAAGTCTCTCCAGCTGTCGTATCTATTCTTCCTCATTCCTCTACCACTTGTTCTCCGCTCACCGTCTACTACCAAAACGTCCGTGGATTGAGGACAAAAACAAGCACTCTACTCAATTCACTGCTGTCCTGTGATTTTGATGTCATCGTATTCACAGAAACATGGCTCTATTCCGACATCTCGAACTCCGAACTGTCAAGCAACTACACCATCTACCGATGCGATAGAAACACTCGCACCAGTGTATTTCAGCGTGGAGGAGGTGTCCTAATCGCAGTGAGAGCCCAGCTGAATTCGAAAGCCGTATTTCTTGAAGGCAGCGATGATCTTGAGCAAGTTATTGTGAAAGTTATGCTACCACATGAGTCCATCTGTCTGTGTTGCATCTATATTAGACCGCGCAGTCCCGCCGATATTTACGCTAAGCACGGTGAATCCCTTGTGCGTCTCCTCGAGTTAGCTGACCCTCGTGATACCATGATAGTCATGGGCGATTACAACCTTCCTAATTTGGCCTGGGAATTCGATGATGAAGTACATGGGTTTCTGCCTCTCAACGCCTCGTCGGAACAAGAACTTGCAGTAGTTGAGTCTTTACTACCCACAGGATTGCAGCAAATCAATGATTTGGTTAATGCGAATGGTAGGCTTCTCGATTTAGTTTTCGTCAGTGATTCTGATCGAATTGAACTGTTTGAATCACCTGCTGCCATTTTGAAAGTCGATCCTTACCACAAGCCATTTGTTTTGACGCTCGAATGCTCCTCTGAAGACTTGCAACTCCCGCAGTCGAATTCAGCTGCACGGAATGAATATAACTTCGCACGATGTGACTTTGATGTAATCAACGCTAGATTAACTGCATTGGACTGGACGTGTTTATCAAACCTCGAAACGGTGGATGATGCTGTGACTGTTTTTTATGACAATGTTTACCAAGTAATTCGTGACAATGTCCCGCTGAAAACCAGAAGAAAGTCTACAAAATGCCAACAACCATGGTGGAACCCGCAGCTGCGCAGACTACGGAACCGTCTACGCAAGGCCCGTAAACGTTATTTTCGTTCCAGGACAACTGAGAATAAGTATGCTGTTCAACTTGCGGAAGCTGAGTATAACAGCGTGCATGAAGTTCGTTTCCGTGAGTACATTGAACAAATGCAACGGAGCCTCAAAAAGAACCCTTCATCGTTCTGGTCTTTTGTGAATACTCGCAAAAGGTCAGCTGGTATTCCGAATAACGTCTTCTATGGTAATCATAATTCTTCCGCCGACAACACTTCTGCAAATCTGTTTGCTGAGTTCTTTCACAGTGTGTTTGAGTCAGACTACCATTCACCGCCACAACAGTATTTAGATGAGTTACAAAGCTTTAACATCCATCTACCGCAGCTAAACCTCAGTATTGACACGGTTTTTAACGCTCTTAATGCAGTTGACGTTTCGAAGGGACCTGGTCCAGATCAGATTCCACCGTCGTTCATAAAAAACTGTGCAGCCTCGCTGGCTGTCCCAGCCCTGACAATTTTCAACAGATCACTCGCGGATGGCGTGTTCCCTGATGCCTGGAAGCACGCATCAATTACACCGATCTTCAAATCCGGCAACATACATAACGTGGAAAATTATCGACCCATTTCGATCCTGAACTGTTTGGCCAAAGTACTAGAAAGACTGTTGCATGACAAGCTTTATCCAGCCGTTAAATCCGTTATATCTGAATTCCAGCATGGATTCATGCAAAAACGTTCGACGATCTCTAATTTGATGAGCTTCACCAATAGTGTTATTGGATGCATCGAGAAGCGGCAACAAGTAGATGCTGTGTATATTGACTTTTCGAAAGCATTTGATAAAGTTCCGCATGATCTTGCTATTTTGAAACTGAACCGTCTTGGTCTACCGTCGTGGATCGTCAACTGGATTCATTCGTACCTGACTTCAAGAAAAGCCTTCGTCAAGGTTCGTGACGCCAGTTCCGATGAATTCGAGATTCCGTCTGGCGTTCCACAAGGGAGTCACCTAGGCTACTTTATCAACGACGTTTGCGATCAGCTACACTCGTGCAAGCTGCTTTTTGCGGATGACCTGAAAATTTACCGAGTCGTGAAGTCAGCTTTAGATTGCTGTGCACTTCAAGCCGACATTGTGCGCTTATCATCGTGGTGTCAGATAAACGGAATGCAAGCCAACGCCACCAAATGCAGAATCATTACTTTTTCCCGCGTTCGCTCACCAATCAGATTTGACTATTCGATGGACCAGTCACCGCTTATGAGAGTTAATTCCATAAAGGATCTTGGCCTTACCTTGGACAGTAAGCTTCGGTTCAACGAGCACATCTCAAAGACAATCTCCAAAGCCAACACTATGCTTGGCTTCCTGCGCCGCAACTCTGCACAATTCGATGATGCTTATGCTCTGAAAACATTATACTGCTCATTGGTCCGAAGCATTCTTGAGTACGGAGTTCAAATATGGGCTCCTTACCATGCGATTCATGCATCACGCATAGAAAGCATCCAGAAACGTTTCGTCAGATTCGCATTACGACAGCTGCCATGGACCAATCCCGATAACCTGCCACCGTATGAGCACAGATGTACGCTCATTGGCTTGCAAACACTCTCCAAACGCCGAACGTATTTACAACGACTTTATATTTTTGACATGATCCGTGATAACATTGACTGCAGTAGCGTGCTCCGGGAAATCAACTTCCACGCACCTAGCCGCCGATTACGCAATACCCAATTGCTTTGGACCCCGGCGCACCGCACTGCTTACGGTTACAACAAACCACTTGACAGATGTAGATTGTTTAACGATGTATGTGATAAGTTTGATTATAATGTTAGTAAGCTTGTCTTCAAAAATAGGATTAAGATACTGTAGTCTGTGTGGTTTTGAACCAAAGATGAAATAAATAAATACAACACTCAAGAGTTTTCACTCAACGAAATTTGTATCTTAATTATTCGCTCCTAAAATTAGTAATTAATTTTAATCTATGCATAAACATGTCGTTGTTTCTGCAACTTAATGCATAACTACGTAACAGCCAGCATTGCTGCTCGTAACGCGATAGATAGCACCAACAAGTTAAGGGTACTATGTTGCTCAGCACATTTCAGTTATGTGCTCATAGAAGTTTAGTGATCATGACCAAAGATTCGCAATCATGAATAACTTCATTTACTTATTATCGGAACGATTGATCAAGATGCTAGTTTTCTATTTATTCCTCACCAGCAGTGCCTAATGGAGAAAAGAAAAAAAGTTTTTTGTAAAGAAATTCATACATATAATACAAATACTAATTATGACAAAAAAAAATCTCCGTAAAGTGCTACTTTGACCTCTCAAGTGTTTTGCTCATTACATTTTACAATACACGAGAAAGGCATTATCATCGCCAGATGAATTATTCTGGTTATTGTCACCTATTTCCGAATTCCAATACATTCTAATAATAATTTACGTAACTCCCTACCTTCATCTGATTTGCAATGTCTCATACTATATTTTTTTCTTCTGACCTTTCTCCCAAATCCCCCATCGCAGGTGATTGACAAATCGATGCCGGTGTTCAGCAAGCAGTTCTACTCGGACACGGTGCCGGAGAACATCGAACTGCACTCGCCGATCTCGGTTGCGATCCAGGCAGAAAGTCCACTGGGTCGGAAGCTCATCTACAGCATCGTTAAGGGTAACGAGATGGAGGAGTTTGCAGTTGATTTCAACACAGGTAGGCGAACATTTTATGCTCCTTTTCACGAACGACCAACCAGCAGTAATAGACTAATGCCTTTTCCGCCATGGAGGTATAGTCGATGGCTTACACCACTGATAGTAGCACTCCGCTGGAATACGGCGGCATACAATGACAGCAATATCGAATAGCCTCATCAATCAAGTTCATTCCGTTCATGATTGCTTTTGCTACGTGGGAAGAAGCTGCCTTCCATAATTCTGCTGACTGCTTTCAGGATTCAACCTTGCCGGGTGGTATTAAAATCGCAACGAAGAAATCATTAAACGTAATCCTTCTAACCGTGTGACCTTTCATCCTTCGCAATGGTGGTGGGACCGTTCTCAGAATTGCCAATAATTGCTCATCGAATTGGTCTTCCAATTCCGAACCCACTTATCGACAAACGTAGAGTCACCAATCCACCGTCGCAATACCAACAAAATACTACCAGCGACAATATTGATATTGACTATCTCGGTGTCCTCTCGCTTGATTGGGGTTGACTTGGGTCGGGTGTAACCCACCAAGTATTGGCATTTACTCATTAGTTGAATTAGCCTTGTTTGATTTGCAGCTTCTTCTCCAGCTACCGGACCTCGGATGGGACTATTTCAAGTTTATTGCCACAACCAGCGTACTAGCCCAAACCACTGACTGGGGTCCGGTGCTTTGGTTGTTCGACCGTTGGGTATACGAGTCGATCAGCCAGAGATGGTGTTGGTTGCGGACCGCCGCCAATATTGTGCAAATAGCCAACCACTGAAGCAGAAGATGGAATGAAAACAGACAATGGTTCCATTATCCGACATTTCTTCTGCTTGGTAAATCGAGATACTTTCGCTGTAGAAGTGGACATGGGTACTGCAATAGGGTAGAAAAGGGCATGTCCAGTGTCACACAATCCACAACGGCACAAGGATTCGAAAATCTGCTCGGTTATATTGTTGAGAACTGAGGAAGCCAATCAGGGAAAATCTTCTTACTCGAACAAGGGTTTGATGAATCCTCATTTATCAATGGTTTTTGTTTATTGGGAAATAGAGTTGAAGCAAATTTAGCATTTTCAGTAAAGTAGTATTTATTATGTGAAATTCTTCATTTTTTGATGCATCAAAAAATTATTAGCTTTTTTTACGTGATTAGTCTTCAATAAAAATCGCTAGTTGTTTGTTTCTACATGATTTAGATCATTGCAAACATAATGCGCAACTTCGAGGAAACCGCTTTGAAATTATCGAGTCAACGGAAACGGCGTAAAATGAAATCACGTTGGAAAAATTAGGCTTATTCGATTCTTGCTAACCGAGATCGCAGTCATTGTCCCAAGTACCAGTATTTGAGTTTCTGCCAGAAAATCGGTTTGAATCGTGCTACTCAGGATGCCTTTAGGTTCCATGCATACGTCCCACTGGGCACCGACCGTGCAGTAGCTTGTAGACATGTAGCGCATAAAAAAGATTATCCGAGCCGAATAATTGTACCGGGTATTCCGGTGCACCACTTCTTTCTACCATCCTCGACAGTTTTCCTGCTCCAGGATGAAGCGCTTTCTCTTTAATTCTTATAACTTTTCCTGGTAAGCTTTCCTGTTTCACTTTCGACCACCGACAGTACGAATTGAGATTTCATCTGCACAGTACAGCATTTCTTAGTAAAACATGAATGCAGTGGCAGAGCATGGAAAATTTAAATACCACGAAAAATATTAAATTCGAATTAAATTAATATACAGAAAAATGCTATTAAAACATATGCTTTAGGTCTCAATTCTTAAACACCTCTTGCTAACTTTGCTCTGACTCTATTCAAGTTTCCTTTATCTTTCTTGAAAAAAGGAAGAATCAATAGTTATCACACAACAAGCCGATAACAAAGCACATTTGTTTGCACCAAAGAAAATGCTCACTTTTTTACGAAGGTTTCCGTTTCTAGTCACCTGGCAAATGTTGGCTCGTTTTATTTCTTTCGGATTTGCCACATACATAAAACCTGGGAAAGCCATTCCTGCTCTCCGGCGAGGACACAATGAAGGAGGCCAACACTGCGAATGCTATCAAACGACATGACTCGTATACTGCTCTACACAGAAAGAAGAACTGGGAAGAAAAGCACGCGCCCATTCAACGGCAGCAATATTAAATTACCGTAAAGAATTAGAAATTTTCTAAAAAATATATAGATAAATGGCAATTAAGAAATCGGGGTATAAACAATATAAAATTTCCTTAAATTAATTTAATTTTTGCGGAATTTTCTTAAATAATAGAAAATGTGTGTGTGTTATTACAATCTAGCTCCCACTGTCTGGCAGTGAAATTATGGATAAAATATTCGTGCAACCATTTTAATTTAATATAGTAGCAAGAATCTTAGATCCGGGAGCTAGAAGGTGATAGCTCTATTGTGACTCCTATAGCCCATTTCAAGAACGCAAGCATTCCGAAGCTATAGTCGTATACAATAAGCCCCGCTTGATTACACCCACATATCATATGGATAACTGAAGTGCATTCATACTTCCTGGATTAAAAATCAATTATTTGATCCTGACGCGTATTTAGTAATGAAATCAATTAATATTTGGAAATGCATTTATGATTCATCATAAATTACTTACTATTTTTCAAGCATTATTCCTACACTAAACATGTTTGCATTTGCATTCCTTGATCACATTCGAAAGACAGGATCATTCTCCTATAGCAGAATTCGTACGACTGAACATCTATCATTCGAACATAGAAAAGTGTTAACGCAATACACTGATTGCAAAAAACATCATAAGATGCAGAAATGATGAAGTTCCGTTGGAATTTTTGCAAGAAAAATTGAAATAGGAAGCATGAAACAAGCTCACCGCGTATTCCAGTATATTTCCGTCCATCCATGCTGCCATTAACATGAACCAAAGAGCTCCCAGCAGGTCCATACGGTCGTCATCGCCGGTTTCGAACACCGGCGCTGCAGTCTCGGTGAATCTCGGCCTAATGGTGATGTCGTTGTGCGCGGCCGGTTTTGTGATTGGAGGGAAGATTCTTCCGGATTTTCGTAATGGATCCATAAGCAAACTTCCAGATTATTCAATTCAGCGCGTATTTATTTTGATATAGGAAGCATAATCGTAGGAAACATAGCAAGAATATAATGAGACAATCTCACAAAATTAATCCATTTCCAAAAAAATGGGAGAGACTTTTAGCTCCCTGGAAGCCACACATTTTTTACGTATATTTCTTAGAATAAATCACAAAACCGCACTTTATTTGACAGAACACTCACGCAAGTTGCGATATACCTATCCGGTAGTTTGCGAAACCTTAAACCGGAAAAATCCTAGCGGTAGCACCAGCCGAAATAAAAACTTTACGATATCGAAGACGAAAATTCGCTGTCAGAAAATCAAACACAACCGACCGCGCGCAAGGCTTACTTCGATTTCTGTCATTTTCTTAAATATTAGAAAATGCACCAGAAATCAAGAAGATATGAACAAATTCTAAACATGAAAATGAAACTTATGTTTGTTTGCAATTAAAATAGAATGATTTTCAATAAAAAACACAAACTTATAAATTATAAAACTTTTTTGAAGCTTTAAACAAAAAATTACGACATAGATGTTTTTTTCAGGACTGGCCCAACTTTTTTTTATTTATTAGTACACCATATTCGACCATGTCGCACAGATTGCTTCCTTAATAGCTGAATTATTTTTATTTTCTAATCCTAGCTCTAAACACATTTTTGGACAGAATAAAATCGAACTTGTTACAAACATCATCAAAAGAACGAAAATACAAATCAAAATAATTATTGTAGCCAAAGTTTGTTTTGTGAAAAGGGATTTCACATAAATGCGAGTTGCGCAAACTGAGTGAGGTAACATTCCAACGTACGAGCTCCAATAGCGCGGGACAATCTAGATTCCCTGTTAGGATGTCGAAGATAAACAATTTCAGCATTTTTAGGCGAGTGGCGGAAAGCGTTTCCAATTCGATCAGCTTGCAACGACTTGGATAGCTCGGGAGGTTAAATGGGTCGTTCCAAGGTAGCTGTCTTAAAGCAAACCTAATGAAAATTTTCTGAATTCTTTCGAGTGCCAGCGTATGGACCAGGTAACATGGAGACCAGACTGATGAAGCGTATTCTAAAATGCTCCGGACCAATGAGCAGAACAGTGTTTTTATACAGTAAACATCGCTGGCAGCCGGCAGCATAACGATGGTTAAATCCCAGCACAGTGTATGCCTTCCCACGCGATCGCTATAGTAGAGGAATGGATGAGCGCAAGGCAGCTGGGGCTAGCTCATCACGAAACAGAGTTGGTTGTTGTTAACAACCGTAAGTCGGTACAGGAGGCAGTGGTTCGCGTGGGCGACTGTGAGATCATTTCCAAGCGGGAGGTGAAGCTCCTCGGGGTGCTGATCGACGATAGACTGAACTTCGGCAGTCACGTAGATTACGCCTGCAGGAGAGCTTCGACATCTATTGCGGCATTATCCAGGATGATGTCCAATAGCTCGGGAGTGCGCTCCAGCAGACGCAGGTTATTAGCTGGGGTTGCAGTATCTATCCTCAGATACGGCGGTCCAGCTTGGGCCTCGGCGCTTAGCGTCGAACGTAACCTGCAGAAGTTGGAGAGTGTACACAGGCTAGCGTGTCTCAGAGTGATAAGTGCCTACCGCACGGTATCACGGGATGCCGCTTGTGTGATTGCGTGTATGTTACCCATTGGACTAGTCATACGGGAAGACGAGGAGAGTTTCGACATGCGCGGAACCAGAGGAGCCCGTAAAGCCATTAGAGTCACTTCGACTATCAAGTGGCAACGGGACTGGGATAACTCTTCTAAGGGTAGGTGGACCCATCGGCTGATACCTAGCGTATCAAGATGGGTTAATAGGAGGCATGGGGAGGTCCACTTCCATCTGACCCAGTTCCTATCAGGCCATGGCTGCTTTAGGTGGTACCTACATAGGTTTGGGCATACGGACTCTCCCGTCTGCCCGGACTGCCCAGGGGTCGACGAAACTGCCGAGCACGTACTATTCGTATGTCCTCGTTTCGTCGATGGTTAGGAGCGAAATGCTAGAGGTGTGCGGGAGGGACACTACTCCGGATAATCTTATCCAGAGAATGTGTCAAGAGGTTGATAAGTGGAACGCGGTCTCGGCCGCTACCACTCAGATTGCCAGCATCTTGCAGCGCAATTGGCGCGCCGAGCAGCAGTCGGATAGCGCCGACTAGTGGGTAGCTAGTCTCGAGGGTGAGGTACCAGCGGGTAGTTGGTTAAGTAGTAGTGGAGCTAGTGGGTAGCTAGTTATGAGGTAGAGCAACTAGCGGGTAGCTAGTTGTGATTTGAAGTTAATGGGTAGCTAGCCTCCCAGAAGTAATGCCGAAAAGACTGTTCCGGGGAGACTCAGGGTCTGTGAACAAGGTGGTTTTAGCGGGTCGGTAATAGCTAAATCCCGTTCGCCAATAGCCCACCGGTGTCTGGATGCAGATTTCCACCCTACTGAAAAAAAACAGTGTATGCCTTAGTTGGTTATGATGCTGATGTGTTCGTTAAATCTCAACTTTGCATCGATGGTAACTTCTAGGTCACAAATAGAGCTGACGCGTTCCAAGCCGTCCGGTCCAATGGAATAATGCTGCAGGATAGCGTCGCCACACCAAACAAGCAAACGAATAATGCCGTCCTGAATAACAGCACAATCAGCACGAGATGCAATGACGCTGAAAAACTTCAGGTCGTCAGCAAATCAAATCACTAAACCGAGGTTAACGCCGTTAACGTAGATGACAAATATTAGAAGACCGAGGACGCTGCCTTGAGGTACTACAGATGTCAATGGAAAGATATTGGAGCGCCTGCAGTTCACAAATTCACAAAAGCTTTGCGACCAGATAGGTAAGGGTGCAGCCATTCTGTGATCCACTTCCAGATTTATGGATCGGTATTATGGACGCGGTTTTCCAAGCAAATGGAAACAGCGAGCGGTTGAACACTGCAGCAATTGGGGTCGCTAACGTGGCGGCACAATTCTTAAAATATGCAGGAGGAAGATGGTCTGTTCCTGGACCTTTAGATGTGTCAAGATCATCCAGAGCTGTTCGAATCTCATCGGGAGAAAACTGAAAGCATGGCAAGCTGATGTTGTAGGAAGGTATTTGACCAAAACGATTCTGGCGACGGACAGAAGATGCTCTACGGAAAACACTTTCAAAGTAGGCAGCAAAAAGGTTAGCTGCTTCATTGCTTGTTCTTGAAGTAGTTCCATTAAATTTCACCAAACTGGGGATGCCGTTGCCATTCTTCCTCTTTCTTTTTGATGTAGTTCCGAAGCCTGTCCCTGTCACGTTCTTTGTTACAAAGTATCGGCTACGCAGCTTGCGGAGAATGTTGCGAAGGTTGCGTAGCTCAGAAGTCCACCAAAATTAATTAAAATCAGACTTTGAGGCACGCTTCTTCCTTTGTTGATAACTTCAAAGATAAGTTCGTAGAAGGCCGATAGCATTCCGTGCACTGTTTTAGACCGCAGAAATAGTATCAAATCGATGTCATCAAAAATAGAATTAATCAGATCGAAGTCGCATGCCGAATAGTCATATATAACGTAGAATTACGATGATTGGTTGATGGTGGATATCAATAGGCAGATGCGGAGACGTTGACTCAATTATATCAACGATCTCAGGGAGAGTTGTGAATATCAGATCGAGAAGTCTTCCATTTATGTTTACAACATAGTTAATTTGCCTCAAGCCATTGGTAAACATTGATTCAGTGAAGTTAAGCTCGGAGTTAGTGGAAACATTGGATAGGACGTACCCGTTGATATCGACATCGAAATTCCAACGCAAAGATGGAAGGTTGTAGTCACCAATCGATAGAACTATTTCAGATTCAGAGGAATTGTTTACTATGGAACGAACAGCATTCGCATGAGCAACGTATAACTGCATACTAGAGTTTGGCGGAAGATATACAGCAAAAACGAAAACCGAACGAGGCTTCGACTTGATGTGGACTGCGATTTGTTCCAGTTCAACCGAGTTGGCTAACGATACACATTCACTTTCCAGTGAATTTCTGACTAAAACGCCTAAAACGCCACTACATCGTGAATGACGACTGGTTAAATCGTTGCGATCACAACGGGAAAATGTGTAATCGGAAGAAATTTCGCTACTTTTGATATCTACTCGTAGCCACGTTTCCGTGAAAACGAGCACGTCATAGTCACAGCTGGATAACGCCAAACGAAGCTGACTAATTTTTGTGCGCAACCCTCTCACGTTCTGGTAGTAAACAGATATCATGTGGTTTGAGGAATGCCGAGCACTGGTAGGCGCGACTGGCAGAGGTGGTGAATCGTGGTTTGGTGGCTTGCTGGCTGAGACGATCCTACTAAGAGTGTACTTGCCTGAAGATGGTTGCCGGAAGACCCTCTCAGAAGAGGACCGGGATGACTGTTGAACGTAGACTGGAACGGCTCGACTGTGATGAGCGGATAAGGCCTTCCTCACGGCTAGCGGCAAGTGTGCGTCCCGGTCTGCGTCCATTTGCGGGCAGATATGCATCTCGGTGATGTGTTTGTCAGTTCGTGATCGGTGTAAAGCGTGGCGAAGTCATATATAATGTTAACAGTTTCAACTGATTGCTTTGTTGAAAATCTATGCTTTGACGAGCGGACTTGAGGCGCTTGACAAAGATGAGACAGTCGATACTCCAGGAAGAGTGAAACACGTCGATTAGTTCATCGTGTGGTGAGGTGCGACTAGTATTCAGCAGTTGGCAACTGATACATTTTTCGAAATCAGAATCACATTCACTAACTTGATAACCCTCAGCACATTTCGGACAGCATGCGGTTTTCTTGCAATGAACAGCTCGGAACAATTGAAGCATCAGTTGCTTCGATCACCCTACAGCGTTCCCAACCAATGTTCACTCGTAGTCAGTTGATGAGATCTTCAAATCCATGGGCATCGGTCTCCAATGTAGCTGACATGGATCGAGCGTCGGTTTTGCTCGTTCGGATTAGTTTTAGATCATGGTTATCCATTCCGTGGTTCTGTTTTTTGTTTTGAGATGAGCTCGTCCGCATTCATATCTTTACAAAAACCGATTATCCTGATTCTTGGCCTTAACTTCAGAGACAGCGCTGGCTAGCTTCAACACGTGTTCCCTCGACTTACACCTCACAGAAACTTCACTATGATCCCTCAAACGTACGTTCTTAACTGAATGTTCCACTGGATCGAGTTTCGAGCAGGTATCAGCTTTTGTAGATACTGTGGGCTGTTCCTTTTTTTGCTTGAAAAGAACCGTTTGTTCTATTTTTATGACTTGTGTTGCGGTGTGACAGGAACCGGAGGTGCAGCATGCAGCTGAAGGACCACTGAAGTCCTGTCTGTGTTGTGACTTTTTTCAATTTTGCGTCGCTTACCTGAACGGAGCAGACCGCCCAGATCGGAAATGACTTGATCACGTATGGTTATTGTCAATTTCGTCCAACGGACGCGGATAACGTTCACATGATACTAAAACACGTTAAACATTAAATTTATGCAGACTCATGGAGTGATAACACAATCACACACCATCACACAATAATTTGTCAGATTTTGGACCAACATCAAGTGAATTCTTCAGGCTGGCTCACATGTTTTTAGCACTTTTTCAGTTTTTGTTTTCGATTTTAGAAATAGTTAGATGCTTAAAAATATGTTTATTTAAAGATAGTTTACCTAAAATAAATGAAAGACTGAGAAAATAAAACGAGATAACATTTTTGACGGTCAACTGAAAATATAAAATTTCCCTTAGGCCGTTACAAATATTCAATTAACATTCTGTCCTACTGGTCTCCGATATATCAAGGGGATAATAAAAAATAAATATTAAAATGAAAAAAATCAAAAACTCCTCGGATTTGTTAAAGAATATTTAAAAAAACCTCAAAATTATCCGAATTTTATTTTTTTGCCTCCTCAAATATTATTTTTTGGCAAAAAAATTCCGAGCGGGGGAGACTAAATAGTTTCTAAATATTTGTATCGGCCTATATAGTATGATATACATATAAACAATAAATAATTGCAAAATTTTCCACAAAACAAACATTTTTCAATAGAAAAAAAAAAGTTTCCATCCTTTTTTTTATTGGCACTTGCCAGATTTTGCATGGAACATTTTTAATTTTTGAGAGGGAGCCTGTTTATATTTTCGTCTTATTCAACAGCCCGACAATTGCGAACGGTGTGACTACTACAGATATAAAACGAGCTTCAACGAACGGGAGTCACACAAAAAATATTATCTGCTTCACAGATTCCATAACATTGTCTTATTTTCCGGTTTAGTTTAATTTTGAGCAAAACGGAAAATCATAAAAATGCGATGAAAAAAGCATTATATTTTGAACGGTTGCACAAGTCCAGGAGGATTGTGAAGATGAAGCAATCTGTTAAGCGCCAGTACTCGACTACATTGTATTAGTTCTGCTATGTTGCAACCCACTATAATCCGTATCACAAAATTTAATGGTAAATGCTCAACTATTAAATAATGTGCTCTTGTACTAGCCGTTATTGTGAGTAGACGATTCAGGCAAAGTTTATCTGCTATTAGGCGCGGCACTGCTTCAAGCTAAAAGCGATATTGTTACAGTTCTATAATAATATCACAAAATAGACGTAACATTATAGAAATTTCTATCGACAATTACATAAAAAGTCGTTTTGAATTTAATCGATTGCAAATTTAACAAACAATATCGCACGGCGCTAATAAAACAGTATCAATTGAAAAAGTTGACGCTGTCAATATTCCTGCAGATGTTCTAGGTTGACAAAATCATTCTGAAGTCCAGACCTAAAGAGTCTACCACGTCAACTACCCTAGGTACAAAACCAATAGCACCACACTGTGTCCATATAGGTCCCTAGAGGCAATGCGTATGATTTACAATTTAGATATGTCCAAATCGGTTCTAAGTTCTCCAAACCGTTCTTGAGTTCGGACCTAAAGGGTATAACACATCAACTGCTCTCGGCACAAAACCACTGTGTCCGTATACATAGGTCCTTAGAGTCCATGCGTGTTATTTACAATACAGATATGTCCAAATCGGATGTTCTAAGATTTACAAATCATTCTGGAGCTCATACCTAAAGCGTCTACCACGCCAAATACTCTACAAAACAAATAGGACTGCATTTTGTTCATATATGTAGTCACATAGAGGCCATGCAGATGATTAACGATTAAGATATGATTAAATCTGATGTTCTAAGTTCCTCAAATCGTTCTGGAGTTTGGACCTAAAGGGTCTGCTAAGTTAACTACCTTTGGTACAAAACCAATAGCACCACATTGTGTCCAAAAAGGTCCCTAGAGATATGTCGATTTAGATATGTCCGAATTGTATGTTCTAAGTGCTTCAAATCCTTCTGGAGATCAGGCCTAAAGAGTCCATCACGTCAACTAATATTGATAAAAAAAAACCAATAGCACCGCGTTGTGTCCATATAGGTCCTTAGAGGCCATTCTTATGATTTCTCATTCAGATATGTTCAAATTAAATGTTTTAAGCTGGCTTTAATTCTGGAGTTCAGACCTTAAACCCTACCACGGCAACTACCCTCGGTGAAAACCGATAGCACCACATTGTGTGCATATAAGTCTTTAGAGGCCATGTGTTTGATTAAGTAAGTACCCAAAATCATCCTGAAGTTCAATCTTTTGCATGGCCTCTAAGGACCTGTATGGACACTATGCGGTACTATTGGATTAGTACCGAGGGTAGTTGAAGGTGTAGAGCTTATAGGTCTTATCTCCAGAATGATTTGAAGAGCTTAGAAAATCAGGTTTGGACGTATCTAAATCATAAACTAATGCATGGCCTCTAAGGACATATATGGGTACTATGCAATGCTCCTGGTTTTGTACCGCAAGTAGCTGATTTGGAATGATTTGGAACACTAAGATCATCCGATTTTGACATATCTAAATCATGAATTATACTTATGACCTTTAAGGACCTATATGGACACAATGCAGTGCTATTGGTTTTGTACCGCGAGTAGTGGACGTTGTAGAGCCTTCAGGACTGAACTTCAGAATGATTTGGAGAACTTAGAACATCTGATTTGGACATATCTAAATCGTAAATCATACGGTAGTTGACGTGGTAGACCCTTTAGATCCGAACTCCAGAACGATTTGGGGCACTTAAAACATCCGATATTAATATATCTAAATCGCAAATCATACGCATGGCCTCGAAGGACCTATATGGACCGATATTGTGAAATTGTCGTCCATACAAAAGTGGACGACTGTCGATCCTTCCACCGGCGGTTACGGAATGTGGGTGTGGCTGATCATCAATCTGAGGTCAGTTTCGGAAAATGTATGGGCTGGCGATTACGTTGGGTTCATGTAAACATGTGAATTTGGTTGAGAAAAGCCGAAGATATTACTAGGTCAAATCCGGGTCAATATGACCCAAACACAAGTGTGAGTTTTTTTTGTACACTGATGAAGGTTAATTGGAAAATATGCTTCGTTCGACATGATCAAGAAAAACAATATCATTTCTGCTATTTTTCCTTGAACGTATGACAAATGATCTATAATTCTTTGGAAAATGATCCATAGAAAACTATATTTTGACCCATAACACCTCAAATTTGCGTGATGATGATCCATAATTTCAGAAACATGATCCATAATATTGGTGATATGATTCATACATTTGGCTATATGATCCATAAATTTTAGAAATTTTGTGGATTCATTAATATAGTTTTTTTGGCATTCTTTCCAAGCGTTATGGATCATATTACCAAAATTATGGATCGTGTGAACTAAAAGATCGGAAGACTGCGATGGGCCGGGTACGTAGCTAGAATGTCGGACAGTAACCCGGTGAAAATGGTTCTCGACAACGATTCGACGGGAACAAGAAGGCGAGGTGCACAACGTGCAAGGTGGATCGACCAAGTGGAGGACGATTTGCTTATCTGTTTAATACCTTTCTTACGATAGTAATTAAGTTTTCATGTAGACCATACAGTCAGATGAAATATAAATAAATAAATCCACCACAACTTCATCGATACTGTCGCCGATCTTCAATCAATACATTAGAGGCGTTTCCGGGTTACTCCCATCCACACTGGGCGAGTCTTACTGCTTGGGCAGATATATTGCCTTTCCGACATCGCGATACGCATTTCCATTAATTATGGATATTAAAGACTATTTAACTATTTATAAATTTCCTTAAAAAGAAACTATCAATTCAATTTGATGCTGCCTTTCCCATTTTTTAGATAAAAACTTCAAATCTACCTTTCTTACAATAGACAGTTTCAATTTTTACACAACCATCCTCACCACAGCAAACGTTCTGATTCGTCTTTCGATAATAATGCATCTGATTCTTCCAGCCATACTCTTCGCTGCTGTAGGGATGGGGGTATAGTAAGCTTCGAAACGATAAAGCCACTTCAAACGGAAGTGGCTCCACTGACTCATTTTCGCACAAATCTTTCCATTTTCGTGAAGTGTAAATCAAACACTCGTCTGGGTTCAATTTAGCGAAATGGAAGTGTCTAAACTGGCACTTCCGTTGGACGAGTCTTGTCGGTCGTTACATACTCTGGGCTAGAGCGATAGCCGAAGCACTGATTCTCCATGGGAAGGATATATTTGATGGCTTAATTGTGAGAAGGATATTTGTTTTTCGTAAAAAAAATTCTTCATTATTAAACTCAAATATTTGAGAAAGACACAAAGAGTTCACATTTTATCGTGCGGATATTTAAAGAAATTTCAAGTTATTTGAATGAACATAAGGGAGGAATTTATTTGCACTTTCTGTAACCTAGACACATATCCATATAGAGAAATAAAATCTTTGAACACGCCAGCTGGTTTTCACATCGATTTTTAGGACAAAGCGCTTCCAACGTTGTTTGCATTGTTTGTTTTGCCTCTTTACTTTTTGATAAAATTTGATACTAATGGTATTGAGCGTTGTTTTAAATTCAAAATCTCTTCCTTCTTACATAAACTGACGCATGTTTCAGTAAACGTGGAATGGTTTCTGGTGGAATCCACTATGATGATATTGGCCAATAAGTTTAGGAAAAAATGTTTTAGCATGATTTCGCATTTTCTCTTACAGGCACTGCCACTCTACACTAACTAAAAACGCTAGACAACATGTTTCCGCAGTTTGTAATTTTCATATGAAAGGTGTCACATGCAAGTGTGGAAATTCAAACAGGGAGTTAAATTTCTCCGCATTGCCATAAATAATAGGCGATAGCAGAAGCTTTTCGGCTCTTCGTTTAGGGGTAACTTTTATTACCGCAGCATCAGCTCCCATATGTGTGCATAAGGGGACTACCAGGGAACAACGGTAGTTGACCGACCACACCAGGAACCGTGACGACAACGAGAAACCGACCGCTGGTATACTTCTACTGCAGTGGTCAGACCCTTTTCGTTGGAGAAAAGTTACAAATATGAGACACTAGTACTACAGTAAATAAAAAAGTAAACCCACCTCTGAATATAAATTATAATTAGTTCAATACTTACGATAAGATGGTGGTTAAGTACACATTTATTCACTTGTTCATTTATTTAATCGATGGCTGGCCCCGCCAAGAGCGGGTTGGTCCAAAGGTCTATAGTTGAAAAATGTTGAGTAACAAATGTTGAGTCGGTCAGATTCATTAAATTTAGACCACTATTAAGCCACTAAGGGATTTTAAGAACCTTAATGTGTGAAGTGAGTCAACTTTTTCATGCGGATTCCTTCAAAAACGTTCTCAATGACTATCAGGATTCATTGTGGATCTTACTCCTTTTCTTCTGAAAACAATCAAATCCAGATTAGTCCCAAGATGGATTTTTGTCTTGATAGCATGGCGATTCCGATTTTATTGACCCAACTATGTACTGAACTCCCTCCGAACTACCGACAGACCCATTCTAGACAGATCCAACTAACCCACTTTAACCGACAAGGGCTAATAGCGATTCTGATCACCAACCCACTCCAAAAAAGTCTGTTTTTTGGATTTGCGTACGTTTTCTTTCATGGAATATTATGGATATTTATCAATCTCTACTGTTTTAATCATTTCCGAACATAAGTTTAAAAACAAAATTTGATAGAAATTGCCATTTAGTGCATCGCGCGAAAAAATAGTTATCTTGAAGGCTCTTTGCCTCGTCCACCTTGTTGTCACGCTTTTTGATCTAAAAACCTCTTCTTTTTTTAATACAATTTATAGAACTTTTCAAACCTCCCTTTTCCGTGATGTGGTTTAGAGACGGTCACTCTGCTATCTGGTAATCAAAAGTTGTTACAAAATTCATAAAATTTTATAATGGAATTCACGTAACCATTCAGAAGCAAGGTTCCTGTACCCGTACAAACTAAATGTCCAATGTTATTTGAAGCATATTTATTTAAACCACTAAACTTTTTAATCTAACTTGTTTTACTGCTGATACTCGTCCCATTTGAGTTTTCGTCACGTCTGAGTTAACTCCGCGAATGACATTCAATTTTGTCATACTTCCACATGGCATGATAAAAAATTAGACTTTGTACGGGAGCAATGAAAAAAAAAATCAAATCAATCTTGTGCCTCATTGAATGTACTTCCGCATACCAGTCCTAATCATAATTTACATAAATCTAATTGCTCAAAAATTTATTATTTTACCATTGATCTCATTGAATGTGAAACGACTCTACAACATTTTTACATGATTGCAGAATATTTGACTTTATTAGATTTTTGACTTTGCGTAGAACATGCGATTTGAAACGCAGAACCAATATGGGACTGACGTGAAAGAACCGGCAGTTTAGTTAAGATTCAAATTGTTCGAAATGTAAAATTTCATAACATTTTATATGTCTTAGTAAGAGAAGGGCGCTCAATAAAGGTTTCGCCAATAGCGCTGGAAGTCCATGCTATGGCTCTGTCTATAAGTGATCAGGATCACAAGCGTGCCGTGGAAGCATTAAACCCCTAATGGTCAAAATGTTGAATTTGTCCAAGTCTTTCGTTCAGAGAGTCAAGGACTGGAAAGGACTGCATACGTAGAAAATGCAGAAGGTTCCAAATCGTGAAGAACGGCAAAATACGGTGGAAAAGTCGCGGACCCGGAATCTGTACACCCAGATTCTGACGATGTCTCATTGTCTCATCATTTAATTTAATTCTTCATTTTTTTTATTATGTTGATAACAAAACACTGAGAAAGTTTTCAAGTAGGAAAATCAATACGTATCTGTTGATACAAAGTTCATCATCGTGGAAAAGAATCTAATAATTGTGTGAAATTTACTCCAAGACGCTCAAAAATGATGAATTCATTTAAAAATGTTAAATAATAACGAATTGAAACGCATTGTTTTAATACAAATCATTTAACACGGTTTCAGCATAAAATATTGTGTCCGCGTTAGGCATAATGGACGTTTGGCAAAATTCAGCCGTCTTTATGTCATAGGCTGTTCTTTGGGTCATTTTATGCCTAACGTCCATTATGCCTAACGTACTTATGCCTAACGGGGTATACACTAGAACATAATGGCATGTCTTTAAGCATACATAGAACGCTAAAACGCAAATTAGAAGGCCAATATGCTGAAAATTGTTTGGCCGAATGTACCATTTGGCCTAATAGGACATTTTTCCGAATAGGACATTTGGCCGAATAGGTCATTTGGCTGAAAAGAACATTTGGCCAAATAGGACGTTTGGCCGAATAGGACATTTGGCCGAAAGGCCGATTGTCCGAAAAGGACATTTGGCCGAATAGGACGTTTGGCCGAATAGGTCATTTGGCCGAATAGGATATTTGGCCGAACTGAACGTTTCGTCGAATAGGACGTTTGGCCGAAAAGAACATTTTGCCGAATAGGACGTTTGGCCGAATAGGATGTTTGGCCGAATAGGACGTTTGGCCGAATAGGACATTTGGGCAAATAGGACGTTTCGCCGAAAAGAACGTTTTGCCGAATAGGACATTAGGCCGAATAGTACATTTGGCCGAATAGGCCGTTTCACCAAATAAGACATTTCGCCGAAAAGAACGTTTGACCGAATAGGTCATTTGACCGAATAGGACGTTTGGCCGGTCTTAATAATTTGTTTATTGGAGTTCAAGCGTCAAAGAGCATAACGGAGCCGAACTCGATAAATTTAGGTTTCTTTTGAAAACAGCCAAAAAAGGCTTGGATGGAGATGGGTTTGGTTTATCTGGCATAAAGTCATTTGGCATAACGCCATTTGGCCTAAGGTCATTTGGCATAAAGGCTATTTGGCATAATGGTCATTTGGCATAACGGACATTTGGCATAAATTAGAACTGCAAGAAAAGAGTGGGTCATTTGGAATACCGTACATTTAGCATAATTTTGAAATGTGAAAGCGAAAGGGATATTTCATGTAATGTTTAGCGTAGATAAAGTATGTCGAGGCTGTTTTCTGATAAATTTAGGCTGATGGTAGACATTTTCCGGAAGAATGGAATAACAAAACGGCAGAATTGCTTCCGAGGGAGGGATCACATCCAACATTGACTTGTTCCGGCCACATGCCTACTTTTAAAGTAGGGATCACATCCTCCATTGCCACAATTCATGCAAGCGCCTTCTTTTAAAGAAGGGATCCCATCCACCATGACCTTAATCCGGGCAAGCGCCCACTTTTAAAGAAGAGATCGTATTCTCCATTGCCATAATCCGGGCAAGCACCTACTTTTAAAGAAGGAATCACATCCTTCATTGCCATAATACGGCCACAAGCCTACTTTAAAAAAAGGGATTACATCCACTATTGCTCTAATTCGGGCATGCACCTACTTTTGCATTGCATTGCAAATGCATTATTTCCACGAGAGGATAATGTCTTTTTAATATTGTTATCGACGGGTGTTATATTTACTATTCCGGGGTGTTTCCCGCACCACTTAGCCACCATTCAGCGAACGCAAAGAAAAATTATGATAAATGTCCGTTATGACAAAAGACCCTTACTTTTGACGCTGGTCACAATTATGCCAAATGTCCGTTATGCCAAATGACCGTATGCCAAATGGCGTTTTGCCTAATGACTCTATGGCTATGCCAAATGGCTCGCTCCCGATGGAGATTATGCACTGCATCATAATCTTATGCACAATATACACCCAATTCTTTCCCAACACATGCCAAAATTGAAACTTGTTATGTGAATGAATAAGTTTAACTGGTGTCACAAAATTATTCAAAACGATTGATGCAGGGTAATATAAGGGCCCTCCTTAGCCGTGCGGTAATATATACGCCTACAAAGAAACACCATGCTGAAGGTGGCTGGTATCAGGTATCAGAACGTCGGCTCCAGGGGCACGTTCACCTCAATTTGGGAGATTTGTGCCATCGCCTTCACAGCCTTTTTCATCACACACCTGACGGAAAAGGAAGTGAACAAAAAGGAAAGGAATGTGGATGGGAGAACAAAGGGAATGTTTGGAAAAGGGCCCTTGAAGAGGGCATACAACGCATAAGCGTACAAGTGCTTATAGCTCTTTACCACAACGGGTTATGAACAACAAAATACTCTGAAGGTTCAGGTTTCTGAAGTCAATTTCACTAAGTAAGTGTTTACCAAATATTTGGAAGCGCAATTGTGCATAGACTGGGCAGTTACATATTAGATGATAAGAAGTTCCATGATCGGATTCACAACTATCACATACAGATGATTCAACGCGTTGAATATTTGCCATGTGATAGTTCAATCGGCAGTGACCTGTCAAGGCCTTGACTAAGACACTGCAATTCTGTTTATACAGATTAGCTAAATAGCTTGCTACTACCGGAGATGGCTCCCGGATGTACAATTTTGTTTGATGACATGAATCCAGACTACTCCAATGCCATTTGTGCTGAGTGACAGCCCAAGAGTTGATCAAAAGCTTCACCCAACACTTGGATATTGGAATAGCTGGCTCAGGACCAATAAAGTCATGCGATGCTCCATTACGAGCTAACTCATCAGCCAATTCGTTTCCAGCTATGAAAGAATGGCCAGGTACCCATATAAGGTGTAAAGTATTTACTGAATTCAGTTCCTCAATTTGAGTTCGACATGCGATTACTAACTTCGGTCTTGAGTTGGCCGAGGCGAGAGCTTTAATAGCTGCTTGGCTATCTGAACAGAAGTATATTACTTTGCCCATAATGCGTTGCTGCAGTGCAGATTGCACTCCACACATGATGGCAAATGTTTCCGCTTGAAAGACAGTGCAGTGTGTAACCAGTGTGTGTGACTGTTCCAATCTCAGCTCACGCTAATAGACGCCTGCACCTGCTCTACCTTCGAGGAGGGAGCCGTCAGTGTAGCAAACAATGCTGTCCGACATACTTCTCTCCAAATAGCCAGATGTCCACTCATCCCGCGAGGGGAATTGTGTTGAAAATGTCCTATAAGGAAAACTACTAACGTGTGTGAGATCACTTGGAGCAAGGAAAATTTTGTCCCAATTAACCATAAGCGGTAACAACGAAGTGTGTGTAGAACTGCGGTTTACAGGATTTTCTTCCATAAAACCGAGTACCCATAGTCGGTAAGTACAAGAAAATGCTTCTTGTTTGAGATGTATGTGTAGTGGGGATACGTCAGAGAGAACTTCAAAAGCAGCCGTTGGAGTTGAAGAAAACGCATCAGTCATTGCCATTACATCCTTTGAAGATAACCTTATTTAGACTGAATTGTCCTCACTTCCCTCTTTTGCCACCACACAAGACATCCATAAGCCTAAGTTGGTCGTACAACTGTTGTGTAAATCCGTTTGATATATTCGGGTTTAAGACCTCAAGTTTTACCAAAGGCTCGTCGGCATTGGCCGAACGACATACATGCCGTTTTGATTGTGAACTCAATGTTAGGAGTCCAGGAAAGCTTTGAATCTAAAATTATACACACATACTTTACCTGATCATCAGTTATATTGATTTCAGAATCAAAAAGATGTAATGGACGAATACCATTACGATTAAGTTTTTCCGTGAAAAGATCTATTGTTTTATTCGGATTGACCGAAAGGCAATATTGGCGACACCAACTTTCAACTACCTGAAGAGCATTTGGCATCAGGTCGAATAAGGTAGTAATGCACAAACCCACTATCAATGTAAGATAGTCGTCGGCAAATCCATAGGTAGGAAAACCGCCATTATTGAGTAACCTCAATAGCGTATCTGCAACGAGATTCCACAAAAGTGGAGATAATACTCCCCCTTGAGGGCATCCGGAATGGAAATGGATAACAAGCGTAAAAAATAAAAATAAAATTTTTGCAGTATTTTGTCCTAAAAATCATATCGCTTCGATGCGTAGTTAATGAGAACAAATACAAATGATGTGGCTCTTTCAAACAGCAGCTTAGTTTTCACCCCATTTTTATTACAAATATTAACAAAGTTTGGAGAAATACTCGATAGAAACGATTATTTCTACCAGAAATTGATTACCAATTTAAAATTTAGTTCACTTTTTATTTTATAGTCGCATTATTGTTATTGGCAAAAGTTGTTTAAAGTGAATTATTTGGTCAAGCCCGAGGTCAAGCCAAATATCGCCAACAGAAAACGCAAACAGAAAAAAGGATTTTCAAAAGTTTGGATTTTTAGTCAGAAAATTGTGCTACAGGGATGATTTTTTTGAATACAAAAATGTCCCATAGTTCAGAATAGTTAACCAATCAACGAGCTATAACAATCAATTTGTAAGTTCCCACGTATTTAATTTTTTTTTCTTATTTACATTTAAATCCATAAAGTGTAACAAAACAAAACTGTATTGATCATGGCGAGATTGCATACCAGTGAGTTTAACCATTGCGAAGCTGTAATGTTTGCTAGCCAAATGTTGAGTTTTATAATTTCGGCTCCGTTATGCTTGTTTAAATCTGAGCCTTTGAATGAGAGCCTTTGATTGAGAAGAATATTCATTTTTTGCCTTTGATTCATGAAGAATGGTTAAAAAAATGAATGAAAGACTCAACTTGGGAGTGACTCGTGACTGGCTGCTGGTATTAGATTAGAATGCAGGTTCCATTTGGAAAAGAAAAAATGAACAAGAAGACTAAAATATCTGAGGGCAAGAAGACTAAAATATAAGAGACTTTTTTGAACGATTTTGCTATCCGACCTTCACGCTGTCGGTGAGAGCGATGACCCATTCTCACCCCTCAGACCCATTGTCACCCCCGATGGCGGTACCCAAGAAATCAATGATAAGAAACTATATTTTCCCGTAATTTAAATTTTAGCGATGCTCATTTTTTTGTGATAATATCGTTCTACCAAACACGCCGTGATCTAATCTTAAAATATGGTCATTAATGGTCATATTTAACATACTGCAGCCAATTTTGGAAACACGTGTTTAATGCTAACAGCGCCATTGGCATTCTAGTACTTATGCTTCTACTGTGGTACCCTTGAAAACGCGAGATTCCGAATAGTTCGTCCTTAATAGGTTATTGCCTGACAGTTTGAAAATGATCTATCAACTAGGTACTAGCGCGTTTATTCTGTCATGTCATTTGATGTGGGACACTCTTTATTATCGCTAAATTAGTCACTCTATAAACCAGTAAGCAATTGATCTTTTATGGTTGTGAACTTTTTCGAAAAAGTGTCCTTTTATGAAAATATTTTCCAACCACTTTTATCAGTCACTCAATCAGGTACCCATGTGCTTAAAAAGTTAATGTAAGGGACGTTACATTTCAAAGCATATCTTCCTTATCGATTAATCAAATTTATTATCCAATTTTCTCTGTAAATTAAAATATTACTCACCTGTAATTATTCCTGTTCACCATCGTCCATTTTTAAATGTTTCTGTCTCCTTCCATTTCTTCCCATGCTTTCGCCATTTCTAAAATATCGTGCAACGATCTGAATCAACTACAGCGCCCGACAGTACAAACGGTCCATGTGAGTATTTTTTGTCGTCCAAAAGACTTCCGTCGTATAAACGCACGCTGCATATTCGTATTACCTTTTTACGTGTTTAGACTTTGTATGTTTGTGGACTAAATATGTGATTCTGCCCCGTTATTTTATGCACGAACCTGTTTGACATCTCCTACGCCATTAACATCAGCAAATATGTCTCATACACGTAGAAGCCCACTCTTTGCCTGGAGTCATCGTTCGGTCACAGCTATACCGTTTGGTTGCATATTTTTTTATGTTTTCATTATTTTTCCACGACACCACGGGCCATGCACACTGGGCCAGCACTTGGCATGCGTTAGACATATCCGGCTTCACATATCCAGGGCAATTGAGAGTTTATCCATGGTACACAGAGCTCTGCCCCAGTGTGCCACGTGGCCCGGCAATATTTGTATACTAGCGAATGTTTTATTATGTTGACCTTCTACTGCTACGTGTTGTCCAGGTCGTTATTGCTTCAATTCCATACGTTTTTTGCTCTTTTGCCATCAGTGCTGAGCATGTAGTAGCAGCTACCTTTGAAAATTAGCATCACTTGTACCAGGCGCGAAACAACAGCATGAATGGAAACAACCGTTCAACATTTTTATCCGAGGAAAATCGGTGGTGATGAGGGGGAACAGTAACACGTATGGCATTTTTAATATGGATGCCTCTCATACATATTCTTTTGACGTCATGTCACAATTTTTAGTTATTTCATGGATCTGTGAAAAACAAAACAATGTGTCATAGGTTATGCGTATTTCTGTGTTTGTGTTGTTTCTAAAAATGGCTTGAAAATAAACATAAAACCATGCATGCACTTTATTGTCAACAATTCACTTACTGTTCGTGTATTTTACCATCAAAGCTAAATAAAAGCATTTCCAGCACATAATATTGTTTCGTTCGTGTTTCTGTGTTGCACCATAATGGAAATGCATCGTAACAAATGCAAAAAACGATAAATAATAGAATAGAATACAGCTAAGAAGACAAGATGACAAGAAGACAAGATTTTTAACACATTTCGCAACAATCGATGGTTGGGTACATTTTAAAACAGTTTCTATATTGGAGATGAAAATTGCATGCACTTATAACAGAAAACAGAAACCCTTTAGAACTTCTAAGAAAATGGTGTTTTGTTTTGCGGTTGTGGCTGTTTACCCAGCAAGAAAATTAAGTTGTCCTGGCTTCCCCCAACCAGCGACTGAACACTTTGTACCACAGAGAACAGACATCCAATCTAGAGCGGATTCATCTCGAAAATCAGCGGAAAAAATCAATTTAAAATACATTGAAAACACCTTCGCACCACAATCATGTAAATAATTACAAACAAAGTAGATTCCAATTTATATCCACGCTATTCGAATTCGAGTTACTTGTCTGTTCTCTGTAGTTCTAACACGACATGGATGCTCTCCGACAAGGCTAAGACCGGCTCTCTAAAGGGAAATCGATACACCCGCTTCTGAATTGGATGGTTGGTTGCTTGGCTTCACGCCTGTCACGCCCCGGAACTTGATGAGCTCTTCCGTTCAGCAGGTGCAACGTCAAACAAAGTAACTCACCGAAACGGTCACCACCGGCATCGCCGGTCGTCGGTGCTGGTCAGGGTGGTTCCTTCCCCGGGAATATCCTTAGTCGGCTATCGTTCAAATATAGAAATTGGTCCGTTAGGTGGAATGAATTTTACACCGTCGAATGAGGAGCAGGAGAACCACTCTGATGCTTGCACTCCCGGAGCTTCATCAGTCGTGTGCAACGTTACGGGTAACACAGTCCACCAACAGAGAAGATACCCCCCTCGTCAACAACAATAAGTTCTGCATTCGATGATCCAGGAAGTACCAGGGAGGCAAACGAGGACCAGTAGTGGAAACCCTTATTTGGCATTGATATTCCTCGTTGAGAGGGTTCTTACTCTGTTCAGGTGCATAATAGCCACTCCGTGAAAGGCAGGACATTGTTGACCTGGGGTTTACAGGAATTTTCCACCTTGCACCGGGCTCGATAGTCGAGCGAGTAGTTTTCCAGTGGAAGTGGTGCAATTAATTTTTACATGGCTTCAAATTGATGAAACAATTTCCTGGTGGATTGTTACCTTGCGGTAAGCTGGAGGGTACTGTGGCATGTCGGTTCATTTTATAGAACAAACCCAGTCATGTAACCTCGACAAGAGAGGGTGTCGAAATACCTTCTCTTTACTCAAACTGTTGTATTTGTTCGCAAAGCATGGAAATAGTTTCAATGCCGGCATAAATATCTGTGCCATAGAATAGTCATTGATAATTATACCAAATCCTTCTAGACAGAATGTAATTAGGAATCGACCACACTAAGCCGCAATCGATGCAACTAAACACGATAATTCGTTTATATGTAATCAAAATTCTAATTATGCGATATTCTACACCATTGCGCAAAATTGTGGTTTTTCCATTGTGCAGTGCGGTTTTCAGCTGTTGGCTCTTTGCCTCCACCAACTACACTATCCTTACGATTTTGGGTCAGCTAGGGAATCATTATTCGAAAATCAATCAATTTTGGAGTTGAAATCTGCATTTATTTGGACCACAGACAGCGCCGGTGCGGTGGTTGAGTTGTGAGCGTTTTTGGCATTTTCCTGGCGTTGGTATTTGTCGTTAGAAAGGAGATAGGGCTAAGCAAAGAAAATATTGGCAACATGTTTTTTTTTTTACATACATAAATCAAAACCTATGGGTTATTTTGAAAAGAAAAATCTTTTCAACAAACAAGAAACTGTTTGCGTGTTTCGTGATCGTGGGGGTACTTCAATTGATTTTCCGGTCATTCATCGGGGTAAGCAAAACTATGCGCGTCTTCGAACGATTAAGTGGTCAATTCATACTTTTAACGTTATTTGTTCAGATTGAAATAAAATTCCACTATGATCCAAGAACTTTCAATATTTTAAGTTATTAAATGACGAGTGAGTTACCTCCACTTTCACATTATAAATAACTAATCTATTATTTCGAAATGAATAAAATATTTACTTATTCACAACTCTAAAATATAATTTAACCAACATGATTTCTAACGCTTTATTATTATTATCATTTATTCAGACATGGGCCTGAGTGGCCTTTGCAGTATATAAAAGTCATCTCCATTCAGCACGTCAGATCGATCGTCCTATTTTTGTGGTGTGAACGAGGGATGGTTCTCCCATCAGCTGATGCAATTCATTGTTCATTCACCTCCTCCATGCACCGTCTTCCATCTGCACTCCACCACTTTCTCAGCCACCGCAATTCCCACAATTTTTCAAAAACCACCTGATTTTTTCTTATATTTTTGGTAAATTTTTCCTTGGGATCAACTTCATTAAAGACAAAGTCCAGAAACAATCAAAAACGAACGGCGTAAAAAGCGACCCATCAAGTAAGACAAATAAGACAAATAAGACAAATATGACAAATAAGACAAATAAGACAAATAAGACAAATAAGACAAATAAGACAAATAAGACAAATAAGACAAATAAGACAAATAAGACAAATAAGACAAATAAGAGAAATAAGACAAATAAGACAAATAAGACAAATAAGACAAATAAGACAAAAAAGACAAATAAGACAAATAACTCAAATAAGACAAATAAGACACATAAGGCAAATAAGACAAATAAGACAAATAAGACGAGGAAGGGGTTTGCCGAATTCCATTCGCAGAAAAATATATTAAGCTCTTTTAGTGGAATGTATTCAACCGTCTAAGACGAATTAAGTACTGTCCATAATTGGTGGAATTAAATGGACAGTACTTAATTCGTCTTAGACGGTTGAATTCCATTCGGTCAAAACGGTTATAAGGCCGGAAACAGTTTGGCCGAAAATGACTTACAGCCGAACTGCCCATTTGGCCGAAAGCGACATAAGGCCTTAGTTGTCATTGGCCCGAAAAAGCCGTTTGACCGAAAAGTACATTTAGCCGGACTGGCCATTTGACCGACAATGCCGTTCGGCCGAATTGGTCGTTTTGCGGAAAGGACCATTTGGTCGAAAACGTTATTTTGCGAAACGAGTCATACGGCTGAAAATTTCGTTTGGCAGATTTGGTTATTTGGCCGAAAAAGTCATTTGGCCGAATAGGTCATTGGAAATGCCTTTTGACCAAAATTATCGACTGTCTAAGACAAGTTTAGTACTTTCCATTCAATTACACCACGTTTTGTTATCTTTACAGATACGTATTTCGACCTCAACTGTGAGGCCGTCTTCTGTGTCTCGTACTTGACTCGACGAAGTGGTGGAATTAAATGGAAAGTACTAAACTCGTCTTAGACAGTTAAAGACATTCCACTAAAAGAGCTTAAATAATTTTTCTCAAAATTATCGTTTGGCAAAAAAGGCGATTTAACAGGACGGGTCATAAGCCAAAAGTGTCGCGTTTTTTACAGTGAACTCTTCCTTACTCGATATTGAAGTGACCATCGAGTTAGGGAGGTATCGAGATAGGGATCAAATTTCCCTAGCAGCACACATGTTCCAACTCATATGTGACCGAATTCAGTCACAATCAAGTTGATGCAACCATTTTTGTCTGACTTGTGCCAGAGCAATATTTGGCCGAATGCCGTTTGGTCAATTAGTTGTAATTTGAGTGAAGTAAGATCTTCGTAGTGAATAGTGAACAGCGAGAACTTAATAGTGAGAAATGAGATGTTCGAAATGAGGACAGAGTAGTGAGAAGTGAGTTCTGGGAAACGGAAGTGAGTAACATGTGAGTAGTGGAAAGTAAGAAATGGGAAGTGAGTAGTGAGAAGTGAGTGGTGAGAAATGACTAGTGAGAAGTGAGATGTGATAGTTGCGAAGTGAGATGTACGATGTGAGTCGTGAGATAATCAGAAGCTAGGGGTGAAAAGTGAGAGATAATAATTGGGAAGTGAGAAGCGAGATGTTGAGTAGAGAGAAGTGAGTGAAGAGATATAAGAGAACGTTCCCAAATTACGTAACGCTCAGAGGGTGGAGGAGGGGTTCCGTGGAGTGTTATGACCCATACAAAAATTTCAGATGCTTTATACAAAAAGTGTGACATAGGAAGGAGAGGGGGGAGGCGTTTCGAAAATCCCAATTTTTGCAATACGTAATAAATGGATCTTCCCTAAGACAGTAAGAATAAGGAAGTCAGAAAAAAGAATAAGAAAAAAGAAAGAAAGAAAGAAAGAGAAAGAATCTCGTTTCCTACCTATACTCGGTTCACTTTTCATGTCATACTTCTTACAACTTCTTGTCAAGTAGCACACGCAACATCTTCCAAAAAGCACCTTGTTTCTATTCAGTTTCATTAAAGGCATTGGAAAAACATCAAAGCACGAAAAAGTTGCATCGCGATGTCAAAACGTTCGAGTTGTGATCAATGTTTCATTAACATTGCAATGCAGTGCGTGTTTGACATTTGGAAACAAACAACCAAAGAATACTGCACTTCATGGTGTAAACACGAAACAAAATCATCAAGTTGCATACTTTTAACCATGTAACTTCAATGCGTCTTTAGAAATTAATTTGTTTGTTTAAATTGAGTTGCAGATAAGTTGAGTGTGCCTTCATGTTTAATTTAGCATCGTTCAACGTTTTGACAACTCACATTTTTTTCTGGTGATGGTGCAATCAAGTAACAGAAAACCAGAGTACAAAACTTCATAATCGTATGGTTTTTATGGTGAGTCAACATGCAGTCCATTCGAAGTGTTGGTGCTCTGGTAGAGTGATGGACTATCAATCACAAGATCTATAAATCGAATCCAGTTTTATATTTTTATATTATTTTTTTCCGATGTAGTATTTTGCAACATTATTGCAATTTTACTGCAATCGAAGGATGTTTCCGTAGGCTCCATCTCTTGCGCTTTTTAGATTGCAAGAGAGTTATATTTGATGGCACATACGCAAGTATTGTTTCTTTCCGAATAGTTGCAATACAGTGAAACAAGATTTGCTGCTTGGGTTACTACTTACTTCTTACTAGTTACTTGCTACTACTTACTTCTTACTTCTTCTTACTACTTACTTCTCATTTCTCACTTCTCACCTCGAATTTCTCACTTCTTAGTTTTAACTTTCCATTTCTCACTATTCATTTCTCGATTTGCCCATCTTACTTCTTACTTCACATCTCTCACTTCTCATTTTTCAATTTTCACTTCTCACTTATAACTTTTTATATCTCACTGACTTCTCATTTCTCTCTTATTACTTTAGACTAGCCAAGCAGCACAAGTCAGACAAAAAATGTTGCAGCAACTTGATTGCGATTGAAACTGGTCACATATGAGTTGCAGTTACTTATATGGAACATGTGTGTTCCTTGGATACTTACTTTTCACTTCTCACTTACCAATCAAAAGATGATGTGTCTATAAGTTCATCAAGGATTTCTCGCTTAACTATTCAAAAGGACCTAAGTAGCATTTTTTCCTGAATTAATTTGAGTACTACAATCAAAAGCTTTCATATTGGTCTTCTGATTGCAATATTCAAATTAATTCAAAAAAAAAAGTTACTTAGGTCATTTTGAAAAGTTAAGCGAGATTTGTCTAAACATTTGATCTGTCGTTGATCGGCCCTCACGAAAACTTGCCTGGTATTCGCTTACGAAGGATTCTTCAAACGATATCAAACAGTTGAACAGAATACGGGACAAAATTTTGAACGCCGAACTAATGAAGGTTATTCCTCGGTAGTCGGCGCACTCCAGTCTATGTCCTGTTCCTGTACTCCATACACTTAACCGCAATTTAGCAACTATGCGAATTGTTATACCGAATAACTGGGAAATCCGGATAAATGGAATAACCGAATGATCAACACTACTGTAACACTGAGTACCTTTATATTTGTCCATTCGTAGCGTACACCATATTCAGACTGCCAACCCTTTGCTCTTTAGACTCATGGCTTACTTGGTTTACATACGATATCACACTCCCCCCTTACAATTAGTCTTAATCTAGTAATATTGTTTGCACATAATGTTTGAGGTGTTCAGGACGTTTTGTTTCTCGATTACTACGGCGGATGATTAACGGTTCTTCAATTTGACTTTCTGGAACTGGTGGTAGCTGTGTTTCATGACTGGATGTCGATGTTTGCATTTCACCTGGTATTAATGAGTTCGAATCTGCTGTTGGTACATTCACCGGCTTCAAGTGTGCCACATTCCTCCGGTATATCTTTCCAGTTGCCAACGAACGAATTTCAGCCTCTGATCCTTCTCTTCTAATAATCTGGAACTTTTCAGCGCTGTAGTTTGTGGCTAATTTATTCTCCTTAATAAGCCTTTTTGCTACTACGATGTTCCCTTCCCTAAGCTGGCTCTCTTCTGCTTTCCTACTACAATCTGTTGCTTCTGCTGCAGTTACTTTTTTCTCCCAATCGCGATCTGTAGTTCCTTCAATGAATAATCTATTCGTATAGTGAATGCTCGGAATTTTGTCTCGAAGTATCCTGCCGAACATAAGAGCAGATGGGGCTTCTCCTGTCGTCGAATGTGGAGTGGAATTGTACATCAGGAGGAAAGTACGCAAATCCCACTTCCAGCCAGTCGAGTTTTCCACCTGACTGATCCTCAATCGCTTCAGAATTGTACTGTTCATCTGCTCTACTTCTCCGTTTGCTTGCGGCCAATAGGGCGTGGTCTTTTGATGCTCGATACCAAACTCCCGACAAAAACTCCGGAAGGATTCGCTGGCAAATTGGGGCCCGTTATCAGATCTCAGAGTTTCTGGTATCCCGAAGCGACTGAAGGTTTCATACAAGGCTTGGATAGTTAACTCTGCAGTGGTTTGCTTCATTACTACTACTTCCGTGAACCTGCTGAAATAATCAACTAGTACGAGAAGGGTATGGCCTGAAGGCAATGGACCTAGAAAATCAATGGCCACGTCACACCATGGTTTTTGGGGCATTCTAGTACGTAGCATAGGCTCCGGAGGACCAATGGCGGACACCAGAGTGCACGATTCGCAGTGTTTTACGTATTTCTCCACACAGTCATCTATTTTTGGCCACCAAACCTTCTGTCTCAAGCGTCGCTTCATTACACTCATTCCAGGATGACCGTCATGGGCGCATGTCAGTATCTGAGATCGGAGAGTCTCTGGAATAATAAGCCTATCTCCTCTCAACAAAAACCAAAAACGTTTGGCCGAGTGTATTTCTGATTTAAAACACTTGAAAGCTTGCACATCATTCGACCAATTTCCGGATTGCAGAGCTGTTTGTAATTTTTGCAATATTTCATCTTCCTTTGTTGCTTCCGCCACTTGATCGAGGGTCACAGCTCTCGGAATCGAATTGTCCACTAAGTGGTTGATGTAAGACTCCGCAGTATTATCGAAAGGTTTCGTTTTGTTTACTGATAATCTGGACAAAGCATCAGCTAAATTTGTAGCACCAGGTTCGTACTTCACCTCATAATTATAGGATTGGATACGAAGTACCCAGCGTTCAATACGCGGACATGGACGAGATCGCGCACTAAACAGAAATTTAAGTGCTTTGCAATCCGTTATAAGCAGAAACTTGGTACCCAGGAGGTACAGACTGAACTTTTCTACACCCCATACAATAGCTAGTGCTTCCCGTTCCGTTTGAAAATACTTTCGTTCTAGGTCAGTGAGGGATTTACTTGCAAACGCAATAATTTGATTCTGGCCGTCATCGTTTTCCTGTAGCAGCACTGCTCCTAAACCTTCCGGACTGGCATCTACGATCAATTTGGTTTTCTTCTTCGTATCGAAAAACCCAAGATATCCAATTTCGCTTATTGCTTCTTTTATCGCTTCGAACGATTTACGTTGGTTATCTTTCCATGTGAATACAATCCCTTTACGAAGAAGTGATCTTAATGGCTCTGTTTTAGCTGCTAGATTTGGAATGAACCTCCCTACATATGTTATTAAACCTAGAAAACTCCTAAGTTCTGCTACGGTTTTCGGCTCTCGAAATGTACGGATCGCTTCAATTCGGCTTTCAGTCGGACTGACACCCTTTTCGCTGAGTACGTGCCCTAAAAACTCAATTTCCTTCGCTCCGAATATACATTTCTCATTGTTTAAGAGAACGTCATATGCTTGTAATCTACTTAGAACAGCTTGAAGCCGCTTGTCATGTTCTTCTTGTGTTAGCATTAGCATTAGCATTAGCATTGTTACGGTGTAATTCGTAGATTGGACACTAGTGATACTCATGTTTTACTTTTGAGATCCTTATCTAGAATGCTATCAGAAATCAAAAAGGGGAGTGGTCCTTGATTCCAGTCTTAAACAAAAATAACAAAAGCATGAGGATTACTACTCCTGGCCACGCCCATCTTCACCGTAACTAGGAAGAGGAAGGAAGTGTTGATGTGGTACTTACTTAACGAGAGGCCACCGACTTAGCGACACCCTCATAAATACCACGGAGTTGGATAATGAGGAAGGTATTCGTTGGGTCAGGATTTGCCTGTAGCTGGCAATGCAACCGTGGTAGATCTTAACCCGTAACACACCACGTAAAGGTGTCTACCCAGCGTTACGGGTAAAAGTAATGTCATGTTCTTCTTGTGTTAACCCAAAAACTACTACATCATCCAGATATACGATGACTCCTTCCAACCCTGCTAGAATTGACTCCATTGTCTTTTGAAAGATTTCGGGAGCACAACTAACACCGAACATAAGTCTTCTATATCTACAGGTTGAAAACAAAAAAAAAGCATTACGTATAATTCATTATTTCATATTTATTCTAATAATTCTGGAAATAAATCAAAATTTTCCTATCTGTTTTGTGAATGTTAATGTTTACCTGAATAGACCGTTCTTGGTGATGAAGGTAGTAATGGGTCGAGATCTTTCGGATATTTCTAACTGGTGAAATGCGTCCTTAATGTCAATTTTTGAAAATACTTTTGCGCCTGTCACTGATCCAAGGATCTCATCCACTAGTGGTAGAGGATGTGTTTCTCTGAGTATCGCTTGATTCGCTCGACGCATATCGATGCACAGTCGAATGTCACCCGATGACTTCAGAATTGGAACCATCGGAGATACCCAAGCTGATGGACCAGCTACGCGTTCGATTATCCCTTGTTCCTGCAACATCTGAAGCTTATCGTTCACTTTGTCCTCAAGAGCATATGGAGCTCGGCGGTATGCTTGCTGAACTGGTTGCACTGTGTCGTCTATCGGTATTTCAACGGTAATGCCCTTGAACTTTGGAAACGCTACTTGTGGAGATTCCGAGATGCTACCGATATCAAACCCGACCTTCAAGACTTGCAATGCCTTCGCTGTTTGATTTCCCAAAAGATTTTGTTGTCCGGCCTTTGCAACATAAAATTTTTTCTCTTTTTTTCTCTTTCTCCACCTCGGATCATCGCCATGAAGCTCCCGGAGATACGCATCGGCTCATTTGAAGCGTAGCAAGTAAAATTTTTGTCGGTATCGACAGTCATGTCCCATACACGAACCTTCAGCTGTTTCATTTTCTCCCACATTTTCTGGCTAACTATGTTCGCTGCCGCGCCAGAATCGATTACCATAGGTATTTCGATTCCGCCTACTTCAAACATAAATGTGTTTTCTCCCATGGCATAGAATATATATTCATTGTCTTTGTCCTGGCTGTCCTGATCTTGAACTGTTCTGATACGCTTTGTGGATGTCGGGAAGCGGTTACTATCATTAACACGCTTCAAACATTGTTTGGCAAAATGACCGATACTTTTACAATTTAGACACGACGCAGCCTTAGCTGGACAGGAATCAGAACCTCTAACATGGCCACAAGCGTAGCATACCGGAATTGTACGATTTTTTTCTGGAAAAGGATGCTGCTTCCTTCCTGGCCCTAGAATAGTTAAATGTTAAATTCTGGTTTGGTAATTAAACTATCATCTTCACCATTCAAATCACGTTTCATGTGCTCTGGTTTCCATTTAGTCACCTTACTGATCGGATCGCTTGAAAAAGTTTTATTGAATTCCTTCAATTTTCGCTCACTTTCTTCTAAACTTGTACCCAAACTTTCAACTTCGTTTAGCATCATATCTCGTTTTAACATTTTCTGTCGAAGCTTGTTCGAGTAGCACTTTTCTACTATCTGATCGAGAATTATTTCCTCTGGCTTGTCATATTCGCATCTTTTTACTTGAGTTCTCAATCTAAGGACGAAATCAGCGAAACGTTCCGACGGCTTCTGGGTAATCTGACGAAAAAGATGGCGTTCGTAGATACGTCTACGATACGGCTCGAAATGTGCATCTAGCTTTGCGATCGCAACATCATAATACGGAGGATTCATTAAAACCAATGATAATGTCTCGACTTCCGGTAGATTATCATAAATCTCTCGCAAATCTGATCCACCAAAATAAAGCAATTTCGATCGTTTCTCATATTGCCCCTCGATCTTCTCTGACTCAAAATAACATTCGAGATCGCGCTTCCATTTAGACCATGCCAAAGGTAATTGCGTAGATTCCAGTGTTGTTTGGAATGGTCTTATGCGAAAATCCATACCACTCCTAATGTTATCGCATTTATTCCGTTTTTCAAAAGAATTAAGAGAAACGAAATCACAATTCAATTATATAATTCGTTTTCTAGTGATAACGCAAAATGATCATAATAACTCCATCGCACCATTCATTTCAATTATACTAGCAAGATTCGAAATAACTATATGACGGCAAAAACATCTCTTCTAAATTATGAAGAAAAACCGCCTTCGTCCATTCATGGCGAAACCTGCCTTCTCTGTACTATGACGAAGACTGCTTTTTCAATTAAGACGTAAACTACCTTCTTCTAAAAGTGACGAAAACCGCCTTTTCTTATGGCGAAAACCGTCTTCTTCTAATAGTGACGAAACCCGCCTTCTTTAAATAATGACGAAAACCGCCTTCTCTTATGACGAAAACCGCCTTCTTGAAAAAGTGACGAAAACCGCCTTCTTGTAAAAGTGACGAAAACCACCTTCTTTGAATAGTGACGAAAACCGCCTTCTCTTATGACGAAAACCGCCTTCTTTGAATAATGACGAAAACCGCCTTCTCTTATGACGAAAACCGCCTTCTTCTAATAGTGACGAAAACCGCCTTCTCTGAATAATGACGAAAACCGCCTTCTCTTTTTTGTGGCAAACTTTGCCTTCTTTTGTTTGTTCGTGTTTTTTTTTTTGAACTCAGTATCTGAGCTTTAGTAAATAATATCATCCAATGTAAAAAAATAACTGTGACAAGCTACAAAATAATCTTTCATCACATTTGGATAAAGCCAACATTATTCTCATACAACCATTTTATTCATATATGTATCCATAAGATGAACACTTAACCTTTTCTATTAATCAGTTGTCTCTTTGTACCGTTATCATTATACCAGGTAAACTTTCCCACACCATCGTTTAAAATGAAAAACAAGTTGTTCGGTATACGCTGTCTCTCTTCTTTATTCATTTAAATCTTGTAAGAAAAGAAAATACTTACCTTTCAAGTAAACACAGGAACTAGGACCTATAATAGCACCGCGAAAGCTTGTTGGTGAGTCTTGTTATGCTCACCAGCACTTTCACCTTTCCATGAAAATTAAATACGTAGCGCGTAGAAAACGGGGTAATAAGAAAATTAAATACAAACTGGATTATTTGTGAATGTTTATGAATGAGTCATTCAAAACGACAGATCCCTCAACTTGATGAACACGTCTCCAGTGTGATATAAACAGTTCATGCACTGTAAACAATCATGAATCGACGCCTAATCATCATGAATCGACGGTAATGACGGTTTATTCTGCGCGGAGGGGAAAATCAACAGTTACCATGGTAACAGTGGTGATACGATTTTTTCACCGTCGCACACCTTCCGGCATGGTTTGAATTGAAAATTTCACAATTTACATGAATGGTGCGAGGCTTATGATCAATTTTTCATTATTCTATGCGTTTTCCAATAATTTTAAAAGAAGTACTCACATTTTCCTCGTCGCCAATGTTATACCGAATAACTGGGAAATCCGGATAAATGGAATAACCGAATGATCAACACTACTGTAACACTGAGTACCTTTTTATTTATCCGTTCGTAGCGTACACCATATTCAGACTGCCAACCCTTTGCTCTTTAGACTCATGGCTTACTTGGTTTACATACGATATCACACGAATGGGTTACGGACTCCGACACGATCGTTGTGGTGCTGTATTACAATCTTCCCCAACTGGTCTGGGAGGAAGACGAAGATTTGAACAGCCTGCTCCCTTCAAATGTCTACACCGAACAGGAAGTCGTTTCAGTTGAAACGATTGCTGCTTCTCGACCACATCAGATCAACAGTCTTTCAAATAGTAATGGCCACCTGCTGGGCCTAACATTTCTTGGCGAACCCTCAAATCTCCTTAATATTAACATCACTTGTCATTCCTTCATCGCATTGATAACAACGAAACACATCCATTAACTGCCTAACCCTCTATTGATTAAGATGCAGTTAAAGGCCTTTGAGATGTCCAGCGAGATAAGGTCCCCATGTTTCCCTTCCTCGATGGCGCTCTGGAGCACATCCCCTAGGCAGGAAAAATATGAGCTCGGTCCATAGCCGAGACAGAAAGCGTGCTTCCAGAGACCAAGCCTTCCGTCCTCCAGCTTCTCCGGTAGTCGACGGTTGACACTCTCAACCACTTTTGACCCATACGATGCGATGTTAGAAAAATGGAGGGATCTTGACCAGAAACCAGACTTTTCGGGATCAAAATCACTTGGCTCCTTCTCCAATCGTCCCGTACTGACCCTAAATCTTGTTGATGAGATTAAAGAATATTGTTTACCTGAGAATGGCAGACGGTTTAGTATTGGGTACTCAATCTCATCTCAATTTCCCGTTGCTCGTAGCTAGAGCAAAAGTGAACTCCGCGATCAAGAGCTGGTTTACAAGAGCTTGCTGACGAAATTCTCTAAGTTCAGGTTTCCTCGTTCGATTAGCCTTCTTAATGCCGGTGGTAGTCGTCTGGTAAAGACTAGTGTCGCGTAATAATTACCGTGGGCGTCGGAGCCTTCCGGTAGATCCGATATTGTACGACCATCCACATCGAGGTGAGAACCTTCCTTTCCCATGGAGTGAATTGACCATCACCCACAGTTCTGCAGCTGCATGTGGGGAATTCGCCGAATCGAGTCTAATAGTAATCCTACACTGTCAATGTTTCTCTTTATAAATCTTCACAGCACGTACCTTAAACGGGTGCTTAAAAAGAAGTTTCCTGAGAGCTCGGAAAGCCTTCCTCCTGACCTTAACCTCCTGGCCCTTCGAGTCTTCCCAGACCACCATTTTTGGGCTCGACGCTCGGGCATGCTGCTGGAATGTGGAATCGTTGTGTTAGCAGCGTCTAAAACCAATTGTTGTTGATTGATTGATGATGATTGATCAGCATCGTCATAGCGCCACAACCACCGTGGGAGGGTGCGTGGGCAGAAACAAGACTGGGGTAGTGATTTTCCCTGTTAAGGCTCCCACTTCAAGATCGGCATAGTCAATCCTCACAGCTTTGAGGAGTCCAACGCTCCAGGGAGGAAGGTAGGCGTTCATATCACCTAGGTAGAGGAGAGGGAGTGGAGAATCGCTGTTGATGTTACTTACATTCTATTCAACCCCTGGAATGGAACCGCAGGGGAAGTATGTGTTAACAACGGTAACCAATATGCTACCGCAAGGATGAACTCCTAGAACTAGCTGGTCCTAGCAGGCTAATGTCGATGTCATCGACAGGGATTTACCGCAAACCGAGTGTCGAAAGCTGCCCCGGTCTTGATGATCCATTTGTATCTCCCTCCGAGTGTGCTCTCCATAGTGGCTGAGGGAATGCCCCGAATAGCACACATATTTCAAATCAGTTGCTGGAACATATATGTGACCGAATTTAGTGACAATCAAGTTGTTGTAAGGAGATTTGATTGAAATGTGCTGCTAGGGACGGTCGGCTTCCTGGATGTCAATGGTCCAGGGTGGATTCACATCTTCGAGCAGCTCGAGATTAGAAAGGTTCCCAGCCAACACAAAATCGCATATGCTAGCGAATAAGTGTCCCTAGCAGCACACATGTTCTACATAGGTTACTGCAACTCATATGTGACCAGATTCAGTTACAATCAAGTTGCTGCAACAATTTTTATCTGACTTGTGCTGCTCGGGGTACAAGGTGGAGGCAATATATGCGCATTCGAGTGAGACTTTAAATGACCTATTCGGCCAAATAATATATTCGACTGTATGACCTTTCAGCTAAATGACTTTCGGCCTAACTACCCGAGTAGCACACATGTTGTACATAAGTTACTGTGAACTTTAAACAACCGAATTTAGTCACATTTGAGTTGCTGCAACCAAATCGGTCCGGATTGTGCTGCTAGGGTAACTATCTGCAATATATTTCAGATAACAGAAGCAGTTATTAAAAGCTACCATAATCCACGTTCTATGATTGTAATAATTATATAATTGGGTAATAATTATATTGATGGGTAACATAGATAGCAATAGGGTTTAAAAAAAGTGGAATAGGCAGCATACTTATTTGTGTACAACTTCGTCATCAATGTACTTATTCTCTGTCAAGAATGTATTTTAAAGAAAATTATTTAGCTCTTTTTTAGTGGAATGTTTTCACTGTCATAAGACGAGTTTAAGTCGAGTCAAGTACGAGACACTGAAGACGACCTTACAGTTGAGGTCGAAATACGTATATGTAAAAGTAATACGAGATGGTGGGATTAAATGGAATTGTACTAAACTCGTCTTATGACAGTGAATGTATTTTAACCATCATGCATCCTTTAGTGATAATCTGATCTGATAAATCGCAGCTCATGATTGAACAACAACTATTCGTAATTAGAATTTGCGGCAGAGCTAATAAATTCGCGGAGGCCAAAGTCATGCGGGCCCTGCATGGAAACCTGTGTGTTAGGATTCGCGAAGTTGGGGTGCGACGACGCACCCCCGGCCTGAATGCGCCCCGGCAACGGAGTGCAAAGTTATCCAAAAATTGACCGCAAATCACGTTTCACAATCACGCGCTCGAGCAGCTGGACGAATGGACTCTCCTGTTGTAATCAGGCAGATTTGGTTTCAATTTATTTTTGGGTGACCGTACTGGAATACGGGATTCAGAGGTTTAGGAACTGAGCGGGGTGGGCTAGCCCAATTACAAATGCATCGCGAGTTTAGTTTATAATTCAGGTGGGGATTTATCGATGACTGAAAAATAATAACAATTGAGCTCGGTTCGGGTTCATTAGTAGTTAATATATGAAGTACGGAGATCGGCTTAAATCGAGAGGAATTCGTTTCAAGCATCACCAAAAAACATAAATTGAAATTTTGCTTTGAATAAAGCCCTTTATCGACAATAAACGATTATCATAACAAATATTCAATAATTTTGGAAATCATTTTTGTATTCACTCTGTGTGGTAAGTATCTGAATGGTATCTGAAAATATCAAAACTACAATATTTGATGTTTACTCAATCATCTCATTTTGGTATGCAACTAATTTGCATGGTACCGTTTGTAGCCTCGTGTTAATTAATTCCACTTTGCTAGTTGATAGTTTTCCGCAGAATGAAACATTTACATTATTGCTAACGCCAATCGCACTATTGTAACATCCTACTTGATAAAAAAAAAAATCAAAAGCTCATAAAATCAGCACACTATTTATCATGCTCTGCTCGCTGGTGTGAACGTAAAATTTTAATAATATCATAAATTGCTAATCCTTTGTATATTTTTCTTTTCTCTTTCCCATTTTTCCCATCAACACCACCGACGACCCGGAACATTAACGATGCCACCGTTCGACTCGGATCACCGTCGAAAACCGAAAAAAAAACAACAAACGCTGTCATCATTATCCCGCGCGAACCGACGGCGACCATCATCCATGTCCCGTCGTACAGGTGCGATCTACGTGGTGGACGAGCTGGACTACGAGCAGCGGCAGAGTTATGAACTTTTAATTAGAGCAACGGACAGCGTGTCGGGCGTGTCGGCGGAAGTACCGGTGTCGGTCCTGGTGCAGGACGTCAACGACTGTCCGCCGGAGATCGAGCAGGACAGTTACAACATCACCGTTTCCGAGCGGGCCCAGTTCGGGACGGCGATTCTGAAGGTGCAAGCCAAGGATAATGACACCGGTAAGTATTGGAGACGGTTACCCCCTTTGTTGCTTTGTGCTCTTTGGCACTGCCTGCGTTGGCTGACGGTATGTAAGGTACGGGCTATTAGAAGTGTCCACGGCGAAATGGTCATTTATTTTTTTTTGTCGCTGATGAGCGCAGCGTCTTTTGCTTGTTACTGTGGCACTGCCGACAGGACAGCATCACTTTCAACGATGCTACAGGTAGGGATGGTCGAGTTCTATAAATTTCCATTAGGATGTGGCCACGTAATGATGAAAAATAATGATGACAAATATACTTAATTAGACAGTCTAAAGCGAAAAGCGCATATTATTCTGCACTAAGAAATAAGACATTGGAATCACACACAAACGCAGTTCCGTTAAAAAATAGGAGTACGAAAAGAAGCAAATAAAATCTTTGTTGTGTTGCAGCATGCGTACAAATATGATTATCAGTTACATATTTTGATTTGAAATATTTGCCATGCAAAATTTTAAGTGGGCTCTGACCAATCATTTTCAGTATTCCTACGTACTAATTCTTAAAGCAACTGACATGTCCAGTTAGTTTAACTTTGAATAGTTCAATTATGTTAGATCAGAAAATCTTCCCAGATTAAAGTTTTTCCGAACATAGGTATACAGAACACCAACGTGCTTCAATAATTACATGTTCTCACATCGACCGCCTAGAACAAAACAACTTACCCGATTAAACTGTGTTATGGCCAACAGCTTGCCTTAACGAGGTCGAGAATGACCGTCCTTGATTGCACCAAGTTTCCAGCGCGAGCGTACGCATGGTGCATACTAAACTGTCGCAGCACAATCTGCTTCCGATAAGCCTCGATGGCCGACATCCTGCCCCGGGGGCTGTGCTGTGCGCTCCAGCTCATCCACTTTGAGAGGAAAAAGTTTCCTGCTGTCAACCCAACAACGTTTTCTACCGACCGACCTGCTGCAACGAATGTCCAAAGGCCATTGATGCAACACATGTGGCTGTGTGGTTGTGGGTTCATTATCGGCAATTAGAGACGATTTCAACTTTGTGAAGCTTTTGTTTTGCACTTCTCGTCTGAAGCATTGCTTTGTTGCCGTTTGGTATGGCGCTAGCCCTGCATCCCTTCCGGTCGAAGAAAAGAAACGGGGTTACACCGCACGATGAAGGCCAACTGGGAGACATTCTCATTACGCTGCTGAAAAGCTAGCTCGATAATTGTTGCAGACGTGATACTGTCTCTCAGGTCCCAGTGCAGTGCATGTCCATTGTGCAATTGTTGTGCTATTCTTTGAAAACAATCTAAACCTGAAATCAGCACCAATTGTCGCAACTGGATTTACAGTCTAATGGATATCGGCCAAGACGCCACATAATTGCAGGCTAGTTACTTCTATCCAAAGCAAGCTAGTCGGCTTCCACACATTGTAAAGCATACTCAAGCTAGGGTTAACGGAAGGTAATGTTAGCACAGGATATAAAATTAGCATGTCACATGGTTGACTTGCTTTTTTCATAATTTGTTTTTGCCTTTCTCATACATTATGGTGTTACAAAAATGCTACATTTTCACTTCAAACAACAAATTTCTGATTTAAGGCCCGTAGACCAATAATGTTTTATACCAATCGACTTAGCTCGATGAATTGAGGTGATGTCTGTCTAAACCCACCCTAGACCCAGGCCGCCGTACTTCAGGATAGACACATCCAAGCTAGCCAGTAGCCTACGTCTACTGAAGCACACCTTAGAACTATTAAAGCCGTGGGCAGATTTTCCTCATAATTTGGCTCACCGTAGGCCTCCAGCGTTACATCTTCAGGAACCCAGGAACTCCCTCGATAATAGGAACACTCCTCTGACCGACGTCGCTCTCCCGCAAGTACCTCTTCAATCGTCACCGGAGCCACCATTTCGGGGACACCCATAAATCTCGTGCGGTGCAGGAGGCCAGGGCTCGCTACGGTTAGAGTATTCCGATAATCCTCACCAACCTATCTGAGGACCGTTTAGGTGGTGAAGAGCTCCCTTTGGTCTTGACCAGAACAATCCTATAGACCTCACCCCACCGGTTTGCATTGGCACTCTGGCATACGCTTTCTTACTGCTACTATAATGGCCTTGTCGAAGGCCAGTTTCACAGCTCGAAGCACATTACGGCGTTCCTCTCTTACCTCTACAATGCGGGCACAGTGTATCCTTCGTATCGCCTTAAGGTAGGGTGCTCGAAGGTCTGCCATCTCAGCACTCCTCCAATATACCGAACATCTGCCGTTTATCGGCAGTGCTTCCCTCGGCATAGTGACGTCGCTCGCACGTGATAGAACAGCTACCAACGTATCTCCATCGGTGTTGGCCGTCAGCCTGATGTCGACCATCTGATTGAACTATTCTATGCACCACAGTGGTGATCTTGAGTATCGTAGCTCCTCTTGGATCGGGTACCGGCGCGTTCTGCAAATAGCTGTTATCCTAGACCCATCCGCTCCACAATATCTGTTATCAACAATGCCATGAGAGCGACGTTGGTCCTCGACTGCCACAGTGGCTGCTAATCAGATGCCCAGTGATTAATATTCAACTATGTTACTTACACGGCTTCTTCTTATTGCTTTCACCGCGAGGACACGTAGGTCCGCTCATAACGTGGTTACGGGCTTGCTTTTCGCCGGCACAGATGAGGCACTTTGGTGCCTTATCGCATTCCTACGCCTCTCCACAGCGATGACGTAGGTTGCTACGGTCTAGACTCTTACAGTCCCAGGACTTGTGTCTTGTGGACTCTAAGCACTTATAGCACCTTTCCACGTAAGGCGGCTGGTATATTTTTGACCAGTCTTCCCTCACTCCAGGACTTTGTTGGCTTCCGCAACCGGTGACCTGAAACATGCTACCTGCATGCTGAAGGGTCCACCTCATAGGCGTACATAAGTCCGCTCAACTTCTGCACCACACTGCGTACTGTTGGCAGAGATGATGTCTTCTGCATCAGTGATCTCATCCAGTTGCTTGCATTAGTGGGTTACTTAGGCATCCAACGACCTCATCTCGAAGCCGAGCTCTGGCCTCCTTTCAAGAGGCCCGGAAGCCTCCTTTCAAGAGGCCCGGAAGCCTCCTTTCAAGGGGCCCGGAAGCCTCCTTTCAAGAGGCCCGGAAGCCTCTTTTCAAGAGCATCTCGAAAAAAGGTTTCCGGGCCTCTTGAGAGGAGGCTCTCTTGAAAGGAGGCTTCCGGGCCTCTTGAAAGGAGGCTTCTGGCCTATTGAAAGGAGGCTCTGGCCTCTTGAAAGGAGGCTTCCTGAGCCTCTTGAAAGGAGGCTTCCTGGGCCTCTTGAAAGGAGGCTTCCAGCCTCTTGAAAGGAGGCTTCTGGGCCTCTTGAAAGGAGGCTGCCAGGCCTCTTGAAAGGAGACTTCTGGGCCTCTTGAAAGGAGGCTTCCGGGCCTCTTGAAAGAGGCTTCCAGGCCTCTTGAAAGGAGGCTTCCAGGCCTCTTGAAAGGAGGCTTCCTGAGCTCTTGAAAGGAGGCTTCTGAGCCTCTTGAAAGGAGGCTTGAGCCTCTTGAAAGGAGGCTTCTGAGCCTCTTGAAAGGAGGCTTCTGAGCCTCTTGAAAGGAGGCTCTGAGCCTCTTGAAAGGAGGCTTCTGAGGCCTCTTGAAAGGAGGCTCTGAGCCTCTTGAAAGGAGGCTTCTGAGCCTCTTGAAAGGAGGCTTCTGAGCCTCTTGAAAGGAGGCTTCTGAGCCTCTTGAAAGGAGGCTTCCTGAGCCTCTTGAAAGGAGGCTTCTGAGCCTCTTGAAAGGAGGCTTCTGAGCCTCTTGAAAGGAGGCTTCTGAGCCTCTTGAAAGGAGGCTTCTGAGCCTCTTGAAAGGAGGCTTCTGAGCTCTCTTGAAAGGAGGCTTCCTGAGCCTCTTGAAAGGAGGCTTCTGAGCCTCTTGAAAGGAGGCTTCCGAGCCTCTTGAAAGGAGGCTTCCGAGCCTCTTGAAAGGAGGCTTCTGAGCCTCTTGAAAGGAGGCTTCTGAGCCTCTTGAAAGGAGGCTTCTGAGCCTCTTGAAAGGAGGCTTCTGAGCCTCTTGAAAGGAGGCTTCCGAGCCTCTTGAAAGGAGGCTTCCTGAGCCTCTTGAAAGGAGGCTTGAGCCTCTTGAAAGGAGGCTTCTGAGCCTCTTGAAAGGAGGCTTGAGCCTCTTGAAAGGAGGCTTCTGAGCCTCTTGAAAGGAGGCTTCCAGGCCTCTTGAAAGGAGGCTTCTGAGCCTCTTGAAAGGAGGCTTCTGAGCCTCTTGAAAGGAGGCTTCTGAGCCTCTTGAAAGGAGGCTTCCTGAGCCTCTTGAAAGGAGGCTCTGAGCCTCTTGAAAGGAGGCTTCTGGGCCTCTTGAAAGGAGGCTTCTGGCCTCTTGAAAGGAGGCTCTGGGCCTCTTGAAAGGAGGCTTCCGGGCCTCTTGAAAGGAGGCTTCCGGGCCTCTTGAAAGGAGGCTTCCAGGGCCTCTTGAAAACAGGTTTCCGGGCCTCTTGAAAGGAGGCTTCCTGGCCTCTTGAAAGGAGGCTTCCGGGCCTCTTGAAAGGAGGCTTCTGGGCCTCTTGAAAGGAGGCTTCTGGGCCTCTTGAAAGGAGGCTTCCGGGCCTCTTGAAAGGAGGCTTCTGGGCCTCTTGAAAGGAGGCTTCGGGCCTCTTGAAAGGAGGCTTCCGGGCCTCTTGAAAGGAGGCTCTGGGCCTCTTGAAAGGAGGCTTCCTGGGCCTCTTGAAAGGAGGCTTCAGGCCTCTTGAAAGGAGGCTTCCGGGCCTCTTGAAAGGAGGCCTGGGCCTCTTGAAAGGAGGCTCTGGGCCTCTTGAAAGGAGGCTTCCTGGCCTCTTGAAAGGAGGCTTCCGGGTCTCTTGAAAGGAGGCTTCTGGGCCTCTTGAAAGGAGGCTTCCGGGCCTCTTGAAAGGAGGCTTCCTGGCCTCTTGAAAGGAGGCTTCCGGGCCTCTTGAAAGGAGGCTTCCGGGCCTCTTGAAAGGAGGCTTCCGGGCCTCTTGAAAGGAGGCTTCCGGGCCTCTTGTTAGGAGGCTTGGCGACCTCTTGAAAGGAGGCTTCCGCCCCTCTTGAAGGGGTGCTGCTGTGCCTCTTGAAAGGAGGCTTCCGGGCCTCTTTAAAGGAGGCTTCTGGCCTCTTGAAAGGAGGCTTCCGGGCCTCTTGAAAGGAGGCTTCCGGGCCTCTTGAAAGGAGGCTTCGGGCCGCTTGAACGGAGTCTTCCTGGCCTCTTGAAAGGAGCCTTCCGGGCCTCTTGAAAGGAGGCTTCCGGGCCTCTTGAAAGGAGGCTTCTGGGCCTCTTGAAAGGAGGCTTCCGGGCCTCTTGAAAGGAGGCTTCTGGCCTCTTGAAAGGAGGCTCTGGGCCTCTTGAAAGGAGGCTTCCGGGCCTCTTGAAAGGAGGCCTGGGCCTCTTGAAAGGAAGCTTCCGGGCCTCTTGAAAGGAGGCTTCCGGGCCTCTTGAAAGGAGGCTTTCCTGGGCCTCTTGAAAGGAGGCTTCCTGGCCTCTTGAAAGGAGGCTTCTGGGCCTCTTGAAAGGAGGCTCTGGCCTCTTGAAAGGAGGCTTCCGGGCCTCTTGAAAGGAGGCTTCCGGGCCTCTTGAAAGGAGGCCTGGGCCTCTTGAAAGGAGGCTTCCGGGCCTCTTGAAAGGAGGCTTCCGGGCCTCTTGAAAGGAGGCTTCTGGGCCTCTTGAAAGGAGGCTTCTGGCCTCTTGAAAGGAGGCTTCCGGGCCTCTTGAAAGGAGGCTTCCTGGCCTCTTGAAAGGAGGCTTCCGGGCCTCTTGAAAGGAGGCTTCCGGGCCTCTTGAAAGGAGGCTTCTGGCCTCTTGAAAGGAGGCTTCCTGGCCTCTTGAAAGGAGGCTCTGGGCCTCTTGAAAGGAGGCTTCCGGGCCTCTTGAAAGGAGGCTTCCGGGCCTCTTGAAAGGAGGCTTCCTGGCCTCTTGAAAGGAGGCTTCCTGGCCTCTTGAAAGGAGGCTTCCGGGCCTCTTGAAAGGAGGCTTCATGCCCCTTGAAAGGAGGCTTCTGGCCTCTTGAAAGGAGGCTTCCTGGCCTCTTGAAAGGAGGCTTCCGGGCCTCTTGAAAGGAGGCTTCCGAGCCTCTTGAAAGAAGGAGGCTTCCGGGCCTCTTGAAAGGAGGCTTCCGGGCCTCTTTAAAGGAGGCTTTCGGTCCTCTTGAAAGGAGGCTTCCGGGCCTCTTAAAAGGAGGCTTCCGGGCCTCTTGAAAAGAGGCTTCCGGGCCTCTTGAAAGGAGGCTTACGGGCCTCTTGAAAGGAGGCTCACGGACCTCTTGAAAAGAAGCTTCCGGGCCCCTTGAAAGGAGGCTTCCGGATCTCTATTAAGGAGGCTTCCGGGCCTTTTGAAAGGAGGCTTCCGACCCTCTTGAAAGGAGGCTTCCGGGCCTCTTGAAAGGAGGCTTCCGGGCCTCTTGAAAGGATGCTTCCGGGCCTCTTGAAAGGAGGCTTCCGGGCCTCTTGAAAGGAGGCTTCCGGGCCTCTTGAAAGAAGGCTCCCGCCCTGTTGAAAGGAGGCTTCCCAGCCTCTTGAAAGGAGACTTCCGGGCATCTTGAGAGGAGGCATCCTGGGCTCTTGAAAGGAGGCTTTCGGGCCGCTTGAAATGAGGCTTCCGGACCTCTTGAGAGGAGGCTTCCTGGTCTCTTGAAAGGAGGCTTCCGGGCCTCTTGAAAGGAGGCTTCCTGGCCTCTTGAAAGGAGGCTTCCGGGCCTCTTGAAAGGAGGCTTCCTGGCCTCTTGAAAGGAGGCTTCTGGCCTCTTGAAAGGAGGCTTCCGGGCCTCTTGAAAGGAGGCTTCCTGGCCTCTTGGAAGGAGGCTTCCGGGCCCCTTTAAAGGAGGCTTCCTGGCCTCTTGGAAGGAGGCTTCCGGGCCTCTTGAAAGGAGGCTTCCGGGCCTCTTGAAAGAAGGCTTCCGGGCCCCTTGAAAGGAGGCTTCCGGACCTATTGGAAGGAGGCTTCTGGCCTCTTGAAAGGAGGCTTCCTGGCCTCTTGAAAGGAGGCTTCGGGCCTCTTGAAAGGAGGCTTCCGGGCCTCTTGAAAGGAGGCTTCCGGGCCTCTTGAAAGGAGGCTTCCGGGCCTCTTGAAAGGAGGCTTCCTGGCCTCTTGAAAGGAGGCTTCCGGGCCTCTTGAAAGGAGGCTTCCGGGCCTCTTGAAAGGAGGCTTCCGGGCCTCTTGAAAGGAGGCTTCCGGGCCTCTTGAAAGGAGGCTTCCGGGCCTCTTGAAAGGAGGCTTCCGGGCCTCTTGAAAGGAGGCTTCCGGGCCTCTTGAAAGGAGGCTTCCGGGCCTCTTGAAAGGAGGCTTCCGGGCCTCTTGAAAGGAGGCTTCCGGGCCTCTTGAAAGGAGGCTTCCGGACTTCAGGACTTCGGTGTACTTTTCTTTGTCGGTTATAACCAACAAGGCCTCGTGTCTGGATGCGTTCGACTTGCGCTTCGCCCTACTGACCTGCTCGCGTCACGTTGGCGCCTTCTCGTAAACTCCATTACATTGTCGAGCTATGCTGGCATCCCAGGTAGTAGCCCGCCGAGCATGTTGATAGCCGGGCTGTTGTCCCCGGTACTCCACATTCCATCCTGTTGAGAGGAGACCTCACCAAACCCTTCTCCATGAAGAGGACCACCACCTCACTTGCTGCTGCTACATAAAATGAATTTAAAAAGTTTGAAGAACCCATTACTGTTGATCCCATGGATATCTATACATGCCTACAAGTGTTCGTAGGCAAGGTGTTCAGAGCCAAATCAGCCAAAAATAGTCAGGAAACATCATCTGAGCCAACTTCCACCTACCCAGTCAACATTTTTATACCAATTGCCATTGATATAGGTCATCATATACACATAAGATATTATGTATATAATGCACCGAATCGCTATATACCTACTAAAGTGGAGGCCATATACGGGCTAAATAACGACTTTCTCGAGTTTCCATGAACATTTATACGACTTAGTGAATATGTAGAAAAATAAATGGTAACAACCCTGTCTCGAACATTTGACCTCTGGAACTAAAGGCTGATGCTCTACCCTTGCGCTACTCAGCAACTCTTGAAAAGCAGCAAAATTTTGACAATCATAATCTAGATGGCGATTTATTATTGACAAGAGCTTCAGTGTACGATATGAACTACATTGATACGATTCGGATCCCTTGTTGTTGTGCGTACAAATGTGGCTTGAATCGTATATGATAACAACATATGATTATCCTGATAATGTTCGTACATAACAACGATTGCGCATCATTCCAAACGATTCAACCCACGTATAAACGATTATGAAATGTCAACATCAGTCTTTCATCGTGTTTACTCTCGAACTGTGTTTACAACTTAATTACATTTTAGTTGTTCGATAAATTGTTAGTGCAGATATTGAGCGATACTGGTTGGCAGTGAAAAAGTAAACCGGCAATATTCGGAATTTTGGCAGATCGGATGGAATGAAGTAAGTAACTTTGAAATTAATTCAATCGGTAAGGTTCAGTGGCTCAGTGCTCAACGCGCAGAAGGTGGAAGCTATATACGTACAACGCACATCGGTATGATATGATTTGCATGATAATATTTGTATACATAAGCGATATTTCCGATTTGATCCGATAAAACTGATATTGTTTATATAGGTTTATGACTTCCATAAACGCAATCGTATATATTGCTTACCCTGCTATCATATACAATAATATTCATATTTTAGCCATCTATATAAGCAGTCATATACGAATGTGAAAGAAAATAGCAATATATGCGATACAATTTATCATTTCATATACGATATGTGGTTTACTGGGTAGTAGGTAAAACTAGTTGACAGGATTAAACTGCGTGCTGCAAGGCCCGCCATGATTTTATGGGACGGGAGACAGCATGGCTATTAGCCCACTCACGGTTTAAAGTCGGTGTCACCGGTTTTACTAGGATAGTGGAATGACTCGACTGCCAGCCCTTGTTTTCGAAATATAACAATATCCAAAACATGATCCGTTAGCACGCAGCAAGAATCATAATTAAGACCTAATTGGCACCAGCCTTAATGCACTTCCCAGCGCTCCCGGATTGTAGTCCATTTAACCGATCTGCTATCATTTGTGAGCGCCACGGAGATGCAAACTACGCTGGCTACCGAGATAATAATAAGCGAACTACACTACCATGCTGGGGGATAGACAGTACTTAAAGTACTCCCCTTAAGACGACCCAAGTAATCAAAAGTACCTTTAAAAGTACGTTTTCCGCTTAATCAGCTTGACTGAGTTGATTAAGTGAAAAACGTACTTTTAAAAGAACTTTTGGTTACTTGAGGACACGCTTTATAGTGCCTCTCTTCGATGTTCTGTCTAACTTCTGAGCTAGTAAGCACATCAAAGCCTTCAGCTCTTCAGATCTTTTTCATGTGCCTTTCACCACCACTTCTTTTTGAGCCATTCAGCTTTCAACGTGCTCGCAAACTACCCAGATAGTCCCCGGCGGCGGATCTATCCTACTCCGACGGGGAGTCCCTCGGCGGCGGAAGCTCTTCTGTTATTGTCGAGCCGCATCCGTTGAAGGGTATTACGTTGCCAACACTACTCTTTTAGGTTACCAATTTTGATCTCATTGTCGCCGTGGCCGGTTGCTTCATCGTGGCAATCTGCTTCCTATGTGTTCCTTTTCGCATGTGTATGGATTGTCCTGTGCTACCACCACTCCACATTGGTTTTTGTTGACCATGGCAATCTTTTCCGCAATTGTGATCTGGTCCAACTGTTTACATTGGAGGTTCATCTCGTCGTGTAGAGCCCTCCCTTCTACACCCTCACCTAGGACTTTCTGGGCTTGCGGTCCATATGAGGTACTGCCCGTCTGTAATTCTTCCTTATGTTGCGAACCTTTTTACTGAGGTCTGCCTGGCTTCTCAGTGCTGCGCATCGCCATAAGCGCGTCAGCGTAGCGTCTTTCTCTGTTTTGATAACCATCAGCGCTTCCTCCCAAGCTCTCACCGGGTTCCTGGTTTCCGCTTTCTTCTTCTTCTATTTCCTGGCAACCGTTTGTCAGAGATCCTCCTTAGCCGTGCGGTAAGATGCGCGGCTACAAAGCAAGACCATGCTGAGGGTGGTTGGGTTCGATTCCCGGTCCGCTCTAGGAAATTTTCGGATTGGAAATTATATTGAACTCTCTGGGCATAGAAGTATCATCGTGTTAGCCTCATGATATACAAATGCAAAAATGGTAACTTGGCTTAGAAACCTCGCAGTTAATATCTGTGGAAGTGCTTAATGAACACGAAGCTGCGAGGCGGCAATATCCTAGTGGAGGATGTAATGCCAATGAAGAAGAGTTTGCCAGCAGCCGTTCGAGCGCAGGTTCTCTTGGTCGGGTTGGCTTCCCGCCTCCGGTGGCCGACTGGCTTGTTTCGCCTATGGCCTTTTTTTGCCCTTCTCCCTTGCTTGTCACCGTGTTACCTTTAGTGGGCCTGCTCGCGCTCTCCCAACGCCTTCTTGCGTTCCGGCGCGCTTGTGTTCTCTTTCGTTGAGAGTAAAACCTATGACGACGGTCAATATTGTGCAGCCGCATGCCAATAGCCGGCACGGTAGCGCACTTCTCGACGACTGCTTCGCTACTCGTCTTCTTCAATTCCATCTCTCCCGCACCCGATTTATTGGGTGAAGACCTCTCCAAACCTCTCCTTGCAAAGGGGTTCATTTCCATGCTTTGTTTGTTGATTTATCTAGCTAGCTAACTCGTAATTGTTGGAGGAACCCATCTAGAATAGTCACCTTTCTGATCCCATGGCTATCTTTGCTGGCCATACGGGGATTGATACTTCGATGTTCAAAGTCGAATGGGTCATGAATAAATCAATTGGTTGGGCGAACCAGACGGCTGGATCACGAAGGCGTGCCCCAAGGCCTCCCACGGTTTTACGGGACGGAAGGCAGCTATGGCATTAGCACTCCCCCCATTCCAAGCCAGTGTCACCCGACTTTACTCAATTTCTGCTCGTGTTCGTTGATGTTGTCTAAAGTTAACTGTCTTGCGTGAATTTTTCTGGCACATGATTTCGAAAACACACAATTTACAAAACATTGACACTGGCATAAAATGCGAATTTCTTTTGGACACGGCCTCATTGCAAACCCCCTTTTAAGAAAATAAATAAAGCCGTTACACATATTTAATTTAAATTATGTCCAACTGGACTCCGAAAGGTCAAGAGGGGGGGGGGGCTATAAGAAAAAATAAATATTAAAATGGAAAAAATCAATAAAACTCCTCGGATTTGTTAAAGAATGTTTTGAAAATCCTCAAAATCATCAAAATTTTTTGTTGTTGCCCCCTCAAAATATAATTTTTGGGCAAAAAAATCCGAAGAGGGGGAGATATAATTGTTTTTAAATATTTGTATCGGAAAATAAAAATAAAAAAAAATAAAAAAAAAACAAAAGAAAAGGGAGGGTTTCAAGGCGATGTCCAAAAGAAATTTCGAAATATTTGTCAGTGTCAATGTTTTTGAAATTTTGTGTTCTCGAAGTCATGCACCAGAAAAATCCACGACAAACAGTTAACGTTAGACTAGAAACAAACAAAGTCGATTTCTCAATAGCTTGAGCTTGATTGACTGCTCGTAGTTGCTACTCCATTATGACCAGATCAGCTGTTCTTGCACAGGGAACCAACAGATGTTTGCTTGGGACTAGCACACATCTTCAATGTACAAGTACTGGTGATCTCATTTGTTAGGTCACACTGGCGCCTGCCACGTTAGAATGCAAGTCAATGTAGGTAGGGAAGGGGGAGGAAATGATGAGGCAATCACTCGCCCACTGCAAGCCGAATATATCTCTGCTCTTGCCACGAGTTCATGCGGAATTTGTTGGAATTTTTGGGTTAGGTTCGAGAGGCAGAGGTCCGTCTTGGTTAACGAGCTGTCAATGTGATAGATAGGAGAAAGCAACTGATGGAATTTCTAATTGGATGTAGGAAACGAGCTCTATAGTTCATTTCCAATTCTAGCAGATTACTGTTAGAATACTCAAGTTGAAGGTATAGGAATAGTAATGGAAACGGTTTGGAAGTCCATTTCCAGTTCTAGCGATTGCTATAACATGAGAAATATAGAGAAAGATACAAAGTAGGAGAATGGAACGGACCTGGGATTGAACCCACGACCTCCTGCGTATGAGGCAGAAGCAGTAGCCATATAACTACCAAGCCCGTTTTACAAACAAAGTCGATTTCTCAATAAGTTTATTTATTTTATTTTTTCTGGCAGCCGCTATTCTCAGAAATGTTCGATTGAGTCAACATTTTACATATTGACTTTATTCGAAGCGTTTTAATGTTAACATGGCCATTTTTATTAGCACCCCGTTCTGCATAGATCCGAGGAAACATCTCATTAACTCATCCCAATTTAAATTTATCATTAATTATCTATCGTTTCTTCTTTTTTCTCACAGGTATCAACCAAGTGATCACATATGCTCTGCAAACCGACTCAAAAAACACCTCCGAGTACTTCCACATGGATCCAACCGATGGTGTTATCTACCTGAAGAAATCACTCGACCACGAAACCCTCAGCCATCACCATTTCACTGTGATAGCAAGCGACAAAGGCGTCCCAAGTCTCAGTTCGACCGCTCACGTGTGGGTTTCCGTCATGGACATGAACGATAATCCTCCGAAGTTTGAACAACCATCGTACACCTGCGTTCTTTCCGAACATGCCACCCGTGGACAGTTTGTCACCGTGGTATCCGCTTCCGATCCGGACTACATCGATCACGATCGTCTCACCTACACCATTGCTCAAGGCAACGAGCTGCAAACCTACGACATCAACCCGGTCAGTGGTATCATCACCCTGGTTAACATGCAGAACTTTGCCGAAAAGCACGTCACCATCTTGAACGTTTCCGTCACGGACGGAGTGTACACCAGCTTCACCAGAGTGAAGATATCCATCCTCCCTGCCAATCTCCACAACCCCACCTTCGAGCACTTGTTCTACGATGTCAAGGTGAACGAGAACCAACTAGCTGGCCGACTGGTGACAACGGTAAGTACCCGCCGGCGAACTTAACCGGAACCGTTTTTCGCTGACGATAGCAGAAAAACGTTACACTTTCCCATTAGACCTAAAGTGCCAAATAAGAACCCTTCAAGGAGGCGTTCTTTGAAGTGGATTATTCTCATTATCATTTGTGCAGCCCATCCTCTTTAGTTCATATCCTCCTTGTTGTGTGATACAACCCGGAACAACAGGATCCAAAACGTGCACTGCCACGATACATTCATTATTATATCAAGGGTGTGGTGCACGACGGACTGATCCCCACCGTATTTCCGCCCCGGAACCAACCCATCTTTCGGCGCTCGGCATGTTTCCATCCGTTTCCCACATGTGCTTTAATTTATGCTAAAAGCACATTTGAAATTAGTGCTGCAAAGTGGAGCCCGACGGAGCGTGGTGTGGATTAAAAATTCAGATGTGGGTAGTTTCAGCCTTTGTCGCGGTTGCTGCGAATGCTGCAGCTCTGCTCTGGCAAAACAAATTGGTGTCGACGACAACATCGCCAACTGACTGTGCACGGGGGGCTGCGGTGACTGTAGATTGTGGATGCATTGTCATGCTTTTCACACCTTGATGACTACGCTGGAACATATGTGCGGGAAGTATGCTGCTTAGAGTGGGGACATTTTTGTTATACTATCTCTATCAGTTCCAGGAAGAAGCGCTAAAATTGTGATACTTTGGTAATCCAACATGTAACCGTTCGCGAATGGTTTCGAGGTGATTTAAACACGGTGGCTTAAGCGCCACTCTCGAAGAGAGACCACCGGTCGTGTTCCCTATTTGCCCGACTTTTACAGACCCTTTACCTCTGGGGACTCTCGAACGGTCGCTGGCTCCAAAATTACTTACGCCTTATATTCTTTCCCCACTTCCCACCTACCTGAACTCGTTCAACCCACTGAAAAAGAACGGAAAGCAACTTTCGAAGACAACTTTAAACTGTAGCCACGGCAAACGCAATGGGAGTGAATTTTCCCAGCCCCGTGAAACGCAATACAACTAAAACTCAAGCTAACTTCTTCAAATTACTTAACGGCATTTATTCTTTAATTCGGGTTGGACGTATCGGCACGGAATGGAAAAAAAAGAGCTAATCATGGCCATGAAAATACAAGCTCACATACCTGCGCAGGATTTTGCTTCACGATGCACTGATGCGAATACTCCGCCGGGAAGATGGCGACGATGTCCTCCGACCAGGTTGTGGCGATGGCGGCCGATTGGCTTTGCCGCAGATGCTGCAGATTGGCGCGCAGCGATGGAGGTCGAGCTCGAGCGATATGGCCGAAACTAAAGATGCGGAGGGAGTGGCGGCTGGACGGAAGGCTTCCGATTTCGGAATCGAGAGTGGTCCGAATAACCGTTGCCTCAAGCTAGTAGCTTTCTCTCCCTGGCGACCCGGCTTTGCGCACCTTTCCGGTTCACCGAGCGAGGACTAAAGGAAGACTACTAACCGTCGGTTCAGGTTCGGCCCTGCGTACGATTAAGGACGGCGTACGGGGACCGCACTCTCAGGACTGATCCACGGAATTGGCTTGGGGATCTTACCTTCGACGGTTGATTGGTGACCGCCGAGTTTTCGCTTTTAGACGAGCGACTTCACTCCTCCTCCGTTTAACTACCTTTGCAGGCGGGCCTTAACGCACGCTCGAGCTCTCGATGTCCGTTGGACGAAATGGCGGGCCCTGTAGACGCCACACGTATTCCCGTACCCGACTCCGGTCGAATACACAAATTCCAGCCCGTACCAAAAAGCGCAATGCGCTGGAAAGTCCAACGCGAATTCGTTTTATTAACAAAACTTTACATTAAACATTTAAATTCGTTTTACCTTTTTGTACGTTTCACTAAACTAACTCGGTGTTCGCGGAATTCAAAAAACACGTCCTAATGACGTCTGCTACGTTAACTGTTAATTTTAGAAATTTGATTAAAATAGACACAGAATAATTCACTCCAATCACACTTTACCTATTAGTCAAACTAGCCAAACTCAACTTAAAATACTGAAAAACTTCGTAGCCTACTCGCAAACACTTCTGATTACCAGCCGTTCACTTAGCGAAATGATCGAGTTCTTGTCTGAATTTTATAAAGAAACTTATCCTTTTGAAAAGTCGTCAATTATTTTAAATTTGCGCCAAATAAATTTGAAATGGCGACAAAGAGTGCGCGCCTTCGGTGAGTCGATAAAAAACGAGCACATGAGAACACTACAACAGTACATGGTCAATTTCTATTTGGATAATAATTTAGTCAAGACACAAACCTCGTAATCGACATACAAATAAAAATTCAAATTTCTTTTCGTCCGGTTTGCAAGTTATTTACGTAATGTAATGTTTCACTATTTGATTAATTCCAAATAACTTTAATTTATGATTTTACTTAAAAAGAGAAAAACGTCATAAATTCTTATTTTGACTTAATCACAAATTGATTGCAAAAACGTAAAACGTTACAAACACTTCTAATGTGGTGGCTCATGCTTAAAGTGTTAAGTTTACTGATTTTTTTTTGCAGTTTTTCACGCGTTATTCAAAAACCTCACCAATACTCCAAATGCACTCTCAAGCGCAATATTAAAATGCGGATTGTATTTTCTATGATTCTGTCCACATACAGGTCATCCAGTTCACCAACAAAAATTTCCTACACAGATTGAAAAGAATGCTGTTTGGTTTAACACAACACATAATTTTATAAGAGAAATAATAGAAGGGTTTCTGAATTTCATTTCAATTTGATAACACGATGGCTCATAGCTGTCTTCTAACGAAATTTGGTTCTGTTTTCTGCCACCGACCACAAAACTCGTATACTAGTCGGCGCTTTTGGAAGTGGCTATTTTTTCGGAGACACAGGGCTACGGATGAAGGAACACTTGGTCCTTCAAACGGTTACCAGCTTCGGTTGTTGTCCAGGTATTTCATTCGTCAATCAGGGTCCAGAGTATTGGTTGGTTCGGGTTGCCAAGTCATCATATTTTCTCGAGAAAATGGACGTCTTTTAGAAATAAGGGTGATCGCTTTGATAGTGCTTGTTAATTGAAGAGTCCAAAGCCGTAAGCACCAATGCTGAAACCGTTGTTCGCAGTTGGCCCATGGCTTGGAATATGACCGTGTCTTCCACTGGATTAACCAATTCAGAGGTTCGACCAGCGATACGACGACTCTGCTTTAGGGTGTCTGTTTTAAGACAATTTCTCCACCAGCTTCTCGGTCTTAAGTGGTGGAGGCCGGTAATCCTAGGAATACGCTTCTGGAATAACTCAGTGATCGAGTGGCTGGCACATTCAGTTTTTTGCCTTTCTCGTACAACTAAGTTGTACCGAAAGGCTATTATTTCACTCCGAAAACGAACTTTTTATAGAAGCCTCTGAGACCCATAGTATTATATACCAATCGACTCAGTTCGACGAGCTGAGCACATGTCTGTCTGTCCGTGTGTATGAATGTGTGTATGTGTGTGTATGTGTGTGTGTTTGTGTGTGCATAAAAGCTATAAAAAACATTAGACAACTTTTCTTATAGTAATCCTTAACCGATTTTCTCGCAACAAGTTTCATTCGACAGAGGACAAAAGCCTTGTTGATCACTATTGAATTTTGTAACGATTGGTCATTTCGTTCAAAAGTTATGAAGAAAATGGTACATCGGACCATATAAACCCCGTATAAGGTGGGTGTCTTAGCTAAATGCGAGAAAGGCATCACCAACGCCAGGTGGATTAATCTGGATTTTTTCTTAACCAATGGTTTTACAGCAGACAGCAGCTGTGTCAGAAATGCAGCACGCAAGTTACGTTGGCGCAAAAGTCGAAAGTAAATTAACCAGGTTCATGCTAACTAACTACAGTCCGTAGAATAAGTGGCTATTTATTAATGACCATTTTTCCCAACGAGACGATCCAGCCTTGGGCTGAAAGTCTCGATAATAAAGACAAAAATAAAAATTAATGACCAAGTCCACTTCTCTGAGCCGTTTGGCTCCTAGTTTGTCTTCGGGAGACGCTTTTAACAATTTTATCCGGGTTTCAAAGGCTTTCCTGGTCCGTCTGAAGTGTTCTTTGTAGTTAAGGTGTCTGTCAATGTTAGCTCCCAAAAGCATGACGATTTTCTTCTATGGTGATGTGCTGGCATGGAAGTTGATGGTTGGAATCACAAATATGAGTCTGGAAACATTTTCCGGCCCACATTTGGAATCCGGCAGCTTTCGCCCATTTGGCCACACTATTTACCACGGCTTGGATTTTTCTCCGGTCCAACCGAGGATGCTTCCCGGGCGCGATCAAAAATATGTCATCAGCGCATACCAAGTTATAGATGCCTATTGCTAACGTGGCGAAGACTTCCTCCATCGCAATCAGAAAGAGCGTAACTGTAATAACAGAACCTTGGAGGACTCCGGCCTCCTGCTTCGCATTTTTGGATGTTTGGGCTCCGAGCTGACTTAGGAACGAGCGTTCTTGTAGGAAGTATTTAAGAAAATGGAGCAGGCTATATACCCCAAAGCTTTAAATTCGCCAAAACTCCGGGAGTCCAGGTCCGACTATAGGCTTGATAGATATCCAGGCCATCTCAATGTAGTGACGTGCCTTCTTTGCCCCGTCCAAAATCTGTCCTAATGTCTTAAAATTGTAGCAGACCGTTAGGCCGAATGGCCATTAGGGTAAAATGCCCAATAGTGGACCCCCTAGTAGCGAAATTTTGCTCTTTTTGTCATAAGAAGTAGAAATTTTCAACATATTATTTCTGCTTGACATCTAATACCAAGTTCTGCATCTCCTCTTCACGATACATACATGAAACACTCAAATACACGATGTTATTCGCTGAAAATTACATTTTAAAGTCTGACTGTATTCGCCCTATAGTAGACCCTCTGGGGGTCCATAATAGGAATTTGCTTCGCTATAGCCGACACTTCATTTGATTTTTATGTTCCGTTTCGGGACGTTCTTCTTCCCTATTATGGACTCCCCAAAATATTCCTATAATGGACACTCTCGTGTTTATTTTTTATAGAATTGTAAAAAATCATTTAATTTTACTTTCTATAGCATTTCCAATGCATGTAATCAAATCATAGGACTGTAAGGTAGGTTCTCCCGATGGAATTTCATAGCAAATGATTAGATTGTGTTGTAATAATGCAAAAAAAGCTGAAGGGTCAACTATTGGTTGGAGGTCCACTATTGGGCACTTTACCCTACTTGTCACTTTTTAGCTCTTACTGTTCACTTTTTATTTCTCACTGTTCACTTTTTACTTCTCACTACTCACTTCTCATTTCTCAATTCTTACTTCTTACTACTCACTTCTCACGTTTTACTTTTCACTTCTCACTTCTTACATCTCACTTCTCATTCTTCGTTTCTTCTTGCTTTTTCTTTTTTCTTTCTTCCTTCTTGTTTACACATTCTTCCTCTATTCATGTTCTTTTCTTCTCCCTACTATATTTTTTTTTCATCTTTTCCCTCTTCCTTACTTCTTCTTTCTTTCTTCTTCTTTCGTCATTTTTTCTCCTTCCTTAATCTTTTTCTCCTTTTCTTTTTTCCTTCAACCTTCTCACTAACCCTTTTCTTACTTCTTACATCTCACTTCTCATTTTTCACTTTTCACTTCTCACTATTCATTTCTCATTTCTCACTTTTCACTTTCACTTTCACTTGCCAATTTGCATTTCTCATTTGTTATTTCTCACTTCTCATTTTTCACTTTTCATATTTCACGTTTCACTGTTGACTTTTCACTTGTCACTTCTAACTGTTCACTTTTTACTTATCACTACTCACTTCTCATTTCTCAATTCTCACTTCTAACTTCTCACTTCTTAATTCTTAGTTTTCACTTTTCACTTCTTACATCTCACTTCTCATTCGGCTTATTGACCAGGAATCCTCAAAGTAGGTACTTGCACCGCGACCAGGGCTGAAAGGGTGGAGCCAAAGCGTGCTACGTTTCACCCAAGCAACCGTTACGCCCCAGTAAGTCAGTAAGCCGCCTATTCACCATCCTTTCTATAACTTTAGCAGTCACGTTGGTCAGCGCAAATGGCGGGAATAGTGACCAGAATTTTCGGAATTTCGGAATAGGGACCACCAAACCGCCCTCCATTATTGTCCGGGGAGCGTACCCGCCATACATTCTGTGTTGACATCCTCAGGTAGGGTGACCTTACCGTTGGTTGGAAGATATTTTAGCAATGAGTAGCCTATTTTGTCCCTGCCTACGGATTTTCTCTTAACCTTGCACAGAAAGCATTGCATCTAATCCAGCGTAAAGCCGTAGTTGTAGTCTTTATCATTGTCAATGGGGAACTGGAACGCCTGGATTTCAGAAGCCTCCATGCTCATGTTTTTCCCGGATACTGCTTGTTGCGACGGATTTTTCTGGCTCGAAAGAAACAGTTTTGACAACAGTGTCCATTTCACACAGCTCCAAAGCTGAAATTTATTATGCAATTATGAATTATTATTGAACTTATTATTTATATGAAATAACTTACAAACTAGTTTCACTTCAATCCACGAGCCACAGTCTCCGTCGCCGCTCTAAACTATTCTAATTAAATCCTTTTGCCTCTGTATGGAGGTATGTACATTAATTTAATAATGTGTTGCCAGTTTCACAAAATATCAAACTTCACTCAACACTGCTGATAAGAAAACTTCTGTATGAAATGGTTGGCCAGAGTATCGGCAACCAGGGTCAGATCATGCTGCATAATGCCTAGAGTTTCCATCCCGGGACATCCCGGGATTTAGGAAATTTCAGGATTTCCCGATTCCCGGGATATTATTTTTGAAATCCTGTAAATCCCGGGATAACCTTGATAAACACTATTTTATTACTTCAGGTTAACTAACAGTGTTCTGTGATGACCACCAATGTTATTAGTTTTATACGCCTAATGCCAACATAGAAGATAATCCCATAATATCTTGTTTATACCACGCATCAATCATGAAAAGGGTACCCCCACCCAAGGAAATCACAATACATGAGTTCCCATTCCTCCATGGTGGGCTACTAACTGATGCTTCTCTCGGCAGCTGCGGCTCCTTTTTTATGCAAACAACAAGTTCTATCTACAAGAGGTGCTGTACACTACTTGATATTCCAAAACTCCACCAAAGTCCTGAGGACTTTGCACGTCTCGCTAATCTCTTCGCTCGTCCATACTCTGAGCCAGTTGTTCTGAGCTCCTTGTCTCCAGAACAATTCCTGGTTCAATCCAATGCGCTACGAAATGGCCTTCCATTCGACGTTTATACATACGTTTTTTGATACCACGGCACCAGGTGACTTATGCGGCCGATCCAAGGTTCTGGAAACCTTTTGGAGATAAGAAAGAACTACAGCTGCTGGCAAAAGTATCACTCAGTAGCCTGTCATGAATTGGAATGCTGGTATAGTGTTTTCTTTGTGAGGGGGTTTCCTTATCTTCAATTCGAATTTTACCCCTCAACATTGCAATGAATCTTTTTCAAAACTAAAAATAGGTTTTATTTAGAAGCATTGAAAAATCCTGGGATCCCGGGTTTTTCCGGGAATATGGAAAATTTCGTCCCGAATCCCGAGGCAGTGAAAATGACCGGGAAATGGAAAATCTAATAATGCCGTTGATGGACAGGGCTGTATTTACATCTGAATCGCCTGCTCCCCTTGATGCACAGGGTGCGTTTCTACAATTCGGTCGCTGACGAACTCTTTTCACATCTTTTCCTTTCCATCCCGGATGACTTGGCGGCATTCGTTCCGGGCACTCTGGTATGTTGCGTGGAAATCATCCGATTCGAGCGGTCAAATGCTTTTGTTTTTGGACTTTTATAGGGAACGAAGGCTGGTGTTGCCTATTTTTCTTGTACAGTCGCTCAAACAGTGGAGGAATCTCAGCCCGGAATTGAGCTGGTCTTTGGGTTGCTGGTATTAGATGCCCGGAGTAGGCTATGTGACAGCTCTATGAACTTTGTTGGCGGCTTGTTGTCTAACTCCCGCTCGATTTGGCTTTCACAGCAATTTCAGTCAGCTTGTTTGTATGATAGACAAGTCCTGCAAGTTACTTCAATGGGTTGGCTATCAAGCGTCAGGAAGATCGGGAAGTGATTGTTGCCTCTTGGGTCCGCGTCCCTGGACAAGAGCAGCCGGATCACTAGCGAACTCCAGGCAAGAGTAAATGGCTGACTGCACATGTTCGCTGTGGAACGCTCCCTCCCAAGGAGATCCACCAGATCGATTGTTGTTGAGTAGAGGGTGCAGCTTATCCGAGAGGGGCGCTGACAGTTGTTATCGACATGAAGGGTAATCGAACATCGGATATTGTCCGCCAGTTACGATTGGGGGTGGTATCCACACTGACGAGGCTACGACTTTTCGAATAATTACCTGCGACTGGAATAAAACTATTTAGATCATAGGACTGGAGTTCATTAAGTAGATTGGTGCGTGTGGATTGAAAGCCTGTACTTTTAGCAACAAGTGTTTGCCTGGGGAGCTCAGCCTGCACATTTTGAATGTTTGCCGATTGGGTTGGAACTATCGAAAGTGATCTGGAAGATGGAAGATCTTGGTATATTTGCTATGGGATTGTAGAAAGGGGCCATCCTTAGGCTAGCGGTAAGATACGCGGCTATAAAGCAAGACCACGCCTAGGGTGTTAGCCTTATGATATACGAATCCAAAAATGATAACTTGGCTTAGAAAACTCGCGGTTAATAACTGTGGAAGTGCTTAATGAACACTAAACAGCGAGGCGGCAATGTCCCAGTGGGGGATGTAATGCCAATAAGAAGTCTGTCGAAAGGCTGACTAAGCTTATAACCTACTTTATTTCCTTTATCGGTGGTACCTCACTATGCCTTCGGACGGGATGAGCTTGAGTCGTTACTTGCGCTGAGATCCTTCCACTCGTGGTCATTTTTCGTTGGCGTTTGAATTCAGTCCAAGGGTACTGAAAAGTCAGTAAAAATATCATCAAACGGGTTTCTCTGGTTTACTCTGGTTCGTCTTTCTTGCTTATTGGGACGATGACTTTTGCGGCATTTCCTTACTTGCTGATGATTTGGTCCTTGATATCCAGGTTTACTTGAAGATTGTTTACCATTTTGGTAAGGTCAGCAATGGTCTTAATAAGCTCTTCATTAGCGCCGTTTCTCTGAACCTCGACCATCAATACGTTTTATTTTTCACCGGTTCGCTTGCTTCAGGTCTTCAAAAGTTTTTCATAACATCTCTATCTTTTGACCTGGAACATACTGATTTTGCATGTACAGGACACTACCTGCTCACGGTGGCGTGGCTTTTGCTTTACACAACACCTTACAGAAAGCGCGATCGGGCATTTCCAGCAGTTGAAAAAGCACAGATAGAAAAAGTTGTTGAAATTTACACGAAAAGTAATGCACATAAAGGGAACGCCAAAAAGAGCGTAAATTTAAACGATATCATCGCCTGAATGTATGCGATTTCCATTGCATTATGTCAGTTTTTAATTGATCTATGCTGTAGGAATTGACATAATGCTAAAGAAATTGCATACATTTAGGGCGAACTTGTTGGAAAAGATCCATGTCCGCCAGGAATAGTGTAATTTTCCGCGTCTATATGTATTACGCGCTAATTAGTTTTCGAATTTTTTTTCTGTGTGGTCGACTTTCCCTTTGGTATCCTTATTTAGATTCGGTAGAGTTCCCGTGTGGGGTCTTCAGTTAGCCTTGCGAGCAGAGACGTAGGATTGCCAATCCAGAGTTGGCGAGCTCGATTATCGGACCATTTCAACGGATCAACATGGCTTTTTATTCCTGGTATGTCGTTACCTCAAGGACCTCAAGGCGGCGTTTGACATCTTGGGCTCGATATTATTCCTCATCCTTTTCAACGACGTTGCCACTTCGCTTTGCTTTATGCGCAAGCTGATTTACGCTGATGATCTCAAGATCTATGTCTGTCTTCGCAGTATTAGACCTCATTCACTGCATAACTCATTTACCAACGGGATGACCTTCCGTCACGATGACGTGACACACAATGTGACGTGATGACCTTCCATCGCTTAACAAATCCGTGTATTTAAATTTAGTGTATTTAAATTACCTCACCATGAATACTGTGCTGAACAGAGTGGACCAGGTGACGGATCTTGGTGTAGTTTTGGACCCAAAGCTCTCCTTCAATCCACATGGGGCGCCGAATGATGTAACGTGGAACTTAAGAATTCAGCGGTCCAGAAAAGGTTCTTACGGATATCCTTACAGCATATATCGTGACGTGATCCCGTAAACCTTCCATCGTATACCGACAGATGACAACTACTTTGCCTCGAAATCCTTGATCGGGGGTGAAAAGTGCAGCAAGCAAAATTTGTTGTCAAACTCTTGGTCAAACTGCTCAACGCTGACGTCTATTGCCCCCATCTTTTGTCGCAGCTTAACTTTAGGACTACAGGTAGAATGCTAAGACAGCGATCACTTTTGCAATCGAGATTGAATTAACCAATTTGAGCAGTTCCAGTTGGAATGTAGACCCATAGAAGAAAAAAAGTAGTTCCCGTAGCCGGATGATTACACAAGAATGCTCACGAAGCATTCTTGCGTAATCACCAAGCAATGATACGGAATCGGCGTTTGAAAACACGCACCTTACCGAGTTCAGTAGATGCTCGATGATTGCTATGGTTGTTCCGTCACTAAGCCAGTCCATTTTGCGCAGGAGCAGAACTGGTGCGAACAAGCGCAAGCTGTTCTTACGTGCCGGCAACCGACACTGGCGGGTGATGTTCGGAAAACGCTTGTCACTTACAGTCGCGCAAGTCTCTTCCACCTGGAGGACTTTAATGGGCAAGATACCAAATACCGTGCGCCTCCTTCGCACTAACGGAAAACCGATCACAATTCCACCATCGCGAATTTTTTTCACAATCGTTTGTTTCACACACAAGTTATTACGAAAATGGTGCACTGCATAACAAGGAAAAAAAACACAAAACACTGCAAAAGTTATCATTTCACTAAATCGCGGCAGCGTTGGATAATTGCCCTAGGACAAGTTTTCGTTTCATATCGCACCAGCCTACACAGAGCTGCGCCCAAGAAATTAAAAGGCATAACATGCTTCCGGCTTTCTGCACGGCGCGGGGCGGTAAGCAAAATCCGTCCCATCAGCATTTTGTCTGGCTCACACCATGGCCCGGATCTCGTTGGGAGTGCAGAATTTGCAGCGGACGACGGTGGGCTGGCGCCAATCAACAATCGCGCGTGCTGATAATTAAATTTTACGATGGAAAATAAATCAGTGCTCACGAGGCATTCTTGCAATTTCAGCAATTGCCACTATGCTGTTGCTTTGCTCGGTCGAAATGGAAGCATAGCACTCAGGATGGAAGTTATTCCGCCTCCGATGGTGATGTTTATCCTGTCAACAACGATGGAACTGGTTGGCGTGATTACGGGCCCAAAGGGGAGCCGACAAGGGAACCGAGCTGTGAACAAAGAACCGATGAATGCTAATTGTTTGCCACGAAACAATTACCATTACTTTTTTCGAAACGCAGGCTTCTCATCGGATTGTCGGGGTAGTTGGAGGCGTTTCAAAATTTATTGACTTGAATGCATATCGTGTTGCGACCTATGGAATTCTCGCTAGCGTTCGTTGTTCAAGATATATCTTCACTCTAAATAATATGCAGTTCCTTATGTAATATGTAGGAGAATTTCAAGATTTTTTTCGAGATAAAATAAAGCAAAAGACAACTTTATAAATAAAGTCGAACGCATCTTCAAAAATTGCGTGTGTAAAGCTCAAATTGGAAAAGTGAATTGAACCAATCGTTCTACTTTGAACTCTTGCTTCAACTTCTTGACTGTCAAACACTTAGCCATATGCTCAACCCATGTTATCCCAGCGTCTTTTGAATGCTCTGAGAGCTTTGTGTAGTATTCCTGTGTTATTTATTAAACCTGGGTCAATGCTCAATGCGACTAACACGAAGAAATCTATAGGGAAGGATCCTCCCTTCCCTGAAAACTATCGTCCCATATGGTATCAGCCTTCTTTCAGAATTATCCAAGCTATATTTGGGAAGACGATTCACCGCCGGCTACTTGAGTCTGACGTAAATCACAACACCTTGCTCGAGGAATTTATAATAATTTATTTATTATAAGAATTTATTTATAATTTATAAAAAATAGTTGAATGATTCCTAGATTTGTTCATTTTAGTGTTCATTCGAATTCCCACTAACTATGCGTAATTACAGAAATTTAAAACACTGACGAAAATTTACAAGAATTTCTCACAGAATATTGTAGTTCCTGTTGAAAACCGAAATGTGCTCGTTCGTCCTTCATTCAATATTTCAATAACACCTTCCAGATCTCAATGAGTTTTCCAAAAATCCTTGAAATATTTCCAGAATTATAAAACAATTTGACAAAAAATTCACAGAATCTCAAAAATTAGTGCAAATTTTAGGATTTTTTAACTAGTTTTGTTTTACTTGGTAGGCTTAATCATGTAAGAAGCTTTGCGGAGCCGCATTTCTTTAGTATGAAAATATTACGATTATTAAAATCTTACAATGATTAAATTGCATTGAATTGTTAATTATTTATTACCAGACTAATGCTTGAGTGGCCTGTGCAATACATACGTGTTCTCCATTCAGCTCGGTTCATGGCTGCACGACACCAACCACGCAGTCTGCGAAGGTCCGCAAATCGTCCTCCGCCTGATCGATCCACCTTGCCCGCTGTGCACCCGCCTTCTTGTTCCCGTTGTCGTTGTCGAGAACCATTTTCACCGGATTACCCAACCACAATCCATTTTCCAACGAACTCCCAGACGAGCTTTGTGATTTTCCAAACCGAAATCCATTTTCCAGCTGTGTCCCAGACGCGGTGTTCCTAATCGCAGTCCATTTTCCAGCGGTCTTCGAGACGCGCTTTGTGATTTTCCAAACCGCAATCCATTTTCCAGCGGTCTCCCACCCGTGCTTTGTGATTTTCCCAACCACAATCCATTTTCCAGCGGTCTTCCAGACGCGCTTTGTGATTTTCCAAACCGCAATCCAGACGTCTTCCAGACGCGCTTTGTTGCAATACAAACCACCTTGATTGTGATCCCTTTCAAACCGTTAAATACACATTAACCACTAACCATTAACCATTAACGCACATTAACCACTTGAATTCAACTCACCTTTTGAAATCAGCGTCAGGATACAAAAAACAACCTAGCAGGATCACCAAAATGTGTAGCTCCAAATTGCTGGAAATGCAATGACAGCAGCTCCTCGTCGGTGCGTGTGCACGCCACGGATATCTGACAAGAAGAGGCCGAGTCATGGCTTGCTGCTCACCGGTTGACACGCTGATGGTATCTTACTCAAACCCCACAAGCAGTATGGAAATCTGCACAAAGACACCGGCTAACGGCGCTGGATACTGCCGACCCTCTAAAACCAGTTTGTTCACAGATCCTGGATCTCCCCATCACAGTCTATCTGCATAACTTCTGGGGGGTCCGTTCAAAACTCGAACCTAGCTACCCACTAGTTTTCAATCCATCTTGACTAGCTACCAGCTTTCAATCCATCAGTTTTCAATCCATCTTGACTAGCTACCAGCTAGTCGACGCTTGCCGTTCGGAGCGCCAATTACACTGCAACGCATTCTATTTTCCGTCTCTTGACACATCCTCTGGATAAGATCCGGGGTAGTGTTACTCCCACAAACGTCAAACATTCCGCTCCGCTCCACGACGAAACGAGACATACAAATAGTACGTGCTCGGCAGCTTCATCGACTCCTGGATAGTCTGGGCACACAGAAGAGTCCGAAGCACAACTATGACCAACATCAATATCGTACAAAAGTTGTACAAGAATGTTGTACAAGCCCTGTATGCCCAACCGGAGTAACGAGAGTACGATGGCATCCCAGCTTGCGCTGTTGAATGCATTTTTGACGTCGAGCTTCACTTCCGCACAGAACCGAGTTCCATCCCTGCAGCTTTCACCACAGAGTTGATAGCGTCCACCGGGGACCTACACTTACGAAACCCAAACTGCCTGCTGCTCATGCCGTCCGTATCTTCGGTATACGGGGTCAGCCTGTCGAGGAAGATTATTTCTAACAGCTTCCCCGTCGACAAGTAGGCAGATTGGTCTATATACCGATGGGTCGCCGGGTAGCTTCCCAGGCTTCGGCAAGAGCACCAGTTTCTGTCTCTTCCAGGCATCTCTGCATGGCTATGCCATGGGACGGATAGTACCTCGATAATGCTCTTCAACCTGCCGGCGATCGTTCTTGGTGTGTCAACCCTCCTCTGGTCTTCATCGCCATTAATATCCTATAGCTATCGCTCTGAGATTAGGATTGACGTTCTGGCACACTCTTCTTTACCGCTACTAATGATTTTGTTTACGGCCAGTTGCTCAACTTTGAACGTTAAGCGTTCTTTGCATAGCCTAAAGGCAAATTGACCGAAGGTCTGCAATCGCTGCAGTCCACCAGTACGCCGTCGGTCGGACCTATGAGAGATTTCTCAACTTTGGTTGCAGCACACCATAGCTGTGCGGATTAAATGGTCGCTATGGATGTAGCCATCATCAATCCTGCAGTTTTAGCCAGGGCTACATAACATTACGTCAATTAACGACTCCACCCCATTTCGGCAGAATGTGCTAGCTGAGCCGTCATCGACTAATACTATCTCCAGGTTTGCTAGAGCCTCTAGCAAAGCCTGACCTCTTGTACAGGGGCTTCCCCACTCTCCAAGCATTGAAGTCACCCGCGATGAAGGAGTCGATAACCGATAGCCTATCGAATATTTGGGTGAATTGTTCTATTGATGGTGGGTCTACAATAAAACACACCGTTGATCTTGTCTATGGCAATACCTTCAGTAAGTGTATGTAAAACCGCTTGGACCGGGAACAGACCCGTTGTGCAACCTCTTAACTGTAATAGTTGGGTAAGTATGGCCTGAGCTATGCTGAGACTCCCTGAATCAATGACGTCAGGGTCGGCACGCTCACCTCAAGCTACTCGCGGGCAGGGAACTCTCGCAATCAAAATGTAGGGAAAACCACACAGAGCTTCACTTTGCGACACTTTATTGACCTTTGCACTTTCTTAAGCCTAGCTAACCTGTCTTCCTGGGGCCCTCCTTAGCCGTGCGGTAAGACGCGCGGCTACAAAGCAAGACCATGCTGAGGGTGGCTGCGTTCGATTCCCGGTGCCGGTCTAGGTAATTTTCGGATTGGAAATTGTCTCGACTTCCCTGGGCATAAAAGTATCATCGTGTTAGCCTCATGATATACGAATGCAAAAATGGTAACTTGGCTTAGAAACCTCGAAGTTAATAACTGTGGAAGTGCGTAATGAACACTAAGCTGCGAGGCGGCTCTGTCCCAGTGTGGGGATGTAATGCCAATAAGAAGAAGAAGAAGAACCTGTCTTCCTTGGGGCCCCTCTTCTTGGCAGCACTCCACCACTCCACTTCTTCCTTCTTTGACTCCTCTATCTTCCTTGCAAGCGCATTCCCGCCGGCGTTGGCGGCTCTACTCCAACTCGCTACGGTATCAAGGCTTCCTGCACCCTCCGGCGGCCTATGTGGTGGCGGCGATGGACTCTTCTCCTCACGACTTCCTACTCTCTCTCTACCTTCCTTCTTCGGTCACCTACGCGTCGGTAGCCGGTTACACTGCTCACTACGGATCCGGTAGTAACGTCGAGGTGGCTTGGGATACTCCTCGCTTCTCACTGCGGTCCAAAACGACCAATAAGATGGCCGAACGGCTATCGGCGGAACAATGCCAGGTTCTGACGTCCTCTAGGCCTGGTCTTCTTCAAAAAACTTTCTCACTTCAACTTTTTTTTACTCGGTAACTTTCGGTAACTTTTCTAACTTTCATCCGTTCAATTCAAAATGCGTTGGATAAGTGGCCGGTTTTGGGCTTGTTTCTCGCATCCTAGGGTCATGACCTCCTTTTTCAGGTCAGTCACCTCGCATCATCGCATCAACCAGATAACGCCACCCTTCATGGCTGCTCGATGGTGCTTCTGGCCCTCTGGTGTTGGGTTGGAGGACTATGGTGAGTGGTTGGCTGCGGTCTTCTAGGGTGGTGGAGGTTAATCACGCCCTCCTCTACTGCAGTCGCTACTGTACATGGAAAACCTACACATAAAGACAAATTTTACCTGCCATTCACAAACAATTCAGAACACTAAAATTCCACGAATTTCTCGGCAACACTCATCACATAGCATAACCAAAACTTACATAACTCTATCTGATGTCAGGCCAACAACAGTTCCCAGGATACACTACGCGGTTAGCTGGCGGATGATTCTCATCTGCAGACCCGTGGAAGCGTGAACTTGGTACTGGTCCTTGTGAGCATTGATCTGAGCTTATTTGGAGGCTCCATCCTAAATATGTCTTCTCACCATGAAAGCTTCCATGACGATATTCAAGCAGTCCTCAATTTTGTTTTCAAATCAAATTAAGTTGGTGACTCCTAAAATAGTATGATCGATCAGAGTGTAATGCATTTCTCATTCTTACATTTCCAGGTCAAAGCAGAGGATAAGGACTTTGGAGAGTTTGGCCGACTATCCTACTACATCATATCGGACGAAATTCAGGAGTATTTTTCGATCGACAAGGACAAGGGAGAGATCGTAACCAAGAAGAAGCTTGATCGAGAGGAAAGAAAGCTTTACGAGGTGCCTGTTATGGCCATCGACAATGGGGGTCGGGCTGGGTTCACCACGGTTAGGGTGAACGTTGGTGACGAGAATGACAACGCGCCGGTGTTCCTTCTTCGCGAATACAAAGCGTTGATTCAGGGCAACCTGACCATCAATACGACATTCTTCCGAGTGAAGGCACTGGATTCCGATGACAATCAAAATGCAGTGGTCAAGTACTCTATCTTCGATTCGCAAAATAGTGGCATAAAGGAACTGTTTGGTATTGATGAGAACACTGGAGGAATCTATCTACAGAAAAGTGCTGTTCAATGGGGTAGGTAATCGCGTTTCAAAAGGATTATTTGATTGTAACTTGTCTTTTTTAATTACAGAAAATCAGCTCTTCCAATTCTTCATTCGTGCTAACGATGGCGGAATTCCATCACTGTATACAGATGTACCAATTGACATCTACATCATGAGTTCCGCGGACAATCCTCCAGTCTTCGAAAAGAAAGAAAAACTTCTCTTCCTTTCCGAAAGTTCTCTTCCAGGAACAGTCATAACAAGGCTGAAACTTTCCGGAAACGTAACTGCCAGGTATCGCATTCTTTCAGATGAAATTGAAGAACCTCAGTTCTCCATCAACAACGTTGGAGAGCTGAGATTGGCCAAAACACTTGATCGAGAAGTGAAAGATGTTCATCTGATCGCCATTCTTGCGGAGACAGATTCAAGCCCTCCACTGACCGCCGTTACGGACGTAACGCTTCACGTTCAAGACGAAAATGACAACACTCCTATCTTCGAAAGCAATCCGTACTCATTCTCCTTGGCAGAGAACATCGAAAAGGGAAGCTCTATCATGAAACTAACCGCACGAGACTCAGACAGCGGTTCCAACGGAGACGTTCGCTATTCGCTTTCCGCCGATGTCGGAGACATTGTAAACATATTCGATATTGACGCCTACACAGGATGGATCACTACTCTTGTCCCGCTGGACAAGGAAAAACGCGAGGACTACAAATTCCAAGTCATCGCCACCGACAATGGTCAACCGAAACATTCCACACGCACAACTGTCATAATTCGACTGAAAGACTACAACGACTGCCCTCCGACATTCAAAGAATCTCACTACAAAGCTAGCGTGAGTGAGGATGCGCTTCCCGGAACGGTGGTACTACAGATAGAGACTACCGACAAGGACGTCGATTTGAAGACCAACATCGAATACTACATCATTTCCGGTGATCCCCTCTCTCAGTTCCAAATCAAGAACACTGGTGAAGTGTTCGTAGTGAAGGCACTGGATCGTGAGAGTATCTCACAATACGAACTGGGCGTCATTGTTACCGACGGGAAGTACACATCAACAGCGAACATCTCGGTCACGGTATTGGATGCCAACGACAATCCTCCTTACTGCTTGAAGTATCGATATCGAGAGCAGCTAAGCGAAGGAGTTCATCCGGGAACGTTCGTTTTGCAAATTCTGGCGAACGACATTGACGAACCAGCAAACAGCAGATTAAGATTCTACCTCACTGGCGATGGCGCTGAAGACTTTAACCTTGATAAAGACTCAGGACAACTGAAAACGGCCAGGCAGCTCGATCGTGAAGCACAAGCGCGATTCCACCTCGTTGCGCATGTCCAAGATCGTGATCACCCGGGATGGGAATGCTCATCGCAGATAGAAATCACCATCACTGACTTGAATGACAATCCTCCAGTGTTCTCAATGAACCCCTACAGTGTCACGCTTCCCGAAGATGCCGAAGTTGGAACGTTGGTTACCAAAATCCATGCAACAGACGCAGATATTGGCACTAATCGCAAAATCAAATATTCGTTCATCGATTCCTATCGCGATCATTTCAGAATAGCGCCTGAAAGTGGAATCGTCACCTTGGCAAAACCACTGGATCGAGAAGTTAAAGCTGTATACAACCTGACTGTTCGCGCCACAGATCAAGGCAAACCATCGCTCTCCAATTCGGCATATCTGGTGATAAACGTACAGGACATCAACGATAACCCGCCAGAGTTTACTTCCAAGCATTACTTTGCTTCCGTGTTTGAAAACAGCTCCATTGGCACTGAAGTTCTGAGAGTTTTGGCAACCTCCAAAGATACAGGAGTTAACGCAGATGTCTACTATTCCATAATCGGAGGCAATGAACACCGCAAGTTTGCTATGAACAATATCACAGGAGTACTGTATTTGTCCGATACGGTAGATTACGAACGGGCCAAGGATTACTTCCTGACGATACAGGCAGTGGATGGTGGAATTCCCCCTCTCAGTAATTTAGCCACGCTCAACATCTCAGTTGCCGACTGTAATGACAATCCGCCGCAGTTTACTGCAAACGCCTACACTGCAACGATACGAGAAGATGCACAGAAAGGCGACAAGATGCTTCAGATACGAGCAAACGATATGGACTCGGGCGAGAACAGCCGAGTTAGCTACCGAATAGAGCGCGGTGATCGAATGGGTCAGTTCGCTATTGAAGAAGACACTGGCTACATCTCTGTTGCTGGTACGCTTGATCGAGAATCCATATCCAGCTACGTTCTGGAGGTTGAAGCACGAGATAATGGAATCCCCTCGTTGGCCGCCTATGTCTTGGTGAACATAGAAATTTCTGATGCGAACGATAATCCACCTTTGTTCACCAGTAAGAACTATACAGCAGTGGTGCAAGAAGATAAGCAGATCGGTTTCACACTGCTGAAGTTTGAAGTCACAGACGCTGATACAGCCCCCAATGCCGCTCCTTATACATTCGATGTCCGCTCGGGTAATGATGGTGGTGCGTTCCGTATTGAACAAGATGGAATCCTCCGAACAGCATCTCGTTTCAACAGCAAAATCAAGGACTCGTATCTTCTGGAAATTAGGGTATTCGATAACGGATCGCCTCCACTGTACTCGGATACATGGGTTTCTATCAAAGTCATCGAAGAATCTCAATACCCACCGGTCATCACTCCACTAGACATTGCGATCAACTCCTTCCATGACGAATATCCAGGAGGAGAAATCGGAAAGGTGTTCGCCACCGACCAAGACCAATACGACACTTTGACATTCTCACTGGCGCCAACCGCTGGGGTGCTGTATTCTCCGATGAACTTGTTCAACATATCCCGCAACGATGGTGTGCTGCACGCATTCCCACGGCTGGATGTGGGCGACTATCGAATTAACGTTACTGTTTCCGACGGCAAGTTCGCTTCATTCACCATAGTAAAAGTCGCCGTGGAGCTCATCACCGACGAGATGCTTACAAACGGTATCGTGATTCGCTTCACCAAGATAAGCCCCGAAGCGTTTATTCTAAGTCACCGCAAGGGTTTTATCCGTTCTGTTCGCAATTCGATGGGCTGCAAGATTAAGGACATCATCATCATATCCGTTCAAAAGTCAAACGATGATATCAATCTGATTCATCATCGTTTGCGAAGAGATTCGGGACTGCAGAATGTTACCCAGGGATACGAAAATACCCGATTCAGACGAGGCACGCTTAACGATTTAGACGTATTGTTCACCGTACGGAAAGGTGCCCAAGGTTACTATTCGGCCTACGAAATCCGCAAGGCTATCGACGATAATCTGGAAGAGATTGAGGACGCCACTAAGCTACAAATAGACGAAGTTGTCAAATCGAAATGTCTTCCAAACTTCTGCATCCACGGGGAATGTGAAGACAAGCTGATGCTTGATCCGAAAATGGTCAATCCCATTTCGACCGATGTAACGAGCTTTGTTTCGGCTTTGCACATAAACAAGATGGAATGCAGTTGCAAGGAAGGTTACGGGGGTGACAAATGTCAACACGCAGTGAACGAGTGTTCCAAGTCGCCTTGCCCGAACTACAAGAACTGTGTCCCAGATTCGTCAGACCAAGGATATCACTGCATTTGTCCGGAGGGATTCGCTGGGCCAAAATGTGATCGAGACATCAGTAAGTGCAACGATGAAACGTGCTACACTCCAAGGAATCCGGTTTCGTTCAGCGGTAAAAGCTACGCACAGTACCGGGTGGAGAAGGAGATCGCTAAAAAGAACTTGGAGGATCAGCTGATGTTGAGTTTACGGATTAGAACGGTGCAGCCAACTGGAAACATTATGTATTCGGCGGGTAAGATCGATTACAATATTTTGGAGATTGTGAATGGAGTGGTTCAGTATCGGTTCGATCTGGGATCCGGAGAGGGCATGGTGAGCGTTACGAGCATTTTCGTATCGGATGGGTTGTGGCATGAGGTGCGGCTCGAACGTGATAGCAACAGCGCACGAGTAATCGTAGACAACAAGCATGTGGCGAGTGGCAATGCTCCAGGCGTGAATGGCGTACTGAATCTACAGTCCGATGATATATTCTTTGGTGCTGAAGTAAAGCAACATCCAACGGTGCTTGGATTTGAGGACATCCAGCGAGGCTATATGGGTTGCATGGATGATATCAAACTGTCTAAGGTTCCAGTTCCGCTACATATGAATGGTGCTAGTTCTGTTGCCAGTCTTCGCCGATTCGCCAACGTAGAGTTCAGCTGTGATGCTTCGTCCATTCTGGTGCCTCTGGGAGTGTGTGGAACTCAGCCCTGCTGGAATGGCGGAACTTGTACGGATATTGGAGCTGGCAATTTTGAATGTTTGTGTCACTCGAGATTCTCAGGTCCGTTTTGTAAGGAAGATCTTGATCCATGTGCCTCATCACCTTGTTTGTATGGAGGCAAGTGCTTTAAGGCGGGAGCAGGCAATTACACATGCGACTGTCCTGCCAGGATGTCGGGCAAACGTTGTGATTATGGACGGTTCTGTACACCAAATCCGTGTCGAAATGGCGGTGTATGCGAGGAGGGTGACGATGGGCCATTGTGTATGTGCAGAGGCTATACTGGATTGACGTGTGAAATCGACATTGATGAATGTGAAAAACAACCCTGCGGCAACGGAGCCACGTGTATCAATGAAGCTGGAAGTTTCCGATGTGTATGTCCTCCTGAGACAACTGGCACAAGCTGTGGAGACCCAATGAATTCCTTCCCCCTGAGAATTCCATTCAATAAAGTAACGCAAGAACAATGGATCATTGTTGGTTGCAGTATGGTCATTCTTGCGATATTGGTCATTGTGATATGGGGAGTTGTCTGTGCCTGTCGGAAAAAGAGACGAAGGCATCGACACGAAAAGATAAACAATGATCCCAAGGCGATGGTACTCAACCCTGTTTCCGATTCGCAGTACAAACGAACTTCCAAAATGAGCAATCTGGAGATTATGCAAAGAGAAGTGCAGAGACCCGTATCCTACACTCCGAGCAGCAACAACGATCACGCATACACTTGCAGCGCAATGATGCAGTATAACAATCTGGACACACTGAGAAGTTACGGTTCTGCTGGCGATGAGCTCGAAAATGTTCCTCCCGAGTACCGGAAAGCGTCATGTCGCCCCAACCAGCAGATGGTCAATATCAACAACGGGCATCCCTCGAGCGACACCGAATCGCTGCACAAGCAGAAGTGGGCCGATCAGATCCACATGCAAACCTTCACCGACAACAAAATCAACAACGATCTTAAGCGACTCAGTCCAATCTCATCGCTGGACTCCCACCGATCGCTTTCGCTGAAACAGCAACAGACGGGCATTCTGCCAGGCCGACTGCTCAGCATGCCGCACTCGCCGACCCACATGCAGCCACCGCACAGTTTCGAGGACTCGCCGGGGCTGTCGCAGGGTGCCTACCACTGGGACTGCTCCGACTGGGTTGGCCGGGGACATCATCCACTGCCAAACATCACCGAGGTCCCGGGCAGCGAGGTGCCCGACTCATCCAGCTTCCACAGCAACGAGAGCAACGAGTCGCACCCGAAGAACAACTTGTTACCTCCAAGTAAGTGCTACATCTATTTTATATAATTTGAATATTCTCAATCCAGTTGAAAACCGGAATTGGGGGATAGCGAAGTTGGATTTTTCTCACAATCCGTACGTTAAACCTAACTTCGGAAGTGGTGCGCTGTTTTCATATCGCGAAGCGCTATTCAGCGCACCACTTCCGAAGTTAGGTTTAACGTACGGATTGTGAGAAAAATCCAACTTCGCTAGCACCCAATTTCGGGTTTCAACTGGATTGAGTATATTACTGTACGAAACTAAACTGGATAAGCCATTTTATGAGACAGATTCGAACAGCTGATCGAAATTTTGAGTGGACGGCTCGGTCTTTGTTTTGGTAAATTTGCATGCAAACCATCATCATTTCGTCATCATCATCATCATTTCATTCCATTTTCGCAAATGTTCCTTGTAAAATGTAAATATTAGTGTTAGGTCTCCTGTCATTTGAGCTTTTTATAAAATGGCTTATTGACTCGGGATCTGACTTAAAAACTACGTTTGTTAAGTGGAAACGATGATACAGTCTTGTTTGTTTGAAGATCTGTATTTGACAGGATGGACTGTCTATCTTTTATTCGTTTATAGACTACGTTTTGCCCGACCACAGTGTCCATTTGACAATAGTCACGAACAAATTTTACTCACTTATCTGAAGTATTGGTAATAAGAGAGGTTTGAGATTTTGGTATTGGACTATAGATTAAAAAGTTTCAGTCAGGATAATGGGGGAGGTTCCTTCATCAGTGCTGCCACCTGGAAAAGTTTAGAGAAAAAGTAGAACCATGGAAATTTGACATGGCATGGTATAGAAAATGAGAATTAAAATGTCTCTAGAACGTTAAAGAAATTTTTTGTCAAATAATTTTTAGTTTGTGGGGTTAGAAAATCAACAATCTTAATCATTAACTGCTTATTCGAAAAAAATATAAAAATCGAGATATCATGTCTATTTTGCGTGCTTTTAAAATTCTAACCCCGTAAATCAAGATTTTGTTGAGAAACGTCCTTAATGTTTGTTTTATAACAAAAATATAATTCATTTCCTATACCACACCGTGTGAAATTTCAATGATTCTACTTTTTCTCTCGATGACAGCTGTGGTCTTCTCCTCCCCTATTTAAGGAGGCTGCAATTCAAATCAGTAAGCCAATATACTTGGAGTATCCAGTTAGTCTTGCAAACCAAGGCGTAGGATTGCCAATATGGAGTTGCCTAGTTTTAATTTCAATCCAGCCTAGTATGTTTTCGGGTGGGAAACATTCTCGACTCCCTTGGCGTAGTGCAGAACTACCGTATTCGAGAACCCACCAGGTTCCGGTTATTGTTCGCATTTGGCATGAGATATTCGTTAATGTGTCTGACGTAAAAATGTAAAAGAGGGGGCTGGAACATGAGCCCTGGGAAAGACCCATGTAGCTAATTCGTGAAGTTGCCGAGTCACCATGAGAAAAACTCATACGCTTTTCTGACAACAACTTGTACAAATAGCTGTTTAAAGTCAGTGAAAGTCCACACGCATGGAGTTTGTCAGAGAAACTATCTACACAAACTATTTTCATTCACGAACCGAAGCTCCTGCCACCGGCGTTATTCCTGAAGAGCGCTGTCAAGGATCAAGGAAGTGCTTTTTTCGACTGTCGGCCATCAATGATGGCCTCTGAATATTTTCCCCAATCGATGTGCTTCGTGAGGTCATAGGTCGATATAATCAGATTGATAACATCAACTGGAAATCGAGATTTCGATCGGCAAACGATCATTACCATGGGGATCTTGAACCACCTTCCAAATACAGTCCAACGATAATGGGCTGGAGCAAATGACGGCTATCTTTTGCTGGTGGAGTCACTCGAGTATCTTCTTCCGTATTCAAAATTGACAAATTAAAGTCGTCGCAGAGGTCGTATATCATGGTTGAACAGTTCACGTCCTGTCGTGGGAGTTGCAATCTCCCAAGAGCAACCGTGGCTCCGGCATAACCGAGCATATGTGCGAGAGATCTCTACGAGATATCACAGCGATTGGAGGAAGATATATCGAGGCGATTCTGAGGTCTTTTCCTCGAATAGTCACCTGACATCGGAGCAAATTCGACTCTGTAGAAGTAGTGCTATTGTTTGATCCCTAAAAACGCCCTTTCATATCAATTTGCCCGATATCGGCGAATGATATTAAAATCGCGAAAATGAAGGTTCACATCTGGAATCTCTGAACGATGCACAGCGAGGTTTATTGCAGGTGTGTTAAAGTCTCCCACGACCTGATTTTGGAGGTTCAGTTTGCAACGGTATCACTCTACGCATCCTTGGACTACCTCCTGGGCCAAAACTGCTCCCGTAAGCTGGCAACCATCATTTGTATGGTTCACAGATGTAGATGTAGCAGTTTCTGATGGTAGTAAGAAACTATCATTTTGGTGAAAGGTGATGAAAGGGTGGCTTAGAGGAAGAATCATTGGGCGTTGCGGGATTCTGAAACAGGTATGCTGCCGAAGCGATTACCAAACTTTATGATTCCATTCCATTGTGTAAAGTGAGCGCCAGGGTTTTCAACCTGAGGATCTACGATGTCCTCACTAGTTTTATGAGTTGGAATAGCTCCACGGGACTGCATTACACCATCACAGACAAACTACAGAATTCGTTCGACATCTACGATACTCCAAACTATCCTGGAATACACATCTTAATATTCAAATCGAACAACATGAAGATCTACGATGCCCTCAATAGCTGTATGAGTTGGAATAGCTCCACGGGACTTCGTTACACCATTACAGACAAACTACAGAATTCGTTCAATATCTACGAAACTCCAAACTATCCTTGAGTACAGATTTTAAAATTCAAATCGAACAACATGAAGATCTACGATGTCCTCACTAGTTTCATTAGTTGGAATAGCTCCAATGTGCCTCGTAACAGCATCACAGGCACACCACAGAATTCAATCAATATCTACGACACTCCTAACTCTCCTTGAGTACAAATCTTAATGTTCAAATAGATCAACATGAAGATCTCCGGTGTCTCAACTATTTTTTTGAAATGGAATAGCTCCACGGGACTCCATTATACCATTATAGACAAACTACAGAATTCGTTCGACATCTACGACACTCCAAACTATCTTTGAGTACACATCTTAATAATCAAATCGAACACCATTAAGATCTTCGATGTCGTCACCAGTTTTATGAGTTGGAATAGCTCCACGGGACTTCGTTACACCATTACAGACAAACTACAGAATTCGTTCAATATCTACGACACTTCAAACTATCCTTGAGTACAGATTTTAATATTCAAATCGAACTACATTAAGATCTACGATGTCCTTACTAGTTTCATGAATTGGAATAGCTCCAATGTACCTCGTAACACCATTACAGACACACCACAGAATTCAATCAATATCTACGACACTTCAAACTATCCATGAGTACAGACCTTAATGTTCAAATCGATCAACATGAAGATCTCCTGTGTCTCAACTATTTTTCAAGTAGGAATAGCTCCACGGGACTTCATTACACCATTATAGACAAGCTACATAATTCGTTCGACATCTACGACACTCCAAACTATCTTTGAGCTCAGATCCCAATATTCAAATGGTTCAACAAGAAGATCTTTGATGTCCCTACTATTGTTATGAGTTGGAATAGCTCATGTATGATATCATAAATATTCTGGGAATGTTATGATTTATATATACTGGTGTAATGATATCCCATGCGGTTGCTCCAACTATCACACAAGCTCAGGACCCTATGAATCACTCTGTTGGTGTTGTAGACCTCTAATATCTGATGTCAAGAATGATTTGTAGTACTGTAGCTATTCTGGGAATGTTGAATTTATTATATACTGATATAATAATATCCCATGAAGCATCTCCAACTAACACACAAGCTCGGGAACCTTTTGAAATACTCTATTGATCTTGTACACCTCCAGGATCTGAACTCAAAAATGGTTTGGAATATCTTAGATATTCGGAGTATGTTTATTTTTTTATACTGAAGTAATCATATCCCATGGGGCTTCACCAACTAACAAACAAGCTCGGAAATCTATGAATCACTCTGTTGGTTTTGTAGACCTCCAATATCTGAACCCAAGAATGATTTGGAGTTCCGCAGGAACTCTGAGAATGTTGTGATTTGTGTATACTGGTGTAATGATGTCCCATAGGGTTGCTCCAACTAACACACAAGCTCAGGACCGTATGAATCACTTTATTGATGTTGTTGACCTTCAATATCTGAACTCAAGAATGGTTTGGAGTACCATAGCTATTCTGGAAATTTGATTTTTTTTTTCAATACTGATGTAATGATGTCCCATGGGGTTTCTACAACTAACACACAAGTTCAGGAACCTATCAAGCACTCTGTGGGTCTTGAAGACCTCCACGATCTGAACTCAAGAATAGTTTGGTGTACCGTTGGTGTTCTGGTAATACTTCGATTTGATAAAAAATTAATTATGTCTCAAGTACCATTGCCAACTTCATATTAGGAATGAGGCCCCGTAAAACGCTTGGTTGTTTATGTAGATTATCACGATCTGAACTCAAGGAAGGACTGGAAGCCCTAAAAGATCAAAAAAATAATTTCCCCCCATATTTCTACTTTTTTATGGTTTGCATCCGTTTTTGAATAGTATGTCCAAAATTTATGTTGAAATATGACGGGAAAAAAATCCGTATTGAATCAGTTAGTCGAAAAAATATTTGGTAGGCGTAATAGCGGACACCATCCTTCATAACCGGTACCAAATAGCTTTTCATGAAAAGTTCCTTATTTAAAAAAAACGCGTTAGATGTCTTTCGCCATACACATTTCTGGTGGTTAACTAATGCCGGCTATTTCGCGCATATACTATAGCGCCTGGATGTGACAGCGGCGGGTAGAAAATCAGCCACTGCAATTAATTTATTGATTTTAAGTGAACTATGGTACCACAGCAACCGTTGGATTTCTTAACTGTAACACACAGCATACAAAAAACAAGGCAAGCTCAGCACGCATGTAAACATTCAGTTAGAATGTAAGTACTATCTTCGCACAAGCTGAACCAAGACGATGCTCTACGGTCTCAGTATGCTTACTTTTGTACTCAAACTACTTGTAATATAATGCTATTTGTAATAAGTGATCAATATCATGTGCCATTAGTTTCTTCTTATCCATAGCATATATTGATATCTTAATGATATGTCGGTGCAAATGTTTGATATTGTTGCTAGTTCTTTTATCTCTTATATCAATCAAGTCCATATCATGTTTTGTTATTCTGTTCATGGCTTCTGCCCGGGGATGGCCTCCAACTCGGTAATCCCTCCCCTCGGATAGTGATCTTGCCGCGATGGGTTGGCTTATGCCATTAGCACTGATATGGCAACCAAAGACATATCCTGTCGTGGTGGTATCACATGTTGACAATTTTTGTTTGGTGCCGCGTTACATATCTGGCATTGACGCACTAATTTACGGCATTTGCATGTGATCCAACGGACATCGTGTCTTGGAGCCTTGAATGGTAGTGCAGTTAGGCCTTTTTCATCAGTGATAATGATGTGAGTTCTCTTCTTCTCGGCAATACTTTTCTGATGCGTTCCATGTGACGATGAGTCGTAGCCACGCTTATACTTAGCTAGCTAGGCATTTATTGATACACAATGTATTCAAGACATTCATAGCCATAGGGAAATGACTACCGTCGTGCGGGGCTTCTTTTGATTCCGGAGGCTACTTTGGATTTTTGATTTTTTGAAAAAAATAAACGGCAAAAATACCAAATTTGAAACAGAAAGTAACCATCCAACTATCAACAAGACACCCGATTGGTGATAATGACAATTTTATAGTAATTTTCGTTATAATTCTTGTTTTGAAATGTCCAAAGTAGTTCCTGATTTATCAAAAGAAGCCCCGCACGACGGTACTGGATTCACTGAGCAGAGTTTTTTAAAACTAGGAACGTGGTGCCAGACTTATTTTCTTAAAAATATCCACAAGGCCACATGGAGATCACCTAACCAAAAAACGGAAAACTAAATCGACCACGTTCTAATCGACGGTAAATTCTTCTCCGACATCACGAACGTCCGCACCGCAGTGCGAATATTGAATCCGACCACTACCTCGTTGCAGTATGCCTGCGCTCAAAACTCTCGACGGTGTACAACACGCGTCGAAGTCGGCAGCAGCTGGAAGTGGCACTCCCAATGGAAAAGCAGTTGTGCACAGCGTCTCTTGAAGATGGCTGGAGAGATATTCGATCCGCCATTGGTAGCACCGACACCGCTGCACTTGGCACGGTGCCCCCGGATCAGAGAAACGACTGGTATGAGGGCGAATGTGAGCAGTTAGTAGAAGAGAAGAATGCAGCATGGGCGAGATTGCTGCAACGCCGCACGAGGGCGAACGAGGCACGATATAAACGGGCGCGGCACAGACAAAACACGATTTTCCGGAGGATAAGCGGCAGCAGGAAGATCAAGACCATGAAGAGACGGAGCAACTATACCGCGCTAATAACACACGAAAGTTCTATGAGAAGTTAAACCGTTCACGTAAGGGCCACGTGCCACAGCCTGATATTTATGTGCAAGGACATAAATGGGAACCTTCTTACGAACGAGAGTGAGGCGATCCAAAGGTGGCGGCAGCACTACGAAGAACACCTGAATGGCGATGTGGCAGAAGAAGATAGCGATATGGTGATGGACCTGGGAGAACGCGCACAGGACATAATTTTACCGGCTCCGAATCTCCAGGAAATCCAGGAGGAGATTGGCCGGCTGAAGAACAACAAAGCCCCTGGGGTTGACCAACTACCAGGAGAGCTATTTAAACACGGTGGTGAGGCACTGGATAGAGCGCTGCACTGGGTGATTACCAAGATTTGGGAGGAGGAAGTTTTGCCGCAGGAGTGGATGGAAGGTGTCGTGTGTCCCATCTACAAAAAGGGCGATAAGCTGGATTGTAGCAACTACCGCGCAATCACATTGCTGAACGCCGCCTACAAGGTACTCTCCCAAATTTTATGCCGTCGACTAGCACCAACTGCAAGGGAGTTCGTGGGGCAGTACCAGGCGGGTTTTATGGGCGAACGCTCCACCACGGACCAGGTGTTCGCCATTCGCCAAGTACTGCAGAAATGCCGCGAATACAACGTGCCCACACATCATCTATTCATCGACTTCAAAGCCGCATATGATACAATCGATCGAGACCAGCTAGGGCAGCTATTGCACGAACACGGTTTTCCGGATAAACTGACACGGTTGATCAATGCGACGATGGATCGGGTGATGTGCGTAGTTCGAGTTTCAGGGGCATTCTCGAGTCCCTTCAAAACCCGCAGAGAGTTACGGCAAGGTGATGGTCTTTCGTGTCTGCTATTCAACATCGCTTTGGAAGGGGTAATACGAAGAGCAAGGATTAATACGAGTGGTACAATTTTCAATAAGTCCGTCCAGCTACTTGGCTTCGCCGATAGATATTATGGCACGTAATTTTGAGAAGATGGAGGAAGCCTACATCAGACTGTAGAGGGAAGCCAAGCGGATCGGACTAGTCACACGTCGAAGACGAAGTACATGATAGGAAGAGGTTCAAGGGAAGACAATGTGAGCCACCCACCGCGAGTTTGCATCGGTGGTGACGAAATTGAGGTGGTAGAAGAATTTGTGTACTTGGGCTCACTGGTGACTGCCGAAAATGACACCAGCAGAGAAATTCGGAGACGCATAGTGGCTGGAAATCGTACGTACTTTGGACTCCGCAAGACGCTCCGATCGAATAGAGTTCGCCGCCGTACCAAACTGACAATCTACAAAACGCTCATTAGACCGGTAGTCCTCTACGGACACGAGACCTGGACGATGCTCGTGGAGGACCAACGCGCACTTGGAGTTTTCGAAAGGAAAGTGCTGCGTACCATCTATGGTGGGGTGCAGATGGCGGACGGTACGTGGAGGAGGCGAATGAACCACGAGTTGCATGAGCTGCTGGGAGAACCATCGATCGTTCACACCGCGAAAATCGGACGACTGCGGTGGGCCGGGCACGTAGCCAGAATGTCGGACAGTAACCCGGTGAAAATGGTTCTCGACAACGATCCGACGGGCACAAGAAGGCGAGGTGCGCAGCGGGCAAGGTGGATCGATCAGGTGGAAGATGACTTGCGGACCCTCCGTAGACTGCGTGGTTGGCGACGTGTAGCCATGGACCGAGCCGAATGGAGAAGACTCTTATATACCGCACAGGCCACTTCGGCCTTAGTCTGAATAAATAAATAATAATTGTTAGAATCTCTCAGTTGAAGATAAATGGGAACGGTATGGACTCTATTTCCTGTTCTAGAAAATAAGAAATATGTATAGAGAAAGGTACAAGCAGTAGATGAATGTTAAGGATCTGGAATTAAACCCACGACTCCATGCATATGAAGTAGAAGCGGTAACCAATGACCACCCAACCCATTTCTAATTTAAAAATCATTGGAGGACAGGGGTTTAACTTCTCATGTCTTCACAATAGAGCCTGCTGAAGTGCTGACGTCTAATCAACGTTTTCGTTCAAGTGCATGTAGGATGGATAGGTTTTATTTTTATCCGGATATGTTTCCCGATGGAAACAAATCCTATTCTGTCTACGTGCCTGGAAGAGAAAGATGATTAGTCGTTAGCAAGTTTAATTTCTAATATAATTCGCAAAACAGGTTTTCAATTGTTAAAGGAAAGATCTTTTGCAGTGACATGCAAGATGTCCATGAGTAATAACTGTTCACCCTCTTTCTCACGAATGCGTTCAATAAGGAATAAGAATCAGAAACTTTATACTTACTTAACCGAAAACCTAGAGGTTATGAACAGTAACTAATCAAACTTTTATCCTTACAGTTCTTGGACCGGTGGACCCGGTCCGGGACATCGAAACGCTGAACGAGGACAACGAGTCCGAGTTTGTGGACGACTCCGAGTGTGACCAGAGCGAGCAGCCGCTATCGTTGGGCTTCGAGCAAAACACTTCCATTCCATGTCTGAATCCTCTCGATAGCGGCAGTGAGGACTACAGATTCAATACAGGTGAGTTGGTTCATTACAATTTGGTGATAAATATGTGGTACTTACATTGCCCTATCCTTGGTATCCTTTTACGCTGCCCGTCCTGCAGTGCCTTTAAAAGTTAATACACGTAAGTAGCTTGAAGGCACCTGGTTTTGCATCCCGATCGCTAGCAGTTCAATGTTCCTAATATTGATCTTTTCTTCATCCAACAGCTGATAGTTATGTACGACACCCGAACAGCTACTTACCCAAGTACAACATCCAGAGTGAAACGGAAGGTGAGAGTGCCCCGCTGACAGGTGTCGGTAGCCGCAAGCCGTTGAACGGGCTTGAGATCGGTCCCCATCAGCTTGTGGAGTCTGACGACGAGGACATCCAAGCGTACGGTTTCTCACAGAAGCGACGCAACCGTCGAGAACCAAGTGATATCGACCTCGTTCTACATAGTGGAGGTAGCAGTTTACTAACTCTCAAAAACATTAAACACTACGAACTAAACAATTCCACTTTTCAATCCTCAGGAGAAGGAAGTTCCCTACTTAGCCATCCCCGTAATCTGAATAGCTTCAACCATTCGAATAGCGATCTATCGACGCACTTGTGCGAAATTGACGATTCCGAATACGAACAAGAGCAACCACAGCGACAGACGCACCAACAGATGCAGCAACATCAGTCCACTTCATCGCTTTCGTCCGGTGGGCCATCCCGGCCCAGGCAGAACAAGGTCAAGTGGGCCAACACCGTGCAGCAAACGGAGGTCTGACAGCAGCTCGTCGGCAGCGACCATTTAGTGCTAAACGTCAAGACTAACTCTAGCATTAGTACACTTGTGAAACTGTTTTCTAGGTTAACTTATTTTATTTATTTTAACGTGAAACTCTCATAATAGCTACTTGGTGTCGTGGAAACATACATTTGTGTTAGAACGATTTATTCAGTTTTACCATAGGAAGTTACGTAATCGAAAATCAAAATTTTTAATTAGTGATCTCTCTATTTTGTCACAAATCAAGCATTTTTACAACTGGAAATAGTTTTTGATTCCCAGGAAAATCATCAACACGTGAATGAGAAAGCAGACATAATTACATAAGTAGGATAAAGAATTTACAAAAACCGAACTTTGTATAAAATAGCATCAGATAGATTAATAGGAAACTCACTTAAGCCTATCTTGGGTCGAGGCGCGTGATGAAAATCATTCACAAAACGGAAGAGACGAACAACTTTTGAGATTAGTAAATCAGTAAAAACGAACTCTCACACTTTATCAATACACAAAAAACGGATCACGGAAAACAATAGCAAAAACAAACAAAAACAGATTGTGTAAGATAGTAATTGTTTAGAAAAAAAAAGTTGACTCGAAATGCAGCTAGCAGATAGAAAATTCGTAAATTTAAAAACCATTGTAAAATAATGAATATTGGCAAAACAAACGGACTCTAGGTCTAAGGTTTTCTTTGAAAATTGAAAAGTCTATATAGAGGATAAGATTTTTTATTGCGCAGGTACACTGTTCGAAAGAGAATACAATCAATGACTGATACAAACAGAAAACAATTTGATGTGAAGAAACAAACTATTTTATATTTCACAGACTTCAAAATATCAACACGCTCGAAGAAAGATTTCAAATCTGTTTTTAAGGGAATTAATTTCCGGCTAAGTTTTCCATAATTACACAGAAACACTAATGTAACGAAAAATAAGGCGTAATTTGGGTATGTTTTTTTATTGGGGGAAGCCCATCAACCAGTATTCAATTTATTCTAACTTTCTGCTATTCCTCCATATTTAATTCTCAACTTTAAAAAAACTACTGTCCATATCTATCCCAATGTGAAATCCCTTGTTTTGTTTTACTTGAATTTGTGTCTTATCTCATTTGAAATTTATCTCACGTTGCAACTTTTATTCTGCCCTATGCTTCAAATAAAAACTAAAAACGCTCTGTTAATTCTGTGGTGCTCTACTTACAACTAGAAACTACGAAACTATATCGAAAGCTCACTGTCTACTTACCATTTCTTTCGACATGCCCTAATGTATATTCTATACTGTGTCGTAATAGCATTAAGTTGTAGGTCAAACGTTAAATGCCATTAGACCTATCTCCCTATTTGGTAGCTATTTTTTCCATACCCGTATTACCCCCCAAAGCGGAGCAATAGGGTTAAATTGTAAACGTTTCATTAATTAATTTATCGTAATCATTTCGTAATAAAATGACAGGAACAAATGAGAAACATAATACTACTGCATCATTGAGGGACTCAAAATATCAAAATCGAAAAAAAGGAAACCAGCGACGATGGAAAACTATTTGGCATACGGAATCGTTTTGTTTGCAATCCTAAAAGGTTTAAACGATGTTTAAATAACATTTACTTCGGATTCACGGTGCTGATTTAAAGGACATCTGAAAGCATTGAATATCATCTAATTTGGAACACAGATATGAGAACTATCACACGAAGAAAAAAAACCGGGAGCCCATTATGAGCGAAATGATCGCAAACGCTCGCCGGAGAATGCATTTACAGATCATGGTAGTTAATAGGACATTTTTATGTATTTGTTTAAAAAGAAAAAAATGGAAATCCGAAAAATTATTTAACATTGAAAAAATAAAGAATCTGAAAAAAAATGAAATTTTCTAATAAAAACAACGTGGTTTGAATCCTTATTTGGTTAGAAAAACAGAGAAATCCTTAGCAGATACGTCGGATAAAAGTCGATATATATTAGTGTTATTCAGCGAGTCTGCTAGAATATACTTAAAGATGCCACAGCTTACTTGCAGTGATTGCAGTCTAATTCTCATCATCCATCATTATTACATACTTTCTTTGTGTCTGGAGTTGTATTGTGTTCATTTTTTGAAGCGTGATCCTTATTGTTGACTAAATACATAATATGCATGCATAACTCACCATAAGTCGCAGAGAAGCCCAATTTGCCTTGAATGGACGGTCTCCTGTGTAGCATACTGAATGTAGGAAGCGAACAAAACGAAGTCGCAGAGCTCTTTTGGATGCACGATGCACTTCACGAACAACCACGCGTCTCCATTAGTTTGCTCACGTTGTGTTGACAGTAGCACGAGATAACCTTCGCTGGCTCCCACCATTGTAATAAGTACAAAACAATTGAAAAAAAAATCACTTGTTATTTGAAGCTGCTTTATAATCAATCGGTCCTTCTACAGCACATGCTGCAAATTCCACGGCGAGCAGGGTTCGGATTTCTCACTCACTCACACGACAACAGATCACTCCACCATGCATTCTATCCGGATAAATTACAGTGCGATGAACTCCGGCACAAGCGATGGTGCGAACAATTGTTATCCTTCTTCCCATGTTTCGCGAAAATCAAATGCTGCTTACTCTGCCTCTCCAAGTTGATTGAATCTGACGATGCGCCACGATAAGCACCGCCTGTTTCTTTCGATCTGTCCGCCTGTTTCAAATATGGTGCATGCTCTACGTGACTCATAAAATCGATTGTGTTCAAAGCATAAGTTCTTGGTCATCCAAAAATTTCAGAAGTAAGACCTTTGGATCTCTGGATTCTGGAACCCATTTTGATGAGCTCAGCTCCAACAACATCCTTATCAGCTGTCTGATGGCATCCTTAACTTCCCTCAGGGTAGGGGCAGAATGGATCCTTATCACCATCAGTGTTGCCGGCGTGTAGGCTTTGAACGTTGATTATGCTAAAGCTGAAGAACCGGTCCTTGATCCTCAACCTGCACATTCTCTCATGAATCGGTCACCACCAGATAGCGCCTTTGAATATCGCCCATCACTATGGGGACAAGAAGGCGAGGTACGCAGCGAGCAAGATAAATCGATCAGTTGAAGATAAGTTGACGACCCTCCGTGAACTGTAAGGCTGGCGACGTGCATCTACTGACCGAACTGAATGTAGATGGATTTTGTGTACATACAATACTTTGTGAACCACAAAACGACGAGACGAGCTGGGTGGCCTAGTGGCTACCGCTTCTGCCTTATAAGCAGGACGTCATGGGTTCATTTCCAGGTTCCTTCGTTTCCGTCTGTATTTCAATCTTAGCTGTTTCTGTGTTTCACGTTTTACCAAAACGATTCATTCCTACTGTTATAATCTTCCACATTAACAATTCCAAAAACCTCACGTGGCACTCATGGGAGGTCGTCGCTGCATCTTTCTTAAGTAGGTGTTCAACATACCATCCTTCCCCTTCCTCAGCATTCGCAAGGACGTGGCCAAGACAGATCTCAACCAGGCTTCCAGAGCGCACATTGCGCATCGTGAGCCACATCAAAATTTGTTGCACGATCACAGTTAGTTCGTGTAGGTGCGATGAGATTTTTGCGGTCTCTCTGTAATTCTCTCTGTCGCATCTAGGGTGGTCGGTATTGGCCATTTTTGTCAAATACCGGTTTTCGGTATTTGATGGAGTCAATACCGGTAATACCGGTTTTTGTGAAAATTTCAGGTAGTAAAAGAAAAACTTTTGATTTGGACTTCTGGATGAAAAACAATATTTGTTGACAAACTTCGAATGTTAAAATCATTGCTTGTTGAGCTGGGCAAAGCGAAACTTAAGTAGACAATACATACTGAGCGACTCATCTCCCAATCCGCATTGGATTTTGTTAGCAATGTTGCCAACTACTGAGAATGCCCTCTCTGGTTCAACCAAAGTAGGACGAATGGTTCCAAGACCGTCGAAAATCAGTGTCAAATACTTGCCATTAAGGTCACTTCTTACGGAATCCAAGTTTCAAAGTGCTCGCGTTTTCGGGGGCACACCACTCGATGCGGAGGTGGCACACAACTGTCATTTTTGTTGATTTAGCTTCGCTGCGTCGCAGCATGCGTGAAATAAAAAAAATGACAGTTGTGCATTGCTTCCGTATCGAGTGGTGTGCCCCCGAAAACGCGAGCACTTTGAAACTTGGATTCCGTAAGGAGTGACCTTAATCCGATTCATAGTAGGAAAATTCCTTACGGATTGTATGCCAGGATCCTGGCGTCAACGTATTTGCCATAAGCAACGCAAGTGTTTTGCTTTGCTACAGTCTCTTCACAAGTTGTTCTATAACCGATAAACCAGAAAAATATTCATAGAGGCATCTTCTTCATACCGATCGCCAGGTATGGTCGTTGTCTCAGTTTCAACGATCGCATCAGGAATGATTAGACGCTTCAAGATCCCATACGCTTGCTTAATCAAAGTAGCTCTGGATGCCTTGAAGAAAATGCCAAAATCGTTTCGGATTAATTGCTTCACCGCAGAATTATTCAAAAAAGCAAAAAGATCTAAAGGCCTCACTTCAAGGATCTCTTGGATGACCAATAACTTATGCTTTGATTAAAATCTATCCTACAAGTCACATAGATTATGTAGCATATTTGAAACAGGTGAATAAATCTTTGGTTACACGTGTAGATCTGAAGGCCTTACTTCGGAAACTTTCTGGATGACCAAGAGCTTATGCTTTGAATACAATCTATTCTATGAAACACACAGAGCATTCACCATATTTGAAACAGGCGAATAGATCTTTGGTTACGCGTGTAGAACTAAAGGCCTTACTTCGGGTTTTTTTTTTGGATGATCAATAACTTATGCTTTGAACACAATCTATTCTATGAGTTACGCAGAGCATGTACCATATTTGAAACAAGAGGACAGATCTTTATAGATCTCAAGGTCTTATTTCATAGATCTCAAGGCCTTATTTCAGGAGATTCTTGGATGAGTTTGAGCATAGATCGGAACACATTCCTGGTTTCATATCACAAAAACCATGTACCATATCACGATCCATACTAGCGTACTGTGACCTACAAACAACACCAAGCGAACAAATAGGAAGACGGGGACGGGGCCATTATAAGTACCCAGTAGGCAAGGGCATAAAAAAATGTTCTAAGTCCCCAGTAGGCACCAACATATAAAATTTTCTAAGTCTAACCTATGGGTTTTTTTTTACGTCGTTTTTTTAAATAACGCGTTTTTTTACGTCAGCACCGCTTAAAAGAATCCGCGTAAAAAAAACCGCGCAAAAAAAAACGCGTAAAAAAACTTCAGTGTACTGTCGTCGCAAACATAATTCACTCCCACGTACGTCAACCCCATCAACACGTAGGCGAAGGTTTCTGCTACGCGTTGATGCTGTTGATTTGCTTGGGAGTGCTATCGAAATCACTAAATAGTCGTTTGAATCTTTGTTTACAAAAGCAGATAAGTCGTTTTGAAAATTTGAATTGTCCAATATTAATTTGAAATCCATATCAATATGAAACAGTTACGCTTGTGGCGTATGTAGTTAATATAGCCAGATTGGTTGGAGGGGAGTATTGTTTTCAATTAGTTTCCCAGCTGAATTTATGAAAAAATTGATTAACACTAGGATTCATTCGTTCAGTAAATCGTTGTACCTAAATTTTCAAATGGCTATATCTTAGCGGTTTTTCAACCGATTTTCTCAGTTCTTTCACCAACCTCTTAGCCATCTCTTCTAGTTTCTGGACATTGCAAAATATTGTATCTAGGGGTGTTCAATTTTTCACTAGAGCTGTGGAAGTAAAGCAACGGATTTAGAAAAATGCGAATTGCGAAAAATTTTGGAGATAAACTACCAAAAATGATATCTATTCATATAGTGATGATGGAAATGATAAAATAACACATGAAAGACAACACCTGGAACATAAGAACACATTTTGAGCATCCCTACTATGCATACGATGATAATTCGGTGCCTTTAGAAACCACTTTATTCTACAGGATGTATGATGCTTCAGAAAATGTTTTCAAGCATGTTGTCTACTGTGAACTTGTTAAAATAAATGTAAACTATATACGAAACATGTGTGATAATAAATTATGATGATCTAGGATCTCCGAACTGTACTGGAATTTGAATCAAATGGTATACCGAATCAACCAAGGCCTCCATGATATCCTCAGTCGCAGTATAAACCCTATTATGTCCTCCGAGTAATAGCCTTTCACCTGCGTCTTAAATCCAGGCATAGGCGATGTTGAAAGATCTCCTAATGGTCCTGGAGTATGGGTAAAATGGTCTATCGAATCAACAAAAGCTTCCATGATGCCCCTAGCCACGGTATCAACCCAATTATGTCCTCCGAGTATTTATCTTTCACTTGCGTCTCAAATCCAGGCATTCGAGTTGTTGTAAGATCTCCAAATTGTCCTGGAGTTTGAGTAAAATGGTCTATCGAATCAACCAAGGCTTCCATGATGTCCTCTGCCGCGGTATCAACCCAATTATGAACTCTGGGTCTTTGTATTTGTATATGAGATGTAGTACTTTATTCATGATGTTTATTATTTATTATTATTATAATAATCATCCGACAGTGTATGTAATGAAACTTTACTCTAGAAACCTCAATTTTAAGAACATCACTTTGTCATTCGAAGTCGAATTTCGGGCACGTCTCGTTAAATCCGATCATCGTTGATCAATCAGGTCCTAGTAATGGTGTCCTTGAGGTAAACGGAAGAAGACACTAGAATGGAACGTATAGGCAAGCATATTGATGTCCATTATCGCCAAAAAAAATAGGGGGAGGAGGGTTGTTACCCGATACACCAACAAGAACTTTGGTAAGTCTGCAAGTTGTACTCCCGGAATTCATCAATGATCATCCGCAGGCTAAACATCTAATCCGTCGTTGATCGACCATCATGAAAACCTGCTTGGTATTCGCTGACGAAGGAATCTTCTAGCGGTCTCAGTCTGTTAAACAGAATACGCGACATAATTGTGTACGCCGAGTTCAGACGGGTGATCCCTTTGTAATTGGCACACTCTAGTCGACGGTCATTGCTTTCAAAAGTTATGAAGAGAATGGTGAAACAATTCAAAAAGGTTGGTGTCTTGGTTGTCACCGTGGACGTCCTCGCGTTCTGTGGTGCCGACGTCCATACACCTCGGCCAGCTCACCTTGGGTGCTTTCTCAGGGTCGGCTTTAGACCTCAATAATGTGACCAGAAAGCATCATGTAAAACGCGGGATGCCTACTTGGATTGCGTCACTGGCTTGAAAATGGATCCTCTAAAAGTGCATTTCGCAAAAGATTTTGGACCAAAAATTGGAAAAATATTTGCAAGGTTGTGTGAATTGTAATGAATTTGTAAAACGAAGCTGAAAAATGCAGCGTCCTGTGAAACGCAGGACGTCTGGTCACATTAGACCTCACGGAAGACAGAACAACCTCCTACTTACCTGCCAACCACCGGACAACATGCCAATTCAAATAGGCAATGCTCTTTGCATTTGATAGGTGTAAAAGTTAAAATTGATGTATTCTAATTTTTATTCAACATGGGAGTGACGGGGTGGTTTGGGTTTTACCAGAGGCGTCGCGTGGTCAATTCTACAACCTGTGCACCGAGCGGTGTATTTCGGTTTTCAGTTGTTTGATGTAGCTGTCAATGTATCAGCATTAAAATTACGAGTAAGCACGGCACGCGCCGGTGATACTTTTTTTTAAAATTATATTTGTTGTAGAAAAAAAGTTAAGCATTCAATAATGTAAATTTTGACGAGTTGATAATTGTTCGTGCTTCCCGTATCAAAGTGAAATATTTTGAGAAAAAAAACCTGACCTGAAAAAGGGACCTTAAATGACACATCCAATATGAACGATCTATCTTCAACCGTGTTTCCCATATGTTTCGTCTATCTGCTTCTAAGCTAAGATGTTTATCGAATTAAGCTCAAACTAAACTTAAAGTGAAAGTGTGTTTAATTGAAAAACAAACAAATCTGGGGAATCATAATGCTTTTCAATATGACATATAAGACAACTATTCAATGAAACGGTATCTTTTAATTTTAATTCAAGTTATTTCGTAGAATGAGACAAGTCTTAATAATTATGTGTTCATAAAATTGAAATATATTAAGAATGATTAGACAGGTAATAAACATTTGTAATTAGCATCTCATACATATCAAATTTTTTTTTTATACAGATTTTTTCCGTTTTCATCAACACGGTCCGTGAGTTTCAGTTGATAAAATCGGAGCAGTGACAAAATCAGAATAAGCCTTTCGCCATACTGCCGTAATCTGAAAAAGTGACGTATACGCCATTTTCCAAAAAAGGTGTTAACGAGTACTACTCATCGAACTATTTAACAGAAAAATGGAAAACATGCATGTTGTAAAATAGCTGTTACGTCACTTTTCCAGATTACGGTAGCATACTGATTTGAGAAAGTTAACTCCTAGTGTGCCGCTGTAAACACGCTCAAAGCAGGCGATTTATTTATGTCTTATGATCACATAAATATTTTTAGGCATATATCTCAGCATAGGAAAGGACAGTTTTTTTGTAGACATATTTCAAGATGCATTCGAGGATATGTACTCCAAAATAGTTTGGACGGCCTAGAACATCCGAAAAAGTATTTCAACGATTTTTCAGTTATATCAGAACGCTACATAACAATGCAATCCGTCTTCCTGAAGTAATAAAGCCGCATCTTATCACTTTTATTTCGATGAGGGGAAGTCCTCTGTTGTTAGTTACGGTCTTATTACCGTTAGTGCTTGAAATATTATAAATACAACATTTAAGCAAAAACTAACCCAAGTTAGTTTACTTTAAAGGCTAAATCTCTAAAAATGATAGAATTTTCTTGTTGATAACAACGGAATAATTTTGTTGACGAAATCGGAGCGTGACAAAATCGGAGCGTGATAAAATCGGAACATATCTGTAATCTAAGCGTTACTCAAATATTAATTATTCTATTTTAGTTTATTTCTGAGATGAATTTTTTTCCAAAGGGCTGTTTTCATACCACGTGGACAGATGTCGAACATTTTTAGATGTGTAGGTACTTCCTCCATCAGCGTACACATCTGATCATGCAATTTTTCATTAATTTGTGTTAACCATGGACATTTTTCCTATCCCTCTACCCGCTAAGTTGTCTACATGGTATACGAATAGCTTTTGGATATTGGATTTGACGAAAAATTTCATCATAATCCCAATCACTATGAAATATTAAAACGGTTGTGATCCAATGTGCTTATTCAAAACCGGGCTTCCGCCATGGAACGCTTTGAGAGAGCAGAAAATTCATTTAATCACCGCCTCTTTTCTTTTTCTATTTTGTTCCGATTGCGCGCTCTTCAACCAAACGCGCATGCGCTGTTTGAAGCGGTATGGGTTACCACCTACTCGGTAGGCACCAAACCGATGTGCTTTTCTGCATCGGCACCAAACCGTGCACTGCAAACGATGAACGCTTTGGCTACCTATACATCGCCGATTGCGGTTAAAGCGGATGACCTACATACAAAATAATGCGTGTATGATGCATGACAAACCGTTCTCTGCTGAAAGTGCACGTGATGGACAACATGTGGCGGTGCGTCGTTTCGGGATCGTGGAGTAAAATATAACGCGCCCCCATCGTACCATTTCGGTTCCCTCATATCACATGTCGCCTGTAAAAATTCCGTGCATATTTTACGATTATGTATTTATACTCAATTGTTAAATTTGTACTAAACATATGATAAATGCACATGCTCCAAATATTTGTATAAGAATGACAAGAAATCTATTGAGAGTTTAAATGTTAGGGACAAAATTGCTACCTGTGCAGTGCACAGGTTGCACATCTGAACGCGACGCCTCTGGGTTTTACAATTTGTCTTCATATCGGTGGCGTCGTCGCTGCAGATCGTTGGGGCCCTTCGGTGAGTCGTCGATGTGGTTAAGGAGAAAGGGAAGATGGTCACGCACCTCTTGCGCACGTGATGTACGCTGTGTACACGAAAGGGCTGGCTACCTACTCGGCAGAAATCCGCCGGCTTCGATGGATGATTCGTTCGGCGACCGTTTTTTCCCCGCCCGGGCTTGGGCACTGATCCTATCAGGCGAAGGTTGGCAGGTGGCTAAGACGTTCACCACGCGTTAGTGATGCGAATGAACGATTCTTGCAATCCGTAAGCTGTTGATTCGCGAATCTGTGTGGCCGGGTTCATTGAAATCCCGGGGCACGCCGGAAAGCGACTGGGCGTGTTCCGAAGGGTCCCGTTGAGCGTTCGTGTGAATTTCTCAAACTCACTCCACTCATCGTGGGCTAGTTTGGACCTCTCTATTAGAGCGTGTAGCGTGCTCGATAAAACGGATATATTTTCCAAAATCTTCACCACAACCAAAACTTCGAGTCTACCTGCACTCTACATACCACACTTCAACCGTATTTAAACGTATTTTTTAAACGAGGCACTTTTGAGAAAACGTTATATCGGCTTCCAAACCCAGACTAGAATGAACGAGCCTTTCCGAACTCAATCTCCTCCTCCTCATTTTTTCTCATCTCTTTTCTTCTTCCATCGTATTCCTCTCCTTGTCTCGTCCATTCCCGAGCTGCCTATCTCCGGATTATGTGTTGTTGCATTTCATTTTATCTCTTTTGATAATAGGTTGCGTTTCGCGAGGGGTACAAATTTATTTTTCAGACAAATTTGAATCCAAAATAATTTCACATTCTCCATTAGATATAGGTTTTTTCTTTGTTTTTTTACAGTATAGGTTTTGTATTCGTAAGATTAACAATAGAGGTAAGATTAAATTTTAATAACAATTCAATGTTTTTATTTATTTTAATTCACAACTTTTAGTTTTTTTTAAATTTTCAATTAATGTTCCCAAAATATGTTGTGCCTTGTTTATTGTAACCGAAACCATCGGTAACAATTATCCTCTCTCACGATATGACAATTTATTGTTGGAAAACAAAATATCGGATTAACGACTTGTAATTATTTGATCAATTCTACAGCTGGATCTTTAAAATTTTGAACAGTTTCTAGGTAAAAATTCAGGTTGTCCTCCTGGGTTACTCGATTGTCGCTCTTCTGTTGTGGTCCATTTATTCTCTTAACCAAATAAGTAAATACCTCACCTTATATAATTGTCTGAACTCCCAGCTTCAATTATTAGCTGGAAAAACCTAACGATTTTTGTTAACTCATTTATTCATCTGCATTTATGTTAATCACTCATTGGACGCGTCCTCCATTGACATTCATTCAATACAAACATACATTCCATTCTCACACCTAAACTTCTACCTTTAAACTAATTATTTCCTATACCAGTGACAAGAGTATTGTTACGTCATCATGGAATTGCCTACTTTAGCATATGATCGCCTTATCGAATATGTTATATTATCAAGACATTATCAGGGTCATAGGGCATCAATGTTGAATTGAATCAACTCCGCACAATTTTCAGGGATTCCCTTAGTAGATAGTCCTGCTACTGACCATCATCGTCGTGACTCTGGTCTCCAGCGATGTGTCATGATTATGTTCTAAACTTAAATATTTGACTACCGTCCGTCACTACTCCGATTTATTCAAAAAGATCTTTAGAGATTGAGCATTTCGGTAACGGACTAAGAATTGGATGAGCATCATTGGCGAAAAGACCTTATTTTATATATTAATCTCTAATAGACGCACCTTAAGGCTAGAGATGTGAATCATTTAGGCAGACGCCAGACGCCACTCGAACAAGCATCTGTCAGAATACAGGCTGAATGAATCAACTGAATCCCGACGTCGCATAAGCAAATCGACAACCGAAAAATATTGAGATGTTCATAATCTCAAGATTTTCATTTATTCTTATATCTTTGTTTTACTTTCAGGACTAACGATATAAACCACTCGAAAGTACTGGCGAACATTACTTTCCAGGAAAACGGACGTTACATCCAAGATTTTTTTTATGTAAAGGTTATCCGACTTCGTCAGTAGATGGGAATAACCAGCGCGGGGAAACATACATTTTCAGTGCAAAACGTTAACAAACGAGCATAAATTCCATCCAAAAATCCAAGATGGCTGAGTTGGGGATATTGACAAGTCGGATAACCTTGAGTACATAAAAAAAATCCTGGTCACATCTACGCATAACAATGAAAATTCTATTTGTAGAGTGTGAACGTTGAACGAAACTGTTTACGTGAACTAGTGTTTACTCCGGTTGAATGGATTACCTATTTTTATTTGTAGAGTCTATGATTTTGTTGGTACCAAGACCATTATCGGTAGCCTGAGGATTTTTTTTGACAATATGGGCAATGAAGTGAATCAAACCCTTTGAAACCACAGACATAGCAGATCAGACCTTTGATGGAACGACATTGCTCGAGCTGGTGATCGGGCTGACGACAGTTAACACGTACGTTCGGTGCGGGAGGCTTGAATCCTGATACTAGGAAATCTAATGTTCTGTTTGATTTCGATGGACCCTCCTGAGGATCGGGGGCCGATGACTTAACGGACCCGTTGTTGTCTTCCTTTGGCTTGAGTCCCCTGTCGTTTGCCTTCAAAAACTTTGGCTTGTCTGGTGGAATCGACAAAAACAGTCGATTTTGAGTTTTTCCAGTACTCAGTTTGTCCAGTATTCGACTTCTGTTGTCGAGAGGAACTAGAATTTTGAATGGGGGGTTCTTTTGGGAAATTATATTAACAGATTTTTCAATACCGAATACTTTCTGATACATGAAAAAGTTGGACGCATCAATAAGGTATCCTGCTTCAATTAATTGGGGTAGGTCTTGAACTGGCTTCCACAACAGAGCCTTTTTGTAATCAGGTTTCGTCGTAGAATATCAAATGTTTCTCTATCATCCATGGGGCTAATCATGGATCGAAACATTTTGTCCATGTCAAAATAAAACTCCTGGAACGTTTCACCCCGTTGTTGGCGTCTCTGGTATATTCTTAAGCGCACTAGGGTATCCAGTTCTGGATGCACGAAAGTTTTTCGAAGCTCGTTAATTAAATGTTGCAAATTAATCAATCGACCGCTAGTCCTCATTGGCATGTACCAGTTCGCTGCCGGTCCCGGTAATTATGAAAATATAAAAAAATAAAATATATGCAATTATGATCGCTTAATTTATTTAGTTTATGAAAACAAGATAAATTAAAATATAAAATTTGGGGGACTAATAACATCGCATTTTTAGGTACCAAACATGTGCATGAGCTCGGAGGATTAAATAAAAACATCTGCTGGAGACATATTTCAAGGCAGGGTTGATTTGTAAGTCGTGGTTCATTTGGTAAATAATTTAAAAACAATTATGTCCACTAAATTGCGTTGATATCGTGGCTGAAGACATCATGGCATCCTTGGTTGATTCGGTAGGCCATTTCTCCAGGACAATTTGGAGATATTACAACATCTCATATGCCTGGATTTGTGACGCACGAGAAAGACAAATACTCGGGGGACGTAATTGAGTTGATGCCATGGCTAGGGACTTTATGGAACCCTTGGTTGATTCGGTAGACCATTTGATTTAAGCTCCAGAATAATTTGGAGATCTTCCAACATCTGATATGTCTGGATTTGTGACACAAGTGAAAGACAAATACTCGGAGGAAATAATTGGGTTGAAACTGCGGGTAGGGACATTATGGAAGCATTCGTTGATTCGGTAGGCCATTTGTTTCAAACTCCAGGACAATTTGGATATCTCTCAACATTTTTTTTTTGTCCTTATTAGCGAGACTTTCAGCCCTGGACTGGCTCGTCTCGACAATCTTTCAGCATCTCATATGCCTGGATTTGTGACGCAAGTGAAAGACAAGCTAGAGACTTCATGGAAGCCTGGTTGATGGTTGATTCGATAGACCATTTAACTCAAACTCCAGGACAATTTGGAGATCTTACAACAACTTATATGCCTGGATTTGAGACGCAAGTAAAAGACAAATACTCGGAGTACATAATTGGGGTGATACCGCGGCAGAGGACATCATGGAAACCTTGGTTGATTCGATAGACCATTTTACTCAAACTTCAGGACAATTTGGAGATCTTACAACAACTCAAATGGCTGGATTTGAGACGCAAGTGAAAGATAAATACTCGGAGGACTTAATTGGATTGATACCGCGGCTGGGGGCACCATGAAAGCCTTGGTACATTCAATAGACCATTTTATTCATACTCCAGGACCATTTGAAGATCTCTATGCCTGGATTTGAGACGCAGGTGGAAGACAAATATTCGAAGGACATGATTGGGTTGAATCCGCGGTTGGGGACATCATGGAACTCTTGGTTGATTCGGTAGACCATTTGATTCAAATTCCAGGACAGTTCGGAGATCCTAGTACATCATATTTTATTATCACACATGTTTCGTGTATAGTTTACAGATTATAGAAAACATTTTCTGAAGCTTCATACATCCTGTAGAAAAAAAATACCGAATTATCATCGTATGCATAGTAGGGATGCTCAAAATGTATTCTTATGTTCCGGGTGATGTCTTTTATGTGTTATTTTATCATTTCCATCATTACTACATGCATAGATATCTTTTTTGGTAATGAAATATATCTCCAAAATCGCATTTTTCTAAATCCGTTGCTTTATTCCCACAGCCCTAGTGAAAAATTGAACCCTAGATACAGGGCCGGATTTATGGGGGAGGGGGTCGTGGCCCCGGGCCTCCACATATCTAATGTACCAAAACCAACCTTTTTTGAACATTTTGGGGCCCCCACAAGCTGTCGGCCCCGGAGTCCCCTTTCGGCTAAATCCGGCCCTACCTAGATACCATATTTTGCAATGTCCAGAAACTAGAAGAGATGGCTAAGAGGTTGGTGAAAGAACTGAGAAAATCGGTTGAAAAACCACTGAGATATAGTCATTTGAAAATTAAGTTGCAACGATTTTCTGCACGAATGTATCCGCGTAAGTTTTTTAGCGAATAAATCCTAGTGTTAATAACCCTAGCAGCACAATTGAGACCGTTTTTGTTGCTGCAACTCTAATGTGACCGAATTCATTTCCATGTAGGTAACAGAAATCTTAATACCACATGTGTGCTGCTCGGGAACGTTAGTAAGTTTTAAAATACAGATTTCCGAAATATCTTCACACATTCTTCATATAAACTTAAAAGGAGTTTGGCATCATCAGAATGTTGACGGATTTTAATAAATCGAAGCATCAAATAGTATGGAATAAGAGTAAAGAAGGGTCTCCGGGCCTTCTTTCAAAAATCCGGTTCTTGGGTGACTCCGTGGATGTTCTATCCTTTATATTTTCATTTAGTTTTTAGATAATCATTGACAACAGTGACATTAATGATCTATGGTTGATAACATGTACGGAAAAAAAGCACACCTGTGCTTTGAGCTACTTTTTGTTGCATGCAAATGTCGCACGCAATTGATGCTTTCTAAGCTTGTTTAGTAACTGATGTTAACGTATTGCAACGTTTTTGAAATCAAAGCTCATTCGAAGATGTGTATTAGTAAGCGTAATGTTCTATCAAGTTAGGCTGGTTTTGAAATACCTATGTTTTTAATTATTCCATGCCTCATGATCCTTCAACATTATTTGAAGTTGTACGTTCCACCGCCGTTGGAGGTGACAATGGGTGGATAATTCATTATATTTATTTAGACTTCATTTATACATGATAATAACATAATAGAACTAATATCAGATTGATTAATATGTAAGGGTACAATATTTGCCAGTCGTAAGTAGCTTTGATTCCCGGTTGGCTCGAGGTGATCTTGTAGGTTGGAATTATTGTGCTTTGCCAAACAATATACAAAATTCGAGCATTGTTTTTCATCGAGAGCTCCTAATCAATATCAAGTAATCATGTCTAATGAACAGCTTGAAGTCGCTCGAAGTGGATCCCGTCTCGCCCGTGTCGATGGCAGAAACTTTGAGCGACTTCAACCTGCTGTGAGAATCTGAGAATGCATCTTCCTCATCTTCCTAGAACAAGATGGAACCCCTGTGAACGGGACAACAACAACATACTCTTAAAGGAACTTTTGGTTACTTGGGATCATTCCCCCAAAGGCGTCGTCGTTTGCGTGGGCTGTTGGCTAGCGAGCTGCAGGCCCCTGATCCTGTGGTTCGCTTCTTCAAAGGTGATGTTGAATTTTATTTGGGTATTTGTCATGGCAAGTTTGAGTCCATCAAGAAGGATTTGGGGTACAGGTGTCCGAATAAAGAGGTTTTTCGAAACAGGTTGCTTCACTTGGGTGCTCGGCTCCAAATCGTTAAAAACTACGCCGTGGGAGAAAGCCAACCAAAGGTGGCAAAACATTTTTCAGCCTTCCATCCCAGGCTTTGCTGTTCCGCGTCAGGCAGAGAGTACGAGAGCGGTAGAAATTACCGATTACTATCGTCGGCCCTAACGGATGGCCGATTGGAATGTAAAAAAATATTCTGGGAATGATAAAGGCACAGGGCTGAACTAATTCTTGAACACAGTCCACCATTACGCAGAATCAGAACAGGAGAGATCCGACAAAGGAACTTGCTCTTCCCTGTGTTTGTGAAGAAGAAGAAAAAGTCAAAGAAGGAGATGAAAAAGGCAAGTGAAGAAGAAAGAAGAACCAAGGAGAAAGAAAGCGAGAGACCCTCCGTATAGCCGCTACTGTGCTGCCGCCGACGAAGGGGCCCCTCAATGAGAGCAGTGAGTTGACCAGTGCCGTAGCGAGGAAGAGTGATAAGGTCAGAGTTGAATATAATTTTTTTAATTGGAAATATTTCTTCATTTCTCTTATTATCTATCTAAAATCCGAAGCCAAATAGAAGTATTCTGCTCCAGGCCGCCCTGCCGGGGCAAAATTATAAAGGTGGATGCTCAGTGTAGGGTTCTATTGACGTCATAGTGGATGATGGGCACTAATGCACGGAAACGGTGATACAGGGGAGGGCTGTCAGAAGGGACTGGGGAGAGGGACACTCGAATAAGAGGAGTGAAGAAGACGTGCAAGGATCCGGATTCATAGCAATCGCTAAGTTGCGGACCGGACAGGATAACGACGAGGGCCCAGGACACTACACTCAGGACTTTCAATATATAAAGATCTTGGACGTTCAATCATCTTTCTCTTTCAAGCGCATGGGAGGATAGCATTTATGTTTTCGTCGGGAAACGCTTCCGAAGCGTGCATTTAGATTTGAATTCCGGGAGGCTTGTCCTTAAATGTATACCGTCCGGTGTTCGGGTAACAAAAATGCTGTTACTGTGTCACATTAATTCATTCGTAACAAAAATCAACCAAAATGCTGCCAGCATTGCCAGCAACCCATCCACTCTAGCAGAACCTGCTCCGAAAATAGAAGAGCTACTAAAATCATTACCATTCTGAGGGATGCAACTTAATCAGAATATAACAATATTGGCTACTTGTCATAAAACGAGTAAATAACCACAAATTTTAGAAAGTTGATAACGTTTCTGTAAGTATTTTTTTTATTGAAAGATGCGAAATTTCTAAACAATTATTAAAACGCAACACTATTCATATTTTATATATTTATTGTTGATTCTGATAATAAATACACATTTCATACAATGCAGCTCCTAGTTAGACCAATGTACATTATTGTGTGACGAAATCTTCCTACTTTGTTTGAAAATTGAAACTTTCTGCATATGAACCAGCAATAATACACTTCTAAAAATATGAAACTAGATGATACCTAGCTCATTAAGCTAATGTAACAGACAGGTTTGCTTCTCCGAAGACAATCAATTCGCATTCAACACGAGGAAAGAAATGTCAAGATCGCTTGACTACGTTATTTTTTGTAATCTGTTGCAGTGTGCTAATGAGGAAAACCAGCGAGATTCTGGTTCGGGGGAGATACTTCTCATGATTGCTACATAATATTCCTAAACGACTATTGATGACCAGATTCAATCAAATAAAACCGAAAAAAAAATCCGCTTTCCGTCGGCGAAAAGATGGTAACCATGATTGTTTTTGATTTTTATGTTGTCTATGCAGCGCTGTTGCCATTCCCGTGGTGAAGGGAGGAATAAAGGTCGCCACATAATAGTTTTATTTTTTTATTTTTTGTGAATCATTTTTCTTCGATTTCTCTAGAAACGTGACTTCCCATGCGATCACTACACTTCTAATTTTAAAGTACACACATATCTTGAAGATTCACATCAATTGAATGGCCGAAATAATCTACTCATTTTTCAGCAACTTTGATCTATTTTTGTTAAAACGCACATGTATTATAAAACCATTCGTTCTTTTTATAACTGTACATTTTATTAAATTGTTTTCAATTTTTGAATATTGTTGAATATGTGTCGCGTTGTGGCCAAATAAGAAGTCAACTTGAAAGAATGGAAGAAATATTGTGCCTTACTTTAATGTTATTTGGCTGGTTCCACAACATCTGATAGTCTATTTTACAAAACATCTAAGCGCATCTGATCGGTTTCTTTTTCAAAAAAAAAAATGTAAACGAAGACAGTTGAACAAAATCAATAATTTCATTCTGCTACACAGTTTTCTTAATTATTTAACATACATTTTTGCTATGATACATTTAGTCAGAACGAAACGCATCTTGATTTCCAAGCCGGACCTTTGAAACAGGACGACTCGGTACACTTTAAAACCCCTAGTTGTAATGTTATCAATTAATTTTATCCTACTTCACAGCCTGTGATTCTTTAAAACTATGCAATGTTTGTAATGAACGAATAGAAAGTCCTGATTGATGTTTACTTATTTTGTTATTCATTCCCTCAATCACTTGCAATCCAAAAAAGAAACCGAATTTAAAATTGTCTTTTGACAATGTTCATTTTCTTTCCTTTTAATCATACAATCTCTGCTTTATTGATTGCTATTTTAGTTTTGATGGGTTTTCTTTTATTAACTTTCGTATGTGTTTTGTTTTCAACATGGCACTTATTTTCTCACATGATCCTAATTTGTGGTTTGCTTTTCTTGTTTTGTTTTGTAAGTCTCTTAAGAGCTAAAACTGTTTTGCTTCACCGTTTCGGCGAAATTAGTGGCACAAAAGAACGCATATCGAGTTCAAACAGAAAACTGCGGAAATGTTGCACATTTGTTTTAAATCCTTCAGATCTTTAATATTTAGTTTGTTTCCATGTGTGGATTGTGCAGCGGGAAGAATATACCAAAAATAACGCAAGATATTTTCCATTCTTTAAATGGATGGGGTGTGAAACGATTTTGGTCAAATGGAATAAGATGATGAATGTTTCAATATCGATGAGATTGACCTGAAGAGTTTATTTTTTCAGAAACAGAAGTACATTGTTTCTCACTGAATCACATATCACATACATGGTTAAACACTTTAGCATGGATATTTTCTAAAACCCATTTTTTGTGACATTTCACACAACACACTTTCTATACATATTGTTTAGGCTTTCCAACGAATCAACTTAAAAAGAATCAAATTATTTCACCAAATAGTGGTGCCGCCTTCCTAGAATTGCGTCATGACAGCAACAATATATGCTTCGATATACCATTTTCTTCACAACTTTCAAGACCAATGGCCGATCGTTGCAAATTCCATAGTGATCAACTAGGCTTTTTTGCAAGCAAATTGGTTTAAGATTTCTATATAAAAAGTTGGCTAATATCTTTTTTAGATTTCGTGCACACACATACGTACCCATACATACACACGGACAGACAGAAATTTGTACAGTTCGTAGAACTCACACACATTGGTTCGTTTCTGGAGAGAAATGATAGCCATTCGAAACAACTTATTTGTACGAGAAAGGCAAAAACATTGGAACTTGCAGCACGAGAAAGGATAAATGTAGAACTCAAGGCCAAATGACACCGAAACAATTTTAAGTGGCCTGAAAAAAATCGGCGCAGTCTAAATACTTATTTCCGTAAACAGTCAAACACATGTCCTCAAACATGTGATTGGCTGTAGAGGTCTCTTGGTCAATCCCGTCAAACATTGAAAACCACTTTAACGAAAATTCAAAATTACAAAAAAAAATTCACTTTACATTTTAGACTTCCTCCTGTGTAAACCACGTGCCGCATCAAACCATACTTTCCTTCTCCGGTGTCGACTGTAGTTCCCCAAAACCCGTCACTCCGGCCACACCCACCGGCAACACTCCCACCTTCCGCAAACTAGACTCACTCGTTTTAAACCCGATTATACCGACCAGCCACGACTTTATAGATCCGCGCGTAAGAGATTTTTTGCTGCAACTGTCCTCGTCCGGTGCGCCAACGTTCTCCAACGAGTACCACCGCTTGTGGGTGCTGAGGCTATCTTCCTGCCCCGGGGTCACCAGCGAGGTCTGCCGCATCAACAGCGGACAGTGCGAGTCCTCATTGTTTCCAATGGAACCGTTGCAGTTGTTGTTCAGATACTTGTGGCCGTCCCCCTGGATGTAGTCCTCCGGTACCGTCGTTATGATCATCTTCGATGACCGGTCTTTGTCGATCGATTCGCTGCTGATCGTGCTGACTCCAGCATCCAAAGATTGTGAGCCCTTCTGCACCATGCGAGGTTTCCTTTCCAACTTAATACTTTCCAGCCGCTTCCGGACATCACTGGGGAACGGATCCAACGAGCGGCTCTCCCGCAGGAATGTCCCCGTGGTGTTGATGTTGTGGTAATCATCCGTAGACGCGATGGAACGGAGCTTATTCCTAACTCTCTTACTGCTATTGTTAAAGATGACTTTCTTCACTAGACTATCACTAGAATGGGTTTTATCTATTGCATTTTGCTGTTCTAAAGTACTTTGGGAGTCGTCATTGATGCACAGTGGAATTCGATCCAGCTTTCGCTGTTGGGCACGGGGCGAGTCTCGCACCGACGGTTCAAATGACGAACCATGCAGACTGTAATTGCTTTCGAGATCTTTCAGCGCACTGGACTGCCTTCGGCTGCCAGCAGTGTAATTAGCGATTGCGATGATACTAGGCTGTCGCGAGTCGTAGGTCAGCCGTGGAGATCGTCGTGGCCTACAAAACAGCGGCGGAGGTAGATCCTTGTAGTCGACTGGCATCTTCTGGATGGCTCGATCGGTCGCTGCTTCCAGCCAGTATGTCATCACTTCACCTTTCCCTTTCATCGAGATGAGGCCCCGTTCGACCACGACGTAGCCACCAAGCCGGTCAAGCGCTTCCTTACACTGACCTGATATGTGAATTTTAAGCGCTTCACCGTTGGATTCCATCCGCGATGCCGTGTTGACTGTATCGCCGAACAGACAATACCTGGGCATGGTAAGTCCCACGACACCGGCCACAACCGGACCGGTGTGTATGCCGATTCGCAGCTTAAGTGTTTCGTTTGGACGATGTGAGATTCGATGCGACCTTACGGCTTGCAGCAGTTCCAAGGACATCGAGGCTATTTCCCCTACGTGTCGGTTTTCATTGGCGATTGGAAGACCAGAGACCTGCAAAACAGAAATATATTGAAAAGAAAAGCGTTAATACTGGAATTTATAACATTTTATCTGAAATAAGAGAGTCCTTATGCCTAATCTTTATAGATTCTCAAAAAGATAATTTTTGAGTGATAAGCCTGAAACCCCTGAAACCTCTCTTCTTGGTTTCATTTGACTACATTATGATTTTTGTATAGTCTATTATTTCATTTTATAACGATAATTTAAATTTAATTAAATTGAAAGTAGAATTAGGCCTTAATTGAACCAAACCTGAAATAAATGATTACCCATCCCGGATTTATTTGGAACAAAAGTCATGGTTTAAAGCAGCAGAACAGTAAAGGTGAATATTTAGCATTTCACTCAAACACGTAAAATTCGATCAAAGTTTGCAATATTTTTCTGCACAGGAAAGTACAGACTTCAGACTTTTGAATTTGGTATTTGAGACATTCTTACTATTACGCGTATGTGACGTTTATGCTAATAGCATCGGTAATGGTTTGGGTATAGACCTATGCGCCGAAGTACTTTAGAAAGGCGACGGCGTAAAGCCATTTTTACACCGGCGGCGGCAGCGTCGGCGGCGTCACGCCGTAAGCAATATTCGGCGGCGGCGGCGTGAATCGGCGTGAAGAACTTTGAGCATACCGTCTTCGGGGGTGGCAATGGGTCAAATGGGGGTGAGAATGGGTCACTGTTTCAACTACTTAGAATGCTTGTAGAATGGAGTGAATGTATCTGAGGCCAAGAAGACTAAAATATAAGAGACCTTTTTGAACTATTTTACTCTACGACCTCCAAGCTGCCGGTGAGAGCTATGACCCATTCTCAAATTACGCTGCAAGGCATATGATTAAGGTGACCAGACGTCCCGCTTTTTCGCCATTTCTCGGTTTACAATTTTATTTCGTCCAAAAATCTCGCGAGTTTAAGGAATTTTGACAAGCCTGCTTTGGTGTATTCTAGGGATCCTAGTCAAATCCTCATAGACACAAGAACGAGGAAAGATTCAATTGAATATCTGCTAAAAGAGCTTTAATAAGTGAATTGAAAGGTTTGAACGTGCTATTGAGGAATATTTTACTCAATGTGCAACAATAACAATGCTTCTAAAGTGAAGAACTGAAATCATTTCAAAATTTACAGAATTAATAAATTTTCGAGATTTTTCGACTAAAGCCTGTACACGTTATATTTCGGACAGTTCGATAATGCTCAATCGATTTATCGCCATTTCATCAATTTAGACGTGAGCTAAACATGCTGAAAGCAGCACACAAACCGTAGAGATTCAGCTGTCATGTAAATGGATTGTCTCCGTAGTTTGTAAAAATGTTTAAAAATCGCGTTAGAAGATGGGTGTCCGAAATTTAACGTGGACAGGCTTTATACAGTCTGAATTATTATAACAAATTTTTAAATGTTGTCCAACGTTTCGACATCGGGTTCGATGTCTTCTTCTGGGAAAACAATGGTTTGCTATTTGTTACGGAACGCCCATCATACTTAACAAAAAGCGATCAATATTTTTCTCCTGGAAGAAGACATCGAACCCGATGACGAAACGCTGGACAAAATTTAAAAATATGTTCTAATAAATCAGACTGCATTGCCGAAAAATCTCGAAAGTCAACACTACAGTAGAAGTCAACTACTAGAAATAATTTAAAAAAATAATAATGGTCCTTTGGCCCAATTTCTGCCAGTTCTGAAAGGATAGTTGGCTAAAGATCTCTGAATGTAGGATCCCTAGCTCAACAATTCCAACTTACATCGTGTTCGTATGTTTATTATTATTTTAGTAAAAACTTTACTTGAAATCTAAGCAAGTTCGACGAATTTTAAGTAGCTCGTATCTTTTTTTTGTTTCAAGCTTATGGAAAAATTTATGATAAATCGTCTGTCAGTTTGCGGGGAATAATAAAAAACCTGAGAAAGATGTAGGCATTTTAAGCAAATTTGAGCGCTCTGCCTAATTGCATAAAACGAACAATACGATCATTTTGAATGTTAGCTAAAAGAATCATGCAACCAATACAAATAAATTTAACCTTCAGGAACTTGCACCGTTGTAAAAAGTTGAACAGATTCATTCACAAGAGAGGTGAGATTGTGTGATTGATCCAGAACTAAGCGAGTCCCAGTGGGGTTTATCAATTTTAAAATTTTGACTTAAGCACATTTTAAATAAAAACAAGGATTTAACAATTTTTTAGGGATTGCTTCGGAAATTCTTTCACGGAGCCTTTGGGAATTGGGAATTCGAAACCTTGTTCCCTTCGGAACCTTCCTTTAGAAGAAAACCTTCGGAATTTGATTTAGGATTTATATTAAATTCCTTCGGGAATTTCTAACAAAAATTCTTCCAGTAATTCCTCTAAAAAGTTATTTTTGGTATTTTTTCGAAATGTTTTTCTGGAATTTATGTTGACAAAGTGATCGTGCGAGAGATCGACGCCCACCGCGGGCACTCCATCGAGACAGGCGGAGAGAAGAGAGTGCTCATCGGTTCCCCTTGCTCATAAAACGTCGCTCGGTTAGATACACGAGTTGGCGAGCAGAAGACGGGTGAGCTTCAGTGCCAGCACATCAAACTTTGGTCGGTGTCCAATCTAGGGTGTGGATAGTGCAGCCTGTAAGGCACTAGGTGGTCATTGCAACAATAATATCCAATCGTTAATCACCAGACCAGAATCGAAACGTAAATTCGCTGTCAGGAAGTTTGTGCCGGTAGACAATTAAAGGCAGGTCAAGCCACGCGCTTTGGCGTAACATCGTGTAACAGTGGACGATCAATTTTCTGGATAAAGTGTTCCCATAACCGCTATCAAACACCCGTGGCGCAGAGTAGGCGAATTGCTGGCCTGGACACCTACCCTCGCGCAATAAAGTTAAAGTTAGAGAACCGGAAGCCCCTTATTAGGGGCCTTTTTCTCTTACTTCGTTTCGTTTGATCAAGGGCACGTGAAGGACATTCGTGAGTGCGTCGTTCTCGCGGCGCAGGATCATCGTGGCATCGGTCAGCGGTCTTTGCGGCACGCCAGGTGACTGTGGCGACATCGCGGAATAGCTCACAGGTGCCACAACAAGCCAGAGCTGACGAGCTTTGGTATGCTGATGACACTCGCGTCGAGCATGCGGCGTGCAGAAGAAAATCCCCAGTGCAATTGCACCTACCTACGCACAGCCCGTTTCAGTCGACTAAGGCGGTGACGGTGGCGGCGCCGAAGCCAACGGGGTTCGGGGTGCGTAACTCAACGTGAGTAATGTTATATTAGATATAAGGGAAGGATAAAGGAAGCAGGAATCAGAGTGCGTGTTGGCTCTTGTTTCGGACGACAGAACAATCGCGCGATTTGCCGAAATTTTGTGTTTTGCATTGCGCGGCTGGTAATAAAGTTAATTAGTTCAGTGCGTGTTGGCTCTTGTTTCGAACGGCAGAACGATCGCGCGATTTCCCGAAATAATGTGTTTTGCATTGCGCGGCCGACAATAAAGTTAATTAGTTCAGTGCGAGTTGGCTCTTGTTTCGGACGGCAGAACGATCGCGCGATTTGCCGAAATTTTGTGTTTTGCTTTGTTTTTCCTTAGGACGGTTCGTAAGTAAATTGATGAATATATTTTATTATTTTTTATTATTTTTACAGCATATACTGTTATTGACAAACGCTCTATATTGTCGAATAGAGCTCCCTATTATTCACCTTTCCCACTAACACAAATTTTCCTTTCCGAGACATCTATGAAGGTAGTATGGGTTCCCTGCATCTTCACTAGTAGATGTTGAACTAACATTCCTTCCCTTCCTTCCGTGATTGTAAGGACATGGCCAGGTATACAACTGCTACTGTATAGGAAAAGGTACTAATCCCAAGTATAATCACAATCACATATGCTATGCTATGCTAAATGTTTTTCTGGAATTTATGTTTAACTTTCTTCAGGAATTCTTTCCGAATTTCCTATAGGAATTCCTTCGGACATTCCTCCGGAAATTTCTTTAGCAACTCTTCCAGAAATTCCTGCAGAATGTAGATCTTAGAAAATTTCCTTTAAGAATTCTTTCGGGAATATCTTCTGAAATTCTTTTGGGAAATCTTCGGAAATTTCGTTTATAAATTCCTCATTTTTTTAATCCATCGTTTAAGTGTTTTTAATTGAAAATAAGTTTAACACTCAAATACCTTTTTTTCGAAAATTCCTTTAAAAATTGCTCCAAATCAGAATTCGTTCCGGAATTATTCCTGCAGGAATTTTGTGCGGTTCACAGAAAAAATCCTAAGAAAGTTCTATAGGAAAAATAAATAAAAGGGCTTTCCGGAGGGTTTTCTGAAGGAATCTTTGGATGAATGTCCAAAAATAATTCCTGGTGGCTTTTCCAAAGAGTTTTTCAAAGAAAATCCTGGAGGGATCTCTGACTCATTTCTTGAAAGAATAACCAAAAAAACCTGAAAAGATTTTCGAACAGAATTTTAAAATGAATTACTGAAGGAATATCCTAAGGAATTCTGAATGAAACTTACAAAGGAATTTTGAATGGATTTTGCAAACAAGTAGCTATTGGAATATAAATAAAAAATTCTATATTTCTCCAAAAAAATCTCAGAAATTACGGACAGCACAAAACAACTCAATTTTGACTTTAGCAATTGCGGATATAAACCGTTCCGATAATTATAAATACACTAAGATAAAGTCACCAATTGAAATACCGTTTGTTATTCAATGAAAATGTCGATACTTCCTATAAATTACATCCTAGTCATCCAAGTGATGTATAAGTTCCGATTTTTTTGCTTAAAATTAGGAAAATATGAAGCTTTGATTTTTGACCAAAATTTGTTTTTGCACAGAATGGGTTATTTTTGGAACGTGTTTTTTGGTAAATTACCTAGAAAAGAACTTATAATATAATTTTCAATACAACGCTTAATAATGTATGTCTTTTCGCATTAACGACGAGATCTGGCTGGAAAATAATTTCAATGACATGAAAATTTCGAAAAACCACAAAAAATAATAGCAGAAAAACACGTTGTGCAAAATCCTCGAAACATTGCGAAAGAAAAAATATAGAACGTAAAGAATTTAGAATATAAGAAATTAGAATATTATTAGAATATTAAATAGAATGTTAGGCTATATGTAGCCATAAAACAGTAAATTATTTGAATTTTTTAATTATTTTTCAAATTATTGGAACGGTCTATATTTGGATTTTCTCAAGAATTCCTTGGGAATTTACTACAGGAGTTCCTTTGAAAATTTCAAAGGACTTTTTTTTCGTAAATACCTCAAATAATTTCCTAGGAAATATATTTAGGAATTATTTCGGTAAGTCATCAAGAAACTCATTCTAGTAAACCTTCAGAAATTCGATCGGGAATTACTCCTCCTTAAAATACTTCCACAAATAAAACCAGGTTTTTCTTTGAAATTTCCCTCGGGAATTGCTTCAGAACTTCTTAGGCACCTAGGAAATTTTTTGAAGAATTTCCTGGAAATTCCTTCAAAATTTCTTCTAAGAATAATTCGCCCTTCATACAGCAGTGCATTGAAAGCAGAATGGTGATTAAATTCGACTGTACTATTTGGTGGAACCGTATGCAGAGCAAGACTCAAGCCAGGATGGTGGATAACTGCATAAATACATAGGTAACTGTACCAGATTTGGCCATGTTCCTAATTTGCCCAATTTCTCCCATAACTCCGAAAATAAAACAGGGTTCAGGGTTGGCCAAATTAGGCACTAAGGTGGCCAAAACCGGCACACTTGCCCTACATACTTTTGAAAATTCCTACAAAATTTCTTCGAAAATTATTTTAACAATTTCACTGAACCTTTTCCAGGTATTCCATAAGATATTCCATTTCCTCGGAAATTCATCTAGTAATTCCTTCGGAATTTCCTTTCAAAATTCTTGGACGAATTTTCTGATATCAGATATAATTTACTTACCCCATCCGTATGTCTTCCTCTCGGTGTTGTCTCCCCAAGGAAATGTGTCTTTGTCCCGTTACAGATGTGAAACATCACCAAGAATGCACCCTAAATTCCTTTCCCTTCCTACTGTATTATTGTATTCCCTAACCTCAACTAAACCGCGAGTCTTTCGGTTCCTCAAAACTAACCCTATGCTATATATAATAGCCCTGTTTGTCTGTCCGGTGACTAGCCAACCAGACGCAGCACACGGGGAAATTTCACAAAAAAAATAAAATATTCGACACTTCAATTCTTTTTTACTATCAGATGCAGAAAACTAAAGCAGTGACAACCTTAGACAACCAGACACAGCATTTGATGAAAAAAATCACAGACATAAGACGTTGAAAATTTTGATTTTTTTTAATGCATGAGTTAAACAACCGTTTATATTGACAAAAAAACACTTGCCACGGGCGCTACTGCGTCCACAAATAAACTAGTATATAAGAATCATAAAATGTATAGAAAAATATGATTTCGGCTCCGTAACGCTTCATGGCAATTTAGCCTACCAAATAAACGAAAGATTAAAAAAAATATAATTTCCTCCTAAAGGAATTACCGATATTCTTAAATTTCTTAAATAATTTCTTTGAACATTCCTCCAAGAATTTCTTCGGAATTTTCTTCAGGGATTGCGTCAGAAAATTCTCCAGAAATTACTAAGGAGATACATCCAGAAATTCCTCAAGACTCTAATAGTTTTCTTTATATGTTCCTGAAAAACTTCCTCCAGGACTTCCTTTGTAAATTATTTCAAGAAAATTTATATGGGAATTGTTTATCCAAATAAAGTATTTTATTGGTCTGTTGGATTACACTGTTGAAAGGAGATTATCTCTATCCCGCGGGCTTCGCGTAAGTGTCTCTGCTCTGCCTTGGAAATTCATCTAGTAATTCCTTCGGAACTTTCTCCGCAATTTCCTTCAAAAATTCTAAGACGTATTTTAGAATATCTCGAATTGCTAGAGCCATTTCCAAAGGCACTCCTATAGAAATTATCGACATTCTCAAATTTCTTGAATAATTTCTTTGCTCATTCTTCCAAGAATTCCTTAAAAATTTTCTCCAGGGATTCCTTCAGAAAATCCTCCTGAAATACGGGGATAAATCCAGAAAGTCCTAAAGACTAAGAATTTTCTTCATGTATTTCTTCAGAACTTCCTCCAGGACTTTTTTTTTATCTTTATTAATGTGTCCTCCAGGACTTACTTCGGAAATTATTTCAGGAAAACCAAGAAATTTCTTTGAAACTTTTTTATCAATATAAATCAAAACCAGTTTTTTTCAGAACATTTCTGGCAATTTAAGTACAAGGAGGAGTGAAGGAAATGTTCAATTTGGTGGGTCACATGCCCCATCGTGCTTTAGCTTTTTCATTCGTATATCACGAAGCCTATAACAATGATACTCCATGCCCAGGGAATTCGGCGGCGTGGAGGCAACCGGCGTATGGCGCGCCGCCGACACCTTGACCGGCGTCGGTGTTTGCCAAAAAGTGTTGGCGGCGGCGGCGCACAGGTCTACTGTGGCATATAATGCTGGAACATGGCTTTTCGGTCAAGCTCAATAGGCTGATTCGTACGTCTGGATGGATTCAAATCTAGCGTCAGAATATCTGGTAAATCACAAGGGGTGAGTCATCCGATTCGTTCATGACGTTAAATGGATTAAATCTTGATGCGATGCTCTCTCTAATTTACTATTCAACATAGCTCTGGAAGTTGCAAACTCTGTCAAAACTTACTTGGTGGTTTGCGCTCCATTGCGTCCGCTCCGTTCTGCGTTAAATCTTGTTCAAACTCAGGATTAGATCTAAACCCGCAAGTTGCTTGATTTTGATGTCTGTGCTTGCAATGCATGTACGTGATTTGTTGGTTTAGCAATTTATAAACTTTTTATCAATTATCGATAACAAATAGTTAAACATCAGCGGATTTTCAGATAAAAAAATAAAAATGCTGCCAATGCTGAGTCAAACGGTAGTAGCTTAAAATTGCAATGGTAGAAGAGAAATAAATTCACCGCTGAAAGAAAAGGCAGCATCTCTTTGTGTGATAGCTGAAGCACCGGAGAACATGGATAGAAACGATATGCGAAGGCTTTATGCGAATATCAATAGCGACTGCGCCAGGCTGCCAGACAAGACTATGGTGGCAGCCACATGGAAATGGCACGAAGATTTGTTGAACGATGAAAACGAAAGTGTATTAAGAAACAGAATGGACATAGTCGATGACGGTCAAGCTGTGGAACCACCAACGTTTGAATGAGGTAAAGAAGACACTAAATGAGTTAAAAAGCACTGTTGGAAAGAACGAGATCCTGGTCGAACTACTCAAACTTGGAAATGAATAATTTGTATTATAAACATAATCGAACCACGTACATGGGGGCTGAGAGTCCTTAACCTTCTAGCATGTGAATAGGATGATTTATGATGATTAATTTATACCGTTTTTCCATATTATCAACTGTTGGTCAAAATAACGATTGTATTATTGTTTCATGTAAGTGATCCCGAGTAGACGAAGATAGCTCAATAATATCAAATGTTGATAAGATAGCAAAATGAGATATGGACATGATTGATATAAGAGATAAAAGATCAGGCGACAATATCAATATTTTGCACTAAAATATCATGAGGATATCAAGATATGTTATTTGTAATAAGTGATCGATATCAAGTGCCATTATTTTGTTCTTATCCATAGCATATCTTGATATTTAAATGATATTTCGGTGCAAATTTTTGATATTGTGGCCTGTTCTTTTATCTCTTATATCAATCAAGTCCACATCATGTATTGTTATTCTGTTCATAGCTTCTGCACGGGATGTATGATTGAAACAACAACAATAGTCGATTGAAAGAAGCAGTGAATCAACGTTGAGACAACAGTATTGGAGCTTGAGACAAATTTGTTCACGTTGTTTGGCGCAACTATGGAAATAAATGTTTCAATCGTACAAGATTCTTCTGCGTGTTTGCAAACGCATCATAGCGAATCAACCCACCAACCTTATGTATTGCAATATATATACCATTTTCCTCATAGTTTTCGAAGACAATAACCAATCGTGATTAAATTCAATACTGATCAACTGGAGTTTGTCCCCTGCCGAAATCAACTTGTTGCGAGAAAATCAGTTAAAAATTACTATACGAAAAGTTGGCCAATGTTTTTTTTTTTGATTTCGTATGCACAATGCACATACACACACATACATACGTACTGACAGACATTTCTCGCTTAACTTTTCAAACGGACCTAAGTAACATTTTTTTCATGAATTAATTTGAATACTGCAATTAATAGCTTTGATGTTGTTCTGTTGATTGCGCTCTTTAAATTAATTCATGAAAAAAATGTTACTTAGGTCCTTTTGAAAAGTTAAGCGAGATTTGCTCAGTTCATCGAGCTCAGTCGATAGGTATATAACACCAAGGGTCTCCGAGCATACTATAGAAAGTTCGTGTATGGAGTGAAATGACAGTCCTTCGGTACAACTTTGTTGTACGAGAAAGGCAAAACAATACACTGGATTCTGTTTTTCACGATTTACATTTTCTCAATTCTTTCTCAATTCAATTCTCAATGTTTACCGCTTGATAAAATATCATGCGATTTTTCTTTGATTTATTCAGGATTGTTTGAAATATGTTGCAAAGATTTTAGTGGTAAACTGAGGTCACATGATCAAATATACGAGCGGAAAAAAATCGTGTAAAACAGAATCCTGTGTATAGCCAACCAGTTATCCAAATAGTTTCTTAGTATATGAAAAAGGTTAAAAAAATAACATCCAAATAAAAATGAAGAAAATTCATAGCTGGGTTAATTTCATGCCAACCGAAAACTTAGATATCTGTTGTAAAACTATTGTGAAATAATACGCACTCGAAAATGATAATCTGTGTTTTCTGTAAAGCAGCAATGACTAGAACCTTGCTTCTTCTGAGATCTGTGCTTACTTCAATCAAATCTAGGAATCATCATGTGTAGTCATTAGTTAAACCAAACTGACTTCCAAAGCTTTGCTAATTCTGTTAGTATATAGATGCAGTTCTAGTCATTTATGTCAAATTTTGCACTTACCACCATGTATGCATCGCCAATGGTCTCCACCTTGTACACGTCGTATCCTTTTATAATCCTATCGAAAACCGTGTATAGGTCGTTCAGGAAATTGACTACCTGCAGTGGAGTACTCTCGGCCGACATCGCTGTAAAACCAACGATGTCACTGAAGTAGATGGTCACCGAATCGTACGACACAGGCTCGACGCCCAAACCCATCGTAAGCTTCTCGGCAACCGGTTGCGGCAGCATCCGGTGCAACAAATCCTCCGTTTTTCGTTTCTCCTCACACAACAGCCTCGTTCGGTCCTGTACAATTTCCTCCAAATTGTTGGCATACTTCTCCATCATCTCCATCATTTGGTCCATGATGTTCTTTGACTTACCGCCTCGCATACGCTTCAGCCGATTTCTGTAAACAATAATCCTCATTAATTCGTACGAAATTTAAATGTTAACGTCCCGCGCTACCTGATCGAGACGAAATCGGGCCGCTGATCCGGATTCTCGTCCCAACAGTCCGTGATACAATTGATCACGTAGTCGGCAGCGCATTCGTTTTCGATCACGCTCTGGATATCCGGACGAAATGGCTCCTGTCCTTCCTCCGGAAGCGCTCGTACCAGCTCGATGATTTGGATCGGTTCCATTCCGCTGTAGCCGAACGGTCCCCTACGCCCAATAATCTCGAACAGAATGATGGCAAACGCATAAACATCCCCTTTTTGGTTACCATAGGCGGCCTCGGTTCGTTGCTCGGCCCGTAGTAGCTCGGGTGCCTTCCAAAAAAGATCTGCAATTTTCCGATGGTTATCTTATGATAAAATTGTTGAAAGAAGATCTGGTGCAAACTTACTTCGATAATATCCAAAGTTTCCTAAAGATTCATTCTCGTTGCAGTGTCGCAAATCGAGCAGTCCGAAGTCGGTGACTTGGAGCATCCATCGCGACGTGACAACACAGTTGGATGACTTAAGGTTTCCATGGTAGTTTAAAGCTGAACTATGAATGTATATCATTGCCTGCGGACAAACATTGGAAATAGGAGAAAAATAAAGAAAATCGAAACGTAACGATTTTTTAAATTCGAGCAGCATTTTTTGCACTGGCGTAGAAATGCTGGGCCACGATGAGGCATGTCACCTACCAATTAGAGTATTTTCCGTAACTTTTAAACAAGAATTCCTGAAAGAGTTCCCAACAAAATATCAAACCAATTTTAAGACGAATTTCATTTATTTTATAAAATATGAAAGCGTTTTAATGCATTAATTAATTTAATACATTATCTAAATATTTGATTTTATCCAATCTTCCTAGGTTCAGAATTATTGTGAAATTCGCCTTTATTGAATGCGGATTGATCGATCCTCTTAGAATCACAGTGCTGACTACTGACGTCTAATTATGAACTGACGTCTAATTTGATGATGGCCCACCATTACTAGAGCACTGGCACCGCCAGTAAGGCTCTTTATGCATCTTCAAGCTCAATACTACAAACCAAAATGAAAAAACCATCGCGGATACTTACCTTAATTAAATCATGTACTAACGACGCTATAAATAACTCATCTAGTTTGATATCCTCGTTCTCGATGATATCGTACAGGCTTCCCTTGGCACAGTAATCAGTGACTAGTAATATCCGCATCGGTTCCACACAGGCCCCGATGAAGCTATTGATGTTATCGTGCCGCAGGTCCCGCAACAGCCGCATCTCCTTCATGATCTCTCGGGAAATATCTTTGCGGCGAGAAAATTTGAGCTCCTTGATGCGCACCACCACGCCCCGGAAGCGGGCCGTGGACGCGAAGACCTGGTTGGAGCAGCGCGACCCAAATGACTGAGCGCTGGCCAGGCTGAGCTGTACGTTGGAGTTGTTGAAAACGGACAAAAGCATACGCAAAATTGATATCAGTGGTTTTTGAGTGTGGTGTACGACTGACAAATAGTGAATAAATGCATTACAAAACGACACACGACACAGAAGGATGAGATGCGCACATACATGAATAATAAGGGTGGATAAATTCATTTGAAATTCGAATTTCAATCATGTTGGGTGAGTCGATGGGAGAAAACCGATTTTCGTCACAACTGTCACAGTCGAAATTGGCAAGTTTCATCCGTCGACAAACATGCTTAATGAATTTTCAAGGAAAATGTAACTTTCAATTGCTTTGAAGTTAATTCTGAGTACTGACCTTACTTGGAGACGAAATGATGTCCGCGTTGAAGTATCCCTTGATTTCGTTGCAATCAATTTTCCAAAGTAAACCTTCGATTTCGAGTTCGATTTTCCACTTACGGTAGATGCTCATCATGATGACACACGCACAAAACAGAATCAACCCCAATATTCCGGCTATTACCATCGACGTCACGTGCGATTCATCCTTGGTGCAGTACTCGTTCATAAAGCCACAGGATGGCTCATCCATCGGACGCTCCGAACCGGCCCAATCAATTGCGGTGCCCGCGCGGGACAGTTTGAATTCCTAACGGAAGCCATCGGCAAAGCACAGAAGAAAGTCATCGTCAATTAGTACGGATATTCACTTGCCTGACGGCAAAAAGAGAACTAGAGAATGGTTTCATGTCAAAGGGAATCCTGGATGACAATTTCCACCACGGGGGGACGAAAAGCCCAACAAAATAAATTAAAACAACGACGACTCACTCACTGGGATTTCATCGCTTCGCCTTTGGTTGGAATCGTTGCTCTGTGGAACGTGGCGCATCTGGAAGTGGGCCACCGGCTTCATTTGGAAATCGCAGGAGAAATTCCCTTCCGTGTAGAACTCATTCTTCAACGCCAGCACCGAAAAGTTACCCTCGGAATCGCCGGACTCATCGATCCTGATGTTCGCGCCCGTGATACCTAGCAAGAACGAGTTTTGAAAAACATGCCTTCAGGTCGTTAGGATGTCGAAACCCGCATCAGGAACCAAGCGGCTCCACTTCACTGCAACTTACTTTTGTAGGTGACATTCTGGATGATTTTTTCGATTATTCGGGTTCCGTTGCTGGCCACCTCGTGGATGACCTCGCTCGTTAATGGCCGATGCGCCTGTTCCTCTTTCAGCAGCTTATCCAACGCCCAGGCGTATAGTTTGACCGAGTCGTACAGGTAAGCGGCATAGATTGAAACGTACTGTTGCGTAATGTATGGATTGCATTGCATTGCGGAAGAGAAGCAAGAAAGGAAGAATCAGTCAGTTACGTGTTGGTTTCACTGAATTTAAAGCGCTTCGTTTACTATTTGGGTACCAGTTATGCAGCAAAATGAACTGTCCATTGGAAATTAAAATAAACATAATTAATCATTTAAAATAGGGTACAATGATTAATAGTTGACCTTCCAGCCAAATTTGCGTTATTACAGCATAAAATAAACATTTTTCTATGAAATTCCATCGAAAGAATTTATTTATTATAATTTTTTAACTGATTTTATTTACTAATCATCTAATACATGCATCCATCTCTTAAACTTGGTGTTTCGTGTTATCTTAACACTATCATTCTTATTTGCTTATTTGTTACATTTCTAGTTATTATAAATGCATTTCAATTGCCTCTGTCAGTTAGGAATCTTCCTCTTGTTGAATTGATCCATATAGGAATTACAACGTTTTTAACTTAAACTAAGCTTAACCTATTTTATACTAAGGGTACAAGGAGTTGATCTTTGCAATAGAAGATTGCAACGATTTTTGTCTAAAATTGGAAATTATTTTGTTGGACATTTGTTGCAATGTCTCAATATTAGAAATTCTATGAATGTCATTGGTACTATACCACGGAGGCAACTTCAGAATCATTTTCAAAATTTTATTTTGAATCCTCTGGAGTGCCTTCTTTCTGGTATTGCAGCAACTAGTCCATATTGGCACAGCATACAACATGGCAGGTCTAAAAATTTGTTTGTAAATAAAAAGTTTGTTCTTAAGACAAAGTTTTAATTTTCTGTTTATAAGTGGATATAGACACTTAATATATTTGTTACATTTGGCTTGAAGGCCTTCAATGTGATTTTTTAAAGTTAATTTTTGATCTAGCAGAAGCCTAAATATTTAGCTCCGCTAGACCAATTAATTGGAACCCCATTCACAGTGACAATATGTCTGCTAGAAAGTTTCAAATAAGAAGCTCTCGGCTTATGTGGGAAAATTATAAGCTGAGTTTTGGAAGCATTCGGGGAAATTTTCCATTTTCGCAAGTAAGTGGAGAAATTTAACATTATAACGATTTGATTACATGCATTAGGAATGCCATGGAATGTAAAAATAGATGATTTTGTGTTTACAATTTTGTAAAAAACACAAGAGTTTTAATTACAGGAATATTGTAGGAGGTCCATAATAGAGAAGAAGAAGAATGTCCCGATTATGGGCACCAAGGGGGTCTAAGGCAAATTTAGTCGGACTTTCAAAAGTTAATTTCAACGAATAATGTCGTATATTTCAGTGTTTTATGCATGTATCGTGCAGCGGAAATGCAGAACTTGTTATTAGATTCCATATCAGCCCAAGTAACATTTTGAGTTTTATGATTTGCTTCAAGAGTATTTGAATCCTATGACAATAAAACCCTCACTAAGGTAATTGCTTTTCGATCGCTTACACCAAAACCTCTTGAAGAGTAGTATCTGCCCAGTTATCTTGCAATGGTTTTAAGTGTAAATGTTAGACGGGCAAGATCAGAATCCGACAAAACTAAAGCAAAAAACGGCATCAACGGAAATCCATTTGTAAACTTTTATAAATGAAAGTTGGCATTATTTAAAATATTTTCTAAGCTACTTCATTTCGATGCCTTCGGAACTCTCTAAATCTATCTTTATTCGAACAATCACATGAAATAATAAAATATGTTCAGGCACGACAAATGCTGGGTAAAGCGTACCATTGGTACTTCGCGTACCTGAAGGAATAACCCCATCTCGCGGTCCTTAGCCTCTTACCCAGCAACTCCTATCCCTACCTCCCCGCGGTGCTGGCCGGGATACGAGCAACCTTAGGGAAGATCGGGTAACCAACCCCGGTGGGAACTATGGTCGTATGCTGACAGGGAAGGGGGGTTTGCTCCTTTCCGGAGGTGCAAATCTTATTGAGCGTCTGTTCTCCATGTCAGGATCGGCTCACAACAGCGTCTGTTCTCCATGTTAGGGGCGGCTGATCATCGTCCGAGTGCCAGCGAGGGACTCTAAGTGAAACTGTGCACCATGGTCCACCGGAAATAAGGAGGAATGGTCCTCCGGAAATTTAGGGGGTTTGGTGTCAGGCCCTGCAAGCCAGCCTTTAAAAAATCATAAGCAACGAACAATCAACAAGAGAGTACGGACCGGAACCATCGGCGAAGACCACTGCGACGAAAAGAGACTAGCGATTGGAAACTCGGTTCGTGGAACTGCAAATCTCTCAACTTCATCGGGAGCACACGCATACTCGCCGATGTGCTCAAGGACCGTGGATTCGGCATCGTAGCGCTGCAGGAGGTTTGTTGGAAGGGATCAATGGTGCGAACGTTTAGAGGTAATCATACCATCTACCAGAGCTGCGGCAACACACACGAGCTGGGAACAGCTTTCATAGTGATGGGCGATATGCAAAGGCGCGTGATCGGGTGGTGGCCGATCAATGAAAGAATGTGCAGGTTGAGGATCAAAGGCCGGTTCTTCAACTTCAGCATAATCAACGTCCATAGCCCACACTCCGGAAGCACTGATGATGATAAGGACGCATTCTACGCGCAGCTGGAACGTGAGTACGACAGCTGCCCAAGCCACGACGTCAAAATCATCATAGGAGATTTGAACGCTCAGGTTGGCCAAGAGGAGGAGTTTAGACCGACTATTGGAAAGTTCAGCGCTCACCGGCTGACGAACGAAAACGGCCTACGACTAATTGATTTCGCCGCCTCCAAGAATATGGCCATTCGTAGCACCTACTTCCAACACAGCCTCCCGTATCGGTACACCTGGAGATCACCACTGCAGACAGAATCACAAATCGACCACGTTCTGATTGATGGACGGCACTTCTCCGACATTATCGACGTCAGGACATATCGTGGCGCTAACATCGACTCTGACCACTATCTGGTGATGGTTAAACTGCGCCCAAAACTATCCGTCATCAACACTGTTCGGTACCGACGACCACCGCGGTACGACCTAGAGCGACTGAAGCAACCTGATGTCACCACTGCATACGCGCAGCATCTCGAGGCAGCGTTGCCGGAAGAGGGTGAGCTCGATGGGCCCCCTCTTGAGGACTGCTGGAATACAGTCAAAGCAGCCATTAACGACGCAGCGGAGAACAACGTCGGGTATATGGGTCGAAGTCGACGGAACGATTGGTTCGACGAAGAGTGCAGACAGATTCTGGAGGAGAAGGACGCAGCGCGGGCGGTCGCGCTACAGCAAGGTACCCGGCAGAACGTGGAACGTTATAGACGGAAGCGGAGACAGCAGACCCGCCTTTTTCAGGAGAAGAAACGCCGCCTGGAAGAAGCGGAGTGCGAGGAGAAGGAACAGCTGTGCTGTTCTCAAGAAATACGCAAGTTCTATCAGAAGCTCAACGCATCCCGCAAAGGCTTCGTGCCGCGAGCCGAAATGTGCCGGGATAAGGATGGGAGCATCTTGACGGACGAACGTGTGGTGATCGAAAGGTGGAAGCAGCACTACGAGGAACATCTGAATGGCGCTGAGAGCACAGGCAGTGAATGTCAAGACAGCGGAGGAGATGACTACGTCAGTTCAGCGGACGATGGAAGCCAACCAGCCCCCACCTTGAGGGAAGTTAAGGATGCCATTCAACAGCTAAAGACCAATAAAGCAGCTGGTAAGGATGGTATCGGAGCTAAGCTCATCAAGATGGGCCCGGAAAAGCTGACCACTTGCCTGCACAAACTGATAGTCAGAATCTGGGAAACCGAACAGCTACCGGAGGAGTGGAAGGAAGGGGTTATATGCCCCATCTACAAGAAAGGCGACAAACTGGAGTGTGAGAACTTTCGAGCGATCACCATCCTTAATGCCGCCTACAAAGTGATATCCCAGATCATCTTCCGTCGTCTGTCACCATTAGTGAACGAGTTCGTGGGAAGTTATCAAGCCGGCTTCATTGACGGCCGCTCGACAACGGACCAGATCTTTACTGTACGGCAAATCCTTCAAAAATGCCGTGAATACCAGGTCCCAACGCACCATCTGTTCGTTAATTTCAAGGCGGCATACGACAGTATATACCGCGTAGAGCTATGGAAAATTATGGACGAGAACAGCTTCCCTGGGAAGCTTACCAGACTGATCAAAGCAACGGTGGATGGTGTGCAAAACTGTGTGAAGATTTCGGGCGAACACTCCAGTTCGTTCGAATCGCGCCGGGGACTAAGACAAGGTGATGGACTTTCGTGCCTGTTGTTCAACATTGCGCTAGAAGGTGTCATGCGGAGAGCCGGATGTAACAGCCGGGGTACGATTTTCAACAGATCCAGTCAATTTATTTGCTTCGCGGATGACATGGACATTGTCGGCCGAACATTTGCAAAGGTGGCAGAACTGAACACCCGCCTGAAACGTGAAGCAACAAAAGTTGGACTGGTGGTGAATACGTCAAAGACAAAGTACATGCTTGTGGGCGGAACCGAGCGCGACAGGGCCCGCCTGGGGATACCTTCGAGGTGGTCGAGGAATTCGTCTACCTCGGATCCTTGCTAACGGCTGACAACAACGTTAGTCGTGAAATACGAAGGCGCATCATCTGTGGAAGTCGGGCCTACTACGGGCTCCAGAAGAAACTGCGGTCGAAAAAGATTCGCCACCGCACCAAATGTGTCATGTACAAGACGCTTATAAGACCGGTTGTCCTCTACGGACATGAAACATGGACAATGCTCGAGGAGGACTTGCAAGCACTCGGAGTATTCGAGAGACGGGTGCTTAGGACCATCTTTGGCGGTGTGCAAGAAGACGGTGTGTGGCGGCGAAGAATGAACCATGAGCTCGCACAACTTTACGGCGAACCCAGTATCCAGAAGGTAGCTAAAGCCGGAAGGGTACGATGGGCAGGACATGTTGCAAGAATGCCGGACAGCAACCCTGCAAAGATGGTGTTCGCTTCCGATCCGGCAGGTACGAGATGGCGTGGAGCGCAGCGAGCGAGATGGGCAGACCAGGTGCAAAACGACTTGGCGAGCGTGGGGCGTATCCGAGGATGGAGAGATGCGGCCTCGAACCGTGCATTGTGGCGTCAAATTGTTGATTCAGTGTTATCTGTTTAGATGTTAACTAAATAAATGAAATGAAATGAATGTTCAGTCTCAACAAAATATATTATAATTTCTTCCAAATGAAACCATAAAATGCCATAATCAAATAAGCAAATGAAATATTCTGAATCATCGATAAAAATATTGAAGCAGAGTTCCTGTATGGTGCATACTTTTTGGTGCCGAATCATATTTGAACCGTTTGTCTAACTGGAAATGTAACATTTTTAACCAAAATGAGATTTTTATATATTCTGAATCCTCGTCCAAAAATACGTATGCTGGCAAAAAATACGCAAAACTTGTTCAGGAATGTATGAAATTTTTTTCATTTGTTTGAGAAACTACATACGTCCACGCACTTTGAAGTACTTATGGAGTACTGCTTACAGTTTTTGCAATAGAAATACCCCAGGGTGTTGAGTTTTGACAAAAACTATTGATCTGTATCGAAGAAATCGAAAGATTCGGCGCGAATTTGTTCAAAAACAGTTTTTTTGTTGTTTTCTCGAAATTGTGTAAAATGGATATATACATATATGTGTGAATAGCAGAACACTGATATAACTGATGCGCTTTAAAAAAAACTCCGATTTAACAATTATTTTTCAAAAAACTAATTTTTCGAAAAACAAAAAAATCGTTTTTCTGCCAAATTATTGTTATTTCTTTATTTTTGATTGTTCGCTTATAAAATACGATGAATGTAATGCAGTATAAATATATATTTGGATGCTAAGTCTCCACTGCTGCTAAGTGAAAAAAAATATGGCGATGGCATCCGAGATGATTTTTCGAGATCCATTTGATTAAATTGTTTTACTTCGATGAAATCAACTATAAAATTTAAATGTGACTTTTTTCATGCGTGATTGCTTATGTACTATTAACGATTAGCTGTTACAAATATCGATTGATCATTTTCAACATATATGATAACAATAATAAGAGGGAAATTGACCGTTCAAAATTTCCAAACAAAACTAAATAAACGGCATGGATAGAAGTTTTCGGCACAGATCAAGACGCCGAATTAATCATTCAATACACGTCAATAAAAAATAAAATACTATACTAGTTGTGGCTTGTGACGGCACTTTATCGGAAACAGATTTTTGTTTTTACATTTCTGCAATGCATACAAATGAACGCAAAAAATGTGAATTGATAAAAATAGCAGAATCTATCTCACTAAAGTGCAATTATGACCTCTCTTAAGTGATTTTATTGTTACTCTTTTGTGTTTTCTTGTTTTATAATAAACGCGAAATGCACCATCAACGCTAGATGAGTTATACTGTTTTTTTTTCATTTTTAGAAATGGCTCTTCAAACGAAGTATGAATTAGGGGTTCCATTCTCGGGAAGGATTTCCCGGGAAATGAAATTACCCGGGACTCCCGATTCCCGGGATATAAACATTAGTTTCCCGAATTTCCCGGGAAGTGTTTTTACTAATTATTTATACTTTTACTAATATTTGTTCTTCGTTTTTTAAATTTATGAAGGAAATGCCCTCTTCCAAGAAAAAAACCAAAATCCTTTTCAATGCTCTATACCCGCATTATGATTATAAATGAAGTAATGTATAAGTAAAGTTGCTACTGAATTGTGTGATGCAATCCTAAACCTTTTAGAAAGAGCTGGAATAAAGCAATTTAGTGTCTTTGAGAACGCAGATGCTTGTGCAGAGCGACATGTTTCAAATGTCACATATCTTTGAGTACTATATGGATTAGGAATACGACATACTTCAGAAGGCGACAATGGGCGTGAGAAAAATCTCACCAAGATACTGCAGACCTTATGCTTAAACAAGTTCTAGAATCTGCAAAATAAAGATGAAATCTCTAAATTCTCTGGTGCAAAGGAGATAAAGCTTTTGGACATGGACGGCAAACTTGCTCAGAAACTTCAACAATTCTATGTTTATTCTATGCCATATCCACTGAAAGTGAGTTCTTACTTTCAATCTCAGCAATTATATGCTGTGAAAGTCGTTCAAGTCTATGTTTCGTATTTTTCTGTAGGCATGGGGTTAATTCGTCGGTATTTTATTTTAAAGATTTCATTTTCATTAGACGTATTCACGTTTTCGAAAAATTCAATTCGATTCAAGTTGACCCAGCTGACCCAGCTCATAATCGCTTTCGCATGATGAGATATGCTTTTCAAAAAAAATTCAGCCAAATTTTACAAAATTTTGAGGTGACTAAAATCGATTATGCGTTTTTTGTGCCTATTCAGACTTCTAAAAGAATCTATCGAAAAAAAGGAATATTTAAATTTTATGCTACAACATGTAGATAAAGTATGCGGGCAAAATAGTCTGAACTCCAAAATTTAGTTATGATATTAATTCTAAATAAATTTCTGTCGATTAAAGCGCTCAAATTTATTTCTCGGGAATTTCGATTTTATTTCCCGTCTCCCGGGAAGTTGATTCCCGGGAAAATTGGAAGCCCTAGTATGAATTAGTTTCTCCTTGTTCTTTTGTTTTCAGTGTTTCGCACACTATTTTTGTTTCAGAGCAGCAGTACAGAATAATGCTGAAAAAAATACAAAATGTTATATTGTGCATCCCTTCAGCAAAGCTTTTTATCTCTTTGGTTTTAATTAGATGCTTTAAACTTAATTGTTTCCTGCGTAATATCTGATTAATTTGGCTCTGCTGTAATTGAATTAAGATCTTTCAATTCGGCGAATACATGCGTATTAATATACTTTGCTGTGAATGGCACAGCTCACCAGAATCAATCAAAGATACCTTGATAGGCAGCTTCTATTGATTCTTTGTTTTCAGTTCTATAAATCTGTTTTCAATTACTGTACTTAAAACATATTCTTCTGAATTTGTTGATTTCATTTACAATTATTTTCACTGTACCCTGCTTCAATAACGTTGAAGTAGGACATAACTAACTCTATGCTTTTCATGAAATTTAGGTACTTGTGTCTTACTGAGATATTGATTTGTAGGGTACTAGCGGCAGGTTTGAACTGTGCTCGTTAACTTGTTAGTTTGCTCCTTGAGGACTCTAATTTTCTGTAACGTTATGCAGTGTTTGCACGTTCGAAAAACACATTTCTGACATACCTGCATGCGTTATTCAATGGTCATGGTCAATTCTCCTAAAATCTGTTTGATTACTTTAGTGTTGGCCGTGTCTCAATCGAACTGCAGCTTAGGCAAAAGTTCTGAACTACCTTTGGGTGTTCCAATGTTTTCATAAGAGATTTTTGCAGATTAAATCTGTTTATTCAAAAGCTGAGATTTCGGCATCTTACATGAAATCCCAGCTTCTGAGGGGAAGGGTCCCTTTTTCATCCTTCTCCCTGATCCCTTCCCTATTTCTATGACCTACCCCATCCTTCCCTTCTTTCCTTTCCGTTAAATGATAAGAAAGGCAATGGAGAGACGAGGCACAAATCTCCCAATTGGAGGGGCCTGAGCCAACTTGCTGACACCTGATATAGGCGTAGTTTCTCTCGAAGATGGCTCGAGAGATTTTCGATCCGCCATTGGTAGCACCGCAATTGCTGCACTAAGCACAGTGTTCCAGGATCAGACAAACGACTGGTATGACGGCGAATGTGAGCAGTAAGTGGAAGAGAAGCAGCATGGGCGGGATTGCTGCAACATCGCTCGAAGACGAACGATACAAACGGGCGCGGAACAGGCAAAGATCTATCTTCCGGAGGAAAAAGCGCCAGAACGCATTGAACGATTTTATTGCTGTTTTTTTCTTAGAAATGTACCTGAATGCAGACAATATTTCAACAAATGGTCTAGGTTCTACAAACTATTCTGGATTTCAGAGCCTTGGTCTACCAGGTCAATCACGTTTGGTATAAAACCAATAGCAACCCACCCAATCTGGATATGTCCAAACCGGATGTTCTAAGTTCTCCACATCATTCTGGAGTTCAGACCAATTGGTCTACCAATCAGAGCATGAAATATTCACTTTCATGAAGTATATTCGTTCTGACTTTTGACAAACGTGTTTTGATTATTCAAAACATAGAATGACTTATTTGTTTACTGCCCATAAATTCATAACAGTCCCAAGTTTGCTTGATTTCCTATTTACATGGGACTGTTATGAATTTATGGGCAGTTTACTGCTTCATATATTCATTTAATTTGGTAACTGCGCGCGAAAAAAACATAATTAGCCTTGATTATACTGAGATTTGCCGCTAAAAATGCCCCTCAATTGAACGTCAGGATTAGATCTATGCGTGTATTTATTTAAATCATCAAACATGTGTTCAGTTTTACGATAATTTGATAATTTGTGAAATTCAAATAAATACTCACTGACCCATATTCATTCCGAAAATTGACTGTGCAGAGCCGAATATGAATATGTTTAGAAGTGAAGTGACAAAGAAGGCCGATGGGCTTCATCAAAATATTCGAATATTTGAAGCTCTGCTACCAATTCAACCGGGCTTAATACAATTCCAATAGCAACCAATGGTATCCATACAGACCCATAGAGACCAAAACGGATATTCTAACTTCTTAAAACTATTTTGGATTGATTTTCAAGTCAACTGTGCTTGGTACAAAGCCAATAGCAATCCATCGTGTTCACACTGGCGCATGGCTTACGTTTTATAAATGTGCAAATCGAATGTCCTGAGTTGTCCAAATCATTCTCGAGTTCAAACAAACTGGTCTACCAAGGCAACTGGCCTCGATACATAACCAATAGATTTCCATGATGTTCATATAGTCGCCTTGAAGCAGTGTGCATGATATACGATTTAGATATGTTCAAATCGGATATTCTTCTTCTTTTCCTTCCTCTTATTAGCATTACGTCCCCCACTGGGACATTGCATAAAAATCTAAAGGTTCAAAAGATCCAGATGAGAGACATGAAGCCTTTTTTCCGAAAAGCTAGGTATCTTCGTTGCAAAAAGCTTGGAAAGCTCCTTTCAAAAGGCTCCTTCCGAAGCAACTCTTAAGTCTCCTTTCAATAAGCTCGAAAGGCTACTGCCAATAAGCGCAGAAACCTTCTGCTCGGAAACCTCGTTTAAAGAATACTTCGGAATATATCTTTCCAGGCTCTTGGAAGTCTCTTTTTAAGAGGCTCTGAAGGCTAGTTTAAAAACAGCTCAGAAACCTCCATTCAAAAGTCAGTGATGAACTTAATTTTAAAATTAAAAATTCACTAAAATAAAGATAAAAAAAATCCTTTTAAAGAGGCGAAGCCTCCTTCCAAGAGGCTCGGAAGCCTCCTTCCAAGAGGCTCGGAAGCCTCCTTCCAAGAGGCTCGGAAGCCTCCTTCCAAGAGGCTCGGAAGCCTCCTTCCAAGAGGCTCGGAAGCCTCCTTCCAAGAGGCTCGGAAGCCTCCTTCCAAGAGGCTCGAAAGCCTCCTTCCAAGAGGCTCGGAAGCCTCCTTTCAAGAGGCCTCGGAAGCCTCCTTTCAAGAGGCCTCGGAAGCCTCCTTCCAAGAGGCTCGGAAGCCTCTTTCCAAGAGGCTCGGAAGCCTCCTTCCAAGAGGCTCGGAAGCCTCCTTCCAAGAGGCTCGGAAGCATCCTTCCAAGAGGCTCGGAAGCCACAATGATCCATCGGAGACACTGGGAACTCCCTATCAAGAGGCTCGTAAGTCGTAACCCTACACACTTAAATCATTTCACAGATTTCGGTGACTTTTGCTTCAATTCACCGAAATCTCAACGGCAGATTTGTTCGGTAATTATTTCACCAAACTTTCGGCGATTTTTCCTTTGATCAACTGTCAAAACCACTGAAAATCTGTAAAATTATTCACTGAACAGTTCTGCTGTAGAGATTTCGGTGAAATTTCACAGAAATCTGCGATTTTTTTAAGAGTGTAGTTTCAGTTTCAGTCTCAGGGAAGGCTTGGACTTGGAGGTTACCGAGCCTCTATGAAGTAAGCTTCCAAGCCTTGTGGGAAGTCTTGTGGGAAGCTTGACGTATAAAACCAATTTGAGTCAGAAAGGTCCACGGTATAATGAAAACTTTAGACAATTTTTAGTTTTGTGGTTTGTTTTTAAGATATCTTATGAAACACGCTTATTTTCAAAAGATCAATTTTAGAGTGAAATGCTAGCCTTTGAGTACAACTTTGTTGCACGAGGAAGGGAAAGATCCTTCTTTTTCAGTGGATATGTGTGCAAATAAAATTAATAAATCAACAAAGAATTCAAAATATGCCATTGAATAAACTTCACAATGGATGAGAATGAATGAGAAATTTGCGAAGAACATTGAATTGGTTTGTTAAGAAAACTGAAAGTCTCGATAATAAAGACAAAAAAAAATTGTACAATTGCTCAGATTTTATACTATCCAGCTTGTTTTGTAATTATTTCCTACATTCAGGTTTCCTGCATTTCCTGCAAAATATAGCTATAAAATCAGTTTTAAATTGAGTGCAAAAGTTAAAATCGAATTGATTTGTAATTGCTCAACTAGTACCATAGCAAACCCAACCAACTTGCAATAATCGTTCGAATAGAAATTTCAACATACATTGAATCGAGTCTACTCACCTTGGCGTACTCTTTGAACAGCACCGGCATACGGAACGAGAACGGTTCCTTCTGGTTGTACTCGCGCACTTTGTTGGTGAACTGTTCGAACTCGGGATGCGGTTCGGAAGCGACCACCACCAGCAAGCTGCGACCTCGCTGCAGGAACGATTCCATTTCCTTGCAGTTTTTGTGATGGGAGACCCGATCCAACCGCCACAGGTACTTTTTCGATTCTCTGCAAAGGGTTTGGATAAATTGAAATTGAACTTGACGTTCGAAACGTATGAAGAGAAAAAACTCGTCTATTGTAATTTACATTCAGTGAGAGAATCAAGCATGACATTCTTTTGATGTGGTTTATTGCATGTTCGTATAAAGTTTGGCACTAAAAGAAGGGAAAGAATATGTTGATGGATGTACCAATAATTAATATTAAATGTTTACGCATGATTGACAGCTCTTACGAATTTTTCGAAAATGAAATGTAATTAGTGGCAAGCTTTTGACTTTGATCTTTTCCGTACATCTAAATCGTCATTGAATGAACTGATTTCTATAAGTGTATTTAACCCTATAGGTTCATTACTACAGGTAACGTATGTGTCTAACATTTGAACATCGAATCAATATTTGATAGAGAGGAACACTCTTATTGTCAAATTTATACAACTATTTTTACTATACTATAGCAAATTTAACAATCTCTTTGACAATTTAAGACTCTAGAAATTGTCCAGGTGTTATTAGAAAGAAACTGAAGGATCGTTTTGTTATATTCATAGTAGAATTAGAAGGCTGAGTAATAAAGATGGTATGTCTAACATAATAGTTGAACAGATTGCGAGAAAACGCTTACTTACTTCAGAGAATATGTCATCATATCGACGAATATCACCAGATATTCACCCTTAGAGAATAATTGCATTGCGTCCATTTGCGTCATCATATCTACCAGGGCGTTGGGACTCCCCAAGAAAACGTATATTCGCGTTCGATTCATCGTATTCTGAATGATCTGTTGCAGGAAGATAACGACGAAAATAATGGTTTTAATATTTTCCTGTATGACAACGATTTGCAAACAGCTTCATGGAATTCGTGGCTGATTGGTGACTATTCAATTATTATAACACAAAGCGAGAACATGTTAGCTGGAAACCGAACGCATTTGTGGATGCAGCCTCGGCTATAAGCCGATAGAGGAATAATTAAATTACAACATCGACATCATGTGGCGTCCGGCACTAATTAGTTGCATTTTGATTTTGCTTTGCTCTATTCGTCTAAAGGACATTCTGACTATGAAATTTGATTAAACAGCTTCACAAACACTTTGCATGACATAATGGGATTCTACAATGAAAGAGAAATGGTATTTTTTGATCGTAATACAAAAGCGAAGCAGCCAGACAACGAATTGGTGCGACACTCTATGGCCAATTAAAAGCACAACCACGAACGCAGCGACGTGTTTCACCTCAGTCGCAGGTACAAGCTGATTACATTTAATTATTTATGTAATAACATAATACCGTATACCAATATCCACTACGACAACAATCCAGATTGTTTTCGCAGCACTTGTGATAGTCGATCACCTCCTCCACGTGATTGACGGTGAGGTTGTTGCGCTGGGCCTGGTTTTCCAGCGACACCGCCACGTTTTTCCACATCTCCTCGTGGATGATGGAGAACTTTTTCCACCCGTAGTACATCAGCAGTGATACGATGGATTTCGTGACCTGATTGATGAAAGAAGTAAAAGCACGGTGTGAGGCTTAAAAGGATAAATGCTGGACATGGGAAATGTTAGAAATAGCGTAAAGCTTTAAATTTACGCGAGACAGAAGTTTATGATAACCATGCATTTATAATAAACTTCTGTGTCCGCAAAACTTTATAAAATGATCAATATAGCTTCATCAAGGTTTGTTCATTAGGTTCAAAAATTGCATTTAGACCAAACAAATTTGCAATAGATCAAAAACAACTGTTTCTTTTCAAACAACCTGAGGTTGGCCACTTGGCTGCCGAACTCGTCCAAATCCTTGTCCGTCGGATCGCTATCAAGATCTATTTTTGTCTGACACTCTGGCTACGTGCCTGGCCTCCGTAGTCATTCAATTTTAACGGTGTGAACAATAGATGGTTTTTGAAATATCTCAGAATGCTTCCAGGAGAAATACGAGCGATAAAATGTTCAGGGGAATTTCAGAAATTCAATTTACCTCCTCTACAATTATGGTATGATAAAAGCAGGCCTCCATTAAGGAATATATTTACGAACATTCCACCGGCATTCAAAGAAGAAGTAAGGCGACTCAAAGAACTACTTGTCATGAAAATTGATGGATATATCTTTTTGTTCTTCGTTACTGATCGTCCCGAAAGGAAGAAATGATTTTCGACGGGTTGTTGATCTGAGGGGATCGAATAAGGGTATGCGATAAGACACTTTTTCCTAACGAAACGAAACGAAACGAAATTTAAAATGTGTATGTTGATTCGAAACGAAACGAAACGAAATATAAATTATTTCCGAAAATTCGAAACGATACGAAATCAAGGTCCATTCAATTCGAAATTTTACGAAACGAAACGAAATTTTAATTTTTTTCCGCGGAATTTTTATTGAATTGATTTTAAAGTTTACAAAACTGGTTCACACGCAATCCAGATGTATATCTCCAAAATTGAAAATTTTGTATGAAAAACTGCAAGTGGGTTTTTGATTATCCTGGTCATTGTAGTAACAAAATAAGCAGTCTGAGATAAATCGCCGCTTCTCCGTTTACAATTGGCGAAAAGGCAATACCCCAGCATTAGTGCAGTTCCTAATTTCATTTTATTATCATATTTAGGATGTGATTCCTTCTTTAGAAGTAGACATTTTGCCTAGACTTGTAGATATAATGTCTTCAATGAAAGCAAAAACCTGTCTAGGATCACTTAAAGTGATATTATCCAATTGTAGATATGATTCAATTTTTGAAATGAAGTCTGCGTCTGGAATGGGACAAAGAAATATGATATCCATTCGTAAACAGTTTGTTTGGTATTAGACAAATATGAATGTAATTTTTTTGATAAATAGTATCCATCTTTCTGAAAATTGTCTAATATGTTAAATAGTCCCTTTTATGAACACAGCAAGAAATTATGAAACTTCAACGACGTGTAAATTTGCAGCTTACCGCATCAAACGAATTAACATTCGATATTCAAATAAATTTGACTGAATTTTACAAGCAAGCATAGTTTAAATTTTTTTCGATTTAAAAGAATAGTGAGATCGATTGAATGTTACGTTTATTTGCATGCTCCAAATATGTGCATGGAAATACATTTAAAATCACAAAATATTTTTATCTGTAAAAATTAATTACAGTATACCCCGCTGATCCGACAAATGTATGGCCGGACCACAGATAACAGATATTGAGGCTAGCATCCGATACAAGTTTAAACATCCACAACCGTTAATTCAAATGTATTTTAAATTGGGACCACGTTTGGCAATCGATTGAAGATGGCGCAAGGATCATTGTTATTGAAAACGCAGCTTAAATGCAGCTGTCTAATACATTGGCTGCGTTCGACGGTTGTTAATCCGCTGCGTTTGTATGTACTGCCGCAATCAGTTGAGTAGATGGCAGGAGTTTACACAGGATTTTCAATGAAATTTGTTCTAGCCTAAATATCTGTTATCTGTGGCCGGACTAACGTGGTTTCTGTCGTTAATCCGACTGTCAAATCCGTATAAATGAACCAAAACAAAATCACAGCACAAATTAGAAAACCTACAGTATAATGTGTTGATTATTTTTATTCCGGAAAATTCCGAATTAGCGAGATCCGAACTAACGAGTCGTCGGATTAGCGAGGTCCGGATAAGCGGGGAGATACTGTATACAGAAAATCCTTTCATTAGTAAATAATTCCAAATCCACGTTTTACAAAATTACCTTCTTTATGTAATACTTTTTCTATTCTTTAGCCACCAACAATAATCGGTATTCAGAGTTTTACTATTTCTGGAAAACTGTACATTCTGGCAAATTACGTTCTGGCAATTGGTCAATTCTGGCATATGGTCCATTCTGGGGAATGGGTTTCTGGTAAAAATCATTGTGGCAAATGCCATACAATCATTGAGCTAACTCAAAACCAGAAAAAGGTAGATAGTAGATAGAGAATTGTTAATAGCATACATTTGCTCGCTAGACAAATACTCTACACCTTTCTAGAATCTATAAAATCGCAAAGTTTTTACGGCAGCAGTTTGCCAGGTATGAAGAAATAATGTTTCCTTTCTCATACAAAAACTTGTTACAAAAGGATATCACTTACTTCTAAATTCAACCTTTTTATATGAAGCTCGGAGAGTCAACTCGACGAACCAAGTAATAGTCTATTTGTCCTTGTATGTGTTTGTGCATATGAGGCATGTAAAAATCGTTGTCAAATTCATGAGTAATGGTATAAGCCGTTCACGCCCTTACAGTCAATTTGGGATTAGGAGAGGGAAATTAGTTTGACAATTATAAGAGACCGAGGAATGCTCTGCATCTCAGTGAGCGCCACGGGAAAGGAACCTTTGGTTTGTTGAAAAGGTAATTCATGTGAAGTCTTGGTAAGCGACTAAATATTTATAGTAAACGAAGTTATTATGAAAACTCGAAAACGAAAACCGTGTTTCAAATCAATCTAACTTCGTTTAATCAATGTGCTTCCTTTAATAATAATGTTTTCATTGAGGCCTACTTAACTGTTAAGTGATGCTTAGTGAACCGCCTAAAGCTGGTTTGAGACATAAGAGGTGAAGAAGTCGGCCGATAATAAGAAAGAGGTGCTTTAAAAATAATTCACAAATTCCATAAGAGTTCACGCCATGGCTTTGCCTCTTTGACAAAGTTGTACTGATCAGATTCGTATCTGATTACATTTATACTCTGAGCCTGACGTCTTAAATATTGACATTTCTAACAAAACACTGAAGACGTTTTATAGATAAAAACTAAATACGTATTTGTCGACTCAGAATGGGATTATGCAGTAACCGTTAATATGAAAATTTGTATAACATTAAGTTTTGAAAACAGCTTTATGGTTTTGTTCAGTGGCGCAGCCAACATTTTTTAAAATACACTACCGTACGAGTATGGTTTATGTCTAAATTTGTTTCGAAATTCCGCGGAATTCCGTTAAGTTTCGTTAAAAGCTAATTTTTTCTAGCGAAAATTTTGTGATTTTACGAAACGAAACGAAATCAAGAAATCAGATTTCGCCACGCTTAAATTCCGCGAAATTCCGCGGAATTTCGTTTCGAACCACCTGAAACGAAATTTTTCGAAATACCGCATATGCTTAGGATCGAATAGAAACATAATTCATACACCTTTCAGAATGCCTACATTTCAAAACATGTTGGCATCTTACTTTTCTACGATTGATCTTACGAGGCAAAATGTGCTTTCGGGAAACAGTCTGAAAAATTCTATGTTTTTTCTGCATCGAAAGCATTGTTTTAGTTTTAAGAGATAGTTTGCAGAGGACAGACGTGAAACAGAAAGTGTTCTTTGATCACTATCAGGAAAGTCCAACAAGTTCGTCTGATCTGTCCGTCTGGTCTGTCCATCAAAGTCGTTAGTCCGTCAAGCTCTGATGTTCTGGTGTTCAAAGTCTGGACCCATCACACCATCTGTCCCGGGATGTCCGGGATGGAAACTGTTGTAGCAACCGAAGTCAAAATACCCCCGTCAGGTTCAAGTTTTGCTGAGAGGCAGTTAGGCACGGATTACCAAAGTACTCTTCGCGCCACACGTTACAAGTCCTTAGTCTCTAGTACAGGTCTGCCCAACCTTTTCAAGCCACGGGCCAATTTTCAGATTGACAACGGGCCAGGATATATTTGGTACAGATTTTTTATACATTTTCAAAATAACCAAAGCAAAATATATATTTCCCACAATGGTATTAGTTTTACAGAACGGTCAATTTTTTTAAAGAAATACTAAACACGATATTATTGCGTTGGATCAATCTTTTTGTTGTGCTTATTTACTTTTTACCTAACAGGATATGGAATTGTTGACTTCTTTCCAATACACGACGCATTTTGATTTCACAATCGGTGGTAGAACTTCACAAGCAGACAATGAGGCTCAACAATTACTTTTTACTGTTTTCATGTTTGATAAGAGTTGTTCACACTAATATCTACTTAAATATGAAGAGAGAAAATATCTTCAAGAGATGTGTCTTTCTGCAATTCAGATTTGAACTTGTTGTTGCATTTGAGGTCAATTATCTCCATTTGAAACATTCCAAGTGCGTTATATACATCAGTAAACGGTGCTGATGAACTGTGTTTTAAAAAATTAGCAAATAGGTTTAAAAGCTACTGTCGGAAGGCTTCGAGTTCACCAGCATATTCAACAGATTTGCAGGAACTGTTTTCTACCGGACTAGAGTTTTCGACAACCAATAAGATTGTGTCAAATTGTTTCAATAGTTTGCATGTTGGATAACGAAAGTTCGACGTGTTGATCCCTGACTTGCAGCTTAATGTTCAAGTCATTGAGATGTTTGTTGACATGTACTATAATGCTACGTACACACCAGTCAAGCAGTTCGACGAACATTGACTCCACCCCCAAGAAAACGCTTCGGTTGCTGCTTTGTTGGAACGTGTGTAAAGTTGTTCGAACAACCATTTGACAGTTGGCGGCTCGGTTGGGAAAAATTAAAACGGTTTGATTTTGGTTTGAGTTGTCGGGGGTGGAGTCAAGGTTCGCCGAACATGTTTGAGCATTTGTAGTGAAGTTGCACAAACCCCCATATATTTTTTGATGGTTGGTGCTCGAGTTGGTGTTTCGGTCGTTCGTGTGTGATATTGTTGGTCGAATAAATTGATTGTTCGTGTCGGTGTTGATAAAATTGATGAATGTTTGAATAAACGGGAGGTGGAGTCAATGTTGGTCGAACTGCTTGACCGTGTGTACGTTCCATAAAGGCCAAGCAAGACCCATCCAGGATCATGCAGCTTGCACATTGGTTTTGCTTTATCCTGTAAAAATAGTTCGATTTTATTTCGCTCTCAAGCCAGTTAGCCAACGAACTAACAAAACAAATCTCCGTATTATGCTTCCGTTGTCGTTTACATAATTTGGAATTAGTGGTAGTTGAGTTTCATCGCGTAGGTAAAGTTGATTTTTAACGAGCGACGCTACATCACAAATATTGATCGTTTTTGGACATGGATTTTTTTTTGGTAAAAATGCAATGTACAGAAAAATATCACAAATTAACTTTTGAGGCTGATAATCAATTGATTTACAAATAAACAAATTGCTTTAATTTTCAAATGTCACAACCCCAGTGTTATTTCCGCCATTGCCGGAGTTCCATCAGTTGTTAGGCCTCATGTTTTCAAAGAAGAGTTCAAGCTCCTTAATACAGGTCTTAACAGCTTTCCTCAGGTCGATACCGGTAGTTATTCCCTTCATTGGGATCAAAGCTGCTCATTCCTATGTGATTTGAAGATGATAGTAAATTCCCCTTCTGAAGCCAGCTGTATGTGCCTTGTATTTTACATTTAGTATTTTCATCGATTGCGAGCAGATAGAATCAGAAGGAGGTGGCTTGTTCACGTAACGTAATCTACTCTTCTGTGAGAACTTTAACTCTTCAATGTGCTGTACGAGGAACTAATACCTGTGAAAAAGGCTTTTTCTTTAGAGCAAACGATATCATCAACAATCGATATGCATTCCCTAACAAGTTCTCCGTCGTGGAAAGGTTTCATCCGGTTTCATCAGGTATCATCCGTATTGCCAAAATCTCATTACCAGCAAAACTGGCCTGTGCTGCATTATTCGACTCCGTATTGGCCCAGATTTTTTTTCAATCAGCAATAACCTACAGTATTCATTAATAAATAATAGGAAGAAGCTTCTCGACCCAGATAGAAAAGCTTTCGGGTCGGTTATGAAGTATGTTTTCTTACACACCGCGGGCCACATAAAATGCAGCCAGGGGCCGCACCAGACCCGCGAGCCGTACGTTGGGCAGCCCTGCTCTAGTACAATACGACTCAGTGCCTTCTTCTTATTGGCATCACATCCCCCACATAGACATTGCCGCCACGCAGCTCGCAGTATTCATTCAAGCACTTCCACAGTTGTTGCCTGCGATATTTCTCAGCCAGGTTACCATTTTAGCATTTGTATATTATAAGACTAACATGCCCTATCCTGACTTGCGCTGATCTGGCTCTGAACACGTTAGTGTCAACCCTTGTATGGCCTCCCTGCGTGCCATAAGGCATGCAAAGATAACCATGGGATCATTAAAGGCGACTACTAGGATTCGGCGGCAGCCACAAGGGGGACCCAAATACAATGAGTGAAGCTAAAACTAATTCTATTGACGATGCGTTAAGCATGGAGGTGGTAAACCTCTTTGTCAATAGGGGTTTGGTAAGGTCTTCTCCCAGGGAGGCGGAGAGCGGAGTGACGGAGGCTGCAACTAGCAGCACCGGAGTCTCCCCAGCAGTGACGGGGTATAGTTCTATCAGCACGCTCGGCGGGCCACTACTCATGATGCGGGTGGTCACCGAACAACTCGATGATATCATCGAGTTCGCGAACGCAAGGCAGAACATCAGTAAGGAGCTGAAACAGAACCTTCGGATGCTTCGCCAGGCTGTTCGAGTCGCAAGACAAGAACAGGATGCGTTTATCAGGCGGGTGGTGGGAAGAGAGAAGCTCGACAAAGGTGCCCAAACCGATGCCATCTTCTTCCTTGGAGGAGCGACCATGGCCCAAGAGGCGATTGATTTCGCCCTGACAGCCAAGGAAGGAAAGACCGAAAATCCCTGGTATCTGGTCAGTAGGCCAAAGCGGAAGTCCAACGCATCTCCACCCGCAAAGCTAAGGACAAAGGCGAGGCCTTGTTGGTGAAAACTGATAAGAAAAAGTACGCTGAAGTCTTTAAATCGATGCGGGCGGCCGAAAAGCTTTCGGCGCTGGGTCAGGACGTGCGAAGCGTCAGACGCACCACTAGCGGTGAAATGATGTTGATTCTAAAACGCAGAGCGCAGGCTAGTGGGACTGACTACAGGAAGCTGGTCCAAGAGGTTTTGAGTGACGACGCCGTGGTGAGATCGTTGGGGGCGGATGTACCCATCTAGTGCAAGCAACTGGACGAGGTCACGAATGCGGACGACGTCATCTCTGCCGTCAGAGACCAGTGTGGTACAGAGGTCGAGAAGACCTTCGTGCCCTATCGGAGAAACAAACAAGAAGAAGCTGAATCTTAATCACTGTGCAACTGCCCAGCAGCTGCTGTGGCAGTCGGTCTCGGAGTCGAGGACTGCCCTCCTGTCCGACCCGTACAACGTCCCTGTCGATAACTGCAATTGGGTGGCGGACGGTACCCGATACAAGATGTGGTACACTCCTCTGCTGCGGGTGTCGCGATAGTCAAGATGAATGGTGTGTTATATTGTAGCTAATATGCCCCACCAGGGTGGCCATTAGAATAGGCTATCTTCTGACCTAGTGGGTCGTATGCCGGTTGTCATAGCAGGAGATTTTAATGGATGCGTTGGTAGCTCCGACGCCGGTAGGAACGGCCTGTCAAGCTCAGATTTCGCAAGGGTAAGACGCTATTAACACGGTGGTAAAGACCGCCGACATAGCGATCCAACAGAAAAGTCGAGTTATTCGATATTGTGCGTTAGTGACATTTGATGTGAAGAACGGCTTCTACAGTGCAAGCTGGGATGCCAACGCGTTTCACCGCGTTACACCGGTTTAACCTGCCGGAATCCCGGAAGGATTCCCTTCGGAATCCCGGAAGGATTCCCTTCGGAATCCCGGAAGGATTCCCTTCGGAATCCCGGAAGGATTCCCTTCGGAATCCCGGAAGGATTCCCTACGGAATCCCGGAAGGATTCCTTCGAATCCTGGAAGGATTCCTTCGAATCGGAAGGATTCCTTCGAATCGGAAGGATTCCCTTCGGAATCCCGGAAGGATTCCCTTCGGAATCCCGGAAGGATTCCTTCGAATCCCGGAAGGATTCCTTCGGAATCCCGGAAGGATTCCCTTCGAATCCCGGAAGGATTCCCTTCGGAATCCCGGAAGGATTCCTTCGGAATCCCGGAAGGATTCCTTCGGAATCCCGGAAGGATTCCCTTCGGAATCCCGGAAGGATTCCCTTCGAATCCCGGAAGGATTCCTTCGAATCCCGGAAGGATTCCTTCGAATCCCGGAAGGATTCCCTTCGGAATCCCGGAAGGATTCCTTCGGAATCCCGGAAGGATTCCTTCGGGATCCCGGAAGGATTCCTTCGAATCCCGGAAGGATTCCCTTCGGAATCCCGGAAGGATTCCTTCGAATCCCGGAAGGATTCCCTTCGGAATCCCGGAAGGATTCCCTTCGGAATCCCGGAAGGATTCCTTCGAATCCCGGAAGGATTCCTTCGGAATCCCGGAAGGATTCCCTTCGAATCCCGGAAGGATTCCTTCGGAATCCCGGAAGGATTCCCTTCGGAATCCCGGAAGGATTCCCTTCGGAATCCCGGAAGGATTCCTTCGAATCCCGGAAGGATTCCTTCGAATCCCGGAAGGATTCCCTTCGGAATCCCGGAAGGATTCCCTTCGGAATCCTGGAAGGATTCCTTCGAATCCCGGAAGGATTCCTTCGAATCCTGGAAGGATTCCTTCGAATCCCGGAAGGATTCCTTCGGAATCCCGGAAGGATTCCCTTCGAATCCCGGAAGGATTCCTTCGAATCGGAAGGATTCCCTTCGAATCCCGGAAGGATTCCTTCGGAATCCCGGAAGGATTCCTTCGAATCCCGGAAGGATTCCTTCGAATCCCGGAAGGATTCCTTCGAATCCCGGAAGGATTCCCTTCGAATCCCGGAAGGATTCCTTCGGAATCCCGGAAGGATTCCTTCGAATCCCGGAAGGATTCCTTCGAATCCCGGAAGGATTCCTTCGAATCCCGGAAGGATTCCTTCGGAATCCCGGAAGGATTCCTTCGGAATCCCGGAAGGATTCCCTTCGAATCCCGGGAGGATTTCCCTTCGGAATCCCGGAAGGATTCCCTTCGGAATCCCGGAAGGATTCCCTTCGGAATCCCGGAAGGATTCCCTTCGGAATCCCGGGAGGATTCCTTCGAATCCCGGAAGGATTCCCTTCGAATCCCGGAAGGATTCCTTCGGAATCCCGGAAGGATTCCCTTCGAATCCCGGAAGGATTCCCTTCGAATCCCGGAAGGATTCCTTCGGAATCCCGGAAGGATTCCTTCGGAATCGGAAGGATTCCTTCGAATCCCGGGAGGATTTCCCTTCGGAATCCCGGAAGGATTTCCCTTCGGAATCCCGGGAGGATTTCCCTTCGGAATCCCGGGAGGATTTCCCTCGGAATCCCGGAAGGATTTCCTTCGGAATCCCGGAAGGATTCCCTTCGGAATCCCGGAAGGATTCCCTTCGGAATCCCGGAAGGATTCCCTTCGGAATCCCGGAAGGATTCCCTTCGGAATCCCGGAAGGATTCCCTGATTGGTGGAAGAGGCAGACACTAGCGCTATTTCCAATTCCTGGGGAGCCGCCAGGTGACCCATTGGCGTATAGACCCATCTATCTAATCGACACGACGGGGATCATTCTCAACAGACTGACCCCGTACTTTGATGGTATGGACGGTTTGTCAAACAATCAGTTTGCTTTTCCTAAGTCCCTAAGTTCTTTAAATGACATAGTGGAAAAGTCATTGTTTACATTTGCGACTTTCGCCCTTATGAAGAGGAATTAGATCTTTTTTTCAATGAACGTATCTGCTCGGTAAAAATCAAGGATAGAAGATAATATATGAGGAGATAATGCTGTTTTAAATGAACGCGTCTGCCCATTATAAGGAGAAAGGGGGAAATAACGCCTACTTTAAATAAACACTAGGGTGGATCAAATTAGCACGGAAAAAACTTTTTTCAACTTTTTTGGTGGGCCGTTCTCTTATTCCTTTCTATTTGATGCCCTGATGCTCTGGACAAAATTTCAGCCAAAACGGTCAACGTTTGGGCGGTGCTGTACTCATTGGAAGTTTTTATGGGAAAATATTTGCAGAAACATAAAAAACAGGGATTTACAGTTAGACGACACAATTTACGATGAAGAACTTTGATACTCAATCAGATCTTGAAGAATTTAATACAGAATGTTATGCTGAAAATCGCGAGAAGATTTGTGTTTTCCCGGCGAAGTTATTAGCATTTCTCTGAAGTGGGGTTTGAGCAAATTTCTTTTCTCCAGTAAAATGCTGACATTCGAGCATCAGGGCATCAAATAGAAACGAATAAGAGAACGGCCCATCAGAAAATTTAAAAAAGGGTTTTTTGGGCCACCTTAATAAACACGTTAGTCATTATGGGGTCCTCTTTAGCCGTGCGGTAAGACGCGCGGCTACAAAGCAAGACCATGCTGAGGATGGCTGGGTTCGATTCCCGGTGCCGGTCTAGGCAATCTTCGGATTGGAAATTGTCTCGACTTCCCTGGGCATAAAAGTATCATCGTGTTAGCCTCATGATATACGAATGCAAAAATGGTAACTTGGCTTAAAAACCTCGAAGTTAATAACTGTGGAAGTGCTTAATGAACACTAAGCTGCGAGGCGGCTCTGTACCAGTGTGGGGATGTTGTTATTTGGCCTTCTTTTGATAGATTTTTAATTGAAAAATATCAATTAGTGCATGGATCCCTTTCACCGGGAAAAAAACATCCCAATTGTAGACACATTATGCAACTGTCATTAAGCCATATTTCAATGTGTAAAGCAATTTTTTGATGCAATTACCTGCGTATCGGGAGGTTCCGTTCTCGCAAACGTTGGAATTGGAGTGCTCCGATGCAGCTCAGAGCAGCGCTGAAAACGGACCAAAACTCAATTCAATTACAGCCAATTAAGGGTAACTAGGCGGCGCATTACTCACGTAGGAGATCATCGGAATGTCTCGGCTTTGCGACACAATGGCTTCAGTCTTGCAGGTACCTTCCGGTCCGAAAATGGCAGCCACACCGTCACAAATCATCTCCGTTATGGCACGCGTCGCAGTCACCGTATCGCCTCGGGTGTCGTACCACCGCAGCGCCAGTGTTACATTCGGCAGCAAGTCAGGATCATCGTTGATTTCTCCCAGCGCGATGGTCAGTGCGCCGGAAATGGCCAAGCCCTGCTTGTCCTTCATGCTACCCTTGAGCGCCGTCAGGTAACCGACCACCAGCTGCGTACGGTTGTTTTTAAATTTTTGATGAGTTGAATTTGAGGTAGCTATCTTGGGAACAAATATCGCTCCCGATGCATAAGGATTATGCGCTTGTGGGAGGCTGAACAGAGATTGTGATAACTGTTGCTGGTGCTGTTGCTGTTGTTGTTGCTGTTGCTGCTGCTGGGTGGTTCCCAGGGCGGCCTGAGCAGCGGCCAGCATCGGTGAGGTCGGGGACAGCGACTGCGACAGGGTCGTTGTCGAGCCAGCCGCTGACGGTTGGAACGTTCCATCGAAGTTCGGGGCGCCGGCTAACGCCGCCGAGAGCAGTGAGAGCAATAGGGCGGGCCAACGCGTCATGGCCCCTTAGAACGGGGCCGATCGGCGCGACTCCACGCGTTGGTTAACACCTGCTGGAAGAGACAGATAAAACAATTACGTTACTCAAATGTATTTTTTATTGACCTATGTAATTGTTATTGAGGAAATTAAAATTTGTAGATGAAGATAATGTTTCAAGATATCCTGCTATTTTGTATTCTTTAGATTTTTGTTGAAATCACATCCTCCACTGATTCTCCATAAACTTCGTGAATTGAAAAGTTTAATTGAACGATCGAAAAAAGAAGCTGATCTATGAATTTTTGACTCAGAGAATAAAAAAGTACGATGCTACATGATTACCAAAATCGATTGGAATTTCCCAGGATACCAAAGCAATCATATAATAAGTGACATTTCCAGATTTTTTTAAATGAAATTTGAATAAACTCTGTAAAAACATTCCTGTTTGAGTTGAAAGTTCATTTTTGTCACACCCTTCCGCATCTAACCTCTTCAATTATTATAGCTATGTGTACTTTTTAATAATCCCAGAATCCAACGCTACTTGTCTCGGCAGCAAAGCCTGGTGCAATACAATACGTTATGATACTTTGGGTTCGGTCAGAGGTACATCAAACCGTCGCCTCAGAGCCTTTTTATGACTTGTGTGACACGAATAGAAATTCCGCATGATTATATTTTCCTTGTTTCAATCTACCGAGCTGACGTTATTCAAGCCATCAGTTTGCAGTCCGCAAAAACCCAAAGTTTTCCCAAACCATTAGCTTTCCGACATGAAAAGTATTATGTTAAATCACTGCGTAATTTCTGGCATAGTCTCACATTTTCCAGAATGTACAATAAAATTCTTATGTAATTAAGTGGTTTATTGATAAAGTAAAGTGCCTCTAAAAACAAATATAACCAGCCCATAATTGCTGTCTACATCTATGTGGGAGAAATACGCTTTGGTTTGATGCGTGCTATAACTACTGCTGTATTGAACAAAGTTCATCCCTCAAAGTAGAAATAATGATTCCGTTTTATTCAATCTCAATATACGAACTCAAATACTAAAAATACTCATTCCTGTAAACACACTATACCTTACTACCGAACTCAAACAGGAATCGAAAACGCCACGATGAGTTGCCTATTTCTTTCACATTGCAAAGCGTGCAGTAAATAGAAAAAAAACTTTCATTCAAATCTGCTTGAGGGTCTCTTGAGGAAGAGAATTATTTGTAGTGCAGCATATTGCTTTTATCTCATCAAAGTATAGAGTTCAGCAGTTTAAAACCAGCGAGAGCTTTGCGACATAAGTACTTGAGTATCTGCAGTCGTTGACATCATTCATTCATGAAGTTCGTTTTAAAAAATACCGATTTCCGTGGCTTCCCTTCCGGCAGAAAAGTTATAATACGCAACATGCTGGATGGAGGTAATAATACCTAAGCTCTATTATCATTTCATAGAAGCCTGATATAATATGCAAGGGAACGGTGTAATTTACCAGATTGAAAAGTCTAAATCAATTCAACATCATATCTCCTTATAAAATGAAACTATGACAATTCTGAGTGTCAGAACAACTTTGTGAATCAATAAAACCAGTAGGTATAATAAAAAGTTAGGAAGTCAGATTAAATCAATTTGCGATGAAGTTGTTTTTTCGTGCACTAGAAAAATCAACTGCTTATACAGACGCTAAAAGTAGCACTGATAAGGGGATAGAATGAAAAGCTGCTGGGGAATGTGAAATCTGGCTTGCTGAGGAACGGCACTATCATCACTAGGTCGCATTTGCTCCTGGGGTTTACAGACAACATCGACCTCATTGGAATCGATCGCAGGGCAGCCGTGGAGGCTTTTATTCCACTGAAGGGGACAAGGCAAGGAAAGGCTTAACCATTACGCTGGCTAGACTAAGTACATGGTTGCGGGAAGAGACAGCGGTGGACCTAGTGGTGTTGGTACTGGAATAGTAACTAATGGAGATGTGTTTGAAGTTGTTGAAGAATTTGAATTTGAAACCTCGGAACGCTTGTGACATGTGACAATTACCAACTTTTTCCCCAACATGAAGACGGGAACGCAACTTGATCTGTATAAAGCTCCGATTCTCCCAGTGGCCCTTCACGGACATGAAGCGACCGATTTGCCATACCGGCTATTTCGGACAACCTTTTGTCATCATTCTTCAAATCAATGATCAATTTTCATATTACTATCAGGATTTCGTTATGTGAATCCCCATTTTTCTGCAGAACAAACACTTTGGTGCTAAAACTTAAACTTGCTCTAAAGTCTCAATGAAAACTTCACATTACTTCTAATCATTAGAGTATCGAATGGCAAACTGAACTGGAATGTTTATCTAGAGGCCGAGATCTGGAAGGCACTCAGTGATTTATAGCTATATTCCAGAACTATCGGTGAGACACAGCGTGTCTGCTTAATTTTATTCATATAATCGTTCAATAAAGCACACGTTCAAAATTTAATAAGTTTGTTGTTACTGTTCACTAAATAACTGCTAATGTTTTTTTTTTATATTTCGTGGGACTTTATCTGAAAATGAAAAAAGCGGAACGTTTCATTGGACACTCTACAGCATCGGACAAATGATGACAATGTAAAACGATGATTTTATGTGCAATCGATATTCGTAGCTAAGTAACAAACCAATGTTTTCGCGGTACACTTGGCTCTAAAATCTTTCAACAAAACGAAGCTGCAAAGTGAAAATTTTCCGGATGATGCTAGTAAAATAATAAATACGCCAAAGTACTCTCTATATACGAGAAAAACAAAAAGCTGTTAATTTCCAACACATTTAGGACATCATCGATATGATTTCATCATATCACGGGCAATATGATTAACGTATTTTTATTTTTTGTATCTCGACAAATTTGCATTTTCAATTTTAGTAGAACAGTGGTAGGAAAAACATCCATTAGGGTAGCACCGCCTATTACACCATTAGAAACCATCAGAAACAGATATTAACTATGTTCTTGAAAGCAAAACATTTCGGTTGGAATGCGGCCAAGTATTACAAATTGTGACGATAATAGGCGTGCTGCTCAAGTAGATGTTCTCTCTACAGCAATAAGCCATCACATCACCCTACGCGCATCGAGATGCAAATTTATTTATTTAATAATCGGGGAAACCATCGCTCCGGTGATGAATGGCAAATCATCGAACGCCAATGAATTCAATACACCAACAACAGTGCAACGAACGGACCCGGCTTGAATGACGATGGGAATATAATATCAGATACTTGTTTTCTCTGGCTACGTTTGACGGAGGTGGAGAAATAAATAGAAGAGCTTCGACAAATCCGGCGATATGTTTATAGAAAACAGATTTGGAACGACTGGAATAACAAATTTCAGCAGGTTGGTTTATTAGACGATGCCTAATTAAAGTAAACTTGTTTAAAAGAATCAATCTAGATGTCGAAATAGAACGTGCATGCATGAAGATTACATTTAGTAAATTACTTTCGGTAATGTGAACTGCAAGGATAATTTTGAAATGTTTTGTAACTTGAACTCAAGTAAACTTTTATTTGCTGGTGTTCCATGGAAAACTGAGATTGTGGTCTCCTAAATTTGTGTTGCAATGTGTCGTTAATTGAACGATTGACTATTTACTGTCGCGAAATACGAAGAATTAGACAAATGAAAGTAGCAATAGATTGCGAATTCCAGATAGATGCACACAAATAATGCATACATTTGCCTAAAAAATACAAATATTAATTCAAATCAAGCAAATCAATAACTGCAGTATTGACCCAATTTTATCACGTCCTGATTTTATCACATTTTTGCCCCGATTTCGCCCAAAAAAATTAAAATTTTCATTCGTTCTTTTTATTTTTGAAAATACAAACCCCATTCGATTTTGGCAACCAAATTTTTTTTAAATGAATTTTCTATTTTTGATATTGCTTATAAACTACTACTACTACTACTACTACTACTACTACTACTACTACTACTACTACTACTACTACTACTACTACTACTACTACTACTACTACTACTACTACTACTACTACTACTACTACTACTACTACTACTACTACTACTACTACACCCCCACCACCACCACCACCACCACCACCACCACCACCACCACCACCACCACCACCACCACCACCACCACCACCACCACCACCACCACCACCACCACCACCACCACCACCACCACCACCACCACCACCACCACCACCACCACCACCACCACCAACCACCACCACCACCACCACCACCACCACCACCACCACCACCACCACCACCACCACCACCACCACCACCACCACCACCACCACCACCACCACCACCACCACCACCACCACCACCACCACCACCACCACCACCACCACCACCACCACCACCACCACCACCACCACCACCACCACCACCACCACCACCACCACCACCACCACCACCACCACCACCACCACCACCACCACCACCACCACCACCACCACCACCACCACCACCACCACCACCACCACCACCACCACCACCACCACCACCACCACCACCACCACCACCACCACCACCACCACCACCACCACCACCACCACCACCACCACCACCACCACCACCACCACCACCACCACCACCACCACCACCACCACCACCACCACCACCACCACCACCACCACCACCACCACCACCACCACCACCACCACCACCACCACCACCACCACCACCACCACCACCACCACCACCACCACCACCACCACCACCACCACCACCACCACCACCACCACCACCACCACCACCACCACCACCACCACCACCACCACCACCACCACCACCACCACCACCACCACCACCACCACCACCACCACCACCACCACCACCACCACCACCACCACCACCACCACCACCACCACCACCACCACCACCACTACCACCACTACATTTCACCATTTCTCTTTTACCATCTCTATTTCACCATCTATTTTTTACCACTATTATTTACTATTTTGTACTATTTTTAACTATTTTTTACTATTTTTACTATTTTCAGTATTTTTTGCTGTTTTTTACTTTTTTTTTTTTTTTAATTTCTTTATTAACGTGAAGTTTTTTACTATTTTTTACTATTTTTTACTATTTTTTACTATTTTTTACTATTTTTTACTATTTTTTACTATTTTTTACTATTTTTTACTATTTTTTACTATTTTTTACTATTTTTTACTATTTTTTACTATTTTTTACTATTTTTTACTATTTTTTATTTATGCTTACTATTTTTTATTATTTTCACTATTTTTTTACGATTTTTTACTATTTTTTACGATTTTTTACTATTTTTTACTATTTTTTACTATTTTTTTCAAAAGTTCCTCCAGGAGTTCCTCCGAAAGTTCTTCCAGGAATTCCTTCAGAAATTTTTCCGAAAGTTCTTCCAGGAATTCCTTCAGAAATTTTTCCGAAAGTTCTTCCAGGAATTCCTTCAGAAATTTTTCCGAAAGTTCTTCCAGGAATTCCTTCAGAATTTTTTTCGAAAGTTATTCCAGGAATTCCTTCAGAAATTTTTCAGAAAGTTTTTCCAGGAATTCCTTCAGATATTTTTCCGAAAGTTCTTCCATGAATTCCTTCAGAAATTTTTCCGAAAGTTCTTCCAGGAATTGCTTCAGAAATTTTTCCGAAAGTTCTTCCAGGAATTCTTTCAAAAATTTTTCCGAAAATTCTTCCAAGAATTCCTTCAGAAATTTATCCGAAATTTCTTCCAGGAATTCCTTCAGAAATTTTTCCGAAATTTCTTCAGAAATTTTTCCGAAAGTTCTTCCAGGAATTCCTTCAGAAATTCCTCCAGAAATTTCTCCAGAAGCTTCTCCGGAAGTTTCTCCAGGAATTCTTTCGGAAGTTTCTCCAGAAATTACTCCACAAGTTCCACCAGGAATTCCTCTGGAAGTTCCATCAGGAATTCCTCTGGAAGTTCCATCAGGAATTCCTCCGGAAGTTCCAGCCAAAATTAGTTGAGAAGCTTCTCCAAGAAAACCTATAAAAGTTCCATACAAATTCCTCCAGGAATTTCTAACAAAATTTCTTCAAGAATTTTTCCGAAAGTTTCTCTAGGACTTCCACCGGAAGGTCCTCCAGAAATCACTCCAGAAGTATTTCCAAAAAATCCCCCAGAAGCTTCTCCGGGAATTCCTCCGAAAATTTCTCCAAGAATTCATCGAAAGTTCCTGTGGGAATTCCTCCGAAAGTTCCACCAGGAATTAGTTGATAAGCTTCTCCAGGAATTTCTTTAAAAAACAGTGGTTCTCAACCTTTTTCTTGAGCGATACTCCTTCGCCCTTTTGAATTAGTTGAGGTGCCCTCTATTTTTTTGCTGTATATGAAAGAGAAAATAAAAGATGTGAAATGTTGCTAAAGTTGATACGGGAAAGTGACTAATATCCCATCGAGATTAGCTGGTTATAAAACAACTTTATTGGTAATACAAAAAAAAAATTAAAAAAAAATAAAATAAAATTTAAATTTTTTATTATTATTGGTAATACTTATAATTGGTATATTATTATAATTGGTAATACGTCCGCGGACTTAATGGAATAGTGTGAGTTCAAGTTCTACCGGCAGCCGAATCTTTTTTCGCAATATCTCATAAAAACACCTTAAAATAGCAAACTAACTATGGGTATTAAAATAAAACATCTAAGTAAAAAGAAAATAAGTGTAACTCATGAGATATATGCTAAATTGTACTGAAATTTAACGAAATATATTACTCTCCATAAAGTTGGCTGACATTTTCATTATTCCGACCTATTGGAAAAAAGCTTCCGAGCCTTTTGCAAGGCGGATTTCGAGCCACTTAAAAGAAGGCTTCTAAGCATCTTGAAATGACGCCTCTAAGCCTCTTGAAAGTAGGCTTCCAAGCCCCTAGAAGGGTGAATTCCAAGCCCCTTGTAAAGAGACTTCCGAGCATCTCGATAGAGAGTTCTGGGCCTCTTGAAAGGAGGCTTCCGAGCTTCTTGAAAGGAGGCTTCCGAGCTTCTTGAAAGGAGGCTTCCGAGCCTTTTGAAAGGAGGCTTCCGAGCTTTTTGAAAGGAGGCTTCCGAGCCTTTTGAAAGGAGGCTTCCGAGCCTCTTGAAAGGAGGCTTCCGAGCCTCTTGAAAGGAGGCTTCCGGGCCTCTTGAAAGAAGACTTCCGGGACTCTTGAAAGGAGGCTTCCGGGACTCTTGAAAGGAGTCATCCGGGCCTCTTGAAAGGAGGCATCCGGGCCTCTTGAAAGGAGGCATCCGGGCCTCTTGAAAGGAGGCATCCGGGCCTCTTGAAAGGAGGCATCCGGGCCTCTTGAAAGGAGGCATCCGGGCCTCTTGAAAGGAGGCTTCCGGGCCTCTTGAAAGGAGGCTTCCGGGCCTCTTGAAAGGAGGCTTCCGGGCCTCTTGAAAGGAGGCTTCCGGGCCTCTTGAAAGGGGGCCTCCGGGCCTCTAATAAGAAGGATTCCGGGCTTCTTAAAAGGGGGCTTTCGGACCTCTTGGAAGGGACCTTCCGGGTCTTTCGAATGGAGGCCTCTGAACCTCTTGAAAGTAGGTTTCCGAACCTTTTGAAAGGAGGCTTCCGATCCTCTTGAAAGGAGAACTCCGATGTGCTTTTGAGAAACGTAGAAAGATGCTTCCAATCCTCTTGCAACGAAGGAACTGAGCTTTTAAGAAAAAAAAAACTTTCATGTGTCTCAAATGGAGGCTTCCGAACGTGTAGAGTGTAAATTTTAGTTCAGAAGCATATTCTCAACATATCATTTGACTCTTTTTTCGATCAGGTAGATTGCATAGAAGATTTTTAAAGCTTGTTAATTCGTTGGCTTGTCCTTTTGATCTTTTGCCCCACAGCCCTTCATCCACTGTGCTGGTTGTGGAGGGCAGGATTCAATAGTCTCTGAGTTACTGATCGCCATGCATATGACAAAATTATGAATAAAAAAACATGTACTTATATCAAAACTTTATCAATAAGTTTTGATTAAAATTGTAATATATCCCGAGTAGCACACTTGTTAAATATAAGTCACTGTGGCTCATATGCGACCAAATCCAGTCACAGGGGAGTTGCGGCAACCAAATCGTTCTAAACTGTGTTACAAGCGATCCGCCATTATGCATATTTGTCCGAGGTACCCCCTGGTCCCGGCGAGGGTACCACCAGGTTGAGAACCGCTACTTTAAAAGTTCCTACAAACTCCTCCAGAAATTTCTAAGAAAGTTTCTTCAAGAATGTATTTGGAAATTTTTCGAGGAATTCCACCGGAAGGTCCTCCAGGAATTCATCAAACAGTTCCTTAAAAAATTCCTACGGAAGCTTCCACAAGATTTCCTTAAAAAGTTTCTCCAAGAATTCCTCCGTAAGTTTCTCTATGAATTCCTTTAGAATTTGATCAAGGAATTCCTTCGGATATTTTTCCGGAAATTCTTCCGATGGTTCCATCATAAATTAGTTAGAAAATTTCTCCATGATTTCTTTTGAGAAGTCTTTGCAGGAATTCCTTGACAGGTTGGAAGAGTTCTTCCCTGAGTTCCTGCAAAAGTTCAATAAAAATCCTATGGTTATTAAATTTAATTTTAGTTTAATTCGGGAAATGAGACGCATCTTAGAAAAAAAATGTATATGTTGTATAAGCAAAATCAGCTCAATGCTAGTTACAGTTGTGGGTAGGTCGCCATCCAATAATTTCTGCCTACTTGAAAATAGATAAATGTGATATGACTTGGAAGTAGATAAATGTAATATGACTCGACTGAAATTATGTATTTCCGGTAGGATGAACCTACACCAGTAACAATTATCTTTTAACAAAATGTACGAAACACATTAAACAAATGGTTTAATAGTCTTGCAATAGCTATCGGATTGGTGAAAAAAAATCGACGGGTGAAAAAAAATATGCGGCGGCGATTCATTTTTGACGGCGGCGTGAAAAAATCACCGGCGGCGGCGCACAGGTCTAGTCCGAACCTCCTATAAAAAGTTCGATTTTGGAGTGAAATGATAGCCTTTCGGTATAACTGTGCTTTACCAGGAAATCAAAAACAATAGAAATGGAAACGGAAAATGTGATTACATATCCTTACGAGATCTGTTTACCAAACTATATTTCAAGAACAAGACTCCCGGAATCCAAAACTAATTTCACTCGCGTTTTCAAGGGCACCTTATTCAATACGGGAATAACGCACACCTGTCATTTTTATTATTTCACACCTGACAGTTGTTCGTTGCTTCCGTATTGAATGGGATGCCCTTAATAACGCGTATGAAATTAGTTTTGAATTCCGGGCGGCTTGTCCTTAAGGTCTTACACGAGCTGAACTGTTCATTGCCATCCACCGGTTGTTATTTTCGCACCAATAAAGTTAAATAAATAACCAGGTAACAACATTTCAGCGGATACCAATGAACTAACAGCTAGCAAGATTCTGCATGCATTTGTAATGTGGTTGATACGCCATGCAGACTCTTCCTTCACGTTGTTGGTGGATGGAAATTAAATTTACGCTACACTTACCACCAAAGATGAAGTGATGCACATGACAAGCTGAAGTACTGCATGCAGCATACGTACTTACAATCATACTGGTGCCAGCTGTTGCAATACAGATAAGAGATGCCTCGGGAAAAAAAAAATCTAGAACCAGTATGCAACAGCGAAGTTGATTCAACTGATACCTCGCTTATATTGCGAAGCATTCATGCAAAGTGGTTGTCATGCTTATGCTTTCGAAGCTCACTTTTATGAAGCGAAAACTCGAAATTCTTTAATCTCAACCCAGGAATCACGTCCAATTGGAAGCTCTTGAACGTCGTTGAAGTTCCACGTTCAGGTTCAGCGACAACAGAGAAGGATAGAGAGAGAGAGACAGCGAGTAGTTCGCCGTCAAACATTCACAGTCACAGCATCGTCATTCAACTCCCCCGGCGTGATGTTACCGGAAAATTGTTAGGGTTTCACTGCTGTTTTTCTATGTACCTATATGTTGATGCTTGTTTGAGAACCGCACTAGACATGCTGGCACCAGCTCCGCACTCGACAGATATGAATGACAACGCTTCTCACACCCACCGATGCACACCGGCTGCGGGTTGCATGTATCGTTAGGGTGTTCATAAAACTTCTTTATTGCGAATGTCATGCTGCTATAAATACTGTAAATAACTGTGACGATTGACATGGGTATTTTTTACCTCATATGACAATTTATAAGCATAACTTTCGGTTGACATCCTAAATTTGCAGCAAATCTCGATAGTTTTGAAAATATTTAGAAAAGTGGCGATGTTCTGTACCCGGATATAATTTGGAGGCAAAATGTCTGATTACTGGCAATTATTTGTGAACGATTACCAGGCGTTTTGTCTCTTTATTTTGGTACGGGCCGTGCATGGAGACGCACTGTACATTACAGGTCAGAATCGCTGCGGCGTTCTGCCTCGAGGATTCGGACAGTAGAGCCCGACACAAATAATGGAATAAAAGAAACACGTCTTCCAGGAAAAACGGTAAAATTTTGAGTCATTTATGCTTCAAACGATTACCAAGAATGCATAGTCGAAACGTAGCATAATGGCCCGATCAGTCGAGCTCCCATTACAACCATTTAAGTCATTTTCTTTATCGTTATGTCTTTTTGGTTATTAATTTGTTGATATATGGAAATGCGAGTTGCTTAGACATATTTTTTTGCAGGCATGCGTGTGTCCATTTAATTTAACTTTAATTGCAAAACCTGATTGGTTGAGGAATTTGAGACGCCCTAAAGTACCTGTCGTTCTATAGGCACTGTCTACTAGGCAGTTGTGAGGTACGAGATAGCAAAATAAAACTACTAACCTCACCTGAGGTGTTAGTTTGTTTAGTTACAGTATGAAAATGACGCTGATGACTTGCAGCTGGGTGACTATGGATGTTACCACAGTTGATCAAATTGACGAGAAACTGAAAGTTGGCGAGCTCTTTTATGATGAATGATGGCGTTCTAATCTGGTTAATGGCTTGAGTAGATAATTTATGTTTATTCCCATCAGATAAATGATATGCTATGGAAAATATTGTCATTGTGGGGTTTCCAAACTAGACACCCTGGGATAAGTGATGCAGGAAAAAAACTATATTTTTCTTCTAGACTTTTTGCAAGTCTATTTGCTTTTAGCATACTATTAACTTCGTGTTCTAGATGCACTTCTACAGTTATGAATTGACAGTATTAGAATTCAACCAATGCAATGTATGGATTGAAATATTGTCTGGAAAGCACAAATAAAGGCTACGCTCAGAGAAGTCGAGAATAAAACCAACCTGAAAGATTTTCTCCCACCATGCTTAGTAATACCGTGTCTTAGGAAAAAACTGAAAATCTTACGAATGATTCAAACCAATCGTGATTCGTGATTTGAATCTCACCGACCAAACAATCATACCAGATTGAACCCATCCATTTGAATCTTCTCATGATTTTTATATGCTATACATTGTTGAAAACAATGAAATAATGTTCTACCCATATATCAGTAGGTATTCTTGTATGTGAGCCCTCCTTAACCGTGTGGTAAGATGCGCAGCTACAAAGCAAGACCATGCTGTGGGTGGTTAGATTCGATTCCCGGTCCGGTCTTGGAAATTTTCTCGACTTTCCTGGGCAAAAAGTATCATCGTGTTATCCTCATGATACACAAATGCAAAAATGGTAACTTGGCTTAGAAACCACGCAGTTAATAACTGTGGAAGTGCTTAAAGTGACTTTAACCAACGCAATGCCGATTTCATTCTGGACTCTGAAAATGAATGTATTCTACTCCCAGTCGTTGGGGACAATGAAACATTGCAATTTATTTTCGATTCAACCTATAATTTTGGGCTTAATCAAATTAACCATATAAAAAACAAACAGCAATGCTATTTGGGCTTTTTATTAACTAACGTATATGAAGATTTCTGCGTGACTGAATCATTAAATCCATTGTGGAAAAATGAAGCGTTTCGAACAGCAATCGAATATTCTTTAATCATTCACGCCCACCAAAGACCCAACGACTATGAGTATGAGGAAGTCTTCGAATACCATTCAGCAGACTATGAAAGAATTAAACTAAGATTAAATAGTATTAATTGGCAGTCAATTATAAGGAATGAAGGAAACATCGATACTGCTGCATACACTTTTAACGAAACTTTACAGCAAATAATTAAACAAGAAATTCCACTTAAGAAAAAACGACGACAAAGAAATACAAAAAGTCCAATCTGGTACAACAGTCAAATCAAAAATTTGAAAAATCGCAAACAAAAAGCACATAAAATCTACAAGAAAGAAGAGAGTGATCGAAACTTAGCGAAATATTTGGAAATCTGCGACCAACTGAATCTAGCCATCAGTAATGTACTTGAAAAATATAAATCACTTGAAATCAAGTCCTGTCCAAAGAACTTTTTCAATTACGTAAAAACAAAATTAAAATCAGACAATTTTCAATCTGTAGTGCACCTCGACGAAAATGCTCGGAAAAAAACTCGGTAGCTCGGAAAAAAACTGTAATTTATTTGCCAATTTTTTCCAAGACATCTATACTACATTTTCGGAAGAAGATCGTGATCGCGATTATTTTGCGTTTAATCTAGAATTTTTCGGAGATGTTGGTGTAAGTCAAATTCAAGTCCAGGAAATTTTCGACGCTCTAATGAACTTGGATGCTTCGAAGGGACCTGGCCCGGACACGATTCCACCAATATTTATTAAAAAATTAGCCAATTGCTCCTCTATATTGGCTTTTCAATAAGTCTCTGGAATCTGGAATCTTCCTAAAAATATGGAAAAGCTCTTTTCTAGTAAATATTTAAATCTGGTCGAAAATTAGACATACGTAATTATCGTAGCATAGCCCTTATCTCTTGCATTCTAAAACTTTTCGAGGCAATTGTCAACGAGAAGCTATTTTTGCAAATCAAAAACAGAGTAACTGACACACAACGCGGCTTTTTTAAAGGTCGCTCGAACTCTACAAATCTGCTTCAATTTGTAGACTTTTCATTGCAATGGATAACGGCAACCATGTAGAAGCTACGGACTTTAGCAAGGCATTCGATCACTTTTAAAACTACACAAAATTGAAATTGAACCACGACTCCTGAAATGGCTTGAATCATACATAACTGACCGCCAACAAATTATCAAATTTAATGGACACAAAAACCAATTTAAGTTACTTCGGGAGTCCCTCAAGGCTCTCATTTTGGGCCCTCTTCTTTTTATCTTGTACGTAAACGACATTTCCTTCATTCTGAAAAACATTAAAGTGTTATTTTTTTGTTAAATATCTTAGCTGTGCATATGCACAGCATATGTTTCGAAATGGACAAATTGATATGAAATTTGCGAAAAAGAATCCACGTGTCTTAGAGGGACTCGAACCCTCAACCTCCTACTCTCTAGATAGGCGTTATAACCTACACAACAAGACCACTTAAAGGTCACGTTTGCGGAAAAGCCATCAGAATCCGAATACCAACTTCCACCGTGGTTAGCTCTTTTTTGCAAATATCTTTCGGATGCTTGATTTTTCCAATCTTCGCTTGCGCTTTACTGTTGTATATCCACAGCCAAGCGAGTGCACATTGTTTATTAAACGAGAGGATCGCACTCCATGCCCCCAGCAACGGATCTGGGCAGGACGGTATAGAATGCGAATTCAATCGCACTCTGCTGTGCCAAAGGCTTGCTTGGCTAAAGCATTTGATGAGTTTGATTGCCTTCACGTAAACGGTCGCGTGTACTCAAACGACTAATGACGGTGAAAGACCGACACTTGATCACAATTAATTGCATATTATTCGGCAACTCAGCCGCGATAATCATTTTTTGTTAAATATCTTAGCTGTGCATATGCACAGCACATGTTTCGAAATGGACAAATTGATATCAAATTTGCGAAAAAGAATCCACGTGTCTTGGAGGGACTCGAACCCTCAACCTCCTACTCTTCAGATAGGCGTGATAACACAACAAGACCACTTAAAGGTCATGTTTGCGGAAAAGCCATCAGAATCCAGTACCAACCTCCACCGCGGTTAGCTCTCTTTTTTGCAAATTGAATATCTTTCGGATGCTTGATTTGCCCAATCTCCACATTTGCTTTACTGTTGTATATCCACAGCCAAGCGAGTGCACATTGTTTATTAAACGAGAGGATCGCACTCCATGCCCCCCAGCAACGGACTGGGCGGGACGGTATAGAATGCGAATTCAATCGCACTCTGCTGTGGAGATTGGGCAAATCAAGCATCCGAAAGATATTCAATTTGCAAAAAAGAGAGCTAACCGCGGTGGAGGTTGGTACTCGGATTCTGATGGCTTTTCCGCAAACGTGACCTTTAAGTGGTCTTGTTGTGTAGGGGTTATCACGCCTATCTAGAGAGTAGGAGGTTGAGGGTTCGAGTCCCTCCAAGACACGTGGATTCTTTTTCGCAAATTTCATATCAATTTGTCCATTTCGAACATATGCTGTGCATATGCACAGCTAAGATATTTAACAAAAAATGGTTTTCGTACGGCCGAGTTGCCGAATAATATGCAATTAATTGTAATCAAGTGTCGGTCTTTCACCGTCATTAGTCGTCTGAGTACACGCGACCGTTTACGTGAAGGCAATCAAACTCATCAAATGCTTTAGCCAAGCAAGCCTTTGGCACAGCAGAGTGCGATTGAATTCGCATTCTATACCGTCCCGCCCAGTCCGTTGCTGGGGGCATGGAGTGCGATCCTCTCGTTTAATAAACAATGTGCACTCGCTTGGCTGTGGATATACAACAGTAAAGCAAATGTGGAGATTGGGCAAATCAAGCATCCGAAAGATATTCAATTTGCAAAAAGAGAGCTAACCGCGGTGGAGGTTGGTACTCGGATTCTGATGGCTTTTCCGCAAACGTGACCTTTAAGTGGTCTTGTTGTGTAGGGGTTATCACGCCTATCTAGAGAGTAGGAGGTTGAGGGTTCGAGTCCCTCCAAGACACGTGGATTCTTTTTCGCAAATTTCATATCAATTTGTCCATTTCGAAACATATGCTGTGCATATGCACAGCTAAGATATTTAACAAAAAAATGGTTTTCGTACGGCCGAGTTGCCGAATAATATGCAATTAATTGATTAAAGTGTTAATTTATACCGATGATATGAAGCTCTTTGCCCCGCAATGAAATAGACAAATTCTACATATGGTGTAAGAAAAGCCTATTAGAACTGAATGTAAAGAAATGCAACTTAATATCATTTAGCAGAAAAAGAACAATACCAAACATTTCAATCGCATTAGGAAATCAGAATGTGGAAAAATGTGAAAGAGTAAGGGACTTAGGAGTAATCTTAGACTCTAAACTTTCTTTCGCAGACTACTACAACACAATCATTCACAGGGCTAATAATATGCTAGGGTTCATAAAGCGTTTCTGCTATAACTTTCATGACCCATATACAATTAAAACACTTTATGTAGCTTATGTTAGATCAATAATGGAATATTGCAGTATTGTATGGTCTCCTTTCTCAATCAAGCACGAAGAGATATTAGAATCTGTACAAAAGAAGTCGACTGTTGACATCGAAATACGTATCTGTCAAGGTACAATCAAGTGGTGGAATTAAATGGGAAGGTACAAACTCGTCTTATGACAAGTGAAGACATTCCACTAGAAAGCTCAAAATATTTTTCTTAGTCAAATATAAGATGATCAATTCTGGGCAGTGTTGGGAAATGCACATTAAAACACTTTGATTATGCGAATGTTTATCTTTTTTTCAGTCAAATTTCTTGCGCCAAACAAGCCGAAACAGTTTGCAAAAAAAAAATGTACGCGACATCGTGACATTTATTTTTCCGATGAAGCAAACTGTTTGCTTGCTGCCACGTTAGAGTCGTGCCGGCGAGCGGTCAACATTTGCGTGAGATTTTTTGTTTCGGCTCGTGCGCAGCGCAAACAGCACAGAATCGAATTCAATTACCTGTGCGCAAAGCCTAGAAGGAGTGCTATCCGTAGGTACTGATTTATTCGTTCTTGTCTCTAAATCAAGCAAGTAGTAATGAAATGAATATTTCCCACCAAAAACGGTTATACGCTGTGAAATTATTGTACGAAAACATTAATTCTAGACCAACATTTGAAAAGGGCGTAACAGCCAAAATTTATTCCTTCTGATCCTTCGTCTACATATACAGCAATATATGTGGACAAAGAATTAGAAGGAATAAATTTTGACTGTTACGCCCTTTTCAAATGTTGGTCTAGAATTGTGGGGAGAGAAAATGGTAAAAGCATGTGCTGACTGTCGTCTGCTTGGCGTGGCTGCTGCTGTGGCTGCCGTGGTTTTGTTTTTATTTTTTTGCATAGAAGAAGGAATGGTAAAAAGAAATGTCAACCATTCCCGTCCCTGATTCTGGGGAATGGTGCATTCTGCCAAACGGCTTGCTGGGGAATGGTCCATTCTGGCAAAATGCCTTCTGGCAAATGACTTTCTGGCGAATGTCATACAAGCCTGTTGCTACAAGGACAACTGTCCCATATTTGAATCATTTCATTTCTGTGTGGCTCAATTATACTTTTATGTATGGGTTACGTAAGTCGTAGAAGACCGTATTTACAACACCAATCCACAAGCATTCTAAAGGAAACAATTTCTCCAACAATTTACAATCACATTTCTTTTTCAATCCATAACAATGTACTCTACAAATAGAATGAATTACCGTCTCAATATTCAGTGAGACAAAACCCAAGAGCATATGCGTAAGTACTGCCGAGATTAAGGCTCTATAAACCGTAATCAATCCGATAATGACGATGATTTATTCGAATCCGCACCAATACTAATGCACTTTTGAAATAAATTCAATATTTCGGGGCTATTTACCGACTTACCCTCCATCATAATATATTCATGGCATTTCCATATTAATTTTTCACTTATCAAAACTAGCAATTACTGAGAAATTGCTGGAAAAACGATGAAAACTGCTTTTTTCTTCGGCCGACTTTCGTATGTTCATCAAACGCATACTAACGCTCGAACGTTCGGATCAAACACATACACACCCACTTGATTTTTCACTTGATTTTTTCCCACAGTTTTCGTGATTTTATCACTGCTAAAAACTATTCACCAACTTAGCTTCACATTTTACTTTAATCCTGGACACTAATTAATTCACTCCACGTCCAAAAACTGTCGAAAACTGCTTTCCAAAAATCGAGGTGAGAGACAAATTTGACGACCGTATTGTGAATGTAATAAAATGCGGAGGACTCAAATTCACCAGCGCAATAAGTGAAATGGTGAGCACAAAATCTACGCGAAGCAACTTCATTCAATTCGAACAATACAACGTATACGCCAGCCAACACGCAAACAAAGGTGTGCATACACAAGAAAATAATCATCTCTTCACCGTTGCCAGATTTATTTATTGGAAAAAATCATTGCTGTTTGTCGGATTGAATAAATTAACCAGAAATAAATATTTAAACATGTTATGTAAGCTTCTGTTACATTCTAAGAGGTGTATAAAAATATGTAAAGCGATAAATACCCATATATTTGATACACCGTGAACATGTGTTATGATATAAAATAAACATTTCGTCAAGTCTGGCAACATTATGTATCAGCTGGCATATTTTTAACACCCCATTTCCACCCACCCCAGTTGTAAACAAAATTTATTTATCACTGCTGCACTTTTTCTTACCAACTGCATCACTATTACAAGCAAGCGATACAGTCATTAATTTTCAAAACATTGTGATGGAGTCTTGAGCCTTGCATATGGCTGCGTGTAGAGACAGAGATAAGCTTAGTGTTGCTTGTGCTGAGATAGTGCTTGAAGGGGATGTGTTTGAAGGTGTAGAAAAAAAAACTTTGAAACGTTTGTAAAGAGTGACAATGAGGTTTACTATGAAGTATTTCTGTTGCGAATAGAGTTACCTCCGGCGTACAGGTCATCTAATGCAAATGTCAGAAGATAGAATTGCAAAAACAAATTTTCATCAGACAACAATCTAGATGCCAGAGACAGACAATTGTTAACAACGCAAAAATAAACACAAGAAATACTTGAAAAAACGCCTTAGCTACAGAAAAACAAAATTCCTCAAAACTTTAGACCCGTATCAAGATAGGTTTCCATACAAAAAAGGCTACAATTATGTATATTTTAATTTCTGAGGGCCAATTTCAATGAACTATCTATTTCTGAGAAATCAATCGACGCATTATACAGGATATCGGGAAAGAAAACAATGAAAATCACTTTTTTCAAAAAATCGTCGCTGAAATATTTTTAAACATCCCGTACCTCATTTCAAGTGACCTTGCCTAACTGTCTGTGAAAAAATCAGAGGTACATGATACTTCGATAATAATCCAACCGTGATGGTTGTCATGGACCAAGACCAAATTGATCGCTTTGGAAAATAATATAAATAGACGAAATACTTGCATTGATCTTTATATTAAAACCATTATTTAACCTTCTGAGAATATCCATGATAAGGAAGTTATTGGTGTGATAAGCTAACCTCGAAAAAGGCAATGTTTGTTGAGAGCCAATTTTTATTATTTAGAAAATTGATGCAAAGTTGAGTTTAGCTAGATGAACGTGCGGCCCTTTAATATGAATTACGTTTTATACTGAAAGATATAAACAAACAGAATTTGACACCTATACATCATTACTTTCTTACTTTGATATCTGGTTGACTAAAAACGCAATTTTATTGTTAACTCTAGACCAACATTTGAAAAGGGCGTAACAGCCAAAATTTATTCCTTCGGATTCATTGTCTACATACATAGCCATCTACATAGACGAAAAACGGGAGCTATTGAATTTTGGCTGTTACGCCCTTTTCAAATGTTGATCTAGAACTAGCGGTAAGTACCCTGCTTTGCCCGGGTGTTGCAAATGTCACAATGAACTATTTGCAGCACCGCACTCTAGATCAATTTCCGTGCGTTTGTTTCGTTTTCCTCAACAGCTGACCTAAAATAGTATTCTAATGATTTTCTACATTCCCCCGTTAAATGTACCAAATTTTTGTTTATACAAACCTTGCGGTTCTCAAAACGAATCGATTACTGAAAAAATCGCGTTCGCGAGTTAAATCGTCAGAAAAGAAGTCTCAACTCATTTTTATTATATAGAGAAGATAATAGAAATTGCATTGCTAATTTAAAAAAGGGGGAATCGTATTTTTAATATTAAAATCACTAAGCTTGTGGTAACAGCTTTCAAATTTCTTGAACAACAATAATCAAAGAATGGCATACAAATGTATACCAGTTGAGCTTTGTTCGTGTTTTAGGTTAATATTCATTACATTTATCTTTCCATTTGGCAAAAGCCTTAAATTATCATTGTGAAATGTTTACAATAATATTCACCATTTGTGTTATCGAATCTGTTTTTGTTCAGCATTCATTAAGCGATAGTTTTTGTATACATGGTTTGTACATGGTTTCCAAAATTACCGAGTTATGGGTTTGTTGTATAATCACCTTAGACTAATTCATAATTGTAAGATTTCAATACAATGGTGGCATTAACATCTTCCAAATTCATATTTGCTAGAATGTGTACATAATTGGCAAGGATCTAATGCAGAACTGTTTTAAAATTTGCCATCCACTAGTTGGATGAATAGATTAATTCAATGGCTCGTGCTCTGTGACTTATACGTTAAGTCAGTCATCTAGGCACAAATGCTAAGTAGTGTTAATTCGATTCTCCACAGAGAAAATTCTTCATATTGAATATATTTGTCGCACAAATATTTTTTTGCAATTTGAGGCCCAAATATATGCAATTTGTATCCAATAATTCAATAACTGCATATTAGAGTGTTGTTTGATTATAGATTCTATTTGTACTTCGCGTGGAAAGTGGTTATGTGTGCACTAATAAACATCACGAGTTAAATTAATGGATTTATTGCCAATAAAAATGTGTGGAATTTTCGCAGTGTCGAATTAATAACATAGTGACGCAACAGGAGAATGCACAGTGTTTTATTTCTTCACTAGCAGACCCGACGAATTTCGTTTCGCCTAAAATTAATGTATTCTCTGCTTAGTTCTCGAGTTATGCAGAAGTTAATGCTTCATTCGTATGGGAGCCCCCCTTTCCAGTAGGGGGAGGAGTTTCGTACTGCCACAGAAACATTTCTTCCCTTTCAAAACCTCAGCATGCCCGTTCTGGTTTCATTTGCTTGATTAGTTCTCAAGTTATGAAGAAATTGGTATTTAATTAGTATGGGAGCCCCCTTCCAAAGGGGGTAAAATCATAATATTTGAATAACTTTGGTTTTATAAGAGATTGGAAGTTACAATGTTCAATGTATTTTTGCTGCTAATTTTCTATCTCTTATAAAACCAAAGTTATTCATGTATTCAGGGTTCGTAATGCTCACTCAATATCAGGAGCACAAGATGCTCCCTCACGAAAATTTTCGGAGAGAAATCGCTTTTCGGGAAGGAAAAACAGCCTGGAGAGTGATAACCATATTTCGCTCGATTGCTGCCAATCGTTCACAGTGGGTAAAAAGGGAACCAAAATGGCACCTATTTAAGGGCCGCTACAGTAGAGCTCTGCAATATACCTTATATAATGTAAAAGAATGCGTAGAATCTCGTAGGGGAATTTTGGTTTTGCGCGGACATCAGAAAGTGCCCGTTTTGCCCGATTTTCCCCATTTTTCCGATAGAAAAACAAATAATCAGCTAGTTATCTCACAATATGTCTCAGAAATGAACAAAATTGCACAAGGATGCTTTAAAGATGTATGGGAAGTCGAACAGAGGTCGTTTCAATCTCGATTGTTGTCCATTTTGCCCGATTTGCCCTATGTTAATGCAGAAACCAAATATTTTCAGCATTTTGAATTAAAATAAATATGACATAAACATAAACATTAAAATACTGTAAAAATATTAGTAAGTTGGATAAAAAGCCTCTAAACAAATAACAGTGGACCATTTTGCCCGGATTACTCCATGTGTTGGAAGATAAAAAAAACTCTATGTGAAACAGATATTCGATCTCTCCTCGTTTCTCCCTGAAGTAGTTACACTCGCATTTTTTTAGTATTTCGATTAGGGTGATGATTTAAAATAGGGTAGCTCAGATAATCGACGATTTTTAAAAATCTCTTTCTTAAAAAAAAAATACAACTATTAAACTATTTAACCAATTAATTATGAAGTATAAATTGAAGAATGGTACTTTCAATGAACTACGGAACCCCAAATTCAATTAGTAGAAAATTTTTCCTATTTGGGATTGAATTGAATTGCCTTGGTTTTGTATAACACTTCTTATATAAAATCGCTGTTAAGGTCACTCCTGTTGGAATCCAAGTTTCAAAGTGCTCGTGTTTTCGGGGACACACCATTCGATACGGAAGCAACGCACAACTGTCATTTTTATTGTTTCACGCATGCTGCGACGCAGCATAGCTAAATCAACAAAAATGACAGTTGTGCGCCGCCTCCGTATCTAGTGGTGTGCTCCCAAAAACGCGAAACTTGGATTCAGGAGTGACCTTAAAGTAAAATCTTTATTCTAATTCTAATCTAATCTAAATCTAATTGTTTAAAAGTTGTGCCAGATTACAAGGCAATTGTGATCAAAATGTAGTGAAACCAATAAACCATACTCAATTCAATTTCTTATTGAACGCACGCATTATTCTTATGTTATTCATAGATATTAACAAATACTATAATCGAAGGAAAAGTGTGCATTATAGTTCTCGAAAATGTCAATGATGTTTTGCTGAGTAAAATTTTGCCCCAGTATTTTCATACCAATCAATATTTTTTTTAAAATTTTTATATTAAAACTATGAAATGAATAAGTTTATTAAAATACGTCTCACTTATTCTGAGATTTAAAAAAAACTGCAATGAATGTGGTATCGTATTATACATATTATATAAAATAGTAAACTTTTGAAGCTCGCTCAAGTATAAAAGTATGTACTTATGTGTATAGTATACGTTTTTGCTTTGCATTTATTTTGGTTCCTCATAAGTTTTTATCACTTGTTTGGATATGTTTCGTTTCAATTGCATATATTACATCATATTTGATAAAAGTAGGTAAATAAGATCATTCACTTACGTAAATTTTTTAATCAATTATTTTGTAAGTATTTTATTGTCTTTATGACTATATTCTTCTACAAGTTTAGTTTCTCATAAAGTGATAATGTGATAAAATAGTGATAAATTGGAATCCATTTGGCCGGGGTTCAGCCAAACCGCACCAAGCAGCTTTTCGACTGACTTGTGATATTTTGTTCGTAAAAGGACAACGGAAATAGTTTCATATTAATTTAAGTGTACATTTGCAGTAGGATATCCTCAGTTATGGGGTTGAGGGATATCCTATACAATTTGCGATCAATTAAATCTGCTAAACGAAAGTTTGGGCAGAAAAATCGGTAATTTTTCGTTGGCTTGGTGCGTTTTGGCTGAACCCCGACCATTTAATTCTAAAACTGTTTTGTTTCATACTCGGCATCATCGAGAGTTATTTATATTGTTTAACCTTCCACACATATTATGTCGGACAAAATGGGATCTATATATAAACATGAATTCTAAAATGCTAAGAAAAATTTTCATGCTTTACATTCTTTAAATATTCGGTTGGCTACTCTATCATTCAAGGAAAAGAGGGATTTTACATTAATAGTGTCCTAATTATTTTACCAAACGCAGTACACATGAATTTATTTCAATAATAATTTATATTAAATAAAACCACGGCAATTCAATTCAAACCCACTATACGATTAGAAATTTTTGGTAAAATCTATTATTTTCGAAAAACATTTGACCATTTTTTGTTCTCTATTAGAATGGCCATTTTTTAAATTAAAACTAACTAACGAAAACAAATTGTTTTGTGATTTTTTCCCTAATAATTGATATAGATTTTGGGGTCCCGTACTTCATTGAAAGTACCATTCTTCAGCTTTCACTTCAAAGTAGGTTAAGTAGTTCAAAGTTGTGATTTTTTTTAAAAAAAGAGGATTTTCAAAATTCTCCGACTTTCTTGACCACCCTATTTTAAATTTAATCACCCTAATTGAAATACTAAATAATGCGAGAGTTCAGTGCGAGATTTCTCTTGTTTCGGACAGCAGAACGATGGCGCGATCGGACGAAATATTGTGTTCTGCATTGCGCGGCCGGTAATGAAAATCAGTTCAGTGCGAGATTTCTCTTGTTTCGGACAGCAGAACGATGGCGCGATCGGACGAAATATTGTGTTCTGCTTTGCGCGGCCGGTAATAAAAATCAGTTCAGTGCGAGATTTCTCTTGTTTCGGACAGCAGAACGATGGCGCGATCGGACGAAATATTGTGTTCTGCTTTGCGCGGCCGGTAATAAAAATCAGTTCAGTGCGAGATTTCTCTTGTTTCGGACAGCAGAACGATGATCGCGCGATCGGTCGAAATATTGTGTTCCGCATTGCGCGCCCGGTAGGCCGGTAGTTAGTTTGTACTACTTTTCGCGCCCGATGCATGGCTAGGTAAAATCACTGTGTATAAAGAATGACACGGTCGTATCGCTTATCAGAGTGAATCCAGATCCAACGATGCCTACCAATTAACTGATAATCCTTCCTGTGGTTTTTGTGGAGACGCAGAGGTAAACACGGTCTTCAAATAGCAAAAACCACCTACTAATATTCCTTCCTTCTTCCTAACTGACTACAAGGACGTGGCCGGCGCCGTTATTGATCATTTGAATTTTAGAGTCACTGAAACTTGCACACTGAGAATGCTTGAACAATCCCAGTCAATCATTCAGTTGATTCTTTGTGCAATTTCACTGATTCTGGTCAATCACGGAGTAGCAACCATAGATATGTGTAGTCAGTCAAAGCTAAGCTAAGCTAAAGCTAATTGAAATACTAAATAATGCGAGTGTAACTACTTGCAGAGAGAAACGATTCTGTAGAATATTTTTAAAATTGGAGAGATCGTATATCTGTTTCACATAGAGTTTTTCCTCCAACACATGGGGTAATCGGGGCAAAATGGTCCACTGTTATTTGTTTAGAGGCTTTTTATCAAATTCACTGATATTTCAACAGTATGGTAATGTTTCAGTTAAAGTTATATTTATTTTAATTCACATTAATATAAAAATGCTTAAAATATTTGGTTTCTCAATTAACATAGGGAAAATCGGGCAAAATGGACAACAATTGAAATTTAAACCACCTCTATTTGACTTTCCATACATCTTCACAGCATTCTTGTGCAATTTTATTCATTTCTGAGACATATTGTGAGATAACAAGCTGTTTATTTGACTTTTATATCGGAAAAATGGGTAAAAACGGGCAAAAAGGGCACTTCCTGATGTCTGCGCTAAACCAAAATTCCACTACGAGACGCATTTTTTACATTTCATAAGGTATATTGCAGGGCTCTACTGTAGCGACCTTTAAATAGGTGCCATTTTGAGTCCCTTTTTCCCACTGTGCGTTTGTTTGCTCTTTTCTTTCAAATTCGAGTATTTTCATGGCATCATAAATGCAAATTGTAGTAGCTCATATGGATCAAATAACTAAATGCTTTCATACAAATAGCGTGGTGGTGTGGCTAGAGTAAGCCCTTCCCTAAGGCTATGATTGTTATTATTCTGGGTTCGAATCCCGGCGCGGCCACACAATTTTGTAATTGTTCTACGGTAATATTCGCGAAAAGTGAGTAAGAGATGAAAGTGATGAAACGAAAACGGATTTTCATTTACCGTGTAGCATCGAAATCCGTACACTTAAGCACCTTAGTATATGAAAAAATCATTAGAAAATACGAAACGAATGTAAATAAAACGTTTGTCGCTGACACAGGAGCATGAAGGCTTCTAGTTTTGAAGTGTTTCACATTTACTCATTAAAAACTACGAAAAACATGATAAAAATTGATGGATGGATGGATGGAAAATAATGAATAAAATCTACTACTCCTGACTTGAAATCCGTCCACGGAGGATCAAAATCGGTACAGCTATTTTTTAATTAAATATTTAAATTGAAACAGTCTGATTGACTAAACTACCACTGTAAATAGTTCGATACGCACCTTGAGAAGCGATCCCTTCGATTTGTATTCCGCTTATCTTATGTAATGATTCGCAATTAGTAATGAAACTCAGTTACTTTTGGTGCAATTATGCTCTACCCGAAAACAAAATGGCGGCAAAAACTCCGGGTTTGGTGGGTGGCGATTTGTTTTTGATTTTTGCTGTTTTAATTTCAAAGCCTTCTTTCCATTTCTTTGCCCTAGAACCTCTCTGCCGAGTATCTGAACAGAATAAGATAAATTAATTCTACATTAATTACCTTTAACACGCTTTAATTCATTGATATCTCATGAGGTGGACGGATTTCGGTGCTGTACGGATTTTGGTCCCACACCGTAATAGGCAAGATTTTCGTTTATTTCCAAAGCTAAATCTAGAGAAAAGATTGATGGGTGAATAATGATCCTCAACATAATCAACGAAAAAAGATTCTCAGTTGGCCCGAAAAACGCTGTCCGGAACATCTTTTGCTGGCGAGGAGGGAGCTAAATGTCAAAGAAGGAAAATCCATACGATTTGACAGCTTGATACCCAACATGTTCCGGACAGCAGAACCTAAGCAGAACAAAGGGAACCGAAGCGACAATCTTTATCTAGTAACTAAAATATCTTTTGTTTACTCAGCAATCGAGAAGACTCTTGTCGACAAAAGTTTTCAATGTCACTAAAAAGATGAAATGGGCGACTTTCAGCATATCGTGAAGTAATTTGCGACTTTTTGCAATTAAGGGAGTAATTGAACCGGTGCCAGCAAAAGTGGCACATAAACCATTTTTGTCAATTTTGAGTTTTTTACACGAACTGATTCTTTTTGCAAAGATCTAGTAAGGGAATATCGAAAAAGCAAGGCTTGGAAAATTCGTTCAAAAACGAACGAATGCTTCGTTTTTAGCCCGCAGTGAGGTTTTAATTTCGGTGCACCGATTGATGTGCGCTCGATTACGTGCTGCTGGCTGCACGAACAAGGGAAGAGGCAAATACAAAGCACTCGTTTTATACATTGAAAGTGGGGAGTTTTGAACGTGGCATCTTCACAAGCCGGGTAGTGCCGAGGAGGCATCGTTCAATAGGGCAGCGTGAAAAGAGGATGCTTTCTTCGTTCATCGGCAGTGTTTCAGATGCGAGTGAGCGTTGTGTAAATACAAAACCATATTAGCGAGAAAGAGAGAGAATGCATCATATACCTCTCTTTTACACATTCATTCGAACATAAATGCGCAACTCATTAAAATGGAGGCAAGAGAGTCAAATATTCTCTGCACTAGCGGGTGTTTCATTTCACTCTCCAACTGTTTCGTACAACAGTGCTATATGGAGCGAGGAAGCATTCTTCACTAAGCACTTTGAAACTGTTCTCTCATGAAGCTACCTTCCTCGGGAGTATATCTGGTGCTGAAGCATCGGTCCTCATCTTCATTGCTTCATTCATCCAAGCCCTGCGAAAAAGTGATTTTTGGGAACTAAATCTGGAGATATGCACATTTTATTTTCTGGTATATATCACAATGGCCATTTCGTTGCCAGAAAAAGTGGTACATGTACAGTTCCACCCACTGAAATCAGCATATTTTTTAGAAAATTCGGCAACATGACTGTTTTCACTTCAGATTTTAATGCTATTTTAAATTTCAAGATAGTTTTCTGAAGTTTAGAATGATTTTAAAAATGTACATGTACCACTTTTACTGTTAACGTTTTTCGGTTTCTGTTTCCTTTTGTTCCCATTAATAGTGGTACATGCGCAATTTGCTGAAATAAACTTGAAATTTGTCTTAAACTTCGCTTATTTTTCACTACTATCTTTAGGCACATCGGTCATAACATGTTGGTACAGTTTAGTTGCAAAAAATTGCAAATATGAATTTATTATTCGATATTTTTGGGAAAATGCGTCTCCTGAAAAATTTACTCAATGTAACATGTACCACTTTCGCTGGCACCGGTTCAAGTAGAAATACCTCTAAAAATATGTATAATTTTAAGATAACTTTTGTTGTATATAAGATGGAATGTTACAATGTTCAGCAAAAACATGTTATTTTGCTTGGGTAACAAATGGAATAAATCATTGGAAAGAGTTAGAATGAAAAATATTGATTTAAAAGGGGTTTTTACATAAAACGTCTCAAGTATGTTATATACAAGAGATAGAGACTCGACATGTTCAGCAAAGTTGTTCCTATTACAATTTTCTACAACTTTGCGGAAGACACTACGTTGTCTATCTCATTCTGGTGGGAAAATAATTTTCTCAACTCACTTTTAGGTCACTTTTCATTGATCATCTTTTTATCATCAGGCTTTTAGTCACTTTTCATTGATCATCAAACTGTTTTTGTCGATAGATGCGCTTCTAAATATCTTAAAACTTCTGTGAACAAATCTTATATCAATAATCAACACTATTGAGTTTTTGTATTTCGATCGTGAAAATGATGAAATGAAACACTGTGGAAAGGAGCAATTTGCACAATTTCGCAAGAAGTAGAGGTCATCAGTGCATTGTATGACGTAAGTAGTAACACAGATAATGAGTCTTCGTCAGATACAAAGAAGGCCATTTCTATTTAAACCATTAATTTTTTTTTCACATCAATTAAGTTCATTAATCCTTTCCTTCTCATGGTACCTGTAGAACATCTCCATCAAATGCTGCGCCTTCCAACTTTCATCGAATTCTTTCAACAACATAAAAACAATACTTGGCACATCTTTACGGTTTCACTAGACTGCTTATATAATCAATTTTGTATACAAATTATGAAACAATTGAAAACAATCAGATAACCATTGGTTTATAATCAAAACCTTTTTTTTCGTTTTCCACTAAATATGGCTAAGGCCAAACTTTTTTATTTTTCTCAAATGTATTTCCTTCCTATTAAAAACTTAGCAAAAAAATCGTATGAAGGAAAGAATTAAGAACATGCCTCCCTGAATCCTAATTTAAATCTACTCACGTTTTCAAGGGTACAATACGGAAGCAACACACAACACAACTGTCATTTTTAAAATTTCAGATTTCTGCGTCGCAGTATGCGTCAAATATTAAAAATAACAGTCCGCATCGGGTGGTGTGCCCTTGAAAACGCGAGTGAATTATGTTTTGGATTTCAGGATGTTGGTAAACCGCCGGTAGCTGTCCACTTTCCATGTGAAATCAATATCAAAATGAGACAGTGATACATATTTTGTGAGAATTATGCCGCCACGTATATGAAACATTCGTACGGACAAGTATGGTCTTAAGCTCGCTCCTGTTTATGCATTCAGTCAAGGATGTTATCGATCATTTAGTAATTTGTGTTCGATCATTTAGTCGTTTGTTAATAACTCATTACAGAAACAAAATTTCAAAATGTGTTGTATGGTGGACTTCTAGTGTGAAGGTTTTTCTACAACTCTGCCTTATGGTTCGTTGTTTGAATTCCACTAGAGACGGAGTTAGAGCTATAGTTTCAGTAACTTAGACTAAATGATAACAAAATCCCAATAATTTAGTTTAAGATACTGTAACTAGCGCTATAACTCCGTTATTATTGAATTCTAACAACGAACCATTATGCAGAGTTGTAGAAAAACCTTCGCACTAGAAGTCCACCATACAACACATTTTGAAATTTTGTTTCTGGAATGAGTTATTAACAAACTACTAAATGATCGAACGCAAATTACTAAATGATCGATAACATCCTTGCATTCAGTAAATAACTTCTTCGAGCTGCTGCTCATCAAGTGTCTAACAAAAATTAAACTGTTTCAATCTACAAAGTTTCCTAGCTTCGGAGAATTTGAATCCTACTTTTTGGCTATTGGAACATAAAAAGTACTCATTTCGATTCAGTTTCAATTTCGAATCACTCTCTAGAGGTTATTCTATTAATAGCTCGAATATGTTGATTTTAAATTCATCCGACTAATTAACACCCTATATAAGAAGTAAACACATTATGCCCGGTAGGAAACGCTATGTTAGGGTAGATAAATCTCAGGCGTAAATCAAAGTTGTTTCTCTTTTTGGCATCTCAGTTCCAATCGGTAGTCAACTTGTCATATCATTGGTGTTATCATATAGGCCGCAATTTTAAGAGGAGACGTTAAATCTGTATTGCAATTACTATACAACAAAATGTCGCACATCTAATGGCATCTGATTAAACATCGGATTTAAAAGTGAAAGAAAAATACCTCCAATATCAACTTGCTCCATTCGGCTCCAATAATTAAGTGATCTGTTTTTGTACTTCTCCAAATTAACAAGAAAGAGAAGCACCTAAACAGAAATATCATTCCAGCTAAGCATCCACCGTCGGTCGGTCGTGCGGTAGGTATTAATGTAAGCCGCGATATTTTAGGTTTGATTTATATTTATGTATCATCGCCGCTGCCGGTTTATATTTTTAGTCTTACGTCTCGCCCCGTTTCCGCCAACTTCGAAGCAATTCACAGGAGTAAAAACTACCCAAACAAGATTGCATGAATGAGGATGCAAGCGCTATAAGATACGACATAAAAGGAGGAAAGACCGAAAACAACATAGGTACGAATCAGCAGAGAGAAAGAAAAACATCGACACAAACGAAAACAGGAATTCATACAACCAAGCGTGAAGAAAGATCAGGAATAGGGAATAATTCCCAATTGCAAAAATTAAAAAAAAAACAACGTTTCTTCGAAGCGTACATAATGGAAACGAAAAAGGTAAACATGAGAGCAACAAACCGGAATTATAAAAATAGAATATTTTGCACGTTGTGTCTGAGCGCACGGAGAAGACAACAAGTTGATTGCTTTTTATCAACCAGCGAACGCCTTGCGGCAAAGCCTCACTTCCCGGCCGGCGTTTGCAATGCATGGCACCATGCATGGTGCAGATTCGTCGGATTTGCACTTCGCGCCTCAGAAATGTTCTGATTTGATCCAGCAATCAGACGCGGCATCAATCAAAATGAATTGATGAGCCTGTACAAATCATCAATGGGTTCACTGTTGGACAGGTTGCGATTTGTTGCTTCCTCTCTGGCCTAGTCAATCAATAACTGAACACTTTTCCCAAAAGCAATTATGAAATGGCTAAATCATGTATGAACTTTAGGCATCTTCATTGATCAATAAATATTCCCGAAGAGGCCCGGAGTGATTAACATTCCTTTCATTACACTACATGAATGTAAATTGTCATCAACCTGTTCAATGAGAACGTTTGATCAGAGTCAGCCATTTAATTCTTCACACAAGTTCATTGGTTCTGAACAATCATAGGCTACCAATTATAAAAATGCAGTTCGCCTGATGCCCTAGCAAGATTGCTGTTTCCACACTGCTCTAAAATCAAAGCGATCAAACATCCTGACACCCAAGCCAGCAGTAAATAGGAAACCACATGGACAACGAAACAGGTCCTTCCTGCCAATAGAAAACGCAATTAAATTTTACGATCCGAAAGATGTCACAAGAGAGCTCACAAAACATTAAACTATACGGCACCGTGCAGAAATTACGTAATAATGTTTGCAAAGAGAAAAGGTTAATTATTTAAAAGGCTATGATACTCTTCTTGTTCTGAAGAAAAAAAAAAGAAAAAAAAAAGAGGGACAGATCTGCCCTACATCAGGTCAAACGAAGAATTGTCACCAAGACAAAACCCAGAAAATCTATGAAGTATTACGTAGTTTGTGAACGGCTCCTAACATATGAGGTGCCTTTCGCCATGGCACCCAATAGACAGGCAATTGCATTAGCTCATCTCGTTGTATCCTAGCGTCAACTACCTGTCGGCATGAAGCTACTAGGAAATAAATTTTGCTCATACCGTTTGCAATCCAATTGGACATGTGCGAATTTATGGTATCTGTACCATGCCATGGCCGTGCAGCGAACATCCTTGCGCAACCCGTAACGGTAGATCGTCATTCGAGGATTCATTAAAATCGAATACAACTGGATGGACTGTCACCATGCCCCATCTTTGACTTAAACGATGATGAACATGGGGTGCTGATGGGAACGGAAACTATTATTAATTTTATTGTGTGATTAATGGGGCATATTGAACCATTGTTACTTGTTGAATGCAACCTTTCGTTGAGCATTGCCTACGTGCCGAAGGGTAGCTAAACTAAATAGCTGAAGCAGATGGTGAAAGGTGAAATGAAGCATTATCGCGAAGAACGACTGACCATCACGGGATTGTTGAGCGAACACCTTTATAATTGGCGATATGCCGGTTGGGAGGAATATTTGATGAGTAATGATATGACGTCAACATTTTTTTTACGCAAAGATGAGTTCGCTCGAAAAAAAAACAAGTCAATCGAAGATACCATTCCACATACTTAACACCAATAACAACTTATTGAGATTGACACTCTATTTGGCTTTTTAAGTGTGTGGTTAAGTATGCTTGAGTGTTAAGTACAGAGAGAAAAAATAGCCCTTATGAATTTGTCGAATAAAGAGCATTTTATTTTTTTCATTAGGATTCCTTACATTACTTAGTACTTTAAAGCAATATTTTGATAAGTTATTCCAGAAATATTATCTCACCACATGAGAGTGAGAGAGTGAGTGTTGGTAATGAATTCCTAAACAACTGAAATTTATTTCAATCGCTCCGCTAGAGCGAGCCTCTTGACAAATTGTAGTTGTCCTGCACCAGATGACAAGCAACAGGTATCAGCAACATGTTTCGTACATAAAACTCATCAAAAAATTTGTTTTCACTACAAAATCAAACATTTTAAATAATGTAGCTAGTATGCCTATTATGGCTACCTCCAAATTTGACTTACATGTTCCATTTCCACATGTTCTTTGCGCCTATTATGGATCCACTTGGGTGCTAGTCAAGGATCCTCTAGTGTTTTTACATTTATAAATTAGTTAATTAAACTAAATATCAGTATTCCAAAATAATTTCACGGAACTACTATCCTGATATGGAAAGATCCATTAATTACGTAACGCAAAAATTGGCCATTTGTCAAAAATCTCAATCATATTGATAATATTCACATTTGAAAAAAGTGGTGATATTCTGTTGCCGAAAAACTCATGAGGCAAAACGCCTTTTAGCTGGCAGCTCCTAGGGAACAAAGCACCACGCGTCGGAGAATCGGCATTCTGGTATGGATAGTGCGTGGAGACGCAAGTACATTGTAGGTTAATGCTACTAAGGCGTTTTGCCTCGCCAAAATTTTGGGTTGTTTTTTCAAAATGTGGAAATTTTCGGTTTTTCCGACTTTCCCATACCTTCGCCTAACCTACATTTTAGATCTAGTTTTGTTACGGCCATCTTAAGGCTCTATAAACCGTAATCAATCCGATAATGACAATGATTTTATTCAAATCCGCACTAATACTAATAAAGTTTTGAACTAAATTCAATATTTTGGGGCTATTTACGGACTTACCCGCTATCATAATATGTTCATGGCATTTCCATATTAATTTTTCACTTATCAAAACTAGCAATTACTGAGGAATTGCTGGAAAAACGCTGAAAACTGCCTTTTTCCTAGGTCAATATTCGTTTGTTCATCGAACGCATACTAACGTTCGAACGTTCGGATCGAACACATACACACTCACTTGATTTTTCACTGGATCTTTTCCTATTGTTTCTTTGATTTTATCACTCCTAAAACATATTCACTAACTGAGTTTCACATTTTTCGTCAACCTTGACTACCAATTAATTCACTTCACGCCCAAAAACTGTTGAAAACTGCTTTGCAAAAATCGAAGTGAGAGACAAATTTGACGACCGTATTGTGAATGCAATAAAATGCGCAAGACTCAAATTCACTAGCGCAATAAGTGAAATGGTGAGTACAAAATCTACGCGATGCAACTTCATTCAATCCGAACAATACAACGTATACGCCAGCCAACACGCAAACAAAGATGTGCATACACAAGAAAATAATCATCTCTTCGCCGTTGCCAGATTTATTTATTGGAAAAAAATCATTGCTGTTTGTCGGATTGAACAATAAAACCAAAAATAAATATTTAGATATGTTATGTAAGCTTCTATTACATTCCAAGTGGTATATACATATTTTTAAATCGATAAATACCCATATATTTGATACACCATGAACATGTCTTATGATATAAAATAAACAATTCGTTAAGTCTGGCAACGTTATGCACCAGCTGGCATATTTTTACCACCCCAGTTGTAAACAACGTTTTATTTATCGCTGCTGCACTTTTCCGTACCAATTGCATCACTATTACAAACAAGTGATACATTCATCAATTTTCAAAACATTGTGATGCAGTCTTGAGCCTTAATGACGGTAAATATAACGAAAACCACAAAAGGCGTTTTGCTTCTGTGGGGCGTTTTGGAGCCTCTTTCCCTACTGTCGCATTTGTGTGTTTATGAAGGTAAAAACCCAGATTAATCCACCTACAGTGAGATTTTGACCCTTCCTTAGTCGTAAGGAAATATTGTCAGACTCCAGTACTTAAAACACGGGGATGACATGGTCGGCCATATTTGTCACAAGTTATTGAGAGCGCTTTAATTCACCAATACTAATGAACACCGAATGAAACATAAACAAATCTGAAGGTGGGAATGTTGCAATACGCGTAATGTACGTAAACAGCACCCAGCGCTTCAAGGGCTCAAATCAGTTTATTTCAGTGATTTCAGTGGTCGGCAAATGATTTGTTTTATTTAGTGTAATTTTAGATCTCTTCGCGATAATGAAGTGTTTCGTGCCATCGTGTGGAATAGATTTTCACTTCTTGGAAAATTATAGTGGCCACAGTTCCAACGAAAAAGTTTCGGAGCATAGATTTCCGAAGAATGTGGAGCAGCGGCGTAAATGGTTACAGGCTATAGCAGATGCAGAACAGTTAAATGTAGATATGAATTCAATTAATTTTAAATCTGTGCGGATATGCTCCAATCATTTTGAGGAACATTGTTTTTATAAAATTAGTGCTCGTAAACGTTTGACCAAATTTGCGATTCCAACAATTTTTCTTCCATATTTTTTGACCCAGCAGAAGTAAGTTTCATTCAAAACTTTGCAACAAAATACTTAAGTTTTTTTTATATTATTAGCGACTTTCTCGTATCCGACAAGATTGAACCCAATCATACAACACCATCAGCGTCACATCCACTGGATCAGTCAGACCCTACAGCCGGTTTTGAGGACGCTCTATGTGCGATTCAATTAGATTCCGACGTTACGATGCAATGCATGGCAAATGATGAGAAGAATACGGCTCAAAAGAAAAGGATTAAAAAAAGGTTGTTTTTTGTTACACCATTATAACAAAGATTCTACTTTTTTTCGAATTAGAAACTCATATTTCTTAACTTAAGGAGACGTTCATAGGGAGATTCTTCAAAAAAAGTTAGAAGTATCTGGCAGCTAATGATGGCTTTAACGCAATATTTTTTTTTGCGTCAACATCGTTTCCCAACATAGGCTTTTAAATGTGGATTTTTTTTTATTTATTCGATAGAACACCTTTTTCTGAGCTACAGCATATTTTTTTAACACTCATAGACCCTAAATTTAATGTTTAAAATCCACTTTAAAAGTTTTTGGAAATTTTACTGCTTGGCAGTTAGCTCACAGGTTGACAGCTCAGCCCATAGTAAAATCAAATTGTGGGTGTTGAATACGCGAAATTATAATGTTTTTCGAAATTGACTTAAAATAGTTTCCGTGCTCCAAAAATTATGAAATTTTGGATTTAGGCTTAGTTTTTATAATAGATTCAAGATCTGTAATAATCTCAATACCCCTAAAAATCGAATTGGTTCTGTTGGCAACCAGTTCTTAGATTTTGGTTAATATTCTCATGCTCAGCTATTGCTCACCATATAGTAATAAATTAGGGTGCATATTTTATTATTTTTAAAGCCCGCGTTGAAAACAAACGCCGAAGAAGAATTTCTGCTTGTCTGTCACTACAGCTGACAATAATCATTTATGCAATAAACATGATTTATGTTTCAAATATCAAGGTTTGATACGGAGTGTTTCCCAAATAAATTAAATACATCATTCCAGCTCTGATACCATTCATAATACAATACTATTAAGGAAAAAGATTTCAACCCTACAAAACCGACTGGAAATTGCACATAAAAAGAACAATTTTCTCAGAATTCAGAACAAACGAATTCGTGATAAACTTCGCATTTCAAAGCACACCAACGCTCAACTGATGTCGGCCCAATTGGCTAAGGAAACCGAACAGGTGATATATTTGGATTACAAATTCCTGAATTTCCTTCATGTACATTTTTTTACAGTTATCAATTAACGACAACGTTCTTCTATCTGAATTGATGCACAGAAAAACGGGAGACCCATATAGTGATGGCTTACGATCTTTTGCTACTACGCTTAACTTCTATTCGAACAAAGCATGTAAATACGTGCGTCGAGTGTTCAATGACGCTCTACCTCATCCACGATCCATCACACGATGGTATCATAGCATCAATGGTGAACCTGGGATCACTAGTGAAGCTTTGGATATGCTGAAACTGAGAGCTGAGGAAGCAAATGCAAGAAATGAATCTTTGATTGTTTCGCTAACGATGGACGAAATGGCAATACGGCAACAGGTTATATGGAACGAACACACTAGAAAACTTGAAGGTATGGTACTCAAAGGTACTCGAAGGTACTGCTCTAATGAATTTCAATAACAATTCTAACCTCAATAAATCGACTGCTTTGAGCGTACTTACAGCGGCACATTAGGAGTTAACTTTCTGAGATCAGTATGGCGAAAGGCATCTAAGATTAGATTTCTCAAAATTAAGCACCTTCATCGAAAAAATATTTGGTAGGCTTAATAGCGCACACCTTCCTACATAACCGCTACCAAATAGTTTTTCGTGAAAAGTTCCTACTTTTGAGAAATCGCGCCTTAGATGCCTTTCGCCATACAAATTTCTGGTGGTTAACTCATGCTGGCTATTTGCGCATATACTATAGCGCCTGGATAGTTCATTAGAATTGAACAAACTCGTGTTATGTTTTTTTCCAACAAATAAACATAGATCCGTTTTTCTTTGAAGGAATTGCTGAATGCCGTAAAACAAATGATGCCCAAAGTAATGAAGAAATTCTAGCCGCAAAGGAGGCATTGGTCTTTTTAGTTTCTAGCCTGCAGGAATCCTGGAAATTACCAGTTGGGTATTTTCTTATCAATGGATTAAATTGTAAGGAAAAAAAAAAGAAATTGTACTGTCGATTTTAACCAGTCTACACAATGTTGGGGTGACAGTGGTGAATTTAACTTTCGACGGTACAAAAACCAACATCGCTACAGCAAACGCATTGGGTTGCAATCTTCGGATAAATCCTCAAGCTTCTCTTAAGACGCATTTCACACATCCTGCGAGTGGTTCCAACGTGTATGCTTTACTTGATATCGTACACATGATAAAATTAGTCAGAAACACCTTGCATTCACAAAAAGAACTGCATACGCCCCGGGGAGTTATAAAATGGGAATACATTCAAAAGTTGAATGAATACCAGAATAAGACTGGATTGCGTTTGGCCCCAAAATTATCCAACAAGCACGTTTACTTCGAAAATTGCAAAATGAAAGTTTTATTGGCAGTACAAGTGATAAGCGGATCGATGGCCAGGGCTTTGGAGCAAATGCGGATGAATTCGGAGTATAAAGGCTGTGAGAAGACTATCGAGTTCTTAAACTTATTTAATGACCTTTTCGATCTATTCAACAGTCACTTGCTTGATGAAAAGGGATTCAAGGCACCGTTAAATAAGGATAATCATGATATTTTTGTCGAACCACTTAAATATGCCCAAAACTACATTCGTCAAATTTGCCTAGCTGATGGAACGCCTATATTGCAATCGAAATACAAAACCGGATTTCTTGGATTCCTGGTAGCTATCGACAGTACGCAGAACATCGTCACGGAGTATTGCGAAGAAAAGCAGCTCATTGAAAACCTCCATACATATCGTCAGAGCCAGGATCATGTGGAGCTGTTTTTTGGAGCAGTACGCGCGAAAGGGGGCTGCAATAACAACCCCAACGCATCACAGTTCCAGGCAATTTACAAAAGGCTTTTACTAAACAACGACATAAAATGTACAACCAAAGCTAACTGTACAGATTTAAACGGCGTTGCTTCAACTTCTATTGCCATGCTTTCAGAATCAGTTCAATCATCTGATTTGTCTTCAACAATTTTGGATCAGGCAATAGATGTTAATGATAATCCTATAATGACATATACCAACTTCGAAGATTTCAAACAGCAGGAATATATAGTCACGGCAATTTCTGTAATTGCAAGCGATATCCATAAACGACTGGTGGATAATAGTAAATGCAAAGGATGCGTAGAACACCTCATTCTAGACGACCTGAAATCAATAACATTGTTGAGTATTATCTCGGAGTTTGAGTTCAAGGTAACAAAAAAATATTTTTATATTATTTCAGTACGTTAAGTTTTAAACTAATTGTAGGCACTCACGAGTGATATGCACAATATCAATGTAGAAAAATATTTCGTTTTCCTGAAGTCCACCATACTTGAGAAAGCTGAAGTGAGCAATCATAAAATCTTCGAAAACAGTTGTTTTGAAGAATTGTGCTCGTATGACCACAAGCAGGAACTTGTGGAGAAAGTGATTATTGCTTACTTGAATCAACGAATAAGACATTACTGCAAACAAATTATCCAGTTCAAGCCAACCGTACGGCAAAAGCTAACGAAATTAATTTTGTTCGAAGGAAATTAGCTTCGTTTTAGCTTTTCATCAAACTTGTATGAAATGTTATTTTTATTAAATTCAAATAAAAGAAGCCTAGAGATGAATCAAGTTACTATTTTATTGTACGTTCATGAACATATAATTCAGAATAATCATGTAGAAAAATAGAATTACGCGCAATATTCTGTTCAAATAATAGTTATACAGTGTTAATCCAACTTTGTCACGCCCCACTTTGTCATCTCTATTTTATCTACCCCCGATTTTACCACGTTTTTTTGCTGGGTTTTGTTACCACGTGAAATTTTTTAAATTTTAGTTGTTTTTGTCTATTCTTGAAAATAATACTACAAACAACAATGATTTAAAAACAAAATTGCTTTCACTGTCTGTGGTTTATTATGAATCATTGCTAACTGTATGCAAGACTACTGGAAGTCTGTACGTACAAACCTGTGGGCATCATTTCACAATTTTTCCATAGCTTTTGTATGGAGTAACCGGTGGAGACTTAAGCATCCGCTAGGAAATGTACGCACAGAGGATCTGATAACACCGATACTGAATGATGACCATGCTATTTTTTTGCCATTTTCGCACCTTTCAAAAGACATCATGAGAAAGCTTATTTCTGAAGCTTAATAGTAATGGTTTTGTTAATAGAGCACGCAAACCTCTAATCAAACCAGATTCACAAATGATACACAAGCTCTTTTGGTAGGTTTATTGAAGTGTTTTTATTGGCAAATCACATGTATTTTAGCTCTTGTGTTTGAACTTTCTATTACAATTATTGTTTGATTTCAATACTTGATCAGTACTCTAAAATATTTGTTCATTTCGATCTATAGGTAGATTTGTTTCCACCTCCACTTTAAGCGCAATTATATATAATAGATTGTAGCAGTGACCATTTTCGATACATTTGAATACATTCTCGGTCGAATATCAACTTAGATTAACATTGGTTAAGAATCGCTTCTTAAATTTATCTACAGTTTGCTAATATTACCGTAGAATAAAATTTGTGTGCAATCGTGGAGCTGATTCGAAAAAAAATCTCATCATTTCAATTTATTGTGGAGTGAGAGCGTTTAGCATCATTTTCCCCTGTAAAAACCTAAACATTCAAAACGTGCACATATACACTTTCAGAATAAATTAGTGTTGGAGTAATTTGACACTGGGGGATAAATTTATCACCCAGAAAACGGCGTACAGGCAAACCTGTCAAAGTGCATAGTAAAAAAATTCGGTGTCGCTCCTCTGACTTAAAACGAGATAAAAGTAAGTACTCAACATCCCACGGCGATTAAACGTATAAAGTGACAAATTAATTGCCTACCAAAAGGCGGATTTCATGGGTTGAGTAACAACAAAATGAATGAATACGCACTGTACGTCATGCTGCCTATCTATCAGGCGCTCGTCGGATTAAATAGCTATTGTAACATGATTAGTAAATATCGTAACGCTGGTAACATATGCATATACTTGAAATTTCCAGAGACCTCGATATTAATTAATCCAGAACTAACTAAATCAGCCATTGACCTGCACGAAACTCAATAGCGTGCAATAATAACATATATTTCGCCTTATGGATGCTTAATTTTGTAATACTAATCTTGTTTAATACCTTAAAAATGAGTAAGATTTATATGTCACTAAATTTCAGAATTTGCACACATACGCACACATACATGCATATAAGTGGTCTATTAGTGTCTTAAAACATGCTCACATATGCTATCTATCATCCACTGAAGAAATTTTTGAAATCCCTTTAAATTTTTACGTTTTTGCTTTTCTTAGAAGATTGTTTGGTACATGCTTCTATATGTTCCTCAATTAAAATCAATTGTTTCTTTGAATCAAATAAAAAATAAGCATATTTCCATTTCATATAATTTGTTATAATTATATTTTCAATATTAAAGTGAATTTGTTCCAAATACCATACATTTTATGTCATAATTCAAAAGATTTATTGATAGATTAATACATAACACGCCTGCGTAACGCATACAAAGCGAAATTATAGACACTTCCGAAGGAAGGGTCAAAAATAATGTAATTAGGAGTAGGTCCTGCATAGGGTGGTCTAACGGATGGTACCAAAACCGTAGCGGCCAATTATGAGTACCGAAAATACCGGAATTAGAGTTCTGTCGGTCGGAAATGTTTTTTACGGATCTTGCTCAGTAAATTGTGTTTTTACTCAGATATCAGTAAACCATATGTCAGAATCGATATTTTTACCGATTACGTTACTTTTACTGAACACCCCGTCAGATATATTGTGTATAAAGATAAAAATCGGAAAATAAGGTGGTGGATAAGGTGGAGCCTAGTCAGGAAGATCTTTCGAGTTTTGTGACACTGCAGGATCCATCTAAGCGAAAAACTTACCTTGTGAATAGCCTTACCCCACGAGTGATAACGACATGGCGAGGTAAATGTATCAAGGTACACATTTATGTGTATTCAACAAGTTTGGAAACAAACACACAATATCAGAGCGTGTTACGTATTCTCACGGCCCCTCGTAATGCAGACCGCGCGGGTGCACATTCAACGAAAGATGATACCATGCTAGCGAATGATCTTTGTGAAAGTCACAAAGACCTTGAAGGACATCACAGCTCTTGGCTTTTATGGGCAAATTTTATCAACTCTTCGCCAGCGCATAAGCACGAACTGCTCAAGAATGCGGCATCGCCACCAATAGAATTGGCAAAGTATTTCAGATGGACAGGAGTGGCTGAAGCGGCCAGGGTTCAGTCAGTACATCGGGGAATGAACGTTGCAAATACTGTGAATGATGGATTGATGAATGAAATTAGAGTGATCAAGAAGGATTTAACCCTGGCAATGTCCATCTTACAAGGAGTCGCACAAAGGATTGACGCAATGGAACTCCGGAGATCTGTAGGCGTTGAGCTGTTTACTGCTATGGAAGCCGCTGTACGTCCAGAGGAATCAGACTTAAGTGTTATGCTTGCTGCAAGAGTGACCGATTGTGAAGACATCGATCACGCATAATTTGTATTTCGAATATTGTTTTGAATAAATGTTTTTTTTTTTAACAAAATTTAAGTTTTCAAAATGTGTATTTTTTTATTTCATTCAAAAACAATTTGACGAGATAAACCTCGATAGTCCGGCCAAACATTTGTCGGATCAGCGGGGATATACTGCAGGTATTCTCGAGGTATGTATTACAGCGGAATCACGTTAAACTTTATTTTGCACGTATTTTGGTCAAGTCCTTTTTCTGGAATGAAAACACCGCCTGCCAGATAACCACAATGAGAGAAAATCTGCTTGCAAGGATAAACCTTGAAGTAATTTATCGCATCGCATACCTCAAGTAATACGGCTTTCTTGTGGGACATATTTTCGAGGTAGACGCTTCGTAGGCGTTGTTTGATGAGTCCAAATATTACCTCTATTGGATTAAAAAAGGGTAATATGCTGGCAAAAATATCGGAATTATACCGATCGATCTCAAATAACGTATTATATTTGGATCACAATTTATCCTTGCACCATCCATGATCCATACTGAATGGAAACCTGGGTATCTTTGTACCTGAGCGTTCTGCAGAGCAAAATTTCGACAACATTCGAAGAACTTTTGTCTGGTGAATGTGCCATCGGTGGTGAAACTATCTAGAATTCCATTTACTCTCAAAAAGCACAAACAGGAAACTCGAGGTTTACGGCAAAATTCCCCTCGATAAACAATCTTACGACCAATTACCTCGTAACCCTTCTTTCGCAGCATGTCCCGATTGTCAAAGCTAACCTCATCTAGGAACACAAGATTATAAATATCCCACTCTATGGCCAGTAATTCCTGCATAAACCGCTCACGAAGAGCCCTAATTTGAATGGCTCGTCGTTCTACGGACTTCCAGGTCAGACCTGCGTCATGAAGTATTGTACATATTTAAGCTGTTGTAATTGTTGTTTTGAATCTCGTTTGGAATTTATGTTTGGCCTCGTCAAGAAACAAGACAGGTTCCTTCATATACAATTTAGCGATCCATTCTCTCATCTCGACACCAAACTTTTTGTATGTAATTTTCCGTAGTTTTCTACTGAAGAATCCGTTTGTTTCGAACAGTTGATAACGATTTCACGTAGATATGCGCCAACTCTTTCTTGGGAATGCCCAAAAAATAATATCCATAGATAGCGTGATAGACGGTATTTGCATGTGCATGTCGGTGCCGAACTTGCTTGGTGATAATACTTGCCAAAGAAAATAATGCTTCCCAAAGAAAATAATTGCCAAAGAAAAACTATTAACTAGTACAATTTAAATTCTGGCAATTTCGAGTTCAAACAACCTACCTACCATTTATCTACGACCGATAACTGTAAATAAATAACAATTGTTTATATTTACGTTCTTGCTGCAGACAACTGACAGATATTTCGATAGTAATGTTCGCTTCGCTAGTACCTACTAGCGAACTTCGGTTTTGTGCTTTAGCGACAATACTTCCAAAATAACCGAACACAACTGTTAACCGGCAATTGCAACTTTATAACAAATCTAGTCGCCATTTGCAATGTGTTGTGGTTTTATTGTTAGCATGATTTTGCTGGAGTTTACACATTGATAGACGCTTACATTTGATAATCCATTTGTTATTGCACATAATACTTATTTTCCATTTATAATATTATTTTCTGTTTTGAATTTTGTAACCCAAAAAAAATCATCTATTTACCGATCGATCGGTAATACATATAAAGTTTTACCGAAAATATTGATTAACTTTTACAGACGTCCTGTTACTTTATTAACATTCACGGTAGTTCTATGAGTTGAAAAGGACCGTTCAAAAAAACTATGATCGATTTTTAGCTTCAACCCAATTTCAATTTCAGAAAGGATGATTTTTTGCTGTTGGTGAAATAATTCAAGCCCTCGAACCTGTTCATGAACTATTTGTTTCACTTCCTTAACTTTTTCTTGGCACAGAAAAAAATGTGAAAATCCATAGACAACAGCTCCTTTACCGATGAGAGCCAAACTTGAGCATTTCCCTTTAGACAAAACTAAAAGCTTCATGATATCGTCGTTTATCCTGAAAATATGCTTCGCATGTTCAACGATACTAGGGAAATGTTCAACATTCTCCGCATGGGATCCAGAGTAGTCCGGCAACGGTGATACAATTTCGTCCAACTTGAACATTTGATTCGAATTTTCCGCTGCTACAACTTGTCGTTGTTCATCTTCTGATCTACGTACAGACGGTATTCCAGCAACATGGCGACCGTCTACACAAATTTTCTTCTTGGCACGTATTTTGAACATAATTTCTAGTACCTTCGAATTGGTTTTCTTGATTCGGCAAAGGAAGACTTCTTTCGACATTTTCCGCATTTTCGATTTCCGAGGGTTTCTGGATTCTCAAGAACATTTTGGGCAATCTGTTTTATCCCACATCTGAATCAAACAACTTATTAGTTTGATCGTTTATTTCAGAATGAATGAATTATTAAATAGAGCCACAGAAGTTGCCGCCAACTTATTCGATGCTCTTAACACTCCTCCTACCGTGATAGGTTTTACTTACACGAACGACCATGCCTCAAAAGACACTATTTTCAAATCGCTATATCTCAGCCGTTAGTAAACCGATTTGAACAATTTAGGGACTCACAAATTTTCCCGTCCATCAAGATTTGTCTGCGATGTTGAAACCTCCGATCGGACCAAAAATTACCTCTGACCTCCAAACGTCGGAGCAACTCGTGATTTTCATACAAATTGCGTGGTTGGTGCTCACCAGCTTAATGTTCATGCTAATATTAGTAGGATATTTTGAAATCCTTGAGATTTAGAAAGTTATCGTCTTCTACAATTTTGTTCAGGAGGCCAACTCATTCGCTTGGCGGCGCAAGTGTATATGAGAAAGCTCGTTGGGTCAAATATTTCGGAATCCGTAAGATTTAGAAAGCTGCCGTCTTCTATAACTTTGTTCAGGAGGTCAGAACCATACTGTCGCAGATCATATTATTTCGGAACTCGTCCGCTTGGTGGCGCAATTCTATATGAGAAAGCTCGTTGGATGAACGTTGGATGAGACGATTGAAATACGCCGATCTTTTTGCTTTTTTGAATAATCCTGCCGTGAAGTAATTTATCAGGAACGATTTTGGCATTTGCGTCAAACGACCACACTTGACGATCGGTACGGAGAAGATGCCTCTATGGATGACTTCTTTTTTCTGGTTTATGGGTAAAGAACAACTCATAAGGAGACAGCAGAACAAAACAATTGCATTGGCGATGGCAACTAGGTTTTTTATTTCTGAATTTTTCACAAATACCGGTATTGACGGGTATTGACTCTACCAAATACCGAATACCGATATTTGTCAAGAAATGGCCAATACCGACCACCCGACCCTGGTCATGCAACAAAGTTGTTTCAGATGCATATTTGAGGATGTTTATGCAAAACGCTATGATCAATGCGATGTACTGTTTAAAAAATAACGATAATATTTTGTGAATAAAGTTAGCATTTGACGAAATATTTTTGTACTTTCTAGAAAATCAGATCAGGGCGTATAAGATGGCTGTTCAAAAAAAAAAATGAGAACAGCAAGACAAAGATGACGATTTCCGAGACGTGCCAGCCTAGGGCTGAAAGTCTCATAAATAAAGACATAAAAAAATAAGATGAAGATTTGATGTATGATAGTTGAACTTTAGATATTACCTTGGATATTACTCCCCTAATCAGGGACAAATAGAATCACTTTCACTACGATCAAATATGTGACATATAACACACTTCATAGTCGGCAGTTCTGATTCGGCAGGAGATTATGAACTTGACGTTGCAAACGAATACGACTAGGTACATATGCACGAATACCTACCAGTGAGCACTGGTATGTGTGGTATCCAAAATTGAACTTCAGCGTGGCGCATAGATACTCAATTGGAAATATCAAAAAATGAATATCATTTTTTATTTTGGTGCATAATTGTAATAGGGTAAAATGCCCAATAGTGGACCCCAACCAATAGTGGACCCTCCAGCCATTTTTGCATTATTACAGAACAATGTAAACATTTTGCTATGAAATTCCATCGGGAGAATCTACCTTACAGTCCTATGATTTGATTACATGCATTGAAAATGCTAAGAAAAGTAAAATGAGATGGTTTTTTACAAGTCTATAAAAAATAAACACGAGAGTGTCCATTATTGGAATATTTTGGGGGGTCCATAATAGGGAAGCAGGACGTCCCGAAACGGAACATGAAAGTCTACTATTGGGCGAATTCAGTCAGATTTTAAAATGTTTATTTCAACGAATAACGTCGTATATTTGAGTGTTTTATGTATGTATCGTGAAGAGGAGATGCAGTACTTCTTATTAGATATCAAGCGGAATTAATATGTTGAAAATGTCTACCCCTTATGGCAGGAAGAGCAAAATTTCGCTACTAGGGGGTCCACTATTGGGCATTTTACCTATTTTAAAGCCAGATTGCTAAAGGATATGCATCTGCTTTATACATAATGTAGAAAACGAGTTTGTTGAGGTAAGAATCAGCCCCAATTCAAAATATTCATTCCATCGCCAAGCGATATTCATTTTTTACACTTGATGATTAATTGGATTTTGTGTGTAAAGTTTAGACAAAGGTGTTGCTATAACAAAAGTCATAACAAAAATAGATAACTGAGATCAATATCCCATCATTTCATCCGCATCTTTGCTCAGAATATCAATAAATGATGGGATGCTGTGGCGAAGCCAGAAAATTGCCCCCTGACCTATTTTCTGGCTGAGGAGGCGGAGGCGGGGCTTTCTGAATTGCGTTCGATGAAGCAATTTTAATGTTTCATCTCTGATACTGGTTTTCAATTTTCCTAAACTCTGATTCTATCCAACTTTGCGATCATGATCGGTCCATGATCCAAAATCTTTTGAGGTTCTTAGCTTCTTTCTAACAAGTAGAATATTGAGCACAATGGATCGTGTTGGTCATCTCCAGAATGATCAACTACTTAGAATGCTTGTAAAATAGATTGAATGTATCTGAGGGCAAGAATACTAAAATATAAGAGACCTTTTTGAACGATTTTGCTGTACGACCTCCAGACTGCCGGTGAGAGCTCACCCCCTAGACCCATTGTCACCCCCGATGGCGGTAGACAAATAATTCAAACTGACAATGTCGACCTTTGTATTGCTAATTTGGGTTCCGGAAAATTTTAGTTTTTTTGTTGAAACGAGAATTGAGGAATAAGAAGGCAGATATTGAAAGTAAGTTAGAAGTAAGAAATGGAATATCCTAAATAAGAAGTGAGTAGTGAATTATGAGAAGGGAGAAATGAGCACTGAGAAAAGAGAAGAGAGAAGTGATAAATGAAAAGTGGGAAATGGGAAGATAAGAATTAAAAGTGAAATGGGAGTAACCAGAATTGATTAATAAGGACTGAGAACTAAGAACTGGTAGAAAAGAATTATAAAGTGAAGCATCAATATTTATTCCTTCCTTCTTTCTTCTTCCTTTGTTCCTCTTCCCTTTTCATCTTTCTTTTTCCTTCTAGCTTCTACCATCTTCCTCTTCCCTATTTCTTCTTCCCGCTTCCTTCCTTCTTTTCCTTTTTTCATTTTTCCTTATTCCTTGTTCCTTGTTATTTATTTGTTGTTCCTTATTTTTGGTCCCTTGTCCCTTGTTTCTTCTTCCTTGTTCCTTGTTCATTATGCCTTTTTCCTTTAACCTTTTCTACCTTCTTTCTTCCAATTTTACACTTTATCTTCTTCCTTCTTGCTTCTAGATTCTTCTTTGCTTTCTTCTGTATTCTTGTTTCTTCTTTCTGCCTTCTTTATTCTTCTTTCTTCCATCTTTCTTCTTTATTCTTATTTCTCCCTTCTCCATTTCTTCTTCTTCCTTCTTTCTTCTTCGTTCCTCCTTCTTCCTTTTCCCTCTTCTTACTTACAATTTTTCTCTCTTCTTCCTTCTTTATACTCCTTTTTTCTTCCTTCACTGTCCTCTCTTTCTTCTATCTTCTTTCTTCTGCCTTTTCATAATTCTTTCTTCCTCCTACTGTATCACTTCGCACTTTTTAATTTTCGCCTTTCCTACCTATACCTATGACGGTCGTATGCTCCGTGTTGTTCGGAGCGAAACCGAATGTAATGTCTTATTCCAGGTCGCACATTCTTAAGCCGCCAATCGCGCATCTTTCTCGATTACACATAGTCAGCGAGGGTGGGGTCCACCCCAGAGCTGACGTCCTCTTCCCGGCCCTCTGCTAAGCATGACTTATGCTGGTCTCTCTTTCGGAACACGCACTACATATCCAGCACACTGTAGTCTACCGTGTTTTATCAGCCTGCCGATGTTTGCATTTTTGTACACTTGGTACAACTCGTGATATATGCGTCTGCATCATTCACTATTTTCCACCACGCCACCAAGTATTGAGCGCAGTATTTTCCGTTTAAGCACTCTATCTGTCTGTCTGTCTGTCTCACTACTCAATTATCATCTCTCACTAGATCACATTATCACACATATTAATATGTGTTTCATTTCTCCCTTCTCACTACTCAATTCTTACTGCTTACTTAGAACATCTTATTATCTGCTCAGAATCCAGACAGAATCTATTTTTAGATTATCTTAAGTTCGTTATTGTTGTCGTTGCCAGTTCATCTCAATGTGACTCGTGAGTCTATTGTGTCTATTTTTCTCATATGGTAAATCCAATGATCGTTGCTTTGTTCGGTTGCCATTTATCGAGGTAGTCGTAAAAAGTCTAGCTTATATTTTCGGTTCTTACCCGCAATTGATTTACTGGTAACAAATTGACGGGAAATCCTGTCTCATTGTTTCCTAATGAAAATCAGCCAAATCGTACTATGGGCTCAGGAGTTATGTTCAAAATACGATTTGTTTGTGTTAAAATACGCGAAAATCCCGGCGGATAAAACGAAATAAACTTTTCGCGAGGTGATCACGATCGTCGCGGAATATGCGATCACAACAAACAATTTGGATAACAGACTGAATGACGTCTTGTCAAATAAACGTCAGAATATTATCCCCACCCTGGACTTGCATGCAACATCACTAGCAATATTGGATTGCACTACAAATGTTTATGAGTAATCAAAACAAACCATAATTGGTAGAAGTGTTGCCAGAGTCACTGGAATATACTAGTTGAATAATGAATTATGTTTATATATCAATAATGTAGAATAACTTGTTAATGTAATATGACGATGGAAACTAATGAACAATATACTCTGAGAACCAACAGAAAATCGTGTTTGATATTCTAATAGGTTATGGGCCCTAACTGGTGGTTAACTGGTAGAAAGTCGAGTCAAGTGAAGTTATTCTAAAGCGATTAGTTGAAGAAGATGCCTGGTAAGAAGGAAGATATTGCCCTCGGGGTTACCGATGGGGAACTAGCTGGTGGTCAGCCAGTAGTGAACAACAAGACGGAACGCATTCCTCTTGAACGAGAGCCGTCGTCCGTTGCGGAACTCTATCGAGGAGACCGTTCGTGTGTATTCGACGGGAATGAAGCGAATTTCCCTGCTTGAAAATGGCGCATTGAGCACCATCTGAGTAAGATGCGTCTGATGCATACGCTGTTGAGGACTCCCGTGGAAGAAGAATATGTCCACCCGGTGCCGGGAGCGAAACCCGAAGAAGAAGCAGCGAGGAAAGAAAAAAATGAAGAAACGGATGGAAGAAGATATGGACGCTTTAGACGAAATAGTGCTGATGGTGAATAATCAGGTTTTAAATCAATTGATTGGCCTAGATTATGCGAAGCAAGTGATGGATGTGTTGGTCAGCACATACCAGAAAGTTGGAACTGGAGCAATGATCACGATGCGAGATCGTCTATTCAATCTCAAACATAAACGTTTTGATAGCCTTCAGCGTTTGTTTGATGAATACGATCTGATCATTCGAGAGCTGGAAAGAATGCGAGCTGGACTAACGCCAGCGGAGAAGATCCATGCTCTAATTATTGCGATGCCAAACCGATTTAAGCATGTCGAGGGTGCATTGACTGTGCTACCAAACGATGAGTTGTGTCGTAAACCATTAGGCGAGATAAAACGCATGTATTTGGATGCAGAAATGATCGATGGTGAGACAATGGGTGGAAGGCGGATCAGAGGGTTCGATGACGTCGCACTGAAGTCGAACAAAAAGCACGTGAACGTTTGCTTTGGCTGTGGAGAAACTGGCCATTACAAAAACAAATGCCCGTTGAAGAAGAAGAAAGGACAATGGAATGGTCAACAAGGATGTCAACATCCCCGATGGCAGGGAAAGAGCCAGAGTCGCCATCATGCACTGATGACTCAAACCAGCGGCAACGGTGAAACATCACGGAAAGTGAGATTTGTGGTCGATTCAGGAGCCAGCGACCACATGGTGAATGACGAGCGAATGCTGGAAGATGTGGAAGAATTGGAGAAGCCAGTCGTCATTGCAACTGCTAAATCAGGAACAACTCTTCGAGGTACGAAGAGAGGTAAGGTACGAGTGAGCAGTGTTGTCGGAGAAAACAAAATAAAGAAACTCGAATTCTATAATGTGCTTTTTATTCCGGAGCTAGATGTGAATCTCCTTTCGGTTAGAAGGGTAAATTCTATGGGAAAGAAAGTTACTTTTATGTATGAGGATGTCGTAATCCATGATGGTGGGGAGGTTATCGCCCATGGGATTATGGAAAATGGTCTTTATTATTTGCAATTGGAGTTGGAGGGTAATGTAACCTCAGCATTAGTAGGAAAGGACCAGATAAATGTCGAAACGTGGCATAAACGATTGGGACATTTAGGCAAAAGTAATATGCTGAAATTAGTAAGAAATGGTATGGTTGAAGGTATCGACTGTGGTGAAGAAAGTGTTGGCAGTTTGCCAGATGTTTGCGAAAGTTGCCTTGCGGGGAAGCAAGTTAGCAACAAGTTTAATAGTTTGCAGTTGCCAAGGTCTACTAGACCATTGGAACTAGTTCATTCCGATGTTTGTGGATCTATGGAGGTAGCAGCTCATGATGGTTATCGTTATTTGGTAACATTTATCGATGACTTTACGCACTTCGCCGTGGTTTATCTTCTGAAATCAAAGAATGAAGTCTTCGAAAAATTTAAGGAATATTACGAATTTAGTACAGCACATTTCGGTCAGAAACTGTCTAAATTTCGTACAGATAACGGTGGGGAATATCAGAATAGAGAGTTCCAGAATTACTGTAAAAGTAAAGGAATTCAGATGATATATACGGTACCGTATACTCCTCAGCAAAATGGAGTAAGCGAGCGTTTCAATAGAACATTGATGGAAAAAGTACGCGCAATGCTTCATGATAGTGTGTTACCTAAGAAAATGTGGGGAGAGGCTGTTTATGTAGCGACATACCTTACAAACAGGTCCCCTACGGTAGCATCACAAGAAAATAAGACGCCATATGAAAAATGGTTTGGAAAACTCCCAAACTTGAAAAATCTTAGAGTTTTTGGATGTACAGCATACAAACTCATTCCAAAAGAAAAGAGAACAAAATTAAATTCCAAATCTAAAAGATTGATATTCGTGGGCTACGCGAATAATGGCTATAGGCTATGGAATGGCGCTTTGAAGAGAATTGAAATTGCCAGGAATGTAGTATTTGATGAATCGAAAACACCATATATCGGTGAGTCTGCAGGTTCAAATGATTTGGTTTTCTCTCAAATAATTACAAAAGAAACTTGTGAAGAGAATACCGATGAGAAATATGGCAACGAGGAAACTAAAATTTCAGAAGAAATTTCATCAGAGGATCGGGAAGATTCTGAAAAAACGATTTCTGTGGAAAATGATGGCATATTCGAAGAATCGGAATCAGAAATCGTCGAAAACGATAATCATGAACAAGCAAATGATACATCGGAGTCAGATAATTACGAAAAACCCACAGAGAAACAGCTAGAATTACGTCGAAGCACGAGAAACAGAAAACAGACTACGTTTCATAATTTCTCTGCAAAAATAGCGCCAGTTATTGATGATTGCATTCCGCAATCAATCACTGAATTAAAACTACTGGAAGACTGGGAGCACTGGCGGGAGGCAATCGACGATGAAATGAAATCACTAGACGATAATAAAACATGGGAAGTGGTCAACTACAAAAACAACATCAAGCCAATACAATCAAAATGGGTCTTCACAAGGAAAGAAGATGGGAGATACAAAGCAAGACTTGTAGCAAAGGGATGTTCACAACGCCCAGGGTTTGACTACAGTGAAACATTTGCACCAGTAGCAAAAATGGACAGCGTCCGATTATTATTGGCTCTTGCAAATGAATACAAAATGCTTGTTCACCAAATGGATGTAAAAACGGCATTTTTGTACGGTGATCTAGATGAAGATATTTTTATGAAACTTCCAGCAGACGAAAATGGTAAAGCGAAGACTGTTCGTTTGCATAAAAGCTTGTATGGATTGAAACAAGCAAGCAGAAATTGGAATAAGAAGTTTGACGATGCAGTCAAAGAATTGGGATTTTCTCCCCTTAAAAGTGATTGTTGTGTATATAGATCCAAAGCAAAAGGAATAATTTTGCTTTTGTATGTGGATGACAAACTGATATTAGCCAACGATCAGGAAAATTTGGATTGGATAAAAGAAGAACTTGGAAGGCTATTCCAAATGAAGGACCTTGATGAGGTCAAATATTTTCTCGGAATGGAAATTAAAAGAGATTTTGACAACCAAACGATAGAAATATCACAATCAAGATACATTGAGAAGATTTTGAAACGTTTCGGTATGATTGATTGTAAACCTGTGGGGACACCGCTCGATTCAAATGTAAAATGGTCTAAAACAAATCAGCAAGAAACTGCTCATCACTACAAGGAACTGCTTGGGTGTTTGCAATATTTAACACTAACGTCTCGACCTGACATTAGCGCGGCAGTCAATACGCTAAGTAAATATCAGAGTTGTGCGACTGATGCTCATTGGGTTGGTTTGAAACGTATTCTTAGATACCTGAAAGGGACTACGGATACAATAATAGAATATGAGAGGAGACCTTACACACATTGTCAAGGGATATGCGGATGCAGATTTCGCTAATGATCCTGATGATAGAAAATCGGTTTCAGGATATGCTTTCGAAATTTTTGGAAGCTTAGTTTCATGGTCAACGAAACGACAACAAACGGTCAGTTTGTCAACATCCGAAGCAGAACTTATTGCACTTTGCACAGCTGTAACTGAAGGAATATGGCTTGTGAAATTCCTCAAAGAATTGGATGTGGGTAGCATTCCATTCATTATTATGGAAGATAATGTTCCATGTATTAGTATCGCGGAGGAACCTCGATCACACCAACGAATGAAACATCTGGACATCAAATACATGTTTATACGGGATCACATCAAGGAAGGAAGATTACAACTAAAATTCATCCGTTCCGAGGATCAACCGGCTGATGCATTCATCAAGGGCCTCCCGAGAGACGCACATCGAAGATTATTGGGACGTCTCAACATCCAAATTGCGGGGAAGTGTTAAAATACGCGAAAATCCCGGCGGATAAAACGAAATAAACTTTTCGCGAGGTGATCGCGATCGTCGCGGAATATGCGATCACAACAAACAATTTGGATAACAGACTGAATGACGTCTTGTCAAATAAACGTCAGAATATTATCCCCACCCTGGACTTGCATGCAACATCACTAGCAATATTGGATTGCACTACAAATGTTTATGAGTAATCAAAACAAACCATAATTGGTAGAAGTGTTGCCAGAGTCACTGGAATATACTAGTTGAATAATTAATTATGTTTATATATCAATAATGTAGAATAACTTGTTAATGTAATATGACGATGGAAACTAATGAACAATATACTCTGAGAACCAACAGAAAATCGTGTTTGATATTCTAATAGTTTGGACCAGAAACGCGTAAAAAAGTTAAACTCACTCTTCAAGCACTTATTCTGAACCGATTTGTTTGCAAGGTTGCATTCGACGGGGCATCTTGTTCTATTGTTCCCATTTGAAAATGACTAGATTGGACTATGGTCAAAATACTATTGTCATAGTGCACGAGAAAGGCACAACTACCGATAGGTAGATTAAGTAGGGATTTATTATTAAATGCCAAGCTAATGCTGCCTATCAATATGCAAGAATAATCTTTTTACCAGCTTCCTTTGGAAACCAAATATAAATGAACTATGATGAATAATAATGAAATAAATTCAATTGTCTGACCACAAACCGAAAACAATGGAAACCGTTCAAGGAGTTAATGCCCAACTTGCTTTCCGTTCAACTAAAAGTTGAAATGAAGCATGTCACATTGTTTCATTCCTTTGAAAGCAAAGTTTTCTTACCAATTACCAAGCCAAGAAAATGCATTTCTACTAGGATCGCACATTTTGCTACTCAAACAAGTAGCAACAAATGGTGTAGCTAAAAGCAGGATTGGATTTTCCTTCTGCCAAGTTGGGGTGTATAACATCTCTCTCCTCATCTGGAACACTAACCAAGACATCTTGTTGAGGAAGTTTGATTAATTCATTATCCGGTTGCGCTAAACATGAACTAGTACTTGTCTCAACATTCTTCCGGAAGGCGGAAAGCAAGCGCTTCCAAACTGAAACCATGTTTGGAGAAGTTTCACACTCATGTTTTGTGTGGACTCGTAAATCATATATGCTTCGTAAGTGAACATAAATTTGCTTATCAATAACAAATAGAAACAAAATTCATGCATATTAGAAATTCAATGTTCTATCTATTTTCGAGCAAAATATCCCTATTAGATTTTTTTTCAAAGATTAACATAACATTTTTCAAATTTACATAAAATTGAATTTCTGTCTGTCTGACCCCTATAGACTCGGAAACTACTGAACCGATCAGCGTGAAAATTTGTATGCAGAGGTTTTTTGGGTCGGGGAAGGTTCTTGAGATGGTTCGAGACCCCTCCCCCTTCTGGAAGGAGGGACTACCATACAAATGAAACAGAAACTTCTGCATAACTCGAGAAATAATTAAGCAATTAAAACCAAATTTGGCATGTGGAGATCTTTGAAGACAAGAAATGTTTCTATGGTGAATTAATCAATTTTAGGCGAGACCAAGTCTGCTAGTTTAGTAATAAAGAAAGGCAAACTTTTCCATAAAATAATAGCTTAAATTGGCCAATTCATCATCGAGTGATGCGCGATCGGCAGATACCAACTTTTTCTTACATACCTACAGATAATTTCTGAATAATTTCTCACTTATGATTTCGCGTATTGTTGGCTGCAATCCTGTGCCCGAATATTCCAACGATATTCAAATACGTACACAAGTCCGCTACCGCCGCAAGCATATCTATCCCATATTAATATGAAATTCATGTAAATATGGGACAGTTATGCTTGCGGCGGCAGTGCGTGAACAATAAACAAGTAAATGAAGATCGGAGTTGTTCTAAAAATAGTCCCCAACATTATTGGCACAGCGAGTGAGTGAACCAACCAACCGGTTAAGGAAAATGAATGGTGTTTCGATTTTGATGGTTCGCTCGATCATACGTATACAAAGATGGATGTGGGCCTACCGGCACAACACTTGGAGGAGGAGGATCACTGAACAGACACCGCACCGTCCGGTTGTTCTGGTTGGCTGATTGATAATGCCGGAGTTTGAACCAGGCGCTGATTGGTTTGGGTGATGGTGGCGCTTCTTTACAGTCAGTGGCACTTCGATTCTGCGGCGTTGTTTCCAACCGAGAGACGAATGCAATGACTTTCCATGTATGGCAACAAAGCATCATGATGAGGGGTATCCGTTCCATTAATTACATGCTCCAATATTAGTCGTACCCGCAAACAAGCAAATCGAGCTCAACTTTTTCCCGTTCATGTGGGATACTTGCATGCTTACTGCTGTGAAGAAATGAGCTTTGCAATATTTAGTTGATAACCGAAAATAACAACTGAATAAGCGTCCGATCTTTAAAGACAGTAATTGAAAAGGCGAGACAGGTTGATTAGTTCGTAGCATTTGTGGATGAAAATATAAAAACTGAAACTTGTTAAAAGTATATGTTTAAGGTTTAAAGGATGGAAGACAGATGACTTGGTTGAGATGTTGAATCTATTCTGGAAACTTTTAATACGCAATGCGGTGAGGAAGTCAAATATTCCTATCTGGTTTGCCCGGAACAAAAATTATGTGAAAGGTACTTTTGTGAACAAAAAAATCTCTTATTTCCAAAAGTTTCCATAAAAGAAAACGAATTTTCGCCATTGAAGAATATCTATAGCAAAAACTCACAAATGTCATATTTGAAGTTTCTCAAACAGTGGAATCAGATTAAATTACTCATTTTTGTGATTTATTTTAACGCATGATTATTTGCTTATTATCGATGGTGAACAACACTGAGGTATTGAATCATATTGTCGCTTGGAACATAAGTTCAGAGTGGAGGATCGCAAACTCATAAATTTGAATCGATTAATGTAAGTTAGAACCTTCTCTCGCTTAGATCTCCAGTTCGTTCGACCTGAATGTGAGTAGGAATTACACCCAAAAACAAATCTTACAATTATTGTATAAGATCTGGGCATATACAATTCTGCAAGGTTTTACTAGAATGAATGTAAGCTTTTTATACATATACTGTGTAAAAATAATACAAAATTGTGAGATCTCAATGCTATGGTTGTATTAAAATCTTCCGAGCCAAAATTGTATACAGTTTTGGTTTTAGGGTTTCCAATTCGCATTTAAATAATTCCATCCCATACATCGCATCATTTTCCGGAGGAAATTTTTTTCGGAAGTCGCTCCGGAGTAAACACGAGCCGCGCTCGACAGTACTTTATTTTTTTAAAAGTGCAAATCCATAAACAAATATGGGCAGCTAGAAGTGTGAAAATGCTGAATATAATGTTTCGAAATGCCTCAAGAGACCCGCGTTCCGCCCCTCGACCGCTCACTTGTAAGCACACTTGTAGTCGCACATAAAATGCAAACAAACCGGCAATACGAGTCAGGCGTGAAGAAGCGAGTAGGCATGATTGAACAGCATCGGCAGCACCCCGGACCCCATCACCGCACCGGCGGCGGCGGCAGCAACTGAAACAGCACGCATAGAACGACGATACGTGTGATGCAGCAAAAGAAGTGAATAAGTAGATAATTTATTATAAGTGAAGCTATTTTTAGAACCACGATATCGTATAAATAACTGGCCTTGGCCGGCGAGCGCGAGGGGTGGAGCACTGACAACGGCGGATACCGATTCAACCACATGGACGGGACAGAGGGGAACGCCAGCAACAACGCCACGGATGTGTGTGCAGTGCATATGTGCACGAGCTTGTGTCACTTTCAAGAGTTTATATTTCAGCATTCTTTCACATTCGATTGGACTGCATATCTGGGGAGAATGCCACGAGGTGGAGCGCGGTTTACCGGCAGTCCATGTGTGCATTAAAACCGAGGTTTGGGTGGCTCTGCCATTGACTGAGCGTCTAAAATGGAACAGCTTTAGCTGTAAACATTCTTCAGTTTCAACCGACGGTGGATTCCCACGTATTGGCTCGGCGCAAGATCCACCCCAGTGCACTGTGAGGTTAGAACAGAGCGTGTCATTCAGGTTCAGCCCAGCCAGCCAGTCCGACTGGGAAGCAACCAGGCTACGAACGACTGATTGAGTGGATTTAAAATTGATGTAATTGTGCAAATTGCTCTGATCGTTTAGAACAATCTTGATAGCGATCTACACCGTCTCTATCTACATATGTACAATACGTGTTTGTACGTCAAGTCAACCGATTCTCGTCAGTCAGTACAACAAACGAACACGCTGTATCTGTTGCATCCCTGCCCTGCTGGCTTCACGTAGGTAGCACTGATGATACAATGATACATCACTAATAGATCAAGATGACCTGCTACTTACTCCGGGCTCCGCAGGCGAGCATCGGATGAATTAGACTGATTGTGCTGCTGCAGTCGGGTTGCGAAAATAGAAGATGTTCTATTTCAAGATTATATAGCCGAATCAATAAGAGACGTAATAGTCGTCGTGGTTTTGTCGTGACACATTTCACCTAAAGGTGAACTCTAAACATATGTCACAATAGGTTAATAAAAATAATTATAGCCTATATTTTTTTAGTTTTGGACGAAGTTAAATTATTTACAATGTTATGAATCTAGTAAATTAATACAAACAACTATAAACGAAATTTCAAATAATAAATCAAATTAACAAAAAGTGCGAATTGCATTTAAATCTTAATCATTTTATGGCTGTACTTAACTACCTGGCGATTACAAATTGAACGCCGGTAAAGATAATATGGTTGTTTTGATTCTAATCTTGTTAACAACCCCCGATAAGCATCATCGCGTTTGCTAAGCCGAGTTCAATTAAATTTACTCACTGAATATAAGTAGAGAGAATATCGGCTGTGTCAGATTTTATTTAAATATTTCCAAATATTTTAAGACCGATTGCACTCAAAACCGCTCAAAAGATACTTCGTTTATTATAGAATCGTGTAGCCTAGTTTCAAACTAGTAGTTTGTGACCGTTTGACATGGTAACCCCTCAAAATACTGCGATTTGATGGCCGCATGAGCCACATTTTGTTTGATGTTTAACAGGTGAATATGGTTATTATTCATCTTGTCTGCCTTTATGTATGGAAAACAAATACACATACATCATCTATTCTCGATGGCTCTCGCATGTTGATCAACAACGACGCCGGCCAAGTCCTCACATTTAGTTGGGAATGGAATGGAAGGCTAGTGTGTGTGTGGAAATTGTTGCTACTAGAATACCTCTGCATATCCACAATTACCATGGGAAGGAATTTATGTTAGTTGGGTGGGGTAATTAGAAACATAGATCGGGATTCACCATGGAAAGTGATGTGATCTATGCAACTTCTATTCTACCAATTAGTACGGATATTTGTATATACAACAGTATTAGCATTTTCTAATCAGATCTTTTTGAATATGTGTTGAATTGTTCATCCATCGTGAGGACAAACAATCATTCGCTCAAAGTGAGCGATTGTTCATTTGTATGTGGACTCAAACGTCAAAGCCATCGTTATTGCTTCAACGCGGAGATACGCAATGCTTACTGCGAATGGGCGAAAATGTAACAATGAAACTATTTTTGAAATTTGAAACAAAAAACCTTGATTAATCCACCTAGCGGTGATGGTGCCTTTCTCGTGCATTATAAAACAAATATTCAGCCCATTACTTTTGATCCCATAGTCCGATTTGGCCAATGTTCAATAGGAAACAATGGTAGAGTATTCTTCGAAGAATGCAACTTGTTGCAAGCAAATCAGGACAGGAGGTTTGCGCAGGCCCAATAAGCCGCCTTTAAAAACAACTGTTACGAACGACATAGGAGATAATACGACTCGATACAATCGGCAACGACCTAGGCGACGAATAAAGGATCTCGATTGGAAGTTTGGAACATGGAACTGCAAGTCGCTAGGCTTCGCAGGTTGCGACAGGGTAATCTACGATGAATTACATCCCCGCAACTTCGATGTCGTAGCGCTGCAGGAAATCTGCTGGACAGGACAGAAAGTGTGGAAAAGCGGACATCGAGCGGCTACCTTCTACCAAAGCTGTGGCACCACCTACGAGCTAGGAACCGGGTTCATAGTGCTAGGAAAGCCAACGCGTGATTGGGTGGCATCCAATCAACGCAAGGATGTGCAAGCTGAGGATAAAAGGCCGTTTCTTCAACTACAGCATCATCAACGTGCACTGCCCACGCGAAGGGAGATCCGACAACGGGAAAGAAGCAGCTGGAGCAGACATACGATGGATGCCCACTGCGGGACGTCAAAATCGTCATCGGTGACATGAACGCTCAAGTAAGAAGGGTGGAAATGTATAGACCGGTCATCGGACCGGATAGTCTGCATACCGTATCGAACGACAACGGCCAACGATGCATAAACTTTGCAGCCTCCCGCGGAATGGTAGTCCGAAGCACTTTCTTCCCTCGCAAGAATATCCACAAGGCCACATGGAGATCACCTAATCAAGTAACGGAAAACCAAATCGACTACGTTCTAATCGACGGTAAATTCTTCTCCGACATCACTCCGACGTACGCACTTACCGCAGTGCGAATATTTAATCCGACCACTACCTCGTTGCAGTATGTCTGCGCTCAAAACTCTCGACGGTGATCAACACGCGTCGGAGTCGTCCGGCGGCGAATGTGAGCAGTTAGTTGAGGAGAAGAATGCAGCATGGGCGAGATTGCTCCAACACCGCACGAGGGCGAACGAGGCACAATACAAACGGGCGCGGAACAGACAAAACTCGATCTTCCGGAGGAAAAAGCGCCAGCAGGAAGATCGAGACCGTGAAGAGACGGAGGAACTGTACCGCGCTAATAACGCACGAAAGTTCTATGAGAAGTTGAACCGTTCACGTAAGGGCCACGTGCCACAGCCCGATATGTGTAAGGACCTAAACGGGAACCTTCTTACAAACGAGCGTGAGGTGATCCAAAGGTGGCGGCAGCACTACGAAGAGCACCTGAATGGCGATATGGCAGACAACGGTGGCGGTATGGTAATGAACCTAAGAGCACGCGCGCAGGACATGCGTCTTCCGGCTCCGAATCTCCAGGAAATCCAGGAGGAGATCGGCCGGCTGAAAAACAACAAAGCCCCCGGAGTTGACCAACTACCAGGAGAGCTGTTTAAACACGGTGGTGAGGCACTGGCTAGAGCGCTGCACTGGGTGATCATCAAGGTTTGGGAGGATGTGGTTCTGCCGCAGGAGTGGATGGAAGGTGTCGTGTGTCCCATCTACAAAAAGGGCGATAAGCTGGATTGCTGAACGCCGCCTACAAGGTACTCTCCCAAATTTGATGCCGCCGACTAACACCAATTGCAAGAGAGTTCGTGGGGCAGTACCAGGCGGGATTTATGGGTGAACGCTCTACCACAGACCAGGTGTTCGCCATACGTCAGGTATTGCAGAAATGCCGCGAATACAACGTGCTCACACATCATCTATTTATCGACTTCAAAGCCGCATATGATACAATCGATCGGGACCAGCTATGGAAGCTAATGCACGAAAACGGATTTCCAGATAAACTGATACGGTTGATGGTCGGATGGATCGGGTGATGTGCGTAGTTCGAGTTTCAGGGGCATTCGCGAGTCCCTTCGAAACGCGTAGAGGGTTACGGCAAGGTGATGGTCTTTCGTGTCTGCTGTTCAACATCGCTTTGGAGGGAGTAATACGAAGGGCAGGGATTGACACGAGTGGTACGATTTTCACGAAGTCCGTCCAGTTATTTGGTTTAGCCGACGACATTGATATCATGGCACGTAACTTTGAGAGGAATGAGGAAGCCTCAGACTGAAAAGCGAAGCTAAACGGATTGGACTAGTCATCAACACGTCGAAGACAAAGTACATGATAGGAAGAGGCTCAAGAGAGGTCAATGTAAGCCACCCACCACGAGTTTCTATCGGTGGTGACGAAATCGAGGTGGTTGAAGAATTCGTGTACTTGGGCTCACTGGTTAACGCCGATAACGATACCAGCAGAGAAAGTCGGAGGCGCATAGTGGCTGGAAATCGTACGTACTTTGGACTCCGTAAGACGCTCCGATCGAATAGAGTTCGCCGCCGTGCCAAACTGACTATCTACAAAACGCTTATAAGACCGGTAGTTCTCTACGGACACGAGACCTGGACGATGCTCGTGGAGGACCAACGCACACTGGGAGTTTTTGAAAGGAAAGTGTTGCGTACAATCTATGGTGGGGTGCAGATGACGGACGGTACGTGGAGGAGGCGAATGAACCACGAGTTGCATCAGCTGTTGGGAGAACCATCCATCGTTTAAACCGCGAAAATCAGAAGACTGCGATGGGCCGGGCACGTAGCCAGAATTTTGGACCGGTGAAAATGGTTCTCGACAACGATCCGACGGGAACAAGAAGGCGAGGTGCACAGCGGGCAAAGTGGATCGATCAGGTGGAGGACGATTTGCGGACCCTCCGCAGACTGCGTGGTTGGCGAAGTGCAGCCGTGGACCGAGCTGAATGGAGAAGACTTTTATGTGCAGCACAGGCCACTCCGGCCTTAGTCTGATAATATATAAAAAACTTAGTATACGGAAATGGCAAAAATAATCATCAACAAAATTAAGATAGGCAACTCCATCCAGAATCGAATTAGTAATTCTTTTATAACTGTTTATGTGAGCACTCGACATGAGAAGGAGACTCCCTAGTAACGTACACATAAGCCATCAAAGCCATCATTGTGCCCGTGCCATTTTTTTTTAATTATGATTCTCGCGAGAGTTAGAAGGAGCATTTACACAATCAACGACATCAAATAAGGTTAATTTTAAGTAAAAAATAGTAATTTGTTGAATTTTCTTCACAGTTTTATCGTATGGGTTAAGAATTTTGATTTAAAAAATATATCATATTCCATGTGGGGTTAAGCAAAAACGGACGAAATGGCAATTGATGTGTGTTTTCAAGAAAAATGGTTTAAATGAACAGATCAGTTACAGGAGCATTCTCGTTGTGATGAATCAACGAATAATTAACATGAAAAGGAGAATAATAAAGACAAAAGATATACGCAAGAAAAAAGCGCGAAATGATATGAAAATAATACTCAACAGAATCACCATCAGAATCGAATCTTCAAATTTCAAACGCCAAGGATTTAAAAACTTTTGTACCTGATACTGGAGATATTTTAAAAATATGTCAGAGCAAAAAAAAACATGTTGCTCGGTCAAAGTCTGCAATTTCCACATGAAAATGGGTATCTCCAAGGATATTTTTTTAAATTTCCACAGGAAATTGCTCCAATTCCTTAGCTATGCGGTAAGATGTGTGGCTATAAGGCAAGACCATGCTGAAGGTGGCTGGGTTTGATTCCCGGTCTGGTCTAGGAAATTTTCTCAACTTTCCTGGGTATAAAAGTATCATCGTGTTAGCATCATGATATACAAATACAATGTAAAATGGCTTACAAACCATGCAGTTTTTATCTGCGGAAGTCCTTAGAAAACACTAAGCTACGAGGCAGCAATTTCTTAGTAGGGGATGTGATGCCAATAAGAAGAAGATAAGAAAAAGAGGCAAATGCTGGGTAAAGCGTACCATTGGTACAAGTACGCGAAACCTAAAGGAATAAAAAAGACCCCATCTCGCGGTCCTTAGCCTTTTACCCAGCAACTGCTATCCCTACCTCCTCGTAGCGCAGACCGGGATACGAGCAACTTTAGGGAGGATCGGGTGACCAACCCCCCGGTGGGAATTTTGGTCGTATGCTGACAGGACAAGGTGGATTTGCTCTTCTCCAGAGGTGCAAATCTGATCGAGTGTTCTCCATGTTGGGAGCGGCTCACTAACGGCGTCTGTTCCCCATGTTAGGGGCGGCTGATCATCGTCCGAGTGCCAGCGAGGGACTCTAAACTAAACTGTGCTCACCATGTTGCATCGTGTCAGCATCGAGAAGGCAGCCCCTTCAACGCGATGGAGGTAGCGCAACCCGGGTAAGGTAGCCTACCGAAGATTCTACAGTTATCAAGAAAGGCAAAAGTAGAGCAAACGGATTGATTCAACGGCAACAGACCCGGCAACGAATAAAGGACAACGATTGGAAAGTCGGATCTTGGAACGTGAGCTGCAGAAGCTCGACGTGAGTGTGGCAGCAATCCAGGAAATACGGTGACCCAAAACTGGAGAACGTGAATTCCGGGCGGTGGATCCCATAGCGAACACTTCATTCAACTATCACATCTACTGTAGCGGCGGTGACAGAGCAGAACGAGGAGTTGGCTTCATGGTGATCGGGAAGCAAGTGAAACGTGTTATCCGGTGGAAGCCGATAAGCGACCGCATTTGTGTGTTGAGAATTAAGGGCAAATTCTTCAACTCTAGCCTGATCAGCATCTATGCCCCAACGAACGATAAGCCTGATGATGTGAAGGATGAGTTCTATTAGAGCCTCTATAAGGCCTACGGAGAGTGCCCAACACATGATGTAAATACAGGTCGGACTCGATTATCCGGAGTATCGATTTTTTTTTCACTCCGGATAATCGAATCCTCCGGATAATCGAATCACTAGAAAAAAATCAAATCTGCAATTAAATGACGAAAAAATTATGTTTTCTTGTATTTGCAGTGGTGTAGTCAGAAATTATTTTGGAAAAACCCTGATTAATCCGCCTAACGGTATCGGTGATTTTCTGGTATACAATGGAAAATAGTATTTTTGCCATAACTTTTGAGTCCATCCAATCCAGCCAATTTTCAATATGAAATGATGAGACAGGAGTCCCATTTGAATCGAACTTGATGGTTGAGAATAGGTGCCAAAAAAATAACTAGACTATTTACGCACTTTTTGTACAAAAAATAGTATTTTGGTCATTATTTCTGAACCCAAAGTTTGATCTAGTCAATTTTCAACAAAAAGCTATGAAACTTTTGAGTCAATTTTCCGATCTATCCATTTGTCAATAGGAAACAATAAGGCTCCCCCAGACCTGAGTAATTTCATCCAGTTACTCTTCCACTCCAACGGCGACAGAATCGCATTCGCCAAGCGTTAGAATCGAGTCGCAATTTTCCGGTAAAGTCACGTGTGTTAGGGGGAACTTGATAAGATTTCCCGTTAAATGCAACCAGTCGCAAGCAAATTGGATAAGGATAAGTGCCAAAAATGGACCCCAATTCGCCGACCATGAAGCCGACTATGAAGCTCCGAGACATCTAAAATATGTTTGTTTTTGGAGAAAACAAATAGCCTTTCGGTATACTTTGTGTCCGAGGGAGACAAAAAGGGCTCTTTTGAATCAAATATTAGGCAATGATCCGCGCATCAAATAACCATTTACAGGTCCTTGCAATCTTTTTTTGGTAACGTGTTTCCGTTTGTTGCTGAAGATTTTCTCCTGGAAATTCGCGATTTTTGCGTTACGTAATTAATGGATTATTCCTTAAAGGTTGATATTCTGCAAGATAAATTCCTTTAGGATAACTCCAATTGAAAGGTCATTATTGGAGCTGATGGAGCATTTTGACTTGTTTTGCATCATCTTCAATGGCAATTGTACTAGAACGAAGCGTTTTATCACAACGTCGGTGGGGGAAATATTTCTCTGCCCCTTTTCTCGCATTTGTATCAGGTGACGAGCAATTTGTTTTCATGTCTTGATATGATAAAGAAAAAGCCCTTAGCTTTTATGTCCATCGTCGTTAATTATAAATTGAGAGTGAATTCTGCAACCAATGTTATGCATCCAAACACATCGTGTCATGGTGGCAAGGCTTCCACGGAAATGTTTTTTTTTTCTTTCTTTATTAGGGAGACTTTTAGCCCGAGGCTGGCTCGTCTCCGACCACGGAAAAGTTCTTAAAGCGAGAAGTTTGTGGACATGTTCTGAAGAAAATAATTGATTCATCCAAATAAAATTAATATGTAGAACAACCCTATTTCAGTCCCTCCCATACAAGCTACGTTCATATGTCTTCATATAATCCTATTTTGTATGAATATAATAGTAATATAATCATTTGAATTCATGAAGTTGATATATAAGCCTATAGTCAAATTTCAATATACAAAACGACCCCTTTTTCAACCCCCTCCCACAACCTAGATACGCCACATTGTTAAAATAATCATAGTGTATATTACCCTACTGAAAATAAAAATTTAGAATTAAAAAAATTTGAAGAAAAAAAAATACTCCGGATAATCGAGTCTAAAATTCCGGATAATCGAACCCCGGATAATCGAGTCCCCGGATAATCGAGTCTCCGGATAATCGAGTCCGACCTGTATTGTCATCGAGGATGCAAATGCGCAGATCGGAAAAGAAAGTTTATTTCGCCCTGTCATTGGTACGGAAAGCCTTCATTCCGCTACCAACGATAATGGTCTGCGACTTGTAACCTTTGCTGCTGCTAGAGGGATGGCAATAAGCAGTACCTACTTCGCACATAAGAATATCCGCAAACACACCTGGCAGCATCCGAGTGGAGACATTTGCTCACAGATAGACCACGTGCTGGTCGACGGACGACATTTCTCGGATGTTATAGATGTAAGGTTCTTCAGAGGTCCGAACATCAACTCAGATCACTACCTTGTAGTTGCAAAAATCGGGCGCTACTTTCCAGCGTCACGAATTCACGAAACAACAGAACGGTGCGTTTCAATATCCAACGCTTGTCAGTTGAAGAAGTTGCTGAACAGTACCACCAGAAGCTGAACGAGCAGATAGGAGATGCCACCGGATCTGGCGACGTCAACAGATTGTGGGAAAATATCCACGAAGCTGTGACTACAATAGCGCAGGAAGTGTTAGGCACTGTACAGCGACGCCAACGAAATGGTTGGTTTGATGAGGAGTGCCAGCGAATGACGAGAAAAATGTTGCTAGAAGTCGAATGCTAGTGGCACGTACCCGTTCCAATAGAGAGCGGTACAGTGTGGCAAGGGCAGAAGAGAAACGAATCCACCGCAGAAAAAAAGCAACACGAAGAGAGTTCGATAGCTGAAGCGCAAGAGAACATGGATAGAAACGATATGCGGAGGTTTTACGCAACTATCAATGGCGCGCGGCATAAAGACTGCGCCAGTGCCCGCCATGTGCAATGGCCGAGAGGGTAATTTTCCGACAGACAAGACTATGGTGGCAGCCAGGTGGAAGGAGCACTTCGAAGAATTGTTGAACGGTGAAAATGAAGGTGTATTAAGGAGCTGGATGGACATAGCTGGCGACGGTCAAGCTGTGGAGCCACCAACGCTGGACGAGGTTAAGAAGGCTTTAAAAGAGCTGAAAACAGGAAAGCTGCTGGGAAGGACTAGATCCCGGTCGAGCTTCTCAAACACGGAAGCAATCCACCACATTAGCAAGAAAATATGGGAGGATGAAGAACTGCCTGCCGGCTGGTTGAATGGCCTCATATGCCCAATCTATAAGAAAGGACACATACTAGAGTGTGCCAATTACAGAAGGATCACGCTTGTGAACTCGGCGTACAAAATCCTTTCGCGTATCCTGAGACCGCTTGAGGAGTCCTTCGTCGGGGAATACCAGGCAGGTTTTCGTGAAGGCCGATCAGTTACAGAACAGATGTTTAGCCTGCGGATGATCCTTGATAGATTCCGAGAGTACAACTTGCGGACTCACCATTTGTTAATTGATTTCAAAGCAGCGTACGATTCTGCCAAAAGAAATGAGCTGTGGCAGATAATGTCCGAACATGGTTTTCCGGCGAAAATGATTAGACTGATACGTGCAACGCTGGATGGCTCGAAATCAAGTATTCGGATTGCAGACGAAGTGTCAACCTCGGTTGTGACCTTAGACGGATTGAAGCAGGGTTATGTACTTTCGAATTGATTGTTCAACATTGCACTCGAAGACGCTGTTATGAGATCCGGAGAACGGCACTATCTTCACACGGTCGCATATGCTCCTGGGCTTTGCGGACGATATCGATCGCAGAGCAGTAGTGTCGCACTTGTTCCACTGAAGAGGGACACGGCGATAATAGGCTTAACCATTAAATCTACCAAGACAAATAACATGGTGGCAGGTAGAGATAGTGGAAGACCTAGTGGTGGTGGTGCTGAGGTAGTGCTTGATGGAGATGTGTTTGAAGTTGTTGAAGAATTTGTTTACCTTGGAACGCTTGTGGCATGTGACAATGACGTTTCCTGTGAAGTGAACAGACGTATTGCTGCTGCGAATAGGGTCTTTTACTGATTATATAACCAGCTTAGGTCCCGCAACATGCAGACGGAAACGAAATTTGCTCTATACAAAACTGTGATTCTATGGCCCTTTATGGGCATAAAGCATGGACATTAAAAGAGGTGGACCGAAGAGCTTTCGGGGATTTCAAGCGGAAAGGGCTGCGTACAATACTTGAAGGAAAACTAGAAAATGATGTGTGGTGCAGACGCATGAATCATGAGCTGTATCAAGTATACATAGAAGAAAATATTGTGAATCGTATAAAATACGGCAGACTTTAGTGGGCTGGTCACTTAGTGCAAATATCGGATGAAACAATAGCGAAAACAATATTCAACAGAGAACCAGATAGGGGCCGATGACTTCGTGGAAGCCACGAACACGCTGGCTGCACGCGGTGGAATCGGACCTGGGGAATCTGAACGTTCGGGGAAAATAGAGGAACATCGCCCAAGACCGACGATTATGGAGCTCTACAATACGCGAGGCATAGGTGTATCGACGCTGTAGCCAACCAGGTTTCCAGGTAGGCAAGAAGAAGAGTTCACAGGAAATTTCCACAAGAAAATTACTAAAATTTAAATGAAAAAATCGACGAGAATACCACAGGAATTGAGTCTCCGCGGAAATTAGGTTGAAAATGGTTTGGCGTTATGACCAAACTGGTTATTTGGTCGAAAAATCCATATGCCCTAACAGGTCGTTTGACCGAAATAGTCATTCGGCCGAATAGCTCGTGGTCTTAAATTCCATTGGACCAAAATGGTAGTTGGGCAGGAAGAGCTACTTGGCCGCAAATGTCATTTGCTGAACCGGTAATACGGCCAAAAATGTCGACCTGTTCGGCCAAATGACCAGTTGTGTTTCAATCAAATAACATTTTCGGCCAGATGGGTTTGTGGCCATTCGGACCTTTCCGTCATTTGGCTTTTTTTCAAATGCTACTTAGCCAAATAATTCTTCTAAGGCGAGAGTCATCTATTCAACTTCCATTTGGGAGAAACGAATATAAGGACGAAAACTATTTGACCAAAAATGTCATTTGGCTAAAAGCGACATACGGGCGAAGTGGTCATACGGTCAGTTGTATATCTGAAGAAAGCAACGCTAGACAATCGTTTGTTCCTTTCCCTTTTCGAAATACAAACTGAGTATTTGAAAGCAATGAATTTTCTTCGACCCAATAGTCGACTCTTGAAAGGATCATCTTCTTCTTCTTCTTCAATGGCTCTACATTCCAACTGGAACATGGCCTGCTTTCAACTTGGTATTCTAATAGCATTTCCTCAGCTATTAATTGAAAGCTGTTCTATGCCCGCCATTGCATGTGTATGTATCTTGTGTGGTAAGTACAATGGATACACTATGCCAAGGGAGTCGAGAATGTTTCCAACCAGAAAACATTCTAGACCGGACCGAGAATCGAACGCGTCATCTCCGGATTGGAAATAATACGCCGTTGCTCGCAAGGCTACTGGAGACCCAGTAGGATCATTTTCTCCAATAATTTTCGCATGCATGGTAGCATGGCAATCGGTCGGTATGAATTGTGGTCAGACGCAGATTTTCCAGGCTTTTGAATAGCTATTACTTGGACCTGTCTCAATTCTGGTGGCACAATGTTGTACCTCATGAAGCAGTTTTACAGGTCAAGTAATCGTCTTTTTGCGATATCTGGGAGGAGATTTAATTTGATGTTATCGCATCTCGGAGCAGAGTTATTCGATGAAAGAAGAGACATGGATAGTTCCAGCATTGGTCCACTTAAAGAACTGGGATCGGTGATTGAATCTTGATATAGCGTTTCGTCTGGCACGGAATCTGGACAGACCTTTTTTGCGAAATTGAATATCCATCGATTGGAGTATTCTTCACTCTCGTTGGTGGAAATGCGGTTCCGCATGTTACGGGCCGTTTACCAAAGTGTTATCATTGAGGTTTCTCGCGATAGCCTTTCGACAAAACGTTGCCAGTAGCTACGTTTTTTAGCCTTTAGACGATTTTTAAGCTTTTTCCAAGCCTCAAGTACTCTTTGAAAAGCTCAGACCTTCCGTGTTTACGGAAAGCCTTGAAGGTATCAGATTTCTCATAATACAACTTAGTACATTCATAATCGCATCCAGGAGTGGTCGTTCTTCTTATAACAGATGTATTTGGAACGCGTCGTTTCTGAGCTTCTAGTGCGCTTTTTTGAATCATCCAGTGGTGGAAGAATATCAGTTGATTCAATCCCAATTTTAATGCCGAGGCAAATTTTTGCCAGTCAATGTTTTTCGTGAGGTCGAAAGGAACATTAACTGGCTCAGATTGTTGATAACTATTTTTAATTGTAGTAACTATCTGCCCTCCCTCCTTAGCCCTCCTTAGCCGTATGGTAAGACGCGCGGCTACAAAGCAAGACCATGCTGAGGGTGGTTGGGTTCGATTCCCGGTGCCGGTCTAGGTAATTTTCGGATTGGAAATTGTCTCGACTTCCCTGGGCATAAAAGTATCATCGTGTTAGCCTCATGATATACGAATGCAAAAATGGTAACCTGGCTTAGAAACCTCGCAGTTAATAACTGTGGAAGTGCTTAATGAACACTAAGCGGCGAGGCGGCTCTGTCCCAGTGTGGGGACGTAATGCCAATACGAAGAACGAAGAACTATCTGCATATGGTCACTACAATGGGGATCTTGGGTTATCTTCCACGTGCAATATAATGATAGTGAATTAGAACATAAAGACAGATCAATATGGCTTTGTTGACCATTTGGTCCTACTCGAGTTACTTCACCAGTGTTCAGAATATTCAAGTTGAATGAATCATAAAAAATTGGCGCTCTATAATCGTCATATACTTCGCCCCATTCAATTCCATGTGCATCCATGTCACCCAATATTAATACTGGAGATGATAGAAGGGAGACTGCGCTCCAAAGCTGTCGACAATTAAGTGAAGCGTTTGGAGGAATATAAACAGAAGCTATGTAAGGGGCGATTCAAATATGACGTCCACTACTTTTTGGGATTTATAGACCCCCTCCCCCCCCTCTGTCACGCTTTTTTGTATACCTAGTACATGTACTGTCACAAAATCGTAGACCCCATCCCCCCCTAAAACCTGTGACATCATTTTTGAACGACCCCTTAAAGGTCTTTACTCTTTATTCTTTACATTTATTTGGCAAGCGACGATTTCTAAGCCATTAACAGTCGGAATGGGAATTCTGTAGAAGGAGTAGCACTTTTTGATTCCCAATGATCATCCCGATCTTGGCGAATAATGTTAAAATCGTGGAAGTTGATTTCATCTTCAGAAGAAAGCCATGTTTCACAGAGTGCAAATATATCGCAATCGAATCAAAAACTTGAACACGTCTAATTTATTTTCCAGACTATGACAGTTCCACTGCAGCACAGTGATTGTGTGTAATGGCATCGAAAGATACAATTTCTGCAAGAAGGGGCCATGAAACAGTCAATTGTTTCAGATAACTTTCCACTGTTGGTATAAAGAAGTCAATGAATTCGGAATATTGAACAAATCCAAAAAAACGGTCCACACGGTCCTTAAAGGAGATCAATCCTCGCTTGGACGGAATACTTTTTCTGGAGATGCAAATTGCATTTTTTCTTCCATTTATTCTCCTGGACGAATGTTTCTTGGCAATATCGATTTTTGGCAATGGCAGGAATGTCTTGCTGCAACTAGGATCTAAACACCTTGGATTTCGACCTCCCGCGGGAGGACATAAACCAAATATTCAACATTGTGTGCGGTTATGTGTAGTTTGTTCCGCTTTACCTGATCGCTTAATGCCGAGAAAATCTAGGCTTTTCACTTTCTGCCGAAAGTAAGCAAGTTTTGATTAAATGAGTAAGCCCGAACGGTTCTCCCTCATCCCACGTTAAATAAAATGCTGTTGTTATCAAAAGCGAAAATATTGAAATTGCCTATAGGAAAAAAAAGCGAGTGTCGATACTCCGGTACATCGGAAATGTTGGAATGTCCGTAGAAATAATGCACAGACTGCATCCTGCAACGTTGTTTCTAACTTTATAAAAATAAATAAATATTATTAAGTGACATTTCAAAAGTGGAACTTGATGTTGATAAGAAGGGTTTGAGCCCTTTTTAGCCATCATTTGGTTATACCACTGATATATTCCTCTTAGAAAGTTAATTTTAATATACCTGCAGACGATATGATCATTATTCCTAATACAAACTTCACTGATAGCACTGATGAGCACTACATCCGTTATCTGTGACTAACCTGAAAATAGAAAAAAGAAAAAAAACAAGGTTCAATAATGTTACTGATATAAATACAACGGGAATGGCTCAAACGATTAATATGTGAACCTCAGAGTACCGCAATAACAAGTAAGTTTATGAACGGAAGGCTGCTGAAATTTAGCAGAATAATAATGAACACTCATATTGATCCACCAAGGTTGATTTGAGAACGATCAACGTTTCAGCAAATTTTTGTTTTTTACATCAGGCGGAAAAAAATCAAGAATATTGTTCGACGTGCTCCCTAGTAACAACAGCGGATTTGTTGTGGTTTTATAGCACACTTGTATAGTAAGTCACTATTTCCAAGAGCTTGAAGTGTCTCTGCTTAGACCGTTATTTGTTTGAGTGGTTGGGCGTAAGATTAATCTGCATCCAAGAACCTGCAAACGAACCAGTGATATATTAGGAAAATTTTAATTTATGAAGCACGAACTATTTTTTTTAGTGAAGGCAACAACAATAAACCAAACGTTAGGCCAAATATAAAACTAAAATCTACCGACTACAGTAATTTCAAAAATTTGTTAATTATAAACAGTCTGAACATCAAGCAAACATAAAATTTACATCCAAAATTTTAGCAACTCTGTCAATGACGGTGAATGACCATTAGACGAAAATGCGTATAAGTTTTAACTTAAACATAATTAAAACTAACTTTTTAGTGGGGTGCATTTATGCACAGCGTATCAACTCTACGCCGAAAGGGAAGCAATGACCTTCCATCGCTTGATGGCGCTAATCGAATTCCAAGTCGATCGTTCGAGGCAAAGCGTATTGCTCGGTACGCCCGCATATGCGCTAGAACACTTAACTAGCGCTGCATCCCACCATGGATGTTATGCCTCATTCGGGTGCCGTGTTTGGAAACATAATGCACCCTAATTGAGAGATGAAATGTCATGTTGTTTGAAAACTTCTACATTTTAGGGAACAAGCCAGCCCACGGAGCTGAAAATCTCGTTAATTGAGAGTGCACACATACGTATATCCATTCGAAAGCATTCCGGCGAGCATTAGGCGACATCATTGAAGAACAGGCCCTGTGCTGCCTCTGCCTATTGATTGGTTTGCAAGGCCGTGGAGGTTGATTTGATTGAAAATATTGTGCATCACGAATCACTTGGCATTTCATTGGGCTGGGTTGACTGTTGACGTTCTGTGCGCTTTGCTTTCATCAGCAAGGGTAATTTGGATGATTGAAATTCGATGCCCTCAACAATGGATGCTCCTATCAGATTCATGCAATGCATACACAAATGGAACAAGCGTAATTCAAATTGATTGATAATGAAAACATTTACCTATGTCAACATTCAATATCATCAGAATCGGTTCAATTTCTATAGAACTCTTTCTAACGGTTGGGTGTGTAAATTGGAAATTTTAATTAATACAAGTACGTTATTATATTTATGTTACCAGTTGTTTGCTGATGTTGAAATGATAACATTGAATTATTAAGCAACAAGTTATTGACTATTGAATGCTCATTGAAAATTAAACTGTCTGAGGTCATCAACAAATCAAGCGGTGCAGTGAACGGAAAAAAGTCAATCAAATGCTACGATTTAGGATGGTTACGGGTCGATAATGATTTTTTTCACGAAAGATTGCAATAGTTTGCATGACTATTGCGGTTCTTTAGTCCTGTAAGTAATTTTTTGAAGTAATTTCTACGACTTTATACAAAGTTTCTTTAAAAATCGATTTTCCAGACGTTGAAACTCATTGTTAAAAATGATATTTTTTTTAAAATCTGTAATCCAGCTAGTTAACTTTATATATTTTCTATCCCAAATGTATTAGCTTGGCAGTGATACTGGTGCTTCATTTAATTTAAATCAAGCAAATAGCACTGAATCAACAATTTGAACCACAATACATGGTTCGAGGCCACATCTCTCCAGGCTTGCCAAGTAGTTCTGTATCTGTCCAGTCCATCACGCTCGCTCTGCTCCACGCCTATTTGTACCTGTCGTGTCGGAAAAGATCACCATCTTTGCAGGATTGCTGTCTGACATTCTTGCAACATCCCCTGCCCATCGTACCCTTCCAGCTGGCATACTGAGTTTCCGTAGAGTTGGCCGAGCTCGAGGTTCATCCTTCACCGCTATGGGGCTTAGGAAAATTATATTTAGCATGTGCTTATAGGTTCACCCCTCAGCATCCTCATAGATGAATACATACGAGTTCATCCTCCCGTTGAACGGCTGCATAATGCAGGACTCAACAACGGTCATCCATCAGCGAATAGCAAGCCATGACTCCTCCTTTCTCATAGCTCGACGGTCGAAGCACACGGACGTGTCAAGTCAGCAGCTTCCGGCTGCGAGCAGAATTCTACCCACATTGGCGATCCTGCCAGGTTTTGTTGCAATCAGGTGCAACAAAACAAAGCAGATCCAAAACAAGCTGATGGGAATCGCTTGGCCACTAATCCCAATGGGGAAGGGTCGTTTGGGCGACACCCATTCGGCCGAAAGCCATTTGGCCGAATGCCACTAGGCCGAACAAATTATTAGGCCGAAAGGGTCATTAGACTGAAAGGGTCATTTGGCCGAAAGGGTCATTTGGCCGAAAGGGTCATTTTGCCTAAAGGGTCATTAGGCCGAAATGGTCATTAGACTGAAAGGGCTATTTGGTCGAAAGGGTCATTAGACTGGCCGTTATTTGGTCGAAAGGGTCATTTGGCCGAAAGGGTAATTAAGCCGAAAGGGTCGTTTGGCCGAAGGGGTTATTTGACCAAAAGGGTCATTTGGCCGAAAGGGTCATTAGGCCGAAAGGGTCATTAGACTGAAAGGTTTATTTGGCCGAAAGGGTTGTTTGGCCGAAAGGGTTATTTGACCAGAAGGATCTTTTGGCCTAAAGGGTCATTTGGCCTAAAGTGTCATTAGGCCGAAAGGGTCATTAGACTGAAAGGGTTATTTGACCAAAAGGGTCATTAGGCCGAAAGGGTCATTAGACTGAAAGGGTTATTTGGTTGAAAGGGTCATTTCTCGCTTAACTTTTCAAAAGAACCTAAGTAATAGCGCAATTAACAGAACAACATGAAAGCTATTGATTGCTGTATTCAAATAAATTCATGAAAAAATGTTACTTAGGTCCTTTTGAAAAGTTAAGCAAGATTTGGCCGAAAGGGTAATTAGGCCGAAAGGGTCGTTTGGCCGAAAGGGTTATTTGACCAAAAAGGTCTTTTGGCCGAAAGGGTCATTTGGCCTAAAGGGTCATTAGGCCGAAAGAGTCACTAGGCCGAAAGGGAAATTAGGCCGAAAGGGTCATTTGGCCTAAAGGGTCATTAGGCCAGGCCGAAAGGGTCGTTTGGTCGAAAGGGTCATCAGGCCGAAAGGGTCATTTGGCAGAAAGGGTAATTTGGCCGAAAGGGTTATTTGGCCGGAAGGGCCGTTTGGCCGAAAGGGTCGTTTGGACGAAAGTGTCATTTGGCCGAGAGGGTCATTAGGCTGAAAGGGTCATTTGACCGAGAGGGTCATTTGGCTGAAAGGGTCACTAGGCCGAAATGGTCATTTGGTCGAAAGGGTAATTAGGCCGAAAGAGTCGTTTGGCCGAAAGGGTTGTTTGGCCGAAAGGGTCATTTGGCCTAAAGGGTCATTAGGCCGAAAGGGTCACAAGGCCGAAAGAGTCGTTTGGCCGAAAGGGTCATTTGGCCGAAAGGGTCATAAGTCCGACAGCGTCATTTGGCAGAAAAGGTAATTTGGCCGGAAGGTCGTTTGGCCGAAAATGTTATTTGGCGAAAGGGTTGTTTGGTCGAAATGGCCATTTGGCCGGAAGGGTGATTAGGCCGAAAGGGTGATTAGGCCGAAAGGGTCGTTTAGACGAAAGGTTGATTTGGCCGAAAAGGTCATTTGGCCGAAAGGGTCAGCTGGCAGAAAGGGTCATTTGGCCGAAAGGGTCGTTTGGCCAAAAGGGTCATTTATCACTAAAGAGTGAGAAGAGAAAATGAAGAGTGAGAAGTTAGACGTCTCACTTCTCACTCCTCATTTATCATTTCTTGCTGTAAAAGTGGGACGTCTCACTACTCACTTCGCGCTCCTCTTTTTTTACAGTGAAAAGTGAAAAATAAGGAATGAGAAGTGAGACATCTCACTACTCACTTTGCGCTTCTCGCTTCTTACAGCGAGAAGTGATAAATAAAGAGTGAGACGTGAGACGTAAGACGTCTCACTTCTCACTCCTGAAGTAGGGCGGTGCGCTCTCTGATCTGCCATTCAACATTGCCCTGGAAGGTGCAATTCAAAGAAAACGGAACCATCATAACTATAAATAGTGGAATATTAAAGTACAAAATCTACTCCATCCTCTAAGCTATTGATGATCATCTATCATTAAGTACCAAGCATTATTTGTAGTAAATTATTTTTCTCAGAAGCAGATATATGTTTATGGAAAATCATGTCTGAAGCATCAAGTATCCTTGTTATGATTGCTTCGATTCTGAGAATTATAGTCCGATTTTTGCATTGCTAAACCCGTATACAATGTACCATAAACAGAGGGACATCCATTACCACCAGGGTATGCATAAATTGTTTCCGTGACATTCCAATTATTCAGTAACATACTCCGGGCCACACGAACGATGGATACTGTGAAGCAACTCAACTGACCAACTAATGGAAGCAAAGCAGGAGAAATCGGTTACTGTCCAGGGGCAATTGTTATTTATTTATTTGGGGTGTGGCTGGAAGGCAGGTTTTCGACGCATCGGCACTGTTAATTAAGCAATAATAATAATAACCACGGATAGAATCATACCACGAACCTATGCCTACAATGTAGCCATACAAAAGCAGAGAAAGAAAATCTCTTATGGGTAGTCCGCAGTTGCTGTCATTCGATCGATAGACAAGCAGGAATTAACCACTTTATCATCGACTTCTTCACAGTGGTTAATAAGAGCTTGGTTTAGTGTTAAAAGGGGGTATATAAACCAGTGTTTGTTTCCAAAATTAAAATGATTTAAAACAAAACGTATATAACGAAAAGCACAAAGATAAGAATATAATAATAGTAATGCTTATTCTTCGGGTAGAACGTGTAGAAAAGGGACTATGGGAAACATTTTTGAATCCATTTATATTACATGGTCATTTCATGCTATTGACACCTCCAGAATAAAACTAAATTGAATTGACAAAAATAGTCAGATAGCTTAACTATTTCGATGATCCGATCCACTGTGAAATCGATCAAACCAGAGAGGTGATCTGAGCGCACCGAGGTCTAATTTATGACTCTATCAAGCGCACGATCGTCTGCTTACGATAGTGTCGTTCTCGGAGAGAGCCGCGGCTTCTGTTTGGCTGGAGGTACCTTTGCCATCACGAATGCTTCGGATTATGAGATGGGTGTATTTACCTCACTTCTTCGGTTGCGTGTGCAAGCTGCATTCACGATAGATTCCCGTTTTGATGAACTGTGGCAGGCAAGGGGCTTACTTGCTTATAGGTTGGCAACAATGTTGTCGATCGAATGGAACCGGCTCCTCAAAGTGACATATTTTATTTTAAAATTAAATGCCTTATGATCGATGGCTCAGGAAACTGGAAAACGACGTGAACATTCAGTTACGGTTCTTCAAAATTAGTACTTTTAGAGAAAAAAAACATTTTGTTTTTGTTAAAGAGATTTTCAGCCCTAGGCTGGCTCATCTCATACTTATAGAAAATTGAGCAATTGAGTAGGTTTTGAGATCAATGACACAAAACACGTGTATGATCGATTCAGAATAATGAGCATTATTTTTGTAAAACGGGTGTCAGGTAACATACTTTTTAAATGATTTACTAAGTACAGTTTGATGTTTATAATGGATCAATCCCCACCACTAAGTACAGCTTGAATAAAACATAAAGGAAACAATCCGAGCTGTATCATCTAATTCGAATGCTGATTCACCATCACCCTCTGATCAACATGTGTATGTCCGGGCTTGATTTAGGAACGCTTCCAAATAAAATGTATCGCAGTTCTAGTCAGCAGTTGAGAAACTCGCAAATATTGTATAACATTATCAATATTTGCCCACAATTTATTGCGCAGAATTCGCGAAGCACCTACTACAGCTGACTTCCTACGAAAAAGCAAAAAATATACCATCTTCGCACCTTTGCTGCTGACCGTGCGAAATCCTATTAGCACGGACCACAGAAAAAGCGAAGATGTCATTCATGTTGACAGAGCTAATTTGCAGCAGAAAATGAAACTTCCATTTTTACTTTTTCGAGCAACGGCAGCAAATATGTACCTTTCCTACGGACGGTCTCCATCATCTATCCTCGCGGTTAGTCTCTCGGTGGACCAGGTTTAGCGAACAAGAGAAACAAATTCACGGCGGCTAACTAGCGTCGCGTCGTCGCCACCTCGTAACGTGTAAGCAGTCATCACGCTATGCGTTGCTGTCGCGCGGAAACGATGACGACAGTGGACAAGATCAGAATATTGATTTGTATGATAGTGCGAAAGCTGTTGGTGCAATGTTCCAGTCTCCGTAATTGTCTGTTTCGTCCTACAATTCAATATCTTACGACCCGGAAGTGGTATATGAAAAGAATTAAATTGTTTTTTTTTATTGTGGAGGTCTCCTAGCAGCTAAATTTTACTTTTGCCGCAATTAAGCGGTTCAATAATAATTATAATGAACTAATAGAGCGGAACCTTCATTGCACAGGATTCGCACACAATTTAATTTCGGGGTGTTCTTCTTACCAATTATAGACCCAAAATATTCCGATAATAGAGACTTTTCGACGGCATTCACAATGCATGAAATCATTGGCGTAAATAAGGGGGGCTTAGAAAAAATTAGCCCCCCACCCTAGGATTTGAAAAATTAATTGACAGAGATATCAGTTTTTAACATATAGGATATTGAATTACTGAAAAAGTATGAAGACAAAAGAGTTATCTCCCACATTCGTCCTATCATAAAAATATAATAAATTCCTTCATGAAAACTGTCGACGTCGACGCTATCATGTTATTTATAATTCTCTCGATTTCAAAAAGTGAAAAAATATTGTTTTGAAGTATTTGGAAGAAATTTGGATGAATGAATTTATCTTCTAAACCAAATAAAATTGTTTAAAATTGTTTATTGACGAGCTTGGTTATAAGGCTATCGCTTCTGCCTCATACGCAGGAGGTCATGGGTTCAATCCCAGGCTCGTCCCATTCATCCTACTTTGTACCTTTCTCTATATTTCTCATGTTCCAGCAATCGCTAGAACAGGAAATGGACTTCCATACCGTTTCCATCTTCTATCCTATACCATTAAATTGACTATTCTAGTAGTAACTGCTAGAATTGGAAATTAGCGGAAAAGCTCGTTTTCTATATCCAATTAGAATTCCATCAATAGCTATCTCGTAAGTAAAGATAATTCAATTCAATACCATCAATAGCTATCTCCTATCACATTAGCTGGGCAACTCGTTAACCAAGACGAACATCTGCCCGTCGTCAACTTCACCCAAAAATTCCAATAAAATTCCGTTTGAGTGATTGCATCATCATTTCCTTCCCTTCCCTACTTTGCTTTCTGACGTGGCAGGCGCCAGTGTGACCTAACAAATGAGATCACCAGTACTTGTACATTGAAGATGAGTGCTAGTCCCAAGAAAACATCTGTTGGTTCTCTGTGCAAGAACAGCTGATCTGGCCATAATGAAGTAGCAACTACGGGCAGTCAATCAAGCTCAAGCTCAACCAAATAAAATTGTTTATTAATAATACCATCTGGCATCACGTTGTCGTGGAACGTGCAGATTTTTGGTTACGTTAGAGAATGAGAGATTAAGCTGTTGAGAGATTGAGTGAAAATCGCTTATGCTGGGAATTGAATTGAAGTATGCCGGAAAAGCAATCGCTGTTACTGAAATACGTGCTACACCTCGGTAATTTAAATCAAATAAAAGCTTTTTCAAACTATGTTTAGCAAGAATAACTATTTTTTTAAGCAAAAGTTAAATGCAGATGGCCTGGCAATAACGGAGTAGCAACCGTGGGCGGTTAATCATGCTCATGCTCAACAGCTATTTTTTAAGCAAAAGTGAACCCCATTGCAGTATTACACGGCCCACAAGATTCAGGAAAATTTGCTTCCTGCAATAAATATCAATCAAATAATGCAGTCGTACGCATGTTAGGCCAGGAATGGGGTAAGAAACCCTATTATCCGAAAATCTGCAAATTAAATAATTGTTCCGAATAATGGAAGTGAAATTTACGACTGAGTAAGATGATCATAACAAAATATACTTCTTAAATGATCAGGTGCTGTATACTGAGAAAATTTGTTTTCAAATGTAATAATTACTATAAGTAAGTAAGTAAGAGTTCAAAAATTATAAAAGTGAAACAATTTCTTTTGTATTAAAATTTAAATTGAAGAAAAGATGTGATGTGTTCATCAAACACTACTTTGATAATAAAAAAACTCAGATTGGTGGATTAAGCGTTGGTGTTCGCATTTAGTTAAGACACCAACCTTATATGAGGTTTAAATGGTCCGATGTACCATTTTCTTCATAAATTGTAAACGCAATAACCGATCGTAATCAAATTCAATAGTTTCTGAAAGTCTCCAAAATAAAGACAAAAAAAAATTAAATAGTAATCAACAAGGATTTGTCCCCTGTCGCATAAAACTTGTTGCAAGAAAATCGGTTAAGGATTACTATACGAAAAGTTTTCTAATGTTTTTATAGCTTTTGTGCACACATACACACACATACACACACATACACACATACATACATACACCTTAGGGGCAGCAGGGACTTTGTCCAAGGGCTTGACCACCCCTCCCCATGGCCACTGCGAGTTAAACCGGGACCATCGACCATCCCCAGACCAAAATGGAAAACCAAGTCAATTCTTCAATTAGTGGTAGTAGTGTAGGCGACAACCCCTTCGCAAGAGATGGGTCTCCGCCTAGGAGGCCAGAGGCAATAGTCGGCAGCTCGGTGCGCAGCGCCAGCGTGGGTCACTTAACCTTCTCCTCGGCTACGCCGGTAGAGGTTATGGACGAGGTGGCGACGGAACAGCTGGACGCCATCATCGACTTTGCGTCATCGAAGCATAATATCAGTAAGGACCTCAAGAGGAGCTTGCAGAAACTTCGAAAGTCGATGCTGGACGCCAAGCTGGAGAGGGCGATCGGGACGGCCAAGTGTAAACCCGTGAAATCGGTGGAGTCGAGGTCTACCCAGACTGAGGCCCAAGGATTCGCGGACTCGGGCAAGGTCGAGTCGACCGAAAGGCGTGCCAGCGAAGACGGTGGTGCCAAAGTCTACCCAGACTGAGGCTCAAGTATTCGCGGGCACGTCGGGGGTGACTGCTCCAACGGAGCAGACACAAAAACGGGGGAGACAGTGTCCAGGAGATTTACTACCCCACAAGGGTAGTGGGGCTGGGAAGCTGAACCCCGGCCAGGTACCTCCAAAACCTGGGGAGGAAGGACCTGGAAAGGTCCGTCCACCCAGGAGAGACGGTGGTAAGGGGTTACGGCAGGCTGAGAGCTCTCAGTCGCCCCAGACCAGGGAAATAGAGGGGGATGACACCTCCTGTACCCTGGTCAAGAACAAGGTAACGCAGTTGAACCTGAACCACTGTGATGCAGCCCAGCAACTGCTGTGTCAGACAGTTGCTGAATGGGGGACGGATATCTTGATGTGGCGTAGGCCGGTGGTTATAGCGGGGGACTTCAGCGCTTGGGCCGTGGAATGGGGAAGCCGATCCACGAATCAATCGGGGCAGATCCTGCTAGAATAACTGGCCATGTTGGATGTGGACTTGGCCAATGTCGGTACCAAAAGTACCTACAGCTGGAACGGGGCCGAGTCGATTATCGACGTTACGTTCTGGAGCCCTGGCCAAACGAGTAGTTCGAACTGGAGGGTAGCAGGGACAGCATGGACCATGTCCAAGGGCTTGACGACCCCTCCCCAGCTGTCTGTGAGTCAGGGAGAACTGCCTAGGGCGTGGTGGGATTTAGCAGTGGGCTCTGCTAAAATCCCTCCCAAAAAACCACAAGTGCCCGTAATCAGACTCTATCAAAGCGACTGTGTGCCGCTTCAAAAGCACAAGCCCAGGGAGTGCCAATTGGCATGGGGAGTGTCCCTACTTCGGTAGGGTAGCGCGTGACACCTCGAGGCATGGCAGCGGAGCGCCCGGGAGAGCATCCAAGTAAGACTCAAATGGTGTGAATGGTGTGCGAGCACCCAATTCAGTCTCGCATGGGACGGGTGCCTGTGTGAGCGATAATGAGCGAGTACGTTTAGTACTGCCATCCCCCAGAAGTAGTACTGGGAGGTAGTTCCTGGGGGAAACGATGGTGGAGCCCAAGGGAGTTTAGTCGGTATTACCGGTATGGCCGAGTCCGACACTCCAGTACACTTCCGTGTGGTAGTTTGGCAACTACAACGCACGTGTACTGGGTTAGTGTGTAAATGCATTCTCACTTGTAAAAAAAAAAAAAACTGGAGGGTAGATGATGGCTACACACACAGCGACCACCTGGCGGTTCGCTACAGTATCGACTATACGACCAGTATTCAGCGGACGGAAGAAGGGCCGAGCCCTAGTCCTCGTATGTGGATCATACTTCGACGACGAGGTGTTTAAGGAAGCACTACGCCGCGAGCACAATACTCTCGGTCTGAGCGGCGAGCAGCTGGTAACAGTATACTCTCGCGTGCATGCGATGCCACCATGCCTGGGAAAGTCCACCCTAGGAATGGGAGGCCACCGGCTTACTGGTGGACTCAAGCAATTGCGAACCTGCGCCGCGCCTGCCTACGGGCAAGTAGGCGGATGCAGCGAGCACGCACAGAAGAGGAGCGTGTTGAACGACGAGTGGCGTTCGTGGCTGCTAGAGCCGCTCTAAAGACTGAGATTAGATCAAGCAAAAAAGCTTGCTTCGAGGGCCTGTGTCAAAGTGTCAACGCGAATCCATGGAGTGACGCCTATAGGGTCGTAATGGCCAAAACATGTGGGGCGACGGCCCCTACAGAGCGGTCTCCAGAGATGCTGGAGAGGATCATCGCGGGGCTCTTCCCACGTCACGACCCAAGTCTCTGGCCTTCCTTTGTGGAGCTGCCAGGGGCCAGGGTGGCCGACGAGGGAAGAGTAACTGTGGCGGAACTTGCGGGGATTGCACAGTCCCTTAGTGTAGGTAAGGCGCCAGGACCGGATGGTATTCCGAACCTGGCCATCAAAGCGGCCATTGCTGAAGCTCCCGAGATGTTAAGATCTGTCATGCAGATATGCCTGGACGAGGGAGTCTTCCCTGAAGCATGGAAAAGGCAGAGCATGGTCCTATTGCCAAAGGCGGGAAAACCACTGGGGGCTCCGTCGGCATATAGACCAATATGCCTGCTTGATACGGCGGGGAAGGTGCTCGAGAAGATCATCCTCAACAGGTTGTTGATACGCACGGAGGGTGCGGATGGTCTATCGAGTAACCAGTTTGGCTTCCGAAAGGGTAAGTCGACCGTAGACGCTATCTTATCGGTTACCAAATCCGCAGAGACAGCTATCCAGCGTAAGAGGAGGGGAGTTTTCTATTGTGCAGTAGTGACTCTTGACGTGAGGAATGCTTTCAATAGTGCCAGTTGGGCAGCTAATGCAGATGCGCTCCTGCGTCTTGGAATTCCCGAGTACCTGTACAAGATTCTCGGAAGCTACTTCCACTGGGTCCGATGTTATGGAACGTCATATACGACGATGTCTTTAGGTTGAAGTTCCCGGTGGGCGTGGTAATCGTCGGCTTCGCTGACGATATTACGCTGGAGGTCAATGGCGAATCTATCGAAGAGGTGGAGTTGACTCCAGCCCACTCGATCGCAATTGTGGAGGAGTGGATGAGGTCCAGGAAGTTAGAACTGGCTCACCACAAGACTGAGGTGGTTGTTGTTAACAACCAAAAGTCGGAGCAACAAGCGGTGCTAAGGGCAGGCAACTGCGCGATCACCTCTGAACGCTCCATCAACCTCTGGGGGGTAATGATCGACGCTAAGCTCACCTTTGGTAGCCACGTCAATTACGCCTGCAAGCGTGCCTCCACAGCTATAGTGGCATTGTCCCGGATGATGTCCAATAGCTCTGCGGTTTATGCCAGCAAACGCAAGCTTCTGGCTAGTGTCGCTCTGTCCATACTGAGGTATGGGGGGCTAGCTTGGGGCACGGCCCTGCATATTAACTGCTACAGAACGAAGTTAGAAAGTACGTATAGGCTCATGTGCCTAGGAGTTGCGAGCGCGTACCGTACCGTGTCGCACGATGCACTTTGCGTCATCACCGGTATGATGCCTATTGACATCGTTATCGGTGAAGACATAGAGTGCTTCGAGATGCGCGGCACGAGAGGCATCCGTAAGACTGTCAGGTTGGCCTCAATGGTCAAATGACAGCGTGCGTGGGACAGTTCCACTAAGGGTAGATGGACACATAGGTTGATACCGGAGATCGGTACGTGAGTCAAGAGGCGCCATGGGGAAATCACTTTCCACCTGACCCAGGTCCTTACAGGCCATGGTTGCTTCAGACCGGTTCGGACACTCGGCCTCGCCGTTGTACCGAAGGGACGATGGGCTTGGCGGCAATGGAAACAGTTTAGCGGGCCTGCCTCCCTCGTTTGCTGTTGGAGGTGGCCCCTAACCCCGCATTTCCTGGACAAGGATGTCTGTTGAGCAGATTCCCCCTCCATTGCTTAGGAAGAAAACAAAAAGGACAGACAGGCATGTGCTCAGTTCGTCGAGCTGAGTTGCTAATATTAATCGACATGTATGCTAAGATGGTCCTCTATTGAAAAGGGGATCATTTTTAAATTTTTGAGAGCTATTTAAAGGATGGTCATTTGGCAGAAAGAACCAATTGATCAAAATTGTCTTTTGGACGAAAAAGTCGTTTTGCTGAACTGATTGTTTTGACAACAAGTTGCTTGGCCGAATTAGCCATTTGGCCGAAACGATCGTTATTTATATTTCATATGACCCGTACGCCCTAAGGGCCGTTTCTCCCAAACGAGCATTATGGTCGAACGACACTTTCGACCGAACGACCATTGCAACCAAATTGAATTCGACAAGAAGTCCAAACAATTATAAGTCCCAACAATTCAAGCGTGCAGGGCACACCGGGCAGTTTATCCCAGATAAGACCTACTTCTTCTATCAATCATGCCGTCCTTCCCTGAAACATCTTTCCGATATTCATACCCTATGATTCTGCTCCACCGGGGAATACTCTTTTAGGGGCGGATGTCATTCAGACCTAGTACCGGGAGCTCTCACTAGCAGCAGCATATCCACGGAGACATCCGGAACTACAGCCTCGACGTGGGATTTTCTCCCATGCCACAACAGGATAGCTGATAATGCATCTGAATCCTTCCAGCCCCCCTGTCGACCCCCATGCTTCCCCTTTAGGTAAAACTTTGACTCCAGTGAAATATCAATGGTTATTAGAATAACCTTCCGAACCTAGAGCTGTTGCTCAACGACAGTTCCCCTTGGGTTTCGGCCTCCTAGAAGTATCACCGCAGACCTTTTGAGCCGTTTCCTTGGAGAAAAATATAAATAAGCCATTAAGGTACGGACCAACATTCGGCATTCCGTGGCGGTTCTGCGAAATCCCATTCGACGTAAGCTGGTTAAGCGAAGACTCACATGTCGTCGAAGCGCCATGTCTCCCTGCCTACCATTACAAGGAGGCCACGATGGCGTTACGATGCCACTGATTGGGAGACTTATGACCGCTATCAACGACACGTCTTAGAACATAGAACCTCCCCATCATTTCCCGACTTTACCCAAAGCGTCCTAGATGCTGCTAATACGGTCATTTCTTAAACCAGTTGCCCCCCGAGGCCCACAGTGCGTTTAGAAGGCTCTACCTTGGTCACCCTGGTCACCCTGGTAAGCATTTGATAAGTGGATGTTAAGCGGATTTTTAGAATTCACCGCCGCCGGATCAGTTCTAGTCCCATCGAATTTACCGATGTTCCCGATCAATCAGCCTTTTTCTGCAGCTGCGTTGTCTGCAGCCCTGTCCTGAGGCAGATGAAAGTCGTTTGGCCTAGGCGGGGTAAGGTAGCTCATGGTTTGAATATACCCCCCTTCTGTCAAGTTGCTTTTTCTGGACCTGATCAACCAAACATATCGTCAACACGCTGATACCTGTATATGGGTCCGCTTTAGGGGGTACGGCTCATACAAATATCAGAAGCCTCCCATACAAAAAACGTTACGAGGGGATGCGAGGGTGTTAAAACTGGTTAATTTTGGCATTATGCAATTTGTCAATGAACCCCATAAGTTTGTTTTTGACTTAGATGAAGAAGGATAACTTATACCTTATAAAAATCACGATAATAATTTGAAAATAAAAAGGATTATGTGAAAATCTATACAGTTCGTACAAAACCTGTAAATTTCCGTTCAAGTCTATGTAACAAATTGACCTCCGTGTTTAACAACATAAAGTTATAGGTTCTTTTAAATTTACACGTGCTGTAATTTATTTGTTTCTATTTTTATTGGAAAATAAAAAATAGTGCCAACATGGGAAATCGACAGCCACTCGAGTATTTCCACTTCTTATAAACGAGCAGATCCAAATAGAACAGGTTAAGCGTTCTGGTGATTCAACTACTCTCTAGCAGACTAAACGATAGCTTAAATTTACACGACATGGAATCTCTTCCAAAACGGAACTGTTGGAGATTGAGTTTGCTGAAAGCATCACAAATTTCTCGTCGGAATAGGTAACAAACAAAGAGTTACAGTGATTAAATGCAGCGCAATAAAGGCCGCTTTGTTTTTAGATGTGCAGATATCCATTTCGGTTGATGATTATATGAATAAAATCGATGCCATCTGCGGTTTGAATGAAACGCAATAAAGTTTGTTTTGATTTGTTTTGACAGCCACGTGCTGGCTCATCAAGGTTTCTGGTAGAATCATGTAAAATTAAGATAAACTGAATTGAAATTTCAGTTATTTTATCTTTACCATCACAGAACTTAAAATTATGGTCTGGTACACATTCTGTTACTGAATTTTACATTCAATTATGAGTTCCGTCGTGTCTAATTTTCATAATATTTTACTGTATAGTACCTATGGTGAATGCAATGGAAAACATTATTAATTAAAATAAATTAGTACTTTAGATATTATCAAAGATATTCAATTTGCACAAATGAGCTAACCGCGGTGGAGGTTGATACTTGGATTCTGATGGCTTTTCTGCAAACGTGACCTTTAAGAGAGTAGGAGGACACGTGGATTCTTTTTCGCAAATTTCAATTTCTCCATTTCGAAACATGTGCTGTGCAATTGCACAGCCAAGATATTTAACAAAAAAAATGGTTTTCGTAAGGCCGAGTTGCCGAATAATATGCAATTAATTGTAAATTAGTACGCCATTAGGTAAGATGTTGGTATAACCATGATCGATTTTGAAACATCTAAAGATTTAATCAAATACCCATGTAAATAACAATAAATGAACTGCATAAAACCGATATCGCATAGATTTATATTGGTGTGAGAGAGATTGCAACAAACTTCATTTTGATTTTTGAAACAGCGAAATTTGACTTTCAGTTTACTGACGAATTTTGAGACTAGCGCGTCGTGATTGTTGCGTCATCCGTTTTAATTCAGCTGGTGAAGCGACTTAGAAATAAAATATTAAATGATCGTATGATAGTATATTTTATTATTATGAGTCAATTAATTTATTGAAATTGAATTGATAAACATAATATTTGTGTTTTAGTGTCGGGATATAATTGATTAGAGTTCAATATGATGAGCATTTCGAGTTTATTCCGGAGCGAGAGGAGTCTGAGGCAATTTTTGTTTGTATCGTGGCGAGAGGGCTCCGAGGCGTTTTTTGTTTATACCGGAGCGAGAGGACTCTGAAGCACATTTTGTTTATTCCGGAGCGAGAGGACTCTGAGGCACTTTTTTTTATTCCGAAGCGAGAGGACTCCGATGCAATTTTTGTTTATTCCGGAGCGAGTGAACTTCGATGCATTTTTTGTTTATTCCGGAGCGAAAGGACTACGACGCCGTTTCTTTTTATTTATTCCGGAGCGAGAGGACTTCGAGGCCGTTTATTCTAGAGCGAGAGGATTCTAAGGCACTTTTCGTTTATTCCGGAGCGAGAGTACTTCGAGGCATTTTTTGTTTAATCTAGAGCGAGAGGATTCCGAGGCACTTTTCGTTTATTCCGGAGCAAGAGAGCTCTGAGGCATTTCTTTATGTTTATTTCGGAGCGAGAGGACTATGAGGCACTTTTTTTTATTCCGAAGCGAGAGGACTCCGATGCAATTTTTGTTTATTCCGGAGCGAGTGAGCTTCGATGCATTTTTTGTTTATTCCGGAGCGAAAAGACTACGACGCCGTTTCTTTTTATTTATTCCGAAGCGAGAGGACTTCGAGGCCGTTTATTCTAAAGCGAGAGGATTCTAAGGCACTTTTCGTTTATTCCGGAGCAAGAGAGCTCTGAGGCATTTCCTTATGTTTATTCCGGAGCGAAAAGGACTTCTAGACTCTTTTTGTTTATTCCGGAGCGCGAAGAACTCCGAGGTACATTTTGTTTGTTCCGATGCGATAATTACTCCGACGCATTGTTTGTTTATTCCGAAGCAATAAGTTCGATGCAATTTTTGCGCGATGTGGAGTAAGAAGAAGTTTCGATGCACACTTTTGAAGCAACGAAAGTTGGACTTCAGTTTACTGACGAATACCAAATACCAAAAGATGAGCTTATTCTTTTCCAGGGGGTTCAGCAAAGCTTCACTTTTATGCTAATGTTACGTCATGTGCAGTTGAGCATTTCAGGCTAAACTTGAATTATCCAAAATGACGAAGTGTCTCCATGAAATACAGAGATTGCTTATCTATCTATAGGTTTTTTGCCTTTCTCGTATATTATTCTTTATAAGTAAGATTTTCACCAATCATCCATAAACGCTCAAATGTTGATGAAAGTAAATAATTTTGAGTAGAAATATCACGCATGCTAATAACATTTCACCGAAAAGTTCTTTACAATTGAAATTTTCCGCCATTTAGTGATAAAATAATAGCACACATAACGACGAACATCCTCTAAATTCATTGAGCAAATTTGAAACATCAAATATTAGCAAGATAATCTGATCAAACACCTGCCTATGCGTACCCACAGCATATTGGTTCTTTGAACCTGGCTCGGTGTGTGAGAAGTGACAAGCGCCGCTGTACCTTTCCGAATGATCTCACCGCAGCTTTTTATAGAACCGTACTGCAGCGACCAACAACGCCACGTCCGCCCAGCCGAACGGATGCATGCGGTCCGGACCGGTTGTACTGGCTGAGGCGAGGTAAGGGCTCTGCAATCTGCATCAAACGTCACTTTTTCACACAAGTTTTTTTCTTTCTCTCTTTCTGTCTATATTAATTACAATTATGATAAAATTTATAGCCCTAGTTGTACAACTTTTCTAAATATTTTTCGTCTTTTTATTTTCCCATTATTTATAGTGGTGATCGTAGGCTCTTCACTAGTATTTCTGGTTTTGTGCTTTCATCGTCCCAGCCATGGACGTGACTAGAGACGTATAAATTAATTATGACGTGCAAATACAATATTGGGATAATTGCTTCCAATATGGTTGTCAGATTGGGGGTAACTAAAACATTCAAAAATAATGTAAACGTCACCATACGGAGATTTTAAGACACTTTTCATAAATTTCTGAGTATCTCCATAACCATTGCATTGATTGGGCTGAAATGTCAATTGGTTATTTTTCAATAAATTGTTGATCACTGGACGAAAATATTCTACAAGAACAAACTGCGCTGGATATGACTTTCCGAACACGACACGAATCCAAGTTGATCGAGACCAGTAACCCCTGTCCAGCTCCAGGCACAAGAAACACCACGTGAACACAACAAGCACACTGTACGTACGTAAAACGGCGCATCGGCAGTTCATTTGGTTTATAAATAGAAGAAAAAAGTGATAAGCTTTAATATTTATGCACACACGAAGACGTTGCTAAACAACAAACAGAGCCCGGTTCGGCCGCGGCAAAAGAGTCCGGTTCTTCTGAACAACTCGCCATTTGCGTGGCTGGTTACGTCGCGTCGTCGTCTTCTCTGTACCTACGTAGGTGCTGACTGGCATCATCATTGCCGGTTTGAACTCTGGAGCTCCTGGAGATGAGTGCGCTGAAAACAGCCAAGATGATGATAATATTATTGTACGGTGGTTACCGCCGTCACCGAAGCTGCCGTGGCGAGCTGGCCCAGCAGCAGCAAAATCTATCCAATTTTATAATTTATTTTATTTTTATTAATATTATCTTCAATTAACATTAATATTCAGTGTGAATGTGTGAAATAGCCATGCACGATCCGTTGCGTTCGGATGCGCTCCACTTTTATTCGGTAGTATTGAAGTCCGCCCGACGTTGCGTTGCCAATTGCGACTGATCGACCAGTCAGCTGGAATTGAACTACGGTGCAGTTAACAACAGGTTTGGGCAACCAGCTCGCATAAGCCTTGAACAGTCCGTTTTCTATGGTCAATTTACGTGTGACTTTCTTGTATGGATCCTGCGATAAGCACTTCCTAACGCATGCGAAATTTGAAGGCCAATATCGGCTAACTTTTAGAAATATTTATCTGAAGTTTTACGCGACGTCTCCTTTGAGAAAAGCTTGCAAAATTGTAAGATCTCAAACAATATTTGTATAAGAATCTAGCATTTTCGCACATGCATTGTCCAGTTCTTATACAGATTTTTGTAGGTTCATATACAGAACTGTTAGAAAATCTAACAATCACCGGTTGGGTGTAGAAATAAAAATGATTAATATATTAGAACTTTGAAATTCACGCAATTCGCACCAATTTACGAGAAAGTGAGAAAAAAAATGATGCAATCTTAAACACACGCGAAAGTCTATCGAACACGTATTTCGCATGGAAGCCGTAATTAAAATGACAACATTTTTTCATTGCATTTACATTAGATGCGCAAAAAAAGTTTATCGATTCCATATTCATCCATTCATGGGTGTTGACAAAATTTATTATAGAATTTATCATTATTTTCATTGAAATTAGAAGTCTGTAAAAGCATTTGCACCGGATGTATTAGTTATGACGGTTAAGGATCTTTCTTACGATTCTGTAAATTCCAATAGATGCTAGACCTGTATTGGAACACGGCAGTCTCCACGTTACTATCCAAACAGTTTTTATTTTCTGATGGCCTTTCTGCTAGCATAGCATACCTTCAACTCTAACTAATTTTCATGCATGCCGTCCATTTGGGATATCCATTGCTTTCGACTACACCCTTCTACTTTAGACTAATTTTGTGTTCACCGATAAAAGCCAATAAAAAAATCAAACATAAATTCCATCTACATGAATTTTAATTTAACTTTCCGAGAATTCTGGGATGATCCTTCTTTAGTTAGTTCTAGAAACTCAAGAATTTCAAGCCCAAGTAACAATTGAGGTTTTATCAGAGTTTTATAGCGTACTTCAGAACCTAATCTCAAAACCTCCCATGCAGACTTCCCAGTTCTCACATCCTCTTGTAGACCGCTATACAACCATGTCACGGCCAGTTGGCCCAGTTTTATTGCAATCATTAAAACCTGATATGCGTTCCAGTTCAGGAGCAACGATTTTATAATACACTTCAAGTCTCACATAAAACATGCTACATAAAACCTCCTCCAGACTTGGTGGTTTTGAGAACCAAGATATAACCATGATACGACCACTTTATGACGTCGATACAACCTATAAGCTAATAAATGAACAGCTGTCAACGCTCATGTTGATTATTTGTTTATTTTTTTATATCGCAAAAACAATGTTCTTCTTCATGCAATGCATGGATTGCAATCAGAAATAAAAAGGATAAGGAATAACAATACGAGAGCGGGAGAAGGAGCGAAATGTCGAATAAAAAAAAAAAGTTTATTCTGCTTTTTGACGATCTATACATGCTCAAAGGTATGCTATGATTTTTTTCAGGTGAAACTATGAAAAATAATTATTTAAATCAATGCGCTTCGTTAATTAATATTATTTAATATTTTAAAATGTTTTATTATTAATTGTCATATTCAATTACTTCTGAAGCAATTTCGACGATCGATCTTTTCTACTTCTGAAGCAATTTCGACGATCGATCTTTGATTGCTTAAATAATGCATTGATATTTTAGACACTAACCAGGGTGGCAAATTTCACCGATAAAATAGTGAAAAAAATTATATGTAAGAAATTTCGATTACGAAAAACATTTTTGCAATTCCTGATCATAATATCTGGTTTACAGTTCGTCTTTGAGTGATAAAACGGCCTACTTTTCCATACCAACGAAATGGGTGCTTTAATGAACATTATGCAACTCAAATGGGTTGCATAATATTCATTATAGCACTCATTTGGATGCTATAATGAAAAACCAACATCAGAACATTAGTTACATGACTATATTTTGCCCAATTAGCTTAAGTAAGTGCTCAAATAGTGTATTCTATGCGCCCCGTAATAAATTAAATAGCTTGGTGGACATCAAAAATTTCCAAAGTCAAGTATATCTATCGCTTCACGGCGTATCGACATGGAATCTGATTGTTCTGCGCAGCAACATAATTTATTGGCAAGAATGATCATGTGGAGTAAATTAGACTGTACAATTTTGGTACAGATTTATCAAATTTAAGTCCATTTTTTGTCATTGCAAAAAATAGCGTGTGCAACTCGTTGCAAAACTCGATTTTTTCAGCACTCGTAGTATTTATCCAACTCGGCAAGCCTCGTTGGATGAACGTACAACTCGTGCTGAAAAAATCATCTTTTTGCAACTTGTTGCACAAACTACTATTTTTAAGTGAGGCAAACCCAACCCGACTCATGGCCCTGAGAATCGTCCATGATTTGAATCGCGATTTGCATCATTGCGTGTTCTCATCGGAATACAATTTAAAACAATGGATGATAAATCCATACGTAAACATAAAATATGCTTCGATTGGGTTTTGACACTTTTTGGAGCGAAACCATTTTTCGGCGAATGAGCGAAATGATGCGATTCTGCATGAAAAACTCATGCGCAATGCTCTCCCTGCAGAATCGCAAGCGATTCAGCTCGCGCATGAGTCTTCGGTGAGTTAGATTTGAGCATGATTCTACCAACACTGATCATAGCATTTCAAACAACTAGAGGTTTTATCTTGGCTTTTTAGAAACCATTTTCTGACCAGCAACTTTTATGTTGGTATAAACTAAAAGCTTGGTGGCTTTCATTGCAAAAATTACAGCAACGAAGAAAAAACATAAACAAACTTTTTGTACCCTTTTGCAAGTACCTCCAGAAGTAAGTATTTCAATGAAATATTATAAAGTGACAACTGTTAATCGATATTTTATGTACCTCAAAAGTGCTATAGCATGTAAATATGTATAACATTTCTTTTTTCGTTCGCTTCATCATAACAATCATGTGAAAAACGCTGTTCAAAGTAAGGAAAAATTTCTGTCGATGAAAATACTGTCATGACTTATTTTCTTTCTGACTGTAAAATGAGAAAAAAAAATCTTTAGTGGCCAAACAATTTGTGCTGGATTATAAATTCGTGTATTTATCGAATGAAAAAGATCAAAACTTCAGTAATCAGTAATCAGGTTGTAGTTTGTTGGATTTTTAGTCCATTTTCTAAAGTGCTTGTTGTTGTTTGTACCTATCTATGTTTATGCAAAATTTATCACTCTTGACCGAAAGTCTTGAGAACAAAACTATTGCAGATTCAATCAAGTTCAATCTGGAAAACCGTAAATAAGGACTACTACATATTTGCTGCTCGACGTCATTTATTCGCATGCCATAATACCTACAGTAGAAAGTGACAAATTTTTCAAAGAGGTTGTCGAGCCATTTGGCCGAATGCCGTTTGGCCGAATAGTTACCCTTAGATTGCGAATAGTGAAAAGTCAGTAATGACAAGTGAGAAGTGAGAATTACACGAAGTGTACAGCGATAGATTGAGATTGAGACAAATCTCACATCTCATAACAAACAAGACGTGAGAGAGGAAAAGTGAGAAATAAAAAGTAAAAAGTGAAAAATAAGAAGAGAGATGTAAGAAGTGACGAGAGAGAAGTGAGAAGTGAAGTGACAAGCAAAAAGTGAGAAGCGAGAAATGAGAAGTAAGAAGTGGAAAGTGAGAAGGAATGTATTTTTGACCGATGCACTATCGCTTGCAACCAAAAACGATGTAGGACTTTAGGATCCATTTGACGGAAAATCCTGTCCCATTGTTTGCTATTAAAAATTGGCCAGATCGGAGTATGGGATCAGAAATAATGGCCCTTTTATTTCTTCCTTCGTTACTCTTCTTTTTTCCTTCTTCGTCAATCGTCTAGACCAGCGATTCTCAACCTGGGGTACATGTACCCCTGGGGGTACCTCTGCTGGCCCCAGGGGGTACTTCGCAAAAAAAGCGTAGTGGCGGATGTAGAACTAATTCAATAAAATCTGATTGGTAAAGTTTTGTTAATTTTTGTTTCTAAACTTTTTATTGTACATAATATGCATGGGGATCAGTCAATCAAAGACATTTGAATCTTGCCAGCACAGTATATGCAGATCTGTGGGACAAAAAGGAGAACGTCAAATGATCAAATTTAAAAAATCTTTAATGTAATCTACCTGATTGAGAGAAAATGTTGAATGCTTCTGAACTAAAATCTGCAATCTAAAAGCTAGGAAGTCTCGATTAGAGAGACATAAAGGTCTTTGTCTGTAAAGCTAAATACCCTCGTTGAAAGAGGCCTTCTTCTAAGTGGATCGGAAGTATCTTTCAAAAGAATCCTAAACCTTCTTTCAAGTGGCTCAGAAGCCTCCTTCCCGGAAGCCTAAGCCTCCTTTCAAAAGGCCCGGAAGCCTCCTTTCAAAAGGCCCGGAAGCCTCCTTCCAAGAGGCCCGGAAGCCTCCTTCCAAGAGGCCCGGAAGCCTCCTTCCAAGAGGCCCGGAAGCCTCCTTCCAAGAGGCCCGGAAGCCTCCTTCCAAGGGGCCAGGAACCCTCCCTCCAAGAGGCCAGAAGCCTCCTTCCAAGAGGCCCGGAAGCCTCCTTCCAAGAGGCCCGGAAGCCTCCTTCCAAGAGGCCCGGAAGCCTCCTTCCAAGAGGCCCGGAAGCCTCCTTCCAAGAGGCCCGGAAGCCTCCTTCCAAGAGGCCCGGAAGCCTCCTTCCAGAAGGCCCGGAAGCCTCCTTCCAAGAGGCCCGGAATCCTCCTTTCAAGAGGCCCGGAAGCCTCCTTCCAAGAGGCCCGGAAGCCTCCTTCCTAGAGGCCCGGAAGCCTCCTTCCAAGAGGCCCGGAAGCCTCCTTCCAAGAGGCCCGGAAGCCTCCTTCCAAGAGGCCCGGAAGCCTCCTTCCAAGAGGCCCAGAAGCCTCCTTCCAAGAGGCCCGGAAGCCTCCTTCCAAGAGGCCCGGAAGCCTCCTTCCAAGAGGCCCGGAAGCCTCCTTCCAAGAGGCCCGGAAGCCTCCTTCCAAGAGGCCCGGAAGCCTCCTTCCAAGAGGCCCGGAAGCCTCCATCCAAGAGGCCGGGAAGCCTCCTTCCAAGAAGCCTGGAAGCCTCCTTCCAAGAGGCCGGGAAGCCTCCTTCCAAGAGGGCAGGAAGCCTCCTTCCAAGAGGGCAGGAAGCCTCCTTCCAAGAGGCCCGGAAGCCTCCTTCCAAAAGGCCCGGAAGCCTCCTTCTAAGAGGCCCGGAAGTCTCCTTTCAAGAGGTTTGGAAGCCTCCTTTCAAGAGGCCTGGAAACCTCCTTTCAAAAGGCCTGAAAGCCTAATTTCAATAGGCCTGGAAGCCTCCTTTCAAGAGGCCTGGAAGTCTCCTTTCAAGAGGCCTGGAAGCCTACTTTCAAGAGGCCTGGAAGCCTCCTTTCAAGAGGCCTGGAAGCCTCCTGTCAAGAGGTCTGAAAGCCTCCTGTAAAGAGGCCAGGAAGCCTCCTGTCAAGAAGCCTGGAAGCCTCCTGTCAAGAGGCCTGGAAGCCTTCTGTCAAGAGGCCTGGAAGTCTCCTTTCAAGAGGCCTGGAAGTCTCCTTTCAAGAGGCCTGGAAGCCTCCTTTCAAGAGGCCTGGAAGCCTCCTTTCAAGAGGCCTGGAAGCCTCCTTTCAAGAGGCCTGGAAGCCTCCTTTCAAGAGGCCTGGAAGCCTCCTTTCAAGAGGCCTGGAAGCCTCCTTTCAAGAGGCCTGGAAGCCTCCTTTCAAGAGGCCTGGAAGCCTCCTTTCAAGAGGCCTGGAAGCCTCCTTTCAAGAGGCCTGGAAGCCTCCTTTCAAGAGGCCTGGAAGCCTCCTTTCAAGAGGCCTGGAAGCCTCCTTTCAAGAGGCCTGGAAGCCTCCTTTCAAGAGGCCTGGAAGCCTCCTTTCAAGAGGCCTGGAAGCCTCCTTTCAAGAGGCCTGGAAGCCTCCTTTCAGAAGGCCTGGAAGCCTCCTTTCAAGAGGCCTGGAAGCCTCCTTTCAAGAGGCCTGGAAGCCTCCTTTCAAGAGGCCTGGAAGCCTCCTTTCAAGAGGCCTGGAAGCCTCCTTTCAAGAGGCCTGGAAGCCTCCTTTCAAGAGGCCTGGAAGCCTCCTTTCAAGAGGCCTGGAAGCCTCCTTTCAAGAGGCCTGGAAGCCTCCTTTTAAGAGGCCTGGATGCTTCCTTTCAAGAGGCCTGGAAGCCTCCTTTCAAGAGGCCTGGAAGCCTCCTATCAAGAGGCCTGGAAGCCTCCTGTCAAGAGGCCTGGAAGCCTCCTGTCAAGAGGCCTGGAAGCCTCCTGTCAAGAGGCCTGGAAGCCTCCTGTCAAGAGGCCTGGAAGCCTCCTGTCAAGAGGCCTGGGAGCCTCCTGTCAAGAGGCCTGGAAGCTTCCTTTCAAGAGGCCCGAAATTCTTCTTTCAGGAGGCTCGGAAGCCTCCTTTTAAGAGACCTGGAAGCCTCCTTTCATGAGGCCCGGAAACTTTCTTTCAAGACGGCCGGAAGACTTCTTTCAGGAGGCTTGGAAGACTTCTTTCAGGAGGGTCGGAAGCCTTCATTTAAGGGGCTCGGAAGCCTCCTTCCAAGAGGCCCGGAAGGCTTCTTTCAAGAGGCCCGGAATCCTCCTTTCAAGATGCCCGGAAGCCTCCTTTCAAGAGGCCTGGAAGCCTCATTTCAAGAAGCCTGGAAGCCTACTTTCAAGAGGCCAGGAAGCCTCCTTTCAAGAGGCCTGGAAGCCTCCTTTCAAGTGGCTTGGAAGCTTCCTTTCAAGTGGCCTGGAAGCTTCCTTTCATGAGGCCCGAAAGCCTCCTTTCAAGGGGCCCGGAAGCCTCCTTTCAAGAAGCCCGGAAGCCTCCTTTCAGGAGCTCGGAATCCTCCATTCAAGGGACGAGAAACTTCACAGTTAAAAATTCTGAACGACATGGAATTATTTAAACGCCTATTTTTGTGTTCAATAGCCTCTAATTTTACATCCAACTTTTTCTTGTATGCAATATTGAATACAAGCTCAATAGTAACGATAACCTGTAATTTTAAAAAGTGATGGAAAAATGAGTCGAATCGAACGGAGCCTTTTTGTTACATCTTATATGCTGTAACATTTTTATACTGTGTTGTCTTTCAAGAGGCGTGAAATTCTTTTTTCAAAGGGCTTGGAAGTCCTCTTCAAACATACTCAGAGGCCTCCGTTTAAGAGACGGGCCTCCTTTCAACATGCTTCTTCCGTATTCCTTATTCTTTACCTTCTCTTCTTCCGTGTTATTTATTTTTTTCTCTTCAGTTCTTCCCTGTTCCTTATTCTTTCTCATTCCTTCGTCTTTCTATGTTATTCTTTCTCTTCTCTTCTCCCTTTTTCTATTTCTCACCACTAATTACTCACTTTTTTACATCTATCTTCTCACTTCCCAATTTCCATACCTCACTTCTCATCCTTTTCTCACTACTTCCTCCTACTTCGCACTATCATCTATCTTCTCACCTACATCAGATCTAGCTTCTCATCACTCACATTTCGCAGTACTTAAATCTCACTACTCTTTACTCGCTTCGAGCATCTCATTTCTCCTATTTCAGTTCTCACTTTTCTCTATTCACTTTGAACATCGAACTTCTCACTTCAGTTAATGTAGAACTGAGTTTCAACTGTTCGGCCGAACGGCATTCGGCCAAATGACCCTAAACCGGGGTTAGGAACAAAAGGTCGAAAGGACAAAAGGTCGAAAGGACAAAAGGTCGAAAGACAAAACGTCGAAAGACAATAGGTCGAAAAGGACAAAAGGTCGAATGGGACAAAAGGTCGAAAGGACAAAACGTTTAACGGGACAAAAGGTCGAAAATAAAACAAAACATCAAAAAGAACAACAGGTCGAAAGAGACAAAAGGTCGAAATAGACAAGAAACTGAAACGGAGAGAATCAATCTCGCACTAGAGTTGTCTTACACAGTTGGCAAAAACTCGACCTTTTGTCCCTTTCAACATTTTGTCCCTTTCGACCTTTTGTCCCTTCCAATCTTCTGCTCTTTTCGACCTTTTATCCTTTTTGACTTTTTGTCCCATTCGACCTTTTGTACTTTCGACCTTCTGTCCCTTTCGGCGTTTTGTCTTTTCGACCTTTTGTCTTTTCGACCTTTTGTCGTTTCGACCTTTTGTCTTTCGGCCTTTTGTCCTTTCGACCTTTTGTATTTCGACCTTTGGTCATAGATTCTTTCGAAGAGTATATAAGTCGCACGGAAACATGCAGCTTTGTATAGAAGTTTAACAAAGTCTTGTGTCACACCCCACCGCAACCTGTGCTGAAGCCCACCCTTATCGTAGATAATCCCGCTATAGCTCTTAAAGCTTTCTTGTAGGTGTATTCGACATGGCTGCCGAAGATCAGCTTATCGTCGATCATCACCTCATAGGCTTCAAATACCGTTTAGAAGTGATGGCGAAGTCATGCCTCCTGTACCGTCTTACGGTTGTTGACAACTGTCTTATGGTGAGCTAGGCTCATCCGCTTAGAGCTCATCCATTCCTCCATTATGGTGGTTGCAAAATTAATCGTTTTGACTAAAAAAGACTGAGAAAGCCAAAAATTCCCAAAACAAATCTTCCACTCGAATTTTCTTTTGTAAAAGCAATATTTCCTGTTATCTGTAGGCCTAATTACAACAATGTTCGGAGCAGATTTTCATGTCGTTCTTCGTTCGACATTCTTTAACACGCTCTAAGGGCCGATGCCCACGTAGCGTTTTTTCAAGCTGCGTGCACGCCGCGTCCACGCAAAGTACCCAGCATCAAATGTAGTCGTGCACACGTTTACGTGTGCATTGCTGCATTTGATGCTGGGTACCTTGCGTGAACGCGGCGTGCACGCAGTGTAAAAAACCGCTACGTGGACATCGGCCTCAAGCCAGACATATTTATGCTTCTCGTCACTGGTAAATCAAAAGAATTTCAACAGCTTTGTACAAAGTTTATTATAATTGCGACACTCAGGTACTGCACATTTCACCATTTTTACTGGATTTATAATAATCAAAGTTCCCTGCGAAAACGCGTTAGCTGAGTATAGCGATGACGTCACATGTTTACGTATTGAGAATACTCCTTCATAATACAGAGAAAGTACGAACATCGATTGAATTAATCGCTGAAGAGATTGTTCCTTGTTCCGGCACTATGTACATGGAATGTCATATGTGACGGAGTAGCGGGCCTGAAGCTCCCGCCTGGTGTGAAAATCGTCATGTTTGAGAACAATTTTATGTTACAAGTCATAGTTGAATTACTCGAAGGCAAAATAAAATCATCCTATGTAATCATGATATTATATTCTCATGTTTTTAGAATTCACAATTAGATAAAGTTAAAAGAAATCTTTTTGAGCAAACCAAATCTTGATCAAGCATTTTTCCAGGGTCGTTAATAATGAAATAGCATTCAGAAGCTGTCATATACAATGCTTTAATGCTTTACTACAAAAAAAATGTCATTTCATCTTCCTTTCGACGAGAACAAAAGTTGTTTTTTGTCGCTCTGTGATGATTAGGGTTTGATCCTATTAAAAAAAACTTTCCCAATGCAGATTCTCCAAGTGCATTGTTCCGGTCTGAAGTCAGTGCCTTCCGGTAGTTTTCCCATCGTTTTGTATTCGTATTTCCAAAGGACCTTTTGTTCGCCCCGTTCGCAGAGTGAAATGCATACCATCAGAGCGGTGGAAAAAACGGAAATGATAGGCCACTAACTAACTAAGGTATACTAACTGCGTTGCTATAATTTCCACTTGACTTCGCGGCTCTTTCCGCTATACACCGGCTCAACATAGGCTTGGCTCGCCGGGTAGAGTAAGCACACACATAACTGTCGATTCGTGGTGGCATAAATTATAGTTAATTATCATGTTTAAATGCTGGCTCCTGTTTGCACTGAGACACTTGTGACAGAGCCAGGATCATTGGGCAGCAGCGATGGATGATGCTGAAGGAGAGGGAAGGAGGAAGCGCAGGATTCTTTGCAAGCTCGCGCTCTCCTTTGTTCTCCATTCTGTTCACCATCCGCTCTTTGCCAATACACTACACTGGCGCTGCGTTGTTGGTCCTTTATAGGTTCAGTTATCATTGGACGGACAATGCCCGTGAAAAGCCACTCATCAGCGGCAATAACGTTTTCGGGACCAAGCGTCTTTGGCATCCGCCGCCGCACCAGCCAGCCGAGGCATGTTTCGAACAGGAGCAGAGCAAGGACAGCCGTGCCAACAACAATGGCACGCAAGTTAATGTGATAATTTGTGAACGCATGTATCATATTAACGAATCGAGTCACAAGGCCGTGACATGAGATGGGCTTTGTGGTAATGGATATTGGGTCGATTGTAGGCGCTAGGAGTTTGAGTGAAGAGAATCTTGAATGATGTTATGCAAATTACTACAGACGAGTCTTGTGTTGATTTTTCCGATGGCGAACTATGAGTTCATCGATGCGGTGAAGTAGGGCAACGATGTTGTTGAAACTGTCATATCCACGACATGGAGGTACTTGAGTTGTCTGAACCAAAGGATAGCACAGATGAAAGTGAAAATCAATCCGGATCACAGGATGTTTATTATAACAGAAGAAAAAACCCTATGCATAACAGGAATGCTTAGAATTTGGTGATTCTCGACTACGTCTATAAATCATAGATAAACATGAACTAAACGTTTCTTTGCAGACCTTTAATCATAGACTTTTGCAAACCTTCTTACGCCATCCATTGCGAACGTTCACTGATCCCATTAGACTTCGGCGAATCTGCACCAATTTCCATAGATCTTTATTATCCTTCAAAGGTCTTCGAACATTTAAAGACCTTTGCAAACGGAGTTTATTGAACTTTCCGAGAAAATTCTCCAGAAAATCCTAAATATTTTCTGAAAAAACATCCATCAGAAATTAATCTGCATTGTCGAAAAAAATCCATGAGTTTCCTGAGGAAACTCTTCCGCAGTTCCCAACAAAGTTCTCCCGAAATCATAGAGGAAGGGGGGCAATATGCCCTACCATAGTAAAGACTGCTCTTATGTCTCAGCTGTAACGATTTTCATGGGTATTTTTACCGCATTCAACAATTAAACAATATAACTAGTCGATGCCATCTTAAAATTTAAGAAAATCTTAACCATGTTGATAATATTCACATTTGAAAAGTGTTGCCGAAAACTCATGAGGCATAACGCCTTTCAACTGACAGCTCTCAGGGAACAACGCACCACGCGTTGGCAAATCAGCATTCTAGTATGGATTGGGCGTGGAAACGCGTAGTACATTGTAGGATAGATAGTTTGTTACGGTCATCTCAAACATGATAAGCATGAGGGTATACCTAAGCTCGAAGAAAAACTCCTGAATTTAGCGATTTTTTTCATTAATTTCTCGAGGAAGCAAGGCTGGATTTACCAAAGAATTTCTCATTAGTGTTTCGAAGAAATCCTTCTGAAATTTTCAAAAAAAAATTTCTTAAATTTTTGCCTCCGGAGCTACTTTGGATTTTTGATTTTCCTAAAAAACCATAAGAAAAAAAAAACCAACCTCGAAACAAAAAGTTGCCATCCAACTATCAACAGGGTAATAATGATAATTTGAGAGTAGGTAATGTTGTAATTCTTGTTTCAAAATGTCCAAATTATCCCCCGAATTGTCAAAAAAAAGACCGGCACGACGGTATCCCCAAAGAATCCCTATATAGACTCTCTTGAATTTTCCAAAGTTAACTTTCGAATTCCTCAAAAATATTATTTCCGCCTCCTCAAAAGAGATTCTTCTGAATTTTTCAAACAAAATTTCGAATTTTCCGATTTCTATAAAGAAAATTCTTACAAATTTTTCAGAGGAATTGATTTCAATTTTCAAAAAAAAAAATCTTATTTACTTTCCCAAGGAAGTTTTTCCGAACTCGCCGAAGAAAATTCTCCTAAATTTTCGAACGAAAATTGTTCCCAATATCTCAGAAGAAATGGCTTTAAATTATTCCACATCCGCACGTCCCGAGGAAAATTCTTCAGAATTTCCCAAAAAAAATCTTCCGAAGTGCCAAAAGAAAATTTCTTATAGAAAATTCTCCCAAATTTCTCAATGGAAACTCTTTGAAATATCCCCGAAAACAAATCTACCAGATTTCACAAAAATAATTTACGGCAATCTCCCAAGCTAAGTGATTAGGAATTTTCTAAAAAAAAACTCCCAACTTTCTCAAAAAAGGCTTCCAAATTTCTTTACATAGAATTGTGCCGAATTTCCCAAAGAAAATTCTGTTCCATTTCTACCAAATGTCCAAATTTCCAAAAAAGATGCTGCGAATTTCTCAGTGGATATTAAACCAAACTATTCTACACTTCCCAAAGAAAAATCTTCGGAATTTCCCAAAACAAATTCTTCCAAAGTCCCAAAGAAACTAAGTCCATATTTTCCAAAATAATTTTGTTTTGAATTTCCCGAAGGAAATTCTTTCAAATTTTCAAAAAAAAAATCTAATTTTCTCAAGAAAATTTTCCCAATTAAAAATATCCCTAATTTCCCAGAGAAATCCCTATCAAAAGACCACAAAAGCAATAGACCCAAATTTTCAAAAAAAATAGGATTTTCTCAAAACATGCTTCCAAATTTCTAAAAGTAAATTCTTCAAAATTTCCTAAAAAAATGTTCCGGATTTCCCATAGACATTTCTTCTGCACTTTCTTGAAGAAAATTCTTCCAAATTTTCCCAATAAAAATCTCTTAAATTCCCCAAAGGAAATTTTCCTGGGTTTTCCAAAGGAAATTCATTATAATTTCTCAAAAGAAATATTTCAACATTCCAAAAAAAATTCAAAAATTTCCGAAGAAAATTCTTTTAAAAATCCTGAAAACAATTGTTTCGAGTGTCCAGTTCTAATTTCCCTATTTCCAAATTTCTTAAAGAATAATTTTCCGAATTTCTCAACGCTAAATTTTTAGAATTCTCGAATGTCACATACCAAATTCTTACGAATTTCGGAAATTAAAATCTCTCAAATTTATTAAAATATTCTTCCAAATTTCTCAAAGAAAATTTTCCCAAATTTCTCAAAAGAAAATTTTCCAAATTCAACGGTAATTTTTCCGCATTTCCCCTGGAAAATTCTTTCGAATTCCCCGAAAAAATGTCCCTAAAGTATATTGTTATTTTCCCAGAAGATTTTTCTTCGAACTTTTCAAAGGAAATTTTCTCAAATTCCTTTACAAAAATTTACTCAAATTTTCTCGCCGGAAATTTCTTCAAATTAGACTAACTAGATTCAATCGAATTTTTCAAAGACAGAGATCGAATCCTAAAGAGAAAGAGCAAGTCTCTCACTTATCATCTCTGTATACATATACGATATGTAGCATACCGCGGGAAACTTTTTTCGCAAGCTGTCATGATAGAGAACGGATTCGGATTGTTATACCCCATGATAAATTTCTTTTAGAAAGCTCCAAATGTGGGGGGCACTGGCTCTGATGATGCATTTCAACTTGTTCTACACAGCTGTGCAGTAACCATTTTTCTGTGGGAGCTGCCTATCCGATTCTGTTTTTTCGCACTTGTATACAAGTTTGATAAATTTGTTATCATGGCTTGTTATGATTCGAAACAGTTTTTTCCTCTCTGTTATCGTTGTTCGTTATCTATTGATAGCGATTTCTGCAAACCCTGCTCAAAGATAATTCTTCTGCATTTTCCCAACAAAAAGCTTTTAAATTTGTCGACGGAAAATTTTCCGAATTCTCCACAGGAAATTATTCCGAATTTTCCAAAGAGAATTATTATAAATTTCCCAAAGAAATTTGTTTTGCACTTCCCTAAACAAAATCTTCTGCGCTTGCCTAAGAAAATTCATTCCAAATGAATTTCTTTCATGCTCCCAAACGAAAATTGTTCTGAATTTCTCAGAGAAAGAAAATATTATTAATTTAAAAAAAAAAATCTTCCGAATTGCCCAAAGGAAATTCATCCGCATTTCTTAAAAAAAAATCTTTCGAATTTCTCCAACTAAAATTTTACGAGTTCTTCACAGCAAATTCTTCCAAATTTCTTAAAGGGAATTGTTCTGAAATTCTCAAACAAAATTCTTCTGCACTTCCCTAAGAAAATTCATCCGAAAACTTTCCAAAGCAATTATTCTCGAAATTCTCTTAAATTTCCCAAAGCAAATTCTCGCAAACATATCCAAATATATTCTGCTGAATTTCTTTAAGAAATTATTTTGAATGTTTAGTAGAACGACTGCTCGAAGGTTTATCAAGCACCAATCGCAGATCTTAAAGTATTACATCGAACTCTGCTACTCATCAATCCTTCCTCCAATTTAGCTCCCGTTCTATGAGCCTTCTTTTAGAGTTATCTATGCTATTAGAGCTCCAAAATGGCCTGGATGTCCAGTGAGAATTCCTCCCCAGAAGAAGTATATCAACTTGGCAAAGACTTAAGGTCTGAGGGAAGCTCTCTCGCGGTAGAGCGCTATTTTCGTACTAAAATGGCTATAACTCGGAATCGGGAACGAATTCCGCTTATCCCAACTGACAATCTCTTTGAAATTTATCAAGGAATGTTCCTACAAAATTTCATGGACCTACTATTTCCCAAATTTGAATTAAACTCTAAATACTGAACTATTGTACAACTAAAATTTTCGCTTCTCAGCACCTCTCTCCGATGATTTGAGGCACAAAGGAACCGAATTTCGCAAAACCCAACTGACAAAAGTTTTTAATTCTTCCAACGATCATTTTGATGTTATAAAAAGTATATGTCACCGCAATAAATTTTGAAGGAAGCTCTTTTTACTTCAACCAAGTTTTTTAAATTTCATACAAAAGTTACCATTTCAGGAGAGCAGCCAACAGCATATTTTCTTGCGGCGCACGGCAGGAAAGGAGCGATGAGAGCGGTAGAAAGTCCGTGAACTTTGTATCTAGCGTGACACTAGAAAAAAGCGTATTCCTATTTGTGAACACGAGGATACCAAATATATAAATTGAAATCGAATATAGGAATTTGATGAGATGAACAATCGAAAATAAATAAAACAAATAAGACAAATAGAACAAGTAAGCAAAATTAAAGAAATAAGACAAATAAGACAAATAAAGCAACTAAGACAAATGGGACAAATAAGATAAACAAGACAAATTCCTAAGGAAGTCACTCCAGGTATTCCTCCAGGAAACCCTCCAGAAGTTCCTCCAGGAATTCCTCCTGAAGTTCCTTCAGGAATTACTCCGAAAGTTCCACCAGTAATTCCTCCGAAAGTTCCTCCAGTAATTCCTCCTGGAATTCCTCCGGAAGTTTCTACAAAAATTCCTCCGGAAGTTCCTCCAGGAGTTCCTTCGGAAGTTCCTCCAGGAATTCCTCCGGAAGTTCCTCCAGAAATTCTTTCGGAAGTTCCTCCAGGAATTCCTTCGAAAGTTCCTCCAGAAATTCTTTCGGAAGTTACTGCAGAAACTCTTTCGGGAGTTTATTCAGAAATTAATTTGGAAGTTTCTCCAGGAATTCCTTCGGAAGTTTCTCCAGGAATTCTTTCGGAAGTTACTGCAGAAATTCCTTCGGAAGTTCTTCAAGAATTCCTTCAGAAGTTCCTCAAGAAATTCATTCGGAAGATCCTCCAGAAATTCTTCCGGAAGTTACTGCAGAAATTCCTTCGGAAGTTCATCCAGAAATTCTTTTGGAAGTTTCTCCAGGAATTCCTACGGAAGTTTCTCCAGGAATTCCTTCGGAAGTATCTCCAGGAAATTTTCGGAAGTTCCTCCAGAAATTCTTTCGGAAGTTTCTCCAGAAATTCTTTCGGAATTTCCTCTAGGAATTCCTTCGGAAGTTCCTCCAGGAATTCCTTCAGAATTTTCTCCAGAAATTCCTTCGGAAGTTCCTCCATGAATTCCTTCGGAAGTTCCTTCAGCAATTTTTTCAGAAGTTCCTCCAGGAATTCCTCTGGAAGTTCCTCCAGGAATTCCTCCGGAAGTTCCTCCAGGAATTCCTTCGGAAGTTCCTCCAGGAATTCCTCCGGAAGTTCCTCCAGGAATTCCTTCGGAAGTTCCTCCAGGAATTCCTTCGGAAGTTCCTCCAGGAATTCCTTCGGAAGTTCCTCCAGGAATTCCTTCGAAAGTTCCTCCAGGAATTCCTTCGGAAGTTTCCCCAGGAATTCCTTCGGAAGTTCCTCCAGAAATTCCTTCGGAAGTTCCTCCAGGAATTCCTTTGGAAGCTCCTCCAGGAAATCCTTTGGAAGTTCCTCCAGGAAAACCTTCGGAAGTTCCACCAGGAATTTCTTCGGAAATTCTGCCAGGAATTCCTTCGAAAGTTCCGCTAGGAATTTCTTCGAAAGTTCCGCCAGGAATTCTTTCGAAAGTTCCTCCAAGAGTTCCTTCGGAAGTTCCTCCAGGAATTCCTTCGAAAGTTCCTCCAGGAATTCCTTCGGAAGTTTCTCCAGGAATTCCTTCGGAAGTTCCTCCAGAAATTCCTTCGGAAGTTCCTCCTGGAATTCCTTCGGAAGCTTCTCCAGGAAATCTTTCGGAAGTTCCTTCAGGAAAACCTTCGGAAGTTCCACCAGGAATTTCTTCGGAAATTCTGCCAGGAATTCCTGGTTTACTGCTTTACGACATTACACCCCTCAACATATTAGACTGAAAATGGCTAGATCTCAAATTATTCCACTTTTGGATTACGGAAATGTACTATTTGGACTTGTTTCTCAAAGAAACCTCAGAAAACTGACACTAGCTTTCAACACTATTACAAGATATGTATTCAATTTAAGAAAGTTTGACCACATATCATCTACTTCTTGGATGCTGTTTTTCTGACCATCTTAAGATTAGAACATGCACACAAGCTTTTAAAATACTTAGTAACCTCCTAAATATCTCGAAAACTTTTTCACTTATACGCGTTCAGCATCCGCGTAAAAAAATGCGTAGAAATCGAGCCTAGTGTATCTTGAACTTTCGGCAGCAATTTTTCTGTATTTCGCCTAGAAATTCTAGATTTTCAGAGGAATTTTGCGAAAAGACTTTCCTGATAAGCCCAAAAAATATTTTAGAATATTCCAAGAAAATATTTCCAGATTTTCCGTTCTTCATGCTTTTATTGCTTCTAAGAACTTATCTGAACTTCAGAGTTTTTGATAACTTCTGCAGCAAAGCCCGACGAAAATGGTAATTATTTCACCTACCCACACAAGCTAGGACAGAAACAACCTTTGGCTTTGTCTCCCAACGACTTTTCGGAGGTTCCTCAAGCACCAATCGCTGATCATAAATTAGTACATCGAACTCAGCTACTCATCAATCCAATCCAATCCTGCCTCGAATAGCTCCCGTTCCATGAGCCTTCTCTTATAGTTATCTACGCTATTACAGCTCCAAAATGGCCTGGATGTCCTGCGAGAATTTATCGCCGGAAGAAGTATATCACCTTGACGAAGACCTATATATGTCATCATATTCCTCACTAAAAATCCCCAGTCTCGTTTCGGCGTTGTGAAACCTCCCTCAACGTCATAATAGTAGAGTGAGTAAACAAGGCAGACTTCGTATGCGTAACTTTAGACGGGAAGTTTACTTTCAGTTATTACATTGGCAGAGCAGTTCTATCTTTTTGGCCCGTCATGACGTAAAGCAAGTATAGAAAGCCTTCAATCAATAAATGTGTAACGCTCAGGAACGCAAAGCTTTGCCAAAATGCATAAAAAATACTGCAAAGGTCAAACTAAAGTTCACTACCGTATGCTCGTTCAATAAAACAATACGATTTATAATTGCTCTGACTCCTCTGGCGACCGTACAGGGAGCAAAGGTCTAAAAAAAACAAGCAAAGGAAAACCGGCTCATGAAATTATTAGTGCATATATTTCATTGAGGAGGTTCAAATTTTAAGCGGAAAATGTCGAAAATGCTAAAAACCAGTGGTACAAAACATTGATAAAATTAAGGAAGTACAATTTTGGACTATTTTATTTTTGGCGTAGGTTAAAACTCCATCCCATTCTCTAACTCTTACTTACTTGCGGATGTGCAAATCTTGGCTGATTTTCTCCTCAATCCTAAAATTATAGTTAAGATGCGTAACATTGCTTGGTGATAACTCACCACTATTGCGAAATTTTTGTATTATGTTCACTAGATTATAAAAACATACGGCAAGCTTCCTGTTTTGCGAACCAAAATAAATTTGCTTCGGCGCAAAGTGATTCACTCTTTGATCGGCTTTCCCGCTGTGATTAAATGGGCAGCTGTGTTTGCATGGCTTCTCCAAGAAATTTGTTAATGAAATGCGTACAAACGATTACAGTACAAAGCGCGCCGGTTCCATTGATTACAGAAACGAGATAGCAATTACGCAAATTAATGCGACGCTGTTAGGCTCACTTTACATGCTGGTGAGCTAACCTGGAGCGTTTAATTGGCTCGGAAGCAGGGCAAGAAATATGAATGGGAAGGAGGTAGTTTCTTTCAAACAGGAAAATTGAACTTTGAAATTTCAGTCTAATCGTTCTGTGCAAAAGAAAAACGATACTGGAAAGTCAAAAACAATTGATAATAGTTGGATGAGGTCTCCTTTGATACATGACGTATCAACTTCTGTCTTATAAATTTGCTTTCTATTTGTTCCAGTAATAAGGAAATTTAAAACCCAAACTACCCCTCTCCCTAAACAATCTGATCAAGGTAATTAATAAGCATCAGCACGCGTGGCATTTGTTTACCATAATGCAACGTTTATTACGAAGACTCAGCAGTCAGTGGCAGGTACCACAGTATTGACTTGGATGTTCTCCACCCACTAGAAACAAGCGCCGCCGCCCGCCAGTGGCACACTGCTCCTCAATCCGAACGCCGCTCTGCATGTGCTGTAGGCATGCATGCAGGGTAAACACTCGCTGTGTACGTTACAAAAATAGCCAACCGATTAGTTTTGCATCCATGAATGCAACCGTAATGAAGAAACAACGTAGTCATCAAATCGTGAAAGAATGCCACGTGGCACCAAAACAAAGAGCGCCGTCGCCGGTCAGTCAGTAGCCGTTGAGTGAGCGGTGGTTAGTCGGTTTACCGACTGGGGGGTGTTGTGTTCCCACATTTGATAAATTGGCACCAGGGCGCGCGGGTGGGAGAAACATCGCAACGATTTGCTCAGGGGTGTGAAATGCAACACTTTCGAATCCGGGAAGGAAAATGCGGCAAGTGACACCTTCGTCAAGTTTTCGAGAACTGATGAAGTTGAGCATGCATTGCATACATATATGTACACGACAAATATGGGTATGATCCGTTTTGGCTATTCTGAGACTTACCAGAACTATTCATGTGTGCACGTTGCAAAAGACCGACATAACGGTACCGAAAATTAAAAAAATAACTTCCCAATTATTAAAGTTTTGCCTTTCTCGTATACTATACGTAAAGGCTATATGTTCGCTCCAATAGCAAACTTTTTATCGGACTTTTTATCAACCCATAGTGTAATATATCAATATACGACTCAGTTAGACATATTGAGGTGATGTTTTTGTGTATTTGTGTGTGTGTTGTGTACCCATCTCACCCATTCTTCAGGGACTTATTCTTAACCGATTTGCTCGCGAAAAGTTGCATTCGACGGGGAATCCTGTCCCATTCCCTGTTCTATTAAAAAAAGGCCCAATTGCGCTATGAGCTCAAATTTTTTTATACGCAATACCCGTGAAAGAAACTCATTTTTCGGGAAGTTTAACTCAACTGATTTTTAAGCGACAAGTTGCATTCGACGGGGTAGACCTGTGCGCCGCCGCACCACGCCATCGCCGCCGACATTTATTGACGTACGCCGACGCCGAGTTTCGTATTTCACGCCGATGATTGATCAACAAAAAAATCACAGTTTGCATCTGCCGAACCAAAGAAACCTATCAGGCATCAATTAAATAGCTATTATATCTTTAGCAGATTTGTTTGATTTTATCTCTGTCACTTTTACCCGCATTAGCGTGTTAAATGTTAGGTCATCCAAGAACTTCTTGGACCAACAGACCAACAAATCAACTAGCGTAGCCATGAACTTCCCTGGGCATGGAGTATCATTGTGTTAGTCTCGTGGTATGCGAATGCAAAAATGGGAGCTTGGCTTCTGGAGCTGGGGCTCGTCACCCACCAAATTGAACTACTTTTTGTACCTATATTGCCAGAAATCTCGCTTAACTTTTCAAAAGGACCCAAGGAACATTTTTTTCATGAATTAATTTGAATACTGCAATCATTAGCTTTCATGTTGTTCTGTTGATTACGCTATTCAAATTAATTCTAGAAAAAAATGTTACTTAGGTTCTTTTGAAAAGTTAAGCGAGAAATGTTCTGAAAAATAAACTGGTTTCGATTTATTTTGATAAACAATTCCCAAAGAGATTTCTTGGGTTTCATGAAATAATTTCCGAAGGAAGTCCTAGAGGAAGTTCTGAAGAAATATCTGAAAAAAATCTTAGAATCTTGAGGAAGTTTTGGATTTATCTCCGTGGTTTTCTGAAGGTATCCCTGGAGAAAATTTCGAAGGAATTCTTTACATTCCTGTGATGTCGGTAATTCCTTTAGGAGTTCCTTTGGAAATTGCTCTAGAATTTCGTTCGGAAATACATATCTGAAAATTCGTCCTAGAATTTTGGGAGGAAGTTCTAAAGGAATTACTGGCTGAATTTCCGAGGGAATGGAATGTCTTACGGAATACCTGTGGAATTGTTAAAATAATTTCCGAAGGAAATTTGTAGAAATTTTCATAAGTGCGTATGTATGTATGTAGTTATCCACCATCCTGGCTCGAGTCTTGCTCTGCATATGGCTCCACTCAATAGTAAAGTCGAATTTAATTACCATTCTGCTTTCAATGCACTGGTGGAAACGGAGGTAGCGGACCCGTAAGCATAGACACTTACGAGAAGCCTGCGGGATAGAGAGAATCTCCTTTCAACAGTTTACTCCAACTTCAACAGACAAATAAATAGATTCGCAATCCTTTTTTAGCTTTGGGTAGAAATTTGTAAAAGTATTCCGTAAAGAATTTCTGAACGGATTTCTAATGGAATTGTCAGAATTAATCTTAGAAGAATTTCCAGAAGAATACCTTAAGAAATTTCCTAAGATTTCAAAATTTTCGAAAGAACTCCTGCAGTTAATTTCCAAGGAATTCTTGATAATATCCGAATATTCGCAATCACGATATTCTGGGAGTTTTTCTGGGCATGTAGTCTTGATTCTAGAGTCAAAACTCAGTTTGTTTTACTGCTGTCCGGACTTTCGAAGAAATTCCGGGAAAAATATATTCCAATAGCTATTTGTTTGGAAAATCCATTAAAAATTCCTTCGTAAATCCTTTCAGAATTCCTTCAGATAATCCTTCAGAAATTCATTTAAAAATTCTGTTTGAAAATATTTTCAGGTTCTCTTTCGGTTATTCCTTCAAGAATTGAGTCGAAAATTCATCCAGGAATTTCTTCGAAACTTTCTTTAGAAAAGCCACCAGGAATTAATTTAAACATGCATCCAGAGATTCCTTCAGAATACCCTCCGTATTTTTTCCAGAAATTCCCATGGAACTTCCTGCAGGAAGTTCTTAGGAAATTCCTTAAGAAAACCATACAAAATTTCTGCAATAATAGTTCCGGAAAGAAATCTTATTTGACGAAATTTCTAAAGGAATTTTCGAAGAAATTTCCAAAGGTATTTGAGTGTTAAACTTATTTTTCAGTTATAAAAAAACACTTGAACAACGGTTTAAACGAAATTTCTGAAGACTTCCCGAATAATTTCTGAAAAGATTCCCGTAAAAATTTTTCGAATTTTTACCAGAATTTCTGGAAAAATTGCTAAGGGAATTTCCGAGGGAATGTTTGAAGAAATTCCTATAGGAAATACGGGAAAAAAAACCTGGAGAACTAACTGAATTCCAAAGGGAAATTTTGAAAAAAATACCAAATATATCTTCCTAGAGTTTTCGAAGATTTTTTTTTATGAATTACTGGAAGAATTACTGAAATACTGAAATACTGAAGGAATTTAAAAAAAAATCGTAATTCGAATTCCGAAGGATTTCTATTTCCGAATGTAGAAATTCTTGAACGATTTTCCATGGGTATTTTCTAAGAAATTCTTAAAGGAAGTTAAGAAGGGATTCCTAAAAAAAGTTTTCGAATGAATTTCTGAAGAGATTCCAAAAAGACTCCGTAAAGGAATTTCCGAGGCAATGACTAAAATAATTTCCAAGAAAATTCCTGAAGAAAATTAGGGAAAAATTTAGGAAAGAATTTCCGAAGAAATACCCAATTAAAGTTTCAAGGGATTTCTTGGAGGAAGTTTTGAGGAATTCATTAGGGAAATTCTAAATTGATTCTTAGAATTCCTTTTTCGCATTCTCTGAGGAATATCTTGAGGAATTTCCAATCGAATTTCTGGATTTATATCCAAAGTACTTTCTAATGAACCTATGTGCTATGACGGGGCAATGTCTTAGTGGAGGATGTTATGTAAACTTTTTCTGTAGAGATACAAGCTATAGCTATTCAGATGTTCTCCCCATCAGTATGACTGTAGCTAGCAATTGTACAAAAACCCTAAAATTCATAAAAAGAATTATATGTCTTGCTGCGTCATTTTTTTTCTCAGTTCAAAATTTTTCACGCCGGTTCATGCCGCCGCCGCCTCCGAACATTGCTTACGGCGTGACGGCGCCGACGCCGCCGCCGCCGGTGAAAAAATGGCCTTACGCCGCCGCCGTCCGTTCAAAAATACTTCGGCGCACAGGTCTACGACGGGGAATCCTGTTACAATCTTTTCTATTAAAAATTGGCCGTCGAGAGATCAAAAATTATGGCCAAAATACTAATCTCAAAAACTGTATAGGTAAAATAACTTTTTTGGCACTTATGCTCAGAAAAATTATTCAAGCTCTTTTAGGGAAATGCTTCGTGGAATGTCTTCAACTGTCTAAGACGAGTTTAGTACTTTCCATTCAATTCCAATACGTTTACCACTTACGTAAACGTAGTGGAATTAAATGGAAAGTGTTCAACTCGTCTTAGACACCTATTAGTGTTATTTTGAACTTTTCGTATATGCTTCTCAGATCTTTTGAACGAACGAGAAAGGAATCATCATCGCTATGTAGATTAATTAGGGTTTTTATTATTAACTTATTAACGTGAATTTTGACAATTATTTTTGTTCTTCACTAGTCATTGATGATGGTGTAGCAGGGACTATGTCCAAGGGCTTGACGATCCCTCCCCAGGCCATCTGCGAGTTGTGGGGCTTGTCTAGGATGTGGTGGGCGTGGGGTTTGACAGTGGGCCCTGTTGAACTCCTATAAAAAGCTGCATGTATCCTCAAGTATCCAAGGGGCCCTCCTTAGCCGTGTGGTAAGACGCGCGGCTACAAATCAAGACCATGCTGAGGGTGGCTGGGTTCAATTCCCGGTGCCGGTCTAGGCAATTTTCGGATTGGAAATTGTCTCGACTTCCCTAGGCATAAAAGTATCATCGTGTTAGCCTCATGATATACGAATGCAAAAATGGTAACCTGGCTTAGAAACATCGCAGTCAATAACTGTGGAAGTGCGTAATGAATACTAAGCTGCGAGGCGGCTCTGTCCCAGTGTGGGGATGTAATGCCAATAAGAAGAAGAAGAAGATCCTCAAGTAGGCCCCACCAAAGCGACCGTGTGCCGCTCAAAGTGCACAAGCCCCAGTCCTGGTGTTAGGTGGGACACAAAACAAACCTGACACGAAGGCCCTCCGACCTGACAGGAGGTCTGCGCAGGCCCAATGAGCCGCCAGGAAAACCAATAATTACGAACAATATAAGAGATAATACGACTCGATATAATCGGCAAAGACCAAGGCGACTAATAACCCTAGTAACAATTTCCATGCTTCTTGGATTTATCTAATTCTTATTGCGGATTTATGACAGCAATCACGAAGCTGACTGCTCAGTTTTATTGGTGCTCTTATTGCTATCAATAAACCTTCCATAAATCTGCTGATAAATGCTTCAAACGTCAAATGCCTATCGACAATATGAACAGATCTATGGTAGTGATGAAGAGCGTAATAAATCCAATTTTCAACGCTCGAATAAAGCTACAATTTTTGGTCATAATGTGGTCAAATGAATTACCCCCATAAGAATGTTTGTATTGCGAAGAGTTTATAACGGTGTTTTATAAAAGCAAAATTTTTCTGATCAAATTACATGATGGCCATATTGAAAACGGAAAAGCATTTCACAGTCAGTGAAATATATCACTGAAATGCATGATTTAACGAAATTTTCACCGCTTATCATACATTTTCCGATAAATAATTTTATTAATTAATAGTTTGGGCAAAAATACTAATCGATTTAGTGGACATCCTAGATGTTGTGGTAATCAATATTTTCGATCTATTTCTCTGAACTACGTTATATGGCCGGCGCGTGGTGTTCAACCTTATTTTTTTCACAACATTTGACCATAAAATCGGAAGCGCACTTCTTTTCAATGGTACTGATTCGAAAAAACAAACGGAAATAAATTATTATTTTGTTGTCATCAGCATAATTTTTATCAACAATACATTTTGTTATTATTTTTCTGCGAAGTTTTGTTTCTCTTTTTTTCAAAGCAACATTTTGACAGCTGCCGCATCCAAATTCTCTTTTTTTGCGGGTGGTTTTAAAAGGATTTCTAAATGCTTTTATAATAGGTTTATAGTGGCTATCTGGAGAGGGCCAATTGGCAATATCTTACTCTTATAGTGGTCATTAGAAGGTTGCCGTGTATTATTCGGTTTTATTGTTAGATCTTATAAATTGATCTTGAAAACCATTCTCAGAGCGACGTCGTGGCGTTGCAGGAGATTTGCTGGACAAGACAGCAAGTGTGGAAAAGCGGGCATCGAGCGGCTACCTTCTACCAAAGCTGTGGCACCATCAACGAGTGCTGGGTAAGATGCGCCAACGTGTGATTGGGTGGCAGCCAATCAACGTAAGGATGTGCAGGCTGAGGATAAAAGGCCTTTTCTTCAACTGAGCATCAACAACGTGCACTGCACACACGAAGGGAGACCCGACGACGAGAATGAAGCGTTCTACGCACAGCTGGAGCAGACATACAATGGATGCCCACTGCGAGACGTCACAATCGTCATCGGTGACATGAACGCACAGGTAGGAAGGGAGGAAATGTATAGACCGGTCATCGGACCGGATAGTCTGCACACCGTATCGAATGATAACGACCAACGATGCATAAACTTCGCAGCCTCCCGTGGAATGGTAGTCCGAAGCACCTTTTTTCCCGAAAAATATCCCCAAGGCCACTTGTAGATCACCTAACCAAGAAACGGAAAACCAAACCGACCATGTTCTTATCGACGGTAAATTCTTCTCCGACATCACGAACGTACGCACTTACAGTGTGAATATTGAATCCGACCACTACCTCGTTGCAGTATGCCTGCGCTCAAAACTCTCGACGGTCAACACGCGTCGTAGTCGAACGCCGCGGCTTAACAAGACGGTAGAATAGCCCAAGACTTCGCGCAGCAGCTGGAAGTGGCACACCTAACGGAAGAGCAGCTAGGTGCAGCGTCTCTTGAAGATGGCTGGAGAGATATTCGATCCACCATTGGTAGCACCGCAACCGCTGCACTTAGCACGGTGTTCCCGGATCAGAGAAACGACTGGTATGACGGCGAATGTGAGCAGTTAGTGGAAAAGAAGAATGCAGCATGGGCGAGATTGCTGCAACACCGAACGATATACATGGGTGCGGAACAAACAAAACTCGATTTTCCGGAGGAAAAAGCGCCAGCAGGAAGATCGAGACCGTGAAGAGACGGAGCAACTGTACCGCGCTAACAACACACGAAAGTTCTATGAGAAGTAGAACCGTTCACGTCAGGGCCACGTGCCACAGCCTGATGTGTGTAAGGATATAAACGGGAACCTTCTTATGAACGAGCGTAAGGTGATCCAAAAGTGGCGGCAGCACTACGAAGAACACCTAAATGGCAATGTGGAAGACGAAGATGGTGGTATGATGATGAACCTGGGAGAACGCGCGCATGACATAATTTTACCGGCTCCGGATCTCCAGAAAATCCAGGAGGAGGTTGGCTGGTTGAAGAACAACAAAGCCCCTGAGGTTGACCAACTACCAGGAAAGCTGTTTAAACACGGTGGTGAGGCACTGGATAGAGCGCTGCACTGGGTCATTACCAAGGTTTGGGAGGAGGAAGTTTTGCCACAGGAGTGGATGGAAGGTGTCGTGTGTCCCATCTACAAAAGGGCGATAAGCTGGATTGTAGCAACTACCGCACAATCACATTGCTGAATGCCGCCTACAAGGTACTCTCCCAAATTTTATGCCGTCGACTAACACCAATTGCAAGAGAGTTCGTGGGGGCAGTACCAGGCGGGATTTATGGGCGAACGCTCTACCACAGATCAGGTGTTCGCCGTACGTCAGGTATTACAGAAAACTAACTTCCGATCCCATTGTCCGATCTGGCCAATTTTCAATAGGAAACAATGGAATTGAAGTCTTTGTCGAATGTTGTGAGCAAATCGGTTGAGGATAAGTGCCCGAAAAATGAGTGACACTTTTGCTACATTTTGGTACGTGGGTGCGCACAGACACACACACAGGAGAAGAGGAAGAAGCAGAAGGAGAATGGGGAAAAGAGGAAGGAACAGAAGAAAAAAGAAAAACGCCTTTCTCCTCGGAAGCGAGTTAAAGGTGATGCCCTGATCGTAGAAGCGAGCGAAAAAACGTCGTACGCAGCGATCCTGAAGAAGGTGAGAGAGGACCCGTAGCTAAAAGACTTGGGTGAAAAAGTGGTTAGAATTAGGCGTATCCAGAAGGGGGATTTGCGGTTCGAACTGAAGAAGGATCCCACAATCAAGAGCTCGACCTTCCGGGAGCTCATTGCGGTAACGGTAACGTAAGAGCTACAACGCAGCAAGCAGTGGCCGAGTGCAGAGACCTGGACGAGATCACGACGGAAGACGAACTGAGAGATGCCCTGGCCTCACAATGCAAGCTGGGGGAAGTGCAAATGACGATTCGACTGAGGAGAGCGTACGGTGGTACACAAGTAGCAGCGATACGACTACCAGCAGAGGCTGCCAACAAAATGGTGGAGGCGGGCAAGGTGAAAGTAGGATGGTCGGTGTGCCCGGTGAGATTCGCCCCACGAGTCACCAAACAGATGGAGCGATGCTTTATATGCATGGCGTTTGGCCACCAGGCGCGAAGCTGCAAAGGCCCGGACAGATTCAGTCTATGTAGGAAATGTGGTGAAGAAGGACACGTTGCTAGGGACTGCACGAAGCTCTGCAAACCGGAGGACGGAAACGACAATAGGACGGGTGGCTTCCAATGCCCTGCATACAAGAAGGCGATGCCGGACCGGAATTAATGGAGATTATCCAGTTAAATCTCAATCAATGCGACACCGCACAGCAACTGTTGTGGCAGTCGACAACAGAAGCAATGTGTGACGTGGCAATTATTGCTGAACCGTATCGGATTCCTTCTGACAACGGCAACTGGGTGGCGGATTCATCAGCGATTGCGGCCATCCCAGTGATTAGCAAATTCCGTATTCAGGAAGTGGTAGACAGCTCAAGTGAAGGTTTCGTTATCTCCAAAATCAACGAGATGTTCGTGTGTAACTGCTACGCACCCCCAAAATAGACTTCGGAGCAGTATAACCGGATACTGGATTCAATCACGGAAAAGCTGATCGGCCGGAAACCGGTAATCATCGGAGGCGACTTTAATGCTTGGGCAGTGGAGTGGGGAAGCAGACTGACTAACCCCAGAGGTTACAGTTTGCTGGAGTCGTTGGCAAAGCTGGACGTCAGACTGTGCAACGAAGGTACCGTTAGTACATTTCGCAGAGATGGCAGGGAGTACATCATCGACGTCACATTCTGCAGTCCGTCGCTGGAGAGAAACATGAACTGAGAGTTAGTGAGGAGTATACACATAGTGATCACCAGATGATCCGGTACAGTGTTGGAACACGAATGCCGACGGTACGAACGCATTTTTGAACGTCCCGAGAGAGAATGAGAGTAAGATGTTGAGAGATTGAGTAAATTATTGCGTATGCCGATGTGACTGGAGGTATGCCGGAAAAGTCATCGCTGTGACTGAAATGAGTGCTGCACCTCGTTAATTTAATTCAAATAAAACCTTTTTCAAACGACGTTTAGCAAGAATATCTACTTTTTAAGCAGGGGCTTTTCCCTGCTCCAAATAAATAATAAAATAAATAAATAAAAAAATAAAGTGAACCCCATTGCAGTATTACAAGACCCACAAAATTCAGGGAAAGATGCTTCCTGTCATCTAAATATCAATTAAATAATGCAGTCATACGCATTTTAAGCCTGGTATGGAGCGGTGAGCACAACAGCACGAGAAGTGGTAGGCACTGCACAGAGGCGACCCAGGACGGGTTGGTTCGAAGTGGAGTGTCAGAGAGTGACAGAGGAGAAGAACGTTGCCAGAAGCCGGATGTTGGTGTCAGGTATCCGATCGAATAGAGATCGGTACAAGGAAGCAAGAGCAGCCGGAAAACGAACCCACCGCAGGAAGAAAAAAGAGTACGAAGAACAAGTTATTAGTGAGGCGCAGGAAAAAATGGAGCAGAACGATATGCGGTGGTTTTATGAGTCAGTCAATGGCGTGCGGAGAAAGACAGCGCCATCTCCCGTCATGTGCAACGCCCAACAAGGGAATTTGCTGACAGCTAAAACTGAAGTGGCTGCCAGGTGGAAGCAACACTTCGAGACCTTGTTGAATGGAGGAAGTGACGGTGCATCGATGAACAGAATAGATATTAGCGACGATGAACAAGCTGTGGAGTCACCTACACTAGATGAGGTTAAAAAGCTGTTAAAGAGCTGAAAACAATAAGGCTGCGGGAAGGACCAGCTCCCGGCTGAACTTCTCAAATATGGTAGTGAGCAGCTTTATGAAGTTCTGCACCATATTATGTCGAAAATATGGGAAGACGAGGAAATGCCTGCTAGATGGTTAAGAAAGGGCACAGACTGGAGTGCGCCAATTACCGAGGAATAACCCTCCTTAATTCGGCGTACAAAATTATGTCCCGTATTCTGTTCAACAAATTGAGACCGCTTGAAGAGTCCTTCGTCGGCGAATACCAAGCAGGTTTTCGTGAGGGGCGATCAACAACGGATCAAATGTTTACCCTGAGACAAATCCTTGATAAATTCCGGGAGTACAACTTGCAGACACATCATCTGTTTATTGATTTCAAGGCGGCGCTTGAACATGGTTTTCCGGCGAAACTGATACGGCTGATTCGTATAACGATGGACGGATCGAAATCAAGTGTAAGGGTTGCGGATGAAATATCGACGTCATTTGTTACCTTAGATGGATTAAAGCAGGGTGATGCACTCTCGAATCTACTGTTCAATATAGCGCTCGAGGGAGCTATTAGGAGAGCTGGTGTGCAAAGAAGCGGTACCATTATCACAAAATCGCATATGCTCCTGGGATTTGCGGACGATATCGATATTATCGGAATTGATCGCCGTGCCGTGGAAGAGGCTTTTGTGCATTTTAAGAGGGAGACAGCGAGGATTGGACTCACGATCAATACCAGCAAAACGAAGTACATGGTCGCTGGCAATCATTAGTGGTGGTGGTTGCGAAGTGGTGCTGTATGGTGAAAAATTTAAAGTGGTAGAAGAATTTGTGTATCTTGGAACATTAGTGACGTGCGATAATGATGTTACCCGCGAGGTGAAAAGGCGTATTGCAGCTGCAAATAGGGCTTATTACGGACTTCGTAACCAGCTTAAGTAGTCTGCAAACGAAAACAAAACTCGCGCTGTATACTACTCTGATTCTTCCGGTGGCTTTATACGGCCATGAGACATGGACGATAAAGGAGGCTGATCGGAGAGCTCTCGGAGTGTTTGAGCGTAAGGTGCTGCGGACAATACTCGGCGGTAAACAGGAGAACGGTGGCGGCGTCGCATGAATCACGAATTGTACCAGGTGTATAAAGGGCTGGATATTGTTAAGCTTATACAACACGGCAGACTACGGTGGGCTGTTCACGTTGTTCGTATGCCGGAAGAACGTCAAGCGAAGATAATATTTAGCAGAGAACCCGGAAGAGGCCGCAGGCGCCGTGGAAGGCCGCGTACACGATGGCTTTTGCAGTTGAAGAGGACCTGAGGGCGCTCAACGTTCAGGGCGACTGGAAGCGATTGGCCCAGGATCGAGTCCAGTGGAGAAGGACACTCCATTCGGCGTAGGTTCATCGAAGAGTTGTAGCCCATCAAGTAAGTATCAAGTAAGTATGGGGTAAGAAACCCTATCTCTTTTCGAATTCAATCCCTGATAAGGAGCATTTCCCACCTCTTCGCTACAATTGTTCTGTTAACCAACCTTCTCCGTTTCGGATTTAATGGCAGCTGTCAGTCCCTAGAATTTGCGTGGAAGAAACTATGGTGACAAGGCGCCCTCTACTCAATCAACTGATTCCCTCTTCTCTTCGAAAGTAACCATAGAGCTCAGTCTGGGCTTGTTTCAGTATCTGCGAAACTGACGCAGGAATAAGGAGCAAATTAAAGCCGCTTCTTCGGCGGTGGTCTTTTCCTCGCCAAGTAGGGGTCCCGAAGGAAGTCTAAAAACATTTTCGACTTTTGCTACTTGGGAGTATAGGACGTAGCCATCGCTTTGGGCCTGTCAGCTGAACAACATTAAAGCCATATGAGCGGAGGTCAAAACTGTTCTTGGCCCGATCACCAATATGGCGACCTAATTTGCCCAAGACAAATGAATAAATCAAAATGGGTTGGCAGCAGAAACGACCTCACGAAGCTGACCAGTTTATCACAATAGATCTAACAGATGGTCCCAGTGATTAAAATACCCAACAAGGAAAAAAAAAGCTGACCAGTTGGAACAAGTGCATCAATGCTTGTAACCTTCATGCAAAAACAAGCTTGGACAAACAGCTGGTAAAACCTAATCTGTTTTACTACTTGGGGATAACTTGAAAGAAGGACACTACACCATTTAGAGCTTAGTTTCCAGCAGACCTTTAAATGTATCACAAATATAAATGACAACATCACCCAGCCAGAGGTCAATCGGAACCAGGACTTCAGAAAAAAATATTTATCATGCTTAGCAAATTTGAATGATGTTTGAAAATACAAAAAACCCAAACCACAGTTGATCTCGTTATGCAACGATGGGACTCTATGATTTACTTGTTAACCCCTGCTGGAAGGCTGTCCAAATCAGGGAAGATAGGCGTAGCAAAAATGACCTACCCCAACACGTGCGACATCTGGATTTGGTTCTCTTAATAAGCAGCAGTACCAGTTTTTCGCTATGGCGAAGCAATCTTTATGCAATTTTTTTTCATTCCGATATTTCTCGCTTAACTTTTCAAAAGGACCTAAGTAACATTTTTTTCATGAATTAATTTGAATAGCGCAATCAACAGAACAACATGGAAGCTTTTGATTGCAGTACTCACATTAATTCATGAAAAAAAATGTTACTTAGGTCCTTTTGAAAAGTTAAGCGAGATTTTGTCAACAGCAAGTATTCTATCATGCAACAATGTGACGACCACATCGTCACTTGCTTGAGATACGTGCTTGATTATAGCTGTTTGATTTTTTTTAAATCTTTATTAAAGAGATTTTCGGCCCTTGACCTTCATCTCTAAAAATTAATTTATTTGTACCAACAAATCAAATATAAATTTGTTCGATTTTTCGATTGTCCTAATACTAGTTCTAAATTCTAATCACTCACGAAGTTTGTTCGCCGATGAGAGCCGTACGGGGCCCTTGGTTATCAAGCTTATCAAAAAGGCAACCAAAAAACCAACATCATGTTTCAAAAACTAACTGTATTCTCGAACGATCCGAACCGTGCATCAACTAGCAAACGAACCGTGCATCAACTAACTGAAATAACTATCATCCTCAGACGAAACAAGTCAATGCTAAGAACTTCTTGCAATGGCATTGCTCGACGTTAAAAACAAATTGACAACGTCTAGCACGGTGGTCTGGTGTACAAGCTTTAACAGTACAATCTTCACCGGCAATAATCATCAACAATTATCTGCCGGCAAGAATATTCCAGGTATGACTAATCGGATTTCAATTTTAAATTGAATACTTTCTCACCGAATGTTTCTTTCATATTGCTCTTCATTTATGGCATACAGTTTCATAATTGATAATGAGGTGTAATGGGGTGATGTTATCCGCCAAAAAATCAACTTACCATGTGCTTTACAGCAACGAAGGTTAAATGTTCCGCTCGTTGTTGTTTGCTGCTCAATTTCTTTCGGCTCTATGGGGCAACCTTAAAACGACGAAACTAATTTAAACGAAATATGTGGGAAGCACCTGGATGCTTCTCTCAACAACTTTCCAAACCGATAATTTTATTTTCAAAACTGAAAGGGAGCGATACACTTCTCCACGCCAACCACAACAACTAGCACTAGGACGTAGAATTTCTGATCAACGAGAACTTATAATTGCTTGCATCCAACTTTTCTTCAATATTTTTCTTCTAGCTTAGGTTAGATATTGATAAACAAACACTTCCTTTCGATTAAAACCACAATAATTCCAACCAACCGCAACAAGTAAAACTCCGACATCAGATCATCAAACAACAATAATCATGCTTCTTAGCCTTCTCATCCGGGGGGCCCTTCTTCGTCCGGTGCAATATTTTTTTTTCGATTCACAACACCACTTGTTCAGCTCACAACACTTGTCGGCAAAGGAACTTGTTTGCATGCGATTGACACCATGCGGCTCACTATTTACACAGACAGTTTATTTTCTTCCGTGCCGTAAAATTAAACTCGTTGTATTTTTAAGATCACGTCCCACCAAATCGCGCTGCAATGTGCAGTTTAGGTTGGAAATAATCGCTATGAACGACCGACACTGCCGCTGTGCGGATATCAACTGACTGCTGTTCAATCGACGACGAGGAGATGATGATGATGATGGGACGCTTTCAGTTGGTTGTTTTCATTCACTATGACGTGACGGCCGACGCCGATGGAAATGGGGGGTTGCACTTACAGTTCGATCTTTGGTACCAATCATGGGGGTATCAACAACCATTGAGAGTACTTTTTGTTTGCTTCTTGTTCGTGGAAGTACGATCAAAGATTTTCTATGTTGTTCTTTTTGTTCTGAAAGAAAAAGGAAAAAAGGGGTTAGTTTTTGAAGCAAGATATAGCATGTGTCGAGGCGGGACATAAATAATGGATGTTTCTAATTATTCGTCTAGAATTGTTTACTTTCTAATTTATTAACTAAATCCATCAATTCGTTCACGTAGCAGCCCATACTTCAGTGGAGTTATGTTCCTACTGTTTCTGTTAGCTTGTTAATTAATAACTTTACATGTTCGCATGGATATATGCATGACGTAGCAAGCCCTAGAAGAAGGAGGGGCAATATGCCATAGCTAAGCAAAGACTCCTCGAATGTCTTAGCTGTAACGATTTTCATTGTACGATTGTACCCGACAGAACGATTTTCATGGGTATTTTCACATCATGCAACAGTTTAACAGTATAGCTAACTGATGCCATCTAAAAATTCCAGAAATTTCAATCATATTGATAATATTCACATATCAAAAAAGTATTTATATTTCGCTGCCGGAAAACTCATGAGGGGAACGCCTTCTAGCTGGCAGCTATTAGGAAACATCGCACCACACGCGTCGGCGAATCAGCATTCTGGTATGGACAGTGTGTGGAGACGCATAGTACATTGTGGGTTAGCTCCAATAGGGCGTTTGCCTCGCCGAAATGTTTGATTTTTATCAAAATGTGGAAAATTTCGGTTTTTCCAACCATCTTATCTTTTATTTTGACAATTTTTTCACCTGACCTACATAATTTTACTATTTAAAAATAACGTAAAAAATGAACAAAATCCAAATAAAATGATCCTTGCATTTTCAGAGGCACCAATCTCAATAAAGAAACACCGAACGACTATCATCTTTTAATTTTGTCGCGTCGCAGCAAACATAGAATAAAAAGATGACTGCTGCTCGTTGCTTCAGTATTGATAGTAGTGCTCTCAAACATGGAACAAATGTGCGTGTGACGGCAGCATAGCAATCCAAAGACCCTAATTAAATATGTTATTATTACATGTTCTAGGTCTTCCAAAAGATCCCTGGGGTTTAGGCTTTCAGGCCTCCACACATAAACTAACATCTATCTATAGGTATTTTTGATATGGTACATGCTCCCATGCTCTTGAATAAAAATTAGACATGCCTTCATCATGTGTTCCATTCCAGGCGATCCTAGAATTCCAAGAATTGGAGTTCAGGTCTTAAGGTCAGAACGCGTAACGAAATATAAATTTACTACATTAAGAAATACAACATGCTCTTAGAGACCAACTGAACCAAATTGGATATGAATTAAATGCACATTGAATCCGTTCCAGACTATCCGTGAATTCCAAGAATCAGAGTCCATACGAGTAACGGAAAATCTATTTGCAATTTTTAGGCCTTGAGGTCAATACGCATAACGAAAGATCTATTTGCTTCTTTTAGGAATTCAACGAGTTAAATTAAATATAATTTGATTTCTTGTTTAATGCTTATCATATATTCTATGGATTACAAATAACATGAACCATTACAAAAGAGATAACAGCCCTTTTGGTACGCGTGATGACCTCAAGAGCTGAAAAGAACGATTGTTGAAGGGTCATCCAATTCAATTTTATTGATCACAATTAGCATAAACGATCGAAAAAGGCTAACAGCCTTCAAGGAGCTGAACGCCTATACTTCAGGGAATAATTGGTTGAATTGGCATGCAAAAATTGTTGAAGGTGTATCCATTTTTTTGCTATGGATCACAAGAGCATCAACCATTTTTCTTAAAGTTATTAGAAATATCTGATTATGCATATAGAACTTAAATCATGTGCTCCAGAGAATTCTTGGATGACTCTTTGAATCAAGAAGGGCTCAAACCATTATTGAAAGAGAAAACTGTTCTTTTGCTACGCGTGTAGGTGTAGACCTTAACACCAATACTTCAGGGAATTCTTGGATGACCTGGAACGGCACAGTTATTGAAGGTGACTCCAGGCGTACGTATTGAAAAAAGCATGAACCATTGAAAAAAAAACACATAACTTTAGTTATGCATGTAGATCAGTAGACCTGTGCGCTGATTGATATTTTACCGGCGGCGGAGTAATAGACCATTTTAGGCCAGCGGTGGTGGGGTCACGCTGTTGGTATTCGGCGCCGGCGCGGCGGCGCGTTTATTGGCGTGAACTACGTTTTTCAACAAATTCCTCAGGAAGGTAGTTCCTTCAGGAATTTCCCCGGAAGTTCCTTCAGGAATCCTCCGAAACTTCAGGGAATTCTAACTAACTAAAACTTCTACGTAAGTTCCTCTTGGAATTCCTCCGAAAGTTTCTTTAGGAATCCCTCAAACAGTTCTTCCAGCAGATCCTCCGAAAGTTTCTTTAAGAATTCCTCCGGACGCTTCTCCAACAATCCCTCAAAAAAAAAACTATTGAAGTTCCTCCAGTAGTTATTAAACCGAAATGAATGCACCTTAAATACGAGAATATCCAATAATTACCTGAAGTATAAAACTGGAGGTCTACACGCACCATCAAAGGACTGATAGCTCTTTTTTGAAAATGGTTCATGCCCTTTTCAATCTGTTGAATAATACTGTATACACCTACAATAACTGTTTGGTCCTAGGTCGTCCAGGAATTCTCTAGAGTATATACCTAGGTCCACACGCGCAACCAAAGGGTTGTTACCTCTCTTTGAAAATGGTCCATGCCCTTTTCAATCCGTAGAATTAAATTGGATATACTTTTTCGTCCCAGGTCATCACAGAATGTCCTGGAGTGTAGGCCTTGGGTTTTCTATGCTTGAGTATGTATCTTGTGTGGCAAGCACAATGATTACACTATGCCCAGGAAGTCGAGAAAGTTTCCCACTCGAAAACATCCTTGACTGGACCGAGAAACGAACTCGCTATCTCCGGATTGACCATCCTACGCCTCTGCTCGCAAGGTTAACTGAAGACTCCAGTGACACTTGAATAGTTCCCGAAAAATGCTACTTTTGCCCGATATAAAAGTGTTTTTGACAGACCGGTCTTATTGAAAAGCACCACCCTAGTAACGATTTGATTTTATGCTGGTTTCATTAAACTCAGTAAATTATTGTCTTCAAGGGCGTTTTAAAACATAAAATGTTACTTGGGCAGCGATTCTTATGATTTGATGATTTTTTTATTTTCGAACTAGGAGAACCGCTCCTTGAATTCATACTATGAACCCAAATCAATACCATTCGAAAACAAAGAATGGATGTGCAAATTGTTTTATTTCTCATTTTTGTGATTTTTTCCAGCAGTGAGCCGGATAACAAGAAAACACGACACAAATTGAGCCTAAATAGTTTGTTTTGCGAATGTTATTGATATAGGAGCATGTTATTTATAATGGAACAGATACCTATCACTTCCAAGTCTAATTTGATTTTTAGTCAAAAAATGAGCCGCAGCATTGTTTTCAGGAATAGAGGTGTGCGCCGGTCCGATATTCAGCGGCGGTGGCGTTGGTCCGAATTTTGGTCGGCGGCGGCGGCGTGAATCGGCGTGGCGATTTTTTTAATACGTTTCTTTGGGATTTTTTTTGCTTTTTTTCGGGATATTTTCAAGACATTACCGGCAGAATCTTTCGAATTTCGCCTGAAAAATCTGATGAACTTCTTCCAAAAAATTCTTTAAGTTTTTCCAAAATATTCATTTGAAAACAAAATATCGGATTGTTCGCGGAAACTACTTTGAAGCTTCGATATTTTTTCGGAATTACCAGCAGAAGCTCTTTGGTAATCCAAAAGAAAATTGTTTAGAATTTCAGCAGGAGATTTTTTGAAATTTATATATAACAGGTAGTTTGGTCGAAATGGTCATTTGACCGAATGGGTCATCTGCCCGAAATGCCTATTCGTCGAAATGGTCGTTTGACAGAATGGGTAATTTAGTCGAAAATGTTGTTTGGCCCAACGTTCACATGGCCAAATGTCAATTACTGAACGGATAGTTCAATAAGTTCGAATACACTTTCAAAAAATGTTTAAAAATTGAAATTAAATTATTTCTTTTCCCGGTTGCATTTCACTGAAAGTATTGTTTATAAGGAACGTTTGTAACATTTCTTTTGGAATGACCTCTATTTTGTACTTCTTCACGAGCTTCAAACGTTTCTAAAACCCATCGCAAGCGGCACGCACGGTCTGCATGGGCATTTCGTTCCGGATTTTGAGAATTACGTTTTGAACTAGTCCAAGTTACTCACCTTGTATTCGTACAGCTTTAACATAATAAAGGACCACACAAAAAAGTTAAGAGGGTTCAAATCCGGGAAACTGTGAGGTCGCAAAGTTTTGTCCAAAAAGTCGATGAAATTGTCCCCATATTAGGCTAAAATATCAATTTCCGTGTATAAAGGGTAATCGTCCTATTGGAACACGTAGGGCTCATCTCCGTCTAAGCACCGGGCCACAGGGGGCACCAATCGTCCTCAAAACCTCAGTTTTGTAGTACGCCGCAATGATTCTGAAATTCATAAATGGCTATTTATGATGCCCAATCCATTTTCAACGCACGTAATAAACAAACAACAAGTGACAGAATGTCAACACCACACACATCCTATAGCGTATAAATACCGCTAACACTGACACCACTACTAATACAGAATATGTACATTGGGCTTACAAACACAATGATCAAACATTTGTATTCGAACTTATTGAACACCCTGTATGGTCAAAAATGTCCACCCTGGCCAAACGGCGAAATGGCCTTATTGTCAAAAGATCATTGAACGAAATTTCGCAACCTCTCTACTTTGTAAGCCAATTCAAGCCATAAAATATCTAACCAAATCCCATTAAGCCGAATTGAACTGCTCTTAGGTCGAAACCATTTTCCGCAAATTTTGTTTGGCCGAAAACGACAGATAAAAAAACAACATAAAGGGACATTCGACCCAAACTGGTAGTTTGGCCGAAAAAATCGTTAGACCGAATAGTTCATTTTTGACCGAAAATGCCGTTTGGTAGGAATGGACATTTGGCAGAAAAATCCAATTGGCCCGAAAATGTCCTTTCTGCAAAACAACCCTTTCGGCCAAACGGCATTTTCTGTCAAAAATGAACTATTCGACTTCTTACAAAATTTAGTTCTTACCAAACTGCATTTTTGGTCAAATGATCTATACGGTCAAATGACTTTTTCGGCCGAACGGCATTTTTAGTCGAATGTTCCTTTCGGCTGTATGTTACTTTCGGCCAAACTACATTCTCGGTCAAACAATTTCCGACCTGATATCAGTTTAGATAAACGTTCAGTTCGGCTTGGCTGAATGGAAATTGGTTAGAAGACTTTTGGCTTAACGGCCAGTATCGAATTAAAAAAAAGATATGGGTAATGTTTTTTAACATAACCGCGAGTAGACGTAGGACTTGTTTAAACGTAACGTATTTACATTTAACTTTTAATTTTTGGATCTATGGAGTTTGATTATAGGTATTGATATTGGAAACGAGGATTTCCATGCTGTGTAGAATTATTAATTTCGTTATTCAAAACTTCTGGAAATAAAACTAACAATTAAATACATAATTAGAATTACTTCACTAATAAAAATCCACACATTTTTATTGGCAAAAATCTAAAGAAATCCCGCTATTATAGGAGAATCCACATAAAGGTTATTAGTTAATAAGGGTTATGTGTGTTTCCACATACATGCTATGTGAATTCACATAGCCATTATGTGGGAAATGCTATAGTTAAAATACATAACACATAGTGATGAGTTATTATTGCGTAGATTTCAGAAACAATGAAATGAGAGCGATTGTGAAAAGAAGAAGCGTGAAAATCGCAATCTAGTCGTAACTCTTCAAATTCGTAAAATTGGCAATACGGAATTGTGTTCAATTGTCATTTGACAATTACGCCAAACGAGTGGCCATTTTTTACCACATCTAGGAACTTTTTTCAAATGGACCTAATTGATTCTGACCTATCTGGTAGTAACGTCAGTTGAACGAAATATGCTGCATAGAGAAAGTATGAATCGTTTCAAATTTAAAGGTCAAATACAGTTACCCCTATTTGAAAAAAGTTCCTAGATATTATCCATTCAGTTATTGACATTATGCCAAATGCCGTACACTGAAAACCAAAACTACCCAAAAGTGGGTTGTTTTCACTCAAATCCGTAGTTTGGGCCAATAACCCAAATTTGAGTAAATTACTTTTTTGGCACTAAGTAGTTTGCCTCACATGTAAACAATTTACCCAAAGCTGAGTTTAATTTATCCAAAGTAGACCTTGATCAACTCAAAATGGAGAATATTGAATTTACTCCACTTTGGGTTATTGGGCTGAGCAACCCCGGTGAGGTGCTTGCATCTTGCTCTAGTTTTGACAACAATCGTGGGAAAGAAAGGGAAAACAAATAATGTTGGGTAAATTTTTTCTGCGAAATTCTTATCAGTGCGTATATTGAACTCAAATTTTGGGTTGATTTATATGTCCGTGTATGCCAAATAACATTTTCGGCCAAATGGCTAGAAGGCATTTTTACCTAATGATTTCTGTGGCAAAACGATCATTTCGGTCAGACGACTTGTTAGGGCAAACGGCTTTTTCAGGCAATGGTGCTTTCGGCCAATCGAATTTCTCAAGAATTTCATATGGACAATGCAAAGAATTTTTTGTAGAAATCAAAAAAAAAATCTGTTGAGTTTCCCAAAGTTTTGTTTTTAAATTTACATTTTGAGCGCGGTAGCTTCTCCGGAAAAATCTCTGGTATAGATAAGCGGCGTGACAAACTTTAAACGGCGGTGCGCCGGTGTTAAAATGTCATCGGCGGCGGGGCGCAACGGCGCACACCTTTATTCAGGAATTCAAGGAATTTCTTCTATTTAAAAAAAACTCCTATTAGACTTTTTTTTGAGTTTTTGTTCAGAATCTATTTCAGAATTTCATTAAAAATTCAATCAATTCAATTTAGAAACCCTGAAATATTTTTTTTTTGAAATTCTTATAAACTCTCTTTGATAATACTTTCTCTTGAAATTTCTTCAGAAATTATTCTAGCAATTCCTTCGAGAATATCTTCTGGAAGCTCATCAAGATTTTTTTAGGGAATCTGGGAATTCTGGTGCATTCATTTCGGTTTAATAGATAACAGTCCTTTGGTTGCGCTTGAAGACCTCAAGGTCTATAGTCCAGGAAATTCTTGGATGATCAGAGACGAAACAGTTATTGGAGGAAAATCCAATTTGATTCTACGAATTGAAAATGGCATGGATCATTTTCAGAAAACGGTAACAGCCGTTTGGTTGCGCGTATAAACCTAAAGACCTACACTCCAGGAAACTTTTTGGGTGACCTGAAACGGAACAGTTATTGAAGGCGAATTCAATTTGGTTTCCTGCATCGAATAGGACTTGAACCATTTTTTAAAAGAATAAGCAATCCTTTGGTTCAATTTGGTGTAATGGATCAAATAGAATTTGAACCGGTTTTTGAAAAAGAGCCCTTTGGTTATGTGTTTAGATCTCAAAGTCCTGGTTACGCGTGTAGACTCCTGGGAATTGTTGGATGACTTGGAATTGAACACTTTTTGAAGGCAAATATTGAAGATGCAAAACAGCCACTTAGTTCTTTGGGTTTCTAAGAGTGCCTTCTTAGAGGTTTACTATTCGATGCCATATTGCTTAAAATTATTTTTACGTCACGTGCCGTATAAAGCGGGACGTAAAACGAAGTGCCGTAAAAAGAGGGTTGAGTGCACTGTTGAAACTATTTCAGTTCCAATGACATGCAGAAGCTCCAAACAGTTGAAAAGATATAAAGTGCACAGTTTATCTTGGACAAACATCCATCTGACTCCAAGATAATCAGAGTGGTACGAAGCTAGGATATCCGCCTGCAGATCTAAAGATCACAAGTTCGAGTCTTGGTGTAGGTGGACATTTTGTTTAATATTCTTGTTATGCGATATAGTACCGTCGTCGGGGGTGACAATGGGTCAAATGGGGGTGAGAATGGGTCACTGTTTCAACTATTTAGAGTGCTTGTAGAATGGATTGAATGTATTTGAAGACAAGAAGACTAAAATATAAGAGACCTTTTTGAACGATTTTGCTCTACGACCTCCAGGCTGCCGGTGAGAGCGATGACCCATTCTCACCCCCAGACCCATTGTCACCCCCGATGGCGGTAATACTGTTCTTCTGATGTCAAATAAATCGTATAACTATTTCGCCTCCACTTTGGTACTTATATAGGGAGGGTGTGCTTTATATGCGATTAAAATAGTGCTTATATAACCTATATCAAGAGGACTAAAATAAAAACTTCCCCAAAAAAATAGGAAATTTTCCATAAAAAAATAGGAAATTTCCAATGAAGTAATTATAATCAGGGTTTGAGCAATAAATAAATAAATAAAAAAAATTCCACGAATAATGCACAATTTCCACAAACAATTGAAAAATTTCCACAAAAAAAAAATTAGCACTTTTGAAAGCAAAAATTGCAATTATAAAAGAAGAATTTCCCATAAAGAAATGAAAATATTCCACGGATAGAAATACAAAATTTCCATAAATAAACCAATATAAGCAATAAATAATTGCAAAATTTTCCATAAAATAAATATTTGTTTCTACAAAAATTAAAATCTTTCCACGATCTTAGGTAGAAAAAAGGCGATTTTCAGAATTCCGAAATTCGGAAGCGGAAGTTGTGTGGTTCGCTCAAAAGAAATTTATCAGTTATCTTTATTCCAAAGGATTCAGAAAATACGTCAATAATATGGCAGCATATCATTTTACGTTTATAGCTGGAATTGGCTGCGTCACAAATATCACAGTGCGATCGAAATGAGTCTCCGCCAAAGTTGTGGGAGGCCCTGGTGTATCCGGTTCGGAGTCTAGAAATCCCGATTTGCTTCTTTTGGGAAGCCTTTGAAAGAAGCCCCAAAGTAGAGCCTTTGATCTTTCTTAGAAAGACTGAATTTCTAAAGCCCCAAATTGTGGCCCAGTCCTGGCCGACGACACTCTTTGTCCACTTTTTCACGTCGGCCAGCGAGACGGAGTAACGTAGTCCTAGGCGTCCAGTACCGGCAAGCAAGTCAGCCGTGCTGGTCCCCCTAACGCCACAATTGCCCGGGATGCAAGGGAATGTGGTACCAGGCATCATACCAGCAAGAATTCCTTAGATCCACGGATGCTTGGGGTGCTCACTCTGGAGAGCAGCGACGACACTTGCAGAGACTGTGAAGACGACGATTAGCTTATCAGCCGTGTATGTGGAAGCAACAAAGACGACGGCAGCTTAGCCTAAGAAAATGTTGCACTTGCGGGTTAAACTCTAGAATTTAGTTAGGTTGGGTCCGGTGACTCCAAATTCGACACCTCGGCTGCAGACGGGTTCATCCGTATACCAGATTTCATGGTTCCGGAACCATGTTGCTAATAATTCTAGAACGGATCTTCTCAACTCGTCCGTGTTATCGCTTCTTCTGAATCGGGCGGCAATGGTACGGTCGATACTGGCGGGAGGCATTGGCCAACTTTTTGCTCCGTGCCAGCGGACCCGCACCACTGGGGAGAGACCGATGCTAGCCACGTTTCTTAGGATCCGGTCAGTCTAATCGAGGAGAGGTATACTGTGCTCCTCTGAGGTCACAGCGGTAAAAGAAGCGGCTTTGCAGTAAATGGCTGTGAGGGTCATGTGCTGAAAAGGGGTATAGCAGCGCAGCGTCAACACAAACTGCTTCAGCAGGAGTGGAAGGAAGAAGACCAGAGGCTATTAGCTATTGAAAAAGGTCTCTCTGCGCAGTGCAAGTTAGCTCCTGACCATAGAGCAAACAATCGTCGTTTGCTGTCGAACGTCGCATGGCCAACCCGTAACCTGGTGTGTCTGTTATTTGTACGGTGCTTTTTGGCCAATGTCTTTATTAAGTTGATCCTGGACTTTCATGCCAGAAGGTGAGCCGTCGATCAACGACAATTTTCCGGTTTGAAATGGGATTGTCAATGGTCCTGCGAGTTGCTGGCGACCACAGTAGACGTGTAACCGAATACACTTACCAGCGTTCATATCGAATTCCGCAGAGGAGGCCCAGTTATGAGTGGCACTGACCGCCTCCTGCTCTTTAATTCTGGTTCGCCAGGGAGTCCTCCTAAAATGAATATTAGGATGTTGTCGGCGTACACAAAAAGATGGAAATTCGCCGGTAAGATGCCGAGGACCCCGCTCATTGCAATCAGAAAAAGAGTGATTGCAAGAACCGACCCTTGGAGGACGCCAGTTTTTTCGGCGAATTCTCCGGACGCAGTGCCGCCAATTAAGGATCATAAAGGTCCGTCCGGTGAAGAAGTTTTTAATAAAAGCAAACATGTTGCCGGTGATGCATCATTCCTTGAAGTTTATTGAGGACCAGGGGTGTCCAGGTCCTGCCAAAAGCTTCGGCGATTTGTATGCTTTGCGGATGACAAATGATTGAAAGCAAAACATTGAAACGCTGTATGAGCTGTTTGTGAAAGCTCAAAAACTGAATAACATATTTACAGAAAAGCTTAAAACTGAAAACTAGCTTTTAAATCCATTACAAGAAATAACAGATGAAAAATGATAAAAGAAGATTAAAAAAAGAGCAACAATATAATTAGCGTTCACAATTAGAATCAAAATAACGCACGGAAGTCGGGTAAAGATGTTCCGTTTACTTGCGCAATGAGAGGAACCATAAGCTGAAGTTATAAATATGTAATGAAAGTGAAGGTAATCAAACGGAGAAATATTTGAATCACATTTTTAGTGCAACAATTCAATGTGGTAGGGGATGTCAATATTGATGTTTAGTTCCTGGAAATTGCAAATTTGTGGGGTCCGATTTTGGAAGTAAAATCACTCTTTTATAACAAAGGTAGGGATTTATAAGGACTTCGAACTAAATAATTTTATGAAAAAGATCCGAATCCTGCTGTCCCATACTTGCTGGATTGCCTATTTATATGCGACTGTTATGCATTTAGGGTAGTATGGTATTGGTATGATAAGAAAGTTTACTCAAATATATTGACAATTCAAATCAGCAACACGCTGCGGGAAACGTGCATCTGCGCGACTCGACGAGAGTTTTATGCGCGACTCCGTATGGAAACCGTAAAATCTACACTGCGCCCCATCGCTTCGTTCGCTCCATTGCTGCTGTGCCGCATTAATCTGACTTAGTTGCGCAGTATCACTGCACTCTACGTAGGTACAGCCAGCGACGGACGATAAAGCGAGCCAAAGTCATCGAACAAGTTCGCCTGAAACCTGAACCCACCCGTGAAGCTGTATGACTTCTTTTTCGCGGAACGAGAATTAGTTAAATTAACACCGTCTGTTTGTGCTGCCTATATTGCGCTTATTTAAAACATATATCCTCCGTGTATCTCCCCGTGCGGTGCATCATTTTTCCATCCAGATCCGCACCGCCCCACTTGCTTACCGAGGTATACTTTTGATATCACGGCATTACTAGACGCACATTGCGAAGATGCTGCGCGGGCTTGTTGGTCTCCGGCTGTCTCTCATAAACTTAACGATGAACGATGGGTAGTCTATCACTACTGTTCGCAGCAACACGGCAGGTCAAACCCGTCTAGTCGAATCACGAAAATTCAACACTTCCTGGCGCGAGATAGCACGCCCGTTTGTCTTTTTTATCGCTATCCAGGTTCACACTTCCATCTTGAAGGCTCGATGTGCCACGGTCGGTCAATGATGGCCGACCGCGCCGGGGCCACACAGTGACGAGTGTTTGAACAACAGCCGGACGAAACCGAATGATGTCGCGGAACGCTGCATGTGGCAGATTAGAAATTTAAAATAGTAGCAGAGAAACAAATTTTGAAGCAGAATGGATATTGTTCCAGAGAGCAGATTAAAAGTTTCAATCAAATTCAATTCAATTATTGATATAAATTTTGACAAAAATCGGCTTCCAAAATTTGTCCTATTGTCGGAATATCAGCATTGTAAACCGTCAAGCTCTGTGCAGAACATTACTAAGTTCTTAAAAGCACGGCTGAGTGCATGGTTAAATCCATTTACCCAAAAAAGTTCAAACTGCACGAAATAAGGTTCAATTCACTCATAGATTTAAACAGTTTACATGTAAAAAAGTACCTAGATACTTGGTTGTTTTTATCTAACAAAAAACTCAAAAAGACTCAAAACACCTAAGAAAAAATTTGAATCTAAGTTCAACCTCTTCAACCTAACATTGGTTCCCCCCATCAAACTGCTGTCGAAGAAGACTTTTCTTTCTCTGCTTTTGATATCGACGGTAGAAATGAAACACATTCCAGATTCTCAAAAATCACTAAAAATTGGGTTTATGATCAACCAGCACAGAGGGTGGATTTTCAGATGGAAACTTTCTCAGCTTCCCTGAGAAATGTGTGGAATTTTAGTACACGGTGTCTCTATGGGGAGATATTATTTTTCAAAAAATCAGTATCTCTGAAACACCTACCACGCAAAAGTATAGGCTCCCCACTTTCATATAGTGGGTAAACTAAAATGTTCTATCGGGGAAAGAGGAAAACCTATACTTTCGTGTAGTGGGTGTTTTAGATATACTGATTTTTTGAAAATAAGCCTCTTCGGACAAACACACCGTGAGTAGTTTATGAACCGGACGCCATCGACGTCAGGATATATCGTGGCGCTAACATCGACTCTGATAACTATCTTATGATGATTAAACTGCGCGCCTTGGTACGACCTACACTAGAGTGACTGAGACATCCTGGACCCTCATTGCGCATCACCCTTCGAAAGCTGTTTCGTATGACAGTTTGCATGGTTGGCTCGTTTCGAGTTGAGGTGCGCAATGCCACCCCTGATGTCCCCACTGCATACGAGCAGCATCTCGAAGTAGTATTGCCGGAAAAAGGTGAGCTCGATTGGACCCCTGGAGGATTGCTGGAATACAGTTAAAGCAGCCATTAACGACGCAGCGGAGAACAACGTCTGGTATGTGGGACGAGGTCGATGGAACGATTGGTGCGACGTAGAGTGCGGAAAAATTCTGGAGGAGCTGGATAAGGGGTCCGGTAGAACTATATCCGGCAATGCTATAAACAGAAACGGAGACATCAGATCCGTCTTTTTCAAAGAAAAAGCGGAGAGTTAGGATATGGAGCATTTCTCAAGAAACACGTAAGTTCAACTAAGAACTCATTGCATCCCGCAAAAGCTTCATCCCACGAGCCGAGATGTGCTGTTGGCAGCTTGGGGACGAACATGTGTGGTGGCATCTTGGGGACGAACTTGTGGTGGTTTAAAAGTAAAAGCAGCGCTTCGGGAAACATTGAAATGGACTGTGAGTACGCCTCCAAAGTGATATACCAGATCATCTTCCACGATATGTCACCAATGAGTTGGTGGGAAGTAATCATACCGGACTCGTTATTGGCCGCTCGACAACGTACAGTAACGGTTCTCAACCTGGAGTACATGTACCCCTGCCATCGCTGGCTCCAGGGCCTACCTCGAACAAAAATGCGTCGAATGAACAAATTTTAAAAATCTTCATTATAATGCACGTCATCGAAACGGAATATTGAATAATATGGATCTAAACTAAAATCTAGAATTTAAAGGTTTGACAGCTTCCATTTAAACGACATGAAGGCATATTTTTCGAAAAGCTTAGTAGCTTCGTTGCCAGAAGGAGGAGAATTCCATCCTTTGAAGAGGCTCCTTTCAAGAGGCTCGGAAGCCTCCTTTCAAGAGGCTCGGAAGCCTCCTTTCAAGAGGCTCGAAAGTCTCCTTTAAAGAGGCTCGGAAGCCTGCTTTCAAGAGGTCCGAAAGCCTACTTTCAAGAGGCTCGGAAGCCTCCTTTCAAGAGGCTCGGAAGCCTTCTTTCAAGAGGCCTGGAAGCCTCCTTTCAAGAGGCTCAGCCTCCTTTCAAGAGGCTCAGGAAGCCTCATTTCAAGAGGCTCAGGCTTCCTTTCAAGAGGCTCAAGCCTCCTTTCAAGAGGCCTCGGAAGCCTCCTTTCAAGAGGCTCGGAAGCCTCCTTTCAAGAGGCTCGGAAGCCTCCTTTCAAGAGGCCTGGAAACCTCCTTCAAGAGGCTCAGAGTCTCCTTTCAAGAGGCTCAGAGTCTCCTTTCAAGAGGCCTGGAAGCCTCCTTCAAGAGGCTCAGAGCCTCCTTTCAAGAGGCTCAGAAGCCTCCTTTCAAGAGGCCCGGAAGCCTCCTTTCAAGAGGCTCAGGCCTCCTTTCAAGAGGCTCAGAAGCCTCCTTTCAAGAGGCTCAGGCCTCCTTTCAAGAGGCTCAGAGTCTCCTTTCAAGAGGCTCAGAGTCTCCTTTCAAGAGGCTCAGAGTCTCCTTTCAAGAGGCCTGGAAGCCTCCTTTCAAGAGGCCTGGAAGCCTCCTTTCAAGAGGCTCAGAGCCTCCTTTCAAGAGGCTCAGAGCCTCCTTTCAAGAGGCCTGGAAGCCTCCTTTCAAGAGGCTCAGAAGCCTCCTTTCAAGAGGCCTGGAAGCCTCCTTTCAAGAGGCTCAGCCTCCTTTCAAGAGGCTCAGAAGCCTCCTTTCAAGAGGCCTGGAAGCCTCCTTCAAGAGGCTCAAGCCTCCTTTCAAGAGGCCTGGAAGCCTCCTTTCAAGAGGCCTGGAAGCCTCCTTTCAAGAGGCCTGGAAGCCTCATTTCAAGAGGCCTGGAAGCCTCCTTTCAAGAGGCTCAGAAGCCTCATTTCAAGAGGCCTGGAAGCCTCATTTCAAAGGCTCGTAAGCCTCCTTTCAAGAGGCTCAGAAGCCTCCTTCAAGAGGCTCAAGCCTCCTTTCAAGAGGCCCAGAAGCCTCCTTTCAAGAGGCTCAGAAGCCTCCTTTCAAGAGGCCTGGAAGCTTCTTTTCAAGAGGTCTGGAAGCCTCCTTTCAAGAGGCCTGGAAGCCTCCTTTCAAGAGGCTCAGAAGCCTCCTTTCAAGAGGTCTGGAAGCCTCCTTTCAAGAGGCCTGGAAGCCTCCTTTCAATAGGCTCAGAAGCCTCCTTTCAAGAGGCTCAGAAGCCTCTTTCAAGAGGCTCAGGCCTCCTTTCAAGAGGCTAGGAAGCCTCCTTTCAAGAGGCTCAGAAGCCTCCTTTCAAGAGGCTCAGGAGCCTCCTTTCAAGAGGCTCAAAGCCTCCTTTCAAGGGGCCTGGAAGCCACCTTGCAAGAGGCTCAGAAACCTCCTTTCAAGAGGCTCAGAAGCCTCCTTTCAAGAGGCTCAAGCCTCCTTTCAAGAGGCCTGGAAGCCCCCTCTCAATAGGCCCGGAAGCTACCTTTGAAGAGGCTCGGATGCCTCCTTTCAAGAGGCTCGGAAGCCTCCTTTCAAGAGGCTCAGCAGCCTTCTTCAAGAGGCCTGGAAGACTCCTTTCAAGAGGCTCGGAAGACTCCTTTCAAGAGGCTCGGAAGCCTCCTTTCAAGAGGCTCGGAAACCTCCTTTCGAGAGGCTCGGAAGCCTCCTTTATAGATACTCGGAAGCCTCCTTTCAAGAGGCTCGGAAGCCTCCTTTCAAGAGGCTCAGAAGCCCTTCTTTCAAGAGGCTCAGAAACCCTTCTTTCAAGAGGCTCAGAAGCCCTTCTTTCAAGAGGCTCAGAAGCCTCCTTTCAAGAGGCTCGGAAGCTTCCTTTCCAGAGGTTCGGAAGTCTCCTTTCAAGATGCTCGGAAGCCTCCTTTCAAGAGTCTCGGAAGCCTCCTTTCAAGAGACTTGGAAGCCTTCTTTCATGCGGCTCGTAAGCCTCCTTTCAAGATGCTCAAGCCTCCTTTCAAGAGGCCTCAAGCCTGCTTTCAATAGGCTCAAGCCTCCTTTCAAGAGGCCTGGAAGCATCCTTGCAAGAGGCCTCAGAAGCCTCCTTCAAGAGGCTCGAGCCTCCTTTCAAGAGGCCTGGAAGCCTCCTTTCAAGAGGCTCAGGGCCTCCTTTCAAGAGGCTCAGAGGCCTCCTTCAAGAGGCTCAAGCCTCTTTTCAAGAGGCTCGGAAGCCTCCTTTCAAGAGGCTCGGAAGCCTCCTTTCAAGAGGCTCGGAAGCCTCCTTGCAAGAGGCTCGGAAGCCTCCTTGCAAGAGGCTCGGAAGCCTTTTTCAAGAGGCTCGGAAGTCTTCTTACAAGAGGCTCGGAAGCCTTCTTTCTAGAGGCTCAGAAGCATCCTTTCAAGAGACTCGGAAGACTCTTTTCAATTTGCTCGGAATTCGCCTTTCTTCAAGATGCTGAGAAGCATCCTTTCAAGATGTTCAGAAGCTTCCTTTTAAGATGCGCGGAAGCCTCTTTTTAAGAGACTCTGAAGCCTTTTTTCAAGCCTCTAAAAGTCCTCAAATATAAACTTTATTTGAATTGGAAAGTTTCATAGAATAACGAAAATTCCAGACAACTTTTTAGGGAGCCATATATCCCGTTAGTTTTCACGTCCGTTTTAGATATATCTTATGCGTACGCATATTTTCAGTTACGGCGAAAAAATATTGGGTACCTTAATAAAAACATAAGTTCGAACGGGGACTTTTCATGAAAAAGTTTGAGAACCGCTGCTGTACGGCAAATCTTTCATAAATTCCGTAAATATCAAGTCTCAACTGTTGAACAAACACACAAATAAAGTTTAAGAAAAAGTCCCAACTAGACCGTTTTCAGCCAACGGCGCTGGCGTGGGTCGACGTAAACTTGTTTCATGTATCCAAAACTCCAGAATTTCTTTCAAAGTTCCTGAAGAAAATCCTCGGAAAGTTTCTCCAGGAGTTGCTCCGGAAGATCCTCCAGAAATTCAACCGGAAGTTTATCTACAAATTCCACTTCAATTTCCATCAGAAATTTGGTGAGAAGTTTATCCAGGACTCCTTCTGTAATATCTCAAGAACTTTCTGCAGGAATTACTCCAAAAATTCCTCAGAATTCCTCCAGAAACTCATTCGGAATTTCCTCAGAAGTCCCTCTAGAAATTACTCCAAAAAAATCTTGAGGAATTCATTGGGAAGTTCCTTCAGGAATTCGTTATAAAGTTTCCCCTGAAGTTCCTTCAGGAACTCTGCTCCGGAAATTCCGCCAGGAATTCCTCCAACTTTTTTTTCGGAATTCTTCGGAAAGCTTCTCCAGGAATTATGCAACAGTTCCTCACTAATTCGTTGAAAAGTTCTTGCAAGAAATTGTTGGGAAATTTCTCAATGAATTTTTCTGAAATTCCTCCCGGAATTTCTTCCAAAATTCCTACAGGCACTCCTTAGAAAATTCCTCCATGTACTCCTCCAGGAATTACTCCGGAATTATTTCCAGAAATCTTCCATAAGCTCTTCCAGGAATTCTTCCAAATTCCCTTCAGGAACTTCTCCCAAATTCCCTTCAGGAACTTCTCCGGGAGGTCCCCCACGATTTCATTCTGAAGTTCTTCAAGAAACTCCTCCAGAATTTTAATCAGAAACTCATCAGGAATTTTCTCCAGCAACTGTCCAGAAATTGCTTCAAAAATTTCTTTTCGAAATTACTCTAGAAGTTCCCCTAGGAATTCCTCCAAAAAATATTCCAAAAGTTCTCCAGGAATTCGTAGGGAAAATCCTTCAGGAATTTGTGTGGAAGTTTTTCCATGTCTTCTTCCAACAGTTCCTCCAGGAATTCCTCCGAAAGTTTTATCAGAAATTTCTCCGGAAGTTCCTCCAAGAATTTATTCGAATTTCCGTCAAAAATTTCTCCAAATTCCTGAAGGAATTTGTTATGAAAATTTCCATCAAATTTCCTCCATGAATTACTTGAGCAGTTCTTCCTGGAATTATTCCGGAAGTTCAAGCAGGAATTCTCCTGGAAGTTCTTCAAGGAATTATTACAAAGTTGAAAATTCCGCGAATTCTTCCAAAAGATCTTTCAGTTATTTCTCCATTTCTCTCCGTTCCTCTCAAAATCCGTTGGTAAGTTCCGCCAGGAATTCGTTGGGAAGTTTCTCCAGGAATTCCTCCAGAAGGTTTTCCAAAAATTACTCAGGAAGTTTCTCCAGGATTTCATTAGAAAGTTTTTCTAGAGTTTCCAAAAGCTTTTCAAGGAATTTCTTGGAGCATCCCTCAGAAATTTTTCGGGTATATCATCAACGAATTCCTACGAAAATTCATCAAGGAATTTCTTCAAAAGTTCGTCAGGAATTCATTGGGAAGTTCTTCCAGGATGTTTTTCAAAAGTTCCTCCAGGAAACCCTCTGATAGATGCTTCAGGAATCCCTCCGGAAAATGTTCCTAGAGGTCCTTCGGAAGTTCCTCCAGGAACTCATCCGGAAATTCCTTCAGAAGTTCACCGATGAATTTTTACAAAAAAAAAATCTCCAGGAATGCGACAGGAAGTTCCTCCAGGAATCCGTTATGTATTTTCTCCGAAGATTCTTCCAAATTTCTTCCAGGAACTCTTCGCGATATTCCTCCAGGAGTTGTACTGGAAGTTCCTCCAGAAGTTTCTTAAAAAAATATTCCTAAAGCTCCTCAGAAACTTCTTGGAAAGTTCCTGCAGGAATTTAAGTTTTCTAGGAATTCCTCCGAAAGATCTTTTGGGAACTACTCCGGAAATTCCTTCAGGAGTTCATTGGGAAGTTCTTCTAGGAATTCGTTGGGAAGTTCTTCCAGGAATTCCGCCAAAAATTACTCCGCAAAATTGTCCATGATTCTCTTCTAAAGTTCCTCCAAGATTATAAATTACTCCAAAAATTCCTTTAAAAAAATCTTCGAAAAGGAGTTCTTCGAAAGTTACTCCAGGAATTCTTCCGAAAGTTTCATCAGGATTTTCTTTTGAAGGTTTCCCAGGAATTCCTTCGGAAGTTTCTCCAGAATTTCATTCCGAATCTCCTCCGGAACTTCCACCAGGAATTTCTTTCGAATTCAAAAAATTCTCTAGGAGTTCGTTGGAAAGTTCTTGCAGAAATCCGTTATGGAGTTCCTCCAGGAACTCCTTCGGAATTTCTTCCACGAACTGCTCCGGAATTTCTAACAATTACTTCTCCGGAATATCCTCAATGAACTCCACTGGGATTTTCTCCGGAAGTTCCTTCAAGAATTCATCCAATAGTTTCTACAAGATTTTTTTGGGAAGTTCATCCAGGAATTTGATGGGAAGTTCTTCCAATAATTTCTTCAAAGATCCTCTAGGAATGCATCTAAAAGTTCCTGCGGGAATTCCTTCTGGATTTTTTCCGGGAAATTCCATGAATCTCTTCTATGAACTTCTCCAAAACTTCATCCAGGAAATCCTCTGAAAGTTTCTTAAGGAATATCTCTTAAGTTTCTCCATGAATCATGGGAAAATCCCACAGAAATTCCTCCAAAAGATTCAAAAGAAACTCCAAAAACTCCTCGGGAAGATCCTCCAAAAATTCTAATAGGAATCTCCGAAGGTGTTCTTTTCTCAAATTCCAAATTTTTTTGAAATATTGAAGGCCAGATGGATTTCTTAGAGAAAAAAATATTGTGCCACAGTTGGTCTTGAAAACACTTTTTTTCAATATTGCGATAGATGGTGTCATGCAGTACGATTTCAACAGATTCAGTCAATTTGTTTGTTTTACGGATGAAATGGACATTGTCGGCCAAACATTTGAAATGTAGCAGAACTATTAAACGGGAAGCTTCCAACAAACAATTCCGGCTGAATAAGCCAGTTTTTTAGCTGAAGAAGACCTATTTTGGCCCAATAAGCGCTTCACTCGCCCTAAATATTGGTTGAATAAAAATTGTACTGGTGAAGAATACTTCGAAAACAAAGTACCTGGTAGTGGGTGGAACCGATCGCAACAGGGCCCATTTGGGAAACAGTGTTATCAATGGAGGATCGGATATTTCTCCTGTCATTTTTGAGGAAGTTTAAGCCTAGCTGCACTTCCGTTGGAGTCTGCTTCTCATCGCAGAGTCTGCGACGGTGTTGATGCCACAGCTTTGGTACAAGGCTTTTCACACTTTTTATCCGGTCCAGTGAATTACCTGCAGAGCGCCACGATGTCAGACCTCCATGGATGAATTTGTCGTAGACTATCTCCCTGGATCCTGCAAAGTCGAGCAACTTGCAGTTTTATGTTCCATGCATCCAATTGTGTTTCTTTATTTGTCGCGTTCGTCTCCAGTTGTATCATGTCGTATCTTCTTCTATTTTGTTATCAATTATTTGGTGTTTCATAACAGTTTGACCTGCATACTTGTGCTCCGAGTTACACGCGCTCATTTAAGTAGAACCTACCTCTGAATCCATGCAGTTTATAATGGAACAGAAATTCAAAAAATCACGACGCTAAACCTCAAAACATCCTTATGTATGCCCCGTAACTCACAGGGAGGGGGTCGTCAAACTCCAGGGCACGTTATGCCGCTCATATAAAATAAATATATAAAACATATAACGAACAAATCCTTTACGAATGAATGAAGTTCTGCCCCGCGTCCAGCCACTGTGTGTGTTGAGTAAACTCAATTTCTCGTTCGTTAGCCCAATCCAAGCTAATGTCACTAAAATGACCACAAGAGGCTTCTCAGCTCTGGCGCGAGTGCCGGCCGGAGTTCGCATAATCACCCACCGATGCAATGCGGTGATGCGACGAACGAAGGAGATTGTCCCAACTGACTCCCGCTTTTCCTTCAAGGGCAGCAGCGGCTAAGAACGTGAAAGACGAGAGCTAAAAATAAATCCGTAGAATAATAAACAGAGATATGAGTGAATGAGAAATATGGCACAGCCCCTTTAAAACAGACGGCCAGCGGAAGACGAATATTTTATATTAAAATTTATTTGCTCAAGATAAAAGCGCCGTTTAGCTGGCTGTGGGTATGGATTCCGTAGCGCTTCGGAGCGATGAGTGGATATAGGGTTTGGGATTTACGGCAAGCGAATCGCGGCAGGAAAAAAACGTGTTTAATGATCGGATATTAACGATCGTAACGTTGAAATGTACTAACATGAATAGCAATCGTGAATTTCTTGAATTGACATGAATTTCTAATGTTAAAACAACAAAACAAACAATAACAACAAAAACAAAGATCCTATTATTATTATATTCTGGGAACTAATTAATCACTTTCAATGATAATGCCACATTTCTGAACTAATGTAATTGCTTATATTATTAAAAAATCTTTGTGCTACCAAATTTGTGATTGAAGATCGTTAGTCAGACCAAGCGACAATATCCTCACAACTAGCATTACAGAAAAATCACAAAAAACAATACAGTGAGTAACATCAATCACCTGAATGTATGGAACAAATTTCGGAACTAAAAGTAATTTTATCTTCGTAAAAGAAAATCTTAAACAACAATTTAAAAAATCTACAGTAGATTTTGTCACTTATTGTATCAGTATTACTAAAATGATTTGCTCCAATTTCGTCACGATCTTGCAGTACGTGTGATAGATGCTCGCCAATAGTTTAACCTTCCTAGTGCATTGGGGTCCATTTCGACCCAAGCACACCCAAAACACCGCTGTAACTTTGTAACGCAACGAGATAAAAATCTGAAAAATTCTGACTTTTCCTAACTTTTGGAAATAAGGATTCCCTGAGAAAATCAGCTTCCAGCGACATCTAGGAGAGGCGCCACAAAAAAAGTGACACATTGTGCATTGGGGTCCATTTGGACCCAAGATTTCATCTCGATCACAAAAACTCAAATTCCAACCGATTTTCGATCTTTAGGCACCAAGCGAAAGCTGTAGGTTCCAATAACAAGCCCACGGGGTGATTCATCCAAATTGATCACCCTAGTCCCCGGGGAACCTGTGCTAAAGAGGTACTGTTTGAGCTTCTCAATTTAGCACCAAATTATCGAGTTTCGTGTTATGAAACATAAAATTGCTTGCAAATATGTGCTCTGATGATCCCAACTGTATTTGCTATATTGTATATGCCATTTCTGGGCAAATTTATCCCTCGAGCGGTCATCGGAAAGCCCTCTGGAAGATCCGGAACTTCCGTAAAATTGGTCAATTCTAAAAGTTCATCCCAGAGCTCCGCGATTTTTTGATAACCATTCATTCTGGCAAATTGTGGGGGCTATCAATAGTTAAAGCCTTCTGTGACCTACGAATGTCCCAGAAACGGTCCTCCGGAAGATCCGGAACATCCGTAAAACGGCCAATTCCAAAAGTTTATCCTAGAGCTTCGCGATTTTTTTAAAACCATTCATTCTGGCGAATTGTGGGTGCAATCAATAGGTAAAGTCTTCTGTGACCTCAAAATGTCGCAGAAACGTTCCTCCGGAAGATCCGGAACATCCGTAAAAGTGGCCAATTCTAAAAGTTCATCCCAGAGCTTCGCGATTTTTTGACAACCATTCATTCTGGAAAATTGTGGGGGCAATCAATAGTTAAAGCCTTCTGTGACCCCCAAATGTCTCAGAAACGGTCCTCCGGAAGATCTGGAACATCCGTAGAACGGCCAATTCCAAAAGTTTATCATAGAGCTTTGGGATTTTTTTAAAACCATTCATTCTGGCGAATTGTGGGTGCAATCAATAGTTATAGCCCTCTGTGACCTACAAATGTCCCAGAAACGGTCCTCCGGAAGATCCGGAACTTCCGTAAAAGTGACCAATTCTAAAAGTTCATCCCAGAGCTTCGCGATTTTTTTTATAACCATTCATTCTGGCAAATTGTGGGGGCAATCAATAATTAAAGCCTTCTGTGACCCCCAAATGTCTCTCCCGTAAAATGGCCAATTCCAAAAGTTCACCCTAGAGTTTCGGGATTTTTTTAAAACCATTCATTCTGGCAAATTGTGGCTGCAATCAATAGTAAATGTCTTCTATGACCTCCAAATGCCCCAGAAATGGTTCTTCAGAAAATCTGGAACATCAGTAAAAATGGACAATTTCAAAAGTTCGTCCCAGAGCTTTGTATTTTTTTCATAATAATATATTCTGGCGAATTATGGATGCAATCAATAATGAAAATCTTCTGTGACCTCCAAAATGCCACAAAAACGGTCCTCCAGAAGATCCGGAACATCCGTGAAAGTGGCCATTCCAAAAGTTCAACCCAGAACAGCAATTTCGTAACCATCTATTCTGGTGAATTGTGGGTGCAATCAATAGTGAAAGTCTTCTGTGGTCTACAAATGTCGTAGAAACAATCCTTCGGTAGATCTGAAACATCTGTAAAAGTGGACAATTCCAAAACTTCAGGACAGCGATTTTTCTGTAACCTTTCATTCTGGCAAATTGATAGAGAAAGTCTTCTGTGACATCCAAGTGCTTAACAGATGGTCCTCCGGAAGATCCGGTTCATTCGTAAAAGTGCTCAACTCCAAAATAATATCAGAGCATCGCAATTTTTCGTAACTACCTATCCTGACGAATTGTGTTTGCAATCAATAATAAAAGTTTTTGGTACTGTACGGTAATGGTACTCCGGAAGATCCGGAACACCGTGAATGTGGCCAATTCGAAAAAGAATTCACGGAGGAACTTCCGTGACACTTCGTTGAGAATTTCTGGAGGAACTTTCGGAAGAAGTTCGGTGGAGCTCCCGGAGCAGCTCCCCGAGGAGTTACTTGATGAACTTCTGGAGAGATTTGCGGAAGAACTCTCAGAGTTCTGAGAAGAACTTCTAGAGGAATGCCTTTAGGAACTTTCCGAGGGATTACTTGATGAACTTCCGAAGGGATTACCGGAGGAACTTCTAAACAAACTTCCGGAGGTAGTTCTTGAATAACTTCCAGAGGAGCTTCGGAGGAATTCAACGAGGAACGCCGCCACGCCGTCATCGCTGGCTAATGATGATCTGTTACGCTAACAGTTGGATTTGGCGTCTTTTACGGATGTTCCGGATTTTATGAAGGAATTTTTATTATTGATAAGAACATTATTTTGAGCTATCAGTGGAATATCATTACTTGTCATCAGACGAGTTTGTACAATTCAATTTGATTCCATCAATTGATTTGATTCCACTATGTGTTTTGCAGATACGTATTTCGACCTTAATAGTAAGGCCGTCAGTATCTCGTACTTGACTCGACTTTTATTACAGTAAAACCTCCATGAGTCGATATTGAAGGGACCATCGACTCAAGGAAATATCGAGATGTGGAATACACAAACCTTGTGATGCTGTTTGAAGGGACCATCGTAGTAACCCAGAAAATATTTTTTAATATGGAATAATTTGCTTCTATGAGTCGATATCGAGTCATAGAACATCGACTCATGGAGGTTTAACTGTATTATCATTGCATATCACGGAGGATTTTCGCTATTGATTGCGTACATAATTCACCCATATGAATGAAAGCGAAAATTAGCTAAGCTGTGGGATAAACTTTTGGAATTGACCATTTTCACTGATATTCCTGATCTCCCGGAGGACGGTTTTGTGCACATTCAGACGTCCTAGAAAATTTCAACTAGGGGAGACTGGCTTGACTTGATCCCATTCTCTGATTTCCGATGTATCACAACCAAGAATAAATAAACATACGCGATTTCCTCACAGACTCTCTAAGAATTATCGAAGTTAAATTTTTACATACCTTCTCGACTACTTCGACATAAAACATTTTTTTTAACCAACCACTGCCGAACAAATTACGCCGAATTTGGGCCTCTCAACCGAAAGATGGCTGTTTACAATCAACACTGCGAAACTATTGACTTAACAATGTCTCGGCATAACAACAGACAATATTTTCAAAGAACAAACATAACAAATTCAGCAATATAAATTAAATCGCTTTACAAAAAAAAAAAAAATTTAATCATACTATAGCATTACAAAAACAAACATGTATATAGACTAACGCAAAATGAACTCCCCCAAGAAATTATGACGTTTGATCGGGTCGCATAATGAACGCAAAATGAACTTTTGTTCGAGAAGACGACCCGCTCAAATGCCAAAATTCATCGGGTGAGTGAATTTGGTGAACTCCTGCACAGGTCTATGAATTTGTGCTAGTTTACGTTGGTTGCCGAAATAAAATAAATAAACTAATGGGGGATCAAGTGTCGTCATATTAAGGCAATAACTTCAAATCCAAATATTCTAAAACTTTGATGGAATGTTGACATTGTCATCAGTACAGATCATTAAGCATATTTATAACTTTGTGCTGTGAAAAAACGGAAGCATTTCGTCATTGTTACGAAAAGTTGTTCAAATTTTGCGTGGCAATAAACAAATCTTTGGGAAAGTCAAAACACAACACGCAGGCCGCAGAATGAATAAGGTTTGTCAATCCAGAAAACAACTCACCACATAAAGGTTATTTGTCTAGAGGATCTATACTTAAAAATACTAAACTACTTAAGTTCTCGATAAAACAGGGGATGATCAAGTCTCCCAGGATCATACTTTAGCGGATGTCTCAAATTTCCCGGAAAACCGGAGCCGTTAACAATGTAAATGTTAATGTCTTAAAAATCGAATGTGATTAACTTTTGGTAGGTCACAGAGGACTTTCACTATTTACTCCACATATAATTCACCATTACTACGTGAATGCTAACAAAAGTGCTCAAGTCTGGGATCAAATTTTAGGATTAACCTATTTTACGGATGTTTCGGGCTTCTTGAGGACCGTATTGTGGTCATTTCGGGCCACAATAGACTTTCACTATTGATTGCATAATCCATTCGATGATATAAACAGTTTCGAGAATTTGTTTTGAGATGAACTTTTGGAATTGGCCACTTTTACGAATGTTTCGGATTTCCCGAAGGGCCGTTTGTGGTCATCTCAGAAGACTTAAACAATTTATTGCGTACACAATTTGCCCGTATGAATGGTTACGAATAAAATAGCAATGCTCTGGAATGATTTTGTGGTATCTGCTCCTTTCGGGAGCATTTCCGAGTCGCAGAAGACTTGCACAATTGATTGCACAGGCGACTCGGTTATGAATGAATTGCGAAGCTCTGAGATGTATTTTTGGAATTGGGCACTTTTACGTATGGTCCGGAACTTTCGGATGACCGTTTCGGGAGCTTTTTGGGATTACTGAAAACTTTCACTACTGATTGCATCCATTATTCGTCAGGATAGATGATTACGAAATAATGCGAATCTCTGGGATTATCTTTTGGAATTGACCATTTTCACGGATGTTCCAAAAAAATCACAAAGTTCTGGGATTAACTTTTAGATTTGGCCATTTTACGGATGTTGCGGTTCTTCCGAAGGACCGTTTCTGGGACATTTTGGGTTCACAGAAGACTTCAACTGTTTGTTGCACCCACAATTTGCCAGAATGAATGGTTGTCAAGTTGCGAAGCTCTGGGATGAACTTTTGGAATTGACCATTTCACGGATATTCCGGATCTTCCGGAGAACCATTTCTGGGGCATTTGGAGGTAACAGAAGGCTTTAACTATTGATTGCACCCACAATTTGCCAGAATGAATCATAACGAAAAAATCGCGGAGCTCTAGGATAAACTTTTGGAATTGGCCGTTTTACGGATGTTCCGGATCTTCCGGAGGACCGTTTCTGGGACATTTGTAGGTCACAGAGGGCTATAACTATTGATTGCACCCACAATTTGCCAGAATGAATCATTACGAAAAAATCGCGGAGCTCTAGGATAAAATTTTGGAATTGGCCGTTTTACGGTTGTTCCGGATCTTCCGGAGGACCGTTTCTGGGACATTTGTAGGTCACAGAGGGCTATAACTATTGATTGCACCCACAATTCGCCAGAATGAATGGTTATCAAAAAATCGCGAAGCTCTGGGATGAACTTTTGGAATTGGCCGTTTTACGGATGTTCCGGATCTTCCGGAGGACCGTTTCTGGGACATTTGTAGGTCACAGAGGGCTATAACTATTGATTGCACCCACAATTTGCCAGAATGAATCATAACGAAAAAATCGCGGAGCTCTAGGATAAACTTTTGGAATTGGCCGTTTTACGGTTGTTCCGGATCTTCCGGAGGACCGTTTCTGGGACATTTGTAGGTCACAGAGGGCTATAACTATTGATTGCACCCACAATTCGCCAGAATGAATCATTACGAAAAAATCGCGGAGCTCTAGGATAAACTTTTGGAATTGGCCGTTCTACGGATGTTCCGGATCTTCCGGAGGACCGTTTCTGCGACATTCGTAGGTCAAAGAACGCTTTAACTATTGATAGCCCCCACAATTTGCCAGAATGAATGGTTATCAAAAAATCGCGAAGCTCTGGGATGAACTTTTAGAAATGGCCACTTTTTCGGATGTCCCGGATCTTCCAGAGGAGCGTTTCTGGGACATTTGGAGGTCACAGAAGACTTTACCTATTGATTGCACCCACAATTTGCCAGAATGAATCATAACGAAAAAATCGCGGAGCTCTAGGATAAACTTTTGGAATTGGCCGTTTTACGGTTGTTCCGGATCTTCCGGAGGACCGTTTCTGGGACATTTGTAGGTCACAGAGGGCTATAACTATTGATTGCACCCACAATTTGCCAGAATGAATCATTACGAAAAAATCGCGGAGCTCTAGGATAAACTTTTGGAATTGGCCGTTTTACGGTTGTTCCGGATCTTCCGGAGGACCGTTTCTGGGACATTTGTAGGTCACAGAGGGCTATAACTATTGATTGCACCCACAATTTGCCAGAATGAATCATAACGAAAAAATCGCGGAGCTCTAGGATAAACTTTTGGAATTGGCCGTTTTACGGTTGTTCCGGATCTTCCGGAGGACCGTTTCTGGGACATTTGTAGGTCACAGAGGGCTATAACTATTGATTGCACCCACAACTTGCCAGAATGAATCATTACGAAAAAATCGCGGAGCTCTAGGATAAACTTTTGGAATTGGCCGTTTTACGGTTGTTCCGGATCTTCCGGAGGACCGTTTCTGGGACATTTGCAGGTCACAGAGGGCTATAACTATTGATTGCACCCATAATTTGCCAGAATGAATCATAACGAAAAAATCGCGGAGCTCTAGGATAAACTTTTGGAATTGGCCGTTTTACGGTTGTTCCGGATCTTCCGGAGGACCGTTTCTGGGACATTTGTAGGTCACAGAGGGCTATAACTATTGATTGCACCCACAATTTGCCAGAATGAATGGTTATCAAAAAATCGCGAAGCTCTGGGATGAACTTTTGGAATTGGCCGTTTTACGGATGTTCCGGATCTTCCGGAGGACCGTTTCTGGGACATTTGTAGGTCACAGAGGGCTATAACTATTGATTGCACCCACAATTCGCCAGAATGAATGGTTATCAAAAAATCGCGAAGCTCTGGGATGAACTTTTAGAATTGGCCAATTTTACGGATGTTCCGGATCTTCCAGAGGGCTTTTCGATGACCGCTCGAGGGATAAATTTGCCCAGAAATGGCAGATACAATATAGCAAATACATTTGGGATCATCAGAGCACATATTTGCAAGCAATTTTATGTTTCATAACACGAAACTCGATAACTTGGTACTAAATTGAGAAGCTCAAACAGTACCTCTTTAGCACAGGTTCCCCGGGGACTAGAGTGGTCAATTTGGATGAATCACCCCGTGGGCTTGTTATTGGAACCTTTCGTTTTGTTTGGTGCCTAAAGATCGAAAATCGGATGAAATTTGAGTTTTTGTGATCGAGATGAAATCTTGGGTCCAAATGGACCCCAATGCACAATGTGTAACTTTTTTCCAATGCATTAGGAAGGTTAATGTAGTCCAAGTAATTCTTAAGTTTCTTTTCAGGTTTAAAATTCAAACTCTCACAATGGCTGACACTATTTATAAAACTTACAATGGCCAACAGAGGAAAAGTTCAACGGTGAAATTAATTTAAGATGGACCAAGCAAAAAACGAAAAAGGAAAAAAGTTAAGGAGCATCCATAAATGAAGTGCCACTATGTGGAGTAATTGATTTTCATTTGTTCTACCTTAAACTGAAGCAAAATTAGATACTATCAGATAAGAAGTTTCGTTTATTTACCATTCCACAATCAAACCTCACTCATGGATATTCCCTTGATAATGCTCTCATTCTGGTATTCTGTTCACTTGGTCACATCAGCTGCGGTACTACAGATGCTGATTAGTTTGCCATCCTTCGCCATCTATTCAATTATTATTCGCTCGTCACAATGGAAGCCAATGGCAAACAAGAAAAAAGAAAATCCACCAGAAGACACCCATTTCAGTCGAGTAACCTCGGTAAAATATGCAGTAGTAGGTACTTATCGCATTTCTACAACAATCCGATCCACCCACAACTCAACTTATGTTATATCTTCTTTCCAAGCGGACAGAAAAAAGAGCTGGTCATAAATTGCGTAAAGTAGTTAGTGGCGAGCTGGTGACCAAGTTTGTGAAGGATATGCAGTGTGAGAATTAAATCGAACCCCCCTTTGTCATTACCATATAATTTGATAACTTCGCAAAAGTGCCATTACTTACAGAGTATAATTAATGGAAAGTCACAAATCGCCATTTCCTACCAAAGCGATGCACTGTGGTCGGATATCATGAAATCATGGCATTAATAAATAACTCCTTAGGGTTGCCTCATAGAAGTTTGGTGTCTTCCACAAAGTTGTTGCATGATAAGAAGGCCTTCATATGGTGATCAAAATATAGTTCGGAACTCTACCGCTAGGGCGGCGCTTCAGCTAACTTTTTATATGAGCATGACAGGATGATGGTGTCTTCAGCAAAAATCAAGAATTCAGTATTTTGAGCAACTCTTGAGAAGGAACTATCTTTGAAAAGGCTTTTGATTCTGAGATACAATGCATTTTATGTAAAAAATGTGAGTTCTATCCAAAATTTGATTATTTTTAGTTTAATTTTGTATCTATGTGAAATATTTATTTCCACATAATTTTTCTGCATCTCCGAGAGTTATATATAGTAGTGTCTGAGCCGGTTGGACGATGAAATAACTTGCAGAACGCTTTAATTTTTGGAAAATATTCAAAAATATGATGAAAAATCGATTTATTTTCCTACTCCCTCCACTTCCCGCTTAGATTTTATCTCGGGTAGAATCTTTGGGTTATAAAGAATGTAACGGACGCGAATTCGGTTGCAGAAATTTGCCGTAAATCTTCCACAGTGCCTTAATATTTATTCAGTTCAGCATGTGTTTGACGGAAACCTTGTCACTTATTCAGTCAAAGTAGGCCGTACAATTCATATTATAATGAGCACATAAACTTTCTGGGCTTCGTTTTGGTTATTTTGCAGTATTATTTTAAACTATAATAGTCTGGAATTTAGCTTAGAAATCACTTAATGACGCTACAGATTTGATTCCCTTGAAGTTAAAGTTAGTACACTCTGGACGGATTTCGAAACAAGAAGGTTTGATTTTATCTATATTCTTAACAAGCTCTGTCTAGATCATATCAAAACGTTAACTAATTAACGTTGTCCGTAAATATATGTCTAATTCGAGGAGTGTGCCAATCATAAAAAATATAAAATGTGTATTTGATAAGATTCGTCAGAAATACCATCGGGTGTCAGTATACTTGGCGATATTCTATTTTCGTCTTAAAGATCTAAAGCATTGAAAATGGGCTCTCATGAAACATCACCGGAAATTATGAAACAGCTCCTAGTTCCGAAAAAAATTAAGTACGTTCTTCGATGATTAATGTACAAAACATTTTGTATTTATATTATGTTCTGTATAAACAGTTCGTATGCCAACGTTAAATAAATATTAAAATGTTTACAACTATTATTTAAGAAAAATATAGTACCAGCAGAAAATTTCTATTGCATGGTACTATAAATGGTAGTAATGGTAGGACTGCATCCAAGAAATTTGTGGCGTATGTTAAATTGAGCGCAAAATCATTCAGTTGAACAAATAAAAGTAGGTCGTTTGAGAGTTACGGCAAGTTTCTGCAACCAAATTCCCCTCCATTTCATTCTTTACAACCCAAAGATTCTATCCGAGATAAAATCTCGGTGGGATGTGGAGGGAGTGGGAAAATAAACCGATTTTTCTATATATTTTAAATATTTTACAATAATTAAGACATTTTTTAGGTTGTTTGTCGATTAAATCGGGTCAGACCCTACCATATATTACTCTCTGGGATACAGAAAGTTTATGCGAAAATAAATATTGTACATAGATACAAAATTAAACCAAAAAAAATCAAATTTTGGGAATAAAAGCACATTTTTAACAAAAAGGCATTGTATCTCAGAATCAAAAGCCTTTTCAAAAATGGTTCCTTCGCAAGAGTTGCTCATAATACTAAATTCTCAAACTTTGCAGAAGACACCATCAACCTGTCATGCTCATATAAAAAGTTAGCTGAAGCGCCCCCCTAGCGGTAGAGTTCCGAACTAAATTTTAACACCATATGAAGGGCTACTTATCAAGCAACAACTTTGTGGAAGACACCAAACTTCTATGAGGCAACCCTAAGGAGTTATTTATTAATGCCATGATTTCATGATATCCGACCACAGTGCGATGCCGGTACACAACCGGGCAGAAAATAACTACTCTTTATAAAATTCATTCCAAAGAGAATTCCAGTTGAAAAAAAAATCATAAATCCACAGGTTTCGGAGCACATTTGCAAACGTTTTTCAGTGGTGCATTCTTTCTCTCGACTTTATTACATTGCATAGCTTCGACCCTTGCCTTGCTGCTGGTTGCCTGGACGTGGACCCATCATAGAAATCTCGTTTTCCTCGCCAGAAGGGATTAATCCGAGCATGTGAAGTTACTGCATATTACGTTTGACTTTTTTTTTGCGCAAATATGCTTGGAGATGATATTGTCATTGAATGTCCAACTTAAAATTAAGAGAGAAAAAAACGAGATCAATCCATCAGGCGGTGATGGTGGCTCTCTCGTACATTATATAAAGTTATTAGGAAAGTATATAACAAATGTTAAAAATAGCCAATTTATTAAAATAGGATCAATTATTTTGTTTATTCATTAACTATTTTTGAAATTATTTATGTTTGGTACCGTTTTTATAGGATTTTCAAATATTTCTAGTATATATCCGGATGAAAAGGATGAGTAATATAAGGAAACAGTGTTTTAGCTATAGGTAAAAACTGATCAAAACTGGAACAAACTAGATTCTTTGAGAAAAGCGATTTGTATAAGGTCGCAAGGTTTGTATATACAAAAAGTTGATCAATTTAACGGAGAAAGATGAAAAATTATTGAAATGCAATTTTTAGTCAGCTATTGAGTAAAACAAAACAATCGCACGGAAATTGATCTAGAGTGCGGTGCTGCACATACCTACCTAGCCTAGCTTAGTATGTGATATTTGCAACGCCCGGGCAAAGCTGGGTTTCTTTCGCTAATATTAAATGATTATACAAAACAAGCGGTTCTCAACCTGTGGTACATGTAACCCTGGGGGCACTTAGCATAAAAATACGTAATGGCGAATGTATTACAATTCCAATCAAAACTTATTGGTAAAGTTTTGATAATTGGGTATATTTTTTATTTCGAAACTTTGTCTTGTACATAATTGTACAAAGCCAATTGAATCCTGCCCTTCACAATCAGCACAGTGTATGATCTTTTGTCCCACAGGGCGGCGGGACAAAAGATCAAAAAGCAAAACGTCGAATGAACAAATTAAAACAAATCTTCAATGCAATTCACCTAATCGAAACAATATGTTAAGGATATGCTTCTGAACTAAAATCTAGTGTCTAAAGATTCGAAAGCCTTCGTTTGAGAAACATGGAGGGTTTTGCTGCTAGAGGATTGGAAGCCTCCTTCTACGTTAGTCGGAAGCTTCCTTCCAAGCAGCTCGGAAGCCTTCTTTCAAAAGGTTCGAAGGCATTCTTTTAGAAGGCTCGGAGGACTCCTCTCAAGAGGCTCGGAAACCTTTCAAATAGCTCGGAAGCCTCCCTTCAAGATGCACGGAAGCGTCCTTTCACGAAAAACCTTTCTTCAAGAGGAACGTTTGTGATGTGCACACAACGTCCAGCAGCTTAAGCGCCACTCTCGGGTTAGAGAGGCTGCTGGCGCTTTTTGCAGGTCCGGCTAAGACTCTGTCTTCGGGCGGGTTTTGTATAGTGGCTCAAACACTCCGTCTTCTTGGACGTACCCAAAATAAAGCAAACTGAACAAAAAATGTATAAATGGATCTCCGAATTAGCTATCTAAACTAAAGAAGCTTCAATAAATTCAGCGAAACGTTTGTATTTAACTAGCATTTCCAATTGGTTCTAAGGATCCCTAATCTTTGAGCTCAAAGTGTGCCTACAACTTACAGTTTTATCAAGCTTAGTTCTTCACCACTTATGGCCGATGATCGTTGCGACTAATGTTGCACTGATGTCGTGAGATCTATGAGATGCACCAGAGATAATATTTTTTTATGTTTTTTATTGTATTTCATAATCTACTATAGCATTACGAAAGAAAAAAAAAACATGTATATGTATTTGTACTAGTCTACGTCGGTTGACGAAATAAACAAATAAATAAATAAATAGATAAAATATGCATCAAGAGCGACGAGGTAGATGTAGTACCGTGCGACAGATGTAGGTTAGCGTCGCTGTTACGTACCCCTTGGGCCACTCAGTGAGATGCCGTAGTTGAACATTAGCTAGATATGTACTTGCTTGGAGCGATCCTGTGGTGTCGGAGCTGGACACTTGGAGACTGTTGAGCTTTGTTGTCGGAATTGGATGGTGCGTGAGGCTGAGTGCCTTGATGTCGCTCACGTACTTGAATTCTGAGTCAGAGTGGGAATCGATGAGGAGTGTCTGGCGGGAAATTCACAGTTGCAAGACCTTTGGCTCTCACGGAAATCCACCGGAAAGGGTTGAGCACCGTGACGCGATGACGAATATCCGTGTCGATTTTTCCAAATCTGCCTCCTGAGGGTTTCCGAATGCCAAAGGGTTTCATTGATGGGAAAGCTATCTCACAAAGGTTAGACAAAGGTTAAGAACCGCTCATCTATACCCAACTGGTGATTGTTAGATTTTCTAAAAATTCTGCATAAGAACCTACCAAACCTGTATAAGAACTGAGCATATACGAGAAGGCTAGATTCTTATACAAATGTTGTATGAGACCTTACAATGTTGCAAGCTTTTCTTACAATATTTGTTTGTGAGCTTTCATTTTTTGTATTAGAATCTAAGAATTTCTCATATGCCCAATCATACAGTCGCTTGTTGGATGTATAAAACCTGTAGGATATTATAACAAACCACCTAATTTTTGACATTGGACAACATCTTACCCGAAGGTACTGGATGCTAAATCAGAATTAAAAATTTGGGGACCGTCCCGAAATCATGTTTGATTTCAAACGCTACTCTCGCGGGATTTTGGAGATTTATATACCAATCGACTCGAAAATACTCCAGAAATTTGTAAATTTCATTTAAACTTGAGATTATTTACGACAAACTATTGAAAATTTTAATTCTTGTCATACCCAGTAAAAATTTCAAAATCAACCAATCCTAACATTCCTAACACGGACATCAGATCATTGTAAGTTACGGGCCTTTTGGTCCAACACAAGTTTTTCTTTGTGTACAAAAGTAGCAGTGCCTGCTTCGCGCGAGTCATTCACAACACGCGCGTCGAGGTCCACCTGAACAGGCAGCACTGGTTCTCACCGAAACAAAACTAAACGAAACAAGGCATGGCATCAGAGCCGGCTACTGAACGGCATCAAAGCTAGCGGCAGCAAGGCAGCGTAAATAAGACGCTGACGAGGAGGCGGTAAATGAGGCGGTAGCGGAGGCGGAGGCGGCGGCAGCAAGTCATCATCATCATCATCATCGAACTCGACAACAGCCGAAGCTGTAAGTTTCCCGTCTGACGCGCTACAACATAAGCTCAACGTTTATAAGATTTAGGCCAGCGTCCGCCTCCTGTTGCCAAACTAGCTGGTCAAGCACGACGTCTGGACGAATCAATACCGTCACCAAGTACACCAGCTCCAGATGAACACCATCGACGACGAAAAGTACACCTAACCAGCTTTTTTAAGTCCCACAGCCACACTCGCAGAAAAAGAAGGTGATAGGTGGACATTATAGTAATTGAAAGCAAATAAAGCAAATGGAATTCCAATTCGTTCTCCGCGGATTCTTGAAAAGATGGCTCACGAGAGCGAGAAAGAAGCTTTCTTGAATCTAATTTAATAAGCCCATTAGTCAAATGGGCTACTAATATGCAAATATTATGGGCACCCATTACGAAGGATGAAGGGCACGACCGCACGACCCACGCCGCCGATGTAAAAAAAATTCTGCAGTAACTGCGCCTTTCCGAAGGAAATAGTTGACGCGCGCAGAAAACCAGCTTTCTTGTAGCTTAGCTTAGCTTGATTCACTGTACCCATCGTAGTAGCTAGTCGTGATTGACCAAGCAACAAAAAATAATGCACAGCTCACTAATTGAATAGTTTTCTCGAGACTAGAAAGTTTAAGGGACTAGAGACTTTTTTCGCAAGCTGTCATGATAAAAAACTGATTCAGAAGGCTATTCCGCATGATAAATTTATTTTAAAAAGCTCCAAACGCGAGGAACACTGGTTCTGATGATGCATTTTAACTTGTTCTACATAATTGTACGATCTCCAACACAAAATGAGCCAGAAAAATTCGAGAATCATCACTTCTCTGTGGGGGCTGCTTATCCGATTCGGTGTTTCCCTTTCTTTTTTCGTTGTTCGTTAGCTATTGAGGGCGATTTCTGAAAACCCTGCTTCTTCTGAGCATCTTGAAAACACACTTTCAAGCATGTTGAAAGAAGAATCCGAGCCTCTTGAAAGGAGGCTTACGAGACACTTAAAAGGAAACTTACGAGGCTCTCGAAAAAAGCTTTGGAGTCTTCTAAAAGGAGGCTTCCGAGCCTCTTGAAAGTTGGCTTCCGAGCGTCTTGAAAGACGGCTTTCGAGCCACTTAAAACAAGGCTTCTGAGCCTCTCGAAAGTACACTATCGAGCCTCTTTAAAAAAAGTATTCTTAGCCTGTTGAAATAACGCTTTCGAGCCTTTTGAAAGGAGCCTTCCGAGTCTTCTGAAAGCAGGCTTTTGAGCCTCTCGAAAGTACGCTTCCAAGCCTCTTGAAAAGCTTTCCGAGCCGCTTGAAAGTAGTCCGACTAGGAAGGCAAAACAAGATTATAACATGATTGTAACAACATCAGTTATTTATAACAACCGTTGATATAATCGATGATAAATTATTATCACATTTTTTCTTAACAAAATTATAACAGAATTAGTTATTAACTAAATTAATGATTTCGTGTGTGTTACTTCTACGCGAAGTTAAACGATTTACAATGATATGGAAATGCTAATATCATCTTCCAAACTTGGACGTACATGTTCATGATAGCATTAGAGGCGAAAGTTTAGAATTGATAGTTCCGTTAGGATACGGCAGGCATGAAGAATGTTTTTATAGAAGTCGATTTGAAAGCGAGCGGAGGGCAATATTTGTGATGGCACATATCACATGACCTTCCTTCTGCCAAGCTCCCGTATGAAGGGGGAGGGAAAAATATCAGTTGTTTATGCGTATCACTATAATCTGTGCGCTGTACAGGTATTGAAAAGCACGTTAATATTTTGTGGTAATTTATTGAGTTTGATACCTTTTGAAATGTTTGTGTACTTTGTACAAAATCAGATCTGAGCGAATGAGTTGGCTCTCCGCAAAAAAAAAGAAGTGAACAGCAAGAAAAAGAAGTCGATTTGATGTATGACATTTGAACCTTAAAGGTAATTGCAAGAAGCAGTTGTTGACGGCGATGGCTCCACCGTAAGATGCTTGGGTGGTTGGAAAACGTCTGGACGTCTGCTTGCTCCACTTCATCTGGCGAATCCGCAACTTGATTATGTTCCAAAAAGAATCGTTTGATTGGCTTTGCCGTGCACTTCCGTCTCTCCCGTGCATCATGGTACAGCTGGCACATCCCTTAGGGTCTGTCTCATTTGGAGAATTAAAGTGACAGTTCAAAAATTAAAAAATCACTCGATCATAAGAATGGCTGGTGCTACCCAGCAATTCCAATAAGACATCGATGAAAAATGATTCGATATCTGTCAAAAGTAATCTTGCTCTGCGAGCAGGGTTAAACCACAGACAAACAGACATAACACATTGAACATTTACTCATCAAATTCATTGTCGTTCAAACACCAACGCCATCTGTTGGTTTTAGTTAGTTGGGCAAATCACGAACCAGATGGCGGTAGTGAACAAACGTCAAACTCGAGCAAAAACGATGCGCGCGCCACGAGTGATCGTTTGGCCAACTAGTGATTATTTGAATTGACCAGTAAATCAGTGAACGAGGGAAATTTGACGAGTGTTATGTCTGTTTGTCTGTGGTTAAACGATAATTATTGAAATGTCACTTTTAAGTTTAATTTCAGTTTAATTCTCCAAATGAGTCAGACCCTTAGAGCTGCTGGATTGCAACACAATTGTTCCACTAACTATATTTGTTTTATTGAAAAGTAAGAGATTTAAATGAAAAATATTGCTTCCTGAAGATGCTGATGACACTCGCGAATCCATGACAATTATACTCGCGACACTCGCAAAAATACTACCGAGAACAACCGCAAGGGACGCCTTGACCGAGATGAAAAAAAAATCGTTGCTGTCAAGTTTGCGTAACGTAACGAAAATTTATTGATTTCGGATATTTGGGTCATGATTTCATGACCTTGAGTCATGATTTCATGAGTCTGAGTCATAATTATATGACTCTGAATCATGATTGCACGACTCAGCCACATTATATTTTGTTTATGAAAATGCGAATGCATGTCATAACGCTCTGACAAACATATTATGAAAAACCTAATTTTTAATTAAAAATAATCATCGTTTGGGTCATGATATCATGAATTGTAGACATGATATCATGAAGCAACAAGTTTTATGATTTCATGACCTTTTCGTCATGAATCTAGCAACGGATTTTTTCCCGTGTATGTTAGAAAAACTGTTCAACTCAGTAACACAATATGATATAAATTTGATATTCTCTCCTGATTGGGACGCTTCTGAGCTTTTGAAGGGAAGCTTCCGAGCCTTTCGAAAGGAGCTTATTTGGCCTCCTGAAAGAAGTCCTCCGAGCCTCTTGTAAGATATCCTCCGAGCCTCTTGAAAGGAGGCATCCGAGATGCATAGAATTACCATATTACCTTATCATATTATACAACATTTTGTTTGAAATAGGTAGATGCACTGAACATTTTTAAAATTAGTTCATTAGACGTTTTGTCCTTTTGATTTTTCGTCGCATAGTCCTTCGGCCTACATACACAGTGTAACACTGTACTGATTGTGAAGGGCTGCATTCAACAGGCTTCGTTTCGTTGATCGCTATGCATATTATGTATAAGGCAAAGTTTTAAAATAAAAAAAATACCAAATTGTCGAAACTTTATCAGTATGTTTTGATTGGAACTGTAATAAATCCACCATTATACATTGTTGTCCGAGGTACCCCCTGGGACACATGTACTCCAGGTTGAGAACCGCTACTTTAAATGACTGGAAATGCCCAATACGGAAAATAATTCGGTTCTTTTCAGAACTACAATAACTTTCCTCAAAATGTAAATCATAATCGCTTGGCGACACCAGAAAATTGCCTTCAGCAAAAGAATCACATTCGCATTGATGGCGTTTGGCAAGTTATCGAAAGGCTGATGTTGGGATATGTAGCAGCCAAGTGGAATTTTGTCGCACGATTCTTATTTGCGATTTAGTACCCTTAGTGATTGGAAATGCGCATTATAGCAAATAAATCGGTTTTATCGGAACCCAATTTTATACAAGGAAAGGTTGAGTCGAGACGAATTCTCCTCAAAGTGTGTCAGCTTGGCGACGGAGAGATACGCTGAAAAATTGTGTTATCGTGGATGGCGTAGCAGTCAATAGAAAATTTTTATACGGATTTTCATTTCGGTTTTGTAGGAAGAAGGCGTAGGAAGGCGCATTATTCAAAATAAATCGATTCTTTCCAAGACCACAAGCTGATCACAAAAGAAAGCTGACCCGAGAAAAAATTTCTTTAAAGTACAAAACACAATCCCACGGCGACGGCAGAAATATCAATCGCAACAAAATCCTTACGTTGTCTTACGTCTACCTTGCGGTCGTCTCTTAATTGTACACAACCCTTCTGATTTTTTCTATTACTATCATGCGTTGCTCACTGCTAAAAAAATACAAAAATGATAAACCTAGCGATTTGCTTTCCAAATCTTTGTGTTTGATTATTATTGATATGGGCGCATGTTATGCATTCAAGGAGCTGTACTACCGCGATTCGCATAAGTGTCCCATGCCGGTTTTTGACGATTTTGATATTCTTCCAGAAATAAGCTTAAAATGATCTCATCTTCAAGAAAAAACTGATTAAATAATTGTTCTAGAAATTTTAAAATCAAAACCCATTTGTGTTGTCCCATCTTGCTATTTATTCGCAGTCAAATCCAGATTTTGAAACAATTTGGCACAAAAAATAAATATAATTATGACCCATTCAATAGTTTCATAGCAATGTATACAAATAAAGAATATTATGTCAAATTTTTAGAAAGATTGCATGTTTTATCAATTTATAAGATTTTTTTGCATTTCTCCACGTAAAACGAGTTTTTCCAGCAAGAAAATTTTTGCAGGCTATATAGGTAACAACAATAACACACAAAACAAAATTTATTCTTTACAGGTGGCGCCTACGTTGATTGTTTTTTCTTGTTGAAAATTTACTTGCCGCATGACAACAGTATATATTAAATTTGATGTGTAGTATCGAGAGCTTCCTCCCAGGTGTAGCCCTATCAGTTGACTTCACTAACAAAATCTTTTTCAACTTATTCAAAAGCTTTCACAATGCATTCCAATCGTCAACACCGTCCTCATTGACGTAAATAAGGGGGGCGCTTAGCCCTTCCTAGAAAAAAAATAGCCACCTCTAGAATTTGAAAAGAATTTAGGGGCCCTCCTTAGTCGTGCGGTAAGACGTGCCATGCGATAAGACGCGCGGCTACAAAGCAAGACCATGCTGAGGGTGGCTGGGTTCGATTCTCGGTGCCGGTCTAGGCAATTTTCGGATTGGAAATTGTCTCGACTTCCCTGGGCATAAAAGTATCATCGTGTTAGCCTCATGATATACGAATGGAAAAATGGTAACTTGGCTTAGAAACCTCGCAGTTAATAACTGTGGAAGTGCTTAGTGAACACTAAGCTGCGAGGCGGCTCTGTCCCAGTGTGGGGATGTAATGCCAATAAGAAGAAGAAGAAGAATTTGAAAAGGAGTGATATCAATTTTTAACGTATTGCATGATGAATTCCTGAAAAGCTTTGAAGACATAAGAGTTATCTCCCATATAAACCCTATCATAATGAAATGAGTGGAAGACAAATGAGCTTGTTTCTCATTTCTGAGAAAGATTCCTGTGTGGCAGTGAAATTGCACTTGGTGTTAATTATGAAAAGGCAATATCTAATTAATAGATCAATATGAATCAAAGCAATCGTGGTACTGCGTCAGCAGACTTCCGCTTGCCTGACAGCATGATAATCTCCACAATTCCTATCAGCATTCGAGAAGGATTTTCATCAGAATCCGGGAGGAGATCCCATCAGAATCCGAGAAGAATTCTCATTGGAATTCCTTAAAGAATTCTTTTCATTCCTTTCATTCACACTGGATTCCTTTGTGTTTTGTGTATCGTTGAGAGATACCCTTGAGAATCTGTGGGTGCTACTCTTTATAATGCAGGAAGGATTTGCTTCAAAATTTCTCGTTGATTTGCTTCGAAGTCGTTCGTAAATTTGTTTCGGGATCGTTTGGAGATTTGTGTTGACGGAGTCTCTCAACGGTTTGCCTCGGAATTCCTCGAAAATGTAATTTGCTTCGAAATCTTTCAACGATTTGCTTTAACATTCTTTCGGAATCACTAGAGAATTCTTTACGGAATTTCCGGGGGATTAATTCAAAGTCCGTCGACGATTTGCGTCGGAATTCCTTGACGATTTGCTTCTACATTCCTGGAACATTGCCCACGAAATCCCTGGAACACGCACGTTGAAATTCCTACAGGATTTCCAACGGAATCTCTGGAACTCCTGAAACATTCGCAACAGGATTCTAAGAATATTCACGTCGGAATTCCTGGAGGATTCCATTCGGGATACCCAGAAGATTCTCATTGGAATCCATGGAACATTCCCTTCGGACTACATGGAACATTCCTGTCGAAATGTTCTGGTTGGTTGTCATCCCTGGAGGTTTCCTTCGGCATTCTTGGAGGATTCTTGTCGAAATCTTCTCGTCGGAGTCTCTGAAACATTCCCGTCGGAATGTAATGTAGCAATATATTTTTTATTCATTTGAGATAGATGGAATATTTATGAAATAGGCAAAAACTTTTCACTGCCTATCGGTAGGAACTAGAGATGTCGCAAATTAATCGATTACTTCGATTAATCGATTAATCGTTGTGATAACCGATTAATTTTGAATCGATTACTACTCAACGATGAATCGATTCAATAATCGACAAGAATCGAGAGTAATCGATTAGTTACTAATCGATTAATTGGGATTTTACGACATCTCTAGTAGGAACCTGACGACAATCCGTCACATATTGTCCTTTGAGTGTGCGGGACAAAGCCGAGCACTACAACACTTAGACGCAACAGCCAAACGCTATCAGTCAGTGATGAACTTTATAATTATTTAAAAAAAACATACGCTATCAATTTGAGCCATTGTAGCAATCATCGGCTGGTAAACAAACATACTTCGATACTGTGGGCTACAACAGAAAGCACGTGCTTGAGAAAAAATTATATGGATGAGTGTTATTGATCCGTATTAATCACTTTACCACTAAGATGATTTAATAAGATGGTAAAATGTTAGAGATTTTTTTGAAAGAAGCTCAAAACAAAGAAAATAGTCGAGTCAAGTACGAGACACTGAAGACGACCTTACTGTTGAGATCGAAATACGTATCTGTCAAGATACAATTAAGTGGTGGAATTAAATGGGATTGTACAAACTCATCTTATGACAAGTGAAGACATTCCACTAAAAAGCTCAAAATAATTTTCTTAACAAAAAGAAAATAGCTGAAGGGGCTATAGCACTGTTCTTAACGCAATCTCACGGCTACCAAAAGTTATTGACGCCAATGAGAAATTATATATAGGGGAACGGTTCGGCACTTCATCCCATAGCTCCTATTTCCATCCCATCAAAAACAAAGCAATGAAAAGGAATTTGGTTTGTTTCTTATTTTGTGATTTTTTTCACCAGTGAGCACGCGTGTTAGCAAAAAGAAGCGACGAGATTGGTGCTGTATTTCTTTGTTTTGCGATGAGATGAATATATGTTCAGTGAGATGGAAAACGGAACAGTTTCCCTATGTAAATTGTACAGGCATTAAGATTTTTGTAATTCAACACTTGCATTATACAAACTCACAATTCTGAAATCGATTCTTGCGATATATTGGATCATGTTAATTTTGCCTTAATTTTAACCCAATATTCAAAATGGGAAATACGATTAGCGCATGGTTTCAAACTGCGTACAATTTTGGACGCCCAGCTGCTTTGGAGCGCTTCCTTCATGTCACTTCACTTCCTTCATTTCACGTTTTGCGCATTCACGCCAACAACCATCGCTTTCCTATAAACCGCAAAGTTCGAGGTGTGTCCGACTGACCATCAAATAGGCGAGCGCGCGGTTTTGTTTCTTATTTGTTCCGACGAGCGAGCAGCGGCGATCTCTGCTCTGTGGATTGTCTTGATGCTCGCTTTCAAAGTCAGGACAGCGCCCGTATCTACCGCGCTTGGCGATTGTAACACTCGCTAAAATTAGTTTCTTTTAGGATTTACGACGACTGTTTGCTTCTACTTAGCATTCAAATGTAAACTGAGTGAAATATACTGACTGTTTGGTTACTGGCGGCTATAAATAGCATTTTATTTATTCAACCAATGTCAGCTTGTGTGAGCTGATAAGAGCTATGTGCGCTAGAAAATGGGCGAATATGAATCGCGGAATGTTCTCCGATCCACGAAAGTAATCCGAATACCGACTAATCGGCCCATGCATGATAATCCATCATAAAGTGACCGGCTGGAATGATGATGCGTTTTGATGGATGTGAAACTCGAGCGCTTTCGCTGCTGTAATTGAAACGTTGCCATTACGCGACAGCGATATCAGTGTCAATAATCAAGAATATTTACGATTTCTTTGATGCAGATATCGGTTATCAGCTGGTTATATCGGGAGACGGTTTAATTATAACCAGGCTGCAAATAATTGCACACTTCAGAGGATTATCTTGCTGAGCCAGCATGGTACCACCAAGTTTATGGCTCGCCGTATGAATTATCAAGCTTAATTTATGGCCGTTTTCTTTTTATTTTTCCTTTTAAAGGTACAACAACCTCAATTACGCGCTTCATTGCAGATTAAAAAAAGATGCAAGGTTATCAGTCGTTTTTGTGAAATATAGCTCAGGAGCCAAATCAAATCAAAGTTAATCAAACGGTGAATGATGAATCAAATTCAGAGTCTAAAGATTTGTTTTCTTGAAAGAATATTTTCTAAAAGGTAAATATAGATTTGATTATCACTCCGGACAGGTCTCACACTTATATAAATATGTTTCACAGATTTTATATTTGCTAATTGATTGGACATACCTGTGTCGAATTATATTCATGTGAGTTGATTCCAATATATGCAACTGTGGAGAAAAACAAAGAGAAACATCATGAAGTATTAACTTGACGTCGAAGTTATGTATGTGTAATTTTGAATATTTCAGGTACAATATGTATGGCAAATAGGATCTACTGAAGAAAGTAAAACTCGTTTAATGATTTTGTGCGAAATAGGCCACCGATAACGATGTTTATTGTCTATCCAACTAACAATCGAGGTTGTATCAAAGTTTTATAGCGTACTTCAGAACCTAATCTCAACACCTCCCATGCAGACCTCCCAGTTCTTATATACCGCTGTACAACCATGTCACGGTCAGTTGGCCCAGTTTTATTGCAATCAATAAAGCCTGTTATGCGTTCCAGTTCAGAAGCAACAACTTTATAATACATATACTGTAAATCTCACATAAAACATGGTTCATAAAACCTTCTCCAGAATTGGTGGTTTTGAGAACCAAGATATAACCATGAAACGATTACTTTATGACGTCAATTCAACCTATAAGCTAATAAATGAACAGCTGTCAAAGCTCATGTTGATTATAGGTTTATTTTTTTTTGTATCGCAAAAACAATGTCTTTCTGCACGCAATGCATGGATACTATCCATTGGATAGTAATCAGGAACAAAAAAGATTAGGAATAACCATGAATTTTTTTTTCCTGTTGAAGTCATGAAAAATAATTAGTTTAAATGAAAGCGCTTCATTAATTCATATTATTTAGTGTTTTAAAATGTTAAATTAGTTGTCATATTCAATTACTACTGAAGCAAATAACACATTGATATTTTAGACACTTATCAGGGTGACAAATTATTGTAATATGAGTATTTTCTCAGAATGAGAGAAAAAGGAATTTCATAAAATGCGTAAAAGAGCGATTCCCAATAATCTTAGAGTTGAAATGCTTCAGAATTCTATGAAAAAATCCCAAGAACTTCTGCAGGAAGAATCGCGGATGGCGGATTTCTCAGAAATGAATTTTCCAGAATTCCGTGAGAAGAAAGATCCCACGAAGGGATTTAAAAAAATGGTACCAGGTGGATTTTCTGGTTTGTTCTTCTTCTTCGTCTTTAATTGCTCCCCATTTCAACTGGAACTGGCCTGCTTTTCAACTCCACAGTTATTAATTGAAAGCTTTTCTATGCCCGCCATTGCATGAGTATGTACATATTTTGTGTGGCAAGTGCAATACGATCCATAGAATTGAATTTGGTGAGCTTCTTCTTCTTATTGGCATTAAATCCCCACTGCGAAGTTTCTAAACCAATTACCATTTCTTTGCATTCATATTAGACTTGTGCACCGCCACCGTCAAAAACGAATCGGCACGCCGCCGCATGAAAAACTTCCATGTAGAATTCCAAAACTAATCTCCTAAGGAATCTTGGAGAAATGTTTTGGGAAATACCTGGATTAATTTCTGGAGGAATTCGCAATTAAATTTCCATAAGTATACCTAGAAAAACTTCCAGAGATATTTCCAGAAAAATACCGTTGCGATAGAAATTCTTCGTTAGATTCTAAAAGAGTTTAGTGGAAATTTGTGGAGAGTCCACGAAGTAATTTATGAAGAGTTCTTGGAAGAATTTCTAAAGGACCTCCATGGACAGTTGAAGAAAAAATTCCTTGAGGAAAAGCTGCTGAATATGCTATAAGGAATATCCGTTAAAAATCTAAATAATCCGCAGGTTAGTTACTGGATTAATTCACGGTAAAATTTCGTAACAGCTCCTATGGAATATCTGAGCTCCAGAGAAATTTTTAAACGGATTTCGGAGGATTTACTTCAAAAGCTTCTGGAAGAATTTCAGCAGGATTCTACGAAGGAATTATCTGAGGACCTTTGGATGAACTTCCTGAACAAAATATGAAGTAATTCCCGGAGAAACTTACGAAAAAAAATCTTAAAGAAACTTCTTGGAGAAATCTTGATTAAAATTGTGTAGGAATTCCTGGAGAAAAACCTTGACGAAATCCTGGAGGAACTTCTGGACGAAATCCTGGAAAAATTTCTGGATGAAATTTCCGATAAACTTTAGGACGAAATCCTGGAGAAACTTTCGGACGAAATCCTGGAGGATCCAGAGGAAATCTGGAAGAAATCCCGGAGGAACTTCTGGACGAAATCCTGGAGAGACAACCGGACGCAATCCTGGAGGAACTTCCCGATGAAATCCTGGAGGAACTACCGGACGAAATCCTGGAAAAACTTCCGGAAGAAATCCTAACGAAACTTCAGGACAAAATCCTGGAGGAACTTTCGAATGGAATTCTGCTGGAAATCATAGAGGAACTTCCGGACGACAAACCTGGAGGAACTTCCAGACGAAATCCTGAAAGAACTTCCGGACGAAATCCTGGCAGAACTTACGGACAAAATCCTGGAGGAACTGCCAGACGAAATCCTGGAGAAATTTCCGTAGGAATTCCAGGGTGAACTTCCGGAGGAATATCGGAGGAACTTTCGTACAAAATCCTTGAGAAACTTTCGGACGGAATTTATGGACGAAATTCTTCTAGACAAAATCCTGGAGGAACCTCCGGACGAAATCCTGAAGGAACCTCCAGACGAAATTCTTGATGAACTTCTGGACAAAAACCTGGAGAAATTTTCGGACTCCAGGAGGAACTATCGGACAAAATCTTGAAGGAACTTCCGTATAAAATCTTGGAGGAACTTTCGAACGAAATCTTGGAGGAATTTCCAGACGAAATCATGGAGGAACTTCCGGACGAAATCCTGGAGAAACTTCCGGACGATATACAGGAGAGACCTCCGGTCTTGGTGGAAATTCTAGACAAAATCATGGAGGAATTTCCGACGAAATCCTAGAGGTACTTCCGGACGAAATCTTGGAAGAACTTCCGGACAAAATCCTGGAGGGACTTCCGGACGAAATCCTGGAGGAACTTCCGAACAAAATCCTCGAGGAACTCACGAACGAAATCCTGGAGAAACTCCAGGACGAAATCTTGGAGGATCTTCCAGACGAATTCCTGCAGGAATTTCAAAATCAAATGCTGGAGGAATTTCCAAATGGAATCCTGAAGGAACCTTCGAACGAAAACTTTTAGGAACTCTCGATAGAAATCCTTGAGGAATTTCCGGATGACATCCTGGAGGAACTTACGAACGAAATCGTGCAGGAACTTCATAATCAAATGCTGGAGAAGTTTCCAAACAAAATCCTGAAGAAACTTTCTAACGAAATCTTTTAGGAACTTCCGGACGAAATCATGGAGGAAAATCCCGACGACATCCTTGAGGAACTTCCGGACGAAATCCTGGAGGAACTTCCGGACGAAATCCTGGAGGAACTTCTGGACGAAATCTTTGAGGAACTTCCGGGCGAAATCATGGAGGAACTTTCATACAAAATCCTGGAGGAACTTTCGGACGAAATCTTGGAAGAACTTCCGGACAAAATCCTGGAGGGACTTCCGGACGAAATCCTCGAGGAACTCACGAATGAAATCCTGGAGAAACTCCAGGACGAAATCTTGGAGGAACTTTCGGACGAAATCCTGCAGGAATTTCATAATCAAATGCTGGAGGAACTTCCAAATGGAATCCTGAAGGAACCTTCGAACGAAATCTTTTAGGAACTCTCGAAGGAAATCATGGAGGAAAATCCGGACGACATCCTTGAGGAACTTCCGGACGAAATCATGGAAGAACTTTCGGACGAAATCCTGAAGGAACTCCGGACGAAATCCTGGAGGAACTTTCGGATGACATGAGGAACTGCAGGAACATTATAATCAAATGCATGAGAAGTTTCCAAAAGAAATCCTCAAGAAACTTTCGAATGAAATCTTTGAGGAACTTCCGGACGAAATCATGGAGGAAAATCCGGACGACATCCTTGAGGAACTTCCGGACGAAATTCTGTAGGAACTTCCGGACGAAATCCTGGAGGGACTTCTGGATGAAATCCTGGAGGAACTTGCGGATGACATCCTGGAGGAACTTCCGGATGAAATCCTGGAGGAACTTCCGAACGAAATCCTAGAGGAACTTCCGGATGAAACCTTGGAAGAGCTTTCGGACGAAATCTTGGGAGGACTTCAAGACGAAATCTTGGAGGAACTTCCGGATGACATCCGGGAGGAACTTCTGAACGAAATCCTCGAGGAACTTACGAACGAAATCGTAGAGGGACTCCAGGACGAAATCCTGGAGGAGCTTCCGGACGAAGCCTGGAGGAACTTCTGGATGACATCCTGGGGGAACTTCCGAACGAAATCCTGGAGGAACTTCTGGATGGCATCCTGGAGGAACTTCCGGACAAAATACTGGAGGAACTTCTGGACGAAATCTTGAAGGAAATTCCGGACGAAATCCTGAAGGAACTTCCGGACGAAATCTTGGAAGAACCTCCGGACGAAATCCTGGAGGGACTTTCGAACGAAATCCTGGAGGAACTTCCGAATGACATCCGGAAGGAACTTCCGAACGAAATCCTCGAGGAACTAACGAACGAAATCGTGGAGGGACTCCAGGACGAAATCCAGGAGGAGCTTCCGGACGAAAGCCTGGACGAACCTCCGGACGAAATCCTCGAGGAACCTCTGGACGAAATCGTGGTGGAACTTTCAAACCAAATCCGGAAGGAACTTCATAATGAAATGCTGGAGAAATTTCCAAACGAAATCCTGGAAGTTTCCAAAAGAAATCCTGAAGAAACTTTCGAATGAAATCTTTTAGGAACTTCCGGACGAAATCATGGAGGAAAATCCGGACGACATCCTTAAGCAACTTCCGGACGAAATCCTGGAGGGACTTCTGGATGAAATCCTGGAGGAACTTGCGGATGACATCCTGGAGGAACTTTCGAACGAAATCAGGAAGGAACTTCTGCACGAAATCATGGAGGAAAATCCGGACGACATCCTTGAGGATCTTCCGAAATTCTCGAGGAACTTCCGAACGAAATCCTGGAGGGACCGCCGGACGAAATCCTGGAGGAACTTCCAGCCGAAATCCTGAAGGAACGTCCGAATGAAATCCCCGAGGAACTTACCAACGAAAGCCTGGAGGATCTTTCGGACGAAATCCTGAAGGAACTTCCAGACGAAATCCTGGAGGAACTTCCACATCCTGAAGGAACTTCATGATCAAATGCTGGAGGAATTTCCAATCGAAATCCTGGACTCGCGGACAAAATCTTTGAGGAACTTCCGGACGAAATCATGGAGGAACTTTTGTACAAAATCCTGGAGGAACTTTCGGACGAAATCTTGGAGATACTTCCGGGTGAAATCCTGAAGGAATTTTCGGACGATATCCTGGAGGAACTTCAGGACGAAATCCTGGAGGGACTTCCGGACGAAATCCTGGAGGAACTTCCGGATGACATCCTGGAGGAACTTCCAAACGAAATCCTAGAGGAACTTACGAACGAAATCCTGGAGGGACCCCCGGAAGAAATCCTGGAGGAACTTTCAGGCGAAATCCTGGAAAAACTTCCGAATAAAATCCTCGAGGAACTTACGAACGAAATCATGGAGAATCTTTCGGACAAAATTCTGAAGGAACTTCCAGATGAAATCCTGGAGGAACTTCATGATCAAATGCTGGAGGAATTTCCAAACGAAATCCTGGAGGAAATCTTTGAGGAACTTCCGGACGAAATCATGAAGCAACTCTCGTACAAAATCCTGGAGGAACTTTCGGACGAAATGTTGAAGGGATTTTTGGACGAAATCCTGGAGGAACTTCCGGACGTAATCCTGGAGGGACTTCCGGACGAAATCCTGGAAGAACTTCCGGATGACATCCTGAAGGAACTTCCGAACGAAATCCTCGAGAAACTTCCGGACGAAATCCTGGAGGATCTTTTAGACGAAGTCCTGGAGGAACTTCCGGACTAGATCCTGGAGGATCTTCCTGACAAAATTCTGGAGGAACTGCCGGACGAAATCCTGGAGTAACTTTCGGACGGAATCCTGGAAAAACTTCAGGAAAAAAAGGGATTCGTTGAGGTACTTCTGAAGAAATTCCGGAGAATATTTGACGATTTAAATTGGTCCACAGTTTGACGCTGCCACGCCAACGCCGCAGGCTGAAAATGATCTATCACGCCGCCCCCGTCAAAATTTCAATCGGCGCACAGGTCTAATTCGTATATCGAATCGAATTTCAAACCGAAAATTGGGTATACCGGCACCGGGAATCGAACCCAGCCACCCTCAGCACGGTCTTGCTTTGTATTCGCGCTCTTACCGCTAAGCTAAGGAGGGCCCCTCAAAGGAATTGGAGAAGCGTTTGAATTTTTTGGAGAATTTCTCCTTTTGAAACTCTGGGAAATTCCTCCATCAAGAATTTCTTCTACAGAAATTCTTCGGAATACTCATTCGAAGTTTTGCAAGGCGATTCCTTCCGCACGAATTTTGGGGAATCCCGCCTGAAAAATTCCCGAAACTCCTGAAAAAAGTGAAAGTACCTTAGGTAAATATTTTCATAGTATTCCTGAAGGAACATTAAGCAGCATTCAATATAAATTATGCTTATCGTCATTAGTAGTTCCTATTTAGGAAATGCGAATGTTTAAAAAAGGTATTGTTCCGATCCGAGCCACCACTGAGAGCAACTATCAAAATCTGAGCCAGATGAGCATTGTTTTCGTTAAAATGAAAGGGATTTTACAAAAAGTTTTGTTGAATAAACAATTTGTTTTACTTTCGCAAGTAGACATTGTAAGTAACAACTTTGCTGAATCGTCTGGAAAAGTCTCCGCTCATCTCTTCATATATGTAGGATCCCAACTTAACAGCACGTAGAGTGGCATCTTCAGGAGGAATCGACCAGGATGGAATTATTCTGGAACTTTTCCACTATCTCCGATAGCAAAGACTTTTCATCATAGTCATAGTTTTCATGCTCCGTAAAATCTTCGTGTTTCCCAGATTGCTTCACCTATCTGAACCCACTATAAATATTATTTCTCGAGTCGGACATATTTTTGATCAACAGGGCCTTCTTAAATTACTAACATCATTACCATGCTGGCAAATGTAGACAAGGGAGATGAATCAATACGTGATCCAATGCTACTGGACATACACAAGGATGAAGACGGATATATTCGACAGACAGGTGATGGTGGAGATTTTGAATTCCCGATTTTCTTGGTTTGCATACCATTTTGACCTTTGACCTTGTACAAGTTGACAGGAAGCTAAATCGGCAGGGAGGCAGGAAGGAAGCTAAATCGGAAGTTCGGCATGAAGATAAATCGTAGAGGAATCCAGAGATCATAACGGATGTCCTTATTCCTGCCAAGGTACCTGATATTAAGGTCTAGTACAAAAATATGAAGCGGGTAACTCTCATCCACATTACTGTACCGTTAAACCAAAATGCCCAAAAGAACATTCTTCAATTAGATTGTGACCTACCAGTACTTGGTGGAGTAGTTGAAACAGATGCGTCTTCTGGAGGATGTGCTTATCATTCCGAATGCTATCACATCTATCGGAATCATCCATAAGTCTTTTCTGCAATCCTTAGAACAACTGGAACTATCTCACAACCTCCAACGTATCCAAAAGGCGAGGTTCTTGGAACATGCAGCACAAGAAGGTATCTGAAACACGACATCTACTACATCTGGAGCAGACACTATTGTATGATTGATTCGACTAAAAATAATTTAGTTGTAAATCTCAAATTCATTCAGAATCATTGGCGCTTTTATTCACCCAAACCGGATCTGCCGATCAATACATTGCTCTAATGATGGCAATGCAATCCATCGAGGCGGAATTCCAAGAATGCGCTATATTTAGAGACATATCGGCCCCCATAAAAATCAGCAACACCTTTATCCTCGGAATGATCTCATTGCAACATGTCGAAAAGTATTTCTGGTTTTTATTTTTCTTTCGAAGTGCAAATTAATTCTAATTAAAGTGGAATGTGTACCAAATTGATTTGCTTTCAACAGTTTAACCTCGTTTTATCGCCATCGTACGAAACGCACCCTTCCTGTGCCTCCGGTGCCTGCCGATTGGAAGATTGGTAACCACTCTCTCGTGGCTTTCGACGTCACGTCGCCTCGTGCTCGTGGTCAGCGTGGCAGCCAGCAGTGCCTTACACCAGTAGCTCACCTTTCCGCTCTTTGGTAGCGTTCTTTTATTGGTATTCAGTGTTTTTGTTTTGCACATTTTGCGTACACACTCTGGTTCAACCACATATTTGCGCGCAAAAAAAAAGAGGCTGAACGTTTATAACAGTTAAATTGCTGTGAAATAACCTCCGGTGTGTGCGTACTTAATTTCTGGTTTTCCCTTTGTATGTTTTTTTAAAGCCCGGAATCTGTTTCGTTCGCGCTTCGTTCTATGGCGAGAAAATGATCAAACGCGAAAGCAGTCGAGATTGGTATGAAAGAACAGTGCGCTGATGTGGTTGGTTCAAAGGCAGACCAGACTAAGTCGAATTTCTGTCGATTACGATTTAAACAGAATTAAATTTTACTGCTGCCATAAATTTCAATAAGGTTAATTGGAATTTCTTTTCGGTATACATAGACCTATTTGTTACATTTCCCATGTGTAATAAAAGCGAAATGAAGACTAGAGGACATCAATAACATAGTTTCATCCGGTTCAACACCAACCATGCGATCTTCTGATCATGTAGGTTTAAACACACGAACCGATTTGATTTTCTTCTTCAAGAGCGCTCATTCGCCTTGTCCAAATTTCAAGGAAATGGCAATCATGCGTGGGTGTGCCTTACATCTTACCGATCGCTACTTTTTGCGATTATTTATGCAAAGAAATTTGATACAGCAACACTGACACAAATTGGAGTTTTGAACAGTTGATGGGACAGGCAAAAAGATTGGTGATCATTCTCGATGCGGAGAACAAGCAACAATGTCCCCATCAGGACTTGTTTGAAGAAAAAAAAACCCAATTAATCACAGCAAGAGTCGTTGAGGCCTTTCTCGTGCGTTAAGGAATGGGACAACACATCTAAAAAATGTCTAAAATAGAATTTTTCAATTTTAATTACACGTATTAGAATTTATTTATTTCTGCCTTTATGTGCCCCAAGAGAGGTCACAACAAAATGCTCAGCAAACAGATTTTATTCAGCTCTCACACGATTGTCCCGAAATCTTTACTAACTGGATTAAAACAAAATGTCTTACAGTTTATGATTGTCCGCTACACGGTTGAAAGAAATGCTAGAGAATACTCCAACTTTTCCGGTACTGTCATCTACAAAATTCTTCCCTTCCGCTACTCTCCAGCAATTATTATGTTGGAAGATATTATTAATAAAATTTATTAAATTATATTGAAATTCATAATCTCCATGACTCGATTCAGTCCACCAAAAAACATTCAAAGTAAACATTTAAAATAATGATCGATAAGAAAAATAAGATAAATCGTTAAAGCTACTAAAGCCAATCTAAGTCCAACCATATTCATATTCTAATCCAATATAAATCCAATTCAAATTGAACCCAAACCCATTTAAAACCCAATCCAAATCCAATGAAAATCCAAATCCAAATCCAATCCAAATCCAATCCAAATCCAATTCAAATCCAATCCAAATCCAATCCAAATCTAATCCAAATCCAAGCCAAATCCAATCAAAATCCAATCCAATAAAAATCCAATCCAAATCTAATCCAAATCCAATCAAAATCCAATCCAAATCCAATCCAAATCCAATCCAAATCCAATCCAAATCCAATCCAAATCCAATCCAAATCCAATCCAAATCCAATCCAAATTCAATCCAAATCCAATCCAAACCAATCCAAACCAACCAAACCAATCCAAACCAAACCAATCCAAACCAAACCAATCCAAACCAAACCAATCCAAACCAATCCAAACCAATCCAAACCAATCCAAACCAATCCAAATGCAATCCAAACCAATCCAAACCAAACCAAACCAATCCAAACCAATCCAAACCAACCAAACCAAACCAATCCAAACCAATCCAAACCAATCCAAACCAATCCAAACCAATCCAAACCAATCCAAATCCCATCAAAACCAATCCAAATCTAATCCAAACCAATCCAAACCAATCCAAACCAATCCAAACCAAACCAATCCAAACCAATCCAAATCTAATCCAAACCAAGCCAAACCAATCAAAACCAATCCAACAAAAACCAATCCAAATCTAATCCAAATCTAATCCAAACCAATCAAAACCAATCCAAACCAATCCAAACCAATCCACATCCAATCCAAACCAATCCAAACCAATCCAAACCAATCCAAACCAATCCAAACCAATCCAAACCAATCCAAACCAATCCAAACCAATCCAAACGCAATCCAAACCAATCCAAACCAATCCAAACCAAACCAATCCAAACCAATCCAAACCAACCAAACCAATCCAAACCAATCCAAACCAATCCAAACCAATCAAAATCAAATCCAAACCAATCCAAACCAATCCAAACCAAACCAATCCAAACCAATCCAAACCAATCCAAACCAATCCAAACCAATCCAAACCAATCCAACTTAATCCAAACCAATCCAAACCAATCCAAACCAATCCAAACCAATCCAAACCAATCCAAACCAATCCAAACCAATCCGAACCAATCCAAACCAATCCAAATCTAATCCAAACCAACCAAACCAATCAAAACCAATCAAAACCAATCCAAATCCAACCCCAACCCACTCCCAATCCAATCCACATCCCATCCAAACCCAATCCAAACCAATCCAAACCAATCCAAACCATTCCAAACCAATCCAAACCAATCCACATCCAATCCAAACCAATCCAAACCAATCCAAACCAATCCAAACCAATCCAAACCAAACCAATCCAAACCAATCCAAACCAATCCAAACCCATCCAAATCCCGTCCCAAACCCATCCCATTCCCATCCAAATCCCAATCCAAATCCAATCCAAACCAATCCAAACCAATCCAAACCAACAAACATAATCCAAACCAATCCTAATCCAATCCAAACTAATCCAAATCCAATCCAAACCAATCCAAACCAATCCTAACCAATCCAAACCAATCCAAACGCAATCCAAACCAATCCAAACCAATCCAAACCAATCCAATCCAATCCAAACCAATCCAAACGCAATCCAAACCAATCCAAACCAATCCAAACCAATCCAAACCAATCCAAACCAATCCAAACCAATCCAAACCAATCCAAACCAATCCAAACCAATCCAAACCAATCCAAACCAATCCAAACCAACCAATCCAAACCAATCCAAACCAATCCAAACCAATCCAAACCAATCCAAACCAATCCAAACCAATCCAAACCAATCCAAACCAATCCAAACCAATCCAAACCAATCCAAACCAATCCAAACCAAACCAACCAAACCAACCAAACCAATCCAAACCAATCCAAACCAATCCAAACCAATCCAAGTCCAATCCAAACCAATCCAAACCAATCCAAACCAATCCAAACCAATCCAAGTCCAATCCAAACCAATCCAATCCAAATCCAACCAAGTCCAATCCAAACCAATCCAAACCAATCCAAACCAACCAAACCAATCCAATCCAAACCAATCCAAACCAAACCAATCCAAACCAACGCAAACCAATCCAAACCAATCCAAACCAACCAAACCAATCCAAACCAATCCAAACCAATCCAAGTCCAATCCAAACCAATCCAAACCAATCCAAACCAACCAAACCAATCCAAACCAATCCAAACCAATCCAAACCAATCCAAACCAATCCAAACCAATCCAAACCAATCCAAACCAATCCAAACCAATCCAAACCAATCCAAACCAATCCAAACCAATCCAAACCAATCCAAACGCAATCCAAACCAATCCAAACCAATCCAAACCAATCCAAACCAAACCAAACCAATCCAAACCAATCCAAACCAATCCAAACCAATCCAAACCAATCCAAACCAATCCAAACCAATCCAAACCAATCCAAACCAATCCAAACCAATCCAAACCAATCCAAACCAACCAAACCAATCCGAACCAATCCAAACCCATCCAAACCAATCCAAACCAACCAAACCAATCCAAACCAATCCAAACCAATCCAAACCAACCAAACCAATCCAAACCAATCCAAACCAATCCAAACCAATCCAAACCAATCCAAACCAATCCAAACCAATCCAAACCAATCCAAACCAATCCAAACCAATCCAAACCAACCAAACCAATCCAAACCAACCAAACCAATCCAAACCAATCCAAACCAATCCAAACCAATCCAAACCAATCCAAACCAACCAAACCAACCAAACCAATCCAAACCAACCAAACCAATCCAAACCAATCCAAACCAATCCAAACCAATCCAAACCAATCCAAACCAATCCGAACCAATCCAAACCCATCCAAACCAATCCAAACCAATCCAAACCAATCCAAACCAATCCAAACCAATCCAAACGCAATCCAAATGCAATCCAAACCAACCAATCCAATCCAACCAATCCAAACCAATCCAAACCAACCAAACCAATCCAAACCAATCCAAACCAATCCAAACCAATCCAAACCAATCCAAACCAATCCAAACCAATCCAAACCAATCCAAACCAATCCAAACCAATCCAAACCAATCCAAACCAATCCAAACCAATCCAAACCAATCCAAACCAAATCCAAACCAACCAAACCAATCCAAACCAATCCAAACCAATCCAAATTTAATCCAAACCAATCCAAACCAATCCAAACCAACCAAACCAAACCAACCAAACCAAACCAATCCAAACCAATCCGAGTCCAATCCAAACCAATCCAAATCTAATCCAAACCAACCAAACCAATCCAAACCAATCCAAACCAACCCAAACCAATCCAAACCAATCCAAACCAACCAAACCAATCCAAACCAATCCAAACCAATCCAAACCAATCCAAACCAACCAAACCAACCAAACCAATTCAAACCAACCAAACCAATCCAAACCAAATCTAATCCAAACCAATCCAAACCAATCCAAACCAATCCAAACCAATCCAAACCAACCAAACCAATCCAAACCAAACCAAACCAAACCAATCCAAACCAATCCAAACCAATCCAAACCAATCCAAACCAAACCACATCCATATCCAATCCAAACCAATCCAAACCAATCCAATCCAAACCAATCCAAACCAATCCATCCCAAACCAATCCAAACCAATCCAAACCAATCCAAACCAATCCAAACCAACCAAACCAATCCAAACCGATCCAAACCAACCAAACCAATCCGAATCCAATCCAAACCCCATCCAAACCAATCCAAACCAATCCAAACCAATCCAAACCAAACCAATCCAAACCAATCCAAACCAATCCAAACCAACCCAAACCAATCCAAACCAACCAAACCAATCCAAACCAATCCAAACCAATCCAATCCAAACCAAACCAATCCAAACCAAACCAATCCAAACCAATCCAAACCAACCGAGTCCAATCCAAACCAATCCAAATCTAATCCAAACCAATCCAAACCAATCCAAACCAATCCAAACCAACCCAAACCAATCCAAACCAATCCAAACCAATCCAAACCAATCCAAACCAATCCAAACCAATCCAAACCAATCCAAACCAATCCAAACCAATCCAAACCAATTCAAACCAATCCAAACCCAATCCAAATCCAATCCAAATCCAATCCAAATCCAATCCAAATCCAATCCAAATCCAATCCAAATCCAATCCAAATCCAATCCAAATCCAAATCCAATCCAAATACAATCCAAATCCAATCCAAATCCAATCCAAATCCAAATCCAATCCAAATCCAATCCAAATCCACTATGGTTCCGGATACAGATTTATGCGCAAAGATGCATTTTACGCCAAAACTATATTTTTAAGAAAAAATAAATGTTGTTCTTCAAAGTTGTTTGGAATAGTAAGGCCATCATTATGGTGCTTTCAAAAAATAGGGTGGTCCATCACATTTTTTTTTTATTCTACGGAATAGACATGTTATGTTCTTTAAGGTTGTAGCGCACCATATTCCAATAAATTTAGCTAAAAAACCTTTTCTGTAGCTTTTTAGTTAGCTAATTTGAAGCAATTTCACCTACTTGGATTAGGGTGTCCTTAAAAACAGTATTTTTGATCTACTTTTTTGTTTTCAATTTTACGCAAAAAAAAACGCAATTTTTGATGTGTCCAATATGCTCAATATTTTTTGAAAAAAAATGTGAAAAATAACAACAACAAAGCAACAAAAAGTAATGTCAACAATTTTTAACATAGAACTATATTTCTCGGGTACTTTCAAAAGGACGTATGTGATTTTGTAAGCAAAGATTCAAACGTCGGTTTGTCCAATCTATTGATACTCCCACGCAAACCTACACCACCCTACCTGTCTGTGGTGATGGTTTGCGTGAGAGTGCTATCAGATTGGACAAATCGACGTTTGAATTTTTGCTTGGTTTAATATATTGATAAAAATCCTCACCCTGAAAATCACATCCTTGGATCGAAACGTTGGCAATGATAGCAAAGAAAATTGCTATTACCTGTGACTGAAAGCCAAACGTAAATCAAACTATACAAATGCTTCCCGATCATCACACTCTGCTGCTGCCCCTAACGAAGATTCTTTTTTTCAATCTTTCGTTTATATGGGAGGCTAAAACTGATGCTGATGTGGTGCTTCAAAGAAGTGTTTGAGATGGGATTCACCGTTCGACTCACGCGCTTTGCCTTTCTCGCACAACAAAGTTGTACCGAAAGGCTATCACTTCACTCCAAAATTGAACTTTTAATAGAAGTCTCGGAGACCCATGATGTTATATACTAATCGACTCAGCTCGTCGAGCTGAACAAATGTTTGTCTATGCGTATGCATGGGTATGTGCACACGAAAACCGATAAAAATTAGTCACTTTTCATATATTAATTCTTAACCTATTTTCTCGCAACAAAATGCATTCCGGCTCTTGCAAACGAATGTAAGCAATTATTTATTATGTGTATCACACAAAGCCGAAACCAAACGATTGAATCGAGAAAGGCATCGTCACCGCTAGGTGGATTAAACTAGGTTTTTTTTATTTGGGTTCACATACCTCGATCATAAGCTCGAAGCCCAACACGTGCGGGTTCATTGAAAGTACTTCACCCGATTGAGAAGTTTTGGGCCACCAGGCCAGGTTGCGTAAAACAACCAAGGTTTGGAAAAAGAGTTTACTTTGAAGAAACAGTGAATAAACTTATTAAAAAGAAGTTTTATCTACCATTGTCCAAAAGAAGTGCCTTCAAGTGGTGTCAAAAGCCTAGTTCGTGCATTTGGCCAATCCCTGAAAGAGTGAAGAAAATGCAAATCAAAGTATTTTTCTGATTCAAAATTTGGCTATGCAAAAACGTTGGGCAAAATAAATTGAGCGATAATCTTCCACTTCAGTTAAACCACGATTAGTGCAAATTTGGTATTCCGGAGAACAGCTGACTAGCAAATGACGAACACTATTAGCATCATTGCCTACAATTAGCGGATCGTCTGTTGAAGCGCCATATGCACCGGCCGCCTGGAAATATTTAGAGGATGTGATTCATCATACGATAAGTGAACCGAATAAACGATGTATTGTCTGTGGCGTGTTGCAAATAGAATATTTAAAATCCACACCAATCCACCTAGCGGTAATGGGGCCTTTCTCTTGTATTATAAAATAAAGTGAGAAAAACACATGAGGTCAAAAGAGCACTTTAGAGAGATAAAACCCATTATGAGCCAAATTATGAACTATGGTCAAAATCGCTTTGATTATATTAGTAATATTTACCCACCTAACCTAAAGAATGCAATATTACTGTGCGTACTATTTCACACATTCAATATTGACATGCATATAACTTGTTCCCACATAGGATCCATGCTAAGCAAATGCTCAATCTTCTATGCATGCCACTTGAATTTGAACGTTTTTATTGATGTCGAACGTATACACTTTTGACAGCATCATATTTCCAGCATAAGAAAGCGGAAAATAATGCCAGGTACTGGGAAACATTGTGCGCAACGAAATATATGAATATGGTTTCGGTCACAAAATGTAAAGTAGGTATGTACTGCATGCACATTTCGCAATGCAATATGTATCTTCTTCGGATGGTAGAGATTTATCAAATATACTCTATTACCAATATAGTCAACTCTGGTTGATTTCGAAAGACAACACAGTAACGCCGCGGTGTCACAAAAGGCAAGCAATGTAGTGAAAAGACATGTCGAGGGTTGTTCAAACGTATAATTTTATTTGCGGTATGACGTCTAAATGATGTGCTTGAAATCATTATATGATTCCATTTTGATATCCGAGTTTGAAAATAAAATTTAAAAAAATATGTAATTCAAATTGCTAAAAATTGTTAAATGATTGTAATTTATTTCATTATCACACCCCTTGACTAATGTTTTCAGACGCTAGTTGCTTTTTGTGACGCAAGATGGTGTGATGTCCGTTTCCTAATATATGGGGATTTTCGAAGTGGACTATATTGTTAATCTACTATCTTTGGATTTATTGCAGTAGGGGAAATCGGATTAAAATGCACCAATCAGCCAAACCGAGCCTCTGCCATTTCTTGATTCATAGGATGAGATAAGTTACAACATCGATGGCAGTTGGAGTCCATGTTTCATGTTTCAAAGTCATAAAAATAAAAATAATGATTACAACATCTAATATTTAATTCAAGAAAGTTAAAATAGTGTTCTTGTTCCTAGTGATAAAATTTAAGTTTGTGGGCTTCCTCAAGGCGGGCCCCATGGCCGTGCGCTTCCCAGTCAACACAAAATCGTATATCATGCAACATACAATGCTAAAGTGGAGGCGATATACGTACAAGTTGTATGTAGAAGTACCTATATCGTCTCTACTTTAGCATCTTTTATGACATCATATATGATCTTGTGTTGAATGGGTTATCAGCGTCAGTCATTTGGACGCATTTGCATGCTGTGGAGTGTCTCACAAGCTGAAAACATTTTCATCAACAATACTAACCAGAGACTGAATCCAAAAAAGGATTTTTCACTTTTCGTCACTGTATATATAATGTAATGTAATTACGTAACGCGAAAAAATGGCCATTTTCGACTTCCCTCCCCCATGGCTTTGGGACAGTTCGTCGAATGACATTTCGCCGAATAACGTTTAGTCGAATGACATTTATTCGAAAGGGCATTTGGTCGAATGGACATTTAGTCGAATGGACATTTAGTCGAATGGACATTAAGTCGAATGGAAGTTCAGACTGATGAATGTGAATTTTTGGGCAGAATTGGTAATTGGTCAATAGAATTTTTGATTAAATTAAATGGATGAACTGATTAGAAGAATTAGGTGAACGTGAGGAACTTCAATCAGCAGCGGAAGAAATGAATACGGAAGCTAATGATGATTTTTCACCTGGACAAACGGAAACTTCTGTTGACCCTGGTGGACTATAGAAAAATTGAAACCTACAGAAAGGCCACCCTCTTCTATTTTTGGCAAAAGCTCAAAACCAACAATACCAATGTTATTTTGTCAATACTTCATCGTAGTCGGCTTTGGAACATTTCATTGATTGACATTTAGTCGAATGATATTTGGTCAAATGACATTTCATCGAAAGGACGTTTAGTCGAAAGGACATTTGATCGATGGAAATGGTGTTCTTATTCTTATCATTGATATTCTTTCTGTCGCTCAATATTTATACAATAATTAGTTGAGTATAAAATTCACCACCGACTTTAATTCGTTAATTGTTGGCCAAGAATTTAATTTCGACCAAATGGTCATATAACCTAATGTCTATTCAATGTAATGTCTTTCCGACCATGTGTCATTTGAAGGAATATCATTCGACTAAATATCTTCGGATCAGGTGGTATCCCAACAAACAATTTAGGCTGAATAAGCTAGTTTTTTGACTGAAGAAGTTTATTTTTGACTGAATAAGAGTTTTACCAGCCTCGAATGTTTGTTGGGTAGAAATTCATCCCAGTCGGTTAGAGGGGTTCGCCAAAGTCAATATCCTGTCGGGAATATCAACCATTTCCTATTATTGAATCTTTTTATGGACCCATCATTCCTTGAACAATATTGGAGCAATAACTATGTGACATTTTGAAACACCGCAATAAATCATTTATGTTTTAATTATTTATGACTAAAGCTCCTCTCTTTCAAACATCCATTCGACGGAACGTCATTCGACTAAATGTACCAAAATCATTCATTCGAAATTCGTTTTCGATCAAATGTCTTTTCGACCAAATGTCCTACTCCTTCATTCTTCATCTGGTTTTCATTCTAAAATTCGATTTCGAGTCTTATTGTCTATTCGACGTAGGGTCCTTTCGACCAAGCGTCATACTTCTTTAGTGGACTTAAAATTCATTTCCGACTGAATGTTTCTTCGATCAAATGTCATTCGACGAAATGTCTTTCAACGAACTGGTATGGATTCCTCCACCCTATGTACTTTTTGTTTAATTCATCTAAAAAAAGTGTATGGATCGTCACACTTCATGCAAACTACCCTCCTCCCCCTCTAAGCGTTACGTAATTTATGGATGTTCCCTAACAGTTAGAGACTTTTGTCGCAAGCTGTCATAATGAAGAACTGATTTATGAGCTGTACCTCATAATAATTTCCCTTTCAATAGCTCCATGGGGGCCACTGGTTCTGATGACGCATTACAATTTGTTTTGCACAGCTGTGCGAGAAAAAAGATGGTCCCCGAACATAAAACCCCCCCCCAGAGACAATTTTTTTAAAAGAATTTTTTTTTTCCAGAAAAAAAATCAGAGAACACCCCATGACAGTGATTTCTGCAAACCCTGATGTTAACATATGTGTTTTGAAGAACACATTAGTAAGGATTGTACCAAGTTGTCTTACTTAATTTTCATAAAAAAAAAAAACACATGTTTCAGTGACTTTGAAGCAGACCAAAACGCGTTTGCCACATGTGCTTGACTGCGGGCCATACTTTGATAAAAGCGTGTACAATAAATAATTTTATTTTTTGGTAGAAGAATAGGAAAAGTACGAAGTTAAAAATAAGAAATGAAACGTGACAAGTAAGAAGCTATTGGTGATACAATGTGAGAAGAAGTTATTAGTGATGTAATGAGAATTCAGTCAGAAGTGAGAAGCCAGGCGCGAGCCTTGAGAAATAAAAAATGAGACGTGAGAAGTGAAAAGTGAGAAGCAAAAAGCTAAGTTCCTCATCCGGAAGGCCAATTTTTCCGCTTTCCTATTGAGGTGTTAAAGGATCTTAGATCCTAAGAGCTTTCTGTTTATGATATATTCTTAACCTTCCGCAACTTGCTTCAAGTTTCGTAACACGAGAACTCGCGTGTTCCTTTATATTGAAGCCAATTCAAATGATATCAACGTGATTTTTTCAGGAAAATAATAAAGGCGATTGAGTATATTTTTTAGGCCCAATGAGTCTTCTGCTGGTCCTACGGAAGATCCGGAACCAACGGAACACCGGTAAAAATAGTCAATTTTCTGAAGAAACGGCGCGGTGTTTCTTATAACATTTCTAAAAATCCTGGCGTAGTGAAACAAATTCTAAATCCATCTATAATGAGTCTATAATTAATCAAAGAAAAAAAAAATATTTGGGATTCTTCCACTTAGCGGTGCTAGTGTATATGAACCAACCAGTTTGGTTCGACATCTCGGGATCTAGGAAGTTGTCGTCTTCTAGAAAGTTTTTCGAGGATTGGAAACCATTTTTTTTTTCAGAAACTGTTTAGTTCAGAATTCAGCCGTAAGGCGGCGCTAGTGTGTATATGTTATTAGTTTGGTTCGATATTTCGGGATATTTAGGAATTGAAAAGTTGCCGTCTTCTACAAAGGTGTTCGGGGATTGGAAACCAATATGTTGATAAACTGTTTTGTTTATAATCGATCCGCAAGTGGCGCTGGTGTACAGGGTAAGACACACAGAAGTCGCCCTCATCCCAGTTTTCGTCCACCAACTTTTAAATTTCCATTTCTCGAAAACTAGTTGTTGCAAACAATTAAAGAACTGGGGTTAGGGCGATTTTTGGGTGCCTTACCCTATAAGAGGCTGCGAAATGGTGAGTTGACATCCGGGAAGGGGCGCCTAACATAGCTCTGGTCCTCACAAGTTCCAATACTCACGCTTCCACGGGTCTTCCGATGACAATTGACCGCCAGCTAAGGATTGCGTACTTAGCTGGTAGTGCAGCCTGGGCACTGTTGTCCTTCTGACATCAGCTAGAGTGAGAGGGTGCAGCGTCTGTTCTGGTGTCCAGCGGCTGAGTATGAAATGCTATTCCCCGGAAGCTATACCTTAGATGGCAGCCCCATCCCGGTGGATAGGGAACCTTGGGCCAACAACCTACTGTTCCCGAAACATCAATTTGTTCGAGAATCCGATAATGAAAGAATACGGACTGATTTTACGGCGACGACTCTTAGCGCGAAACAACGGACACGAATAGGAACATGGAACGTTTTAACCCTAGCCCAGCAGGGCAAATTGGCACAACTTGCCAATGAGGCACGCCGCATGAAGCTTGAGATCCTAGGACTGAGTGAAGTCCATTGGCCAAAGTTTGGAGAACACAGAACGCCGTCGAAACAAGTTCTGTTATACTCTGGTTTACGAGGTGAACACGCTCCCCGGCATCGCGGAGTTAGCTTCCTACTAAACGCTCAGGCACACTCTGCGCTTATGAAGTGGGAACCTATAAGTGAAAGGATAATAGTTGCCAGATTTAGAACACGGGTCCGAAACCTTACTATAATCCAATGTTATGCGCCAACCGATGCTGCCAATTTGCAAGACAAAGAGAACTTCTACAGTCAACTCAATGCCGTCGTAGATAGAATTCCGAAGGGTGATATCAAGATCTGTTTGGGCGACTTCAATGCGAAGATCGGATCCGACAACTCGAACCATGAGCGCATGATGGGACGCCATGGTCTCGGAGAAATGAGCGAAAACGGAGAACTGTTCGCAGAATTTTTTGGTAATAACGACATGGTGATCGGGGGATCGCTTTTCCCTCATCGACCGGTTCACAAGGTCACGTGGGTCTCCCGTGACGGCTTTACAGAAAATCAAATCGGCCACATCTGCATCAGCCGAAAATGGAAACGGAGCCTTCCTGATGTACGGAATAAACGTAGTGCCGATATCGCGTCTGATCATCACCTTCTCATCGGCGAAATACGCCTGCGCATTGCGCGGATTCGTCGGCAGGAGGAAAGAGTTGGACGACGATTCAACACACGCCGACTGGAAGATGCCACGGTGAAACAGTCCTTCGTTGAAGAACTGGAGACGCTTGCTGCAGATATTCCGGAAGGAGGCAGCGTGGAAGACCAATGGACCGCCATCAAGAATGCCTTCATCGCCACCAGCGAGAACAATCTGGGCGAACTACGCACCCAGAGAAAACAATGGATCACCGATGAGACCTGGAGAAAGATATAGGAGCGAAGAGAAGCCAAAGCCGCGATAGAATGATCGAAAACCAGAGGAGCCAAAGTCTTAGCCCGTCAACGATACGCGCATCTTGAAAAAGAAATAAAACGCTCATGTCGACGGGACAAGCGAGCGTGGGCTCTGGCCGACGAAGGAGAGAGAGCCGCCGCAACCGGGGACATTCGCCTCCTCTACGATATCTCACGACGCTTAAGCGGGGCGAAGATGAATGCAACGATGCCTGTAAAAGACGCGAATGATCAGTTATTGACCGACCCAACTGACCAGCTGAAACGCTGGTTCGAGCACTTCGAACAACTTTTTCAAGTGCCAGCCAGGCCATCACCACCTCGGCATGATCTGCCTAGGATCCGACGTATAACACGCGTCAATACCGAAGCTCCATCACTACTAGAGATTCAAACAGCCATCCAAAGCATGAAATCGAATGACTTAAGATTGGCGGATGATGTTGCACTCCTCGCGCAACGGCGCTCTGATATGCAGAGTAAGCTCAACGACCTTGCCGAGCGCTCCTCTTCGGCAGGTTTAGTCATCAACGTCAACAAAACCAAATCGTTTGATGTAAACACGGTGACTCCTTCCAGTTTCACAGTAGCCGGGCAACCAGTGGAAAATGTTTAAAGCTTCCAATATCTTGGTAGCCAAATGGCTTCAGACGGCGGTACCAAGATCAGGGATTGAACTTATCATTTCATTATCATTTAGTATTCAGCCAATAACTCATTCCAGAGGCAGAATTCCGAAAAATGTTGTATGACGGACTTCTAGCGCTGATTCCCCTCTACAACTTTGTCTAAGGGTACATTGGTCTATGTCTAATATTCACCGCGGGAAACGCTAGTATCATTTAATATACTAAATGATAATAACACTTATTATCATTTAGTATATTGAGCGATCCTAGCGTTTCACGCTGTGAATATCAGACATAGATCAATATACCCTTAGACAAAGTTGTAGAGGGGAATCAGCGCTAGAAGTCCGCCATTCAACATTTTTCGGAATTCCGCCTCTAGAATGAGCTATTGGCTGAATACTAAATGATAATGAAATGATAAGTTCAATCCCTGACCAAGATCGACATAGGCGCACGGATAAAGAAAGCAAGGGCTGCCTTTGCGAGTTTAAGAAATATCTGGAAAAACAGGCAGATAAGTGAACGCACCAAAATACGAATTTTCAACTCTAACGTGAAATCTGTGCTGTTATACGCTAGCGAAACATGGTGTGTATCAGTGGAGAACACTCAACGGCTGCAGGTGTTAACAGATGCCTGCGGTATATAATTCAGGCCTGGTGGCCTCACAACTGGATCTCAAACAACGAGCTCCATCGTCGTTGTCACCAGAGGCCTATAGCAACAGAAATTCGGGATCGGAAGTGGGGCTGGGTCGGCCACACTCTACGTAGGGGCGGAAACAAAATCTGTAATCAAGCATTAGACTGGAACCCAGTGGGACATCGCAGCAGAGGCAGACCCAGAGGCTCATGGCGGCGAAGCCTCAATAAATAAATAAAAGAAGTCGACCGAAATCTAACCTGGCGACAGGTTAAAGCGATAGCCGGGCAACGCTCAGGATGGAGATCTTTCAAGTCGGCCCTTTGCACCACTGGAGGTGTACAGGATCCATAAGTAAGTAAGTTACCCTATAAGAGATAAGTTTGATTTGATATCTCGGGATTTGTTGGATTTAGAAAGTAGCCGTCTTCTACAAAGTTGTTCGGGGATTGAAAACCAATATGTTGAGAAACTGTTTAGTTCGGAATGCATCCGCAATGTGGCGCCGTATGAAAGATCAGTTTGGTTCGATATCGTGATATTAGCATTGAGCATTTCGCACAAATTCGTAGGTTGTATCCGGGTGTCGCGGATAGAGTCGCTTTTCTGCGCTCAAGCGGGTAGAGGGATGTTTTGAAATCACTCTCATAACAAAACGATTTTACAGTTACTTGGCTGTCGAACATTTTCCGCTCTTCGAATTTCTTTTTCCATGCTGCATAAGGGCGCACTAGTGTGAGAGACTCTAACTGACTTTACGATGGTTTACAAACATTCCCGCCTCAATCAGCTGCTGAATCTCGTGAAATTTCGTAACGAGTGCTTTTCAGTTGCACAATCTGAAAATAATTGTTACCAAGAATAGAAAATTTAAACTAAGTTTATTTTTATTTTCCCCAATTTATAACAATACAATGTTTGACTCCGCCACAATTGACAGTTTGACAACCAAATCGATTTTATTCGCACCACCCAAGGTGGTACAAGCCAAGACTATTGTATGGAAGTAGTATCACTTTCATCCGTTATCACAGATATTGATTTGGGACTAATCACTATCTCTTAGATCTGTACTGGCCACATCCTTGTGAATGCTGAGGAAAGGGAAGGATGGTTAGTTGGTGAAACACAGATAGAACTAAGAAAGAAATACAAAGTAGGAAAGAGACGAGCCTGGAATTGAACCCAGAACCTCCTGCTTATAAGGCAGAAGAGATAGCCAGTAGACCACCGAGCTCGTCTTCAAGGTCATTGTCAAAAATGATATAGAAGAAATTACCCCACTTTAGGATGAATTAAGGGCCCTCCTTAGCCGTGCGGTAAGACGCGCGGCTACAAAGCAAGACCATGCTGAAGGTGGCTGGGATCGATTCCCGGTGCCGGTCTAGGAAATTCACGGATTGGAAATTGTCTCGACTTCCCTGGGCATAAAAGTATAATCGTGTTAGCCTCATGATATACGAATGCAAAAATGGTAACCTGGCTAAGAAACCTCGCAGTTAATAACTGTGGAAGTGCTTAATGAACACTAAGCTGCGAGGCGGCTCTGTCCCAGTGTGGGGATGTAATGCCAATAAGAAGAAGAAGAAGAAGAAGAAGAAGGATGAATTGGTAATGAAATAAATGAATACACTTTTCCCCGTGCACCTGAAACTTTTATTAAGTTATATTCACCCAAGCCTTCTAACAAATGACTTTTATTATCTTCCCAATTGATAGAGATCTAATTTTTTGAGGAATACACTATGGTTTGGTGCAAATTGTTCAACTGACTGAAAAGATATCCCATTTTTACTCAATGTGTTGTACTTTTTACAACAACCTTTCCTGCCCATGGTGTTTGTAGATCACCATCGAACTTTGCACTTTCATGCCTTCATCAAATTGTTTCAACAATAAAAAGCAATATTTGGCACACCATAGTTCCATAAGGCTGCAAATATAATCAATTTTGTCTCCAAATAGTGAAACTATTGAAAACAATCAAGTACCTATTGATTTACAATCAAAAACTTTCAGCCAACCCAAATCACTTTTATTCTAGCTTTATATGGAGCTCCATACAAGTGGAGTGGCTTTATAATTATTTCGAACTGAAACGTGCCTTTTCAGTATACATGCATACAAAAAACCATAATTAATTGAATATTTAAATAATTTTAGGCTGAAATGCCAAGTACGTCCTCACACTAATCGCTAGAAATCGAGATTTTGGTCTTCAAACAAGATCATTTTGTATGAAAATCAGTAAGTGCCTTAAAATTATTTCCGAGATTGTATAATTTCCATATTGATTTCTCCCCACTGATTTCGAATAACTAACTAAATTAAGCAATAAACATATCTTGTAGTGTCATATAATTGCCATATTTTATTATTTAAAATTTCATCAGCTTTCACTTTGGGAAGAAACGAGAATACTTAGAACTTTTCACCTATTGATACTTGATTCCTTTCGGAATATAATACACGTTTACCTATTAAAGATGATAAGTTAAACAATTGATAAAAGCATTGCACATTGGGCCACGCCGGGAGATTAGGAGGAAAAAAATATTTTCACCGTGATGATAATATTTTAGTAACAAAGTGTCTTCAGCAATGTCAAAGCTTATTATTTAAGCTTTATTTTGAAGTTTGTTGCAATAGGGTGGCCCCACTACATTTTGAGGTTAAATTTTCTAACTTCTATATTTCTTATTTTAACATTGTACGATGTTCTAAAAAGTTGTTCCATATTTAATTACGAGGCACTTTGCTGAAGAAACCATTGTTGTACGACATTTATATCATTTGTTAATAATAATGATATTTTTGAATAATTATGTTAGGGTGACCCTAAAAAATCAATACTTTGATTGTAACTTTTTAGTTTTAATTTCTATTGAAGTGACGTCTTCTACAAAGTTTTAAGGCATAAAAAATTGCACGTTTTGGTTATATAACCGGGTGGTGGATTGCAGAGATACCACTGTTTTTCTTGAAAAAATCCATTGTTTTCAAATGCCTGTATTTTCTAATGGAGGAAAAGGGGGATCCATTTTTCCCTGGATTAGACAGAGAAAGGACTAAGGATTGCTCTACATATTTTGGTATTGGGGAATTTGAAGTTTTTCCATCATTTAAAAAAACGAGGAGATCGGAATCATCAGTTCTAGAAGTGTTGTAAAACCGGAAATTCCGTCAAATTCTTCTAAAACAAAATGTTTATAGTAATCAGTAGGCGTACATTTTCACTACGTGAAAATATTAGCGATACTCTTTTTTGCCATGAAGGTCATCCATACACAAGCTGTGCGCAAATTTTAAACTTCATTTTGATATATGTTGCAATAGGGTGGATTGTCTAATTTTTGAGCAATTTTTTTATTGTTTTTTATTTTAACATTAGTCGACTAAGTCGAGTCAAGTACGAGACACTGAAGACGGCCTTACTGTTGAGGTCGAAATACGTATCTGTCAAGATACAATTAAGTGGTGGAATTCAATGAGATTGTGCAAACTCGTCTTATGATAAGTGAGCGCATATTGACCTTCGTTCCCCTGCTTTATTTGATGCGTACACATAACAATTACTGTGCCAAAATGGAACAGTGAACAGTGAGAATGATAGTCTAAAATGTTAGAACAACTCAAACATTGAAACATTTCAATTCGCATGTTTTGTTTTTAGTTTTGCCCTTCACTCTGTTTGCCCTTCAAACTTGTATTTCCGCGGGTAATTTGAATATTTCACGCCTTGACCGCATTTTTGATATATGATCAGGTTTGCTTTCACATTATAGTCGTTATTCATGAGTCTAAAGAGTCCTCACATAGAACACGTGTCCCATAGGCAGGATCCTTAAGGTTCAACGACTACTCTCGAGCTTTATCAAAGCAAATGCATATGAAGGGTTTATTCCTCATTTCATGTGCCCTTCTGTTGTCAGCAAAAAAGACTTTAATGGTCGATTTGATTAACATTGATTAACATGCAGAATTTCATACATACATCTCGAAACATTTGTTCGAATTGAATATTCATAAGAATGCGAGACAACTTTTACGACCTGGAAATCGTGTCAAAAATACTAACAATAATAATCGCCATTCAAATAGTCACTTTTACTGGAAAATCGTTCAAAACAAGTTACATCAAACATTACCGGCGCTGCGACGTACATCATCATTTCTTTACAGGTCGGGTTTTACGATCAGTGAAACGTAAAATGTCTTTTTTTTGTGGGAACAGCAGTAAAATTAGCGAGTCTCGCCAACGATTTCAAAGTTTGCTCATGCCGGCTTCATACATCGGTTGTTTGTTACAGTACGAACAGAAATAACACGCAAACGGCAAACAGACGGAGCAAAGTCAAACCGGTAAACCACATCTGTGTAGCCCCAAATTTGCGAATCCCAACTGCGTGAATTAGCCTAAGCACCACTCATAAACAAATAGAAATCACAAATCTTCCGATCACGAACGAGTCTCACGTCTGACGAAGAGGAGCGCAAGAGTCAAAACTCGCGAAACCGAAACCCTCCCACCAATACCGACGTGGTTGGTAATGATGGGACTTATTTTAGTACCATTTCTCGGACCACGGTGGTGTTTATTTCTTCACACAAATAGGGAACGATGGAGCAAATCATCTTGGTGGGAAAAACAATGATGCCACAAGACTTGTATCAAAACAGCCTTTCACAAACGAATATAGACCCAGTTTGTACAGCTTATGAAGAATTTATTTTCATTCTACACCAGATTTTTTTATTCCCCACGTTTCTCTAACTCTCAGACTCAAACCCGTGGAGCATCCACCTGTGGAGTGGAGGTGCATCACTGAGCCAAAGTACTTGGGGAGTTTCCGCGACCAGTACAGCGATACTTCCACGCATATTAATTTACGATTGAACTCCTGAGGGGCCCTTGCGCGGGGCAGCGAATCACACTTGGTATTCAAAACTACAGCCAGTTTTGTTTACCGAACTTATTTGCACAGTCATGTTTGTTGACCGCACAAACTTACGGTACTGTGCCTGTGGTGTGAAGTAACGACTATTTTTGTCGAAATCTTTGATCACTTTTTCGGATATCGAGTGCTAAGGTTGTTATTTACGAATTTTCACGGATACGGGGAGAGTTGTTTTAAATGATTATTAATTTGCGCTTTCGATGAAGAAGATGTCATCTATGGAATGCACGCTCAGTATTATTGTTTTACTTCTCACTCAAAATATTAAATGTTTATAGAATACCCAGAGAACCCAGTGCTAATATACGAATTTTAAATCAATTCGACGAATTGAGGTGTAACTGCAGTATGACACCTGATAAAGTGAATGCTTCCTCAAAGATACGCAACGCAATTTTATTGCTTGGCGACTGCGATTATGTCCCCTTTGTAATGGAAGCGTAAATGGAACAATTCCTGCAGCGACCTAACGATAGAATCGCGGCGACTTAACTCAGGTAGTGCTGGGCTGTGATATACGCGTCCAACTGAAACCAAAACCATCTACACAAGTCCTTTCCCCCTTAGTCATCAAATAAGTGATACTTGTGGGAAGGGGTAACGCAGAAGTGAATATCTACAGAAAAAAAATTAGGCGATTTTTTATGTGGAATGTATGTAGACACGGCACATAAATCGAGTTTCAGACAAAGTAAATAACCAAGATGAAAACACCAGATTGGAACACCTAGTAGTGTATTCATCTTGCAATTAACAACCACTCCGGGTGGTTCAACACCCGGAATATAGGCAAATAACTTTGAATCAATTTATGCCAAATGATCTTTATGCCAAATGACCTCATGTCAAATGGCGTTATGCCCGTCTAACGGCCGGACAGACCTGTCCATCAGTGTTTGTGGTCTGTGCCATGGGCCCAGATCAAGTACCACGATGCGGCTTGGCAGGAATGAACGAGCACCACCTTACCTCCGCCAGAGTTTGCTACGTAAAGTGACTAATGCATGAATACTGGACATACCGACCGACCTTTAACTTGGTCTTATCCAGCACCTTTCTCGCTTTCGCCATTGTTACCTGAAAAGAAGCCATCTGCGCGCTCGCATAGTTCTTGCATATCGTATTTCAGTGTCAATCACCTCAGTCAGCCTATTAAATACAATGGATAGTTTCTATCTGTCCCTTAAACAAATAGTCAATTTTTAAACGTAGAACGGCTCCATGATGGAGCGTGAAACCAAAGCTGACGAGTAATGGTTCCCCAGCGTGGCTGATTTTTTAGCTGGTTAGGCTCTCATGGCCTTAGAAGCGTCTGCGTAGGACCTCTTGGTTTTGACTATGAAAACGTCTGCGTCACTCTTACCGTCAGCTTTGATGATAATCGCTTCTACTCTATCTATAGGCTTGCCTTCAAGACTGATTTTATGTCGAGACTTGAACGCATGACGTTTTCGGATCGGCAACCTGCACGATCTTACTCACCTTAGAAGTCGCATCAGTTACCGCCGCTTCACTACATGACTTACTGTTGCCTCTTTATTTCCAGTGAGAAGACGTATCTCACGCTCTGTCTTCTTACTGGTTTCTGGAGGACTCCCACTCCTGTTTGGTCGCTGCGATGAGGTCGCAAAACAGTCAGCACAGCGTGCTTAAAATTCTCGCGGAAATTGTGGCGTCCCACCCAAGAACGAACGACATGAATACATCCGTGATGTCCGTAGCCACTTCAGTTTTTCGGTTTGCATCCTTCGCCTGATGATCGGCCATAACACGTCATATGATCCAGGTTAGGATAGCATCATCCATTTAAAAAACGACAGAAACCTCCACCGACCTATCATTTTACTCGTCACTCTAAGCCGATGGCCTCTGGTGTAACCAGGCGAAGCCACCATTCCACTATGGGGAAAAGGGTGGCCATTAATCGAAAAATTTACTATCTCCAATTTGTCTAATTTATATATTATATGAAAGTATATACCCTAGAATCGGAAAATATTGAAGTGCTGTGTTTATTCAGTCCAGTCCAAAGATATGGGCTGGCAAAGTGAAAAAAGCTAATGAAAATAAAAAAATCATTGCTTACTTCGATTTATATGTTATGACAGCGGTTCTCAACCTTTTTCTTGAGAGGTACCCCTTCTAACTTTTGCATTAATTGAGGTACCCCCTCTCGAAAGCAGGCTTCCAATCCTCTTGAAAAAATAATTCCGAGGCCTTTGAAGGAAAGCTCCTTTCAGCTTTTGAATCCCTTTAAAGTAGGTTTCCGCGCCGCTTGATTAAAGGCTTCTGTACCTCTGTACCCCGCCTCTTGAAGGCGGTTTTCGAGTCACTTAAAAGTAGGCTTCCTTTGCATCTTGAAAGAACGCTTCTGAGCCTCTTGATAGTACGTGTCCAAGCCTTCTGAAAGGAGGCCTTCAAGCTGCTTGGAATAGGACTTCCGAGGCTTAGAGGCTTCGAGGCTCAAAAGCCTCCTTTCAAGAGGCTCGAAAGCCTCCTTCCCGGGCAGAAGCCATGAACAGAATAACAAAACATGATATGGACTTGATTGATATAAGAGATAAAAGAACAGGCAACAATATCAAAAATTTGCACCGGAATATCATTTAAATATCAAGATATGCTATGGATAAGAACAAACTAATGACACATGATATTGATCACTTATTACAAATAGCATAACTTGATCTTCTGATGATATTTTAGTGCAAAATTTTGATATTATCGTCTGATCTTTTATCTCTTATATCAATCATGTCCATATCTCATTTTGCTATCTTATCAACATTTGATATTATTGAGCTATTTTCGTCTACTCGGGTTTCAAAAGGCTCAGAAGTCTCCTTTCAAGAGGCTCGGAAACCTCCTTTCAAAAGCCTCAGAGGCCTCCTTTCAAGAGGCTCAGAAACCTCCTTTCAAAAGCCTCAGAGGCCTCCTTTCCAGAGGCTCAGAAGCCTCCTTTCAAGAGGCTTAGAAGCCTCCTCTCAAGAGGCTTAGAAGCCTCCTCTCAAGAGGCTTAGAAGCCTCCTTTCAAGAGGCTCAGAAGCCTCCTTTCAAAAGGCTCGGGCCTTTTTCAAGAGGCTCATTTCGAGAGGCTCGGAATCCTTCTTCCAAGTGGTTAGGTTGCCTCGTTTCAAGAAGCTCGTATGCCTTCTTTTAAGAGGTTCGGAAGCCTCCTTTCAAATGGTTAGGTTGCCTCCTTTCAAGAAGCTCGTAAACCTCCTTTTTAAAACCTCGGAAGCCTCCTTTCAAGATCCTTTCAAGAGGCTCGGAAGCCTTCTTTCAAGAGGCTCGGAAGCCTTTTTTCAAGAGGCTTGGAAGCCTTCTTTCAAGAGGCTCGGAAGCCTACTTCTAAGAGGCTCGGAAGCCTCCTTCAAGAGGCCCAGAAGCCTCCTTTAAAGAGGTTCAGAAGCCTCCTTTCAAGAGGCTCAGAAGCCTGCTTTCAAGAGGCTCAGAAGCCTCCTTTCAAGAGGCTCAGAAGCCTCCTTTCAAGAGGCTCAGAAGCCTCCTTTCGAAAGGCTCAGAAGTCTCCTTTCAAGAGGCTCGGAAACCTCCTTTCAAAAGCCTCAGAGGCCTCCTTTCAAGAGGCTCGGAAACCTCCTTTCAAGAGGCTCGGAAACCTCCTATCAAAAGCCTCAAAGGCCTCCTTTCAAGAGGCTCGGAAACCTCCTTTCAAAAGCCTCAGAGGCCTCCTTTCAAGAGGCTCGAAAACCTCCTTTCAAAAGCCTCAGAAGAGAAGGAGGAGGCTTCTGAGCCTCTTGAAAGGAGGCTTCTGAGCCTCTTGAAAGGAGGCTTCTGAGCCTCTTGAAAGGAGGCTTCTGAGCCTCTTGTAAGGAGACTTATGACTCTCTTGAAAGGAGGCTTCTGAGCTTCTTGAAAGGAGGCTTCTGAGCCTCTTGGAAGGTGGCTTTTGAGCCTCTTGAAAGGAGGCTTCTGAACCTCTTAAAAGGAGGCTTCCGAGCCGCTTGAAAGAAGGCATCCAAGCCTCTTGAAAAAATGCTTTCGAGCCTCTTGAAAGAAGGCTTTTGAGCCTCTTGAAAGGATCTTGAAAGGAGGCTTCCGAGGTTTTAAAAAGGAGGTTTACGAGCTTCTTGAAAGGAGGCAACCTAACCATTTGAAAGGAGGCTTCCGAACCTCTTAAAAGAAGGCATACGAGCTTCTTGAAACGAGGCAACCTAACCACTTGGAAGAAGGATTCCGAGCCTCTCGAAATGAGCCTCTTGAAAAAAGGCTTCAGAGCCTTTTGAAAGGAGGCTTCTGAGCCTCTTGAAAGGAGGTATCCGAGCCTCTTGAAAGGAGGCTTCTGAGCCTCTTGAAAGGAGGCTTCTGAGCCTCTTGAAAGGAGGCTTCCGAGCCTCTTGAAAGAAGGCTTCCGAGCCTCTAGAAAGGAGGCTTCTGAGCCTCTTGAAAGAAGGCTTTCGAGCCTCTTGAAAAGAGGCTTCTGAGCCTCTTGAAAGAAGGCTTCCGAACCTTTTGAAAGAAGGCTTTTGAGCCTCTAGAAAGGAGGCTTCTGAGCCTCTTGAAAGGAAGCTTTTGAGCCTCTTGAAAGGAGGCTTCTGAGCCTCTTGAAAGGAGGCTTCTGAGCCTCTTGAAAGGAGGCTTCTGAGCCTATTGAAAGGAGGCTTCTGAGCCTCTTGAAAGGAGGCTTCTGAGCCTCTTGAAAGGAGGCTTCTGAGCCTATTGAAAGGAGGCTTCCGAGCCTCTTGAAAGAAGGCTTGAGCCTCTTGAAAGGAGGCTTCTGAGCCTCTTGAAAGGAGGCTTCCTGAGCTCTTGAAAGGAGGCTTCCTGACCTCTTGGAAGGAGGCTTCTGAGCCTCTTGAAAGGAGGCTTCTGAGCCTCTTGAAAGGAGCCTTCGGAGCCTCTTGAAAGGAGGCTTCTGAGCCTCTTGAAAGGAGGTTTCTGAGCCTCTTGAAAGGAGGCTTCTGAGCCTCTTGAAAGGATGCTTCTGAGCCTCTTGAAAGGAGGCTTCTGAGCCTCTTGAAAGGAGGCTTCCGAGCTTCTTGAAAGGAGGCTTCCGAGCCTCTTGAAAGGAGGCTTCCGAGCCTCTTGAAAGGAGGCTTCTGAGCCTCTTGAAAGGAGGCTCTGAGCCTCTTGAAAGGAGGCTCTGAGCCTCTTGAAAGGAGGCTTCTGAGCCTCTTGAAAGGAGGCTCTGAGCCTCTTGAAAGGAGGCTTCCGAGCCTCTTAAAATGAGGCTTCCGGTCCTTTGAAAGGAGGCTTCCGTGTCTCTTGAAAAGAGGCTTCCGAGCCTCTTTAAAGGTGGCTTCTGAGCCTCTTGAAAGGAGGCTCTGAGGCCTCTTGAAAGGAGGCTTCTGAGCCTCTTGAAAGGAGGCTTCTGAGCCTCTTGAAAGGAGGCTTCTGAGCCTCTTGAAAGGAGGCTTCTGAGCCTCTTGAAAGGAGGCTTCTGAGCCTCTTGAAAGGAGGCTCTGAGCCTCTTGAAAGGAGGCTTCTGAGCCTCTTGAAAGGAGGCTTCTGAGCCTCTTGAAAGGAGGCTTGAGCCTCTTGAAAGGAGGCCTGAGCCTCTTGAAAGGAGGCTTCCGGGCCTCTTGAAAGGAGGCTTCTGAGCCTCTTGAAAGGAGGCTTCTGAGCCTCTTGAAAGGAGGCTTGAGCCTCTTGAAAGGAGGCTTCTGAGCCTCTTGAAAGAAGGCTTCTGAGCCTCTAGAAAGGAGGCTTCTCAGCCTCTTGAAAGGAGGCTTCTGAGCCTCTTGAAAGGAAGCTTGAGCCTCTTGAAAGGAGGCTTCTGAGCCTCTTGAAAGGAGGCTTGAGCCTCTTGAAAGGAGGCTTCTGAGCCTCTTGAAAGGAGGCTTGAGCCTCTTGAAAGGAGGCTTGAGCCTCTTGAAAGGAGGCTTCTGAGCCTCTTGAAAGGAGGCTTGAGCCTCTTGAAAGGAGGCTTGAGCCTCTTGAAAGGAGGCTTGAGCCTCTTGAAAGGAGGCTTGAGCCTCTTGAAAGGAGGCTTGAGCCTCTTGAAAGGAGGCTTCTGAGCCTCTTGAAAGGAGGCTTGAGCCTCTTGAAAGGAGGCTTCCCAGCCTCTTGAAAGGAGACTTCTGAGTCGCTTGAGGCTTTCACGCCTCTTGAAAGGAGGCTTGAGCCTCTTGAAAGGAGGCTTGAGCCTCTTGAAAGAAGGCTTCTGAGCCTCTTGAAAGGATGCTTCTGAGCCTCTTGAAAGGAGGCTTGAGCCTCTTGAAAGGAGGCTTCTGAGCCTCTTGAAAGGAGGCTTCTGAGCCTCTTGAAAGTAGGCTTGAGCCTCTTGAAAGGAGGCTTCTGAGCCTCTTGAAAGGAAGCTTCTGAGCCTCTTGAAAGGAGGCTTGAGCCTCTTGAAAGGAGGCTTGAGCTCTTGAAAGGAGGCTTCTGAGCCTCTTGAAAGGAGGCTTGAGCCTCTTGAAAGGAGGCTTCTGAGCCTCTTGAAAGGAGGCTTCTGAGCCTCTTGAAAGGAGGCTTCTGAGCCTCTTGAAAGGAGGCTTCTGAGCCTCTTGAAAGGAAGCTTCTGAGCCTCTTGAAAGGAGGCTTCCGAACCTCTTGAAAGGAGGCTTCCGAGCCTCTTGAAAGGAGGCTTCCGAGCCTCTTGAAAGGAGGCTTCCGAGCCTCTTGAAAGGAGGCTTCCGAGCCTCTTGAAAGAAGGGTTCCGAGCCTCTTGAAAGGAGGCTTCTGAGCCTCTTGAAAGGAGGCTTCTGAGCCTCTCGAAAGGAGGCTTCCGAGCCTCTTGAAAGGAGGCTTCCGGGCCTCTTGAGAGGAGGCTTCCGAGCTTCTTGAAAGGAGGCTTCCGAGCCTCTTGAAAGGAGGCTTCCGAGCCTCTTGAAAGGAGGCTTCCGAGCCTCTTGAAAGGAGGCTTCCGAGCCTTTTGAAAGGAGGCTTCCAAGCCTCTTGAAAGGAGGCTTCCAAGCCTCTTGAAAGGAGGCTTCCAAGCCTCTTGAAAGGAGGCTTCCAAGCCTCTTGAAAGGAGGCTTCCAAGCCTCTTGAAAGGAGGCTTCCAAGCCTCTTGAAAGGAGGCTTCCAAGCCTCTTGAAAGGAGGCTTCCAAGCCTCTTGAAAGGAGGCTTCCAAGCCTCTTGAAAGGAGGCTTCCAAGCCTCTTGAAAGGAGGCTTCCAAGCCTCTTGAAAGGAGGCTTCCAAGCCTCTTGAAAGGAGGCTTCTAAGCCTCTTGAAAGGAGGCTTCCAAGCCTCTTGAAAGGAGGCTTCCAAGCCTCTTGAAAGGAGGCTTCCAAGCCTCTTGAAAGGAGGCTTCCAAGCCTCTTGAAAGGAGGCTTCCAAGCCTCTTGAAAGGAGGCTTCCAAGCCTCTTGAAAGGAGGCTTCCAAGCCTCTTGAAAGGAGGCTTCCAAGCCTCTTGAAAGGAGGCTTCCAAGCCTCTTGAAAGGAGGCTTCCAAGCCTCTTGAAAGGAGGCTTCCAAGCCTCTTGAAAGGAGGCTTCCAATCCTCTTGAAAGGAGGCTTCCAAGCCTCTTGAAAGGAGGCTTCCAAGCCTCTTGAAAGGAGGCTTCCGAGCCTCTTGAAAGGATCTTGAAAGGAGGTTTCCGAGCCTTTCAAAAGGAGGTTTACGAGCTTCTTGAAAGGAGGCAACCTAACCATTTGAAAGGAGGCTTCCGAACCTCTTGAAAAGAGGCTTCCGAGCCTCTCGAAAGGAGCCTTCTGACCCTCTTGGAATGGGGCTTCTTGAAAGGAGCCTTCTGACCCTCTTGAAAGGGGGCTTCTTAGCCTCTTGAAAGGCTCCTGAAAGGAGGCTTACGAGCCTCTTGAAAGGAGGCCTTCAAGCTGCTTGGAAGAGGACTTCCGAGAAGCGTAGAAGGATGCTTCTAATCCTCTTCCAACGAAGCAAACGAGCTTTAGTGAAGAAAAAAATCATTTTGTACATTCGACGATTTGTTCGTTTGATCTTTTGTTCCGCAGCCCTTCATACATTGTGCTGATTGTGGAAGGCAGGATTCAATCGGAATTTATTGATCGCATTGCATATTATTACATTTTTTTCATTAAAAAATACACAATTATCAAAACTTTATCGATGAGTTATGATTGGAAATGTAATACGTCCGCAATCACGCATTTTTGTCCGAGGTACCCCCTAGTGCCAGCGAAGGTACCCCCAGGCATTGGCGTAACTAATGAAAAATTCTAGGGGGGCTAACTTTTTTTCGAACTTTTCTATTTTAACACTCTTAACACAGAAAGTTTGCCATTTTCGCTCGATTCAACTGATGTATTTGTTGGTCTACCAGATATCAATGTAATGGACGAACTAAATATTTCAAATGATGTTCATCGACGCTCAGCCCTGGTTCAAAAATCTAGAAATCTCGTAGGATTTCTAAAATCCTTGATAGGTTCAGAAAACCATAGGTGTTGGGCTAACCGTAAATAGAATGTGAAGCACGATCCTGATTTTCAAAGGATTTTTTGATTTGCTTCGAACCTAGAATACATTATAAATTGAATATTGAATAAATTAGTTAGTTAAACGCTTTTCGCCAGCTTTGAATTCAGTGGTCTGACAATTCCCACGAGCTTTCAAACGGCGATCTAACCACAACAAACTAACGTTTCTTTTCTGTTAGAATAACTTCTAGGATGATTTAAAAAAAAACTGTTTTACATCCCAATACAAATTGGTCGTTAACTTTCAATTTAGTTTAAAAAAAAAACAAATTAACAACATTTAACACATATTTTCTCTCAGTAGGTCTGTTTCACGCCTACTGAGACATTTTCACTGGTTTCATTGCTGCAGCGACAATAGGAGTTTAGATAATTAAATAGTATGCGGAGTTTCTAAAATCCATCCGAAAGAATACAAAGTTCTTTCTTATTCAACTTTTAGTTACCTCTACTTGAAATCTAATAGTTTTACCGAACCTTTCTCAAGAAGCCTACAGTGATAATTAAAATGCGCTGCATCTTTTAGGATTGGTATTAGTTAGTAAGGTTGAGATCATACGCTCGATTTAGATAACAATTACTCACAAAAACCCTGGAAAAACTTGAAAATGTCAAGGAATTGTCCATTATCCATTAAGTACTTGTAATACTAATAAATAATATTTTTTTTAATTTACTTGTTGATGAGGTATTTTCTTTGGTATTTCATATGTTATAACGTGTTTTGAGGGATCCAAATTTTGTCGTGAGCAAGCCTTATAACAATTGCTCGAAGTTCAAAAACTTGAGTTAGATTGCTGTAGTGAAGAGAGTAATTGGATAATGAAGACAATCCTTTCTCTGCATTTACCCCCGTATATAATCAGTGGACTAGATATGCGTAATACTTATACAAAGTAACAAATTTTCTAGGGGGGGCTAGCCAGATCCTAGGTGGGGCTATAGCCCCCCTGTAGTTACGCCAATGCCCCCAGGGGTACATGTACCCCAGGTTGAGAACCGCTGTATTATGAAATCAATTTTTCTCCAAATATAAGGTTTTATATACTATTTCAAAGCTTAAAATTTTAGCCTTTCGATAGTTTAGTTTGTTTTGCACGCAAAGATTAACATCAAAAAGTTGTACAAGAAAATCAAAAAGAAAAATCATGATAATTAAGATTCTTTGCTATAAAATGGTCCCGCAAACCTGATGTCCCCAAATGTCCCCTCATCTGTAAATGGAGAATTGATTGATATAACCCTATTACCACCTTTTAATGAGTGATTTGCTTGTGTATATTTGCGCTTTTACGAGAACTCGGCAATCAAAGTTTTCTTGAAAATTGTGGTTTTTATTACCTATACCTCGTAATGATTAGAAAATGAACAAAATTATCACTAGAAATATAATTGTTTGCTATTTTATGCATGCTGTATTGGTAACAAACAAAAAAAATAGCCAAAAAAAAAATTTTAAAAAAATTCGTGGGGGACATTTTTTGAAAGGTTAACGATGGCCCTTAAAGGGTTAAAAAAAGGTTCCTAAATACTGGTTCACATAATATATGTTGCATAGAAACAGTTTTCATTAAAAAAATATTGTTGGCCGCCCATTTGTACGAGATTTTCCCATAGTGCATTCGCGAAAGGATTCACCGCACCAAAATTCAACATGATTGCGGTAAGGAACATCCAAGAAGATGGGCCTGAGAATTTAACCATACTTAGACTGTTACGCACCACGTGAATTTTTCTCGTTACGGGATTGAGCTGTGACTGTCTGTGAGTAAAAAATATTACATACTAGGAAAACCTGCCCGATCTCGCTAGGGTTTTATTTTCGATCTGCCAATCATTTTATTGATTGCAGATTCGCACTCTAGAATTTGTTCAGTTCAGTTAAGTTCAGGATGGCTTTCTTCCGAACTCATGAAACCGTTGCATTATGACAGACTTTTCACTCTCCGGAAAAGTCTCTCTCCAAAATTGTGCGAGAACGTGGTGTGGCTGTTTGGAAGAGGACGGAAATAGTTTGTTGGTCCTTAAGGCTAGGTAGGGTAACGGTACCAATAGTGGAGGTATTACTAGATCCACAAAAGAAAATATTAAAAAAAAAACTATAATTATGGGAAATTTACTGCTTTATTATCTTAGTCAATAGATGAACTAATAAATTTGCTAGCAAAAATGAGATAAATGTCATTTAACATCAACAATCTGGCGGCAGCACTACACCTAAAGAAAGCAGGCAAGTTGGCATCGGTATACACTAGACTAGGGATCGTCTATATTAAGCCTACGGCTGGCGCACAACCTCTAGTGATTAAGACTGAAGAAGATTTAGATATATTTTCGTAAACGTGTACGTTCACTTTCGAAGTACTTTATAAAGTTATTATTATTTTTTTTTTTTTAAATTTTGCTTTGTATAATTGTGTATTGAAGATTATGTTGTCAGAGATATTTGTTTTATTCTCCTCCGTAACTATGCAGCCCTCTAAAAATTGCTTCCCCTACTACACTTAATGCTTCCGTCACACAACCACACTTCTACGAACATTCCCGGAGCTGTACTGAACGCTGTTTTATCTTCTGAGAAGCTGAATATATGCCATGGAAATGCTCAGAGCCTCTGCGCGCGCAATTTGGGTAAGCTTGACGAAGTTCGCCTTGTCTTGTCCGATTCCAAAGTTGAGATAGCGTGCTTTACCGAATCGTGGTTAACTTCGAAGAAAAGTAATTCCAGTATCGGAGTCTCTGGCTTCTCTGTCGTAAGAAATGATAGAGTATACCGACGCGGTGGAGGCATTGTAGTTTACTACAGAGATTATTTGTCTTGCTCCAAGGTCTTTGGTACGGTGCTGACAATAGAATCAACAGACAAAACTGAATGCCTAGCGTTGGAGTTTCGGGTAGACGGGCAGCAGATATTACTAATGACCGTGTACAATCCCCCAGAGAACGACTGCTCACTTTTCCTTGCAGAAAAATTAGCAGAGTTTGCTGTTCGTTACGAAAACATTATCTTAATAGGAGATTTTAACACTGACATGCTTCGCCCTAGCCTTAAACGTGCGCAGTTTGAATCGATGCTTTCCAGTTATTCGTTATCGTCCGTGAGTGATGAACCAACGTTCTTTCACTGTGGAGGGAGCTCGCAACTTGACCTTTTATTAACCAACAACAGAGAGAAAGTTTTGCGGTTCGGACAGGTCAGTTTTCCTGGTTTATCGCAACACGACCTGATTTTTGCGTCGATTAATTTCGACATTTCTCGGACCTCCAGTCAGTACACATACCGTGATTATGTCAATTTTGATCCGCACCTTCTGGAAAATGCTATTCTCTCTGTTCCCTGGAATATGTTCTACGACATTGTAAATGCAAATGATGCCTCGGAATTTTTCAATGCTCACGTTAAAACGGTGCACGATTTATGCATCCCCCTCCGTGTTTGTTCCGGACGTCGGCGGCAAAATTTTTGGTTTTCTGACAGTGTACGTCAGACCCTTCTCGAACGTGACCTGGCTTACAAAGACTGGTTGCAAGCAGCCGATCACTTAAAGGATGAAAAACGACAGCGATACAAAATGATGAGGAACCGTGCAAATACAAAAATCGCGCAAGCCAAACAACAGTACCTGAACCGCTTCTTGGATGACCGAACTCCTTCTAAGACTCTTTGGAAACGTATAAAAAGCCTTGGTATCGGCAAGGATAAATCGTCGCAACCGTGCGGCTTTCATCCGGATGAAGTTAATCGTACATTTGTTGCTAACTTCACTGGTTCGAGTGCGCAATGTAGGGCAAGACCAGTGCGACCGCCCTCACCATACAGTTTTTCATTTCGACCTGTGCATGATTGGGAAGTCGTCAACGTCATCTGAGATATTAAATCAAATGCAATAGGGTATGATGAGTTGCCCATTAACTTCATCAAGATCATCCTACCACTGGTTGTCCAACAATTAACGCATTTGTTTAACTTGCTCATTCATACGTCTACATTCCCGGATTGCTGGAAACATGCAAAGATTCTTCCATTGAAAAAGAAACCTCATTTAAACTGCATCACTAATCTGCGTCCAATCAGTATACTATCCGCTTTGTCGAAAGCTTTTGAGAAGCTTCTCAAACAACAAATGACAGAATACATCGAAGATAACAAACTTTTGTCGGAACAGCAAGCCGGATTTCGCAGAGGGCAGAGCATCAAAACCGCTGTGCTTCGAGTGTACGATGATTTGGGAAGCAAGATCGATAAACGAGGCTCTGGTATATTGCTGCTGCTGGACTTCTCTAAGGCTTTTGATACCATTCCTCACAACAAACTAGTGAATAAACTACAAGACCAGTTCAACTTCTCCTCTAGCGCTGTGAATCTGATGGTGTCGTATCTCCACAACCGGAGACAAACGGTTTACTGTGGCGATTGCTGCTCAAGTAGTGTTGGAGTGCCATCTGGTGTACCGCAAGGCTCAGTCCTTGGTCCTCTACTCTTCAGTTGTCATATCAACGATCTACCAACGGTACTGAAATACTGCTCAATACAAATTTTCGCTGATGATGTAGAGCTTTATATAGCTCGGCTTGGCCCTTGCACGCGAGAACTCGTCAGGATGGTGAATATGGACCTTGAACATGTCGCAGAGTGGTCACGGAGAAATAATCTTCATGTTAATCCAGCTTAAAGCAAAGCATTGTTTATCACTAGTAGACGTCGTACTGCTGGTGATTTTACCCCACCAGTCCCTGGAATTGAGATGGATGGTCAGAGCATTGGTTGGTCAGAAAGAGCAAATAACCTCGGATTCGTCTTTCAAAATGATTTGCAGTGGGATGGACTTGTTTCGCAACAGTGTGGAAAGATCTACGCCAGCCTGCGCACGCTGTACTGCTGTACCTCCGCGTCCCCGACATCTATAAAACTGAAGCTCTTCAAATCCTTGATCCTGCCGCATTTTATGTTCGGTGATATATTGCATGTCTGTCCTAGTGCGAACTCTTTAGACCGACTTCGAGTGGCGCTCAATTGCTGTGTACGCTATGTCTATCGGTTAGACCGCTATGATCATGTAAGCCATTTACAACAAAACCTTATTGGATGTCCACTACAAAGCTTTTATGCGCATCGCTCCTGCATTCTTCTGAGAAATCTAATGCTTACACAATCTCCAGCGGTTCTTCATGAAAGGCTTATTCAGTCCCGTGGTCGTCGTTTACAGAACCTAGTTGTTCCAGCTAACAGAACGTTATGTTATGGCAGTTCACTGTTCGTCCGAGGTGTGGTTTATTGGAATTCGTTACCGTCCGCGGTAAAACGTTCTACGTCGGAAGCAAGTTTCAAGAGAGGCTGCATCGATTTTTGGAACCGCCTTAGATAATTGATGTTACAAATAGTTAAATTAGTTAGTAATAATTATGTTTTATTAAGAAATTATGTTCGTTTATGTATCGTTTGCTAAATCGGAGGTAGTAATTATCAAAAAGATTTATATCTTACACTACTGGACAATGAATGAAATGAAATGAAATGAAAATTACCAATTATTGCTTGCACCACTATGGGTACACCGTTCCTTTTGTGGCGGTAAAAATTAATTTTGGTTCCTATAGTGGTGCTATCCATTGGTTTCTTATGAGACTCGCCATTATTGATACAGTTGCACCACTATAGGTGCAAGGGAGTCAATTTTGTTAAGGAAAATCATTGTTTTCAATAGTTTATCAAGCGAAATCTTAAGATAAGTTGCATTTAACAGGATATTTAAAGCACGACGCATCAACTGAAACCATCGTAACGTGTATAAATATGATAAATATCATTAAAACCTCACTACCTCCACTATTGGTGCTACCTCCACTAAGGGTACGGTTACCCTAGGTCGTTTCAGGGAATCGTGGCTCCTTAAATTGATCGGAGTTGGGTGGTGTTGGAGACAGCCCACTGCCTCTCCCAGTCCTGGTTGACGATTTTTCGTACCCAGGCTTTGAGATCAACCGGGGGTCCAAGGTAGTGTACCGTCGATCATAGCCCATATGTACGCAGTGTGATGCCTTCTGGCACTCCACAGTGCCCTGGGATTATGGTGGTCGGTATTGGCCATTTTTGACAAATACCGGTATTCGGTATTTGGTGGAGTCAGTACCGCTAATACCGGTAAAATACCGGTTTTTGTGAAAATTTCAGGTATATATTAAATAAAAAAAACTTTTGATTGGGCTTTTGGGTAAAAAACAATATTTGTTGCAAACTTTAATTGTTAAAATTATTGTTTGTTGAGCTGCGCAAACTGAAACTTAAGTAGACTTAACATACTGAGCGACTCATCTCCCTATCCACATTGAGAATCCCCTCTCTGGTAGAGGTGTGCGCCGCCGCGCCACGCCGCCGCCGCCGACAGTTTTTGGCACGCCGCCGCCGCCGACATTTTTGCATCGGCGCGCCGCCGTTTAAAATTTGTCACGCCGTTGATCTATAATTTTCCACGCCGATTAAAATTTTCAGTGGAAACTCCTAAGATTCATTGGATTTTCCGTATAATTTCCTGATAGATCTCTACAACATTACGTTGAAACTCCAGAGAATTTTTCGTGAAGATACCAATTATTTCCATGAAAATTCCATACAATATCTTGTTAACACTTCGAAGAGCTCTCCGTAAAAACCAAGCGTGAAAATTGCGGAGGAGTTCACGTTGAAATAAAAAAAAATCTGTTTGAAATTGAATTTTTGAACAGAAAAGAGTTGTTCGGCAGAAAGTCACAAGGCTGAAAGTTGTTAGGCCGAATCGTTTAACCGAAAAGACTATTTGGTAGAAGCCTACCCGAGCAAAGCTTAAGAGCAAATTGATAACTTGATTTAATGTTGTGAAATCATCGATTATGTTTACTTAATTTGATATCTTTTTGGTCGTTTTAACGGTTAAAATAACAAAACGTATAGCAGAATTATCTTACTGTGACATCAAATCAAAAACTATTTCTGCTGTCGATGAGAGCAAATCGAAAACTAAATTTGATATTGGTTTCCGATAGCAAAATAAGTACACAGTTTGATGTCATATCATTCAATTTAGTAATCTACAGCAACATGAGATCAAAATATGTAATCAATTATGATGATTTATACATATTTGAAAACTAATTATGAATCAATTTGATGTCAAAATCAAAATATTCTATATGCTCTCATTATGTTTTTAGACTTTGGTAGGATATCTCACTCAGAATAATCCGCACGTGATAATTATGTGTACAATAATAGATTGTGATCTGTTAACCACGCATTTGTGATTCATTTGTTCGGCTAATAAAAATCGTTTTACGCTAATGAAAAATATGTGCAGATGCTAATGATATGTATTACACTAATTTGTTTTAAGTGCGTCCTGGGATAGTAAATGGTTATGTGCGCACACTTAAATCTTAAAATTAAATTTTATGGATTTTCGCCAATAAATATGTGCGGATTATCCTCAGTGATAGCCTAAAGATATTTGGCCGAGAATGTCATTTGGTCGAACAGTTTCTTTGGCTGAAAAAATTGTGAACTTGTCCTTCGGCCGAAATAGTCGTTTGGTCGAAAGGGCAATTTGGTCAAAAGGACATTCGGTCGAAAGTGTCGTTCGGCTGAATTGGTCATTTTGGATATTTTCACGACAATAACGGGAGAATCTTTTGAATTTCGCCTCAAAAAATTGATGAACTTCCCCAGAAATTATTATCGGATTTTCCACGGGAACTACTTTCTAGTTTCGAGAACTTTTTGGAATTACAAAGGAAAATTGTTTGGGATTTACATGAGAATCTCTTCATAGTTTTTACGGGAAGTTGTTCCAAAGTTCTGCAGGAAAATATTCGGGATTTTCACGGAGAGTTCCTATTCAGTCTCTGTTGAGTATTCTTTTAAATCCACACAGAAAATTGTGACTAGTGAAAGATATGCTTTAACGTTGACTTCCCCATTTTAAATTAATCAAGACGGTTAGTTTTTTTATCCTTTATTGGAGTGATTTTTTTTCGCAGGGAGAAGTTCATCATTAAACGCCTAACTTCAAAACATCGGATACGTCAAACAATTGTCAGACGTCGTCAAAATAGAAGTGCATCTGATTGTTCACCGCTATGCAGCTATCATCGACTTTGACATAGTTTTGAAGCTCAGCTGTTCGATAACTGCAAAACTGATGTAACTTTCAAAATGCAGTTAAAAGCATTGCAGTTAAATGACTTTCAGTTGTCGAACGTCTACTGTACAAATTTCCCGTAGAATTTCATTAATTTCGAAAAAAATTTCGTTGGATCATTTTGAATAATCCTCCGCGGAAATTCTAAAGAAGTTTCCGTTAAACTTACGGAGCATTTCTCCTGAACATTCCAGAGAATTTTTCTGGAAAACTCCCGCGGAAATTCTTAAGAATTGACTGTTTTATCGTTGGCCACCCGGGTAGAAACCGTGATATTGATAGCAAGACATGATATTAATTTGTTTGAAATAAGAGTAAAAATAACAAGCGAGAATAACAAAAAATTGCACCGAAATATCATAAAAATATCAAGTTTTGCTATTAGCAAGAACAAACTAATAGCTAACCTATCAATGTTCTTGTTAATGGCAAAAGTTAATATTTTTATGATATTTCAGAGCATTTTTTTGTTATTTTCGCTTGTTATTTTAACTCTTATTTCAAACAAGCTAATATCATGTTTTGTTATCAATATCACGTTTTACTCTTAATGAGCTATTTTCGTCTACCCGGGCATGCCGACCTAGCCATCTTTATTATTCTAGACTGAGAAAGCCAACGGTAAAACTCCAATTCAACCAGCCGCACTCTACTACAATTATCAATAATGTTCTGTGCAAATTTGGAAGAATACTCAACGAAACTCAACAAAAACTTTTCATAAATTTCCGAAGTTTTTCCTGTAGAAGTCAGGAACATTTTTTTGCGAAAACTCTGAAGTTTCTCATTTACACGAGACAAATTTTCTGCTGATATTTCAAACAAGTTTATTTGGGAATTCAAAAGAGTTTCTCTTGGTAATTCCAAAGATTTCTCGATACTTAGAACAATCCTAAAATATTTTCTAAATTTTGATTTTTCTTCAATTTTTTTTGGCGAAGTTCATTAGATTTTTCTTGCGAAAATCAAAAAATTCTTTGTTTAATGTCTTGAAAATATACCGAAAAAGTTTTTAAAAAAATCTTTGGAAAACGTAATGAAAAAATCGCCATGCCGATTCACGCCGCCGGGTAAAATGACTTTCGGCGTGACGCCGAAAACGCCGCCGCCGCCGACCAAAATTCTGACAAACGCCGCCGACGACGAATATTGGACCGGCGCACACCTCTACTCTCTGGTTCAACCAAAATTGGACGAATGGTTACAAGGCTGTCAAAAATCAGTGTCAGGTAATTAGCCTTAATCCCATCATAGGCATCTTCTTCGTACCGATCGTCAGGAATGGTCGTTGTTTCAGTTTCCAGGATCACATCTGGAATACGCTTGCTGATCGACGCTTCTTATCCACTTGCTTCGTCAAGGTAGCTATAAATGTATTGAAGAAAATCGTTTCTGATCAATTGCTTTACGGCAGAATTATTCAAAAAAACAAAAAGATCGTGCAGAAGTTCCACAGCAACTTGAATAGGTTCTAATGCTTAAATTATTTCCCCAACCGCCTAAAAATCATCAATGAAGTTCAATTCGAATTAAAACTTCAACTCATAGATCCGTTTGAGCATAAATAGCACGATATTCCAGCGTGTTTTGGGGTCAGCCACAGATTCAAATTCTTTTCGAAATTAGATCGAAAATATTTTTGCAGCAGATCGTTTTTCACAGGTGATCTCCGGAGAAGAACTACTATGGCTTAGTGATGAACTCTAGTAATAAGAAAAATCACTTCAATAAAGCTTTAAAAAATACTGTGGTACGTACCTTTTTCACAATTACATATATTGCCGGAAAATTCTCGATGATGTCAACAATGTTCATCGAAGAAAAAAGCCATTGACATTGGCTAAGAGAATGAAGCAACACGTACGAAATGAGAATGATGTTCATTTTTTTGCTGTAGGTGAAGCTTCATTCATGAGCGCAGGGAGTTTAGTTGATATATGTGGGTGAAAACTATTCAAGAATTTTTATTCTGGCAGCAACATTAGAAATACCGGTATTTTCCGTCTCAAAAACCGGTATTTCCGGTACCCAAAATTGACCGGTAATACCGGTATTACCGGTTTCGGTACTACCGGTTAGACCACCCTACCTGGGATCCAGGCGAATGTGATGGACTGAATTTGGCACGTAAGAATGGCCAGGATTCATGGTTGCTTCGGATGGTTGTTCCATAATGCAGGAAATGGGATGGCACGCGATGGCGAAATGGGACGACACCTGCTTTTTCCCTCCACGCCGCAGCTGGTGTGGAGGGGAAAAGCCCGAAAACTATACGGAGGTGCTGATTACGAACCAGAGATAGTATGTTGACGAGTTCTTGGGGAACTAGGCAAGTCAGCTCCAGTTCATACAGTAATCAACTGTTGATCGAAGGTCCTAAGGCTAAGGCCTATTAATTATCTTTTCTGTCATCTAACCAGTACACGATGGCTAAAATTGTGTTTAAGCGCAGTTATTCAATAGTACCTTTATTGTGTGATTTGGCGTAATGGCGCCTTCGAGACATTTTATCAGTAAGTCAATGCGCTTCTTTGGAGGTATTCAACCTTATGATCAATCCCCCTAAATGTGAGATGAAAAATTTATTTTTTCCACTTTACAACATGCAATGTATATGTCTGCGCATGAGTTGTAGCAAAAGTTCACCTGAAAAACTTTGTTGAAGACACCAAGTTCGTAATTTCATTACTTTTGGAGAATTATTGCATTTTATGCCAACAAGTTTTGAACATGTTCGATGCATAAGCATTAGAGTGGGGCGCAGTTGTATGGAAAAGCGCAAACTTCGTCCGATCAAGTGAGATCAAGGTTTTTCTGAATCGTTTTGGGACCCCAATCAACTGTGCAAAATATGGGCTCGATTGGTTGCAACCTCGCATGCCGCATCGCGTTTTAAATTTACATGGAGATTAGTATGGGAAAACGTACATTTTTACATTTTTGCTTTTAGCTGCTTCAATTTATCATCAATCGCGTGACTCAATACGTTAGCATATAGTCTGGAAGATGCCGAAAAACTTTGCCGAAGAAGGTACGTAGCTGGAAGGTCTACAAAAAATGTTATTACGTTTCGAAAATTGATTGTTTAAACCATATGCAAGAAATCAATGTTTCTGCCAGCACTACCGGATAACCTATGGTTATTGAAGGGCAAAACCCATCTTCCTTCTTGTCGGATTTTTTTCTTTGTGAAATAATTCCGGATAGCTCCCATTAGGAGTTCAGTGCATGATCTCTCTTGTTTCGAACAGCAGAACGATCGCGAATTATTGTGTTCTGCATTGCGCGGCCGGTAATAAAAATAATCAGTTCAGTGCATGATCTCTCTTGTTTCGGACAGCAGAACGATCGCGTGGTCGGACGAAATATTGTGTTCTGCATTGCGCGGCCGATAATAAAAATAATCAGTTCAGTGCGTGATCTCTCATGTTTCGGACAGCAGAACGATCGCGTGGTCGGACGAAATATTATGTTCTGCATTGCGCGGCCGGTAATAAAAATAATCAGTTCAGACTAGTACGCTCAACACAATAATTCGTTCATTCAATTTCGATAAATGCGGTTTTACGCATAAGGCCACATATATTCATGCGATGGAGTGGACAATACCATTCCATCCATCACCACCATTGAAATCCACCACCGCACTTGTTTTCCTCCCAACCACCACGTTAATCCATAGCCGCAGTCTAACGATGTAAACTGACAAACATCAAGCGGAAAACATTTAATCCTGCACGTACATACTAACCACTCAGTCGTATCCATCTGGCCGCACAAGAAGAATAGTAAAAATGCGTGAAAAAGTCGTCACATTCTTTTCCACGATATACTTGTTATAGCGAAACAGATTATCAACCAAATGATTGAAATATAGACGTGCCATGAAAAGTAGGTAAAAATTGAAAACAGAAACTCTGTGGAACTTAGTATTCTATTACCATTTTCTCAGCTATTAATTGGAAGCTTGTCTTTGCCATCCTTTACAAGAGTATGTATTTTTTGTAGCAAGTACAATGGATACACTATGCTCAGGGAGGCGAGAATGTTTCCCCGAAAACATCTTAGATCGGACCGAGAATCGAACTCTAAGATAAAAAGCTTTGTTTTCTCTCGAGTGCCGTTCCGGACCATATTTCTTTTCAACAGATGTATATATAAAATGAATTGAAATTACACATCGTTGAAGTATAGCGGAAAACAGTGCAATACAAAACCACTGGGCAAAATGTCCTCACTCATAAATTCACTTAAATAATATTTTGCTGGACATTTCTGGACGGATGTTACCATTACTATTCAATATTAGTTATTCATTGTCGAGCTGCAATGGAAAAATTGATCAAAATCGCGCCATTTTCACTTAAATTTTACGATTTGCGATTCTTTCACCTTACCCGTTCAATCCTTCAAGCCAAAACAAACAACCATGCGTTCACCATTATTTCACATGTAATTGAGTAATTTTACACCACCTTCCAGGTGTTTTGCCCCAGGCCCATTTTTAACACATATTTTGAATGCGTTAGAAAGTCACAAAAATCTTGTTTTGATTAATCATTGTGAAATGTTGGTATGTGAATTTTCCATCTGCTCGTTTTTGATATATGATTCGGTATTCTGGTTTTTAAATTCCTGGATGAATTCCAGGTAAACTTCCTTATGAAATATCCCGAGAATAACTTATGTGGAAAAACGAAATGTACTCAAAGTAATAACAAAACGTGATGATTCTAAACAAAGTAAAAAGTATGTTACAAGTCACAATTGTTTCCAATTATTGCAAAACTGTAAACAATTTAAAAGATGGAAGAAAGTCTACACGAGATGTAATCACAACTTTAAGGCGAATCTACACCAATACTATCAGTGTGTACTGCTCAGCTGCGAGATAACGTGAGCTGTGATAACAATCCTTGTTTACATTTCAATACAAATAATTGGAAATCCAAGCAACGAACTGACGCATATGTCTTACTTCAAGATGCAACTCGGTCTTTTTTACGCGGTTGTATTTTATCAATTGGTCGGTTAATCTAAGCTGTCGCATTAATTTTAACGCATGGGACTATCAATTTTATTTTGACTTATCTAAAAATTTTATCGAGGAATCCACTTATTGTTTCATTAAAACCGGCCGTAAAATCTGATTCATCAACATAGGCGTGTTTCTACTAAGTTGTCCCAAATTCAGATGTATGCGCATCGATCAATAAATTTCATTCCGGTCCAAAAATGTTACTGAATGAGTTCAGTTATTCAAAAACATGATTCACAGTCAGCTGGACTGGAATCAATGGATCCGCCTGCTCTCAAACAAAGTTATCAAACCGAATCCAACAGGAACGGTCACCACACAACAACGACCCAGCAGCGGCAGCAACAACAAAAACAAAATAACATTCGCTATTGAGGCAACACTCTGCGCGCCTATCAGTGCCGCCGATCGTGCGCCGCAGAGCAAACAGAGCACCCGCAGAGAATATCGCCGGATCGAGTGAGAGTTGAGGAGACGACGTGTGATCGATGCTTTCGTGTATGGGTACTTACAGCCAGGAGTATTGACCAGTTTGTATGCGAGTGCGCAGTGGTTGTGGTGCAACTTAAGTGACTTGTGGAAAATGCAAATAAGACCGATTGGGCAGCGGTTCCCAAAGTGATCATATGGCTAACTTGATACTGAACGATTGTTACATTTATGGAACATTGTAGTAATAATGTATAACACTGTGCAACAACACTTGCGCAATGTATCTTTTTTACCACAGAGAATATTGTGCCTTGCAACAAAATGACAACTTTCGTGATCATTTTTCAAGGTTCTCATAGATGAGGAAAATTTATCTGCACTACGAATAGTACGTGTCATCAAAGCATTCATCGCCACAATCCACCACGTGTCTGCCGAATTTTCAAAAATATAATTTTTCTGGCGGTATGTTTTTCTTAGGCGACTATCTGGCGCTCATTTTCTGTTGCGATTGAAAATAAGCGGAGGAGTAGATTTTTTTATGAGCGGTACAGTATTTTTATTTCATCAAACGTATTTTTCATTGAAGGATAGAAAGATCGAAGACTCATTTAGTGTTATATCTAAATCTGCTCAGCTCGACGAGTTTAGCGTGTGTATGCACAAAAGCTAACTACAAATAAGGAAGATTCATGTCTCGTAGTTTTTGGTGAAGAATATCTTTAACTGATAGCTAGTTTCTCTAGAGCTAACCTGGCTGGTACACGAAAAACTGACCTTTCCCGTCAAAAATTATATCTCGTTCTATTGTCTCAGTCAATTATTTGACTCATTTAAGACCAACTTCCCAAAGAACCCATATTTTTTCAACCCTCTAACTATTTTATAAATCAAAAACAAAAACTGAGAAAGTGCTACACGTGTTAACCGTACTGAAGGTTTGGCCTGACGTTGGTTCAAAATCGGCCGAATGTTAGCCCAAGCTGGACACACAGCTCTTTTTCGATTTTTTGTTTTTCAATTTAAAACAGGGGTGACATTGTGCATCTCGAATCGAATCACTCGATTCGTACGTTTTTGCATTCGTTTCGAAAAAATTGCGGCAATATGTATTTCGTTCGACTTCATTCAGTCGTAGTACAAGATTTCGAATGATGCTGTACTAGCTCAATCGAGTATGTTCTGTCAAACGAAATGTAAACAGAGAGAATAAGAGATAGCTGTCTCCGTGTTTAGTATACCGCCCGCTGGAGAGACAACCTTCAGCGCATGGCGAATGTGAGTAACCAGAGAGAATAAGAGTAAATTCATCTGCGTGTAGCATGATGCCTGTTGGGAAAGCATCCTTCAGGGCATGAATTGGCAGTTAATTTATAAACAAGAAAATTGTGCTCAGTGACAATAAAAATCAATATTATTTATTGAGTAGTTGCAATTGATTTAAAAATTATGCCGATACGATTATTATTATTTATTCAGACTAAGGCCGAAGTGGCCTGTGCGGTATATAAGAGTCTTCTCCATTCGGCTCGGTCCATGGCTACACGTCGCCAACCACGCAGTCTACGGAGGGTCCGCAAGTCATCTTCCACCTGATCGATCCACCTTGCCCGCTGCGCACCTCGCCTTCTTGTGCCCGTCGGATCGTTGTCGAGAACCATTTTCACCGGGATACTGTCCGACATTCTGGCTACGTGCCCGGCCCATCGCAGTCGTCCGATTTTCGCGGTGTGAACGATGAATGGTTCTCCCAACAGCTGATGCAATTCGTGGTTCATTCGCCTCCTCCACGTACCGTCCGCCATCTGCACCCCACCGTAGATGGTACGCAGCACTTTCCTTTCGAAAACTCCAAGTGCGCGTTGGTCCTCCACGAGCATCGTCCAGGTCTCGTGTCCGTAGAGGACTACCGGTCTAATTAGCGTTTTGTAGATTGTCAGTTTGGTACGGCGGCGAACTCTATTCGATCGGAGCGTCTTGCGGAGTCCAAAGTACGTACGATTTCCAGCCACTATGCGTCTCCGAAACGGAAACGGAGCCTTCTTGATGTACGGAATAAACGTAGTGCCGATATTGCGTCTGATCATCACCTCCTCATCGGCGAAATACGCCTGCGCATTGCGCGGATTCGTCGGCAGGAGGAAAGAGTTGGACGACGATTCAACACACGCCGACTGGAAGATGCCACGGTGAAACGGTCCTTCGTTGAAGAACTGGAGACGCGTGCTGCAGATATTCCGGAAGGTGGCAGCGTGGAAGACCAATGGACCGCCATCAAGAATGCCTTCATCACCACCAGCGAGAACAATCTGGGCGAACTACGCACCCAGAGAAAACAATGGATCACCGATGAGACCTGGAGGAAGATAGAGGAGCGAAGAGAAGCCAAAGCCGCGATAGAGCGATCGAAAACCAGAGGAGCCAAAATCTTAGCCCGTCAACGATACGCGGCTCTTGAGAAGGAAGTAAAACGCTCATGTCGACGGGACAAGCGAGCGTGGGCAGACTCTCTGGCCGACGAAGGAGAGAGAGCCGCCGCAACCGGGGACATTCGCCTCCTCTACGATATCTCACGACGCTTAAGCGGGGCGAAGATGAATGCAACGATGCCTGTGAAAGACGCGAATGATCAGTTATTGACCGACCCAACTGACCAGCTGAAACGCTGGTTCGAGCACTTCGAACAACTTTTTCAAGTGCCAGCCAGGCCATCACCTCCTCGGCATGATCTGCCTAGGATCCGACGTATAACACGCGTCAATACCGAAGCTCCATCACTGCTAGAGATTCAAACAGCCATCCAAAGCATGAAATCGAATAAAGCCCCAGGGGTCGACCGCATATCAGCCGAGATGCTCAAAGCTGACCCCATGACATCCGCTCAACTACTGCATCGTTTATTTCGTAATATCTGGGACACCGCAACTTTCCCGGTCGACTGGATGCAAGGTATCTTAGTGAAGGTGCCCACAAAGGGTGACCTGACTGTATGCGATAACTGGCGAGGCATTATGTTGCTGTGTACCGTTCTCAAAGTTCTGTGCAAAATTATCCTAGCCCGGATTCAGGAGAAGATCGATGCGACTCTCCGGCGGCAGCAAGCCGGATTTCGTGCCGGAAGATCCTGTGTGGACCATATTGTCACGCTCCGCATCATTCTGGAGCAGGTCTACGAATTCCAAGAGTCCCTTTACTTGGTATTCATTGACTACGAAAAAGCTTTCGACCGTCTCAATCACGAGAATATGTGGGGCGCCCTGAGACGCAAGGGAGTTCCTGAGAAAATCATCGGCCTCATCGAGGCACAGTACGAGGCCTTCTCGTGTAGAGTGCTGCACAATGGGGTCTTGTCCGACCCTATCCGGGTCGTAGCTGGTGTGAGGCAAGGATGTATTCTATCACCGTTACTGTTCCTCATCGTAATCGACGAGATTCTGGTAGATGCGATTGACCGTGAACCAAACCGCGGGCTGTTATGGCAGCCTATAACCATGGAGCACCTAAATGACTTCGAATTGGCGGATGATGTTGCACTCCTCGCACAACGGCGCTCTGATATGCAGAGTAAGCTCAACGACCTTGCCGAGCGCTCCTCTTCGGCAGGTTTAGTCATCAACGTCAACAAAACCAAATCGTTGGATGTAAACACAGTGACTCCTTCCAGTTTCACAGTAGCCGGGCAACCAGTGGAGAATGTTGAAAGCTTCCAATATCTTGGTAGCCAAATGGCGTCAGACGGCGGTACCAAGATCGACATAGGCGCACGGATAAAGAAAGCAAGGGCTGCCTTTGCGAGTTTAAGAAATATCTGGAAAAACAGGCAGATAAGTGAACGCACCAAAATACGAATTTTCAACTCTAACGTGAAATCTGTGCTGTTATACGCTAGCGAAACATGGTGTGTATCAGTGGAGAACACTCAACGGCTGCAGGTGTTCATTAACAGATGCCTGCGGTATATAATTCGGGCCTGGTGGCCTCACAACTGGATCTCAAACAACGAGCTTCATCGTCGTTGTCACCAGAGGCCGATAGCAACAGAAATTCGGGATCGGAAGTGGGGCTGGGTCGGCCACACTCTACGTAGGGGCGGAAACGAAATCTGTAAACAAGCATTAGACTGGAACCCAGCGGGACATCGCAGCAGAGGCAGACCCAGAGGCTCATGGCGGCGAAGCCTCAATAAAGAAATAAAAGAAGTCGACCGAAATCTAACCTGGCAACAGGTTAAAGCGATAGCCGGGCAACGCTCAGGATGGAGATCTTTCAAGTCGGCCCTTTGCACCACTGGAGGTGTACAGGATCCATAAGTAAGTAAGTAAGTAAATGCGTCTCCGAATTTCTCTGCTGGTGTCATTTTCGGCAGTCACCAGTGAGCCCAAGTACACAAATTCTTCTACCACCTCGATTTCGTCACCACCGATGCAAACTCGCGGTGGGTGGCTCACATTGTCTTCTCTTGAACCTCTGCCTATCATGTACTTCGTCTTCGACGTGTTGATGACTAGTCCGATCCGCTTAGCTTCCCTCTTCAGTCTGATGTAGGCTTCCTCCATCTTCTCAAAGTTACGTGCCAAAATATCTATGTCGTCGGCGAAACCAAATAGCTGGACGGACTTATTGAAAATTGTACCACTCGTGTTAATCCCTGCTCTTCGTATTACCCCTTCCAAAGCGATGTTGAATAGCAAACACGAAAGACCATCACCTTGCCGTAACCCTCTGCGGGTTTCGAAGGGACTCGAGAATGCCCCTATGCCGATACGATATGTTTTGTAAATTGAGATATTGTTACAGCACGAATTATAAGTTTTATGTTTATTCGAGTTAAAGCCACAGATCCAATTTTGAGCTAAATAATTTAAAGCTAAAGAAGGATGGGATAATAAATTACTTTGATGTTTCCATGTGTTTTTTCTAAATGCACTTGGGTCATCTCATGCGCGTTTTTTTTTATTTATTTAACTCACCTATTTTTACGTAGATTGTGGAATATACACGTTTTCACGCCGATTTTTCGCATTAATTTTTTACGTGGTTTATCGAAATCGTCAAGAAAAACTGCAAACACCCGATTGCATATTGGCTAGAAACTATAAGAGTAGGTATACTAATGACATTCTTTCCTTCAAGATACAATAATGAAACATTTATTCTCTTCCCGTAGAGAAATAATAACAAATATAATTGAAAACTTTCAGCAAGAAATGACTCTCGAACAACATTCGAAAGCTATAAAGGTGACGAGTGTTTTTCATTCGACTTGAGTCGTTTTTCAGTGTGTTATCGAGTTTCCATAATGCCAAAGCATCTCGTTATTCTAGTACCTCCACGAGCATACTCGAACGATGAGTCGTTTTCGAGATCGAATCGAAAGCCGTAATGCCAAACATGTTCGACTCGAAAGAATTTCGTTCGAATCGAGATGCGCAATGCCACCCCAGTTCTTCAGGAAAGTAGACCTTGAATAAATTATACAATTGATTGAGCTAAGAATTTTTTTGGCTGGAAAGGTCGATTCTTTTATCGTTCTATAATTTTTGTCTCTCACTCATTTTGCACAAAAATCATAGTTGACTTATTACAAAAGCTTTGTTGTACGAGAAAGCCAAAAATGTATGATCTCGACGTGTTTCGAACCTAAACACTACTGTTGGCATTGGAGACGGTAAAATATATGAGATAAAATGAACAGATCAACTTTTCGTGACTATTAAGAAAAATGAAAAAAAGCATGAGGATTACTACTGCTGGTGACGCCCATCTTCACCTTCCGGGAAAGGAAGGGTGGATGTAATACTATACTGACCCAGACTTCTATGCGGAAAAAAAATATTGAATTCGACGGGATTGTGTCTTTGGGTGAGAACACCAATCTCTGGAAATTTCAGCTCAACCACTTGTTGCATAATCTGGTGATTTTAAATTTGTATGGGAGTTTTAGCGAAATACATAGGAAAATACACTTCCGTCACTCTTTCGTTTAAAAAATTAATTCGGTATGACCAATTGAGCTTAGATTTGCGAAAAATGCAGTTCATATGTTAAAGATCAATTTCATAGAACATTATACGATGATTTAATAGAATTTGAATTACTTTTCAGCTGTTTTATTAGAAGTTTGGTTGTGCACTTTGAAATTCGATTGTCATGGAAACGTGCATTTTCGTTTTACTATCACTTGCATCGACACTCAGCAGACAGCTTCGTCATTGACTCGTGTTTGTTTTGATCAGACGCTCGGCAATGAAAGCACGAATATCCCGCCGCATGCTGTCAAAGTCATCTTCAATGTACAAGACAAATACCTACTGGTGCTCTGAATGTAAGAATGTAACTCAATGTAGGGGAAGGGGAGGAAATGATGATACAATCACTCGCCCACTGCAAGCCGAATATACCTCTAAACTTACCACGAGTACATACGAAATTTATTGGAATTTTTGAGTTAGAAACGAGAGGCAGAGGTTCATCTTGCTTAACGAGTTGCCAATGTGATAGATAGGAGAAAGCAACTGATGGAATTTTTAATTGGATGTAGGAAACGAGCTTTGTTTTAGTTCATCTTCAATTCTAGCAGCTATTGCTAGAATAGTCAAGGGTTGAAGGTATAGGATAGAAATGAAAACGGTATGAAACATAAGAAATACAGAGAAAATTACAAAGTAGAAGAATGGAACGGACCTGGGATTGAACTCACCGACCTCCTGCGTATGAGGCAGAAGCAGTAGCCATATGACTACCAATAGCCGATTGATAATCGAGCGTAAAAAATGAATATCTACCGGAGCTAAAATGAATATTTTGAATTGTGGTTGATGATTATTTCACTGTATATACATATTTTGAAATTTCAAATTGAATATGAATGTGCCAAGCTGAAGATCAATTTTGACACCGCACACAACAATGTGGACACCGAGAGTCAACGCTTGCTGCTGCACATGCCGTCCTATTCATTTGCACATTCAAATTTGCAAAGAACTGGTGATTTGATTGTGTGTTGGATGTCAACTGTTTGAGTGTAGTTAAAGTGAATTTTTCTGTCCCTACGTGCGGATGTTGTCAAAGGTACACTGAACACAAACCTCCTCAATCCCCGTTTTTCAAAAATGTATCACCCTATAATCGTATAGCAATCATCAATGACCGGATGATTTTTTATTTGTATTTTGAATTACTCGTCATCCGGCATGCGAATTTTCGTGCATCAAATAAATATCTTCTTGAAGCCGAATGAAAAGCGTTTTAGGTTTGCCCCTTAACGAAATTCATTCGGTTCGGGAATGATTTTAGTGTACGAATGTTGTTGTTGCCCCGCTTGTCGCGCATAATGTTGGTGTGTCGTTTAATCAATATGGTAGAGCAACTAAGCGTGAGAATTTTCCTGGAGTTTTTGAAATTGTAAGTACCTGCTGTAAGAGCTGTTTCGGATATGTAAAATGTGAAATTAATGGAAGATTTATGTTTTAGAAATGCGATGACTTCGACTGACAAGGCATTCCGCCGCATTCGAGAGCAGATGTGGCTTTCTGAAAAAAGCATGGATGAACCGTACGGGAATACGGTGACAGCAGTAGAAGCAGCGGTTTCTGAATCCCAAACCTACCGAACGGGACACCACGACGGAAGTTTTATTAGCTTGGTAATAAGTGTCGAATTAGAATCCGGAGTGCGTCCTACAATTCTGTGGAAATGTACGTTCTGTCATATTGAACATTATTTAATTCATTGCTTCCGTTCCGTGCCTGCTGTACCGCTTTACCTCCAAATAAAAACCCATTGTTGTTATCTTATTACATATTGTACACCCTACCCGGGCAGAAGCCATGAACAGAATAACAAAACATAATATGAACTTGATTGATATAAGAGATTAAAGAACAGGCAACAATATCAAAAATTTGCACCGAATTATCATTTAAATATCAAGATATGCTATGGATAAGAACAAACTAATGGCACATGATATTGATCACTTATTACAAATAGCATAACTTGATCTTCTCTTGATATTTTAGTGCAAAATATTGATATTATCGTTTGATGTTTTATCTCTTATATCAATCATGTTAATATCTCTTTTTGCTATCTTATCAACGTTTGATATTATTGAGCTATTTTCTTCTACTCGGGTACCCTGTTCATAATTCTAAAATAAATTAAAAATATAAAATGTTTATTATTTATGTTTATTTGTTTATTTTCGATTTTAAAAGAAAATAAATTTAAGAAATCTGCAATGATCTTCAGTTACAAAAGAAATGTTCATAACTCAATTACCTTCATTGGATTCATTCAGAAATGATCGAACATGCACGAACATTTTTGGTGAGACTATCATCCAGCTACGGTATGATTCGCATATGAATGTTTCTCATCCTCCCAAGAAACAATCGAATGAGCATCACACAGTCATCGAATGAAATTCGTTAAGTGGGGGTGGGGGATTAGCAATGCACTTAGCATTCACTTTAAGGTGGATGTTTTGGTTCAGTGTAGCTAAGATGGACTAAAATAAAAACTCTCCATGAACATTAGAATTTTTCCATAAAAAATAAGAAGTTGCTAATGATTTCGGTAGAAGCAATAAATCAATGAGAAATTCTCGCTGAGACCGGGCCATCATTTGCACAAGGTTCTTAAAAATCCCTAAATTTATATTCATTCGAAAGCTTTCGGCGAGTATATTATGGATCCGAGTTAAATTCATCAGAAAGATGAACCCCTCGTTAGTTATACACGAAATCATTTTAATGGTCCCCACGATTTTGGAAAATTTTTGACTCACCGAAACAGTCAAAACTCCAACATTTCTCAACCGATCTTACAGATCAGCATATCGTTGGAAGGAGGAAGAGTGGATCCTCAATTTGTTATTAAAAAAACAGAATTTGGCCGCCACATTGGATTTCTTTTTGAAAACTGTTTTTCCGCTAGGTTCGCAACCACCGATTTTGAACATTAATAGAAATATAGAAAGCTTAGCTTACATTGTGCATTGTGTCCAAAAATCTTAGGTGTATGTTTTGTTCTATCAAAAGTTATGTACGATTTACCAATACCAAAATTCTTGAATTATTTAATACAATAACTTGAATACGGCTCCGTTATGCTCAAAACTTTTGGGCCCTTCAAATAAAATACTGTTGTAGATATGCTTTTCATTTTTGGAACATATCTGGCTTAGAATAGTGTGTGAAATCAAGGAACTGACGTCGTAGTATCATATTAACCATAAAAATAATGTTCGTTGGTCAGATGGGCCTTGAAAAAATAATTTGGTAAATCATACATAACTTTTGATAGGAAAAACATACACCTGAGATTTTTGGACACGGTCGGAGACGAGCCAGCCTCGGGCTGAAAGTCTCCTTAATAAAGACAAACAAAAAAAAAATTTGACACAATGCACAATATAAGCTAAGCTTTTCAAACAAGTATTAATATTCGAAATCGATGGTTTCCAACCAGACGGAAAAATAGTTTTCAAAAGGAAATCCAAGATGGCGTCCAAATTCAATATGGTTGCTTCTATCTATCTATCAAATTGAGAATACACTCTTCCTCCTTCCAACGATATACTGATTTCTATGATCGGTTGAGAAATGTTGGAGTTATGACTGTTTTGATGAGTCAAACATTGACAAAAATCGGGGTGTCCATTAAAATGATTACGTGTATAACTAACGAGGAGTTCATTTTTCTAATAAATTTTTTCTCGAATCCTTAATATTCTTGCCGAAAGCTTTCGAATGAATATAAATTTAGGCATTTTTAAGAACCTCGTGCCCGGTCTCAGCGAGAATTACTCCAATATAAAATTTCCTCAAATTATGCAAAATTTCCGTAAACAATAAAAAAAATTTCATGAAACGAAAATGTATTGTCACTTTTAAAATTCAATTTTATTGGCATATCGATCTCGTTGCTGCTCATATAGAGGAAGGGAGCAGCGTGTGTGCGAAAGCAGATGGGAAAGAAACGGAATCCGAATGTTATCACTATGCTGCGACAAGAGTGAAATTTTTTTGAAAGGTGATGAAGTATGCGAGGGCCATTTGAGAATAATTAAATTATCCGTCTTTGCCGTAAGTCCTTTCTGGGGATGGTTCGAGCAGTGAATGAAAGTCACTGTTACCGAGACTGGCAAAAACGGAGACACCGTTTTACCATTGAAAAAATACAAAGTTCCAATAAATTAATTAATATTAGAAGTAAACCATTAGAAAATTATTCACAAATTGAATATGTTTTCATGGATGACTTTTTTTCAAAAGCGTTCACTGTTCATGTTTGTTTTTTTTTTCTTGTGGAAAAAATATTTATTTTGTGGCAAATGTTGTAATTGTGTGTTGCTAATAGTGATTCAATAATGGAAATTAAAATTTTTTTAAATGGAAAATTTCGATTTCTTCATTTTTTGTAGGAAATTTTTAATAGTCAAGGGAATTTTTTTATTTATTTTTTGCTTCTCCCCTAATTTCTTTATTGGCAACTTTCTAATTTTTCTGTAATTTTTTAAATTGTTTAAGGAAATTTTATTTTGCTGCCAGCTGAGCTTTGCGTTTTGGTTCACATGCATTTGCATATAATTGAGCGCGCGCGACATAACAAATCGCAGGCACCTTTGATTGCATGTGCATGTTTATCATGACAATCATTGAATTTCAAAGTACAAAACCTAACTAAAAAATAACAGCTGAAAACTTTACAAAAGTTTATATAATTATCGTAAAATGTTCTGTGGAATTGATCTTCTACAAATCACCTGCCTTTGGTACAATTCTGAGCTCGATCGGGCGTAACAATCCAATATTTGAAACGAAAGAGTAACGGAGGTATATTTTCCTTTGTATTTTGGCTTAAACCTCCATTCAAACTTCAAATCAAATGTGCCAGTTTATCCTACAAATTGAGCGGAAAATTTCAGATATTGATTACAATGTCTAAAACTCGATGTACATATGCGTATGTGGAAAATTTTGTCGAAAAACGTATTGGAGGTATCCACTTCCTTCGGTGGGGTTTGATCACACGACCCCAGTACGCTATACAGATGCTTTTCCTACTAAGCTACGTTTTTCGCAGCTTAGCAGGTACTGATAAGACCAAATTTTCCACACTAGGCTCATGGTGCCACAATCGCAATGAATTTTTAGAACCAACCCTCTTACACGTATTGTATACATACGGCACATACATACATACAATATCATCAGCAATTGCTCTAGATCTTTTAGGTTGCACGAGATTGCTAATGAAATATTTTGGGTACACGGTATTTTTTATTTTATATCGTCCATTTGTTCAAGTAGGGGTTCTAATTAGGTCTACCGACTACTCTTTACTCACCAAATATTTATTTTTTATTGTTGTATCAACAACAGACTTATGAAATCTTTCAATAAAAATACAAATTATATTACCGAATATGGAAACAATGAGTCATCGAGCTGACAACATCCCGAAAACAAATTAATAAAGTCTACGATTGTGCGACCTCGCACGCAGTATTTTGAAGACCCTAAATAATCACATAAATCCTCAGGCTTAATCGTGTTTTTACTACTAACGATTTTAACACCCCTGCTCGATGGCACCGAGGCGAATTCCTTGCGACAACACTCTGAGGCGATATCGAAGAAATAAAAAACGACGATAAACGAGTGAGATTTTAAATCCGAGGTAGTGAGCAAATTCCCATAAAGACGTAGGACCGGAAAAGAAGACAGGCATGTGCAAAAAGGAGTCAAGAGTTTATAATTAGTGGAGGACACTCCAGTTGGCTGATCTGAAACGGAAGCTTTCGGGAGTAAGCCCAGAAGTTACGGCCAAGCTGGGTCGCCATCCGACGGAAATTCATCACGTAGCCCAATAATCAGCAACTGTGCCTTTCGCCGAACTCGGCCCGTAACTGGTCGCGTTTGTTTGTCATCTGACTGGAAATCTCGCAAAGAGTTCATCACCACCCCTCGGCTGTGACACACAGACATCTGATCTTTACACGACGGGTTCGCCTCGCATCAATAGCCCCTGCTGTGACCGCTTGCCGTACTTAGTCTACATCCGACCAGGCCCTATCGCAAACCGGTGGAAGATCGTTCTCTGGGCTCCGGAAAATCTCTATTCATGTGAACCTGAATCTCTCCATCCACCCGAATTAAAATATTATAGAAAAAACAATACATTGTATTGTATTGTGTATTGTTATAAACTATTTACTGAATTGTAAATGAAGTTTTCGTAATAGAATATACGGGTTGTTAAGTATCGTAACTACACAAAATTTAAGATTTTTCCACACACTTTTTTCGTCATACAATACATTGTATGGTAAATGCATTGTAAACAGAACTCCTTTACAAACGACCCGTAATGCTGGGTAGACACCTTTACGTGGTGTGTTACCGGGTAAGATTTACCACGGTTATATTGCCAGCCACCGGGAAATCCTGACCCAACGAATACCTTCCTCATTATCCAACTCCGTGGTACTTATGAGGGTGTCGCTAAGTCGGTGGCCTCTCGTTAAGTAAGTACTACATCAACACTTCCTTCCTATCCCTAGTTACGGTGAAGATGGGCGTGGCCAGGAGTAGTAATCCTCATGCTTTTGTTATTTTTTTGTTTAAGACTGGAATCAAGGACCACTCCCCTTCTTGATTGCTGATAGCATTCTAGATAAGGATCTCAAAAGTAAAACATGAGTATCACTAGTGTCCAATCTACGAATTACACCGTAACAATGCTAATGCTATGCTAATGCTAATGTAGACAGAACTCCGTTACAAACACGAGACGTTGGCAATGCTCATGGAGAACCAACGCACACTTAGAGTTTTCGAAAGGAAAACGCTGCCTACCTTCTATGGTGGGGTGCAGAAGGCGGACGATACGTGGTGGAGGCGAATGAACCACGAGTTGCATGAGCTGTTGTGAGAGCTGCCGTGGGGGGCCAAAATCCGTCCACTTCGTGAGATATCAATAAAATAAAGGGGGTTTGAAGGAATTATTGTATGAATCATTTATCTTATCTTGATATTATGCTTGACAGAAAGCTTTCCGACCATTGAAATGGAAAGTAGGCTCTGAAATTAAAATAACATAATTGAAAAATAAATCAGCACCCGCAAACGCGAAGTTTCAGGTGCCATTTTGTTCACGTGTTGACACAATTGTACCGAAAGTGAGTTTGTTTAAATTGCAAATTGTAATTAATAGAGCAAGATCAGCAGCATAAATAACAAAGGGATCGCTTCTCAAGGTGCGTATTGCGCTATTCACAGTGTTAGTTTGATCAATTGGTCTGCTTCAATTTAAATATTTTGTTAGAAAATAGCTGCACGGATTATGATCCTATGATTCGAAGTCCGTCCGCGGTTGACGGATTTCGATTCAGGAGGTGTTGATTTTGTTCATAATTTTATCATATTTTTAATTACTTTCAATGCAATACAGTAGAGCACACATTTTTTGCATATCAAAGAATATTGTGGCCAAATTTCATAAAATTTGGTCGACAAAAACCCCCTGCCAATAATAGAACAAAACCTGCCAAAGCCGTCTTTTCCCCTAAATAGAAATATATAAATTGTTTCCATCGGATAGCGAAAGAACAGAACTTTCATTTACGCACATGAAAATGATGTTTTGTTGATTGTAAATATCAATGCTTAATTATTTTATTCTGCCAAACGTTGTCTCAAATGTCGAACACTTTGATTCAAAAATGATAAACCTTCATGTAACGAATGCTCGGAATATGATTCTTTTCAGGATTTCAGTCATAACGGTACACAGCCCTTCCGATTTTTTTGGTTTTTTAAAATAATTTTTCAGTTGTGTTACCCCTTAGTTCGCGTTGATTTTTTACGAATACTCAGTAGGTGCATGTCCTATTCGATTTTGGCAACAAAGCCATTCTATTTTGGCAACATCTTTTTTATTTTTTAAATGCTTATAAATTGCGTAGACTGCTGATATCCCAAAACCAGCGTAAGAACTATTCGTTTTAGAATAATCGAGTTAGTAGGTTATTTCAAGAAAAACGCTTAGATTTCAAAATTTGCGTCACGGTATGTCTAAATAAGGTAGTGTCAAAATAAGTGAAAAATTGTGAAGTATCATGAAAAAAAACATTCGATAGGAGGTCTGCATATGCGAGATGTGTTCAACAGCGATTTATTTGTGCAAGATAAGAATACATAACTTAAAAATGAAAATGTCATGCTTCGATTAGCGTTTGGTACTGTATATTGTTGTAAATGACAATAATAATATAATAGAAGTTCACAAGTTCGTTTACAAGTTCGATACAACTTTTACTTGAGCTGAATGCAGAATTCCAACAAAATTCTATCGCTTTCACTTCGATAATACAGCTATTCAAGCACAACTATGTAAAACCATCAAGAAATAAGACAGAACTAAATCATTTTCATCATGGATATTACCGAAAACATAAACTAGAAAGCGAGAAAGCAAACGATCGGGAACCGCTGCTAGAGAGACGATGACGATCGCAAGAAGTGCGCGCGCGTGTGTGTGCGCCTAACTTGAGCTCGACCATTTGCCCCCGAACAGCAGCGGCGATCATCATCGTTCGCAGAATATTGGACCTGGCGACAAGGTTTTTCGGCTACAGTTGCAAATGACCGTAAAAGCTATTTTTTGACCAACAAAAATATGTTTATGTCAGCGCCACACAAGGGAAGCGACTGATGACGCTAACAAAGGAACACTGGGACCGAGACTGCTCGCGTAAACGCGAAATGATCACATGCGATTACACATTTCTTGTACCAATACATGAGTTCGAGATTCATCAAAATATACTAACCCTGGTGGGAAAATGTTTTCCGTGTCTTTTTTGCGTGAATTAGATGGTGATTTGTAGAACCTTCCAAAGAGATGATTAGCCAAAGCGCCGTGGTTTGAGTGGTGATGAAACAACGTTGCGTGTCTTTATGCTCTCACTGCATGGTCCAATTATACAATTAAAACATTAATCGCCAACTAATGCTGATAATCACATGCACAATCACTGATCTAATGCATCTAAACAGCTAATCCTTCGATACACATATTCACTTCAATCGTTATTCGAACGGCTACCAGGAATTTCGGTTCTTTACAGTCCACTGCATTGATAAGCTGCTACTAGAAGTTGCAATTTTCGATAAATTATTGTTATTGTCTTAATTCACAAAATTGTTGTTTATTCAACTGATTAATAATAACGATCACTTCGCTCTCACGCTGCTCTCGTTTTCCGTCTTCGCCAACACCAGAGATAGACTGACTGATAACTTAAGCGCTTGAATCACACTTCTTTTCGCCTTGCCAAGTTCAAACACTTTTATCTTTGAATTCCATATTCTCACTACCACACTCTGCTCTACACTTTAGCTTCTTTCTTCCTTCTCTCGCAGTTTTGTCTGCTCTTGCTCTCACGCTTGCACCAATCACTAAGTAGTTGTTCTTCAGAGATGGGAGCAGTATTGTAATAATTGCAATAATATGTTACATGGGACAGGAACACCAACAGGATCACCAGACACCACCACACCACAAACACCAAAACGATCACTTCCGGGCGGAGAGAAAGGCCGGTGGTTCCTCGAAACGCGTTCGCTTCGTATCGAGTTTCGATCTAGACTGACCAGCGGTGTTGCCGTGCATGCCGCAAGAGTCTCGCCGCGCGGCGGGCGAACAAAATAATGGACTCTGCTCAGCTACAGCTCTGCCGCACGATCACACACCCACCAATTATTGGGCGCCTCCACTCAACACGCTGCTACTGGCTGTGTGGTGGCTGGCTGATGGGAAGTGAGTTCCACGACAGCCATGCTTTCCTTACCACCCACCGAAGCGCGCTGCCTGATGGTGGGATGCATGCAACAAGTGGTGAGTATCCACCACCCAATTTGGAGCAGGCGTGTGTCTATTTGTGCTTTCGGCACTGGCGTGTGCAGAGCGCGATAGCCCCATAAATATCAAGAAAAAGGCATTCAATCTGCAGATTACAACTAATTCGTTAACCTTTGCAATGTGGAAATCTTGAATTCGGTTTTTGAAAAAAAAAAAAATATCATACACCTGATTCTTTTTTTACACGGGTGGGTTTTAGTTGATTACGACCGTTAACGTTGATGAAACTATGAGTTAACCCCATGAAAAAATTCACAAAAAATCAAAGAAAATTCAAGTGGTATTTGAAAAGATGTGAAAAATCAGGTTAACCGGGAAATTAAAGAATACCAACCGTGTAAAAAAAATATTGGGTGTAACATATCAAACTACGTGATTCTTCACGTGATAAATGTAGGATGTATGAATATATTTTTTAGATATGGAGACTACCTCTCGCCATCTCCGGGAAAATCCGGAACACAAAATTAGCAGTTTTGAAGTTAGTTTTATAAGTCTTATGTCCACCATCACCGATGCTATTAGTTGTACGCACATTTCGACTTTTCAAAATCAGAACGTGAGAAATACAAGCATATGTTTGCCTCTGATCTTTTTTGAACCTTGTTGGTCAATTTTGGGCACCCGGAACTAGTTCCGCGTCACCAATTGGGGACATATATTTTGATACCATCAAGCCATATTATAAATATTTAACTTTTTTATCGCAATACATAAGGAGAAATGATCGCCTGACAGAAAGTCATTTGGCCGAATGCTCCTTGGCCGAAAAATTACGGATCTGATGTTTTGGGTGTGTTTGTTATGAAACCATCATCGTGGAACGCACCTATCTCTTTTATTCCCATCATTACTCTTATGGCTGTCGATGCGGAATTTCCAATATTGGCTACAGGTCGATCTGTGGTGGTGGAATTCAAGTGTCCGTCCTGTGCGATAAACGTCGAAGGTCACCTAGCCGAATTCCATTTAACTGAAACGGTTATTAGGCTTAAAATTTTTTAATTTTATTTATTTCGTCAACCGACGTAGACTAGTACAAATACATATACATGTTTTTTTCTTTCGCAATGCTATATTAGATTATGAAATACAATAAAAAAGATTAAAACAAAATTTTTTTTGCTAAAGTTGTTTGTAATTATGAATTTAAATTGTTGAATTTCTTATGTTTGTTTTTTTTTGAAAATATTGTTTAATGTTATGCCGAGACATTGTTGCAGTGTTGATTATAAACAGCCATCATTCGGTTAAGAGGTCCAAATTTGGCATAATTTGTTCGGCGGTGGTTAGTGAAAAATATTGGCCTATGTCGAAGTAGCCGAGAAGGTATGTATAAATTTTATTTCGACAAAATTTCAGTTGAGTCAACACGTTGTGATACTATATCGTTAACAAATGAAACCGTTGCAAACTCTCGACGCTGTTTCAATGTTTGTATGTTTATAAGCATGCAACGTGATTCATAAGATGGAAGAGGAAATGACGTCCAACCTAATTTACGAAGAGCGTATAGTAGAAATTGTTTTTGTACTGATTCTATTCTTTCTTCATGTGTGGTTAAGTAAGGCGATCATACAATGCTTCAATATTCCAGTATGGATCGCATATATTAAATATATAGGGTTTTGATTGTGTAAAAATCCTGAAAGTTGAAACAGAAGCGCTTGATAAAGCCTAGCATATTATTAGCCTTGTGAATGATTATGTTATAGTGATCAACAAGAGTTAGTTTTGAATCTAAAATCACTCCTAAATCCCTAACTCTTTCACTTCTTTCTACAGTTTTGTTTCCTAGTACAATTTGTATATTCGGTGTTGTTCTTTTTCTGCTGAATGATATTATGTTGCATTTCTTTACATTTAGTTGCAATAGGCTTTTTCTGCACCATGTATAAAACATCTGTATTTCATTCTGGAATACGATAATGTCGCCTTCATTTTTTATTTCCATAAATAACTTTATGTCATCGCCATAAATTAAAAGCTTTATATTTTTGAGAATAAGGGAAATGTCATTTACATATAATATAAATAAAAGAGGGCCAAGATGGGAGCCTTGTGGAACTCCTGAAGTGACTTGAATGGGATTGGATTTCTTTCTATTAAATTTAATTATTTGTTGCCGGTCTGTGGGGTAATATTCAAGCCATCTAAGAAGTCCTGGCTCAATTCCATTTTTTTGCAATTTGAAGAGTAACAATGGAATGTCAATGCGATCAAACGCCTTGCTAAAGTCAGTGTACAGAGCTTCCACGTAGTTACCATTATCCATCGCATGAAGAGTATAATCAATGAATTCTATTAAATTTGTAGCGGTTGAGCGACCTTTAAAAAATCCGTGCTGTTTATTTGTAATTCTGTTTTTAAGTTGTGAAAATAATTTTTCATTGATAATAGATTCAAAAAGTTTGAGAATGCAAGAGATAATGGCTATTCCACGGTAATTACGAATGTTCGATTTTTTGCCCGATTTGAAGATGGGCACAAGGTAAGAGCTTTTCCATACCCTGGGAAAACTTACGGATTCCAGTGACAATCTGAAGAGCCAAAATAAAGGTGCCGTCAGGGCCAGAGCCTTTAGACGCATCTATGTTTTTAAAGCGTTTAGAATATCGTTTACCATGATCTGATTAACACCAATATCCCTAGCAAATTCTGGAACAAGCGCAAAAAAAAAAATAAGGACGCGTTCTTGTTTCGAAAAGGTGGTGTATATTTCTTGGAAGAAAGATTACAGATGTCTTCCGAGGAATTACCGACGCGATGACGGAAAATTGTCTGATTTTAATTTTGATTTCACGTAATTGAAGAAGTTCTTTGGGCATGACTTTATTTCGTTTTCTGTTTTCGTATTATACTCTTCAAATGCTACATCAATTGCTAGTTTTAATTGATCGCAGATGTCTAAATATTTTTCCAAATTTTCATTCGAATTGTCTAGTTTGTAATTTTTATGTGATTTTTGTTTGCGATTCCTTAAATTTTTTTATCTCTCTATTATACCAAATTGGATATTTCGAATTTCGGATTCATTGATTCTGACTCACAAAAATCTTCCTGTATGCTCGTTAATAGAAGGTCTAGGTATCAGTTCTGTTGATTCTTAATATTATTGATTTGTTTAAGCCCTAAGCTGGCAATGCTATCAAATATAAACAGTAGTGTTTCATTTTCCCCAACAACTGGAAATAGGATTTCCATAAAGATGTACTTTCATAAGAAATTGTTTGCGCATGGTCCGGTGGAAAATACACGGAAGAGAAAACATGGGTTTCTCCTGCAATATTAGATTTCACCCAGACGTGTTCAAAGTTCTTGTATTTTTTGGTAGTTATTATTTCTGAATCAAAATTTGTGGAGATTGCAATTAGAACTCCACTGCCAGACTTTTTGTTAGATTCTGAGAAATCGCGGTCATCCCTGAATACATTAAAGCTACTTATGAAAAGGACGAGCTTAAAGTGTTATTATCAATTTCCTTAATTTTGGCAGGGTTTTTCATGCGATTGAATTTTTGACAATATATCACAGCGAACGATGCGTTACAATATCCAGCGATTGTCGGCGGAAGGAGTATCGGCTGAGTACCGCCAGAAGCTCGACGAACGGATAAGTGCAATCAACGTTAGCGACAACATCAACGATCTGTGGGAGTCGATCCATGGAGCGGTGAGTACAACAGCACGAGAAGTGGTAGGCACTGCACAGAGGCGACCCAGGACGGGTTGGTTCGATGTGGAGTGTCAGAGAGTGACAGACGAGAAGAACGTTGCCAGAAGCCGGATGTTGGTGTCAGGTACCCGATCGAATAGAGATCGGTACAAGGAAGCAAGAGCAGCCGAAAAACGAAACCACCGCAAAAAAAAGAGCACGAAGAACAAGTGACTAGTGAGGCGCAGGAAAAAATGGAGCAAAACGATATGCGGAGGTTTAATGAGTCTGTCAATGGCGTGCGGAGAAAGACAGCGCCGTCTCCCGTCATGTGCAACGACCAACAAGGGAATTTGCTGACAGATAAAATCGAAGTGGCTGCCAGGTGGAAGCAACACTTCGAGACTTTGTTGAATAAAGGAAGTGACGGTGCATCCAAGCTGTGGAGTCACCTACACTAGATGAGGTTAAAAAAGCTGTGAAAGAGCTGAAAAACAATAAGGCTGCGGGGAAGGACCAGCTCCCGGCTGAACTTCTCAAACATGGCAGTGAGCAGCTTTATGAAGTTCTGCACCATATTATGTCGAAAATATGGGAAGACGAAGAAATGCCTGCTAGCTGGTTGGACGGCCTCATTTGCCCTCTCTTTAAGAAAGGGCACAGACTGGAGTGCGCCAATTACCGAGGAATAACCCTCCTTAATTCGGCGTACAAAATTATGTCCCGTATTCTGTTCAACAGATTGAGACCGCTTGAAGAGTCCTTCGTCGGCGAATACCAAGCAGGTTTTCGTGAGGGCAGATCAACGACGGATCAAATGTTTACCCTGAGACAAATCCTTGATAAATTCCGGGAGTACAACTTGCAGACACATCATCTGTTTATTGATTTCAAGGCGGCGTACGATTCAGTGAAACGGAATGAATTATGGCAAATTATGCTTGAACATGGTTTTCCGGCGAAACTGATACGGCTGATTCGTATAACGTTGGACGGATCGAAATCAAGTGTAAGGGTTGCGGATGAAATATCGACGTCATTCGTTACCTTAGATGGATTAAAGCAGGGTGATGCACTCTCGAATCTACTGTTCAATATAGCGCTCGAGGGAGCGATTAGGAGAGCTGGTGTGCAAAGAAGCGGTACCATTATCACAAAATCGCATATGCTCCTGGGATTTGCGGACGATATCGATATTATCGGAATTGATCGCCGTGCCGTGGAAGAGGCTTTTGCGCCTTTTAAGAGGGAGACAGCGAGGATTGGACTCACGATCAATACCAGCAAAACGAAGTACATGGTCGCTGGCAATCAACGTGGGTTCATTAGTGGTGGTGGTAGCGAAATAGTGCTGGATGGTGAAAAATTTGAAGTGGTAGAAGAATTTGTGTATCTTGGAACATTAGTGACGTGCGATAATGATGTTACCCGCGAGGTGAAAAGGCGTATTGCAGCTGCAAATAGGGCTTATTACGGACTTCGTAACCAGCTTAAGTCCCGTAGTCTGCAAACGAAAACAAAACTCGCGCTGTATACTACTCTGATTCTTCCGGTGGCTTTATACGGCCATGAGACATGGACGTTAAAGGAGGCTGATCGGAGAGCTCTCGGAGTGTTTGAGCGTAAGGTGCTGCGGACAATACTCGGCGGTAAACAGGAGAATGGTATCTGGCGGCGTCGCATGAATCACGAATTGTACCAGGTGTATAAAGGGCTGGATATTATTATACAACACGGCAGACTACGGTGGGCTGGTCACGTTGTTCGTATGCCGGAAGAACGTCAAGCGAAGATAATATTTAGTAGAGAACCTGGAAGAGGCCGCAGGCTTCGTGGAAGGCCGCGTACACGATGGCTTTTTGCAGTTGAAGAGGACCTGAGGGCGCTCAATGTTCAGGGCGACTGGAAGCGATTGGCCCAGGATCGAGTCCAGTGGAGAAGGATACTCCATTCGGCGTAGGTTCATCGAAGAGCTGTAGCCCATCAAGTATCAAGTAAGTATCAAAATTTCAGTCGCATTCTGTTTTGGTAAAGATGTTTTTGAAAGTACGTCGGTTGTGAAAATATTTACCTCTTTCTCGTCGAAATGAGTCGTTACTTTTGAAAATTTGTTGACGCTGTCCCTTATGTGTTTCAGATGTTGGATTCTCAGGTTACTAAGATGACGACGGTAAGATTCCAGATCATCAATTGTCGCCTTTTTAGAAACGCCATACTCCGCATACACATCGAAGAAGATTTTCCGAAGTTCCTCATTTGTTTTTGGAAGCCCTTGAGATGCCAGGTTGATTTTGATGCTGATGGGCGTCATTCCTTCATGGCAAAATGATGACTCCTTGTCATACAAATATGCCATACAAAGACGCACGATATACATTATTTTCGGGTCCCGTAGTCGAGCCTTCAGGAAACGTCCGTCTCCGTCAGCTGACTGTTGAGTCATGCTAACTATAGGTGGACGCATTGGGTCAGTTGACCATGCTGACGGTGAATTTGTCGTTGTTGTGGTTGCATCAGCAATTTCCATTGGTAGCTGTTCGAGGTTGTTGTCATTTGAAATTTGTTTGTTTTGCCGGTATGGATTTATATTCTCGCCCTTCCTGAAGTTGATGAATTTGAGGATCGAGAGGCCTGCTATTGGATGGTCGATGGTTGATGGAGGACGTGCAAATTGTTTCTTTGCATTGGCCAACAGTTGTTTGTCCGATTCATGAACGCGTCCGTGAACAGTTTTTCCATTTGAATTTTTTGTTTGATTTATGCTATTTTTTGAATGACGAAATTGTTGTTTTCTTCGTTCTAAGTTGCGTCTAGCCTTTGCTGCAGCCTTTTCCTGAAGTCTACGAGTTCATTGTTTGGCATCATACGTATACCAGTCCGGCCTCCAGCAATATTTGTTTACAAAAAATCGCCAACCAGATAATGATTGGTCATTTTTTGGCAGGTCAAGTGTTAAGTGATCAGGTGGAAGACAGATGTTTGAAGTGAGAAGTGAGCTGTATCTCCTCTCCATTCTGCGTTCTAACTACTTACTGCACACTGTGAGAAGTCAGAAAAGAGAAATGAGATATGAGCAGTGAGATGTGACAAATGAGAAATGCTAGAAATAAGTGAGACATCTCACATCCCACTTCTTACTACACACTTCTTCCTTCACATTCTTCACAGCACACATCTTACTTTCCTAGTTTCTCACTTCTCATTTTTCACCGCTCACTTCTCATTTGTTAGGAAATATATTACTATGTAACAGATGTTCCCAACTATTCGGGAAAACGGCATCGTCAACAAGTCCAAATCGTTCCGGGTTTTCCCGGAAATGGCCAGAGATAGCTTCAATATCTAAAAAATATACTCCTACATTTTTTTGTGTGAAGAATCATGAAGTTTGATATGTCGCATTAGAGTGATTCAAATTTTGACTTTTTCGCTCCCCTATGCTTAAACGATTGTTTTTACTATTTTAATAGTCCTCCCAAATTTTTAGCTGATTTGGATGTAATTTGGTTGTGCACGTGCCGTTTGAAGGTTATATGAAAATTACTATGAGAATTGCCACTTATGTAAAGGATTGTTTCGTGAAGCAGCCCAGAATCTATTTGAATATATTTAATGCATCGTCATCATAGAATAGATCCTAAGCTGAAAGTCAGTTGTTGTTGCGAAGCAATCTGACTTTTGTGAGCAAAATTATAAAGAAAATAGGAATGCTCATTATTGATATTGATGTTATTCTTTTACGTGTTAAATTGAATTTCCCACAATTCAGTATTTCCATCATAACTTTTGTTGTTAGCATCAAATCGTTTAGCAACAACGACGATATTTTCCCTTGTTAAATTTCCTATGTTGCTAACGTATTCATACATTTTTAGAGTTTAATGGGCAATGATGGGGAACGGTTTTTCACAAAAGTTACTGTTTTCATAGTAATTTTCATACAAGCTTCAAACTGCTTGTGCTCAGTCAAATTACATCAGAATTAGCTAAAAATTTTGTACGATTATTAAAATGGCAAATGCCATCGTTTAAGCATAGGGGAGCAAAAAAGTCAAAATTTGAATCACTCTAATGTCGCATGTAAAATCATGATGATTGATATGTCGGCGGTGCGTGTAGCACAGCTGAATCTTAACCATTGTGCTACTGCCCAGCAGCTGCTGTGGCAGTCGGTCTCTGAGTCCAATACAGACGTCGCTATTCTTGCATATCCGTATCGTGTCCCTGCTAAAAACGGCAACTGGGTCGCGGACGACTCTAAGATGGCGGCGATTTGCTCAACGGGCCGGTTTCCGGTCCAAGAGGTCGAACACACACCTGCCGAAGGTGTCGCCATAGCTAAGATCAACGGGATGTTCTATTGTAGCAGCTATTCCCCACCATGGTGGCCAATAGAGCAATTCACTCGGATGGACGATAGGCTATCGTCCGACCTCGTGGGTCAGAAGCCAGTTGTCATAGCGAGCGACTTCAATGCTAGGGCGGTGGAGTGGGGAAGCCGCTGCTGCATCAATCAGAGAGGTCAAGCTTTGCTAGAGGCTCTAGCAAAGTTGGAGGTCGTGTTAGTCAATGACGGCTCAACCAGTACTTTCCGTAGGATTGGGGTGGAGTCGTTCATTGACGTTACGTTCTGTAGCCCCGGCCTAGCCGAGGGACTGAACTGGAGGGTCGACGAGGGCTACACCCACAGCGATCACCTAGCCATCCGCTACGTGATCAGATGTGGGGTGCAACAACCGAGGTTGGGGAATCCCCGTCAAGGCCTGTGGGTGGAAGGCCCAAAGCATCGATAGCAAAGTTTTCACCGCGGTACTGGGACTGGAAGGTAACACCGACAGTCTTACCGAGGACGCACTGACAGCTGTCTTGTCACGTGCATGCGATGCCAGCATGCAGCAGAGGAGGGCACCACCGAGGCACCACCACCAGCATACTGGTGGAGTGCAGCGATCGCAGACCTTCGGTCAACCTGCCTTAGGGCTAGAGATGAACGCCGCTTAACGTTCAAAGCTGCGAAGTTGGCCCTTAGCAAGGACACCAGTAGTAGTAAGAGAAAGTGTTTTGACAACCTATGCCAGAACGCCAACCCTTGACACGAACAAAGCTCCGGGGCCCGACGGAGTGCCAAACCTCGCTTTGAAGGCAGCGATCATGGCTAACTCTGACATGTTTAAGACACCCACGCAGAGAGGCCTTGACGAGCACAGTTTCCCCGATAGGTGGAAGAGACAGAAGCTGGTGCTGTTGCCTAAGCCCGGGAAACCTGTGCACTACGGGGAAAAGGGTGGCCATTAATCGCAAAATTTACTATCCTTAATTTGTCTAATTTATATATCATATGAAAGTATATACCCTAAATAATAGAATTGGAAAATATTAAAGCACTATGTTCATTCAGTCAATAGATACGGGCTGGCGAAGTGGAAAAAAGCTGATAAAAATAAAAAATCGTCCCTTGCTTCGATTTGTATGTCATGAAGTCAATTTTTCTCCAAATATAAGGTTTAATACAGAGCGTTAATGAATAAAGCTTTCAATGAATGATTAAATTTGATATGATTAAATCATTCAACTCTATGATTAAAGATTATGATTAACGATTAAATTAATTTTTGACAATGATTAACGATTATGATTATTTTTTTTTTTTTAATCTTTCGTTTATTTTGGAGGCTCAATTGCCGTGAAGCGTTACGGAGCCGAAATCAAGTTTAACAATTCATTTCTTAAATCTTATACCTAATGTTAGTTTTGGGGAACCGAAAGACTCGCGGTTTGGTCGAGATTAGGGAATACAATAATATAGCAGGAAAGGAAGGGAATTTAGGGTGCTTAAGTAATTATGATGCTGATGTTCACATAGTTGACATTCTTGGCGATGTTTCACATCTGTAACGGGACAAACATTTTTTTGGGAGACAACAATGAGAGGAAGACATACGAAAGGGGTTAACGACAGACATTGAAATGGACAAAAAAAAGAAGACATTCGATATGGGGTACGACAGAGAAGGGGGTGTGTAGACTAAGATCACAATCTTACATCAGCATCTTTCACAAATTGGTGGACCAGGGACATGTATTCGAGATCAAGGCCCGCCAACACTTCCCTAATAGGCTTTGGTTGTTTTCCTCGGACCCGGAGATGTTCAGTTAATGCAGATCTGGGGCCGCGATTCTCCTCGCACGCCCACACGACATGATCATCCTGATAATCCTCGCCGCAAACACAGAGATTGCTTCCCGAGAGTCCCACTCTGAAAAGGTGTGCGTTTAAAGTGTAGTGATTGGACATCAGACGACACATGGTTCGAATGAAGTCTCGTCCTATATTCATTTTTTTAACAATGGACGCTTCGACACCTGCGGGCGAATAGAATACAGCCATCTACCCAGCTCCCCATTTGTCCATTTCTGCTGCCAGCTGATCAAGGTTTCCTGACGAACTAATGAGAAAAATTCATCGAAGGTGATTTGCCGATCGTAAATATCACCTTCCATAGCGCCCACCTTAGCCAAAGAGTCCGCTTTCTCATTTCCCGGGATCGAGCAATGAGAAGGGACCCAAGCCATGGTGATTGTGAATGACCGTTTCGATAGAGCACTCAAAGCTTTCCTTATCCCCTTTAGGAGATACGCTGAGTGCTTCACCGGTTTCATTGACCGAACAGCCTCCAATGAACTTAGACTGTCGGTGAAGATGAAAAAGTGGTCAGGAGGTAGGGATGCGATTTGTTCGAGTGAATAGTGTATAGCTGCTAGCTCAGCAGTATACACGGAACTAGGCTCTTTGAGCTTAAAGTAGGCGCTATGAAAAACGTTGAAAACACCGAAACCAGTAGAGTCATCCATTTTTGACCCGTCAGTGAAAAGCTTCTCTCCTCGCTTGCATGCCCGTATTTGCTTGCAAATAATAGAGGTATAACCTCCGCTCGAAAAAGTCTGGTATTCCATGAACCTCCTGCTTCATGGACAGATCAAAAGTAACAGAGGAACTGTAGGAGTCTGAGAAGTTAGCACGATTGGTGTCAACCGAAGATGGGCTTACCTCCAGCGTCATATACCAGTGGTAGATACTCATGAAGCGAGATTGAGGGTTTTGTTCAAGCAGCTTCTCGAAGTTGTTAATTACCAATGGATTGAGAACCTCACAACGGATGAGGAACCGGAGCGATAATTCCGCGAAACGATCTGTCAGAGGCAGTACTCCCGCAAGTACTTCCAGACTCATCGTATGAGTCGAGTTCATACAACCCAACGCGATACGGAGACAGCGGTACTGAATCCGTTGAAGCTTCAGCATGTGTGTTTTAGCCGCGGACTGGAAGCAGAAACTACCGTATTCGAGAACCGACAGAATGGTTGTTCGGTACAACGTGACAAGATCTTCGGGATGCACTGTTCCCGTTATCGTCCGCATGAAGTTGATTCTTTTCTGGCATTTTTGTGTCAGATACACAATGTGCCTCCCGAAGGTACATTTAGAGTCGAACCAGACCCCGAGGTATTTAGAAGACATGCTATGAGTGATTGCCTTACCCATCAGTTGGAGCGGAAACTTTGCCGGCTTATGTTTTTTTGAAAAGACAACCATCTCAGTTTTCTCCGGGGAGAATTCGATACCCAGCTTTAAAGCCCAAGTAGACAAATTGTCCAAAGTATCTTGCAATGGTCCTTGCAGATCAACCGCTGTTGGCCCCGAAACGGATACAACACAATCATCTGCAAGCTGTCTTAACGAGCAATTTGGCATGAGACATTCATCAATGTCTCTGACGTAAAAATTGTAAAGAAGAGGACTTAAACATGAGCCCTGAGGGAGACCCATGTAGCTAATTCGTGAAGTTGCCGAGTCACCATGAGAAAAACTCATACGCTTCTCTGACAACAAATTGTACAAATAGTTGTTCAAAATTGGTGAAAGTCCACACTCGTGGAGTTTGTCGGATAAGACATCGACGCAAACTGAATCAAAAGCCCCCTTAATGTCCAAAAACACTGAGCCCATTTGCTCTTTTTTAGCAAAGGTAAGCTGAATTTCTGAAGAAAGCAACGCAAGACAGTCGTTCGTTCCCTTACCCCTGCGGAAACCAAACTGTGTATCTGACAACAAACCATTCGATTCAATCCATTCGTCTAGCCGGAAGAGAATCATCTTCTCCAACAACTTCCGAAGACAGGACAACATCGCGATGGGGCGATACGAATTACAATCCGACGCGGGTTTTCCAGGCTTTTGGATGGCTATCACCCTCACTTGCCTCCAATCATCCGGAACAATGTTGCACTCCAGTAACTGGTTGAACAAGCTCAATAGGCGCCTCTTCGCGACGTCTGGGAGGTTTTTGAGCAAATTGAACCTTATTCTATCCATCCCTGGAGCAGAATTGTTACATGAAAGGAGAGCAAGCGAGAATTCAATCATCGAAAAGGGACGATCCATATCATCCCTGTCTGCAAAAGCATCACGTAGCTCTTGCCTCACCGGTACCGAATCCGGACAAACTTTCTTTGCGAAGTCAAGTATCCACCGCGACGAGCTTTCACGATCTTCGTTTACGGACGACGCGTTGCGCATTCTTCTCCCGACGGTCCACAGAGTTTTCATTGAAGTCTCGCGCGATAAACCTTCAACAAAAGTGCGCCGATATCCGCGCTTCTTCACTTTGACCAGTTTCTTGAACTGGATTTCGAGCGCGGTGTATCGTTTGTGAAGAACGATCGCCCCGTGTTTCCGAAATTCTTTGAACGCGGCGGATTTCTCGCGATAAAGTTGCGTACACTCGATGTCCCACCACGGACTGTAGGGTTTCCTACGAACCGAAGCTCCTGGCACCGGCCGACGTTGTGCCTGAAGAGCGCTTTCAAGAATCAACTGCGATAGAAACTTGTACTCTTCCCGCGGGGGAAGTGTTTCTATCAACTGTATGCCATCAATGATGGCCTCCCCATATTTCCCCCAATCGATGTGCTTTGTGAGGTCATATGAGAGGTCGATAGAAGCGGATTGATTATGTCCATTGGAAATTAAAACTTCGATCGGCAAATGATGACTACCATGGGGATCTTGGACCACCTTCCAAGTACAGTCCAACGATAATGGGCTCGAACAAATGGAAAGATCTAGACGGCTATCTCTTGCTGGAGGAGCCACTCGTGTAACTTCTCCTGTATTCAAAATTGACATATTGAAGTCGTCGCAGAGGTCGTATATCATCGTTGAACGGTTGTCGTCGTACAGTTCCCCCCAGCCTGTTCCGTGGGAGTTAAAATCTCCCAAGAGCAACCGTGGCTCGGGCATAACCGAGCAGATGTGCGAGAGATCTCTTCGAGATATCGCGGTGTTTGGAGGAAGATATATCGAGGCGATACTGAGGTCTTTTCCTCGAATAGTCACCTGACATGCGACAGCTTCGGTGCCTGACATCGGTGAAAAATCGACCCTATAGAAGGAGTGCTGTTTTTTGATCCCTAAAAGCACCCCTCCATATGGATTTGCCCGATCGCGGCGAATGATGTTAAAATCAGAAAAATGACGTGTCACATCTGATGTAAGCTGTTTCACATAAAGCAAAAACATCGAATTGTAATTTGTAAACAAAATTTCAAAAATATCTAATTTGGGAAGAAAACTTCGACAGTTCCACTGTAGAATCGAAATCATATGAGCCTTATCGACGAAATTAGACATCGAAGGATACGAATGACTCGAGGAGGGGCATTTTTGAAGCCAGCTGCTTCAAGAGAGGAGTCAGAATAGGAAGAACAGTTTTGACCATGTTCTTCACGGGGTCGGAAGCATCGAAGAAGTTGAGGATGAGCTCCACGATGCCAGAAAGTGTGAACATTGGAGCGTTCGGAGGTTGTTGTGCTCGCTCTCTATGCTTTCTTTCTGGCTGAGAAATCGGAAAAAAATGGGGCATCTGGGATTTTAGATGTCCCCGGAAGCGGTGGAAACTCTCGTTCATCCTGATGTGAAACCACAAAAGTCGAACGTTTTTGAGTTCCACCTGCGTTTGATTTCGCCATGTTGGAGTGGGGCTCTCTTTGAGGCTGTTTTCTAGGCTTTTTCGAGGGACGCTGGCTTTGTTTTACTCGTTTCCTCGTTGAGCCTTTGAAAACAAAAGCCCCATTTCCAACTTCGGAGTCAGAGCTACCTTGATCGTCCAAAGGAAGAGACGAGTAGATGGTGTCAGAAACAACTGGTGAAGCGGCCTTCCTCAGCATTTCGGCGTAGCTACGTCGAGAACGCTGCTGAAGTGAACGCTTCTGGTGGATTCGGCGCTGTATGTACGTCGGGCAAGCTTCAAGAGCATGTGGAGGGCCTTCGTTGCAATAGACACATTTCGGTGGCGTTTTGCACGCGCCATCCACATGCTTCTCTCCGCACGATGCACAGCGAGGTTTATTGCAGCAGTACTGAGCGGTGTGGCCCAGCTGCTTGCAATTAACACAGTTCATCACCTTCGGTACATACAGCCGAACAGGTAGACGAAGTTTGCCAATCACTACGTAGTCAGGCAGTGCGGACCCGGAGAAGGTGACGCAGAAAGAATCAGACGGCGAATAAATCCGCTTCTCTCCTCCTGCGACACCGAATACATTTGCTTGCAATCCAGTATCGCAACAGGAGGCAAAGAAGCGTTTTTGAAACGACCGAAACCTTGTTTCAAATCGTCGCATGTCACCACCCCGCGATCTCACAAACTGCTGACGGTAAATAGACCTTATATTCGAGAGTGAAAAGCTCACAGGTGGCAATCTCGTTGGCCTGTTTGCGATCACTGACCGTGACGCGAAGCTTACTGGACCCAACCAGGTCAATGGTCGTGACAGACGAGAATCGCTTTTCCAGATCTTTGCTGATCTGGCTTATATTCAACCGCTTGCCTTTTGGGTCGGAAGAAAACAACATACGGCCCACTAGAGTCGGGTGGGTAGGCCTTGAGGCGGGGGGTCGTGGGGGAAACATTGGTGTGGCTAGTGTCCATTTTATTTTGGCGCAGAGGATCAGAAGCCAACGAGGCATTATTTGACAAGGAATACGATGTACCCCCGCCATCATCGCCTTCGCGCATTGTAGACTTTAAATGTCTCGCAGAAGCGAGACACACACAATTAATCAATTATCAAAGGGGAAAAATATCACAGAACCAATTAACAAACACACAGGGAAAACGGGTGATAAAAAACAGACGGGATTCAAATTATCAAAAAGATGGGAAGAAAGGGGTTACAACGAGAGAGAGAGCTCAAAAATATACTTAACTTAGCCTTCACACTACTATGTCACCGGCTATCACTTGTAGCAGCACACACTGAACGGACGGCCACTCTCCCGTGCCGCGATCGAGGCTACTGCTGCGGGTATCGGGACGGCAGCGCCTGTGTTGGTGATGATCAGTGATGATGGTGGTGGAACTGCGGCGTTGGGCGATGATGTTACGCCTGCGTAACAATGGACGCCGATGAGTTTTGCAAAAAAGCGTATTTTTGCAAAAAAAACGAAGAAAACTTTAGCAATATTTGCTATAAATAAGCACACTTTCACTACAGCTGTTCGATGATAACTGTGTTCGGGAAAAAAAACCTGACTTGTAGGAAAAAATCCGGAAGAATAATCGACCGTACGCGGACTTTGCAGCTGTCTCGCACGGGTGCTCGACGTGGAATGAATGAATATGATTATTGAATAAAACGTTTGAAGTATGATTAACGATTACCGATCGTGATTAAATGTTGAGTTGACACACTATGTGTATGATTAATGATTAACGATCCATATGATTAATGATTAATGATTATGAATAATTAAATTAAATGATTTGCATAGTGATCAATAATCAAGTAACCTTTCTACCGAACTATGTTATCAAAGATATAAAAAACGAGCAATGGGTAATGTTTTCAACATAACCGCGAGTAGACGTAGGACTTGTATAAACGTATCGTATTTACATTTAACTTCTAACTTTTGGATCTATTAGTTTGATTATAGGTATTGATATTGGAAACGACAACTTCCATGCTGTGTAGAATTATTAGCAATTTGTTTATTCAAAACCTCTGGAAATAAAACTAATAATTAAATACATACTAATTAGAATTGCTTTGTTTCTAACTATTAAGCCCTTATTTACTCAAGCAAATGTAGGGTATTTATATATTTTTTTTATTTGAAGTATTTGAAGTTTTAAAATTCTATTCATAAAATTTTCAGACTTGGGCAAAATGGGCTATTTTAGGGGAACTGTCCCGTTTTCCAAACAAAGAAATACAGCACCAATTTCGTTGCTTATTTTTGCTAACATGCGTGCTTACTGCTGAAAAAATCACAACAATAATAAATCAATGAGCAGTAACCCTACTAAAATAGAGGAAGTACTGTTAATACGTAAACGAAAAATGACTCGTACCCATGACTCCATGACTCGTACCCATCCCGGGATCATGTGGATTATGAAACCAATCACTTTTCGTGGATGAGCAGACCAAATCTCTCTAATTTTATTCTTCTTCATCCACCACCGCTGCCCTCGCTGCCTCAGCCATCATCGGCCTATAACCGTGAACTCCGAGCGATCGCATCCATCGCAACCGACACCACTGCATCCGACCATCATCAAGCACAGAATGACAAAAAAATGCGCCCACTTTTTTCATGCATATTCGCAGACCCACCGGCAGTTCTACCGCTGGCGACTGCATGCTGTGTAGGTAAACACAGCGAACGAACGAACGAAACGAAAAATGCGCGAGCAAAAAGCACGTCAGTACGCGCTGCTGTCACCAATTGTAATGACTCGCACACGGCAGGCACTGCTTCTTTTATACACAAAGAAAATCTTGCGGATGACCCGAAGGCCCGTGACATACTGCATTCTGATGTCCGTGTTAGGAACGCACGGGATTGGTTACATATGAAATTTTTGCTGGCTTTGACAAGAATTGAAATTTTCACTAGCTTATCCTTAATAATATTAAGTTTCAATGGAATAGGCAAATTGCTGGAGAGTGTCCGAGTCGATTGATATATAAATCTTAAAAATCCATAGAAATCTTCCCTCCCAGCGTAACGCTCTCGATTTCCAAAAACCTAAATGACACCCAGTATAGTAAAGAAAGACGTAAGTCCTACGTCAAAATGCACGATTACGATTAAAGATTAATGAATAAAAGCGATGTATGCAATGATTAAAATTTATGATTATTGAATAAACTTAAAACAATCATGAATAAAATAAACTTAAAACAATCATGAATTAATGATTAATGATTAAATGCAAAAATCTATGATTCACGATTAGTGATTAATGATTGAATCGTATTTTTTGTATGATTATGATTAAAGAATAATGATTAAATAACACATTATTCATTAATCATGATCAAAGCTATGATTAATCACTAATGCTCTGTCTCAGTCCCGTTGCCACTTGATAGTCGAGGTGACTCTAATGGCTTTACGAGCTCCTCCGGTTCCGCGCATTTCAAAATTCTCCTCATCTTCCCGTATGACTAGCCCAATGGGTAACATACCCGCGATCACACAAGCTGCATCCCGTGGTACCGTGCGGTAGGCACTTATCACTCTGAGGCACACTAGCTTGTGTGTACCCTCCAGCTTCTACAGGTTACGTTCGACGCTAGGCGCCGAGGCCCAAGCTGGGCCGCCGTATCTGAGGATAGTTACGGCAATCCCAGCTAATAACCTGCGTCTGCTGGAGCGCACCCCCGAGATATTGGACAACATCCTGGATAAAGCCGCAATAGCTGTCGAAGCTCTCCTGCAGGCGTATTCGATCAACACCCCGAGGAGCTTCACCTCCCGCTTGGAACTGATCGCACAGTCGCCCACGCGAACCACTGACTCCTGCACCGACTTACAGTTGGTCGGGGTTCAGCCAAACCGCACTAAGCGGCTTTTTGACTGACTTATGATATTTTGTTCGTACAAGGACAACGGAAATAGTTTCATATCAATTTAAGCATACATTTGCAGTAGAATATCCTCAGTTATGGGGTTGAGGGATATTCGATGCGATTTGCGATCAATTAAATCTGCTAAACGAAAGTTTAAGCAGAAAAATCGGTAATTTTTCGATGGCGCTTGGTGTGATGTGGCTAAACCCCGACCAGTTGTTAACAACAACCAACTCCGTTTTATGGTGAGCTAGCCCCAGCTGCCTTGAGCTCATCCATTCCTCTACTATAGCGATCGCGTGGGCCGCCGTCAGTTCCACCTCAACAATCGACTCTCCGTAAACCTCCAGCGTTATGTCGTCAGCGAAGCCAACGATCTTAACACCTGGGGGAAACTTCAGTCTTAAAACACTGTCGTACATAGTGTTCCATAGCACCGGGCCCAGGATAGATCCCTGAGGGGCTCATGCGGTGATAGAAGCACTACCCTCAACTTCATCGGTCTCGTATAAGAGTACGCGATTCTGGAAATAGCTTTCCAAAATGTTGTACAGGCCCACCAGAATGCCCAACCGGAGTAACGAGAGCGCGATGGCATCCCATGGGATGCAAAAATGAATAACTAATTGATAACAAATTCTATTATCCGGTTATCGAACACATTGATAACTGAACTTGTTATCATTTTGGCTGAATTAACAGCCAACATAACAAAAATGATACCAGAATTTTGTTCCTGAAATAACTGCCCGAAAACAAATTAGGTTATCACTGATACCAAATTGATAACACATTTTGTTATACATGTTATTCACTCAAATAACTAATTTAGTTATTATTTAGTTATCAGCCATCACTGTTTTATCGACCAAAATAGTTAAATCTTCTTTACCGACTTCGTTACGCATTGAAAAAAATGTTGGCATTCACTGGGATTCGAACTCGAATCGAATGATTGCACGGCGTCGTCTCTAGGCACTCACCCATTTACGCTTTCTTGAGGAGCAGGAGAGAAGAGCACTACGCTTTCTACGATCATGCATTTACTGAAGACTATTTATAATCACATCATGATGCCATAACCATTTATGTAAATAACAGTCGGCTGGACTCTGCAGAGTGCAAAGCAGAATAACTTATTAATAACAAACTTAATTATCCAGTTATATTGATAACTAGAATTGTTATCTTTCTGGTTGAATTACAGGTCACCATAACAAAAATGATAACCGAAATGGATTTAATTCAAAATACCGAATCGGCAATCAATTAGGGTAAATACGGGTCATCGTCCTTTTATTGAATAAGGTACACTGGGGGAAGTGGAAAAGGAAAAATCGATAGTGCATGTTTGAATTAGTGTAAATCCAATTTAAATCATCTAAATGAATTCAATCAAAATGGGCTATCAAAAACAGTCAATTTTGCACCAACTGTGCGGTAATTCATACCATTTTGATCGCGTGAAATTCATGGAAATAGGTTTAAAAATTAGGAGTTGTTTTTCCACTTATCCCAGTAGGATGGGGTAAGTGGAAAACCTCGGGAAAACACATGTTACTTTGACCTTCAATTGTGATGAGTAGTTACATATATCTTAAATCAAAACGATAATTGCTCTGAGTATCTTTTGTTTGATAATTTCATTGGGTTAACGGAATAGGTCCCCAAGGATTTCTCATAATAGCCAGTGGAGGGTGGTTTTGCCTTCTCAAACACTAAGTGTATGTAAAATCTATATGTTTGCACCAAAGATGAAATTTTATAGGAAAAATGGAACTTACAGGGTTATAAACTAATCAACTTAGTTTAACGAGCTGAGATTGTGTCTGTGTGTGCGTGTTTGTATGTATGTGTGTGCGCAAAACACGTACAAAATTATCACCTATTCCTTGACACTTGTCCTTAATCAATTTGTTCGCCAAAAACATTGCATTCGACGACGAAACTAGTTATGAATATAAATGAATGTGAATTGTGGAATATATTTACCTATCAGAGCTATTTTTATCTTTCTTATACATTTTTAATCATATGTAAAACATGTAAAAGGCATCAATACCGATAGGTGGATTAATCAGGCCTTTATTTTTATGCATATTAGTCCAATTACCATTGAAATCACAAAGGAACATATTAAGATTCACAGCTATCGAAAATAACCCGGAAGGGAAGGAAACATTTGCGTGATCAGAACATTATCCACTTCCCCCGCAGTGCTAGATACCAGGGGTAAGTGTAAAATCTTTAAATTATTTGCTTTCATGGTACAAACCACTACAAATTGAATGTGATTAGTTTAATTGTATTACAATGGTCACCTGTGATGTAAATTTACTTGAAAAAGGGACAATTGGTGCAAATAAAAATTGATTTTATGAATGCAAAATTCAACTTTTCGCGAAATCTAAAATGACAATTCAAGCGTTAACCGTGTTTGTGTATGTATTATACAAATTTTAACAGAGTATTAGTGTGAGCATCAAAGTATATTATTGCACAATGTTATGGTGTGGTAAAAACTGTAAAGTATGTAGAATTCCAATTTTTCGAGTCGATTTTTACACTTACCCCCTTTTTCCACTTCCCCCAGTGTACCTTACATATTGTTTTCAGTTGTGACCAATTAAATAATAGGCTTAGGTTAGTTTTTCTCTCTTATATTATCAATCATTAGGTTGCTAGCAGCGCCATGCTATAGAACGATTTCGTTTATAAGTTTTATTCAAACTAAACCAAAATCTTTCATGTTTTCATATGCATATATAAACATAAACACTGCTGATCCCAGGAAGAATTATTCCGTGAAAAAATGTTGCTATTCGGTGGATCCAGGGCCGGACAGTTTTCGGGAGCCCTAAATGTACGGAAAAGGTCATTTCCTCTTCCATCTTATGAATCACGTTGCATGCTTATAAACATACAAACATTGAAACAGCGTCGACAGTTTGCAACGGATTCATTTGTTAACAATATGGTATCTCAACGTGTTGACTCAACTGAAATTTTGTCGAAATTAAATGTTTATATACCTTCTCGGCTACTTCGACATAGGACATTATTTTTCACTAACCACCGCCGAACAAATTATGCCAAATTTGTGACCAATTAAATAATAGGCTTAGCACAGAGAAACAGACATAACACATTGAACATTTACTCATCAAATTCATCGTCGTGTTTGAACGACAATCTGTTGATTTCAGTTAGTTGGGCAAATCACGAACCAGATGGCGGTAGTGAGCAAACGTCAAACTCGAGCAAAAACGATGCGCGCGCCATGAGTGATCGATTGGCCAACTAATGATTATTTGAATTGACCAGTAAATCAGTGAACGATGGAAATTTGACGAGTGTTATGTCTGTTTGTCTGTGGGCTTAGGTTAGTTTTTCTCTCTTATATTATCAATCATTAGGTTGCTAGCAGCGCCATGCTATAAAACGATTTCGTTTATAAGTTTTATTCAAACTAAACCAAAATCTTTCATGTTTTCATATGCATATATAAACATAAACACTGCTGATCCCAGGAAGAATTATTCCGTGAAAAAATGTTGCTATTCGGTGGATCCAGGGCCGGACAGTTTTCGGGGGCCCTAAATGTACGGAAAAGGTTGATTTTGGTACATAAGGTTATGTGGGAGCCCGGGACCATGGCCACGCGGAATTAGGATTCGTATGAAAATGTCGTATGGGTAGGTACCTAGTCCACAACGCCCATTTTCGCTTACAATGTCTGGCGGGTATATTTTTTTATATATTTTTCCTTTAAAGACTATCTGGCGCTAATTTTTGTTTGCGTCGAAAAATAAGCGAATGAGTAGATTTTTTATGCGCTGTACAATATGTTTGAAAGAATAGAATGCGTATAGCCCGCTATCTGAACGACGCGAATTTTAGAAGAAAATATCAAATTTGTATTGATAATACATTTTGTTATTATTCAGTTATCAGTTAATCACATGATTGATAACTAAATATCAAGATGATAATAAGGATAACTAATCCTGTTATCATTTTGATATCATTTCAGTTATCTGCCTTTGTTCGGGCAGCTTGCGCTGTTGAATACATTCTTGACGTCGAGCGTCACAATCGCACAGAAGTTCCCCTCCGCTTGCGTTGTATCGCTACTTCCGCAATTTTCACAACCGAGTTGATAGCATCCACCGTGGACCTACCCTTACGAAACCCAAACTGGTTGCTTGACAGGCCGTTACGTGGTCAGCCTGTTGAGGATGATTCTCTCAAGCAATTTCCCCGTGGTGTCCAGTAGGCAGATTGGTCTGTACGCCGAACCGGTGTCTGGATGCAGATTCCCACCCTACTGGAAAAAATGCCGCATGCTAGGGTTTCTTACCCCATTCCCGGCCTAACTTGCGTACGACTGCATTATTTAATTGATATTTATGACAGGAAGCAACTTTTCCTGAATTTTGTGGGCTATATAATACTGCATTGAGGTTCACTTCTACTTAAAAATAGCTATTCGTGCTAAATATCGTTCAAAAAAGCTTTTATTTGATTTAAATTAACGAGGTGCAGCACTCATTTCAGTCATAGCGATTCCCATTCCGGCATACAAAAAACCAGTTCCCGGCCTAAGCAAAATTTCACTCAATCTCTCAACATTTTACTCTCATTCTCTCTCGGGATGGTAGAAAATGCAACGTAAACAAAAATATGCACGTTCCACGACAACAAGATGCCAGATGGTATTATTCATAACCATTTTTATTTAGTTGAGAAGATATATTTACTCATTCGAATTTCTTCCAAATACTTAAAAACTATATTTTTTTCACCTTTTGAAATCGAGAGAATTATAAATAATATGATAGCGTCAACGTATTAGACAGTTTTCCTATTAACGATGAAGGATCATTTTCATAATCCTGGTCTTTTGGCAGCACGGTGCGGCTAGAAGTTCTTGGGCCGACGTGAATTTTTGTTCGGTTTGAGGATACATTTTAAAATGTATTCTAATATGTTTAAATAAATTCTAGTGAAACGAAAAATTAGGAAGAAATGAAGCGCGTGTGTTTAGAATTATGGTGTGGTGATTAACAGCTTCAAGCAATGGTTGTATCGAGCACTGTGACGATTTTCAGGTAGGTGTTTATTCGATTATACCGTTTTGTAAAAGTGAAAAGAATCACTCCGGCTCAGTGGTGTGGCATCGGAGAGCGAAATTTTGAAATCTACATTTTTATTTTCTACAATTGGATCAATTAGGAGTAAAACAAGTGGTTGAAAAATATTGGATATTGTGAAAAAGAAATGGGAGACTTTTTAAAAATTATCAATCATGAACCTACGGCTTCCAAACAGTATAAATCATTAGTTTTCTGTGCAGTGAGCCGGGAACCGGGTCCATAGGCCCAAATAGTGATTTACCCTATGTTCTTTTTTTTTTCATAAACAGAATAAAAGACTTCCACGGGGTCTCCGGAATCCTTTCCTATTAATCCAAAGGTATCAAAACTGATAGTAGTACACTGAGATTAGTTTCTTTTAATCTTTCATAAAAAAATGTCGAAGATTGATGGATTATGATACATTTGAAAGTGTTCAGATATATGTATCCAGGTAAAGCCCCGGGACCTGTTCCAGAATTAAAAAACTGGCCATCATGCTTCCAAATTCGTTCAGAGGTATTGCTAATAAGTTTTTTTTTCCATGGTACGGGTCGTGCGGTAAGACGCGCGGCTACAAAGCAAGACCATGCTGAGAGTGGCTGGGTTCGATTCCCGGTGCCGGTCTAGGCAATTTTCGGATTGGAAATTGTCTTAACTTCCCTGGGCATAAAAGTATCATCGTGTTAGCCTCATGATATACGAATGCAAAAATGGTAACTTGGCTTAGAAACCTCGCAGATAATAACTGTGGAAGTGCTTAATGAACACTAAGCTGTGAGGCGGCTTTGTCCCAGTGTAGGGATGTAATGCCTATAAGAAGAAGAAGAAGAAGAAGTCGGGTGTGAAAAGACAATGCTTGTACGAATAACAATCAAAAAAGTCAAAAATGTCCTAAATGGCCAACCGACAGACCCCTCTGGAAGATTCTTTGAATCTGGAACCGTTAAACCGCATGTTCAACCCTCTAAGACTATAATAATTCCCGGTTTGATTCTGAAAATTTCAAACAAATCGGTTAAAAATTAAATGAGTTAGAGCAAAAAACATCATCAAAATTTGGGTGCGCAAAATAGGTTGGGGATGCAAAGGTTAATTGAAAATTTTGGTAATTTATAGAAACGGCTAGAAATCAAAATTTTTATTCTCAAACATGACCATTTTGTATGAAAACCAGCGCTGGTGTTATAATTATTTCCGGTGACGTATAATGCTCTTTTGTAGTAATACAAAGCATGTAGGGCCAATATGTCACTTATTGAAATGTCCATCCTTTCAGAGCCTATTCACGGCCATAGCCACCACTTTTCGTCGACGTCATCCTTGTCGTGCAATACTTCACCAGCTGTGAGCATGTTCAACTTTGCTGCATTTTCGTTCTCAACCTCAACCGCTAACAAACCGACTGATAAGGAACTAAATACGCTACAGAGAGCAACAAGCAGAGAACAACCCACGGAGGTAACTCACTGAAACTGCATTTGTATAATTTAGCGAGTTGCTCCACTTGTTTCATTCGATTATCGTTTGGCAATCATTCTGCCGAAAAACGAATGAAAATACTGGAAATTTTTCCTTATCGGTGGCTACTTGCCATACCTCGATTTCAATTTTCCAGGAAAATGTTGTTTTTTCGCTGATGTTGAGGTGAGAGTAATCCGATCGTTGTACTTCCCGTTCACCACATGCTTTTGGGTTGTTTGGGAGCAGCAAAATAAAGTTGTCAATAATTTAAAACTGAATGCTTTTTGCACATATGTATAGCTGTAATCGTATGTCCCATTCGCGATCGGTATGGTTCATTCGAAAGATAAATGAGTAAAACTTATAGATATCTATATGTGTGAGTGTATTTATGCCGTATAACTATAGCATACCAAGCGTCTCCATGCTCTGTTTATTGCGAAGTAAATATATTATCAAATGAATATGTTAAAACATTCAAATATGTATTTGAATAAATCATTGAAGATGATTATATTCTATATACGGCAGTGATGATTCTTAACAGAGTTATACGATTTTACGTTATATGTGCAATCATAAATCATGTGCAGCTGTTGAATAAAAATTATGCACTACACGGAGAAATTCGTTTACTGTGGATACTTTTTCTTTGCTAGAGCATTCTCTCTGCTAAAAAATGTGCCCATTTTGAATGAATACGTGGATCTACTTATTTAAATGTAAATTTTCCAGCAGAGAGAAAGATACAGCAAAGAAAAAGTACCCATTAATGGGTAAATGAGTTTCTTCGGGTACTTAAGGGTATTTAGACTAAGACCCGAGCAGGAGAAAATAACTCAATAATACCTATTTATTCATCATTTTGAATTTATTGGCATTTATCGGTGAGTACAATATTAACTGCTTAAAGTAGGAGGGAGCAAAACAATGAATAATAGAATGGATAGATATCACAAGCAAGCGACAAGTGTGAAGCGAATAGACTTTGAATCTTTTTTTTAGCAGAGGGCCAATCGAAAGAACAGCATTGTTGAATCATATCCATTCTATTTATCATTGCGTTGCTCCCACCTACTTTGAGCAATTAATATTGTACTTACCGATAAATGCCAATAAATCAACAATGATAAAGTCATGCGAACGGTGATCAAAACTTTCCCAATTATACCTATTTCTGTTATTGATACCCTACACTGTTATGAACTAGGTGTGTATAAGAGGCAAAATACCAAAAAATAATACCAAAAGCATGTTGTATTATTTTTTGGTATTGTACTGCTCGGTGAATTGTCACGCTATTCATGATAAAGTATTTTTATGTAAAACGGGATATACAATATTTCCATAGTAAAATAGATACAAGAAGGTCGTAATGATACGTGATACAGCTCGTAACCTTAATATCCTATATAAGAAAAGACTGAGTTAAGGTACTTAATTTACCAAACTCTACCGAAAACGTATATACAAACTAGAGAACAGAGCAATTTCCATCTATTCGAGTGTTCCAAAGTGTAAAAGCTATTGCAGAAGTAACCATAAGCCTTGGTTCTCTATATTTATCCTATGCATAAATGATCCTTTTGTTAGACTCGTCACAAATTAACTTTTTCTATTGAGACGAGCTTACATCTATCATCTATCAGGTAGCTACCGGCAGATATGCAAGACGTGCTGTATTCGCTTCTCTGTTTAGTTTTCAATTTTCTTGTACCTCTTTTGAATGCATTGTAGCAAAAATCTTTTCACATTACCCCGAACGCTACTTGGCGATCCCGCTCCGTACTACTGTTCAGTATCACCTCTACAGACAATCCATACTCCCGCTGTCAATTTCAATCTGAATGACACAATCAGCGCCCGCACTGCTGATGCATCCATCCCGATGGTGCATTCACGATGCACAGGGATGACCGACCTCAATTCTAGTCAGACACGCAATGCAGTGCATCTTTCTAGCTTTTTTTCTCAACCATCGACTCCACGTCCACGACGACGCCCGTTAGTCAGTAAGTATTACTACATATGCCATTCAGAAGATTGAAAATGAAATCGATGATAACCCGCAGACAAAGCTGACCGACTGTCTACTGCCTTCTAAATAGTGCAGATGTAGTACCGCAGCATAACTTGCTGTGAATTAAAACTGAAATCTGACGTGCTTATAGCTGTTATAAAACTGACATATTAGGAGTGAGAATATTAACTACCATGGCTATTCACTTAGGCTAAAATTCCTTTGGACGTTACAGAGCCGAAATCATTTTTTTTATTATACTTGTCTTACGGTAATGTATCTTGATCATACATATTCGTTTAGACTTTAGAGATCAAAAATATTCGCAGTTGTTTTGAGGTTGAGGAATGTAGTACTACAGGAAAAGTTACTAATACAGTTATATTAAAGGAATACATGGACGACATTTTATAATTTTATATTGTACGTAACCGGACAAACAAATATTTTCTTGGGTGATGAACCACATGAGGAGGGAATTTGTGAAGTACTACGACGGAAAGGAAGATAGGACGACAATGATTGAAGAGTAACATCATCTCTATTTAAAAAGACCGCATCGTGCTTTCGTGCTGTGCGGTTCTTTCTCTCTTTGCGGAAGGAAGTTTTTAATACTATCCGAAGCTATTTTAATTTCAACGGTGCTTCTTAGCGCTATTTGTACCCACTGATCCCGTTACGATCTTTGCAAGGACCCGTGCCTTCGTTTTACGTTGGACCCGTTTGCGGAAGTAAAATTCCGACAAGCGGTGGTAATCCTGCAGGGACACCGTTCTGGGAAAAAACCTCTTAGAAGGTCACGTCTCCACGCTCAGCAATGAGTATTAACAAAAACAAGAGGAAGGAGTCTCTGAATTCTCCACTTCCTTCGAAGAAACAAGGTTTCAAGACCGTCCTGCCCAAGCGCGGAAAAAATAGAAGGAAGCTGGAGAATTCAGATATTCCTTCTAACTCTAATATCGGAAATAATTCTTCTCCAATCGAACTGAGCAATCAGTTCGATTTGATTAATGATGAAATTGAGCAAATTGAATCTACCTCTAGCCCAGGTGATTCGATTCATGCGAAAAAGCAAAGGATTCCGCCAATTGTGGTATCTGTTGCCGAGTTTTCTGGCTTCCGGAATGAGATTTTGAGTAACCTTCAGGGGATCAAGGTTTCATTTCAGATTGCTAGGAAGGGTGACTGCCGCGTTTTGCCGGGATCCTTTGACGATCGCAAACGTCTTCTTCACTATTTAACTGAAAAGCGCCATAAATTCTTCACATACGACGACAAAACTGAGCGATTGTTCAAAGTCGTCTTGAAAGGTCTCCCAGTGATGACAAATCACTGGATGAGATTAAAATTGAAATTTCTCAATTACTTGGATTTTCACCAGTCCAAGTAATTAAGATGAAAAAGAAATCCCACTCTGGTACTTCCCAGAGGGTACTTCATTTTAACAAAAGTGAACTAAATAATATGAAAAGTTTGGAAAAGGCCTGTATTATGTCTCATGTCCGTGTTACATGGGAACATTTCCGCAGGCCTGGGGAAATTTCCAAAACCCTACCCAGTGCCGTAAGTGCCAAAAGTGGGGTCATGGAACCAAACATTGTCACATGGATGCTAAATGCATGATTTGTGGTGGAACCTCTCACGCCAAGGACGCATGTCCTGTGAGAGAAGATTCCAATAAATTTAAGTGCGCAAACTGTGGGGCAATCATAAATCCAATTTCTGGGAATGCCCTTCACGCAAAGTTTTGAATTCCCGTGCAAAATTGATGACGGGAAATTTCAATCGGATCCCAGATTCGACGGGTAGAAATTTTCAAACGCTCAAATTTCGAAACCGGTTACCGGTCGAGCAATTCATACCCACCACAATTCACAAACAAATTTTGCCGCTCGTCAACGGGTAGCAAGCACTTCAGTAAATTCCAATTTTTCCAATGTACCTACGTATGCAAACATCGCTGCTGGTAGACAAAATTTCTCTTCTCAAAATGAGGTTTATACCCATGTCCCAACGGAAAATAACGGTCATGTTGCCGATTCAGGTAGCATGACTGCTTCCGATTTTGATTTTTAACTGAACAATTGCATCACATGATTGATGCAATGTTCAAAGCAAATACCATTCCTGAAGCTGCTCAGGTTGGCATAAAGTACACACAAAAAATTGTTATCGGTCTCCGTTTCAATGGATCCAAGTAATTGTGTGAAAGTTCTAAATTGGAATGCCCGCTCTCTAAAGGGTAAGGAAGATGAATTATTCAACTTCCTTTCAGTTCATAATGTGCATATTGCCATTATAACTGAAACGTATTTAAAACCAGGACTCTCCATTAAAAGAGATCCAAATTATTTTATCTACAGAAATGATCGTCTTGACAGCGCCTGTGGTGGGGTCGCCATTGTCATTAATAGACGTATCAAACATAAATTATTTTCTTCGTTTGAAACCAAAGTTTTTGAAACCTTGGGAGTTTCTGTTGAAACAAATTTTGGACAATTTTCCTTCATTGCAGCCTACTTGCCTTTTCAATGCAATGGGCAGCAAAAGAATTTGTTGAAAGCTGATCTTCAAATTCTGACTCGCAACAAATCAAAATTCTTCGTAATTGGTGACTTCAATGCCAAACACCGTTCATGGAATAATGCTCAAAGCAATTCCAATGGTAAAATTTTATTCGAAGATTGTTCTGCGGGATATTATACTATTCAATATCCCAATGGACCAACTTGTTTTTCTTCCAGTCGAAATCCTTCTACAATTGATTTAGTTTTAACGGATTCAAGTCAGCTGTGTGGCCAATTGGTAACTCATGCTGACTTTGACTCTGACCACCTTCCTGTGACATTTGAAATCTCACAAGAAGCCATTTATAATCCAATCAGCTCTACTTTTAATTATCATAGAGCTGATTGGGATTTATATAAAACGTATATCGATAGGAATTTTGATGTTGATATTCCTCTCGATACCAAAAGTGATATTGATAATGCTCTCGTATCTTTGACAAATTTAATTGTCGAAGCCAGAGGCATTGCAATTCGTAATGTGAAGTTAAATTCAACTCCATTATTATTGACGACGATCTTCAGCTACTGATCCGTCTTAAAAATGTGAGAAGAAGGCAATACCAAAGAACTCGCGATCCCGCGTTGAAAGTTATTTGGCGAGATTTGCAAAATGAAATTAAAAACGTTTCGCTATTCTGAGAAATACCAACTTTGAGAATAATGTCTCGAAGTTGGATCCCAGTTCGAAACCCTTTTGAAATTAACGAAAATTCTTAAAAACCTCAAAAGCCAATTCCAGCGCTTAAAGAGAGAAATAAAATTTTATTAACAAATGGCGAAAAGGCTAAAAACTTGCTCAGCAGTTCGAGAGTGCCCATAATTTTAGTCTAGGTCTCACTAGTCCAATTGAGGATCAGGTTACACGAAGCTTCGAAGACATTCTCAATCAAGAGAATGTTTTTGACCCTTCGTTGGGAACCAATTTGGATGAAGTGAGATCTATTACTAGAAAATTTAAAAATATGAAAGCCCAGGTGATGATGGTATTTTCTACATACTTATCAAAAACTTCCTGCGAGCTCTTTATCCTTTTTGGTTAATTTATTTAACAAATGTTTTCAATTGGCATACTTTCCAGATAAATGGCAAAACGCCAAAGTTGTTCCAATTTGGAAGCCGGACAAAAATCCAGCTGAGGCTTCTAGCTATCGCCCAATCAGTTTGCTTTCTTCAATAAGCAAACTGTTTGAAAAGATTACTCTAAATAGAATGATGGTTCATATTAATGACAATTCTATTTTTGCTGATGAGCAATTTGGTTTTCGCCATGGGCATTCAACCACTCATCAGTTATTAAGAGTTACGAACTTAATTCGGCTCAACAAATCTGAAGGATATTCGACTGGAGTTGCTCTTCTTGATATAGAGAAATCATTTGACAGTGTTTGGCATGAAGGTTTGATTGTAAAATTGATGAATTTTAATTTTCCTCTGTACATTATTAAACTGATCCAAAATTATTTATCAGATCGCTCACTGCAGGTAAACTATCAGAATTCTAAATCTGATAGATTACCTGTAAGAGCTGGTGTTCCCCAAGGCAGCATACTGGGGCCCATTTTGTATAACTTCTGACTTACCTGATTTACCACCAGGGTGTCAAAAATCTTTGTTCGCAGATGACACAGGTCTCTCAGCCAAAGGGCGTAGCCTTCGTGTCATTTGTAGTAGATTGCAAAAATATTTGGATATTTTCTCCACTTACTTGCAAAAATGGAAAATTTCCCCGAATGCTTCCAAAACTCAGCTTATAATTTTCCCACATAAGCCGAGAGCTTCTTATTTGAAACCTTCTAGCAGACATATTGTCACTATGAATGGGATTCCAATTAATTGGTCTAGCGAAGCTAAATATTTAGGACTTCTGCTAGATCAAAAATTAACTTTTAAAAATCACATTGAAGGCCTTCAAGCCAAATGTAACAAATATATTAAGTGCCTATATCCACTTATAAACAGAAAATCAAAACTTTGTCTTAAGAACAAACTTTTGATTTACAAACAAATTTTTAGACCTGCCATGTTGTATGCTGTGCCAATATGGACTAGTTGCTGCAATACCAGAAAGAAGGCACTCCAGAGGATTCAAATAAAATTTTGAAAATGATTCTGAAGTTGCCTCCGTGGTATAGTACCAATGAACTTCATAGAATTTCTAATATTGAGACATTGCAACAAATGTCCAACAAAATAATTTCCAATTTTAGACAAAAATCGTTGCAATCTTCTATTGCAACGATTAGCTCCTTGTACCCTTAGTATAAATTAGGTTAGGTTTAGTTTAAGTTAAAAACATTGTAATTCCTACATGGTTAAATTAAACCAGAGGAAAAATCCTAACTGCCAGAGGCAATTGAAATGTATTAATAATAACTAAAAGCGTAACATAGCAAATAAGGATGATAGTGTTAAGAAAACACGGAACACCTAGTCTAAGAGATGAATGCATGTATTAGATAATTAGCAAATAAAATTAGTTAAAAAAAAAAAAAAAAAAAAAAATCTCTATTTAAAAAATAATGACAAAGTGCAAGTATTCAATATCAAGACGGTCAACACTTCCCTACCGTGAGGCACGGAAATCCGAGGTCCTCCATTTTTGTAAGTGAAGTATTAAAAACTACGCAAAAAATATGATAGAATAATGAACAATATCACCACTTTCTGAATATAAATCCGTCAGCATGGGCAGGTCTCGAATCAAAATCCGTGCAGCTATTTTGACGAACTATCCTAATTGAAGCAGCTTAATATCTCAATACGCACTTGAGAAGCGATCCCTCGGATTTATATTCCTCTGAACTTACTTTATCCATCGCGATTTGCAATTCCAGCTCAGTCTCATTTGGTATAATTATTGACAACATGCTAGCAAATGATAACTCAAACTGCTAGATGAGCCGATCAAGGGCCGAAAATCTCGTTAATAAAGCCAATAATAATAAACTTCAAACTTGGATAACGATTTGTTTTTGACTTCTGTTGTTTAAATTTCAAAGCCTACTTTCTACTTAAATTATAATAATGCTTACTGTCAAGTAAACCAAAACAAGATATTGACTTGACCTCACTTTTTTGACAAGTCACAGAGTTACAGAGTGTTAAAATCAAAAACGAAAAGCTGAAAAAATCATAAGGCCGTTACAAATATTTAATAAAAAATAGATTCTACTGCTCTACGAAAAATGAGGAGGGGGTGCATGGTTAATTTAATAAAAAATGAATATTAAACAAAAACAATACTAAAAGCTCCTCGGATTTGTTAAAGAATGTTTTAAAAATCCTCAAAAATTTCCAAGTTTTTTTTCTTAGTGCCTAATTTGGCCAACCCTGAGAATACATATTTTTCCAAAATAATCGATCAGTTGAAAGCAGCGTTGAAGGGTGAGGAATACATCTCTTGCTGGAACTAATAAACCCCTTGCTAATTGGTTTATTTTTCTAGTTATTCGCAAAATTGGCCAAATTAGGAACATTGCCAAAACCGGTACAGTTCCCCTATTCAAATTACTAACCATATTTATACACTTCCAGTGGTAATGAACATGTTTCTCCAAAGACTCCTATGTATTTAGGCTCGAATTATATCACAAATAAGCAGTTTCGTGCCAATTTAATAGCCGTTCGCGATTTGGTGGCTTTATCACTGCACTTCACTTCTTCTCAAAGGGCATTGAAAAAATCACGTTTTTACACACTTTTCAGCCCTTCAGCAGCCCGAGATGTTGATCGAACGCATTTTTTTTTTTTAAGCTTTATTAGTGTGTTTTTTTAATTTTAAACTAAGTTCAACACAGAGATCGAATGCATATTAAACATCACTTTTTGATATCAGTCACTTGTTTGAACCGAAAACCTAATATAAACTGCTATTTTTGTGAAATAATTAATATTGAGCGTCTTAGGGGAAAATTTTACAAGGTTAAAAAATTTTAAACTTCCATTTACTTCCACTATAATCACTAATGTATCATCAGATACGTCGATAACAAAACACTGAAGAAGTTTTCAAGTAGAAAACGAAATACGTATCTGGAAGTAAATGGAAGTTTAAATTTTTTTAACCTTGCTATTTTTGCCCGAAAAATACGACGAAAAACTAATCGCGGAGCGAATGTAAACACCGGCAGCAGCAAACTAATAATTAGGGTGATTCAAAAATGTTTTTGCTCCGCCAGGCTCAGTCGACTATGTTTCACATTTTGGGCTAACGAGCAACATGGATTCATGCCCGGCAGATCCGTTAGTACAAACTTGCTTGATTTCACGACTACTTGTATGACAGCAATGGAAGAAAAAGCGCAGGTGGATGTTATAGATATACGGATTTAAAAGGCGCTTTCGACAAAATTAATCACAATATACTCTTTCGGAAATTGTCGCGAATGGGTGTATCGGATAGACTCGTTGCATGGTTGTCTGGCAGAATATTGCGAGTTACGTACAGAGCTGGTATTTCCTCACCATACACCAGTTCTTCTGGTGTCCCACAAGGAAGCAATCTGGGACCGTTACTGTTTGTCATATTTTTCAACGACGTAGCAACTTCTCTTGGATTTAGATGCAAGCTGATTTATGCCGATGATCTGAAAATATACATGGTAGTGCGCTGTATTGAAGACTGCTCTCATCTACAAACGCTGATTAATAGGTTTGCTCTCTGGTGTCAAGAAAATAAGCTTGTGATCAGCGTTCCAAAATGTGCTGTGATGACTTTCCATCGCTCTAAGGATCCGATAATATTTGATTACTACATCGATAACTGCTGCCTCAAGAGGTTGGACCACATAACAGATCTTGGCGTTGTATTGGATTCAAAGCTCAGTTTTCACGCCCATTATGCGTCGATCATTTCCAAAGCCAATCGTCAACTTGGCTTTGTGACTGAAATTGCAAAGGAATTCACTGATCCACATTGTCTAAAGGCACTGTATTGCTCCCTTGTAAGGCCTATTCTCGAAAGCTCATCCATTGTATGGGCGCCAAACGACGTAACATGGAATATGAGAATCGAGCGTATCCAAAAATTCATCAGGCTCGCATTGAGACATCTTCCGTGGCGGGACCCCGCGAATCTTCCTGCCTATCCCGAACGATGCCAATTGCTTGGTCTTGATACCTTGGATCGGCGACGGAAAATTCAGCAGGCTACTTTTATTGTAAAGTTGCTGAATGGAGAAATCGATTGCTCCCATCTCCTTTCGTTGATTGGATTCCGCGTACCTGGAAGAATGCTGAGACAGCGGACATTGCTGCACACTGGATTTCATCGCACTCTATTTGGTTATAACCAGCCCATATGCACCATGATTCGTTTGTTTTCATCGATTGAAGCTGCATTCGATTTCGGAATTTCCACATCCCAGTTCGTGAATAGATTAAAAAGACAGAACCTAATTTAAGCTAATATTCATGTTATTCATTAAGACTGTTGAATGTCAGAAGAATTATAAATAAACAAATAAACAAACAAATAACATACGCAACGAACATCAACAAGATCAACAAGAGAGTACGGACCGTCCATCGGCGAAGACCACTGTGATGAAAAGGGACTAGCGATTGAATCTCGGTTCGTGTAACTGCAAATCCCTCAACTTCATCGGGAGCACACACATACTCGCCGATGTGCTCAAGGACCGTGGATTCGGCATCGTAGCGCTGCAGAAGGTTTGTTGGAAGGGATCAATAGTGCGAACGTTTAGAGGTAATCATACCATCTACCAAAGCTGCGGCAACACATACGAGCTGGGAACAGCTTTCATAGTGATGGGCGATATGCAAAGGCGCATGATCAGGCGGTGGTCGATCAACGAGAGAACGTGCAAATTGAGGATCAAAGGCCGGTTCTTTAACTTCAGCATAATCGACGTCCATAGCCCACAATCCTGAAGCACTGATTATGATAAGGACGCATTCTACACGCAGCTGGAACGTGTGTACGACAGCTGCCCAAGCCACGACGTAATACTCATCATAGAAGATTTGAACGCTCAGGTTGGCCAAGAAGAGGAGTTTAGACCGACTATTGGGAAGTTCAGCGCACACCGGCTGACTTATTTGCGGGCGGTCGCGCTACAGCAAGGTACCTGGCAGAACGTGGAACGTTATAGACAGAAGCGGAGACAGCAGACCCGCCTTTTCAGGAGAAGAAACGCCGCCTGGAAGAAGCGGAGTGCGAGAAACACACAAGTTCTATCAGAAGCTCAATGAAAGGTCCGCAAAGGCTCTGTGCCGCGAGCCGAAATGTGCAGGGATAAGGTTTTGAGCATCTTGACGGACGAAAGTGTGGTGATCGAAAGGTGGAAGCAGCACTAAGAGGAACATTTGAATGGCGCCGAGAGTACAGGCAGTGAAAGTAAAGACAGTGGAGGAGATGACTACGTCAGTTCAGCGCACTATGGAAGCTAAAGATCAATAAAGCAGCTGGTAAGGATAGTATCGGAGCTGAGCTTATCAAGATGGTCCCGGAAAAGCTAGCCACTTGCCTGCAAAAACTGATAGTCAGAATCGGGGAAACGAAACAGCTACCGGAGGAGTGGGAGGAAGGGGTTATATGCCCCATCTACAAGAAAGGCGACAAGCTGGAGTGTGAGAACTTTCGAGCGATCACCATCCTTAATGCCGCCTACAAAGTGATATTCCAGATCATCTTCCGTCGTCAGTTACCATTAGTGAATGAGTTCGTGGGAAGATATCAAGCCGGCTTCGTTGACGGCCGCTCGACAACGGACCAGATCTCTACTATACGGCAAATCCTTCAAAAATGCCGTGAATACCAGGTCCCAACGCACCATCTGTTCGTTGATTTCAAAGCGGCATACGACAGTATAGACCGCGTAGAGCTATGGAAAATTATGGACGAGAACAGCTTCCCTGGGAAGCTTACCAGACTGATCAAAGCAACGGTGGATGGTGAGCAAAACTGTGTGAAGATTTTGGACGAACACTCCAGTTCGTTCGGGGACTAAGACAAGGTGATGGACTTTCGTGCCTGTTGTTCAACATTGCGCTAGAAAGTGTCATGCAGAAAGCCGTGTGTAACAGCCGGGGCACGATTTTCAACAGATCCAGTCAATTTATTTGTTTCGTGGATGACATTGACATTGTCGGCTGAACATTTGGAAAGGTGGCAGAACTGTACACCCGCCTGAAACGTGAAGCAACAAAAGTTGGACTGGTGGTGAATGCGTAAAAGACAAAGTACATGCTTGTGGGCGGAACCGAGCGCGACAGGGCCCGCCTGGGAAGCAGTGTTACGATAGACGGGGATACCTTCGAGGTGGTCGAGGAATTCGTCTACCTCGGATCCTTGCTAACGGCTGATAACAATGTCAGTCGTGAAAAACGAAGGCGCATCATCTGTGGAAGTCGGGCCTACTACTAAAGCTAAAGTCGGAAGGGTACGATTGGCAGGGCATGTTGCAAGAATGCCGGACAGCAACCCTGCAAACTTACGTTAAATTAGCGTTAAATTATGGAACTTCGATAATGATTGAGTTGATGCATCTTTATCGTAGCAACGTTGAACGCAATTAACTTTATAAGCGATAACGATAAATTAACGATTACCAACCCTGATCGTGTAGTAGCTCACATAACACGATTTTTGGCAAAATTTGAGGTCAAATGTGTTATGTTTTGTCGATTATTTGTGGCTCCCAACTTGACAAATTGCATAACAAATAAGGGGCATTGGGGTAAAACGAGGTCTTGCAGTTTCGTGCAGTGCAGTTAACCACCTTTGCAAAATTCCCTAGAAAGTTCTACGATTAGTGTCAAAATATTGAATTTATTCACGTTATAGACATTTTTTTCCATTGTACTTTGCTTAAAAATTGGGGAGTGAGTGTTAGTAATAGACCCCCGTAATCAAAATCCAAAATTAAACATTAGGTTTGACGATTTCCTGCAAACTTCCGTCGGATAAATACATCGGGACAGCAGTTATATACAATTTTTATGGACTGGGAAACAGGAATTTAGTTATATTAACTAAATTGTAAAAAATTGTAAATTGCTGAAAAAATCACAAAAACAAGAAACAAAGCAAAGGAATGTTCATTGCTTTATTTTTGTTCAGAACATAGGAGCTATGATACGTCCAGAAGACGTAACCCAAGTAACCATTAGCACTATATTACGCCAAACCGCCATATAGGGCCAATATACGGCTATTTAAAAACTTATAAGCGTTAAATTAGCACTATATGGCCGATTTGGCGTAATATGTATAGTGCTTATTGGTTACTTGGACGAGCTTCCCTGCCATACAGGGAACGTGGGGAATGATGCTCGTCTTTAAAAGCCAGAAAAATAAAAATACTTATTTACTTGCCATACAGGTAAATAAGTATTTTTATTTTCGTGGCTTTAAAAGCTGAGCCTCATTCACCACGTTCCCTGTATGGCAGCGAAGCTCGTCAAAATATGGTGAAATTTTCCTTGACAAGCTTGACAAAAATCAATCCTAACAGCTGGTTACTTTGCGAATAACATTACTTCTCACATTACTCCAGTTGTCTATATTTCGTATCATTACATTAAACTTAACTACACAAACAACAAGAAAACACAGCCCCATCCAAACAACCATCCCCTGTTATCATGCTGACGGCGTACATCGTTCAATCAGTGACGAAAGAGCGATAATTAGCAAATTAGATTAACCATATCGACTCGGCTCGGCAGCGCCAATCACTCCGGCTGCAATGCAATTGCCCCTTGTCAGCAAATAGCACAGTCGTTAACCACCAGCAGTCGCTCCGGTCGAACAGCAACTAGTGGCGATTATGATACACATCTGGCAGTAGTAGCTGTTTGATTCTCCACGTGGTGCTGCTGCAATCGTGGTCGGACGTCGTCGGCGCGTCGCGTCGTCATCGTATCATATTGGTGATGTTCTTTCTATTTCTTTAGTGTGTAGGGGTATGAGGGTAACCCAGTGAGTAACCCAAAGCTTCAACGTATCACTCTTCTCGATTTTGATAGGCTTGCTTGCATGCAAGAGACATGCAGTGAGCTTCCTGAAAGCTGTGAACTGAATACATATTACGAACTTTTAGTTCAACGGCATACATACTTAGTTGCGATAATCCAAAGCTCAACTTCTCTAGATAGATTTATGAAAAGAAAGCTTTCTATGTTACACCATGTTGTGTGATATGGAATAATGAAACACATGCATTCACATTGAACATTCGTTTATTGAAGTACGTTTAAACCATTATCATGTCCATTCTTGAGCTCTTCGTTTTTGTTTATTATCGTTATCATACACTAGCCTTCTACTGATAACCGTCCACTAGTTTTATCTATATGAAACCTGATGTACTGTTTTGACTCATATGTAATAGGTAACAACTATCGTGTATCACATTGACTCAAACATGTAACTGCTGCAATGATTGCAATGACTAGATATAGTTCATACATAGAGTTTCTGTTTTACAAACATGAAGACATTATTGGTCGTTAATCTTATTCTAATAGGTACACCACAACCTCTTTTTACGTCACGTTTTGTGTATTGAGGACGCGAACGACGCGATAGCAAAATAAGTTCGTTCAAGTATTGAACTTGATCAATTTAAATTACAATTTGGATTTATTTCAATTCATCTGACTTTGGAAGTAAACAGATCCTTTATTTATTTAGGTGATAATTGATCTCATACTTCTAACGTTAACGTTAAAATACTGCTGGTTGATGAGTTGGCTGAGCACGATCTATTATCACTACTTAAAAAACCTAAAATTTATAAACAAATTTCCAAATAATCTTCTGGGAAACTTGTACGTAAGTTTCTGAATTGACTTATTGAGAACACTGAGACAGCTGAAATAAATTAATCGCTTTGAACATGTTACAATGGAATTTCTGATCAAATGTCTAAAAAACAGCTGAAAGAAAAAAAAACTTAATTAATTCAGAAATGCTCTGCATAGTTCATGCAGAATTCCTCAGAAAAATATGTCTAATGTATGTGCCAACACGACGTTTTTGAGTTATGAAAATCAAGCAAATTTTAGGCTGGGTTTCAACAAAGAAATCCAACTTTTACTGAGAAGTGAGAGCTCGCCCATTTGTAATAATCCCAAAAAAATATGATCCACTGGAAGCAAAATTAACTCAACTAAAAACTGCCCAGATATTTTTGGGCACGAATCCTACAACAATAATAAAGAATAAAAAGTTTAAAGTCAAGCACACTTCATCCTTATATTTTGTCAAATCAAAGTGTTTTGCCTCAGTGGTTGAATAAACAAAATGCGTGTGATATTTGTAACTCAGCAGACACCAGACCTTACTTTTTCAGAAGGAGAAATGCTGCCTGGAAGAAGTGGAAAGCGGAGTGCGAGGAGATGGAACAGCTGTACCGCGCTCAACAAACACGCAAGCTCTATCAGAAGCTCAACGCATTCCGTAAAGGCTTCGGGCCGCAAGCCGAGATGTGTAGGGATAAGAATGGGAGCATCTTGACTGACGACGTGTGGTGATCGAAGGGTGGAAGCAGTACCTCGAGAAACAAACAAATTGCGCCGAGAGAATCTGAACAGCTACCAGAGAAGTGGAATGAAGGGGTCATATGCAACATCTACATACAAGAAAGGCGACAAGCTAGAGTATGAGAACTTTCGAGCGATCACCTTCCTCAATGCCGCCAATAATGTGATATCCCAGATAATTTTCCGTTTTCTGTCACCAATAGCGAAGCCGGTTTCGTTGACGGCAACGGACCAGATCTTTGCTCTAAGACAAATCCTTCAAAAATGCCTTGAATACCAAGTCCCAACCTGTTTATCGATTTCAACGCGGCATACGATAGTATCGATCGCGTAAAGCTATGTGAGATTATGGGCGAGAACAATGATATGGACATTGTTTAGGGACACCAGGGATTATGTCCAAGGGCTTAACGATCCCTCCCCAGGCCACTGCGAGTGGTGGGGCTTGTCTAGAATGTGGTAGGGTTTGGAAGTGGGCTCTGTTGAACTTCTATAAAAAGCTGCATGTATCCGCAAGCAGGCTCCACCAAAGCGACCGTGTGCCGTTCAAAGCGCACAAGCCCAAGTCTTGAGGTTAGGTGGAACACAAAACAGACCTAAGACGACTTCCCTCCCAAACAACCAAAAGTTCTTTTAAAAATGCACTTTTTGTTTAATCAGCTTGACTGAGCTGATTTAGCGAAATCGTACTTTAAAAGGAGCTTTTGGTTACTTGGGCTCCTACTAGACAGGATGTCAATAAGCCGCCTGTTAAACCACAAATTACGAAAAGATAATACGACTCATTATAATCGGCAAAGACCCAGGCGATGAATAAAGGATCACGATTGGAAACTTGGAACATGGAACTGCAAGTCGCTAGGTTTCGAAAGCTTCGTTTGACAGGAAGGACCATTTGGCTGAAATGTACATTCGGCAGAAAGTGCGTCGATTGAATTAGTAATTTTACCAAAAAAACGTTTAGCTGACCAGGTCATTTGGCAGAAAATTTCGTTTGCCCGAAATAATTGTTTTGCAAAAAGGATATTTTAGGGCCAAATGGCACTTTCTGCCAATGGAAAAGAAGTAAAAATGTCCGAGTGGCGTACGACATGGACTCTCACTCTGCGGACTACAGTTCGATTCTTCTAACTGGTATATAGTTCAGATGGTTGGCGCGTCAGTCCAGAAGCGTCAAGCGTGGAAGATGTAGGTTCAACACCCGTTCGATCATTATCAAATGGGCGCTTTCTGCCAAAGGTTTATTTCTACCAAACGACATTTTCGGCCAAATGATCTATTTGATCAAACGACTTTTTCGCCCACATGACCTCTTAGGGCAAATGACCAGTTCAACCGAATGTCTTTTTCGGCTTTCGATCAAATGACATTTACGTTCAAACCATTTCTGATCTTATAATTGTATCCGACAAACGTTCAATTTGACCTAATGGAATTCGGCTAGATGACTTTCGGCTTAACGAGTTTATTTGGCCAAGTGGCTTTCGAACGGCTTTCCGCGGAATGATTTCTAGCCAAACGAGTGAAAAGGTCATTTGGCCGAAGGCCACAAAGCCATAAGATGTTTGGCCAAATATGTCATTTGTCAGAACAAACCTTTAGACCAAAACCCATCTGGCCAAAAATGTCATTTAGCTAAAATGGACAAACGACAGAAAATGTTGTTTGGCCGAATTGGTCATTTGGCCGAAAAAGTCGTTTGAACAAAAAGGTCATTCGACCGAAAATACTATTTGCCGAAATGCTTATGTGGCAGTAAATTTAGTGATTTAGCATTTTTGGCCTGATGACCTATTCGGTCGAATGGTCATTTCAGCTAAACGATCTGTTAGGCAAACGGCTGTTCGGGCAAGTAACCAGTCGCATGTCGTTTTGGCAAAATGATTTTTTTCGCCAACCCGTTTTCGATCTAATAACCATTTCGTTCAAACTTTCATTCCGTTTTTCAGCCAGAAGGCTTTCCTTCGAATGACTTTCGGTCAAACGACCCTTCTTCTTTTTTAATAACTTCCCGTGGAGTTTCCGAAGCATCTCTTATGGACAACTCGTTGCGTTGGAACTCCAATGTACTTTTCTTGGAAATTCCAAAGAATTCTCGAAACTTCAAAGTAGTTCCCTTAGAAAATCCAAAAATAAATGAAAATTTTGGTACAACTTATAGAATTTTCTGGAGAAGTGCAACAGCTTTTTCCAGCGGGATTCAAAAAATTTTCCCGTTTATGTTTTGAAAATATCCCGATAAAATGCAGAAAACAATCTTTAAGAAACAAACGTAGTAAAAAAAATGCCACGCCGATTCACGCCGCCGCCGGCCAAAATTCTGACAAACGCCGTCACCGATAATTTTCGGACGACAGGATAAGCTACGATGAATTACATCCCCGCAACTTCGACGTCGTGCCGCTGCAGGAAACTTGCTGGACAGAAAGTGTGGAAAAGCGGGCATCTAGCGGCTACCTTCTACTAGAGCTGTGGCTCCACCAACGAGCTAGGAACCGGCTTCATAGTGCTGGGCAAGATATGCCAACGCGTGATCGGGTGGCAGCCAATTAGCGCAAGGAGGTACAACCTGAGGATAAAACGCCGCTTCTTCAACTACAGCATCATCAACGTGCACTGCCCACACTAAGGAAGACCCGACGACGAGAAAGAAGCGTTCTAGGCACAGCTGGAGCAGACTTATGATGGAAGCCCACAGCGGGACGTCGAAATTGTCATAAACATGAACTTGAACGTCATGTCATGAACATGAACGCTCAGGTACGAAGGGAGGAAAAGTACCGACCGGTGGTCGGACTTGACAGTCTGCATACCGTATCGAATGGCAACGGCCGACGATGGATAAACTTTGCAGTCTCTTGCAGAATGGTAGTCCGAAGCATTTTTCCCTCGTAAAATTGTCCACAAAGCCACATGGAGATCACCTAACCAAGCAACGCAGATGTTGCTGCATTATCGAGGATGATGTCCAACAGGCTACTGGCAGGTATTGCCGTATCTATTCTTACACAGATACAGCGGCCTGTGTCTTGGGCAAGTGTACAGGTAGTAACCAGTTACCTGCGGAAGCAGGAGAGCACCGCTTGATGTGTCTCAGAGTGATATCTGCCTACCACACGATATCACACGATGCAGCCTGCTTGGAGACATGGACGAGGAGAGTTTCGAGCTACATGGCACTAGAAAAGGCTGCGAGCGTACCAGGGTGGCTACAAGGTAATCTCCCAAATGTATGCCGATTCATTGGCGAACGCGGACCAGGTGTTCACCATATGCCAAATATTGCAAAAAATCCGCGAATACAACGTGCCCCCTCATCATCTATTCATCGACTTCAAAGCCACATATGATACAATCGATCGAGACCAGCTATGGCTGCAAATGCACAAACACGGATTTCCGAATAAACTGGTACGGTTGGTCAAAGCAACGATGGATGGAGAGACTTGCGCGACCGGCGCGGGCGAAAAAAACAATGGCAACGCCTTTAAAAAAAAGTACTAAGGATACACGAATACTGCCTGAAATCGATTCCCATTTGAATTGTTTTTACGTGGATTGTTCTATCTAGGCTTTTTTCGGGATTCATGTTTTTGTGGGTTTGGGATTTATGCGGTGAAAACTAACTTCAGTATACTTGAATAGCAATATATTTTAATTGCCAACACTACCACAGCACTTGGTACTGATCTCGATAAATTTTGGTGAAAGTGTTGCCAAATTTTGGTATGTTGTACTAATTTTTAATATAGTCATCTTTACCGAAATTCTCCCGACGAAAATTCCATATTTGATAATTTTTTGTGAATCCAGTTAATAAGGTTTTTAAAACCCTTTATTTAGAAACGTCGTTTATAAGTATTATATTCTACGGCAACATACTCCATAAGGAATAAAAATCTTTCCGTTAAAAGATAAGGGATATGAAACTAGCTACTACTCCAATAAATAAATGTACAGCCGACTCTCTACATCTCGATGTTCTATATCTCGATATCTCTCCACATGTCGGTGGTTTCCTCAGTCCCTTCAATCTACATACAATTGAGCTTTCTACATCTCGATATCCTCCCTATCTCGATAGCCATCTATCGCGATGTGTTCTGATCATATTTTGTTCAGGATTCGCTCTCCTTATGTCGATATGTTCAAATTTTCAGGCTACTAGACCATCTTTGGACAATAACAAAAAATCAACCTCAGGAAACGACATTTGTTTTGTTGTCGTTTTTCATGGCAACGAGCTTTTTTGGATCTAGGGGAAATGTTCCGATCTCCATCTCACTGTACATATATCCATCTCATCGCAAAACAAAGAAATACGGCATCAAATTCGTCGCTTCTTTTTGTCAACATGCGTGCTCACTGCTGAAAAAAATCACAAAAAAAAACAAACCGGATTCCTTTCCGTTGCTTTGTTTTTGATGGGATGGAAATAGCTATGAGATGAAGTAGCAAACCGTTCCCCTAGTATCACGCAGAAAAATATATTGTCAATTCTACAAAAAACGGGTCGAATTCGAAAAACAAGTTTGTTATTTCAGGGCTTACAAACATTTTTGTTGAATTCAACCCAATATGTTTGTTGGTTCAACAATCATGATAGTTATCAATATTTTTTGACGTTTTGTCGTTTCAACAATGATTTTTATTGGATCAACAAACGTGTTTGTTTAAACTACTATAATTTTGTAGAGCTGCCAATGTTTTTGTTTTTCTTTGCATTTTAGGTTAAGTTAAAAAGTAATAATATTTAACAATGAAATATTTTTCACTATTTATTTCAAAATATAGTTACAACAAGAGTTACTATCATGCTACAATATATACTTTTTCTGTATACTTTGGTCCATTCCAATTTGGTCCAAACAATTTGGTCCATTCCATTCATCATCTTTTCTTCTCTCCATTTTACTGATGAGCAAAATAAGTCGGGATGGATCCGGAACATCCGCTAATAATGAAATATTTATATTAATAAAAATATAAGTTATTTTGCTGCACTCTATGGAATACTTACCACTGCATATATAAACAATTATATCACTCATTCCACTTTATACATTTTCTACTTTTCATCTCGTTTTCCACGTTTCAACACTTTGATGTAGCTCGCACAAGTTCAGGGTACGCTATTTGCGCCATTTTGGATTTGTTGACACATAATATCAACAAAACAATTTGTAAAAATAAACATAGTTTATAGCAAAATCAACAAACCCAGTTTGTCGACATAACAAATTTTGATTCTTGATGCAACAAACAGTTATGGCTGAATTTAACAAACCAATTTGTTGAATCAACTTAACAACATTTCTATGCGTGTACCCAATCCTTCCATTCCTCGATCTCTCCCTATCTCGATGGTCCCTTCAATATCGAGATGTGAAGAGGCAACTGTAATATTTTCAACATCAGATAACTTTTCAAGAATAAAGAAGTAATTTCAAAACAATTTGAAGTTTTTGATTTTTTATGAAATTTTCTCCAATTAAAACTTTTACTTTTAGAATTGATAAATTCGTGAGTTATATTGCCTCAAAGGAAATGCAAACTTATTTTTATATATAGAAAGAAGAAGAAGAAGAAGAAGAAGACTAGCAGACCCGACAAACTTCGTTTCGCCTAAAATTTATTTATTCTCTGATTAGTTCTCGAGTTATGCAAAAAAATCTGATTCATTTGTATGGAGCCCCCCTTTCCACAAGGGGGAGGGGTTTCCATTCCAAAACCTCCACATTCCAGATTTAATTCCATTTTTGCTTGAATAAATCTCGGATTATGTTAAAATTTGTGTTTCATTTGTATGGGAGCCTCCTTTCTAAAGAGAGGAGGATTCTCAAACCATCTTAAGTACCTAGTTTCCGAGTCTATAAGAGTCAGACAGACAGAAATTCATTTTTATTTAGGGGAACTGTCCCGATCTCCATCCATCTCACTGAACATACATTAATTTCATCGCGGAACAAAGAAATACAGCACAAATTGTGTCGCTTCTTCTTGTCAACATGCGTGCTCACTGCTGAAAAAAAAATCACAAAAATGAGAAACAAATCAAAATGCCTTCCATTTCTTTGTTTTTGATGGGATGTATATCGGAGCCATGAGATGAATTCCAGGAGCAGTTCCCCTATATAGAAGAAGATTTCTCATTTTTTATTAAGTCAGTTCTGTAATTCAATAAAATCAACTACCGGTAATACGATTGAGCACACGATTCAAACTATTGTTTAAATTGTGGCAAGTTTCTGGTTTTCCGATTTTGATAAATCAAATCTAGTACCACTTATTGTGACACCTGAGATTGACCAGGATTTTAATTCCAGAAGGTCAATTCTAATTCGGACTGATATTATTTGCATTCTTAATGCGAATATGTTAGATTTAAGTAGCCGCTCGCCTAAGTTCGTTCAATGTATTTTTATGACCGATGGCCGGAGCAGGAAGCATTATTACTTTGTCTTTGCCTTTGCCATGTCTTTGATTATAACCTTTGCTCGCAAGGCAAACTGGAGACCCAAATTAGAACGCTTCCTAAATCAATGATCTGACTAAAATAGTCGACCACCACAAAAATTCAACTCAATGGACGCAGTGGTTCTACGCCCCAACAAAAAAAAAAGTAGTCGACTGGTTTAAAAAGCCATCTATCTAAATTTGTCAGCTATTGATTAGCTAATTGGAATTAAATCGGGCTAAATCAGACAATGTAACGATTTCGCAATGTTGCGGTATGAGTTGGCTATTTGAATTAGTTTGTAGTGTTGGTTTCATTTAGTCATCTATCTGAATAAGTCAGCTGATGGAATTTAACAATTGACCAACAAAACAAATATGAAGAATGGATGGATTGGAACGTTCTGGGAAACGTGGCTGGGTTTCCTGAATCCGTTACTTATCGTTACAGAAATAAGATTGAGGTAATTATCGGCTTGGAATCTGGATATTTTCGCCTTGATTGCTTGATTGAATTTTTTTAATGCTCCAAATATAGAAATATACGTAAAATTCAAATAAGTCTACTAACCAACAAATTGATAGAGTAAATAAGTCAATTGACCAAATAAGCAAACATAATTAGGGTAAGACACCCATAAATCGATCTCACTCCAGTTTTCGTCCACCTATTTTATAATCTCTAAAACTAGTTGTCGAAAACAGTTAAAGTTCAAGTTTTTCCACACATTTATCAATCAATCGTGAAACAACTTGAATTTTAAATGTTTTTAACAACTAGTTTTTAAGAAATGGAGATTTTAGAATAGGTGGGCAAACACTAGGGTGTAGCCAATTTCTGGGTGTTTCACTATAGTCTACATTTTATATTTAGAAACACCGTGTCTCATATCGTTATCACCGTGTTTATTAATAATCTAACATATCAGTCATTATATGGTCCAAAAATGTATATGTAAAGCCAGCAATATTGCAATAAAACGATTTTATTCCAAATTTGATACTGGACAATATGCGCCACCCAAATTGGGAATCCAGGGAATCAAAAATGTTGATTCTGATAATGATGCATGCATTATCGTTTCTGTAACACTTCACGATCTGTGCATCAAGCGATTGATTATTTGACATATCCAACAGCAATACTAAATCAATATAAGAACGCACACTAATGATTGATTGTCTCTGTAGATCCGCCTCGGGCGAGCATGGTGACCTATCATCTCACCCGAATACCAATACAAACGCATGTAAAATATAGTCACCTTAGTAAAGTCTGACCAAACAATTTGGCAGCACAACCATCATGTCAAATAGTTCAGATCGGTAATGGATTTCGATTAGTAAAATTCGAAGAGGAGAAATGCATGCGCTAACCAAACATCTACCTACCTAAGTTGCATATTGGAGAGCCTACTGCAACTGCGTGTATTCGGCACTTGCTTTGTCTTTGAAAAGCAAGTGCCAGCTTTACGCTCTGGTGGTGTGCTTCTTGTATTTCGCAAAACACGTCTTCAGAATAGTTTGAAAATAACAATTAATTCATCTACAAGATGAACTAGTCTGATAATAGCTTAAACTAGTCTTTGAATTTTTTGTTTGGAGCGATTTGATTCTCAGTTTGGAGCGATTTGATTCCCATTTTATTCGATTGACATTTCTCGTTATTTTTTATAATAAGAGGTAATGGGTTCCCATGATGAACTAATGAACTAATTACTTGGAATCGAAATATAAATTGTTCAGCAACATTGTCGGAACACAGCAATTGTACATATGCATAACTTTATGCTGTTATAAAACAGTGATACCTATGATACGTTCCCCGAAAAATCTATCACATATCTCCCGGACGATATTCTATCTTTGCTGGTTTTAAAAGATTGCTCCGTGATGGTCCTATGATTCAACGATTATCATTAGTGTTACATTATCCGATCACATTACGATAACGATACATCACATATCATGATTGGCCATGATCTTAGTATGTATTTGTAAATTGTGCTCTTCAGCTTCACGTTATGAAGAAAGGAAATGTCAAAGAGGAGGGCAATACTGCCGTAATCTGGAAAAGTGACGTAACAGCCATTTTACAACATGCATGTTTTCCATTTTTCTGTTAAAGAGCTCGATGAGTAGTACTCGTTAACACCATTTTTGGAAAATGGCGTATACGTCACTTTTTCAGATTACGGCCGAATATATGTTATGCATTGATTGCGATGTTGCTGAGCATGAGCATGAGCATGAGCACTGAGCAGGATAACCGTACAATTCGTAGTTGCTACTCCGTGATTGATTAGAACTTGCGAAATTGCACATGGAACCAATTGAATGGAACTTGGGTTTAGTTATCATTCTCAATGTGAAAATTTCGGAAATTCAATGCATTTTACTTAAGTCAATTACGGCGCCGGCCACGTCCTTACGGTCATCAAGGGAAGGAAGGATTATTAGTTCAACTCTCGTTGCTACTAGAAACCGAGTATACCTCCGCATCTCCACGATAGTCTTAGGATAGGATATTGTGTTAGTATGAAGGGATATATTATCTGGATTCACTTTGGTAAGTGATGCGATCTATGGGATAGGAATATATGAATGAGAATTAGAAGTACTAGAGTAATGAGAAAGTATTAAAGTGAATTCTAATGGGATTCATTTTTACAATTAGAATTTGAATGCTATTGGATTCTAATACCACGCACACGTCTACCACACCATCGCTACCCGCACATCAACCTCACACATTCTTACTTGTATGAGGCCTGCACGAGCATAGCGACCGTATATAGCATTCGTATGCGGGTACAAATGAATACCAATCTATTTTTACATTTTATTTACTGCTACTAAGTAACAGGCAGCTTTTTATAACTCTTCTGTATTTTAGAATCATTATTGCTAGCAATGAGAATTTGATTTGCAAAGAGATTGAGTTATATGATTAACGAAATTATCTAATAGGAAATTGGAAAGGGCCAGGGATCAAACCCTTAATCTCCTGCTTATGAGGCAGAAGCAGTGACACAAGGCCACCAAGCACCTGCATTGATTGCGATGTTGCTGAGGGGAAATACTATCGATGTAAAACATCAGTTGATAAAGATTTTTTGATTCCCTTGTTTTTCAGTTTTTTTTTTAATTCAGAGTTTTTGACTGAGTTTTTTCGTTCGCCGGCATACAAATTTTGTTTGCCTTCAGCTGTCTACGATTTTGAAGGAATATAAACCAAGAAAAGGGGGTGGCGCATTTTATACATATCTCCCCTAATTGAATCTCACATGATTCAGATTAACGTTTATTTATTTGAAATTATCACTGGCGGAGTTAAACTGGTGCCCCAGTGAGTCATCAAATTTAATCTTTTCCCTGAATTTTGAATAAAGGAATACATAACAAAAAGTCATAGAGAATTTTTTTTCTGGAATTCCTTCAATAATTTGTTTTGTAATTCCAATCTCTTAAGGAATTCTTATACAAATTAGTTTGGATTTTTTAAGGAACTCCTTGAAAAATTCCTTTGAGAATACTTTCAAAAACTTTTTCAGATTTTCGATTTTCTTTTGATGATTTCTTCAAGAATTCATTCAGAAATTCATTTGGAAAATCTTTCAGCAAAATAGATAAATTCCTCTTGAAAATTTTCTAGGGATTGTCCGAGAACTCTGTCAGGAATATTTTTGTAAATTCCACCAGGAACTCTTACAGACATCCATCCAAGGATTCCTTCGGAATATCATTCAATAGTTTTTTTTTATAAATTTCTCAATAAACTTCTCTGGAAATTCCTTCAGTTAAATCATACAAAATTCCACAAGGAAACTTCTGCGGGAAATATTATTGAAAGACTTTCTCCGGTCTCCGATACACTTCTTTGAGGAATTACTTAATGAAGAAAGGACTTCTAGAACGACTTTTCGAATGAACTTAAAAAAACTCACGAATAAGTAATCTTAGGAATTCCCAAAAGAAACTCCGTAGGAATTTCTCAAAGAATTTCCTAAGGAATTTTCGACGAAGTTCTCAGATAAATTCCCCGAGAAGTTCCTGAAAAAATCCTAAAGAACTCCGAAATCAAATTTAGAATATTTAGGGCTGAAAGTCTCGCTAACAAAGACAAAAAATAGAAGGAAATCCTAGAGGAATTTCCAAAGGAATCCATAAAGTAAATTCCGAGGGAAATCCAAGATTTTTCTGAGATAATTTTTTATAATTTCAAAGAAAATTTTAAAGGAATTTCTGTATAAAACGACAAGGAAATTGAAAAAGGAGTCCTTGAAGCAACATAGAAATTGTTAAAGGAAGTTCCAAAAGAACCCCTTAAATAAATTTCTACAGTTTTTCTGGAGGAATTTACGAAGGATTTCCTGAGAGAAATTCCGACGGAATAATAAGATTACCTACTTTGTATTTTTGAAGGAATATCTGAAGAAATATTCTAAGAAATTTGAAGATTTGCTTTTGAATTCATTTCTAAAGCAATCCCTGGAGCAATTTTTCGAGAAATTCTTAAGGCATATCCGAGAAATTTAGGAATGTCGAAATGTAGAAAATGTAGAAACTCCATTTGAAAACATTCTTGAGGAGTTTCAAAAAAAAAAATAATCGTCCTAGAATTTTGGAAGGAACTATTGCCAAAAGTCTAAAGTCTAGAAGAATTCTTGAAAGAATTTTTAAAGGAACTCCCAAATGAATTTTCGGAGAAATGTCTAAATGAATTGAATGAAATAAATAAAAATAAATGAAGAGGAATTTATCAAGGAAGAAATTTCCTAAGATTTTCCTGTTGAAATTTCCGAAGGATTTCTTGAAGTAATTCCTGGATAAATACCTAGAGCGATTTCAGATGGAATCTCTGTAGAAATTTTAGAAGGTATGACTGAAAGAATTTCTGAACATTTAGCATATTAAATTGTTTTGGTTTCCGGGAATCTAAAGTGCTGATCTAATTATTCTGTATCTGTATTTGGATTAGTAAACAAAATCAAGATAAATTTATTAAGACCTTTACGAATATACTTGAATGCAAAGAATAAATGAATTCTTGACTAGTTTAAAAAAAATCATTGCAATTATTAGTCGTGGTGAAATTATGATCGATAACACGCCGACCCAAAATCGTCGATGGCGGGGGCGTAGTGTGGTGGTGCACAGCACTAATCCAGTGATGTGTGTAGTTCGAGTTTTAGGAGCATTCTCGAGTCTCTTTGAAACGCGCAGGTGATGGTCTTTCGTGCATGTTATTGAACATCACGTTAGAAGGAGTAATATTAAGGGCAGGGATTGACATGAGTAGTACGATTTTCACTTTAAAATGATGGAAGAAGCCTACATCAAACTGAAGATGGAAGCAAAGCGGATCGTACTAGTCATAAATACGACGAAGATGTGGAACATGAGTTGGTGTCGATGGTGACGAAATCGAGATGAGGGAAGAATTAGTGTACGTGGGGTCATTGGTGACCTCCGATGACGATCCCAGCAGAGAAATTCGGAGACGCATCGTTGGAAATCATACGTCCTTTGGACTCTGCAAAAAGCTCCGATCGAATAGAGTTCGCCGCCGTACCAAACTGACTATCTCAGAACGCTTATTAGACCGGTAGTCCTCTACGAACGGACACGAGACCTGGACGATGCTCGTAGAGAACCAATGCGCACTTGGAGTTTTCGTACCTACTATGGTGGGGTGTAGATGGCGAACGGTACGTGAAGAAGGCGAATTAGCTTAGCCAAAACTCGGACAGTAACACGGTGGAAATGGTTCTCGACAACAATCCGACGGGCAAAAATAGGCGAGGTGCGGAGCGAGCAAGGTGGATCGATCAGGTGGAGAACGATTTACGGAGGGTCCGCAGACTGTGTGGCTCCAAAAGAAACTGTGGTCAAAAAATATGCACACTCGTACCGAATGTATCACGGACAAATCATTCATAAGGCCAGGGCCTCTACGGCATGATGCATGGCAGCAAACCTGCAAAGATTGTGTACTTCCGACTTGGCAGGTACATGAAAGCGTGGGGCGCAACCGTGGATGGAAAGATGTGGCCTGGAACCATGTAATTTGCGTCAAATTGTTGATTCAGCCTTATCTATTTAGATTTAATAGCTGAATAAATAATAGAACTCCATTTATAACATTTAGATTTTGAAAAGTTGTGAATGTTTAAGAATTTGGTTTAGCAAGAAGCTATTTAAATCCACCATAGTAAAATGACATTAATATATTATGTTTGTTGAGATTTTTCAAACATTTAACATTTTTTTGCTTTCTTGCTGGAGTAAATTTCAGTTGACATGTCGTAACAAGAGGATGGTGTGTATTAAGACTAGTAGTTAAGTAGCAACTGTATTAGTGAGCAGTGGCGTCGTAACCGTGGGGCAAGATTGTGCAAGGAACCGTTCAGTATTCAGTCCAAGATTATCGATGCAAGGGCAAGAAGAGGTGAAGTCCTCGGTATCCGCTAAGCTGTTGTCGGACTTGCGTGTACTGGCGTCCGAAATGACTTCCATCAGGGCATCGTCGCTGTAGCTAAAATGAAAAATAAGTCATTTTCAAAATATTCAAAGTTCAACCAATGGTTCAACTGCGATACTTACTGATGATACCGGTGCTGCTCCAACATGGATCCACTGGCAAAACGCAATCGCTTCGGTGACTCTAGACTAGATGAGCGAGGTAATGAAGTTCGTGGTACCACGACACGGTTTTTGAGCGAACTACGAACCCCATTGGTACTGTTCGATTGCTTGAGCATTCCAATATATTTGTTCAGAGCACGGGAACCTCGTCGTTCGGCACGCTCTTGAGTTCGCTTAGCCCGAGCCTCAGGATCCTCGCCAACCAGCCAAAACGTACGCTGCTCGCCCTTGCCCTTCATAGGAATAAATCCACGATCTTCGAAGTGATACCCTCCGAGAGAGTCGAGAATTTCTTTGGTTTGTAAGCTGCAGTGAATCTTCAGTTGCATACCCGTGGACTCCATCCTGGACGCAGTGTTAACCGTATCTCCAAATAGACAATACCGAGGCATTTTAAGTCCCACCACTCCAGCACACACTGGTCCTGAATGAATACCGATTCTTAAATATAAGCGATCCTTTGGCCTGTGTCGGATTTTGAATTCGGAAACCGCGTCCAACAGTTGCAAGGACATTGAAGCAATTTCACCCGCATGGGTTAATCCGTTTCGAATAGGTAGACCTGACACCACCATGTATGCATCTCCTATCGTTTCCACCTTATATACGTCATAATGCCCTATGATGGAATCGAAACACGTGTAAAGGTCATTCAGGAAGTCTACCACTTGCAGCGGAGTACTCTCCGCTGACATCGACGTAAATCCGACAATATCACTAAAGTAGATCGTGACTAGATCATAACTCTCAGCCTCAACTTTATGCCCCCGTTTCAGTTGCTCGGCCACTGGTCGTGGCAGCATCTCCAGAAGCAGTGCTTCCGTCTTTTTCTTTTCCTGCTGCAACTGATCCGTTCGTTCGTCTACCAACTGTTCAAGATTGGTAGCGTATTTCTCCATCATTGCCATCATATTGTCAAAAATATTTGGCTTCATACCCTTTCGCAAAACTCGCAACTTATTCCTAACCGTTTTGAAATCTGGTCGATCATCCGGTTTCTCACACCAACATTCTTTTATGCATTCGCGAACACAGTCAAATGAAGTCTCCAACGGTTGAATCGCTGGGCGAAAAGGAGTATTCGGATCCAGAGGATGTAGAACCCGCTTTAAGCATTCCGCGGGGGTACATTCTATTTCGCCGAATGGTCCCTTACGGGTGAAGATCTCATATAAGACTATACCGAACGAATATACATCTCCTTTTGGTGATCCAGGAATACAGGTCACTGGTCCCGCTCGAACCAACTCTGGCGCTCGATAGAGAAGTTCTGGAAGAATTAATTAAATAATTTAGAGTTCTCAACTCGGCTATCATTAAATCACTTACTTTCACACTGGCTTTCAGACTTTTCTTTCTCGTCTTGCATATCGTCGGCACCTTGTTTGAATGCAAACAAACCAAAATCGCTTAACTTGACAACCCATCGAGAATCAATCAGACAGTTCGATGTTCGCAGAGATCCGTGGAATCGTAGCGGGGAATCATGGAGATAGATCATCCCCCGTAGGATATCGGCAACCATCGACGCAGTGAACATATTATCCAATTTAACATCTTCATTCTCCAAAACATCCTGGAATTGAACGTCTTTAGAATGCATCAATAAGTTCTGAAACAACTTACCTTCAAACTCCCCCTAGTGCAATACTCGGTGATAATACAAATGTTCGGTGGCTCCGTGCAAGCCCCAATAAATGCATTCAGGTTATCGTGCCGCATGTCACGAAGCATCTTCAGTTCCTTCTTCATCTCCCGGGTGATATCGATGCTCTTCTTGCGGACCTTCTTGATGGCATACAGCTGACCTTTGTACAATCCGATCGGGGTGAAAATCGTCGTGTAACGGAAATCCGTGTCCGGATTGGAGCTCAAGCTAACCTGACTGGTGCGGATCAGCGGGTGGGTGTTCTGAAATAAGGAATTTGAAAACCACGTGAAACGTGATGCTCAGGAATAATGCAATTCATCTTTTGCATTATTAATTAGAAAATAATTTAATTATGAATATTTAGTGTTATGACATTATGACTAATGGCTAATTAGTAAGGTTTGTAGAAATCGCTTTCAATAGATAACAAATAAAGAAAAAAAAAGAGACAAAACCTAATCGAGGCGTGGTAAAAAATATTCGGCGGCGTGGTCAATTTTCGATTCATTTTTTCACGGTGGCGGTGGCAACATCACACCGAGAAGCTATGATAAAACGCTTCGTTCTAGCTCATTTTCTGTTGGGGACCACATATTTTTGCACAGCTGTGTAAAAAAAACAAGTTAAAATGCATGATCAGATCATGATCATGCATGATCAGTGCTCCCCGCAATTGGAGGCTATTTGAAGGAATTTATCATGGAATAGGGTGCAATGGCCTCTTGCAGTTACAATCGCCTCCATACATCTCCCGAGAGTAAAATGTCTAATATCCGGAAAATTCTCAAAATTCTGCATACGCTGGTGATTGACCCTAGGAGAAATAAACGGCTACCACCAGGCCTGAATCAGTCGCTTTCACAAACGAAGCGTGGAGTCAGCGATCGATGTCACGCTTGCCTCGAGCTTGCTAGTGGGTCGGCTCCTATGGTCATTCTGTCATCGACATCTTCGAGGATGCCAGGAACGCTGGTCACCATATCTAGTTAGGCCCTCTCCAAAACCTACAACCGCACATGGACATTGACATTGAGTTTTGGATTAACTAAAGCTTTAGGAAATCACCGGAAACCTACTACAATTCGTCAAGAACTTCCTTTCCATTCGTGCCCTCCAATAACTGCTCGCGAACCAAAAATCCAACACTGTGAAGCACGAAACCGGGTCACCCAACGTTTCGTAGTCGCGATCACTCTCTTCTTGGTCACGATGGACGATGTGTTCGTCAAGCTTTCCAAAAATATCTATATCCTGCTTTACGTAGACGACATCGTGACCGGGATACATCCCATATGAACCCAGAGAAATATCTAAGCTGCCGTAAACGATATGGCAAGATGGACTAAGTCCGTCGGCTATCAAATGTCGGCATAAAAATGCGTGAGACTCAAACAATCGACCCCTCCATCAGCCCATCACTATCGATGATACCGCCACACCCACCAAAAAGACCGTTGAAATCATTCAAAAAATGATATAACAATTTCTTCTGAGTTTCAAACCAGGAATTCCTTTGCGAATTTCTTCAAGAAATACTTCATGTACCGATCATCAAAATCTTTTATGAACTCCTTTAGATATTCCCACAAAAACCCCATCGTGAATTCTTCATTCTCTAGAGAAATTTCCAGGAGACCATATAGAGATATTTCTAATTATAATATTTTTTGGAGTATTTTCATAATAATATTTCAGAGAAGTTTCAAAGGGAATTTCCTAGAAAAATCCTGTAAGGTTTTCTGGGCAAATTCTTGGAGAAATTCTGGAGAAGTTTCCGTGGGAATTTCCTGGGAGATTCTTGAAGGAATTTGTGAAGGAGTTCTTGGAACAAATTTCTGGAAGAATTCCTAGAGGAGTGCGCGTAAGATTTTCTAGATCTAGATTTCGCAATTTGATTTCCATAATTAGTTCTTCAAGAGTTCCTGGGCAATTTTCCGGAAAAAAATCCGGGAGGTGGGTTTAGTAAAATTTCATGTGAATTTCAGAAGGAATTCAGAAGAAATAGAAATATTCATTTTTCGAAAACTAGTTGTTGGAAACAGTTAAAGTTAAAAATTTAATAAAAAACAACAACCAGTTTTCGAAAAATTAAGATTTTAAAACTGGTGGGCAAAAACTGGGATGAGGGCCTGAAGACCTGAAGAGCCTACGTGATTATTTGTGTAGAGTTTGGGAAGTTATTTATGAATTGTTCTTGGAGGATTTTTTTACGGAACTTCAGAGAGAATTTCAGAATAAATTCTTTGGGTTATTATTAAAGAAGTTACAAGACGTTTTGAAGATTTCTTGAGAAAACATCCTGAAGCATTCATGTAGTAACTACCGGAGGAATTCCTGAAATTTTTTTGAGGGAATTACCAGAAGAATTCCTGGAGGTGCTTGTGGAGAAATTATTAGAGGAACTTCCTAACGAATTAATGCAGGAATTTCTGGAAAATTACTGGAGGAGCTTGTGGAGGAACTTTCGGATGAATTCCTGGAGGTACTTTCGAAGGAATTCCTGAAGGAACTTCCAGAGGAATTCCTAGAAGAACTTCTGGAGGAATTCCTAGAAGAACTTCCAGAGGAATTCCAGGAGGAATTTCCGGAGGAATTCTTGGAGGAACTTCCGGAGGAATTCTTGGAGGAACTTCCAGAGGAATTCCTGAAGGAGCTTCCGGAGGAATTCCTGGAGGAACTTCCGGAGGAACTTCCTGGGGGAACTTCCGGATGAATTCTCGGAGGAATTCCTGGAGGAACTTCCGGAGGAATTCCTGGAGGAACTTCCAAAGGAATTCCTGGAGGAACTTCCGAAGGAATTCCTGGAGGAACTTCCGAAGGAATTCCTGGAGGAACTTCCGAAGGAATTCCTGGAGGAACTTCCGAAGGAATTCCTGGAGGAACTTCCGAAGGAATTCCTGGAGGAACTTCCGAAGGAATTCCTGGAGGAACTTCCGAAGGAATTCCAGGAGAAACTTCCAAAGGAATTCCTGGGGGATCTTCCGAAGGAATTCCTGGAGGATCTTCCGAAGGAATTCCTGGAGGATCTTCCGAAGGAATTCCTGGAGGAACTTTCGAAGGAATTCCTGGAGGAACTTCCGAAGGAATTCCTGGAGGAACTTCCAAAGGAATTCCTGGAGGAACTTCCGAAGGAATTTCTGGAGGAACTTCTGAAGGAATTCCTGGAGGAACTTCCGGAGGAATTCCTGGAGGAACTTCCGAAGGAATTCCTGGAGGAACTTCTGAAGGAATTCCTGGAGGAACTTCCGAAGGAATTCCTGAAGGAACTGCCGAAGGAACTTCCGAAGGAATTCCTGGAGAAACGTCCGGATGAATTCCTGGAGAAACTTCCGGAGGAATTCCTGGAGGAACTTCCGAAGAAATTCCTGGAGGTACTTCCGAAGCAATTCCTAGAGGAACTTCCGGAGGAACTCCTGGAGGAACTTCCGGAGGAACTCCTGGAGGAACTTCAGAGGGAATTCCTGAAGGAACTTCGAAACAAATTCCAGGATGAACTTCCGGAGGAATTCTTGGAGGAACTTCCGGAGGAATTCCTGAAGCAACTTCCGGAGGAATTGCTGGAGGAACTTCCGAGGGAATTCCGGGATGAACTTCAGGAGGAATTCCTGGAGGAACTTTCGGAGGAATTCTTAGAGGAACTTCCGGAGGAATTCCTGGAGGAACTTCCGGAGGAATTTCTGGAGGAATTTCCGGAGGAATTTCTGGAGGAATTTCCGGAGGAACTCCTGGAGGAACTTCCGGAGGAATTCCTGGAGGAACTTTCGGAGGAATTCCTGGAGGAGCTTCCGGAGGAATTCCTGGACGAACTTCCGGAGGAATTCCTGGAGGAACTTCCAGAGGAATTCCTGGAGGAACATCCGGAGGAATTCCTGGAGGAACTTCCGGAGGAATTCCCGGAGGAACTTCCGAAGGAATTCCTGGAGGAACTTCCGGAGGAATTCCTGGAGGAACTTACGGAGGAATTCCTGGAGTAACTTACGGAGGAATTCCTGGAGGAACTTCCGGAGGAATTCCTGGAGGAACTTCCGGAGGAATTCCTGGAGGAACTTCCGGAGGAATTCCTGGAGGAACTTTCGGAGGAATTCCTGGAGGAACTTCCAGAGGAATTCCTGGAGGAATCCTGGCGGAAGTTCCGGAGGAGTTCCTTAAGGAACTTCCGGAGGAATTCCTGGAGGAACTTCCGGAGGAACTTCTGGTGAAACTTCAGGAAGATCTTCCGAAAGAATTGCTGGAGGAACTCACGGAGGAACTTCTGTAGGAACTTCCGGATGAACTTCCGAAAGAATTTTTGGAGGATCTTCCGGAGGAATTCCTGGAGGAACTTCCGTTGGAAGTTTTGCAGGAACTTCCAGGAGAATTCCTGCAGGAACTTACAGAGAAATTCCTGCAGGAACTTCTAGAGAAATTGCTGGAGGAACTTCCGGAGGAATTCTTAGAGGATCTACCGGAGGAATTCTTGAAGGTTGTTCCGGAGGAGTTCCTGAAGAAAGTTCCGGAGGAATTCCTGGAGGAAGTTCCGGAGGAATTCCTGGAGGAAGTTCCGGAGGAATATTTAGATGGACTTCCGTAGGAATTCCTGGATGACCTTCCGGAGAAATTCTTGGAGGAACTTCCAAAGGCATTCCAGGAGGAGCTTTCGGAACAATTTCTGGAGCAGCTTCCAGAGCACTTCCTTCTAGAACTTTTGGAAGAATTTCGGAAAATTTCTATAGTTTGAAGTAAGCTGAAGTAATTACCAACGGCGTGACGCCGCTATGCCACCGTCGCTAGCTGAAAATGATCTATCACGCCGCCGTCGACAAATTGGAATGTTCGATAATTAAATTGCACAAATGCAAACACGGGCAAACAATTACACTAAAATTCCAGCCGATTGATGTAAAAGCTTGGACTATATTTTATTTTTATTTTAGAGGTTTTAAATCTAGCCTGGACTATACGAACGTTACATCGAAAAAGAAATTTACAATGAACCAGCATTCCATTTCAACGCGGGTATATGAAAAATCAAAAATCCAAAGAGGTTTGTAAACTGTTCAATTTAAAGCTTTTTTAAGAGTATAAATTCCCATTGTGGGAAGTGCCTCCATCCCGCATTTTGTCCCTATCATTATTTGTTTACTAGGAACCCATTTTGGTAACTTTTGGAATTTTTTGCTAAAAAATTATTCATATCTACTTGTTGCCTCATCGTAGGATATTCTCCGTGTGTTCCACGGGTTAGTGACAAAAGGTCGAAAGTCAAAAAGTCCAAAGACAAAAGGTTAAAAGGACAAATGGTCGAAAGGGGCAAAAGATCGTAAGGACAAAACGTCGAAGTGACAAAAGGCCGAAAGGGACAAAAGGTTTAAATAGACAAGAAACTGAAACCGAGAGAATTAATCTTTCTCAATACAAGCCTAATTTATTTCTTAAATCAATAATCTTTTTATCTCTAACAGAACTATCCAGATATTCATAATACCGGAGACGAGCCAGCCTCGGGCTAAAAGTCTCCTTAATAAAGACACAAAAAAAAAAAAATTCTTTGAAAACTGCTCAGTCTTCAACTTTGATTGAAGAGATAAGTGTATTACTTCTGCTTGAAGTTAAATGAATTTCACAAATTCCTTTGAAGTACACCCAACCTATAATCAACTCGATCTTAATCGACCTTTTCGACCTTTTGTCCATTCGACCTTCTGTCCCTTTGGACGTTTTATCTTTTCGACCTTTTGTCCGTTCGACATTTCGTCATTTCAACATTTTGTCTTTCGACTTTTTGTCTTTCGCCCTTGTGTCATAGATTGCTCCACAGTTCAATTGCCTCAGCATAAACCCAAGAGCAGTAACCCTATTTTGTGTAACTCGCACTCCGTTCGGCCCATGAGTCAACACATTGACCTCTGTTGGATTTTTTTTTAGTGTCAACCGACGCCTCTTCCTAGCGACCGTCCGAACATTAAAACAATGACCGACCTCCAATTCCGCCCAATCATTTTCACTTACCCTCGTCATCTTCTGGTTCGCATTTTCCTTCTCATTTTCGTGCATTTGGATGTCTTTAAAATCAACTTTCCACAGCAGGCTATCCAACTCCTGTTCGTAGCGCCAGTTGCGATAGAGCACGAGCGAAACAACCCCCAACAGCAGCAGCGCACCAGCAGCAACACCAGCCGAAATCTCACCAGTGTAACCTGTGCACAAGGTAGCAGAGATTCATGAATTAAAGATAAGCCAGGAGCATAAATCAACTTTAATCGCTAGTTCACTGCATAGAAATTGGGAACACATGATTACTAGACTGATTTGGTTAATGCATTCTGGCGCTTTCAAACGTTCTCGATTTCTAGGGCAGGGGCGATATTGATTCATCTCTGTCGTTCACACGGATTTCCTGGCACTATATCACAAAAATAAAGCCACCAAAAATAGATTGCCCCCCAGAATACTCACTGATACACTTCTCGCCATGAAAGCCGCAGTGAGGCTCGGCAACGGGTGGCCCATATCCCGCCCAATCTATGACATCGAACAGCTTTATGTCCTGAAAGTAGTCACGAGAGGGAAAAATGTTAAAGACGGCAATCAACGCTAGCCTAATGCCAGCAACACATATCAACTCGAAGGCAACTTCGTGACAAAGCCACATCACATGAGCAAACAACACACGAACGATAAAAACAAACTCAATAGCAAACGGATAACATCGGAAAGGCATGATGGACAGACTACTATAGGACTAATGATTTTCATTCATCCCCTACAGCACGCGGGTCGCCACATTTTATGAGGAATGAATGGAACGGGATGGAGAACTCGTTTTGTTGGATTGCTGATTTTAGAAGTGGACCTGCCCTATCCCACCAAATCTAGTTTTTTTTATCGATGTCCTTTTTGCTCTAGGCTTAAGTGTAGCACAAAGAAAAAAAAAGTGGAGCAGTCCAGCTATTTTTATTTACATTTAAATAATTCAAAGCTAAATTGCGTATATAATTTTTGAAAACAAGCTAAATTCTTGAAAATATGAAAAAGTCGTAAATACTTCATACAAATAATTCAAAGGCAAATAGAACGTTTCTTATTTAAACGTAAAATAATAATCATTCTTTATCTTATCAAATTATGATAATTACACTGGCGTGACCGTAATTATCCAATCCCCAAATGTTACGGCATATGAAACACAAATCTCAGCAAATGAAAATCTGACATGCATTGGCCGTCAGCGGACCTGACTCACCTGAACCTGGAACTGAGAGAATGATATGCGAAATGGGAGAAAAGCGAGTGCTAATTATTACAAGCGTCGGTAAACTAAATAGTGCTAAGCGACGTGGACAATTTGAACAAAAACTTACCGGAATCGTATCAGCATGCGGTGTGCTAAAACGTCCGATTGGAAACAGTCCATATTCTCTCTCCGAGGTAGCGGAAGGGATAGGTTTTCTAGCTAAAATAGTGTAATTCCCGGTGGCATCACCATTCTCGTCGATATGTATCAGGTAACTGGAAGTGGTTGAGGATAACATCATCAGTTGCATGTTTCGGTAGGGTGTCATTGAACTTATTGTCATTTAAATTCTTATGGCAGAGTACAATGTTAATCTTACAATATTAAGTTATTTTCGTGACACCCTAGTCCATCGCTCGCAAGCGATTGAACCGAGTCAGTATTCATATCTCACCCCATGGCACTCAAGTATGCTCGACCCTTGATGGCTTCGATAATTGCGGTGCCATTTTTCGGACTATCACCGGCAAGCAGGACTCGCAGCAACGCATTAGCATACAAATGAACCGCATCGTAAAGGTAAGCAGCCTCAGCGCGAATCTGTGGAATAAAAGAGAAATGCAGATGGTAAGGGTTTTTCGCAGGAGGAAGTATTTGTTCAGTCTACCGCGTAGCTAAATAGCCAATCAATCACTTTGCGAAAATCGTCGGATTTTCGCAGAAATGTCGCTTCTGATGCTCTGGCAAATTATGGAGATATCTATCATCGGAATGAATTAGATTATGGCTTCCGAAGCAAAATGTCAGCGTATTAATTTTCGCCAATGAATAAAACTGCTGATTGGTACGAGCGGTTGTCCAATTCAAATTAATCTTACACCTAGTTAATACCAATCTGCTATATCCGACGACATAGCACGAGACGGCAACCGATTACGAAAGCTGTGATGACAGGTCAATAACGTTTTGCACTTCTTCATGCTTCCCATCGTGATGCTGAACGGATGTCTCATCAGCGTTTTATTGAACTGCCCACATGAAGTGAATTATTTTTAAAGACGGTCTTCAAATGGTGTAGTTGTTTACTGTTCATTATTATTACATCAACAGACTTTATAAACCATGATATGAAAAAAACATCATTTCGAAAGATAAAGAAAAACAAAATAAATAAAAATTAATGTACGAGAAAGCCAAACTGTTTGAACAAAGCACAATAATTATTCAAGTTTATTTACAGTGGCTGGCATAACAAAAACCCAACAGTCGGTTGTAATACAAAATGCTTAACTTTGGAAATCCAATAGATCTCGATTGAGGACTGATTGAAGTCCAAAATTTTGGGAAACACAATTCCATCGGGACGAATTATGCTCTACAGTGCACTGTTTGCAGTGGTGTGCAAAGCACCCAAGCATACTCCGTACCCTTCCAGTTTTAGCTACCTTCCCACCTACCTTTCGGTTTGATACCAGTTGTATTTGACCAATTGATCTGAACTTTAGAACAAGTTGGAGAACCTAGAACATCTGTATCAAGCCAATATAATACGCAAGGGCTTTAGGGGCTTGCATGGATAAACTGGGTTGTATCCGCTATGAAGTTCTTCCGAATCGGTAAATTTTACTGATAATTAAATTTGGTAAATTGAAATTTTCTATTTTCTAAATGACAGCATTCGTACTCCAGCTGATCTGAAAAAACAGAAGGTCTCTAGAAACATAACAAACTATCAAACTACTGGAAACTTGATAAGACGGATAAGACAGCAGTTAAGGATTGGAAAAAAACACTTAGAAGATTCCCGGGAAGCTGTTGCATGAAAATATGTTCGCAGTATTCGACATGTTAACCAACAACATGTACTTCCCATTAGGTTCAGGTTATTCGTTGTAATAAGTGCAAGACTGAGTAGCCGTTCAATAAATGAAATTAAAACGTATACAGTCGATCAATAATCAGTAAGTTATTCCCTTATTCCTTTCAGGTCCACAGGGTCATATATGGCAATATATGGTCATATAAAAGTGAACACTCTCTTCAGCAAAATTGCTTGAAATTAACTATCCTATCAGGGAAAAATATCAGGCATGGGCGATCAAGGCTCAAGGTTACGAAAGAGAAAATTTTAGGTGTATTGGCAGCGGATTGTATTGTTTCAAAATAAGATTTTTATTCAAACGTATCCATAGAGCTACTGTGATGCACAATAAACTATTTTTAAACTTCCTTGGACTTCCTAGGCCATCAAAATATTCTTTGAGTTAAAGGACTTGAAATCTACGCGAGAAAATCGTTCTTCAGTACTGAAAGCTTCAATATGCATTCAATTATATCCTTTACACCTCCCGGGAGGTCAACGGATATCATAAGATAGTTTTAAGATATTCTGGGCAATCCAAACTGTTCCTGAGTTCGGGACTTGAGATCTACAGTAGCTTAGAAGCTCTTTTCGATATTAAAAGCGTCAATATCCGTTCAATTATATCCATTACGTCTTTATTTAACTTTATTTATTTATTTATTGGGAGCAGGGAAAAGCCCGCTTGATTTGAACAGTTAGAAATTCATTAGCTCTCACTCAAGCGGGCGCAAAACCTCCTCATCTTTTCTATGCATCAACAGATTACAATATCCAAATGATACAATTCGGCTTAAAACTACATCCAACAATAAACTTAAATCTAGGCCTAGCTACTACTGATTGTCGTTTAGAAGGTGAGAAAAGTTCGTACGGAGAGTGTTACGAGATGAATGGAAATCGAATCCAATGGAGCAGTTATTGAATATACGGCACATGCTAGTAAATGGCTCGTTGTGACCATAATTAGTTCGTGCACCATGAAGAAAGAGGAGAGAACGAGAGCGAAGATTCCTATGGCTAACATTGATGTTTAGCATGGAAAGCAGTGGGGGAGAGTCGATTCTCGATTGCAAGAGGTCTGCAATGAATATCGCTCGAGAAGTATTGCGACGGACTGTTAAGAGCTCTAAATCTATAAGCTTGCAACGGTCTTCATTGCTGAGTAAATTTGAAGGATCCCTCCATGGAAGGCGGCGTAAAGCAAAGCGTATAAATTTGCGTTGAACGGATACTATTCTAGCAATATTGTTCTGGTAATATAGAGCCTACACTGCGGAACAATATTCTAAAATCGATCTGACTAAAGAACAATAGAGTGCTTTGAGGCAGTAGACATCATCGAAATGCTTTGCAATTCGGAATATAAAGCCGAGGGTGCGAGAGGCTTTAGAAGTTACGTACGCAATATGCTCTCTGAACGTTAGCTTAGAATCTAACATCACCCCGAGGTCCCTGACAGAAGATTCTCGCCGGAGACTAGTGGAACCGATTTTGTAGTCGTAGCTAATCACAGAACGTTTGCGGGAGAATGACATCAAAGAACATTTGTCAGCATTGAGTACCATCTGATTTAAATCACACCAGTTTGAAAACAAATTCAGTTGTGATTGTAGAAACGACGCATCATCGAGATTATTTATAATCCAGTACAGCTTGAAATCATCGGCAAATGAGAGCTTGAAAGACTTGAGCAACAAATTGATGTCGTTTAAATATATGATAAAAACAAGTGGCCCAAGATGGCTACCTTGAGGCACTCCTGAAGTCATCGGAAAATAGGATGAAATGCTCCAATTTTGATTGCCATTTCTCGATTGCTCAGATATGACTGAAGCCAGTTCAGGAGAGGCCCGGAGAATCCGAGACGCTCGAATTTGGCTACGGCGATTTTATGATTGACTTTATCAAAGGCTGCTGTAAAGTCCGTATAAATCGAATCAACCTGTTGTCCTTTCTGAAAAGCCTTAGTGATGGTTGACGAATAAACAAGTAGGTTGGTAGTTGTTGATCGTTTGGGGATGAAGCCATGTTGATCATCTGATATATAACCCAGGCAGTTGTGAGATAAAAAGTTTTGTCCTGGAAGTCCTGTGAGGTCAACAGGTATAGTAAGATAGTTATGAGATATACTGGGCAATCCAAACTGTCATCGAGTTCGCTAGAGCTAGAGCGGTGGCTGTAGATCGCAAGTTCTAAACTCAAAAACCCAGATCAATCCACCTAGCGTTGGTGGTGCCTTTCTAGCGCATTAAAAAAAATTAGAAAAACACATAAAAAAGGTCAAAAGAGCACTTTAGGGGGATAGATTTTACTTTTTCCATCAATTCATATGCATTTGCGGTCATTTCCCTGAATCCTGAAAAAAAAATTCGTTTTTGAAAAAAATTTTCCCAAGTGGGGACCCTTGGCAGAAAAACAATGTTTTTTTCAATATCTTTGGAACGCAATGACCGATCGGGCCAATTTTCGATAGGAAACAACTAGACCGCAATCCGCGTCGACTTAATGCTAAGTACCAAAAAGTGTGTCTCACATTTTTGTACTCACGCTAGGGTGGCTCAAATTAGTATGGGAATTTTATTTTTAATTTTTTTGGTGGGCCGCCGTCTTATTCTATTCTATTTGATGCCCTGATGCTCTGGACAAAATTTCAGCCAAATCGGTCAACGTTTGGGCGGTGCTAAACTCGTTGGAAGTTCATATGCAAAAATGTATGCAGAAACATCCAAAAACAGTAAATTGCAGCTAGACTACACAACTTACGATGAAGAACTATGATACTCATTCAGATCTTGGAGAATTAAATACAGAATGTTATGCAGAAAACCGCGAGAAGATTAGAGTTTGCCCGGCTAATTTATTAGCATTTCTCTGGAGTGGGGTTTGAGCAAATTTCGTTTCTTTTACCTTCGAAAAGAAATAAATTCACCCCTACAACCCTCCAGTAAAATAATTATATCTTTGCGTAATAAACTCTAATCTTCTCGCGGTTTTCAGCATAACATTCTGTATTTAATTCTACAAGAACTGAAAGAGTATCATGGTTCTTGATCGTAAATTGTGCAGTCCAACTGCAAATCACTGTTTTTGGATGTTTCTGCATACATTTTTCCATATAAACTTCCAACGAGTTTAGCACCGCCCAAACGTTGACCGATTGGCTGAAATTTTGCCCATCAAAAAAAAATTGAAAAAGTGTTTTTGTGCCACCCTAACACACACACATACACACATGATTTCCCCCAGGATTTCCCCAAGGACGGTTTGGATAAGCCAGGATGTCCCAAAAATCATCTTACCTTATCTTCTGGTATTCTGGAACATGTTATGGATATAGTTGAATACATATCCAAGCTTGGAGCGACGAAAAAAGTTAAGAGTGGTGGCTGTAGGTAGCAAGTTCTTACTTCAAGGATAGTTTTGATGACCTAGGATATCCCAAAACCATCTAACCAAGTCTCTTGATCTTCACAATATAATGGATATAGGGTAAATCACTACTTGGGCCTATGGATCCGATTCCCGGCTCAATGAACAGAAAACTAAGGATTTATACTTTTTGGAAGCCGTAGGATTATGATTGATAATTTTAAAAAAGTCTCCCGTTTATTTCGCACAATACTCAATATTTTTTAACCATTTATTTCACTCCTAATAGGTCAAATTATAGAAAACAAAAATGTAGATTTCGAACATTCGCTCTCCGTTGCTGCACCACTGAGCCGAAGTGAATCTTTCCACTTTTACAAAACAGTATTTTCATATAAACACCTACCTGGAAATCGCCACAGTACTCGATACAATCATTGGTTGAAGCTGTTAATCACCACACAATAATTCTAAACTCACGCACTTTCATCTTTTCTAGTTGTTCGTTTCACAAGAACTAATATAAACATATTAGAATACATTTGAAAATGTATCCTCAAACCAAACAAAAATTCACCTCGGCATAAGAACTTCTAGCCGCACCGTGTTGTTAAAAGGCCAGGATTTTTTTAGTATGAAAAAATCCTTCATCGTTCATAGTAAAACTATCTAATACGTTGACGCTATCATGTTATTTATAATTCTCTCGATTACAAAAGTGAAAAAATATAGTTTTTAAGCGTTTGGAAGTAATTTGAATGAGCGAATATATCTTTTCAAATTATTATAAATAATAACATCTGGCATCATGTCGACGTTGAACGTGCATATTTTTGTTTACGTCGCATTTTCTACCGTCCCGAGAGAGAATGAGAGGAAGATGTTGAGAAATTGAGCGAAATTTTGCTTAGGCCGGGAACTAGTTTGGAAGTGGGCCGGATTTGAAATCGCTATGACTGAAATTAGTGCTGGACATCGTTTATTTAAATCAAATAAAAGCCTTTTCAAACGATGTTTACCAAGAAAAGCTATTTTTAAGCAGAAGTGAACCCCATTGCAGTATTGCACGGCCCACGAAATTGAGTAAAAAATGCTTCCTGTCATAAATATCAATTAAATAATGCAGTCGAATGCATGTTAGGCCGGGAATGGGGTAAGAAACAAGTAAGTAGATAGCAAGTTCTGAACTCAAGAACGGTTTGGATTTCACCTTGCCCGCTGTGCACTTCGCCTTCTTGTTCCCGTCAAATCGTTGTCGAGAATCATTTTCACCGGATTACAGTCCGAAATTCTGGTTACGTTCCCGGCCCACACAGATAAAAATATGTTGTGATTTTAAATGTATTTTCATGCACATATTTGGAGCATGCAAATAAACGTAACATTCAATCGATCTCACTATTCTTTCAAATCGAAATAAATTTAAACGGTGCTTGCTTGTAAAATTCAATCAAATTTAATTGAATATCGAATGTTAATTCGTTTGATGGGATAACCTGCAATTCTACACGTCGTTGAATTTTCAAAATTATTTGCTGTGCACCGCAGTCGTCCGATTTTCGCGGTGTGGACGATGGATGGTTCTCCCAACTGCTGATGCAACTCGTGGTACATTCGCTTCTTCCACGTACCGTCCGCCATCTGCACCCCACCATAGATGGTACGCAGCACTTTCCTTTCGAAAACTCCCAGTGCGCGTTGGTCCCCCACGAGGGGTTAGGGACAAAAGGTCGAAAGACAAAAGGTCGAAAGAACAAAAGGTCGAAAGACAAAACGTCGAAAGACAAAAGGTCGAAGGGACAAATGGTCGAAAAGGACAAAAGGTCGAAAGGGACAAAAGGTCGAAAGGACAAAACGTCGAACGGAAAAAAAGGTCGAAAGGACAAAACGTCCAACAGGACAAAAGGTCGAAAGGACAAAACGTCGAACGGGACAAAAGGTCGAAAGGAACATAAGTTTGAAATTGACAAGAAGCAGAAACGGAGAGAATCAATCTCGCACCAGAGCCAGAGTTTACCTACACAGTTTCTCTGCTATTTTGTTTTTAAAATTTTTAACAATTAAGTAAGATTTATTCAAAAAGTACCACTAATAGATGGATATTTGAGTTTTCTAAATGACACTTCGATCAAATACACCGGCGTGTATTATAAGTCGGTGTATTTGCAATGCGTGTGCCTGCGTAGTGTAGGACAACTCTGACTCGCAAAAAAAATCTTTATTCATTTCTTATTAACAATCTTTTTAATCTATTTCAGAACTATCTAGATATTCATAATCAGAGTTAATAATTATTTGCGAGCGTCTTAGGGGAAAATGTTACACGGTTAAAAAAAAATGTCTTCCTTCTACTTCCACTAATTCGTTTTTTGGTAACCAAATAACCTAAAATCGAATTAGTGGAAGTAAAAGGAAGACATTTTTTTTTAACCGTGCATCATAATATTGTCTTATAGTAATTACTCCTTCTTAGAAAATTGCTCATTCTTCAACTTTGATTGATTAGATGAGTGCGTTATTTCTGCTTAAAGTTAAATGCATTTCAAAAATTCATTTGGAATACAACTTGTTATTAACTTGTTCTTGATAGACCTTTTGTCCCTTTCGACCTTTTGTCCTTTTCGACCTTTTGTCCCTTTCGACCTTTTGTCCTTTTCGACCTTTTGTCCCGTTCGAGCTTCTGTGCCTTTCGACCTTTTGTCCTTTCGACATTCTGTCCCTTTCGACGTTTTGTCTTTTCGACCTTTTGTCCTTTCGACCTTTTGTATTTTCGACCTTTTGTCATTCGACCTTTTGTCCTTTCGACCTTTTGTCTTTCGACCTTTTGTCATAGATTCCCCCACGAGCATCGTCCAGGTCTCGTGTCCGTATAGGACTACCGGTCTAATAAGGGTTTTGTAGATAGTCAGTTTGAAACGGCGGCGAGCTCTATTCGATCGAAGCGTCTTGCGGAGTTCAAAGTACGTACGATTTCCTGCCATGATACGTCTCCGAATTTCCCTGCTGGTATCGTTATCAGAGTTCACCAGTGAGCCCAAGTATACGAATTCTTCAACCACCTCGATTTCGTCACCACCAATACAAATTTGTGATGGGTGGCCTACATTGTCCTCCCTTGAGCCTCTTCCTATCATGTACTTCGTCTTCGACGTGTTGATGACTAGTCCAATCCGTTTAGCTTCGCTACTCAGTCTGATGTAGGCTTCCTCCATCCTCTCAAAGCTACGTGCCATAATATCTATATCGTCGGCGAAACCAAATAACTGGACGGACTTCGTGAAAATCGTACCACTCTTGTCGATCCCTGCCCTTCGTATTACTCCTTCCAAAGCGATGTTGAATAGCAGACACGAAAGACCATCACCTTGCCGTAACCCTCTGCCCGTTCCAAAGGGACTCGAGAATGCCCCTGAAACTCGAACTACGCACATCCGGAAATCCGTATTCTTGCATTGGTTGCCATAGCTGATGCCGATCCATTGTATCATATGCGTCTTTGAAGTCAATAAATAGATGATGTGTGGGCACGTTGTATTCGCGGCATTTCTGAAATACCTGACGCAAGGTGAACATCCGATCTGTGGTAGAGCGTTCAACCATAAATCCCACCTGGTACTGCCCCACGAACTCTCCTGCCATTGGCGATAGTCGGCGGCATAAAATTTGGGAGAATAACTTGTACGCAAGGTGATTGCGCGGTAGTTGCTACAATTCAGCTTACCCCCCTTTTTGTAGATGGGACACACAACACCTTCTATCCACTCCTGCAGCAGAACCTCATCCTCCCAAACCTTGGTAATTAACCAGTGCAGCGCTCTAGCCAGTGTCTCACCACCAGCTTCACCAGTTAAAACAGCTCTCCTGGCAGTTGGTCAACTCTTCGTCTGCCAAATCGCCATTCTTCGTGGTGCTGCCGCCACCTTTGGATCACCTCACGCTCGTTCGTAAGAAGGTTCCCGTTTATGTCCTTACACTTTCGGGCTGTGACACGTGACCCTTGCGTGAACGGTTTAACTTCTTACAGAACAAATTCAAATTTATTAGCATATCGGTCTCGATGCTGCTCGTATAGAGGAAGGGAGCAGCGTGTGTGCGAAAGCAGATGGAAAAGATACGGAATCTGAATGTTATCGCTAGGCTACGGCGAGTGTGAAAATGATGGTTCTCCAAATGATGAACATCGATCGCTAGAACTAATTAAGTATTAGCCGAATAATAAATATGCGTATCGTTGCCTCCGTTTTTTTGCCAGTATCGGTAACAGTGACTTTCATTCACTGCCCGAGCCATCCCCAGAAAGAATGTACGGCAAAGACGGACGCTTCGATAATTTCATTATTCTCAAATGGGCGTCGCATTCTTCAACACCTTTCAAACCATTTTCACACTCGTCGCAGCCTAGCAATAACTTTCAGATTGCGTTTCTTTTCTATCTGCTTTTCACAAACGCTGCTCCCTTTCTCTATACGAGCAGCATCGAGACCGATATGCCAATAAGATTGAATTTGAACTGATCACAGTCGTACAGCTTCTGTCTAATTCTTACAGAACTTTCGTGCGTTATTAGCGCGGTACAGATGCTCCATCTCTTCACGGTCTCGATGTTCCTGCTGGCGCTTTTTCCTCCGGAAAATCGAGTTTTGTCTGCTCCGCGCCCGTTTGTAATGCTGTTTGTATGACTTCGTTCGCCCTCGTGCGGAGTTGCACCAATTTTGCCCATGCTGCATTCTTCTCCTCAACTAACTGCTCACATTCTCCCGTAACACGGTAGATCACTTTGACGTAGTGTGTTGCGATGTAAGATCTACCAAACAGAGCCCTAGCTCAATCCATTTTTCTAGCTATAAGTTGTAAGTTGTGATAATTAAGGATTCATCGTATTTAGTCCCCGCTACTAACAGCAGTCTCAGAAATGGAACATAATTAATGTTACCTTGCAGACAGTTGAAAGACTCGAATTCCTCTTGTTTGAGGCTAAACTGTATGCAGCGGAAACAACTTTTCAAGCAATTAGTTAAAAAACCTCAGTACCCGGTCCTAGGCTGAACTGACTGCTGGAAAAATCGAGTTAAGGGTTCAAATACGTACTAACTCTTCATGAACTGGTGAAAAATGGTAGTGAGAGGAACACACGGAAGTTCTTATTACTGAACAAATTCTCTTGCTTGAAATGGTCTTGTAGACAGAGCTAAATCCCGGGTTTTCATTGTTTTACTGGTGATATTCTAGAAGCAAGACAAGGATTTGGCTAGTGCTCCGATGCATGGCCAAAAACAGTATTATTGTTCTGTTTTCTCAAGAAAGGATTGATTTCCTATTGATAAGGGGCGCGCCTTCAATGGGATTGCTCTCTATGAAGGGTCTAAATAGCGGGACCTTGTCATGGTGGTCTTGAGAAAACAAAACAACAACTGTATCGAAACCGATACTGCATTGCTTCTCAATAGCACTGGAGTAATTCGACATGCACTTAAACACTAAGTATACGGGTAACGCTACAATAGATCTAATAATTGGTTGCAGTGACACACCCAAACAGGAAAAAAAACTGCTCACATTCGCCGTCATACCAGTCATTTCTCTGATCCGGGAGCACCGAATATCTCTCCAGCTATTTTCAAGAGGCGCTGCGCCTAGCTGCTCTTCCGTTGGGAGTGCCACTTCCAGCTGCTGCGCACAGTCTACCGTCTTGTAGCCGCCCAATGTTTAGCCGCGGGGGACGACTCCGACGCTTGTTGTACACCGTCGAGCGTTTTGAGCGCAGGCATACTGCAACGAGGTAGTGGTCGGATTCAATATTCGTACTGCAGTAAGTGTGGACGTTCGTGATGTCGGACAAGAATTTGCCGTCGATAACAACGTGGTCGATTTGGTTTTCCGTTACTTGATTAGGTGATTTCCTTGTGGCCTTGTGGATATTATTGCGCGGGAAGAAGGTGCTCCGGACTACCATTCCACGGGAGGCTACAAAGTTTATGCATCTTTGACCGTTGTCGTTCGATACGGTATGCAGACTATCCGGTCCGATGACCGGTCTATACATTTCCTCCCTTCCTACCTGAGCGTTCATTTCACCGATGACGATTTTGACATCCCGCAGTGGACATCCATCGTATGTCTGCTCCAGCTGTGCATAGAACGCTTCTTTCTTGTCGTCGGGTCTCCCTTCGTGTGGGCAGTGCACGTTGATGATGCTATAGTTGAAGAATCGGCCTTATATCCTCAGCTTGCACATCTTTGCGTTGATTGGCTGCCACCCAATCACGCGTTGGGGCATCTTTCCCAACCCTATGAAGCCGGTTCCCAGCTCGTTGGTGGTGCCACAGCTTTGGTAGAAGGTAGCCGCTCGATGCCCACTTTTCCACACTTCCTGTCCTATCCAGCAGATTTCCTGCAGCGCTACGACGTCGAAGTTGCGGGGATATAATTCATCGTAGATTATCCTGTCGAAACCTGCGAAGCCTAGTGACTTGCAGTTCCATGTTCCAAGCTTCCAATCGTGATCCTTTATTCTTCGCCTAGGTCGTTGCCGATTGTACCGAGTCGTATTATCTTCTATGTCGTTCGTAATGGTTGTTTTTAAAACGCGGCTTATTGGGCCTGCGCAAACCTCCAGTCTCGTCGGAGGGCCGTCGTGTCAGGGATGTTTAGCGTCCCACCTAACACAAGGACTTGGGCTTGTGCGCTTTGAGCGGCACAGGGCCGCTTTGACGGAGCCTACTTGCGGATACATGCAGCTTTTTATAAAAGTTTAACAGAGCCCACTGTCAAACCCCACCACATCCTAGGCAGGCACCACTACTCGTAGATGGCCTGGGGAGGGATCGTCAAGCGTTTCGTTAATCAGCCACTGGATACCAGGCAGACACTGATTGAGCCGCACCTCCTGGTGAACAGACGCTCGAGGCTTACCTTCTTACTCTAGCTCTAGAAAAACAGTAGTGCCCAGGCTGCACTACCACCTAAGTACACAAGCTGGCAGTCTTTTGTCATCGGTCGACCCGTGGAAGCGTGAGATAGGAACTTGTGGGAATCATTTTGTGTCACGGTGTCAATATGACGCCAGAGTTCAGACAATGTAAATTTTTTGAGCACAGACAGAAAGTTTAGGATTTGTTTTAAGAAATTAATAACAATGACCGAGACTGTAGAATAGGTCGTTTTATTCTACAGACCAGGTAGCCTAAATTAGCCAACAACATGTCGTTGCAAAACTACTCGCTCTAAAAAGTATCGCACCTAGTACAATCAACCCAACTTATGCCACCAGTCAGCCACCACCAGATATCCAAATGAACACCATGTACCCTGATACTCAACTAAGATTTGAGAACTGCTGCAATACAGGATGGTACTCTCTATGGTACGTTCTAACATGTAAACACGAACGACAGGTCCTTTTTTTCCATTTTACGACGCTTTCTCAGTATCATTAGCTACCGCTCGCTCACCCACAACATAGCCACATCGTTTTAACAGATTGAAAGTTGCTTATTACAGCTCGTGGCGTACGATGCAATACAGGAGAAAATGGTGTGAAGTGCATCTTCGAGGCAAAATGGCCCAACGCATAAAATCACTCGTAAAGTCGTTGCACTAAATCTTTGAGCGAAAACCTCCATTACAACTCAATATTGATTGTCCATTATTGAGCTGTAATGAGGAATAGAAATTCAACAATTTTTTGCTCTTTCAACTCACCTGTTCAATCTACAAAGGCAAACAAACATCACCGCGTACTGTCGTCGTTTATTTCTCATACAAGTGGGTCATTTTATCTCATCTGTTGCGTCTTTGTCCCAAGAGGCTTATTTTCAAAAAGCAGTATCTCTAAAACACTCACTACACAAAAGTATAGGTTTTCCTCTTTCACGTAGGTGCATTTTTAAAACGTTCTATCGGGGGTCATTTTTGCATACATTTTGGGGGGGGTTAAATCATTTGAGATTTCTATGGAGTTTGCACCAAAAATAGTGAAAAAAATAAAAATTGTTCTAGATCACCCGATAGAACATTTTAGTTTACCCACTATATGAAAGAGGAGAGCATATACTTTCACGTGGTAGGTGTTTCAGAGATACTGATTTAAAAAAAAAATCCCCATAGACACACCGTGGGTTACTTTAAAGATGAGATCAATGGGATATGTTGCTAGTCTTGTAAATTTTATGGCTGCACATTGAAATGATTTGGTAATTTAGTTTATATTGGTTGAAAGGATGACATGATGAGTATTAGACCACTCTTCCCTATTCGGGTCCTATCATGCCAGGATGCCGTGCATCCTGAAACCAAAACGATACGGTTCAAACAGAAATACTTTTCCTTGCATTGCTTCCCTGTAGCATCAATCGGAAGCATGTCGCATTCTACGACACAGATGTTGTTGTAGATACGCATTTCAATTACGGTTGTTGATTCCTTTGGAAATTCTCGTTTCAGATACCACTCGGTGTATCATGTACCTATTCGTGGAAAAAAGTGCACAAATTGCAGTTAGTGAGCAACAGGGAGCTCCCGCAAGCGATTACATGTTGCTCTTACCATTATATGGACGACTACTGTACTGTTTGATGTAAACCGTCCGCCCTGCAGACACACGAACATTAACTACAGATGTTATTAGCAATTTGTTCAATCTTCTCATTTCTCGATTACTGGTCGCACCCTCCCCCGGGAAAGCAACTCTAAGCTTGAGTGCAAATTGTTTAAAAACACCGTGGCTTACTACAGCGATGGCATCTTTGTGGTTACCGTTTTGATTCAAATTCCGAACTGACACGTTTTATGTGAGGATTGAATTTCTCCGAAATAATAATGATTATTTGATTCTAGATATGCTAGATTGTCAAATAAGTCGGTATTTCCTATTTGTCCTAACTTCAAGATCATTGGACTGCCTAACAATAAAACTCGTTGTTTCTCAAATAGTTTTAACTTATGTTAATATATTTTTATTATTCAAAATTGTGGTAATTGAATACAATAAATAATACAACTTCTTTCAAATATTTTGGAAAAACTTGCCTGAAAAAAGAACCCAATGTTACCTATTTAACGATCAACGTTTAATAATGGAAGTGTACTGGTTTATACGGAATAAGAATCGAAACAGTATCCATCCATACAAGATCGTGCAGCGTACGAATTAAAGGCGCGGAATCACTTCTCCCCGACTGGTATGTGGCTGTAGTCGAGGGGCGACGACGCTAATGAGTGATTTATAGCTGATAAATATTTACCTGTTTAACGCCTCCGAAGTATACCAGCGGGTTGCGGTAATTGAATGGTGGGAGCTCCAGGTATTTGTTCACCTACGAAGGGGATGGGCGAAAAAAAATGCCAATTAGTGTGCATAATAGAGAAGGCGGTGAAAACAACATTGTGAGTAGCACTAATTCGAATTGGCAGGAGAAACATTTAAAATTAGCTGGATGTGTTTATTTTTTATTTATTATCGATGGCCCCCTTTAAGTATGATTAGTATGATGTGTGATACTGGTCAGATGGGTGGAAGCGAGTCGACATAAATTTAAGTGTTGTATTAACTAGATTGAGGATGGACGTGGTTTAAATCAGCGTAGGAAAATATAGTTCATTTTTATTCTCTCTACTTTTTATATCATTCCGCCTAATGTCCTATTCTTCTATGTCTTTGTACTAACATTGAAGCTTCCAACCTGGAAGCTGACGCCTTGTAGTTTAATATTCAAGCTCTGCGAGGCTAGAAGCCTCGTCAAACACTTTATTTGCCAGCAGAAACAAATACATTCAGAGAAAATAAGAGAATTGTTCACTCTGTCTTCAAGCCGCGTATATTACTAGTTAATGAAGGAAAATATTGCGTTGCCATTGACTTAATTTTCATCCAAATTTCAATTGGTCAGCATTTCAGAATTCATGACTTACTTACTTACTTATGGATCCTGTACACCTCCGGTGGTGCAAAGGGCCGACTTGAAAGATCTCCATCCTGAGCGATGCCCGGCTATCGCTTTAACCTGTTGCCAGGTTAGATTTCGGTCGACTTCTTTTATTTCTTTATTGAGGCTTCTCCGCCATGAGCCTCTGGGTCTGCCTCTGCTGCGATGTCCCGCTGGGTTCCAGTCTAATGCTTGCTTACAGATTTCGTTTCCGCCCCTACGTAGAGTGTGGCCGACCCAGCCCCACTTCCGATCCCGAATTTCTGTTGTTATCGGCCTCTGGTGACAACGACGATGGAGCTCGTTGTTTGAGATCCAGTTGTGAGGCCACCAGGCCCGAATTATATACCGCAGGCATCTGTTAATGAACACCTGCAGCCGTTGAGTGTTCTCCACTGATACACACCATGTTTCGCTAGCGTATAACAGCACAGATTTCACGTTAGAGTTGAAAATTCGTATTTTGGTGCGTTCACTTATCTGCCTGTTTTTCCAGATATTTCTTAAACTCGCAAAGGCAGCCCTTGCTTTCTTGATCCGTGCGCCTATGTCGATCTTGGTACCGCCGTCTGACGCCATTTGGCTACCAAGATATTGGAAGCTTTCAACATTCTCCACTGGTTGCCCGGCTACTGTGAAACTGGAAGGAGTCACCGTGTTTACATCCAACGATTTGGTTTTGTTGACGTTGATGACTAAACCTGCCGAGGAGGAGCGATCGGCAAGGTCGTTGAGCTTACTCTGCATATCAGAGCGCCGTTGCGCGAGTAGTGCAACGTCATCCGCCAATTCGAAGTCGTTTAGGTGCTCCATGGTTATAGGCTGCCATAACAGCCCGCGGTTTGGTTCACGGTCAATCGCATCTACCAGAATCTCATCGATTACGATGAGGAACAGTAACGGTGATAGAATACATCCTTGCCTCACACCAGCTACGACCCGGATAGGGTCGGACAGGGCCCCATTGTGCAGCACTCTACACGAAAAGGCCTCGTACTGTGCTTCGATGAGGCCGATGATCTTCTCAGGAACCCCCTTGCGTCTCAGGGCGCCCCACATATTCTCGTGATTGAGACGGTCGAAAGCTTTTTCGTAGTCAATGAATACCAAGTAAAGGGACTCTTGGAATTCGTTGACCTGCTCCAAAATGATGCGGAGCGTGACAATATGGTCCACACAGGATCTTCCGGCACGGAATCCGGCTTGCTGCCGCCGGAGAGTCGCATCGATCTTCTCCTGAATCCGGGCTAGGATAATTTTGCACAGAACTTTGAGAACGGTACACAGCAACATAATGCCTCGCCAGTTATCGCATACAGTCAGGTCACCCTTTTGGGCACCTTCACTAAGATACCTTGCATCCAGTCGACCGGGAAAGTTGCGGTGTCCCAGATATTACGAAATAAACGATGCAGTAGTTGAGCGGATGTCATGGGGTCAGCTTTGAGCATCTCGGCTGATATGCGGTCGACCCCTGGGGCTTTATTCGATTTCATGCTTTGGATGGCTGTTTGAATCTCTAGCAGTGATGGAGCTTCGGTATTGACACGTGTTATACGTCGGATCCTAGGCAGATCATGCCGAGGTGGTGATGGCCTGGTTGGCACTTGAAAAAGTTGTTCGAAGTGCTCGAACCAGCGTTTCAGCTGGTCAGTTGGGTCGGTCAATAACTGATCATTTGCGTCTTTCACAGGCATCGTTGCATTCATCTTCGCCCCGCTTAAGCGTCGTGAGATATCGTAGAGGAGGCGAATGTCCCCGGTTGCGGCGGCTCTCTCTCCTTCGTCGGCCAGAGAGTCTGCCCACGCTCGCTTGTCCCGTCGACATGAGCGTTTTACTTCCTTCTCAAGAGCCGTGTATCGTTGACGGGCTAAGACTTTGGCTCCTCTGGTTTTCGATCGCTCTATCGCGGCTTTGGCTTCTCTTCGCTCCTCTATCTTCCTCCAGGTCTCATCGGTGATCCATTGTTTTCTCTGGGTGCGTAGTTCGCCCAGATTGTTCTCGCTGGTGATGATGAAGGCATTCTTGATGGCGGTCCATTTGTCTTCCACGCTGCCACCTTCCGGAATATCTGCAGCACGCGTCTCCAGTTCTTCAACGAAGGACCGTTTCACCGTGGCATCTTCCAGTCGGCGTGTGTTGAATCGTCGTCCAACTCTTTCCTCCTGCCGACGAATCCGCGCAATCCGCAGGCGTATTTCGCCGATGAGGAGGTGATGATCAGACGCGATATCGGCACTACGTTTATTCCGTACATCAAGAAGGCTCCGTTTCCATTTTCGGCTGATGCAGATGTGGTCGATTTGATTTTCTGTAAAGCCGTCACGGGAGACCCACGTGACCTTGTGAACCGGTCGATGAGGGAAGAGCGATCCCCCGATCACCATGTCGTTATTACCACAAAATTCTGCGAACAGCTCTCCGTTTTCGCTCATTTCTCCGAGACCATGGCGTCCCATAATGCGCTCATGGTTCGAGTTGTCGGATCCGATCTTCGCATTGAAGTCGCCCAAACAGATCTTGATATCACCCTTCGGAATTCTATCTACGACGGCATTGAGTTGACTGTAAAAGTTCTCTTTGTCTTGCAGATCGGCAGCATCGGTTGGCGCATAACATTGAATTATAGTAAGGTTTCGGACCCGTGTTCTAAATCTGGCAACGATTATCCTTTCACTTATAGGTTCCCACTTCATAAGCGCAGAGTGTGCCTGAGCGCTTAGTAGGAAGCCAACTCCGCGTTGCCGGGGAGCGTGTTCACCTCGTAAACCAGAGTATAGCAGAACTTGTCCCGACGGCGTTCTGTGTTCTCCAAAGTTTGGCCAACGGACTTCACTCAGTCCCAGGATCTCAAGCTTCATGCGGCGTGCCTCATTGGCAAGTTGTGCCAATTTACCCTGCTGGGCTAGGGTTAAAACGTTCCATGTTCCTATTCGTGTCCGTTGTTTCGCGCTAAGAGTCGTCGCCGTAAAATCAGTCCGTATTCCTTTCATTATCGGATTTTCGAACAAATTGATGTTTCGGGAACAGTAGGTTGTTGGCCCAAGGTTCCCTATCCACCGGGATGGGGTTTCCATCTTAGGTATAGCTTCCGGGAATAGCATTTCATACTCAGCCGCTGGATGCCAGAACAGACGCTGTTGGAGCCGCACCTCCTTGGTGGACAGACGCTCGATCAGTCGGGTCAAATTTGTTTAAAGTCCCACCCAACACCAGGACTAGGCTAGTGCGCTTTGAGCGGCACACGGTCGCTTTGATAGGGCCTGCTTGGGGACACATGCAGCTTTTTATAGAAGTTCAACAGAGCCCACTGTCGAACCCCACCACATCCTAGGCAGACCCCACAGTACGCACCCTCTCACTCTAGCTGATGTCAGAAGGACAACAGTGCCCAGGCTGCACTACCAGCTAAGTACGCAACCCTTAGCTGGCGGTCAATTGTCATCGGAAGACCCGTGGAAGCGTGAGTATTGGAACTTGTGAGGACCAGAGCTATGTTAGGCGCCCCTTCCCGGATGTCAACTCACCATTTCGCAGCCCTCAGAATTGATGAGCTTACGTGAAATTTAAATGGAAAATGCAGAATAAACATGATTCAGGATTCGAACGCAAAACGGTGTTATAGATCATATCATGTTGACCTCAATATAAAAGACATTTCATCATAAAGCCCGAGGGCACCGTAGCCAATGGCCATTATTCTCGAAAGTGGTTCAGTAATTATGGATAGTAATGTTCAGTTGATTTTTTTTCTGCCAACAAGAGAATGTAGGGGAAGAGGCCCCAAAACGCCATTTTTTATAATTTTAATATAGCATCAGCTAGTTATATTGTTTAACTGTTGCATTAGGTAGAAACACCCATGAAAATCGTTATAGCTAAGGCATAAAAGCAGTCTATGCTTAGCTAGGGCATACACTGGTGGAAATAAGTATAAAGACAAGCTCGGTTTCCATACAAAATGGCCATATTGGGAGGGCAATATCTCGATTCTTAGCGATTCGAATGGGCTGATTTTTTGATAACAAGCCTAAAATGACTTGAATTTTTAGTCAATGATAGTTCCATTCATGCATATATTCTGCTTATACACGTTTCTGTTGGAAATAATTATAAAGACAGTTCCGTTGTATGGAGCTCCATATAAAAAAGTGGTGTCTTTATAATTATTTCCAGATTTTGAGGTCAAAATCAACAGAGATGTATACATTTTACTCAAAGATCGAAAATTCAAGTTAAAAACAGGTGCCTGGTAAAATTTCAGCCAAATCGAATCGCTATGAATCGAGATATCTATCCTCAATCATGATGAAAATGTATGAAAATCATGCTTGTCTTTATACTTATTTCCGGCGGTATATTGCCCCTCCTTCCCCTAGTTTATTCGTTATGAATCGATTCAGAGATCCAGATACTACCCACGAAATAACAATAAAACTAAACGTCATGACGCAAGAAAATTATCGACGAGCAAAATATACCAAAGCAAGCGTCACACGGACTGACCAATTTTTGTTTTGCGTGTCATCGATGTTTTCGTTGATCTCATTGAAGCCGGTGCGTGACTTTCTCGAGTTTCATATAACGTTCGAGTGCGGGAATTTGAAATATGAAGTGTCTCGTGAAACTCTCTCTCCCGGAGTATTGAATTAAGAAGTGTCCGGAACATAATCGTTTTTCGCTTCCCTATGGAGGAAATCACAAAATGCGGCGGATTAAATTCAGTATAAATAAAATACGAATCTCTTGTCAGCATCTGTTTCGACCAACTCAACAACCAAAACTCATTCAAAGTCATTTATATAAAATTTAATAATTTTGTCGATATTTCTTCACACTAATTTATTCCTAATAATAATATAAATTTCAATGAATCGTTATCTAAATTCTCGTAAAGTATGATATCAATGCAATGATATAGTTTGAAAAAGCATTTTAAAGATGAACACCGGAACAGCTTTACCACTTCGCAATAACAACATGAGCATTAGACTGGCCCAGGAAACAAAAAGCTGTGTAATTCCACGGGGCACCCACCAGGATTGTGTCTTTGGGTGAGAAAATTAATTTCTGAAAATTTCAGCTCAATCGCTTGTTGCATAAGCTGGCGCATTTGATTTGAAGTTTGTATGGGGATTTCAGCCAAAATGTATAGGAAAATACACCTCCGTCACTCATTCGATCTGGAAATTGGTTCTGATTGCTCTATTGACCTCAGAACCTACCTACCGACCTACAGAACAATTTCACAGAACATTGTATGATGATTAAATGAACTTTTATATAGGTTTCGGCTGATGCGATTCGATAAAAAATCCAAAAATACGCAAATCAGCTTCTAATAAATGGCTTGTTTCATGGACGGGTTAGTTATGGGAAAATAGGTAGTGAAACATCCGAAAATGACCCGAAGAAAAAAAATTTTTTTTTTCGTGCGAAAAGTTCCATACAAAAAAAGTTTCTCAAAGTTTCGCCTAGGGACTACCACTACGACTTTCTTTGGACTTCCCAGAAGGCATTAAAACAAAATCCAGCTGCTTATGGCTGCAAATCTGCGATTCCGATTACTTTTTCGAAAAAAAAGTCATTAATTTTGAAACATTAAATGTAATTATTCTCATAAAGCCTGTCCACGTTAAATTTCGGACACTGTGACAATGTCCAATTGATTTGTAGCCATTTTATCACTTTGGACAAGAATAAAAACACGCTGAACGAATCACATTAAGCGGAGAGATTGAGCTGTCATGTAAGTTGATCTTTCAGTGGTTTGTGAAAATTTTGAAAAATCGCATTGGAATATAAGTGTCCGAAATTTAACGTGGACAGGCTTTAATATACGGCAGACTGTGATGGGCTGGATACAAATCCCATGCGTATGACAAAAGAGCATCAAGAACAGTTAAAATAGAGATAGTAGATAACACGAAAAGTGTCGTAGGCTTCGTGGTAGGCCGTGTACACGATAGCTTATGCAGCTATATGATACTCCATTTGGCGTAGGCTCATCAAGAGGAGGCAACTCATTATCTATCAAGTATCAAGCAAATAAATATGAAAAAAAAACAATATACTCTTGAGGGTTACGAAAATACTCTAGGCTTCATTTGAAATTATTTCATAAAAAGTAAAATTTTGATATTAATTAAAATCCAATATGTGAATACAAGAAGCAAAAATGTCTGTACCTAAGGACATCTTTCGATAATTATTGGTATGTACCTAGGTGAAATAAATAAACAGAACATTTATGAATGTCTATCTGAGTGCATAGTGAGCTGTGATTGCGAAGGTAAATCGTGTGAAGTGTTTGTACTTATTATTTGGTGAATCATGAATTATAGGCAACTCATTGAAGTATTTAGAGCTCACGAGGGACGTCAGGTAGATCGCGTTGAAAAAGCTTTGGAATATATCTGCCAAAGCTTCGCTGTGGATAAACAAAAAAAGAGTCAACTCCATACAAAATTGAAAAATCTGCCTTTGAAATTTGAAAAAAAAAATGGCAGGCCGCATCCCGGTCCAAAACTTACTTTGACTCATATAATGAGGAATGGCTTGACACAGAATTTGAATTAGAAGAATTTTATCATGCTGAGCCAGAGCCAGTGGCTTCAACATCTCGTGGAAGGCCATCAAAAAATTTTGAGGATTTAAGTGAGCGTACGAAGCGCAGAAGAATTAATGACGAGCTAATGGATCCAAGAGAGGATACCATAGAAAAAGCACTACTGGGAGCAAGAAGAACTGCCTACAACAGAAGTGATACGAGTATGGTGAAAGTGATAGGCCATATTTTAAAAAACCGAGATCACGCTTCCAGAATGTTTTTTAGTGACTGAAACTTCTTGCAATACAACAGATTCGAGTACAGAAAAATATACCATAGCAGATATTTTAATCGATCTTGAAGAAATAAATGATGATTTTGTTGAGGATGTTCATGTACATAATGAATAAATAAATGTTGTTGCAGTATACTTATATATCTTGAAGCTTTTATTGCATGGAGTTCGTTTAGCTTTAAAAGAGCTTTATATTGTATTCCCTTTACTTGTTTTACGGGTTAAGAGCCTGAACCAATCTGAAAAATCCTACAAAAGGTTGTCTTTAACCTGTTACGTATGTAGATGCAATGGCCTGTATTTGACGGAGTCCTTGTGCAACTTAGAACATCTGTACAACTCAATTCACATAAAAACAGTATACAATTTTCTAGTTTGAACTCTACAGGTCTGCGCTGCAATAAAATACACATCTATAGACTGCTGTGTACATGAGACATTCGTAGATAAAAGGGATATATTCCATAGAGATCAAAGGTCTGTATTCCAGGGAGTTTGGAGACCTTAGAAGTAATAACGACCTGCAAAACAAGTATTTCACATCTTTTAGACAATAATCTACGATATAAGTGTGAAATATTGCAGAAATGAAATGAAAATATTTTCGGCCACCTACTTGTATGGAGCCGCCCCATAGTGCTGCGGTGACGTTTCATGACAACTAAAGTCAGGTCTGCACTGACATTCATATTTTTTTAATCTGAATCTCCCTCCCAGGAATGCACTATAGAAGATTATGAAAAACCATGCGTCTCCATGATAACTCTGTACATGTGAAAACGATCATGTGCCTAAATATTCACAAGGATATTCATTGAACTACTAATACATAAATGCTTCTATAATAATAATACTTGGATTATTTTGGCTCAATCTGAGTAGTTTTATTGTTGTTGTTTTTTTTTTCAAGATTATAAAATTGTTGCCACGTTTGTCATGTTGTCATCTCAAAAATTAGATACACAACTTTAATTTTATGAATACTTTTATGAATTCAAGGAGCAGTAACCCTATCTTGTCATAGAACATCCTCACGTTGTTTTTTCAATTATCAAACAATTCATTTGTCGGCATATAGTCAGCATATAATGCATATTCAGCATTCTTTGAAACGGCCACGGCAGAATTTTTCAGATTTCTATGTGAAATTCTTTTGTATTACAACACGACATTCTTTTGGAAGCGCAGCCAAAGTTCTTCTTTTTTTTACAGGCTTTGTTTCCGAATTTTGAATAGGAAGCCCTTAGAAGAATCCACGTTTTCTTAAACCAATGAAAACCAATATTAACAAACCAATTTTTTAAATCAAGGTCCACTGCAAATTGAAATTTTTACATATTTTTACAAGATTCTTTTCAATTTCAACAGAAAAATCATTCCAATCCTAAAATGGAAATCCTTTCTTGATTCAAAGGAAAAATTGATTTCGAATTTTTTAGACATGCCACGAAAAATTCTATATACCTTATTTTCTAGGAAATTATTTCGTGCATATTTCCACGGCGAAACCTTTCTGCAGTTCCACTTTCCACAGGAAATAATTCATTATAGGTCTAATTACATTAATGCGATAACTACCACATTGTACCCTAGTTCATACTTAAGTATGAGTGAAAGTCGGAAAAGTATCAAACGGCTGTAACCTGTTTTTAATGACCCTTTAATTCTTTTCTAGTATTTCCTGAAGAGAATGTCAATGGAGATAATTATAAAAACGCAGCTCAATCAATCTCATGCTGGTTTCGAAGCTGACAACATTAATCTTCGAAATTTCCGTGTCCATTTCCAGGCCAGGGACGTAATAAGGATAAGTGTCTTGCGTTTCGCAGTTCGCTTGCTGATGATGCTGAACTAATTAGAAGAAACAAAAATGTATTTGAAGATGGTTATTCAAATAGATTCATTTTTTTTGGTCACATTTGCTTTTTGGGAACCCTTCTAAATTTTGAGCAAATTTGCTCGTAATTTGGCGATGCACACGTCATTTCAAGTTTGTACGAGATTTGCTACGAAAATAGTCGCTTTTGCGAAAGACCAATCCTTGCAATAGCAGCATGCATCAAACAAAGCTGCGGTTCCCCCCAAGAATACGCTGCATTGTTCAGGAAGGCTATCCGACATCGTCAGGTTGTTTCCTGTAACGCCCAAGCCGACCCCTTCACTCGAAAGGGTTCCTAAGCGTTTAGCAGCTCGCCGACTGAGGAGAAGATACCGTTTTTAGGGATCGGAATGATGTGGCTGTGCCGCCACTCGTCGAGAAAAAAATGATTGGTTCAGGCTTTATTTACCAGATCGAGGAGTACAATACGCAGATCAAGGAGTACAGATCGAGAAGTTTTTCAGCATCGGATCCCCTTATCCTTCCATACCAGAAAACTCCCCGATGCTTCTGGCAAGAGCGAAGGAAAGCTGGTTTGTTGGAAAACTTAGCAAGTTCGGCGGGACTAAAAAATTCTGCAGCGTCAGGCCCCTAGTGGCTATGAACCTTTGAAAATCAGCTTGGTAGCCACTTAGCGCCCGAGTAGCACACGTGTGTTTGCACACTCTTCTGCGCCATAACGCCACTGTGACCTCTTTCAAGTGGTATGGAAAGACGCGTTGGTAGTGACCTGATTTGTGAAATGGTCGGAAGCAACCTCCCACTTTAAAACGGGAAGGAAGGGTTGGCTGATGGTAGTCACGTCGATGACGGTGGCCTAATGCCTTCTCGAACGCTTCTCCGTCATCACGGGGATTCGACCTTGTATCTCTCCAGGTCGAATGGAGGTCGTTCATATCTCCCAAGAGAAAAGGGGAGAGGGGGTCGATTTTATAACATTTCACCGAAAACTAATTCGCGGAATTCATTTTCGCGGTTGAATATTTTGCGGAATAACATTTGGTGACTTTTGGCGGAATGTGCCATTTCGCGGAATATTAATAATAATAGCCTTTGTCCATTCAGCATTTCCACAATTATCACCATTTTTGTTGCATTTGTTTAACACGAGATTAACGCGTTGCAACTTTTATGCCTAAAAAGTCGAAAAAATATTTTTCGATTAATTTCCCAGACCGGGCCAGAAGTTGAACCCAGCCTCCTTCAGCATAGTCTTGCTTGGCAGCCACGTATCTTCCCGCTAAGAAAGGCCCCCAGAATAAGTAGAAGTAGTTTCCAAAATTTCAATTGCCCCTTATACCGGGCAGATACATTCATTTAAAAAAGGCGTTACCCCTCCTTTCGCCTTATACCGGACAGGCGCGCTCATTTAAAGAAGGCATTATCAACTCTATTCGCCTTATGCCGAGCAGATGCGTCTATTTAAAGAAGACGTTACTCCTGCCTTTGCCTTATACCGGGCAGACGCGTTCTTTTAAAGAAGGCATTATCAACTCCTTTCGTTTTATGCCGGGGAGATGTATTTATTTAAAGTAGGCATTTCCCCTCCCTTCGCCTTATACCGGACAGACGCGTTCTTTTAAAGAAGGCATTTTCAACTCATTTAGCCTTATACCGAGCAGATGCATTTAAATTTGCGTTACCCCTCCCTTCGCCTTATACCGGACAGACGCGTTCTTATAAAAAAGGCATTATCAACTCATTTAGCCTTATACCAGGCCGAGGCATCCATTTATAGAAGGCGTTACCCCTCCCTTCGCCTTATACCGGGCAGACGCATCCATTTAATCAAGGCGTTACCCCTCACCTCGCCGTATACCAAACAGACGCGTTCTTTTAAAGAAGGCGTTATTAACACCTTTCGCCTTATACCGGGCAAATGCATCCATTTAAAGAAAGCGTAACCCCTCCCTTCGCCTTATATCGGGAAGACGCGTCAGAAGACATTAGCAACTCCTTTCGCCTTATACTGGGCAGTACATATGGTGGAGTTTCAGGTATTGAAACCCGCAACCCGAATCGCCAGATTCGGGTTTGAAAAATTAGTACAATATCGGGTTCAGGTCGGGTACGGGTTGGTGTGATAAAAAATCGGGTCCGGGTCGGGTACGGGCTTAAGAAATAAAATACTGAAAATTATGTTATTCAGTGAGTCTAGTTCGTTGTTTGGACTTACATTTTTTTGCACATATCTAGTTTGAATTTTCCGAGGAAAACTTTTGTGCGGGCTTAAATAATTAAATTATGTCGGGTTCGGGTCGAGTACTGGTTTACGAATGCAAAAATGCTTGCGTACGGGTCGGGTTTGCATTAAATAAAAAAAAATAGCCCGGAATGCATGTAATTAAGCAGATATCGGTAAATATTTAAATGATAATTATTCGATTCTAACTGAATTCCGCCAAATGGCATTCCGCGGAATGATTTTCGTGAAAAGGTAGATTCCGCGAAATGTCTTTCGAAAAAAAGGTGCATTCCGCGAAATGTGTTTCGGAGAGTTGATACATTCCGCGGAATGTCGTACCGCGAAAAAATATTCCGCGGAATGTTTTTAGGCGAAATAGTATACAACCGAGGGGGTCTCACTAATGACGCTACATTTTGTTTGATAGTAGGAAGCGTTCCACAGGGGAGGTAGACATCCACAATGCTAATATGAATGAGACTCCAATGAGACTTCAACGAAGTTCTTCGCTAAACTGATGAACGTCAAAGGGTAATTCCCGAATGTAACGGAGTACCTACCTTGCAAACCCATTTGTATTTGTCTCAAATGCCCTGGGGTGACCTCTAGACCTTTAAAAAGGGCCGTTGATCAGCTTGCTGCTACTCGGTGACTTGCATCCCCCGTCGTCCATCGGTGAAGAACGCCAGACAGGGATGTTTTTTTTACATGAGAGAATTCTTTTACGCTCGACCCTGCTCACGTGTAATAGCAGCCAAGTTACCACACCGAAGTGTACTGGAGAGTCGGACTTGACCAGTGATGGTAATATCAACTTAACTCACCTTGGGCTCTGAAATAATTATAACAGGAATGTCTTGGAACTTTGCGCTTGCTATATTGCTTGCAGGGGGATAATATATCTCTCTTCCGCCTATCTTCCAACACCGGGTGGTATTCCTCACTTCTGGTGTGGGAAAGACGTTCACATTGAGGAGGCCACAACAGGCCCCAACATTGAGGGACAGATTCCTTCCATAAACCTCATGTAGCGTTATCATGCCGAATCCGTGTTCCTCAACCACAGCGGTGAGTATGCTTGTGCTCCCGATGAAGTTGAGAGATTTTTAGTGCCACAAAGCGAGCTTCCAGTTGCTTTTCGTCGCTGTGGTCTTCGCCGATTGTTCCGCTCCATATTTCCCTCTTTTCTGTCAGTATGTGACCTTAGTTCCCACCGGGATTGGTTACCACATCATCCCCAAGGTGGCTGGTTTCCGGGTCGGCACCACGGATAGGGGCCGTACACATATTACGTAAGCAATTTTTCTGGGTTTTTCGAACCCCCCTCCCCCCCCGTAAGATTTTTTCCATACAAAAGATTTTTTATTTATATGCGCGTAAGATATTGACAGACCCCCCTCCCCTCACAACTGCTTACGTAATATGTGTACGGCCCCATAGGTAAGAATTGAAGCTACTGGGAAGAGGCTAAGGACCGGGACATTCCTACAGTTACGCCCAATATTTACCATGCCATATCCGTAATGCAATGGATGGCAAAATAACAAAAAAAAACAACAGCGGCATTGAAGCGTAAACAACCACTGAGTTGTAGATGGTAATTACCACTAGGATACTTTACTTATGGGCCCTGTACACCTCCAGTGGTGCAAAGGGCCGACTTGACAGATCTCCATCGTGAGTGATGTCCATCTATCGCTCTAACCTATTGCCAGGTTGGATTTCAGTCGACTACTTTTATTTCTTCATTGAGAGCCTCTGGATCTGCCTCTGCTGTGATGTCCCGCTGGGTTCCAGTCTAATGCTTGTTTACAGATTTCGTTTCCGCCCCTACGTAGAATGTGGCCGACCAAGCCTCACTTCCGATACCGATTTTTTTTTCAGATATTTTCTAAACTCGCAAAGGCAGCCCTTGCTTTCCTTATCCCTGCGCCTATGTCGATCTTGGTACCGCCGTCTGACGCCATTTGGCTACCAAGATATTGGAAGCTTTCAACATTCTCCACTGATTGCCCTGCTACTGTGAAACTGGAAGGAGTCACCGTGTTTACATCCAACGATTTGGTTTTGTTGACGTTGATGGCTAAACCTGCCGAAGAGAAGCGCTCGACAAAGCCGACTCTGCATATCAGAGCGCCGTTGCGTGAGGAATGCAACGTCATCAGCCAATTTGAAGTCGTTTAGGATATAGGATATATCCATGGATATAGGCTGCCATAGCAGTCCGCGGTTTGGTTCACGGTCAATCGCACCTACCAGAATCTCTTCGATCACGATGAGGAACAGTAATGGTGATAGAATACATCCTTGCCTCACACCAGCTACGACCCGGATAGGGTCGGACAAGACCCCATTGTGCAGCACTCTACACGAAAAGGCCTCGTACTGTGCTTCGATGAGGCCGATGATTTTCTCAGGAACCCCCTTGCGTCTCAGGGCGCCCCACATATTCTCGTGATTGAGACGGTCGAAAGCTTTTTCGTAGTCAATGAATACCAAGTAATGGGACTCTTGGAATTCGTTGACCTGCTCCAGAATGATACGGAGCGTGACAATATGGTCCACACAGGATCTTCCGGCACGGAATCCGGCCTGCTACCGCCGGAGAGTCGCATCGATCTTCTCCTGAATCCGGGCTAGGATAATTTTGCACAGAACTTTGAGAACGGTACACAGCAACATAATGCCTCGTCAGTTATCGCATACAGTTAGGTCACCCTTTTTGGGCACCTTCACTAAGATACCTTGCATCCAGTCGACCGGAAAAGTTGCGGTGTCCCAGATATTACGAAATAAACGATGCAGTAGTTGAGCGGATGTCAAGGGGTCAGCTTTGAGCATCTCGGCTGATATGCGATCGACCCCTGGGGCTTTATTCGATTTTATGCTTTGGATGGCTGTTTGAATCTCTAGCAGTGATGGAGCTTTGGTATTGACGCGTGTTATACGTCAGATCCTAGGCAGATTATGCCGAGGTGGTGATGGCCCTGCTGGCACTTGGAAAAGTTGTTCGAAGTGCTCGAACCAGCGTTTCAGCTGGCCAGTTGGGTCGGTCAATAACTGATCATTCGCGTCTTTCACAGGCATCGTTGCATTCATCTTCGCCCCACTTAAGCGTCGTGAGATATCGCAGAGGAGGCGAATGTCCCCGGTTTCTGCGGTTCTCTCTCCTTCGTCGGCCAGAAAATCAGCCCACGTTCGCTTGTCTTGTCGACATGAGCGTTTTACTTCCTTCTCCAGAGCTGAGTATCGGTGACGGGCTAAGACTTTGGCTCCTCTGGTTTATGACTACTCTATCGCGGCTTTGGCTTCTCTTCACTCCTCTATCTTTCTATCTATCTATCTATCTATCCATTGTTTTCTCTAGGTGCGCAATTCGCCAAGATTATTCTCGCTGGTGGCGATGAAGGCATTCTTGATACCGGTCCAATGGTCTTCCACGCTGCCACTTCCTCCAGCACGCGTCTCCAGTTCTTCGACGAAAGACCATTGCACCGTGGCATCTTCCAGTCAGCTTGTGTTGAACCGTCGTCCAACTCTTTCCTCCTGCCGTCGAATCCGCGCAATGCGCAGGCGTATTTCACCGATTAGGAGGTGATGATCAGACGCGATATCGGCACTACGTTTATTCCGTACATCAAGAAGGCTGCGTTTCCATTTTCGGCTGATGCAGATGTGGTCGATTTGATTTTGTGTAAAGCCGTCACGGGAGACCCACGTGACCTTGTGAACCAGTCAATGAGGGAAGACCGATCTCCCGATCATCATGTCATTAGCCAACTCCGCGATGCCGGGGATCGTGTTCACGGTGTCAGGTCATTAGGCCGAAGGTCATTAGGCCGAATGGCCATTAGGCCGAACGTTCATTAGGTCTCTCTTCCTTATTCCTTTCCATTTTCTCTCTTCCTTTTCCTTCTTCTTTCTTCCTTCTTTCTTCTTCCCTGTTCCTTCTACCTTCTTCTTTCCTCCTTCTTCCTTCTTCCTACTTCCTTCTTCCTTCTTTTTTCTTCCTCTTTATTCTTCCTTCTTCCTTCTTTCTTCTTTTTTCTCCCTTCTTCCTTTTTCCTTCTTCCTTTTTCCTTCTTTCTTCTTCCTTTTTACTTGTTTTTTCTTCCTTCTTCTTTCTTCCGTCTTTTTTCTTCCCTCTTCCTTCTTCTTTTTCCCTTCTTTTTTTCTTCCTTCTTTCTTCTTTCTTCTTCCCTCTTACTTTTTCCTTCTTCTTTCTTCCGTCTTTCTTCTTCCCTCTACCTTCTTTCTTCTTCTTTCTTCTTTCTCCTCCTTTTTCTTTTTTTCTTCTTCCGTTCTACTTCTTCCTCACTTCGCACTACTCAATTCTCACTCCCCAGTTCTCATTCGGCCTAATGGCCATTCGGCCTAATGACCGTTCGGCCTAATGGCCATTCGGCCTAATGACCGTTCGGCCTAACGACCATTCGGCCTAATGGCCTTCGGCCTAACGGTCTTCGGCCTAATGACCCAGCATCGTGTTCACCTAGTAAACCAGAGTATAGCTTCATATTAGAAATTTAAAGACAGTACTCGTCGATAGAATACCCTTCCGCACGCGATGGTATATGAGCAAATCAAACCACCTTTTTTGCTAGTGGAGATATATCAGCTTCCACACTGATATTCTTCCTTCCCCCTTCATACGGGAGTTTGGCAGAAGGAAGGTCGTACAATGTATACCATCAAAAATATTGCCCTCTGCTCGCTTTCAAATCGACTTCTATAAAAACATTCTTCATGCCTGTCGTGTCCTAACGGGAGCTATCAATTCTATAGTTTCTCTGAACAGCCTCTAATTCTATCATGAACAATGAACATGTACGTCTAAATTTGGAAGATGATAATTAGCATTTCCATATCATAATAATTTTTAATTGTCGTGAAAATCGATTAAAAAAATCACAAATTATGTGCGATTTCTGCCCGGAAGGTGTTTTGAAGTACACATATTTTTGATTTGTGCGTTTTTCTCAATATCGGAATTTTTGCCCAAATCGGCGTTTCCCCTATTCGTCCTACCAACGACTTAGAACGTGTCCTTCGAGTATTTGTCTTTCAATTGCGTATCAAATCCTGGCATATGAAGTATTGTAAGATCTCCAAACCGTCCTGTAGTTGTTATCAACTGGTCCACCGAATGAACCAAGACTTCCATGATGTCTCGAGCCACTTTCTGCGCTTTTTTTGGTTTAGGTGCTATTTAAGTGTTGGAAAACTAGCTGTTAAAATAGGCTCCTCTTTTTCGAAATGGTCTGGTGTTCCATAGCGAAGCAATCATGAACCGTTGCTATTCTCCCCTCTCCCTTGTTCAGCGATGTGGTCCTCAATATTTGGGTTACTAACAAATATCAATTCATAATGTGTACCTTGAATTCTACCCACTTCTATATTCACTTCATTCATTCAATCCTGCAGAATTTTGGGTCAACCCAAACAGAAAAATGCTTGATATTTTCCAATAAATTTCCGACGAGATGTTTACCATAAAACAGAAAATAACTTGCGTAAATATTTCTTATGATCTGTTATGGCCATTAATTTTATAGGCATTTGTTTGAAATTTGCATTGCACTCTTTCTCTTTCCTCGTCGTAAAACGGGTTAAACAAATGCACCCGATGCAGTTTTCCGCCAATCCGAAATGTAAACACACTCTGCCCAGAGGCTTACCTTGACAGCGAATTCTTCAAACTTGACGGGAGCAGACGGCACGACTCCGAGGTAGTGCTGCAGGGCCGACACCGCATCCTGGTCCGGCGCAGTCTGCAGCAGTCCGTGCAGATACTTCTTTGGCAGGGCGGCATCGTATTGTTCAAGGTCCACTCCCACGACGAAGTACTCGCCGGCGGTCAGTAACCCCTTGCGCTTCAGGCTAACCAGCAGGCCAATGTGCTCGTCGTGGTGACCCAGCACCAAGTAAACTGCAAGAGCGGAAAAACAAGATCAGAGCGCGAAATAAAACAGCAACGGCGACCGACCGACACGCTGCCAATGGCAAGATTAATGATGATGAAAGCGGCACCAGTGACTGGGCCGACACTTGGTGAAAATGAGCGCAACCGTTAAGCACGCGTGCTATTTGCAAACTTCTGTAACAGTCTCTGGCAAGTCGGGTGAAAAACAATCTATCAATATACGTCAGCTCGTCAAATGGGTTGCGCTCAACCGCAGACGGAAAAGTTGTGTCAGGTTTCAGTACCCATAATTCTGGTGTAGTCAGGTCCGAACGATGGAAAAATGAATTTCGATTTATTTTTGTTCTAATCGTAAGTAACGATTCGTAACTGATGTTTGATGCCTAAATGGACTTCAAAAGCAACAGAAAATATAATACAAAACATAAATCAATAAATAGAGAAGGGACTGGGGCATTATTGATACACTAGACAGAATGGGTACCCCTTCTATTTCTGTGCTGGACGTGGTTTATCAGCCGATTACGACACACGTTTCACAACGCTATCGTTAAAGAGCTCAGAAGTGAAGAAACGTGTATTGTGTTCTTTACTTTACTACCGGCAATATAAGCAAAATCGTCTCAATGGGGAAGGAGTGAATTTTCGAATGACGTACTTTATGGTCCATGCCAGCTATAATCATTCAGATCTAAATTGCATTGAAAATTACGATGTAAAGATGCACACCATTTTCGTTTAAGCAAATCAATTACCATGTGCCTCCATTATATTTGAACTACCCACTACAAAATCACTGGAAATTAAATTACACTACCAAAGAAACTCGTGTTGCAAAACGGTGAGTTATGTCCAAGTCCCACGTTTCAAAAAAGTTCCTAAAGAAAGACTTCTACTCCCCGGGAAGTTCTCATATAGATGTTAGCTCTGAGAATAGATATCCTCATGTTCTCGAACCCATTGTAATGATTATAAGTAAGTTCAAGAAAGTTCAAGAAAGACAACGAAATTACTCAGTGGTAACGACTTTTAGCGTAAACCTGAGATACAAATATAGCATAACCATTAAGCATAATTGACTGGCCACGGTTGCTACTTGGCTATTGCCAAGGCAGTGGTAACTTAACAGAAAACCAACCGATTATGTTCGGTACTAGCATCATTTTCAATATGAAAGTAAAAGTGATCAAAATTTGAGTAATACCACACCAGGCCGTGTCCAAATGCTGATCAATCAAGGAATGGGTGAACAAATGGCCCAGGTTCTGCACCAAGTGCCTTTTTGATAGACATTTCATTAATTCATATCAAATCATGCGTACATTTGTTTTCAGATATGGGGTTGAAGCATATCCGGTACGATATTTGATCACCCGGATCTGCCTAACGAAAACTTGTTCAAAAATAGTAATATGTATTTTATTGGCGCCTAATATGATTTAGCAGAACTCCATTGCCAAATGTTCCATAGATATAACACAAGCAATTATTACTGAAAAACTTATCAGTTTATCAGCACTATAATTTTACATAATCAACTTCCTCATTACCCGACAAACTCAAAAACAATCATCAACTTACTTCTACTTTCCGGAAAAGTTTCCTCCACCAGACGATCGAAAGGATTCGGTGAATAGCCATGGTGATAGATTGTACTCCAGGTGCGTGTGAACCTAATCCGAATGTCGTTGGTTCTAAGCGTTGTTTTGAGCGTTTCAGCCACTGCATCATACTCGGCGTTATCTGATGCACGATAGAAGAAAGTAACCTAATGAATGGCAGAAACCAAGATAATTAAATTACAATCGAGTCACACGATACTCCCCTTCGCTACACCTTCCATTCGAAGATGTCGGAAGCGAGTGTAGCCTTTTTGCATTCCTCACCTGAGTCCAATTGTAACCAATCAGAAGCGAAACAACCGACTTCGATATCTGCAAGTCAGGCGGTCTGGTTCTAGCAAATGTAGGAAAATGCTTTTTATTTGAAGTTTCGTTGTGCGTACAAAACTGTAACAGGGGATTCACGAGTATGAATATTTCAGCATCTAACACGGAAGCCAGGAACAAACGCAAGAAGAATAAATTAAAACCAAAAAAGTATACTTACTTACATAAGAAATCATGGGTAAATTAAAGGCAGCCGCCATCCTGCCCTCGTGAACACAGGTTTCTTGTGGCCCTATATAGCCTATCACATCTTTTGTCCAGAGATCAGCCGTTTTCCTAATACTAGTTACCTCTTCGCCGTACGTTTCTGCCACCTCGAATTGAAGCTTGTGGCCATGCCGACTGAAGTAAATGTCGTTTACTTCATCAATGGCTAGAGTTATTGCACCCGATATTTGCAATCCTGAAAAGAGATAAAAAAGAAAGATAGTTAGGTCGATACAAATATTAAATTTATTTTATGTCCGACAGCTCTTGGAAAACACGAGGGGGGGGGGAATAAAAAAAAATAACAAGGAAATGAAAAAAAAGTCCAAAATGCGAATAATTGCATGAAAAATTTGGAATTTTAATGGAAAATGATAGCAAAGAATGTTTAGAGAAAGCATAGAATATGAATATTTGTTACATATTTATCCAGTAATGAACTTAGCACAAACTTTGTGAAATTAAAAAGTACTGGAACTTATTTCTGTGGAAATTTTGGTTTTTCTTTTTGGGAAAGTTTTTGCTGATGGGCTCTGAATTGTTGAATTCACCAACATTTTTTTTAAAGTACGGCTTGAGTTATAAGCTAAAACCGAAATTTGCTCTAGAAATAATGCAAAATAACGGGTTGAAAAGTTAGCAACAAGGTTGTCTTCTTTTTTGTTGCTGACAAAATTTTTCGGATCTTTTTCATTATTATCTCCGACAAAAACAAAGCTTTGTCGTTTGTTCGCTTTTGTCGCTTGTTTCGCATTCGCATTCCGGAAAAATTGATTCCCTGGCCATGCTACTTTTTAGCGACATAGATACAGCCTCGGATAAACCCGTAGAGAGGACGCTGAACTTACTCATGCAAGAAATATGCGTGGATCAGCTGCGGGGGTTGTAAGGAGGTCATTTTGACTCATGCACGGCGGTTGTTGCCTGGGCACTTCCCAATCCTTACACGATCTGAGATGTCTTATCAGGTGTCTGGTTGCAGATTTTGGTTTACCTTGCTCCAAGGTACGATACACTGAAAACAACTTTGCTTTTTGAGAATTACAGTTCCACTTGTTTTATGAAAAATAAAACATTCTTCCAAACAAGTTCTAAAATAAATCTCTATTACTTAGCTAATCAAAGTTACACAATAAATAGGCTATACGGCATTAGTATTGGATTCTTTCTCAGCACCCATGTACATGTGGCATTCATTAAGTTAGCTCAATTCTCACACACCCACTCTTGTGTTCTGAGCACCTTTTAGGGTACATGGGGCCAACGTTAAGGATCTACTATCTCCTATCGACTTTGTTTATTTGGGGTTTTGCAGCCAGGCGATCCTGGGTCTGCCTCTACTGCGATGTCCTGCCGGATTCCAGCGCTTGCTTAAAGACTTCGTCTTTGCTCTTACGTTGTCTGTTGCCAGCCTACGCCTACGCCCATTCACTCGATGGCATCGTCGATGGGGCTCAGCATTCGGGATCCAGTTGTGAGTCCACCAGGCCCGAGCTGTAAATCATAGATATCGGGTGATGAATACTTGAAATCTATGTGATCTCTGCCAATACGCACCAAGTCTTACTGGCGTATAACATCACAGATTTCACGTTAGACTTGAGTAATCGAGGTTTGGTGCATTGCCTGGACAGATTGGATCTCCATGTTCTATGTGATCTTGGTCCGTCGCCCGACGTGTCGACTTTCTCCACTGTTTGCCCGGCTACCGTGGAGTTGGAGTTGTTCACATCAAATGATTTGGTCTTGTTGACGTTGATGAGTTGGAGCATAGGACCAGGTCATTCAGTTGACTCTACTTGATAGAGCGCTGTGGCGTTAGTAGAGCAGTATCACGATCTCGTTCGATTGATCTATGGAGGTAGACTGCTAGTGAGGACCATGATTTCGTCGACTCAAATATTGCTTCTTTTACACAAACAACTTATTAGAAAGAAAGCCTAGACTTGAAATTGTGTGATTGAATCAAATTTATGTTCATAAATACTGTATGTTTGCTGGAAAACGCAAATATTGTTGAGGGTGCCAACAACTGTCGCACCCTGCCGATGCCGTATTCTACCCTAGTTACCAATTCATATTTTCTAATATTCATGGAAAAATACGTGACAGCACAATAGAACTGCTATCGACAACGCGGCTTTGCCGACTCAGATCTCTATTTAATTATGAGTTAGTTCATAATACCTAATATTCTGGCTATAACTTGTATGGACATTTTCAATACAAAACAATGGGAGAGCAAGTCAAGTGCAACTTGTTGCAATACATCGGTTAGAGACAAATGCCCGTAAAATGAGAGAGTTTTGCATTTATAAAATAATATTTTGGCCATAACTTCTGAACCCATAGTCCGAAATGACACATTTCTAATAGGAAACAATGAAATAGGATTTCCCGATCAATACAACATGTTGTAATTTAAAAGGTTAAGACTAAGTGTCCTAAAAGAAACTGAATTTTTAAAACACATTTTACGAATGAAAAATGAGTCTCCCTCTTATAAAAAGTTTGTTTTTTGTAAAAAAAAATAATATATTGGCCAACAATTCCTAGCCCAGAGTCTGATCAGCCCAATCTCCAATAGAAAACAATGGGAGATATAGCCTTTACGTATACTCAGAGCCCGTTCTCATTCGCATCCTAGTCGAATGCATCTTGTTGTGAACAAATGGGTTAAAGGTAAGTGCGAAAAAAGTAAGCTAAACTTTTTTACGCGTTTTTGGTTTAAAAAAAATGTATTTTGGTCATAACTTCCAACCCCATAGTGCGATCTATCCAAAAACAATGGGACAGGATTCCCATTCGAATGAAACTTATCGTGAGCAAATCGGTTGAGGATAAGTGCCCAAGGTGAGTTATGTTTCTAGGGATACTCATTTTTTCCCTAGAGAGGCGTGAGTAAGGAAGGTTTTTTTTTCCAAAATATAGTAAAATATACTTTACATGACATATTTCAATGTGAGAACAACACTTACAGGTCCAAAAAATGTTTTATAAAATTATTCTAGCATTGACTATACTTTGTGTGAACAATATGTTTCTTCTGTACATCCCTAGCGACTCCAAAATGACATCTATGACAGATGAAAGATAATACGCAAATTTTGCCGAAGAAAACTACGAAAACCCGTTCCAATAGAAACCCGTCATGTCCATGCAAGTTCGTAAAAGCCATATGTACTATATTCCACTCAGTTTTGCCTAAGCCAGATGTTCTAGGTTCTCCAAACTGTTCTGGAGTTTGGATCAATTGGTCTACCAGGTCAACTGCGCTCGATAGCTATCTGAAATCGACCAGCCATGCCCATACAAGTCTATAGAGCCCACGCGTATGATTCACAGCTAAGATATACCCACACCCAGATATTCAAGGCTCTCCATTGTGTTCTGGAGTTTGGATCAATTGATCTACCAGGTCAACTACGCTCGATAGCTATCTGAAATCGACCAGTCATGTCCATACAAGTCCGTAGAGCCCATGCGTATGATTTGCAGGTCAGATATACCCACACCAGATGTTCTAGGCTCTCCAAACTGTTCTGGAGTTTGGATCAATTGGTCTACCAGGTCAACTGCGCTCGATAGCTATCCGAAATCGATCAGTCATGTTCATACTAGTCCGTAGAGCCCACGTGTATAATTTGCAGGTCAGATATACCCAAACCAGATGTTCTAGGCTCTCCAATGTGTTCTGGAGTTTGGATCAATTAGTCTACGAGGTTAACTACGCTCGATAGCTATCTGAAATCGACCAGTCATGTCCATACAAGTCTGCAGAGCCCATGCGTATGATTTGCAGCTCAGATATACCCAAACCAGATGTTTTAAGCTCTCCAATATGTTCTGGAGTTTGGATCAATTGGTCTACCATGTCAACTGCACTCGATAACTATCCGAAATCGATTAGTCATGTTCATACAAATCCGTAGAGCCCACGCGTATAATTTGCAGCTCAGATATATCCAAACCAGATGTTCTAGGCTCTCCAATGTGTTCTGGAGTTTGGGTCAATTGGTCTACCATAGCAACTACGCTCGATAGCTATCTGAAATCAACCAGTCATGTCCATACAAGTCCGTAGAGCCCATGCGTATGATTTGCAGCTCAGATATACCCACACCAGATGTTCTAGGCTCTCCAATGTATTCTGGAGTTTGAATCAATTAGTCTTACATGTCAACTATGCTCCATAGTTATCTGAAATCGACCAGTCATGCCCATACAAGTCCGTAGAGCCCATGCGTATGATTTGCAGGTCAGATATACCCACACCAGATGTTCTAGGCTCTCCAATGTGTTCTGGAGTTTGGATCAATTAGTCTACGAGGTTAACTACGCTCGATAGCTATCTGAAATCGACCAGTCATGTCCATACAAGTCCGCAGAGTCCATGCGTATGATTTGCAGCTCAGATATACCCAAACCAGATGTTTTAAGCTCTCCAATATGTTCTGGAGTTTGGATCAATTGGTCTACCATGTCAACTGCGCTCGATAACTATCCGAGATCGATTAGTCATGTTCATACAAGTCCGTAGAGCCCACGCGTATAATTTGCAGCTCAGATATATCCAAACCAGATGTTCTAGGCTCTCCAATGTGTTCTAGAGTTTGGATCAATAAGTCTTACATGTCAACTATGCTCGATAGTTATCTGAAATCGACCAGTCATGCCCATACAAGTTCGTAGAGCCTACGCGTATGATTTGCAGCTCAGATATACCCAAACCAGATATACTAGATTCTTCAAAATGTTCTGAAGTTTGGATCAATTGGTCTACCAGGTCAACGACGCTCGTTAGCTATCCAAAATCGACCAGTCATGCCCATACAAATCCGTAGAGCCCATGCATATGATTTACAACTCAGATATACCCAAACCAGATGTTCTAGGCTCTCCAAGCTGTTCTGGAATCAATTGGTCTACCAGGTCAACTGCGCTCGATAGCTATCCGAAAGGAGGACTTTCCGGAGGAATTCCAGGAGAAACTTCCGTAGGAACTTCTGGCGGAGCTTCCGGAGGAACTTCTTGAATCAATTGGTCTACCAGGTCAACTGCGCTCGATAGCTATCCGAAAGGAGGACTTTCCGGAGGAATTCCAGGAGAAACTTCCGTAGGAACTTCTGGCGGAGCTTCCGGAGGAACTTTTGGGGGAATCCCTGGTATAAATTTTGGAGGAATTGCAGGAGTAACTAAGTTTTCGGAGTGGCTTATAGTCGTGAATAATAGCGTTGACAATTTTATTTCATCGCCGACGTTTTGAAGCGGGGATGAGATGTAATCACCACCATGTAATCATCCTTTGGCTGCAAAACACCCCGTATAGTGTGTAACAAAATTAGTGTCGAAAAGTGTTCGAAGTGAACTATATTTGCAATGAGGCCAGAATTTATTTCCACTTATCAAGAGACAAAACTCCGTACGAATATTGCGGTAATTAACAAAATGACTGCCATTGAGCCGCGAAGACGATCCCATCCCCGGATCGATACGTCGGCGATGAAATAAAGTTGTCAACACCATTATTCACGAATGAAAGCCACTCCGAAAGTTGATCTACAAAATTTACAGTCGAAATTCATTCACTTCCTGGAGTAACTTCCGGAAGAATTCCTGGAAGAACTTCCGGAGCACTTCCTGAGGAACTTCCTGAGGAATTCCTGTAGGACTTTCCGGAGATATTCCTGGAGGAACTTCCGGGTGAATTCCTATTGGAACTTCCGAAGGTATTCGTGGAAGAACTTCTGTAAGAATTCGTGGAGGAACTTCCGGAGGAATTCCTGGATGAACTTCCGGAGGAATTCCTGGAGGAATCCAGCACACCATCCTCCCTGTGATCGAACACGGCATGCCAGTCTGGGAGAGCTGCGCCAAAACTCATCATCTGAAACCCCATCGAGTTCAAACCAAATTCATGTGGATGATCATGAACACCCCACAAGGAAAAACTACATTGGTGGTCTATCATCTGATCGGGTAGTAAAAACTACAAGAGCGCATTGCTGAGTACAATGAGAGGTTCAGGGTACGTTGCGCCTTTTCAGACCAACCTGCTATTAGGGTGATAGTTCTATATTAGGTGATCAAAATCATCATGTAATGTGTACATGCAGTTAAGCTATAAAATTTCTCAAACAAATCGAAGCCTTTTCAAGGATTAAATGTAAAATTAGAGTTTTAATAATATTATCAAAATAACTTGGGAAAATAATATACCTAATACTTATACTCCAAGTAAGACAAAGGGCATGGTGGTGTAAAATAACGTAAATGTTAAATTCAAAAATTAAAGGTTGGAAAATCTAGGCTGTTTTTGGGGTGAATGCTTGTGGCAGAAGTATGCAATGAAATCTATTGGATGATGGGAAGAATATTAGAAACTACTTGTCAATTAGTTTTCCAAAAGAATAGAAGGAATGGAAATTTTGTACATATTTTTAAATGGAAAATATTGTTTGTTATTTCTGAAAAATTATGCTTTTAACATTGCAATTTTTATATCGAAATTAATTTGCAATAATATCTTTCTGATTTTTCAAAAATTCGGCCACTATTATGGAAATTTTTCATTTTTTAGGAAAATTTTATATTTTCTTTTTTGATATTACTCTGGTATCTTTATTGGCAATCTTATTTTTATAGAATATTTCTAATGTTCTGGCTTTCTTTCGAATAATTGTTCTACATATTCTATAGTACATATTGTAATATAGTCAGTACATAGTCATTATTTGTCACAATAAATCAATCAACTCTAAGTATTAGTTCGAACGGCATGACTTTCAATCGACTGTAGAGCATTAGGAAGCAAACTTTGTTTGAAAATTCTACAGCTATATTCGTGTCTGCTCTGCATACAATAGGTAACGACGGAACTCAATACTGAGTATCGATGAAGTGTCAATAAAATGAGTATTTCTGTCATTGGTTGACGTGCGTGACACATTGTCCATCACGTTTTAACAGATGAGCTACGAAATGGGGAGATTTATTTTTATTTTTGTTGGTCGTGCGTGTCCTCAAAGCAGCGAAACAATTTTTCCAATGGAAGGTTTTATGTGCTGGAAAAAAACGAGGGTTACAATATGTAATGAAAAGGCAGGTTCTTTCGTTCTTTGTTGACCTTTAATCCTGGGACATTGCTATCTCATCGCCTAGCGGTATTTTGTATTAGCCTAAAACTTTTTTTTACAACCAAGCATTAAAAACCAGAACATGATGGTTGGTGTGGTTTTCGTTGTTAAACACACATACCCCTACCATAACGTTAATTTAACTCAAAAATAGTTTTGCTCAAAACTTGATTTGGTTATCTCCCCGAAAATTTTAATGAAAAGAATCAACCGTAACTGAAAACCACAATCGTTTTATTCAGGTCATTTAACGCTGCTAGGCAAAACTTTCTCACCAGATATGAAGTTCCACAGAACGTTTCTGAGAATGAATTCATGCTGTTACCACATAACGAACCCAAACTCACTTCACCAACTGTAAGTGAATTAAAACAATTAGCATCAGTCGCCCCTGAGGAAGTGTAATGACGAGTAAAGTCCCAACTAACTTTAAGTGATAAGTTAATGAATTAATTAACTTTATCTTGTTTCCCTGGAACGAACCGGAGCTCATTGTACGCGAATATAATGATTGATAGAATGCACTCGAGCTGTGAGCAACTACATATTATCCTGTTAGCAAACCACATTTCGCAATAATATGAGATAAACAAACAAGGGATAACCCTTGGGAAGTATACTTTATCTCATAGTTTTCAGCTTCCCTCATTTATTTGCGCGAGAAACACCATTCGAAATAGCATCGCCTCATTCATCTCTAGTTGTCAGAAGTTGTTTCGCCTAAGAGAAAAATTTAATTAGACAAGTGCGAGCCAACGTCGAGCTCTGAGTACATTAAGTGAGGGAGACTGTTTTACTGGAAAGCTCCTACGAAGCCGAGGAGCGTTGGTACGGTTCGATATGTAACAAGAAGCTTGCAACGTACAGAAGCTATCAATATAATGAAAGACGACGACTAAAATGATAAGGAAGACACCCTATGCCATGTTTTAGCCATTATTTTGGAAACGTTAGCTAGGGGAGAAAACTCTTTTTCTCGTGTGAAATGGGGAAACCCGGTGCTGGAATGTGTGCCGAATAATAATGCCAGCACAAGAGTTACGGAACATTAGCTCATAATTCATCAGGGTTCCTCTTTCGGGCGAAACATTTCTTATGGTGGCTCGTACTGTTGAAAGCTAATATGAGGCTATTATGACGAAGTGCAGTTTCGGTTCAGAACTTTCTTGCCAAACGAGATTGATCAAATTACGCGCACACTTTAAAACATAATTCAGATTTTCGTTACATATAATTTTCGGGCTTCATATAAGTAATACTCTTTATTCCTTCCTTCGTTTAGCATGACAATCCGACAGAAAATTTGGACTGTCTTCGACAGTGTTCTTTGAAGCTGCCTTAAATATTACTTGCTTTCCATATTCCTATATTCTTAATATTCTATTTTCTCGCAAAAGCTGGATAATCGCTGGATAATGAATTTTTCGAACGACCATCGCATTTGATATTGCTCGAGAGTCGAGATTCCAACCAAGCGCCAACAAAAACTGTCATATTTGTCGCCCAACTATAAGTGTTGCAGTTCTTATCATTCACTAATCGAACCGAGTGATCTTATATCCAATACCATTCTACACCCTAATGGATATTCTATAATAAGTTATTTAAATTGACATGAAGAAATTTCCTCCACGAATTAAGTATCAATGAACAGTACACAAATGGTTGCAAGATGCTTTAGCGAAACCCTGATAGACCATTATGACTAAATGCAATTGGCCCAACTTCGGAAATACTGCGCTGGATTTGCATAAAGATGCGCTTATCTGCTTTTGTAAACAGAGATTCAAACGTCGATTTGACGAATCTGTTAGCACTCCCACGCAAACCAACACCATTAATACGTAGGTGAACTATTGCAAGAGGGTGCTATCAGATGGGTCAAATCGTCGATTTAGATTTGGATTGGATTTGGATTGGATTTGGATTGGATTTGGATTGGATTTGGATTGGATTTGGATTGGATTTGGATTGGATTTGGATTGGATTTGGATTGGGATTGGATTGGGATTGGGTTTGGATTGGGTTGGGTTTGGTTTGGGTTTGGAGTGGATTTGGGTTGGTTTGGGTTGGTTGGATTGGTTTGGATTGGTTTGGATTGGTTTGGATTGGTTTGGATTGGTTTGGATTGGTTTGGATTGGTTTGGATTGGTTTGGATTGGTTTGGATTGGTTTGGATTGGTTTGGTTTGGATTTGGATTGGTTTGGATTGGTTTGGATTGGTTTGGATTGGTTTGGATTGGTTTGGTTGGTTTGGATTGGTTTGGATTGGTTTGGATTGGTTTGGTTGGTTTGGATTGGTTTGGATTGGTTTGGATTGGTTTGGATTGGTTTGGTTGGTTTGGATTGGTTTGGATTGGTTTGGATTGGTTTGGTTGGTTTGGATTGGTTTGGATTGGTTTGGATTGGTTTGGATTGGTTTGGATTGGTTTGGTTGGTTTGGATTGGTTTGGATTGGTTTGGATTGGTTTGGATTGGTTTGGATTGGTTTGGATTGGTTTGGATTGGTTTGGATTGGTTTGGTTGGATTTGGATTGGTTTGGATTGGTTTGGATTGGTTTGGATTGGTTTGGATTGGTTTGGATTGGTTTGGATTGGTTTGGATTGGTTTGGTTGGTTTGGATTGGTTTGGATTGGTTTGGTTGGTTGGATTGGTTTGGATTGGTTTGGATTGGTTTGGATTGGTTTGGATTGGTTTGGATTGGTTTGGATTGGTTTGGATTGGTTTGGATTGGTTTGGATTGGTTTGGATTGGTTTGGATTGGTTTGGATTGGTTTGGATTGGTTTGGATTGGTTTGGATTGGTTTGGATTGGTTTGGATTGGTTTGGATTGGTTTGGTTGGTTTGGATTGGTTTGGATTGGTTTGGATTGGTTTGGATTGGTTTGGATTGGTTTGGATTGGTTTGGATTGGTTTGGATTGGTTTGGATTGGTTTGGATTGGTTTGGATTGGTTTGGATTGGATTTGGATTGGTTTGGATTGGTTTGGATTGGTTTGGATTGGTTTGGATTGGTTTGGATTGGTTTGGATTGGTTTGGATTGGTTTGGATTGGTTTGGATTGGTTTGGATTGGATTTGGATTGGTTTGGATTGGTTTGGATTGGTTTGGATTGGTTTGGATTGGTTTGGATTGGTTGGATTGGTTTGGATTGGTTTGGATTGGTTTGGATTGGTTTGGATTGGTTTGGATTGGTTTGGATTGGTTTGGATTGGTTTGGTTGGTTTGGTTGGTTTGGGTTGGTTTGGATTGGTTTGGATTGGTTTGGTTGGTTTGGATTGGTTTGGATTGGTTTGGATTGGTTTGGATTGGTTTGGATTGGTTTGGATTGGTTTGGATTGGTTTGGATTGGTTTGGATTGGTTTGGATTGGTTTGGATTGGTTTGGATTGGTTTGGATTGGTTTGGATTGGTTTGGATTGGTTTGGATTGGTTTGGATTGGTTTGGATTGGTTTGGATTGGTTTGGGATTGGTTTGGTTGGTTTGGATTGGTTTGGATTGGTTTGGATTGGTTTGGATTGGTTTGGATTGGTTTGGATTGGTTTGGATTGGTTTGGATTGGTTTGGATTGGTTTGGATTGGTTTGGATTGGTTTGGATTGGTTTGGATTGGTTTGGATTGGTTTGGATTGGTTTGGATTGGTTTGGATTGGTTTGGATTGGTTTGGATTGGTTTGGATTGGTTTGGATTGGTTTGGATTGGTTTGGATTGGTTTGGATTGGTTTGGATTGGTTTGGATTGGTTTGGATTGGTTTGGATTGGTTTGGATTGGTTTGGATTGGTTTGGTTGGTTTGGATTGGTTTGGATTGGTTTGGATTGGTTTGGATTGGTTTGGATTGGTTTGGATTGGTTTGGATTGGTTTGGATTGGTTTGGATTGGTTTGGATTGGTTTGGTTGGTTTGGATTGGTTTGGATTGGATCTGGATTGGTTTGGATTGGTTTGGATTGGTTTGGATTGGTTTGGATTGGTTTGGATTGGTTTGGATTGGTTTGGATTGGTTTGGATTGGTTTGGATTGGTTTGGATTGGTTTGGATTGGTTTGGTTGGTTTGGATTGGTTTGGATTGGTTTGGATTGGTTTGGATTGGTTTGGTTGGATCTGGATTGGTTTGGATTGGTTTGGATTGGTTTGGATTGGTTTGGATTGGTTTGGATTGGTTTGGATTGGTTTGGATTGGTTTGGATTGGATTGGATTGGTTTGGTTGGTTTCGATTGGTTCGATTGGTTCGATTGGTTTGGATAGATTTGGATTGGTTTGGATTGGTTTGGTTGGTTTGGTTTGATTTGGATTGGTTTGGATTGGTTTGGATTGGTTGGATTGGTTGGTTGGATTGGTTGGTTTGGTTGGTTTGGATTGGTTTGGTTGGTTGGATTGGTTTGGATTGGTTTGGATTGGTTTGGATTGGTTTGGATTGGTTGGATTGGTTTGGATTGGTTTGGATTGGTTTGGATTGGTTTGGATTGGTTTGGATTGGTTTGGATTGGTTTGGATTGGTTTGGATTGGTTTGGTTGGTTTGGATTGGTTTGGATTGGTTTGGATTGGTTGGTTTGGATTGGTTTGGATTGGTTTGGATTGGTTTGGATTGGTTTGGATTGGTTTGGATTGGTTTGGATTGGTTTGGATTGGTTTGGATTGGTTTGGATTGGTTTGGATTGGTTTGGATTGGTTTGGATTGGTTTGGATTGGTTGGTTGGATTGGTTTGGATTGGTTTGGATTGGTTTGGATTGGTTTGGATTGGTTTGGATTGGTTTGGATTGGTTTGGATTGGTTTGGATTGGTTTGGTTGGTTTGGATTGGTTTGGTTGGTTTGGATTGGTTTGGATTGGTTTGGATTGGTTTGGATTGGTTTGGATTGGTTTGGATTGGTTTGGATTGGTTTGGATTGGTTTGGATTGGTTTGGATTGGTTTGGATTGGTTTGGATTGGTTTGGATTGGTTTGGATTGGTTTGGATTGGTTTGGATTGGTTTGGATTGGTTTGGATTGGTTTGGATTGGTTTGGATTGGTTTGGATTGGTTTGGATTGGTTTGGATTGGTTTGGATTGGTTTGGATTGGTTTGGATTGGTTTGGATTGGTTTGGTTGGTTTGGATTGGTTTGGATTGGTTTGGATTGGTTTGGATTGGTTTGGATTGGTTTGGATTGGTTTGGATTGGTTTGGATTGGTTTGGATTGGTTTGGATTGGTTTGGATTGGTTTGGATTGGTTTGGATTGGTTTGGTTTGGATTGGTTTGGTTGGTTTGGATTGGTTTGGATTGGTTTGGATTGGTTTGGATTGGTTTGGATTGGTTTGGATTGGTTTGGATTGGTTTGGATTGGTTTGGATTGGTTTGGATTGGTTTGGATTGGTTTGGTTGGTTTGGATTGGATTTGGATTGGTTTGGTTGGTTTGGATTGGTTTGGATTGGTTTGGATTGGTTTGGATTGGTTTGGATTGGTTTGGATTGGTTTGGTTGGTTTGGATTGGTTTGGATTGGTTTGGATTGGTTTGGATTGGTTTGGATTGGTTTGGTTGGTTTGGATTGGTTTGGATTGGTTTGGATTGGTTTGGATTGGTTTGGATTGGTTTGGATTGGTTTGGATTGGTTTGGTTTGGTTTGGTTGGATTGGTTTGGTTGGTTTGGATTGGTTTGGATTGGTTTGGTTGGTTGGTTTGGATTGGTTTGGATTGGTTTGGATTGGTTTGGATTGGTTTGGATTGGTTTGGATTGGTTTGGATTGGTTTGGATTGGTTTGGATTGGTTTGGATTGGTTTGGATTGGTTTGGATTGGTTTGGATTGGTTTGGATTGGTTTGGATTGGTTTGGTTTGGTTTGGAGTTGGTTTGGATTTGGATTGGATTTGGATTGGATTTGGATTTGGATTGGATTTGGATTGGATTTGAATTGGATTTGGATTGGATTTGGATTGGATTGGATTTGGATTGGATTGGATTTGGATTTGGATTTGGATTGGATTTGGATTGGATTTGGATTGGATTTAGATTGGATTTGGATTGGATTGAGATTGGATTTGGACCTATCCGATATATCAAGCAAATCTCCGTTCATCGGTCATGCATCTTGTGAAGTAGTTTGCCAACCGGCAAATATGCCGGAACATTAAAACCAAGCCGATCTACCGGTTAACTATAGATCGAGTGAAGCGCATTGATATTCTCCACAGATTAATAATCATAATCCTAATTGAATTCAATTCCTAATCTTATCTCATGGTCATGCTAAAGGGTTATGACGAAAATGTATTTTTAATATGTTTTTCTATTGTTTTCCAACGAAACAGTTCGGAAAGCACGAGAAGAAAATTGTTTTCGTATGTACCGCTAAGGAAATGAACAGCGTGAAGATGTGATTTTTATTTCTACATTATGGGAACTTTCGCATTATATATTTTCCTAATGTTTATCTGTATCTAATGCTGAAAACCTAATAACCGTGAGCCATCTAACTCGTCCAGCTGAAATAAAAATCGGTCGAAGTTAGAATAGCTTCCATGAAGAATATATAAAAGTTTTAATGACCGGCTACTCTTCACCTCGCAAGACGATGGATGATTCACATCTAGGGCAACACGTTCAGTCTATTGACTGGAAATGCATCTCAATTCTTGCTTATCCACAATATCCATTACACAATCCTCTACTTCGAACTACATGCCTTCGAATAGCTAACCAACCTTGAATTTTATTACTGTTTTCCTACGATTGAGTAATCTGTTACAAGCTGGAATTGTGTTAAAATACACTCGTAAATAGTTTGGTGTCCAGCCTATCCATCTGATGAGATAACAATTGTATACAAACATCAATTCTAACTAGCAGATATCAATAACCATTCAAAATAAACCCACCCAAAAACTCTTGTAAGTGATACACAAATTGATAAAATAAACTCACCTGGTCTTGCATATTCTCGATCTCCCGGCCGTCGCTGCGATCCAGTGAGATAACCAACCGTAAATACATCGCCGCCTATCATCACCGTGAAACTGGTCAAAATTATCACAACGATTGCCACGAACATTAATTCACACCCAGCATCGGGAGAACTGTAGCGTTTGCACTTATGATTGCTGTTGTAATGTTGACTCGGCCAACTGTCGCTTCCAAAAGCAACGCGATGATACTTTTCGGTTTCCCTTTCTTCTGCCTCATCGCAAGCTTCCTCAGCTGTTTTCGTTGGCACACTGCCGCTTTCCAGCTTCATACTATTTTCAATTATTACGTCTTATCACACAGCCAACCGCGGTAGGCCTTAACCCCCCAACGCAATGACACTCCACGAATTTCGAAATTGACACGTGCACCTCCGGAACCATGCACTAAATTTAACATTTTATGGCAACCACACATTTTTCGTATGTATCATACCGACGCAAGCGGCCTTCTTCTGTAGCTGAAATCAATCACTGAGCATTTCCGCAGAGTGCGTTCGGCATTTTTTCTAAGACATGACAATTTAATGTGACTTTAATTGGAACCAGCTCCACCACACCTGTAGCCATTGGCACTATTTCCAACAAGCATTTTCCTTCGCACGTAATTTATTTGATCGATTTGATATAATTTTAATTAATTTTGCACTACCACTCATTGCACTGCCAACTTCAATGCATACATAAACTCAACACACCACCGGTGTGGTAGCCTCGAGGCCAGTTAAACTCTGTATCAATTCCAGTCGAGCGCACAGACTCGTTGATGTCACGGCGAGCAAGGGCGAAACACCTGAAACAAGATAACATAAAAGATTTTTTGTTGAATTAATTTGCGGTGACAATGTGGAGCAATAATGTAAAAATTATACTCAATTGACTAGGTTCTCATTTTCTTAAGGTTCGCTTCTTGTTAATGTTATTTAATCGTATTCATAAGCGGATCGAAGAAATGTTGCGAGTTGCATCATGCATCATCCACGGGGACAGCAGAGACTATGTCCAAAGGGTTGGACGATCCCTCCCCAGGACAACTGCGAGTAGTGATGCCTGCCTAGGATGTGGTGAGATTTGACAGTGGGTTCTGTTGAACTTCTATAAAAGCTACGCCAAAGCGACCGTGTGCCGCTCAAAGCGCACAAGCCCAAGTCCTGGTGTTAGGTGGGACGCTAAACGGACCTGACACGACGGCCCTCAGACGCGACATATGTTTACATATGGATGACATTTACAGATGTGCTCGACTTGCGATTTAGTATGATTATAAAATACAGAAAATATAAAAAAAAATAGCTGATGAGCTGAATTGTAGCAACTACCGTTGAACGCCGTCTACAGTTGGAGTAGTTCGAGTTACAGGAGCATTCTCAAGTCCCTTCAAAACACGCAGAGCGCTACGGCAAGGTGATGATCTTTCGTGCCTGCTATTGAACTATTGGAGGTTGTAATACGAAAGTTCCTGCCTTTAAACAAGTGGTACGGTTTTAACGAATTACGCTATTTGGATTCGCGACAACATCGATATTATGACACGTAACTTTGAGAAGATGGAGGACGCCTACAACAGATTAAAGAGGGAAGCTAAGCGGATCGGACTAGTCATCAACACGTCGAAGAACACGATCGGAAGATTAACAAGAGCCATTCACCACGAGTTTTATCTGTAGTGAGGTGTACTTGGGCTCACTGGTGACGGGCAAAAAAAACTAATACCAGCAGAAAAATTCAGAAACGCATCATGGCTGAAAATCGTACGTACTTTAGGTTGGACTCCGCAAGACGCTACGATCTAATAGTATTCGCCGCCATACCAAACTGACTATCTTCAAAACGCTCATAAGACTGATAGTCCTCTACGGGACCTGAACGATGCTGTGGAGGACCAACGCACACTAGGAGTTTTCGAAAAAAAAGTGCTGCGTACTATCTATGGTGGGATGCAGATGGCGGATGGTACGTGCAGGAGGCGAATGAACCACGAGCTACGTCAGCTTTTAGGAAAAGCATCCATCGTTCACACCGCGAAAATCGGACGACTGCTGTGTGCCGGGTACGTACCTAGAATGTCGGACAATAGGCGAGGTGCGCAGAGAGCAAGGTTTTCGATCAGGTGAAAGACGATTTGCGAACCCTCCGTAGACTGTGTGGTTGGCGACGAGAAGTGATGGACGACTTTTAAGAGAATATATAAATAAAGGCATCATCCACAGTAGCACAGCAATTAAATAATAACCAAAGTCAAATCTAGGATACACGCCCATGAATAACAAACTTAGCTAATAAGTCTTGTTCTCTAACATCTAACGTGTATATTTTTTTTATTAATCCATTAATTGGCAAAAACGTCAGGCTTGTATGGAAACTTAAGACACGAGTAAACATCTGACCATTGATGACAGACTATTTAAAAACAACTTTTGCACACTTTGAACAATTGCAAAAGCGATCGTAGAAACGATATAAACGCGTTTCGTGTGTTGTGTAAAAATAAATGTAAAATGGTAAATTATACAGTTAAAGAAAGAGCATTCAGTGTTAAAATATTAAAGGCCAAACCGCTAGATTTTATCTTATTTTTGTTAATGGTCATATTTATCAGGTTAAAGACACAATAAACTGTGTGACCTACACATCTAATTATTTAACCTCTTTCGAAAGTATCCGATCAACAAACCGATAGAGGAGAAACTTGTACCCATATTCCAATCCCACATGGATAAGCATCTAACAGCAAATGAAGTATGTAACCCTCACATGTGGTCCTTGGATTGGGTGTGCCGTGCAAATTTGTTGCACTCGTAAAAAAAAACTTCAACCTTTCGCTATTTTTTCCTCTCACGCGACCAACTGTCTGCCCCTAATTAAAACATCTCATTATCGAATACGGCTTATTCTGCATCCCGTTGTAACCTTATAGGTTTGTTGACATAACCCGCACTGTGTGAGAGTGTAGAAAAAAAAACCAACCAAACCAGACAGCCGATGTGGCTGACGGCGGTAGCGCTTTACGCCTCCTAACTGAACGGGCATGACTAATCGAGAGCGCTAACAGCTGGAAGACAAAACTGGTGTGTGAATGCACGAAGCAAATACGTCATCAGTTCCAAATGATTGAATCATTTGCAGCTTGCAGCCTTGAGAATGCGGTACAAACTACAAAGTGAGCATTTTACGATTGTACGACAATTCCCCGAAAACCAATTCCCCGAATGCAAATTCCCCGAATGTAATTTCCCCGAATGTAACAATTCCCCGAATGCAATTTCCCCGAATGTAACATTTCCCCGAATGGAACAATTCCCCGAAAACGTAGTACCTCTCACAAACTCATCTTCGCAATCGACTGTATGCGTCCGAAAAAAAAGCAGCGTTTAAAGATACGTTTAAGACACACTTAACCAGCGCAATATCCTTTGGTGAAGATGGGCGTGGCCAGGAGAAGTAATCCTCGCTTTCGTGATTTTTATCCTAGATTAAAATCAAGGATCACACCTTTCTTGATCACTGATAGCAATTTGAATAAGGATTTCAAAAGAAAAATATGACACTAGTGTCCAATCTACAAAGTACACCGTAACTGTGCTACGCTTAACAGCTCAATATACTTTCGTAGTAATAGATGTTCTTGATCCTCTAAGATGTGTTTTAAAATTATGAAAATATCAGGGTAGAATGATTTTCAAGGTGCTTTTTGATCTATAATAGTCGAACAACGGCTGTGTTTTTTTAAAAAGCAGAATCGCAAACGGCAATTCCGATTGAAAGCGTTTTTGGTATTTTTTTTATCTTCGAAATTAAACTACTGTCCTGTAAATACCTTCTTAAGAAGTTTGAGGCAATGGTTGATGTGAATCCTTTTAATCAAAAATATTGCGTTTGCCCGGACTGAAGGCAATGATGAATGTGATTCCTTCTTTAAAAAATAATACATTTGCTCGGACTAATGCAATGGTAAATGCGTCGCTTCTTTAGAGAATGTGTGAAATCCATTCTTCAAAAGAAATCATTTCGACGAAGTAAGGCAATGGTAGATGTGGTCCCTTCTTCAGAAATAGGCGTTAGCTCGAAATAATGCAAATATGAATGAATTGAGAATGATAATAAGGATTAATGTGCTCTCTTATTTTGATGCCCATTTGGCCAGAATAAGGAAAAAATATATAAGCAATATGTATTGAATGTATAATATTTTATCGAGAAACATTTTGCCGAATTCATTTTCTCAGAATAGCATTAGGCTTTTTTTCAGATTGTTCTAAAAATTGGCATAGCAGCGAAAGTGTAGCATAGCAGCAGTTTTGAAACATATAATTGCTCCATATCAACCCTTTATTATATCTGGCAAGCGCGCTCCTATAGTGAACGAATTATCTCCTCTTCTTGCCTTATTATGGACAGAGTTTATATAAAGAAGGCAATCTCCTCCATTAGCATTACATCGGGTAGACGGGATCATTTAAAGAAGGCACTGTCTCATTGATTCACTTTATTTCAGACAAACGAGTTCATTTAAAGAAGGGACTATCTATCCTCTTTGCCTTATACCGGGCAAATGTGTTCATTGGAGGAAGACTTTGTCATTTCCTTTTGTTTTAAACCGGGCAGATGAATTCATCATACCAAGGATACTAATACATTTAAATAAAGCAATATCTTTTCACTTCACCTAGGGCTTTTTTTTAACTTAGTGTTCAACTAGCATTTCCTCAGTTTTTGAAAGCTTTCCCGTGCCTACCAGTTGCATGAATGTGTGGAAAGTGCAAGGGACACACTGTGCTCAAAGAGCCGAAAATGCTTCTCACCCGGAAGCATCCTAAGCCGAACCAAGAATCGAACTCGCAACCTCCGGATCAGAAATCCTCCAATCGCTTTGTGCCGCATTAAAAAAAAAAAAAGAAGCATTCGGGGAAATATTACATTCGGTGAATTGTTTCATTCGGGGAATTGTTACATCCGGGGAAATGTTACATTCGAGGAATTGTTATTAGGGGAAATTGCATTCGGGGAAATTGCATTCGGGGAATTGGTTTTCGGGGAATTGTCGTACAATCGCATTTTACACTCATTCAGGTAAATATGTACTTCGGAATGTACGACATTCATTTTACATTTATGAATACTGGTGAAAATTAGTTTTATTTTGGGTGATTGCCCAAAAGTATCATGATTTTTTGCAAGCCAGACTTCAGTCGACTTAACCTTTATCTGTTTATAGATGCTCCGTTTTTACGTAGTTGCGTGGTCTGCTTCAGATGCGATGTCCGGTTGCCTCTTAGTAGTAAATACCAGTCCTGATCCCAATATGCTCGAGTCGCCCCTACTCTTCCGGGTAATCCTGCCTGGATACCTGATCGGCTCCTGATTAACTAGAGCGTTGATACACCTATGCCTGAAGTATTGTACAGCTCCAAAATCGTCGGTCTTGAGCGATGTTGCTTCAGTCTCCCCGAACATTTAGGTCCGATTCCACAGCGTACAACCAGCGTGTTCGACTGAAATATTGTGAACCGTATAAAAGACGGCAGACTTCAGAAGGCTGTTCACCTAGTGCGAATGTCGGAAGAAAGAATAGTGAAAACAATATTAAACAGAGAGCCGGTCTCTATCCAGTTTTCTGTTAATATTGTTTTTGCTATTCTTTCTTCCGACATTCACACTAAGTGAATAGCCCTCTGAGGTCTGCCGTCTTTTATGCGATTCGTGATAAACGCAATGTTCCATTTGAAAAATCACTTTAAAGCATTTTAAAAATATATTTAAAATTTATTTCAAAAAACTTAATACAGCTCGCGATGCAGGCGTTTGCGCAACACACTATTATATAGTTTCGCTCCAAGAATTGTACGTACAACTGTTCGCTCGAAACCCACAAAAGGTTCTCCGGTCTCCGGTCCGCATCTTTTAACGTTCATGATTCATGTCCACGAAGGGCCACTGTTAAGATCAGAGTTCTATACAGAGCAAATTTCGTATCCGTCTGCATGTGACGGAACGTAATGCAGTTTTAGTTACATGTACATAAGGCAGGTATGGTACCTATTGATTGACTTCATTGAGACACACCACGTCTTAGACCTACCACCCTTATTACCGTCAACAATTTACATAACTTAGCCCCATTATTTGATTTTTGGCATTGTATCTTGTACAAATCTATAGACTTCTAGTAAGGCTATTACAAATATTCAATAAAAATTATGTCCTACTGGTCTCCGAAAGGTCAAGGAGGGGGGGGGGGTATAATTTAAACCAAATATTAAAACAAATCAAAAACATTTTTAAAAAATCCTTGGATTTAAAATAAATTGAAACCCGTCAACATTTCCAAGAAGTTTAATTGTTGATATAAGGCCGTTACAAATATTTATTTAAAATTATGTCCTACTGGTCTCTGATAGTTCAAGAGGGTTATAAAAAATTAATATTAAAATGGAAAATGGAATAAAAAAAACTCCTCAGATTTGTTAAAGAATTATTTTAAAAATTTTAAAAATTATTCGATTTTTTTTATTGCCCCTCAAAAAATCTGAGTGGCGAAAGACTTATTTTTTAAATATTTATATCGGCCTAATGAGCATGAGCATTAGGACGAATTTTCTTCATAGTGCAAAACAATCGCTTGGCAACGGCAGATAGTTCAATCTTAACGATTCCGTTGGTAACAAAATAGAAGGCGCGCGTCGGAGGCAAACGCTGCAATAAATCTTCGGTTGGCACAGATTGCGTCGGTAGCGCTTCCGCTATAAATTATTGAATCGACTCACTTCGGCGAAAAGTGAAGTTTTCTCGAAAGATTTTGACATGCCTTCCGTGCAAATAAATTTTAGCAGCGTCTTCCTCTGATGCGCACTCGTGATTCTGCTATCGATGGCAACTATCTGCCGACGACAAACCACCCAATTTATTTCCAATAATGCGCGTTTTAATCGCAAACAGCAACAACTTGATTGCTACTCACGCCAGCATCAACCACTCGATGGATTTCCATAGAAATGCTAAAGACACCTGTCATGTGATTAGCGGAGAACGGCCCAAAATGTATCCATGGGGCAAAATGGCCTCCCTCATAAAATCACTCATATAATCTGTTGTAGTACATTTATGAACGAATATTACAATTCATAATTAGTTATCCATCATTGAGCTCCATTGGAAAAATCTAGCAAAATCCCTTCATATTCACTCAATTTTACCGATTTGCTATTCTTCAGCCACATCCGTAAGATTGTAGTTCAATCCATTAAGAAAATACAAACAACCATGCGTTCACCATCATTTTACATGCAATTGAGTCATTTTAGACCACCATTCGGGCGTTTTGCCCCAGGCCTATTTTTAAAACATTTTGACGTAGGACTTACGTCTTTCTTTACTATACTGGGTGTCATTTCAAAATATTCAAATCGACCGCGTTACGCTGTGTTGAAAGATTTTAAACGTTAATAGCGTTCGTCTCAGTGGACGAATTTCTGCGGTAAGCCCCTCAATCGACTGATTTCAAGTATGCCTTTCATGTCCATGCTTGATAAGACCCGAAAAACTTGTTTCAATAGGCATGAAACTGTTTTCAATGAAAAACATTGAGATCAAGGGAACCTATAAATATTAGACCTCTTCATGTTTTCAAAAAGTATCAAAAATTCAACCGGTCAGCTCAGAATCATAATTCTTATGGTAAAATAAGTCTCCTGTCAAATTTTCAGCTAATTCGGATAAAATTTTGAGGTGGCTCAAGTCAATTTAGTGTTTTTGGGCTATTTTCAACTTTGGAAAAAATCTAACAAGAGATATAAACGTCGAAAACTATCGCAACAACCTTCATACGGAAGCTTTGGGTGTGCTCTACAAGTCTTGTGAACATTGCGATTCGTTCCGTTCACGTTTATCTATGTTAAAGTGATTTTCAAGCTTTTAAGTGCATAAAAATAATGTTTCCCCCAAAAGTCGTTATTCTACAAAATTTTTGAATTTACGACAAATGATTGCTAATTTATTATATTATTGTTCCTCTTTTTTCCCTGAAAATTTAAGTAATAAAATTGTCACTGTGCGATTTATCGTTAAATTCTTAAAAATCAGAAGCTGAACATTTGTCATAAATTTGCACGTTAGGATTTCTTCAAATAAGTTGTTCGAACAAAACATAAACCAAATCATATGATATTTGATGCTTACAACAAACGACTTCCAAATTTTGTTAATTTCACCATATGTCTGCATGCTTTTAACATTGAGTGCATCGTAGTAACAAGTGAAATCGAAGCTTCTTTGTTTGAACAACTTGTTTAAAGAAATCTCAGCGTGCAAATTTATGACAAATGTTCAGCTTCCGATTTTTAAGAATTTAACGATAAATCGCACATTGACAATTATATTACTCAAATTTCCAGTGAAAAAAGAGGAATATTAATATAATAAACTAGCAATCATTTGTCGTAAATTCAAGAATTTTGTAGAATAACGACTTTTGGGGGAAACATTATTTTTATGCACTTAAAAGCTTGAAAATCACTTTAACATAGATAAACGTGAACGGAACGAATCGCAATGTTCACAAGACTTATAGAGTACACCCAAAGCTTCCGTATAGAGGTTGTTGCGATAGTTTTCGACGTTTGTATCTCTTGCTAGATTTTTTCCAAAAATGAAAATAGCCCAAAAACACTAAATCGACTTGAGCCACCTCGAAATTTTATCCGAATTAGCTGAAAATTTGACAGGAGACTTATTTTAGCATAAGAATTGTGATTCTGGGCTGACCGGTTGAATTTTTGATACTTTTTGAAAACATGAAGAGGTCTAATAAATATGGGTACCGCATAATTCTTGCATCATTCCATTACCACGTTCTGATTGGTGCAGACACCAGCGAATGAGCAGCCGCTGGGTCTGCCGAGAAGCCATAAAATAGCGCAACGCGATTTTTTCCTTTCATTCTGACCGGGACAAGCGAAGCAACCGCATCGTCGATTGAACAGCACTCACACCTTTTAGCAGGGAATGAAGTCTGCAGGGCATCGAAGCCACCTTCATCAGCCGAAACCTAGCCAGTACAGCAGCAGTCCACCCTACAGACCCGACGAAGCAGCAATGCTGAGCAGATACCGGCAGCAGCAGCAGAGTCGAGCCGAGACCGGCCGGCATTGGTGCTGAGCGGAGACAGGCTGAAGAAAAGCCACATGATGCATGTCCAAAAAACAAACGGTTCTTCAGAGAGCCAATAATAGAGATCAATATCAATGCTTTCAATACACTTCGGGATAGAAATTGTACTTGGGTGCCAAATCCAATATTCTAGAGATAAAATTTTATGCGTGATTTTCATAACTAGCGTCAAAACTAACAATGGATAATTTTTCTGTGGAAGAAGGACTTCGCTTGACCTTGCCTTTAAAGATTCATAAGATGTCCAAATCTCTCACATAATCTTATTTGGATAAAAAAACGAACAGTGGGTAATGTCTGTGACATAACCGCTAAGTGGACGTAGGACTTGACTTGATCATGCCTTTAAGATACATAATATGTCCAAATTTCTCACATCAACTATTTTGGATAAATAATTGGCGTTGCATACCATTCCTTGGCAAAATCTTCTCATCAAACCGACACAGAAATCAAATCTACCTCGAAAAAGAATCATCAAAAAAAATATAAACTATCAATCGATTTTTCATCAAATGTTGGATTTTTTTGCATTGATAAAAAAATATGTAGATAAACATTGTTTGATACTGACCGCACACAAAGAGAACGTGACTGAATGATCGTCCCATGTTACCAATTCTAAATCTTATCACACGAAATCCCATGTCCGGGTGTTTCCTTCCTTCTACTACTAACAATGTTGTCTCAGAAAAGAACACATACTTCCCACCTGAACTGCAATTCTAAGCTCGCTTGCCCGGCTTATTGGCCTGTATCTAGCGAAAAGTCCCGTTAGGAAATAGACGCCAGCAGCGAGCAACAAGCGTAAAAAAGAAGAAGCCTTTCTCGAACGCGTTGATGATGATTACGCTTTGGCTGACAAAGAAGCGGAATACAAGACACTAGCTGATTGGCCCACCAATTGGGAAGCAGAGAAGATTCAGAATAAGGTATAAAAGAAAAGTGCATTCGCTTGCAGAGCATTCAGTCTTTTTTATACCATCATTAGAAATTCGCGGTTATTTGAAAAGATCGTTTTCTTACTTTTTGCACTTAGCCCAAGCAAACAGCCTTTTTCAAGGCTCTAAGAGTTAAAAATAATTTTCTCCTTCAGTCGCTATCGCACGGATTAGAAGGCTCTTCAGTGGAAGGGCCGAGATACAGTCTACATCCCCTGCTGAGACAACTTGTGGTTTATTTCAGGCAGTCCTTCAGTGGGAAGGTTGCCACTGTCGAGGCTAATATTTCGTGACCGGACAGATACTTCCTGATTTTTTTTTGATGATTCTTTTTCGAGGTAGATTTGATTTCTGTGTCGGTTTGATGAGAAGATTTTGCCAAGGAATGGTAGGCAACGCCAATTATTTATCCAAAATAGTTGTTGTGAGAAATTTGGACATATTATGTATCTTAAAGGCATGATCAAGTCAAGTCCTACGTCCACTTAGCGGTTATGTCACAGACATTACCCACTGTTCGTTTTTTAAATGCCTTAGAAAGTCATGAAAACCTTATTGTTTTGAATAGGAGATCATTGTGAAATGTAGCTGGGTTTGCACCTAAACGTTGAAACGGTTGGGTATTTTTATTTGTATGGGCGAAAACATCGAAAAAGCTTAAGGGGTGCATTTTGGACCGTTCTCCCCTACATTTTTGCAGTGTCTCCATTCGAGCTTGTGCGTTTGTGATTCTGTTACCGCCAGAAACTTTCTGCGGATCCTTTGACCGCTCTCCGCTAACCGTGACACACACACAAAATTGATCGGATCGATCGCGGATTGATCGCGGAAAAACAGCTTTCTTGCAATCAATTAAAATGACCATCAGTCCCGCCTCTTCATCAATCGGTGTGGTGCAAATATTATGTGCAACCATAACATTCACCAATGGGGCGAGGCGTCTATACATAAAAACTCGTGCTTCGTTCGCGCGTCGCTTGCGTTCGAGTATTTATGGAGAGCGCAAACGACGCTCCGTCTGTAGCGGTGGGTGAGCGTGCATCGAAGCCTTCGAAGGTGATCGTCGGGCGTAGCGATCCCTGCGAAAACGGCTGTCGCAGCGATGGCGTTAGTGTCATCGATGATAGAGCGGCGGTGGCTGCTGATTGTAATTTGAGATATTGAAAATAAATCGGTTCTTTTCAGGATCACCATTATTTTGGAAAGAAAGTTAAGCTGAGTGGATTTTCCAAAGTGCCGTTGCCGTTCTTGGCGTTCAATCTAATTTATGTAGCAAGATTCTGAGTTCTGTTACTGGCTGTTTGTGACGCATTATTGAGAAGATTATAAATACAGGCATACCTCGATAGTACGTACACCTGCGTAATTTTAGTGTACGTACTATCGAAGCGTACGTACTATCGAAGCAAAAAAAATCCGGGCAAAACAATTTTTTTTGCTTTTTCGTTTATTTAGGAATAGCAGAATGTTCATAAAACCATCCGGAAGTCAAAATTTCGATAGAAGGCTCTGTATTCTAAGCATATTTGTATTTGATATAGTACACAAGGAACCAACAGAACCCAGATTTTTCTTGAAATAGTGCCTACATATAGTATTGAGCTAAATCATCGTCTTTGTACATGTGAGGCTTTTTCTACAAAATATGTACTGTTTTTAATGCTTTAGAACATCCATAAATTACGTGACATTTGCAGGAGTAATGTTTTAAATATATGTTACACATCGTACATGATTATGTATGTTACTACAAAAAGTGACGATTGGGGGTGGTGACGTATTTTATGGATTTTCTATAGATTTTATGGGAATAAAAAGCTTTAAGGTTGCCTATCACCGTCGTTGCGACTCTATTGACTCCAATGACGCTGCCTTACCAAAGCGACAAACTGCCAGCCATAGCAACAGTCGCATCGTGTTGGTTTGCAGGAACCTTGATTATGATTCGTAATTATATGAGTATTTAACACTAAGAGCTTGAGCTTGAGCTTGATTGACTGCTCGTAGTTGCTACTCCATTATGACCAGATCAGCTGTTCTTGCACAGGGAACCAACAGATGTTTGCTTGGGACTAGCACACATCTTCAATGTACAAGTACTGGTGATCTCATTTGTTAGGTCATACTGGCGCCTGCCACGTCAGAATGCAAGTCAATGTAGGGAAGGGGGAGGAAATGATGATGCAATCACTCGCCCACTGCAAGCCGAATATACCTCTGCACTTGCCACGAGTTCATGCGGAATTTGTCGGAATTTCTGGGTTAGGTTGGAGAGGCAGAGGTCCGTCTTGGTTAACGAGCTGCCAATGTGATAGATAGGAGAAGGTAACTGTTGGAATTTCTAATTGGATGTAGGAAACGAGCTCTATAGTTCATTTCCAATTCTAGCAGATTACTATTAGAATACTTAAGTCGAAGGTATAGGAATAGTAATGGAAACGGTATGGAAGTCCATTTCCAGTTCTAGCGATTGCTAGAACATGAGAAATAAAGAGAAAGATACAAAGTAGGAGAATGGAACGGACCTGGGATTGAACCCACGCCATATGACTACCAAGCCCGCTATATGAGTATTTAACACTGAGATGAGTAAAAAATCATTTGTATGAAAAAAATTTTACATGGGTGGAGGGAGGGGGGTAAAAAAACCCAGGAAAAATGCTAACGTAATATGTGTACGACCCCATAAAAACAACAAGGAAAATTTCGAAGATGTAAAAACGGGATAACATTCAATGTTATTTTAATATTCTCGTCTTTAGAATCGTGTTTACGCATCTCGTACACCAAGGTGTAACGAAAAGGCTAGATGTTCACTCAAAAAACGAAGTTTTGATGACAGGCTCGGAGGCCGACTTCCATATACCGACAGCTCGACGAATTGAGGTGATATCTGTCGATAAAGTTTTTAAATTTAAATTATTGGATGGCGATCTACTAAACACTCTACTAAAAGTTTGAAATTATTTCATAACTTTATTTGAAATTTGTTTGGAAATTTAAAAATATTTTCCTCTGAAAATTCCTTATGAACTTCATTTAAATAAAACTTCTTATTTTAGAATTTCTCCTAAATTTGTTTCCGATACTTTTCTAGGAATTCATCTGAAAATTTCTCCAGGGTCCATCCGGGATCCTCTCCTGCAGAACTTACAATAGGAAATCCAGCAGGAAATCCTTTGGGAACTCCTTTGAATACACCCACAAGAATTCCTTCGTAGTTCTTGAAGGAATTCCATGCAGAATAGCTTGAGAAATTTCTGTGGGGATTCCGATTCCCGGGGAATTCATGAAGAAATTTTCTGGGGAAAAGGGATTTCTGGAGAAATTCTTGAAGTAATTTCCGGGGAAATTCTTGATGAAATTGTTGGGAGAATTCATGGAGGAGTTTCTGAAAGAAAATTTGGGAGAGTTTCTAGAAGAATTTCCGAGGTAATTGCTGCTTACTCCTGGAAAAAAATCTCGGTAAATAATGAAGGATTTTTTTAGAAGATTTTTGTAGACATTTTAGAGGAGATACCCGCAGAAATTTTGAGAATTCCGGGTGTTTCTTCTGGGAGAATTACTTCAATAATTTCCAGAGGAATTTCAAGGTGAATTTCGGGAAGTATCTCCAAAAGAGTTTTAACGAAATGTTCGAAAGAATAGCTGGAGAAACCGCTAGATGAATTTTCAGTCGGATTTCTCAAGGAATTTCCGACAGAATTCCCGAAAAAAATTTTTGAACAATTTTTCGGGAAAGTTCTTGTAGCAATTTTTGAAGGAATTCCCAGGGCGTGAGTAAGAGATGTCTATCAAGCGCTTCTACGTGAGTTTATGAATAAATTCATAAGGAATTTCTGGAAGACCTCGAAGTAATTAATGAGAGATCTTGGTGGAATTTCTGGAGTAACTTCAGAGCGAATGCCAGGAAAAGTTTACATGGGAATTTCTGAATGATTTTATGGTGAAAGTTCTGAGAAAGGAGACGTGGAAATTTTTAACGCAGCAATTTAAGATGGAATTTTGAAAGATTTTTGAAAGGATTTACGGAGAAAATTCTGAAGTAATTCCTACGCGTTCTAGTCGAATTCTTGGAGAAACTTCTAGAAGACCTTCCGGAGGAATTCTTGGAGGAACTTCTGGAAGAACTTCTGAAGGAACTTCCAAAGGAATTCCTGGAGAAATTTCTGAAGGAACAACTTTCGGAGAGATTCCTGGAGGAACTTTTAGAGGAATACTTATAGGAACTTGCGGAGGAAGGCCTGGAGGAAATTGCCGAGGAAGAACTGAATGAACTTGCAGAGGAATTCCTTGGGGAACTTGCGGGGGGATTCCGGGGGGAACTTGCGGATAAATTCCTGAAGGAGCTTCTGGAGAGATTTTTGGGGGAACTTGGATAAATTTCCGAAGGAAATCCTGGAGAAACATAAATGCACTAAATTGATTTACGTCGCCGCAAATCACGAGCGGCATGACGCCGCCACTCCACTGCCGCTGGCTCTGGCTGAAGATGATCTGGCACGCCAATCTAATTTCAATCGGCGCACAGGTCTTGATTGAATATCAAGTGAAATCCTGTATGGAATTGTATGGAAGAACCCTTGGGAGAAACATCGGTTCCAGGATAAACTTCTTCTGGGATTCCAGTGAGACGTCTTAAAGGAATCTTAGAAGGAACTCCTGATTGAATTTCTAGTGGAATCTAGGGATGATTTTTTAAGGAACTCCTGGGAAAAAACTGAATCATTTTATGAAATAAATAACTGAAAAACATAACAAAATAAATAAAATAAAAATAACTAAAAAATAAATCTCTACTTCACGATGCATGCATAAAACACTCAAATGAACAACGTTGAATAACGTTGAAATTAACATTTTAAAGTCTGACTGAATTCGCCCTATAGTAGACCCCCTTGGGGTCCATGATAGGAAATTGCTTGCCTATAGTCGACACTTCATTTGATTTTCATGTTTCATTTCGGGACGTTCTTCTTCCCTATTATTGACCCCCAAAATATTTCTATAATGGACACTCTCGTGTTTATTTTTTATATAATTGTAAAAAATCATCTAATTTTACTTTCCATGGCATTTCCAATGCATGAAATCAAATCATAGGACTGTAAGGTAGGTTCTCCCGATGGAATTTCATAGCAAAATGTTTACATTGTGCTGTAATAATGCAAAAATGGCTGAAGGGTCCACTATTGGGCACTTTACCCTAGTCAACCAAAAAAATATCTTCATTTTAGTAACGCTGCTAATTTGCTTCTCAAGAAAAATGTTGTCACCAACAAGTGGATAGATTGGAACTAATCTTACTGTGGACAGAATTAAACAATTAAACATCTTGCCGCAAATTCATTTTTGAGAAACGCTATTCCCATGATGAATTTAATTTACTCCTCGGGGAAATGTTCTCTGGTCTATAAGGTGAATTAATACATGGGGACGGGTTCTAGAACTGGAACTAACTTCCTTGATAGATAAAATAATTCATAAACATAATAATCGTTCAATTAAGTGGATAGCTATTCTGCTTTCTAAGAAAATCATCTATACATCCATACCCATACAATTATGATAATATTTTTAGAGAATGTAATCAGCTGTTTCAGATGTTCCTTGAATTGTTTAAAATATTTAATAGAATGATGTGTGCTACGTGAGACTGTCAAACATTTATGAAACGCTACTTCTTTAAAGTACTGCAACTAAATTCGTTATAAGTTCACGATGGTGTTTAAATCAGATGTAAAATGATTACGTAGCCTTTATACGCTACCCCCACACATGTGTCATGATCAAAACATATTAAAATTTTAACTAAAATCGTACAGAAAATAGAACGTAAAAATTTTTTTTTGTGTGCGTACTATCGAGGGTACGCACTATCGAGGGTACGTACCATCGAGGTATGCCTGTATACCCAAGACGAACTTTCTTCAAAGTAACAAACATAATCGCTTGGCGCCGGTAGCGGAATCGGGGCCGTCTTACCGTCACGGCTGCCTGATGACGACTGACAACTTGTTCTTCTAGGAGGCATTTTTAGTGTCTTTATTAACGAGACTTTCAGCCCAAGGCTGGCTCGTCTCGTAGTCTCGGAGGAATTTCTCCAACGTTATCCGGATAAATGGCAACCGAACAATGCAGCGATCATTCTATACACGACATGGACATGGACAAACGGACATAATAGACTCACGATGAGTTGGACTGGTAACGACAACAATGAGTAATGGAAATCTAAAAATAAATTCTGTATTAATTCTGTACAGCATCAGATCTCGGTACAGGACCGGTTAAGTAACACAAATTTCCTAACAAATAAAGAATATCTTTTAAAGCTGTATTTCGTACAATACTGTTTTTAGGTGATGAACTTATATATTTTAGAATATTTTAGAAATCACTTTAATGAAGTTTTAAAAAATTATAGCAATTTTTGGATTGATGTTAACAGCACAAGCGAGATAGCATTTGGGACTCTGAAGCGCGCTCGTGTCGAACCGTGGGGCAAAAACGTCAAACATTCGTCGTTGATGAAGGTGCACAAAGGCCTGTATTTTTATGTGGTCCATTTTTACGCATTAAAAACTACGACATTTTAAAATAATGAACAAAATCAACACTTCCCGAGCAGCACATATCAGTCAAAACTGGCTGCAGCAACTTGATTGTGACCAAATCTGGTCACACATGGATTGCAGAAACCTACGTAAAACATGTGTGCTGTTAGGGTTCCTGAAATCCGTTCATCGTGGATTGATTTCGAATCAAAATAACATAAGTCGTACAGCTATTATAAGATTGAATGTTTGAAGGAAGGATAATTCACTGGCCACCATTGTAAATAGTTCAATGTTTTAATTTCAAAGCCTACTTTTCACTTAAATGTCCAAAAAGTTTATTGTCAAAGTGTCAAGTATAAATAGGATAAGATATTGTACTGCTCATAATAAAATCTACTCCTCCGCTCATTTTTAGTTACAACGAAAAATAAGCGCCAGAAAGTCGCCTAGGGGACGCACACTTATTACGTAAGCAATTTTCCTGGATTTTCGACCCAGATGTAAGATTTTTTTTGAACAAAGGAATTTTTATTTATATGAAGCGTAAGATACTGACCGATTACTTTGATATTTTTGAAAATTTGGCCGCCACATGGTGCATTGTGACGGTGAATGCTTTGATAGCACGTGCTAATTAGACTGCGGATAAATTTTGCAAATCTATGAGAGCCTTGGAAAATGATCACGAAAGTTGTCATTTTGTTGTACGGTACAATAAATGATTTATCAATTAATTAGTTCAAAATCCCTTTATTATGGATATAGATATCTCATACGGTGGAAGTATGGTCCGATAGTAGTCATAGTTTGATATTTTTAACCTCTATTGTTACCGATTTCGCAAAAATCCCTCAGCCACCCTCAGCATGGTCTTGCTTTGTAGCCGCGCGTCTTACCGCACGGCTAAGGAGGGCCCCTTTTATATGACGGCGACATTGATTATGGTGCTTAGGATATGTTGTTCATATGCCGGAAGAGCGTTAAGTGGAAACAATATTTCAGTTTAGATAGTGGAAGAGACCGTATGCTTCAGGTCAGTAAAGAATTTCCATTTTCACATAAAAATCACTCAAAAAAAGTAATTTTAAAACACTGTAGGCTTCGTGGTGCGCCGCGCACACTTTTTTCAGTTGAACAGAACTGGAAAGGATTAGCCCGGGATCTAATCCAGTGTGAAGGGATGCTCCATTCGACGTACATATATAGGCTCATCGAGGAAGAGCTGTAGCTCACCAAAGCTATTCGCATCTAAAACAATTATTAAAATAGCAAAAGTAGCCACGATTCATGCAAGTATGAAATCGTTCATAAATTACATCACGCTTTTCAGAAACCGAACTGCAGCGTTAATTTTCCTCTACAGCTCGTTACCTCCATTGAAGTACCACACTAAATTGCAACGACTCATAACAAAACGAGCGTCATGCGGCCATCAAACTATATTATTGTGCCATTACAGTCATGTAAACAGAACGGACCTCTTATCAATAGCTCAACTCTGTTTACTACCCATGACCGCGTTTTCATTGAAAAAAAATACACAAACTGTTCACATTTCTAAACAACCATCACACAAATGCTCCAATTTATAATCCGAATTCCATCTTTGCTTCAATTTCACCAGTAATGAATGACGTTTATCGCAAAACTGAACTCAATCGTAGGAGTATGTACCATGCATGAGGAAGATTATGAAACGAAGTGAGAATGTTCATCGATCTCCCCTAGCGTTTTATAGCAGAACTTTATTGGATCAACAAACACTATTGAATGGTGGCGCAAGTGAATCGGTCAGATGAAAATGTTTGTTAACGGCAGTAATAAATTATTTTTGTTTAAAACTACCGGGTGGGTGCTCGAGGAGGAAAATCATGAAAATCAAAGCTACCGATGGGTGGGTGTTGGAACCCGAGCAAAGTCTGATATCATAAATAGAGCAAATTGAAAAAAATATTTTGATGTCGACATCAAATTGAAATCATGATTTGTTTTCAAATTTTAAATTCGTGATTAATTACATATTTTGTTTTCATTTTGCTCTAGTAAACTGTATGATATGCAATCAAACTGATTACTTATTTTGTTAACAAAAAGCAACAACAAAATTAGTTTTCAATTTGCTTTCTTCGACAGCAGGAATAGTTTTCGATTTGATGTCACAGTAAGATTTTTCTGCTATAGATGTTTATATTTTTTACCGTTAAAACGACGGATATCAATCTGAGTTATCAAAATTAGGCGATTGCACAACAACAAAATTAGTTATCGATTTGCAATCAAGTGATGCTCGGAAAGTGTTACCCTTGTAATTATTGGTTTACGCAAATTTATTGACACGCATCCAAGGATGTTAACGATCATTCAGTAATTTGCGTTCGATCATTTAGTAGTTTGTCAATAACATATTCCAGAAGCTGAATTTCAAAATATGTTGTATGGTAGACTTTTAGTATGAAGGTTTTTCTACAACTCTGCCTAATGGTTCGTTGTTTGAATTCCACTAGTAACGGAGTTATAGCTATAGTTTCAGTAACTTAGACTAAATGATAACAATATTCCAATCATTTAGTTTGAGTTACTGTAACTAGCGCTCTAACTTCGTTATTAGTTGAATTCTAATAACGAACCATTAGGCGAAGTTGTAAAAAAACCTTCGCACTAGAAGTCCACCATACAACATATTTTGAAATTCAGGCTCTGGAATGTGTTATTAACAAACTACTAAATGATCGAAAGCAAATTACTGAATGATCGTTAACCTTCTTGCACGCATCATTAATGAATTTGTTAATACCTAGTAATAAATCAAGATGTAAAAACCGCATTGGATTTTAAGTATTTAATTATTAACGGGGACCAGTGGCGTAGCCAGAAAATTGGTCTGGGTAGGGGGTTTTCTGAACTTTTTTTTCATTTGAGAGGGTTCGAAAAAAAATTTCTTCTAAAAATTTTGTCTCTATGGGGGGGGGGGGTTATGTCTAAAACCACCCCAGTGGCTACGCCATTGACGGGGACAAAGAAACAAAATAAGTGTCATAAAAGAAATTTAAAAGGGGGTCCCGTAGCGTAGTTGGCTACACGTTCGCCTTTCAAGCGAATGGTCATGAAACAGAAACTAAAAGTACGATCCCTGGATCTCGATTTGATGTCACACTTAGATTTTTTCTGCTATAGATTTTGATCTTTTAACCGTTAAATCGACCAAAAGGATATCAACCTGAGTTATCAAAATTAGGCGATTTCACAACATCCAAATTAGTTATCGATATGCTCCGTTATTATATTCCGTTTCCTTCCTTCTTTTTTCCTTCTTCCTCCTGCCTCATTCTTTCTTATTTCTTCTTCCTTCTGCCTACTTCCTTTTTCCTTCTTCCTTTTTCCTTCTTCCTTTTTCCTTCTTTCTTCTTCTTCTTCTTTCTTCTTCCTTCTTCCTTCTTCCAACTTCCGTCTTCCTTCTGCCTTCTTCATTCTTCATTCTTCCTTCTTCTTTCTTCCTACATCCTTCTTTCTTCTTCTATCTTATTTCTTCCTTCTCACTTTTTCCTTCTTCTTTCTTCTTTCTTCTTTCTTCCTTCTTCCTTCATCCTTCTTCGTTCTTTCTTCTTCCTTCTTCCTTTTTTATTCTTCCTTTATCCTTCTTCCATTTTCCTTCTTTCTTCTTCCTTCTTCCTTCTTCCTTCATCCTTCATCCTTCATCCTTCTTCCTTCTTCCTTCTTCCTTCTTCCTTCTTCCACCTTCCTTCTTCCACCTTCCTTCTTCCTTCTTCCTTTTTTCCTCTTTCCTTCTTCCTTCTGCCTTCTTCCTTCTTCCTCCTTTCTTCTTTATTCTTTTTTCTTTCTTCTTGCTTCTTCCTCCCAATTCTTCTTTCTTTTTTCCTCTTTCTTTCTTCTTCGTTTTTCCTTCTTCCTTCTTACTTTTCACTTTTTCCTTATTCCTTCTTCCTTCTTCCTTCTTCCTTCTTCCTTCTTCCTTCTTCCTTCTTCCTTCTTCCTTCTTCCTTCTTCCTTCTTCCTTCTTCCTTCTTCCTTCTTCCTTCTTCCTTCTTCCTTCTTCCTTCTTCCTTCTTCCTTCTTCCTTCTTCCTTCTTCCTTCTTCCTTCTTCCTTCTTCCTTCTTCCTTCTTCCTTCTTCTTCCTTCTTCCTTCTTCCTTCTTCCTTCTTCCTTCTTCCTTCTTCCTTCTTCCTTCTTCCTTCTTCCTTCTTCCTTCTTCCTTCTTTCTTCTTCCTTCTTCCTTCTTCCTTCTTCTTTCTTCCTTCTTCCTTCTTCCTTTTTCTTCTCCCTTCTTCCTTCTTCTTTCTACCTTCTTCCTTCTTCCTTCTGAGTTTTTCCTTCTATCTTCTTTATTATTCCTTCTTCTTCATTATTTCTTCTTTCTTCCGTTTTCTTCCTTCTTCCTTCTTCCTTCTTCCTTCTTCCTTCTTCCTTCTTCCTTCTTCCTTTTTCCTCCTTCCTTCTTTCTTCTTTCTTCCTTCTTCCTTCTTTATTTTTCTTTCTTTCTTCTTCCTTCTTCCTCCTTCTTTCTTCTTTTTTCCTTCTTCTTCCTTCTTCCTTCTTCCTCCTCCCTTCTTCCTTCTTCCTTCTTCCTTCTTCCATCTTCCTCTTCCTTCTTCCTTCTTCCTCTTCTTTCTTCTTCCTTATTTCTTTCTTCTTCCTTCTTCCCTCTTCCTTTCTTCCTTTCTTCCTTTCTTCCTTCTTCCTTCTTCCTTCTCCCCTCTTCCTTCTTCCTTCTTCCTTCTTCCTTCTTCCTTCTTCCTTCTTCCTTCTTCCTTCTTCCGGTCCTTCTTCCTTTTTCCTTCTTTCTTCTTACTTTTCACTTCTTCCTTCTTCCTTCTTCCTTCTTCCTTCTTCCTTCTTCCTTCTTCCTTCTTCCTTCCTCCTTCTTCCTTCTTCCTTCTTCCTTCTTCCTTCTTCTGTCTTCCTTCTTCCTTCTTCCTTCTTCCTTCTTCCTTCTTCCTTCTTCCTTCTTCCTTCTTCCTTCTTCCTTCTTCCTTCTTCCTTCTTCCTTCTTCCTTCTTCCTTCTTCCTTCTTCCTTCTTCCTTCTTCCTTCTTCCTTCTTCCATCTCCTTTTTCCTTCTTCCTTCTTCCTTCTTCCTTCTTCCTTCTTCCTTCTTCCTTCTTCCTTCTTCCTTCTTCCTTCTTCCTTCTTTCTTCTTCCTTCTTCCTTCTTCCTTCTTCTTTCTTCCTTCTTCCTTCTTCCTTTTTTCTTCTCCCTTCTTCCTTCTTCCTTCTTCCTTCTGCCTTTTTCCTTCTACTTTCTTTATTATTCCTTCTTTTTTATTATTTCTTTTTTCTTCCGTTTTCTTCCTTCTTCCTTCTTCGTACTTCCTTCTTCCTTCTTCCTTCTTCCTTTTCCTTCTTCCATCTTCCTTATTCCTTCTTCCCCTTTCCTTCTTTCTTCTTCCTTTTTCTTTCTGCCTTCTTCCTTCTTTATTTTTCTTTCGTTCTTCTTCCTTCTTCCTCCTGCTTTCTTCTTTTTTTCCTTCTTCTTCCTTCTTCCTTCTTCCTTCTTCCTTCTTCCTTCTTCCTTCTTCCTTCTTCCTTCTTCCTTCTTCCTTCTTCCTTCTTCCTTCTTCCTTCTTCCTTCTTCCTTCTTTCTTTCTTCCTTTCTTCCTTTCTTCCTTCTTCCTTCTTCCTTCTCCCCTCTTCCTTCTTCCTTCTTCCTTCTTCCTTCTTCCTTCTTCCTTCTTCCTTCTTCCTTCTTCCTTCTTCCTTCTTCCTTCTTCCGGTCCTTCTTCCTTTTTCCTTCTTTCTTCTTACTTTTCACTTCTTCCTTCTTCCTTCTTTCTTCTTCCTTCTTCCTTCTTCCTTCTTCCTTCTTCCTTCTTCCTTCTTCCTTCTTCCTTCTTCCTTCTTCCTTCTTCCTTCTTCTGTCTTCCTTCTTCCTTCTTCCTTCTTCCTTCTTCCTTCTTCCTTCTTCCTTCTTCCTTCTTCCTTCTTCCTTCTTCCTTCTTCCTTCTTCCTTCTTCCTTCTTCCTTCTTCCTTCTTCTTCCTTCTTCCTTCTTCCTTCTTCCTTCTTCCTTCTTCCTTCTTCCTTCTTCCATCTCCTTTTTCCTTCTACCTTCTTCCTTTTTTCTTCTTCCTTCTACCTTCTTTATTTTCCTTCTTCTTTATTATTTCTTCTTTCTTTCGTTTTCTTCCTTCTTCCTGCTTCCTGCTTCCTTCTTCCTGCTTCCTTCTTCCATCTCCTTTTTCCTTCTTTCTTCTTCTTCCTTCTTCTTTCTTCTTCTTCCTTCTTTCTTCTTCTTCTTCCATCTTCCTTCTTCTTTCTTACTTTTTACTTCTGCCGCCATTTTCCTTCTTCCTTTCTACTTCTTCCTCATTGCGACGACCTCGATAACAGAAATAGGTATGAACTAGCGTTGGATAAGAGTTAAAATACCGAAAAATAATACCAAAAACATAAATGCAAAATACTTGAGGAATAACATGCTTAGGTATTTCAAAACCAAACGAATAATAATTTGAAATGCAAGCATTTGAAATAGAATTTAATAACAGAGTATGTTATGGCTCAAATATTGTGCATATTATTTTTTGGTACTATTCCTTTAGTATTTTACTTCTTATGCAGAGCTGGTTCATATCAGAGTATGCTATCAATAACAGAATTAGGTATTATTTAGCCAATTTCTCCTGCTCGGGTGAGCAGCTACCTTTCACCAAAGCTATGATACCACTAACAATCTGAGAAACGGTTTCATAGCGCTGGGCAAGATGCTCCAACGCGTGAATGGGTGGCAGCTATTTCCGGCAAGAATATGCAACTGAGGATCTAATGCCGTTTCATCAACTACAGCATCTGCTGCATCTGAACTGCCCACATGAAAGGAGAACTGATTACAAGAATGAAACTGGAGCGGACATACAACTTAGTTGTAGTACCACTATATGTGAACTTATTTAATGAATTTCCTAATCCATTCCATTCCTGTCTGACATGCAATGCAGACAGAGCTTGTACAGTTTTCTCAACTAAGCTAATCACCAAAAGCTAACAAGGATAAAGTTATATATTTTGTAAAGTGAAACGTCCCACATAAAGAGAGCCACGCCATATCCAATTTCCGCTTTTCTGCCTATCAGATGAATCCCATCGTATACCACATCCCTATCGAATAGTGTGACACATCTCAAGTTGGATTAAACGATGACTTAACTTCGTCCTGCTGTGTGATTTAGGTCTAACTATATTCACACAAAAACCGCCCAAATCGATGCCACAAATTACGACGCTAGTACTGAGATTGCCGTAATTTATTGACTTCGATAGCCAATGGACTGACCGTTTGACCCAATTTGCAATCCATAGAAGGCAAACAAAATCCAGATAACGGGCTCATAAATTAAGAGTGTCACTCAACCAAATTGATTACTTAATACTCTTTTACAGAACTTTAAGCGTCGCTGATAAGCAACGGTAAAGTAGAAATTGTGCTGACTTCAAATAGCTGAAGATTGTATAACGTGTGACGAAGCAGGGCCTGTGTGTGTGTACTCGACACAATTATGCGTAATTTCATATATTTATTCAACGGTAAACGTCGCTCACATGGTATCAATTTTGCCAGTCGAGTTCTATCTGCTTGTTGTACAAACAAATAAGCATGTACTTACTTGTGCTTTTATCTATGACTGGTAAATGTCTAGTTGATATTGATGGGTAGTAGCGTAGAATGTACACCACATTTGTTTGCGGTTCGCTAAACCATGGCCTAGATTGAATGTACATCCATTTATTGGCTCTTTTGACTCATACTTGTGTATTGATGTCAGATATAGATTACTATTCTAAATCAGTTATGGAGAAATGTTCAATCTAAAATTGGATTTCAGAAATGTTCTAGCAATTAAAATTTATACATAAACTGCCTTTGGGGGCACCAAAATCAAGAATTACGCTATGAGAAATAGAATATTTGTATGTAACAGTTCTTCCTATTGGCGTTACATCCCTATCTGAAACATGACCGCCTCGCAGCTGCAGCGCATCTTATCGCACGGCTAAGGAAGGTCCCGTAATAGTTGTAATGTAACAATTGAGCGGCCGGTTTCTCTGGGACTTTCAAAACAACGTATAACACTAAAGACTATCATAATCCGTGTTTTATGTTATGTGGATGTGAGAATTGTCATAATGGGTGATACAAATGAAAGTTTGTGTGGGTCGAAGTTATATTGCTGTACGCGATTCATGTACATAATTGTTCCAGGAGGAGCCAACGAGAGACGTTTAGATATATTGATCGTGACCAAATAAACTAACCTAATTTAATGAGATGGCAAATCAAGTATGACATTCTTTGATCGGTTTGCATGCGAGATTTGATACAAAATGCTCAATGCAAAGAATGTCACGAACTTTATTTTGGGTGTAGAAATAGGGGGAATGACGGCTTTGGCAGGTTTTGTTCTATTATTGGCAAGGGGTTTTTATGACGGCAGCAAAATAAAATTTCCATTTAAAATTAGAAATTTTCCATAAACAATTAGGAAATTGCCAATAAAAAAATCAGGGTATGAGCAATCATAAATTATAAAATTTCCACAAATAAAACAAAATTTCCATAAACTATTAAGAATTTTCCACAAAACAAAAATAAATAAGCACTTTTAAAAGCAAAAATAGCAATTATAAAAGAAGAATTTTCCATAAAGAAATGAAAATGTTCCACGAAAAAAATTCAAAATTTCCAAAAATAAATCAATATTAGCAATAAACAATTACCACCAAATACAAAATTTTCCAAAAAAAATCTTAAATTTTCCACAAAATAATCAATAAAGAGCAATAAAAAATTAGAAAATTTCCATTAAAAAATACAAGAAAGCAATAAAGCTGATGAAATTTTACATGAACTTTAAACGCTTTTAAAGAAGGGGTCATCTATGGAAAAAAAGCACAGTTTGATTGCTTTTTTATATTTCTTTATGGAAATTTTCTTACTTTTTTTATTGCTTTTTATTGATCATTTCGTGGAAAATTTTTATTTTGTTACGGAGAAATATATTTATTTCGTGGAAAAATTTGTTATTTTTTATTGCTAATATTGATTTATTTATGGAAATTTTGTATTTTTTTTTCGTGGAACATTAAATTTTTTTATGGAAAATTCTTCTTTTATAATTGCAATTTTTGCTTTTAAAAGTGCTTATTTATTTTTGTTTTGTGGAAAATTTTTAATTGTTTATGGAAATTTTGTTTTATTTGTGGAAATTTTATATTTATTTATTGCTCATACCCTGATTTCTTTATTGGCAATTTTCTATTTTCTCATGGGAATTTTCTAATTGTTTAGGGGGAGTATTTATTTTAGTCGGTTTTTTATGACTGATTTGCTCAAATTTGGCCTAAGCATTCTTTGCATATCAAAGAATATTTTGGCAAATTTCATAAAATTCGGTCGACAAAAACCCCCTGCCAATAATAGAACAAAACCTGCCAACGCCGTCTTTCCCCCTATATAGATTAAGCGAAATAAAGCGGAACTGAATATTCGCTTAATGAATATTTGTAGTTGGGCATTAATTGATGGAGACAGCGCCGTGGCGTGCGGTTGGCCGGGGTGCCCTCCGTCAAGGACGCTAGCCTTAACAATGCGCCGAAATCAAGAGCTATGAGAAATAGAACTTTATTAGTAAAGGGGCTACGAAGGTCTATGTTAGAGATTTTTTGAGTAGCAAATAAAAAACAATTCTCTGTTCATATGAATTGGTCATCTTTTTGACTACTATTCCGATTTCTCAGGGACTTTCATAACCAATTTAAAGCGATCAGCCCCCAGTTTGGAGATCTTTCACGACGCCCCTATGTACCCCTAGTGATGCTCAGGACACATGAGATAACCAATTACCAATTAATTATGAAGCTCTTCACAGTATATTCCCTCAGGGACAACATCCATAATCAACTAGTCGACCATATTCCAAAGGGCCCATTTTGTTTTTCTTCGGAATAGTCCGATGACGATTTCAGCCAACGACTTAGCCATTTCAGAGTTGGGTTTTTCTTGAATCGATTAGATCGACCTACCAACTCGTTCCAAAGTTAAATCTATTTTACCCCACCCAACTCAATCCAGTAGTTCCTTCAAAGCTCCGACCATGCCTCAACGGTTTTGAATGTTTGTTGATCCGACAAGGTTCGAAAGCGATTGACAGAACATTGATCAATCCACTTCAGAGCTGAGATTCATTGACCTAACTTGTTCCAGTGGTGTCTCCATACAACCAACAAACGTTCTGAAGAGTTTGATTTATCTTGATCCGAAAAGGTTCTATGACAATGCCGGTCATTAACACACCCACTCAACTTTAAAAAACGCTAGGGGGATTAATATGGGTTCCTACTAAATAACAAAATGGTAATGACCAGCTACATCATTATGTTGCTCTTCTTCTCAAGACAACTAACTAAGATCTCACATGGAACAATATACTCAAATATAACTGCTCACTAGCGCCGCCTCTTGGAAGAAGTGCTCATAACACTGAGCACCACTTTGTCGTCCTGGACATCCTGAACAATTTTGCCGAATACAACTTGGGTGTTGGTACGAAGATCTCAAGCTAGAACATTATTTCACACATGCAAGCATATTGCAAGCACACTAGCGCCACCTATTTGAAAAATTCCTAATTATTTTTTCCGTTACAAAACAGTCCATTCCCACCAGACGAACTTTGTTTAAGACGTCGTTTTTAAAAATTTCAAATTTGTGCGATAAGAATATTTACAATGGGGAAAATTCCTTATATCGGAATACCTTGAGTCCAAATAATGATTTCATGTTAGTCTAAAATAATGATGCGTTCGCATAACTTTCAAATCGCCTTAATTAAAACTTATGTCAATCTCATAATCCGTCATAAAAACCACGTAATATCGACTCCAGTGTTAAGAATGTCAATACCACGGAACCGGATCCAACCACGGTATCAATAAATTTTCAGAGATAATAACTTGTGTTCCGTGCATACCTATCGCAGGCAAAATATATATTCTATCCACAAATTTGCAAACAAACGTAAATAAATCGTTTACCTCCGCATTGACAGTGAACTGTCGGATGAATTTCGACAGGTAAATGAACCTGACGGACTTGTAATATCAACTTTACTATAAAAATTGGCGGAAATCAGTTTTTTTCTTTCAGAAAATTTGGCGTATTTAATTGAATTTCAGGAAAAATATTCAATTTGGTGTGCCAGTAATTATAAAAATTGTCAGAAATCAGTTTTTTTCTCTCAGGAAATTTGGCGTATTTAATTAAATTTTAGGGAAAATATTTAATTTGGTGTGCCAGTAATTATAAAAATTGTCGAAAACCAGTTTTTTTCTCTCAGAACAATTAAACGTATTTAATTAAATTTCAGGTAAATATTCGATTTAGTAGGTAACGTGCCCCATAGTGCCCCAGCTTAACTCCGCCAGTAATTATAAAAATGGTCGGAAATCAGTTTTTTTCTCTCAGAAAATTTGGCGTATTTAATTGAATTTTGGGGAAAATGTTCAATTTGGTGTGCCAGTAATTATAAAAATTGTCGGAAATCAGTTTTTTTTCTCAGAAAATTTGGCGTGTTAAATTAAATTTTAGGGAAAATATTCAATTTGGTGTGCCAGTAATTATAAAAATTGTCAGAAATTAGTTTTTTTTCTCTCAGAAAATTTGGCGTATTTAATTGAATTTCAGGAAAAATATTCAATTTGGTGTGCCAGTAATTATAAAAATTGTCAGAAATCAGTTTTTTTCTCTCAGAAAACTTGGCGTATTTAATTAAATTTTGGGGAAAATATTCAATTTGGTGTTCCAGTAATTATAAAAATTGTCGGAAATCAGTTTTTTTCTCTCAGAAAATTTGGCGTATTTAATTAAATTTCAGGGAAAATATTCAATTTGGTGTGCCAGTAATTATAAAAATTGTCAGAAATCAGTTTTTTTTCTCTCAGAACAATTTGGCGTATTTAATTAAATTTCAGGGAAAATATTCAATTTGGTGTGCCAGTAATTATAAAAATTGTCGGAAATCAGTTTTTTTTCTCTCAGAACAATTTGGCGTATTTAATTAAATTTCAGGGAAAATATTCAATTTTTTGGGCCAGTAATTATAAAAATTGTCGGAAATCAGTTTTCTTCTCTCAGAACAATTTGGCGTATTTAATTAAATTTCAGGGAAAATATTCGATTTGGTTGGTAACGTGTCCCATCTTTTTTCACATAGCCCCAATGATTACCTAAAACATTGCCGAAGACACCAAAACGATCGGACAAGTCGTTTTCAAGTTTTATTTTTTTGAAAGTGTTCAAGGTGTTTTTGCTTAGGCCCTTGTCAAAAGTTAGGCTAGAGTCAAAATGACAAACCAATGATGCAAATTATGTTTTGTCTTTCTCGTATACAAAGTATACGTGAAGGCTATATGTTCGCTCCAAAACCGAACTTTTTATAGGAGGCCCGGAGACCCATAGTGTTATATACCAATCGACTTAGCTCGACGAATTGAAGTGATGTCTGTGTGTGTATGTGTGTGCGCAAACTAATCTCACTCATTTATTAGGCACTTATCCTTAACCGATTTGCTTGCAACAATTTGCATTCGACGCGGAATCCTTTCCCATTGTTTTGTATTGAAAATTGACCGAATCGGACTATGGGATTCGAAGTTATGACCAAAATACTTTTTTTTTGCAAGAAAAATTCTTACTCACTTTTTAGGTACTTACTCTTGGCCGATTTACCCGCAACAAATTGCATTCGACGCGGTATCCTGTCCCATTATTTCCTATTGTGAATTGATCGAATCGGACTATGGGATTTGGAGTTATGGCCAAAATACATTTCTTACAAGAAAAATTCTCACTCATTTTTAGGCACTTATCCTTAACCAATTTACTCGCAACAAGTTGCATTCAACGTAGAATCCTGTACCATTGTTTCCCATTGGAAATTGACCATATCGGACTATGGGCTCAGAAGTTATGGCCAAAATACTATTTTTATAACACATGAGAAAGGCTCCTTCGCCACACCGCTATGTTGATTAACCTTTACTGTACCGACCTATTTTTTTCAGTAACTTTTTTTCCTTCAATCTACTCTAACTTGGTCAAATATCCACCGATTTTCATGCTTCTGGTATTGTTGGATCCAGAAATTCATATAGTTTTCGTTCCCGGAATCTGGAGACGGTCCGTAACATGGTTCCGGAGATATTCCGGATTCCGTTGGGGTAATAGATTATTTTGGCATGGAAAAAAATCCTTTTCTCAGCAATTTAATGATTGTAAAATATGAATTCATCGACAGATGTTGTAATACGTAAAGCAAAATGACCTCATAGATTCCGTATGATTATTGGGCCACTTTGGAAGTACCTGGTGCCTGGTACCCTGGGGGAAGTGGCCACTTACCAACCCAATTGAAACAAGGCCTTGTGACGTTTCAAACTTCACGATTTTGCAATGCCAGTGAATTCCTGGTCATTTCAGGCATTATATTTCTGTCTCTGTCCATCTGGCCATGTCCCCGGACCAGGTACCCTCGGGGAAGTGGCCACTTATCGATCCGAATCAAACAACGTCATGCGACGTATCAAACTTCATGATTTTACAATACCAGGTAATTGCTGGAAATTTCGTATATTTTCTGTCTATGACCATCTGGTCATACCCCGGATCAGGTGCCCTGGAAGGAAGTGGCCACTTATCGATCCGAACCAAACAACGTCATGCGACGTATCAAACTTCATGATTTTATAATAACAGTTCCTTGCTGGCGATGTTGTATATTTTCTGTCTGTGTCCTTCTGGCCATGTCCCCGGATCAGGTGCCCTGGAGGAAGTGGCCACTTATCGATCCGAATCAAACAATGTCATACGACGTATCAAACTTCATTATTTCACAAAACCAGTTAACTGCTGGCAATTTCGTATATTTTCTGTCTGTATCCATTCAGCCGTCCCCCGGACCAGGTGCCCTCGGAGAAGTGGCCACTTATCGATCTGAATCAAACAGCGTCATGCGACGTATCAAACTTCATGATTTTACAATACCAATTCATTGCTGGCAATTTCGTATATTTTTTGTCTATGTCCATCTGGTCATACTCCGGATCAGATGCCCTAGAGGAAGTGACCACTTATCGATCCGAACCAAACAACGTCATGCGACGTATCAATCTACGTGAATTTTTGAATCCAAATCACTGCTGACAATTTTGTAGAATATTATATACCTGTGTCCGATTGTAAATTTTCCGGTTTAGGTGACCTGGGATATGTGGTCACTTATTGATCAAAATCAAACAATTTCATGCGACATATCAAACTTCATAATTGTGTAATTGTTGCTGGCAATTTGGTATATTTTCCATCAGTGTCCATCTTGTTGTGATCCGGACTAGTTGCCCTGGGGAAAGTGATCATTTGGGCAGTTCAAACTCGAAAATGTTCGATAATCCCAGGTCCCATATCTGTATAAGCATCTTTTTGACATTCAAGGAGTCCTGGCAAATATTCAATCCTAATTTCAATCACAAAAATAAAAAATAAAATCCCAGTTCAAACTTCTAGTACCTGTATAAACTAAACCAGGTCCCAACGCACCATCTGCGTATCGATTTCAAGGCGGCATACGACAGTATAGACCGCGTAGAGCTATAGAAAATTATGGACGAAAACATCAAAGCAACGGTGGATGGTTTCAAAAGCTGAGTAAGGTTTCGGGTGGAAACTCCAGTTCGTTCGAATCCCGCCGGGGACGATGACAAGACGATGAAGCTTTGTTCCTGTTGTTCAACATCGCGGAGGGCCGGGTGTAACAGCCGGGGTACGATTTTCAACAAATCCAGTCAATTTATTTGTTTTGCGGATGATATGGACAATGTTGGACAAACATTTACAAAGGTGGCAGAACTGTACACCCGCCTCAAACGTGAAGCAACAAAAGTTGGACTGTTGGTGAATGCCTCGAAAACAAAGTACATGCTAGTGGGCGGAACCGAGCGCAACAAGGCCCGCCTGGGATGCAGTATTACGATAGAAGGGGATATTTTCGAGGTGGTCGATGAATTCGTCTACCTTGGATCCTTGCTAACCCTTGATAATAATGTCAGTCGTGAAATAAGAATGCCTACTACGGGGCACCAGAAGAAACTGCGGTAAAAAAAGATTCACGCCCGTACCAAATGTACCATGTACAGAACGCTCATACGGACATAAAACTTGAACCACGCTCGGAGAGGACTTGCAATTTGCACTATTTGATATGTAGTAGGGTGCTTGGGACCATCTTTGGCAGTGTGCAAGAGGACGGTGTGTGGCGGCGAAGGATGAACCACGAGATCGCTCAACTCTACGGTGAACGCAGGGGTGCCATTGCGCACCTAGACTCGAAACGAGCAAACCATGCAAACTGTCATACGAAAGAGTTATCGAAAAAAGATGCGCAATGAGGCCTCAGTATCCTGAAGTTAGCGAAAGCTGGAAGGGCAGTCTAAATAAATGAATGAATAAACTGAACTTGAGCTTGATCTTGGTGACAGTACATTTCGTAGATGCTACTCCGTGATTGACTAGTATGAATGAAAAAACTGAACTAGTGAATAAATTATTAGTTTTTAATTGGTTTCTCATTATTCTAAGGATTTTTCCGAGTTATTTTAAGGACATCTCTCGCGAAATACTAAGGATTTTCTTCCAGACATTTTGCGAAATTATTTTGTGCAATTCTTCGCAATGTTCTCGGGAAATCTTTGGAATTTTATCAGGACGTTTTTCATTGGGAACTCCCTTGCGAATTTTGTGAGAAGTTCCCCGGGAATGCTTTGGAATATCTACGGGTAATACAGAATTTTCTTTGGAACTTCCTCAGGAAATTTTTTGCATATCCCTTGAGAAATTATTGGAATCTCGTCGGTAAATTCATTGGAACTTCCTCGGAAAACGATCAGTGAGTGACCACCAGAGCACCTGGTCCGAGGCACAACCAAATACACACATAAAGAAATAATTATAAAAAAAATCAGCCTGGAACTGGCATTGCGAAATCATTAAGTTTGGTACTTCGCATGACACTGTTTGATTCGAATCGATAAGTAGTCAATTCCCCTAGGGTATCTGATCCGTGGCATGGCCAGATGGGCACAGATAGAAAATACACGGAATTGCCTGCAAAGAAATGTTATTGTAAAATCATGAAGTTTGATACGTCGCATGACGTTGTTTGGTTCGGATTGATAAGTGGCCACATCCCCCAGGGCACCTGATCCGGGGTATGACCAGATGGACATAGACAGAAAATAAACGAAATTGCCAGAAATGAATTGGTATTGTAAAATCATTGATAAGTCGCATGATGTTGTTTGATTCGGATCGATAAGTGGCCACTTCCCCGAGGGCACCTGGTCCGGGGCATGGCCGAATGGACTCAGACATAAAATATACGAAATTGTCAGTAATGAACTGGTATTGTAAAATCATGAAGTTTGATACGTCACATGACGTTGTTTTATTCGGATCGATAAGTGTCCACTTCCCCGAGGGTACCTGGTCCGGGGACATGGCTAGATGGACAGGGACAGAAATATAATGCCTGAAATGACTCGGAATTCACTGGCATTGCAAAATCGTGAAGTTTGAAACGTCACAAGGTCTTGTTTCAATTGGGTTGGTAAGTGGCCACTTCCCCCAGGGTACCAGGCACCAGGTACTTCCAAAGTGGCCCAATAATCATACGGAATCTATGAGGTCATTCTGCTTTACGTATTATAACATCTGTTGATGAATTTATATTTTACAATCATTAAATTGCTGAGAAAAGGATTTTTTTCCATGCCAAAATAATCTATTACCCCAACGGAATCCGGAATATATCCGGAACCATGTTACGGACCGTCTCCAGATTCCGGGAACGAAAACTATATGAATTTCTGGATCCAACAATACCAGAAGCATGAATATGGATATTTGAAGGTGGATATTTGACCAAGTTAGAGTAGATTGAAGGAAAAAAAGTTACTGAAAAAAATAGGTCGGTACAGTAAAAGTTAATCTGGGTTTTTCATCACAAATGTATATGCACAATTTCAGAGAATCCAAAAAATATAAAAATAAATCGGCCTTCGATTTCACAGAGAATTGCTCTTCTTCAATAATGTTACTTCTAACTATGTATGAGCCATTCAAAATATGAGCTCTACTTCAGCGAAATTTTCGTCCAATAACTTTCATGATACCATGATCTCTGTTTTGCTGTACGTACAAGTCCTCTCTATTCAGCTTGGTACTTGGCAGTTTTTCAACTATACTTCGCCTTTATCCTAATTGATCAATTTTGATCGTACGCATTTTGCCCGAAAAGTTCTCCACTGTTGGGTGTTGTGTAAAAAATTCTCCACTGTTGGGTGTTGTGTCCTGTCCGTTATCTCATACTAGATGTTAAGTGTTCAGTCTGTGCGACCTCTGGTCGAAGGCGGTGATTCTGTCTGTCTGTCTTTCTACCCGCCGCATATATGTGAGTCGTGAGGGTAGATTAAAGTCAGCACTTCAATGGATTATATTAGAAACGTCAGAAAGGACATTTTTTTACCACCACTAATTGTAGTTAGGACATAGCCGACGCTATTTATAATTTTAAATATTACACATTATTTTAAATTTTTTGACGAAACTGGCTAATTGGTCAAATTATCGTTTGATTGCCATTACAGAAGTTGTACAGAGGTAACATATTTTTATTTTGTTTGTAAACCTTTTTTTTACATTTCTATACAGCAAACAATAAGCCATTTCAATCGATAGAATGACACTAACATTCATAGAATGACAGTTAGCCCATGCAGCATAAGAACAAATTTGTAGTCCCATATAATTTTAAAATGCAAATTAAAAATAGCTCCGGGGCTCTAAAAATTCTGAAAAATTGGGGTTCGGTCCATATTTTTATGCAGATTCAGAATATGTAAAAACATATATACCCCTAAACAACCCAATTATTGATAATATCGCAAAAAACGTCTATTATGACGCGCGTGCTTCTTTCAAAGACATTCCAAAAACTTTGTAGTTCATGTTGTAAGAATATAATTTCAATCACTAACAAAAAAAAATTATATGAAATTTTTTTCCCGTTTTTGTCAACATCCCCATTATGGCAACATAAAAATCCGGTCGTGTTGCCAAAATCGGGAAGGGACTGTGCTTGTCATTTTTTGACTTGTAGCTAATATTATTAGTCGGATTATGGTAAAGGGCCCTGGTGGTATTTACGGATCGTTTTTGCCTTTCTCGTATACAAAGTCGTATACAAAGCACTCAAATGACCGCAAATGTATATGAATTGATGAAAAAAATAAAATCCATCCCCCTAAAGTGCTATTTCGACCTCTCTTATGTGTTTTTCTTATTTTTTTAATGCGCGAGAAAGGCACCACCAACGCTAGGTGGATTGATCTGAGTTTTTATTTATTTTTTTAAGGATCATTCCGAGCACTAACGGCAGTTTTTTTCACCCCACCTGCTCGAAGTAATGAGTACGTTTCGATCAAAGCAAGCTTAGCTCGGCTGGCACTAACTTTTCGAAATGGTGCCTTTTGCCAACCGCTGTGATGTGCGCTCTACTTTGATCCGTGCTTTTAAAACGTTTTAATTGTTAAAAATGTTTGTGACATTTAGCTGTTCAACACTTTTAAACTGGCGGAACTACTCGGTTTGTTTGTGTAATAGACGAAACCGACCAATCTTTCTTTCACCGCTCCGGACCAAACTTGAATATAGAAGAGAGTTATTCCCGTTCCCTCATCTTCTATATTTTTTGCATCTTCTAGAAACTTCTGGAAACCAAAGTTTCTGATTTTAAAGTTGCACAATGAGGATCTTCTTACACTGATTCTGAATGATGCTCTTGTTATTATGCTGACAACTTTCATTTTTGTTCGACCTTTCAAGTGACTTCACGGGAGTGCTCACTTCTAAAGCTTTTTAATTCGATAACCACAGAGTGCAACCATGTGAGTTTCTTGTTGCTACTTTATTGAGGGGTGTATTGAAGGGTTTTAAAGCTGTTTCTAAAACAAATCCAATACATTCAATTCCTGTGTTTTAATTTGCCAAAATAATCATTAGGCGATAACAATACTTCCGCCTAACAATACTTCCAATGGCGGATCGAATATCTCCCCAGCCATCTTCAAGAGACGCTGCGCATAGCTGCTCTTCCGTTGGGAGTGCCACTTCCAGCTGCTGCGCGTAGTCTTGTTTTAGTCTACCGTCTTGTAGCCGCCCAATGTTTAGCCGCGGCATTGTACACCGTCGTCGTTTTGAGCGCAGACATACTGCAACGAGGTAGTGGTCGGATTCAATAATCGCACTGCGGTAAGTGCGTACGTTCGTGATGTCGGAGAAGAATTTACCGTCGATTAGGTTTTCCGTTACATGATTAGGTGAAAAAATTAACAATAAAAAATATCAATAAACATTCTCCAAACCATCAGCTGGCCTTTCCAACACATAACAACATTGGGTGTTATGAATCCATGCTACGGCTCTGTAGTACACAAAACATATTGAACTTATTACCTATTTTAGTGGCCTGTACCATACCTTGCATAGTGTCGTTCAGTGACTCTATTTTAGCTATATAACAGTTTTCAAGTACTTTGTATTGTGACTTACTACTTTGCATAACACTGACCAGAATTATTTTCTTTTAAAGCCATTTTCCGCCACCATCTTAACCTATTGCTTAATTTTCGTGCAGGCAGTCAAACAAGCAAGGAATTATTAATATGAATAATAAAGCATTTCAAAGCTATTGAATTTAGTTCGCAAATAATAGCTGCGTCTCATCGTTCAACAAATTTGCTCTAATCTAGCAAACAATTATCATCAATCGTTTACTGTAATCGCCCAACTTATTGTCTTCGATTTATCATCATCGCTGATGCTGCCATTCAATCATTAAAACTAAATGTGGTAAAATTCCTCAAATGCGAAAACATGCTCTAAAATTCCATCGAAACTGCAATCCACAATCTTCAACATCTGGACTGCGTCATTGGAATTTTCCCACAAGAATCCGCCCAGCAAACTCTTCTCGGTCCAATCGCAGCCATAAATGATGTTCAGACACATTTCCCACCGAGTTCACCCCGCGCCGCAAATGTCCCGCAATACGGGGGCTACTTTTGCGAGCAGCGTACCTACAGTCTGTTTTCAATTTCCTTCCTTCGCATCGTAACAGGATGTGAAACTGAGCTTTAGCACGTTCGCTGGTTGTCGCCGTTACCGAGTGCCGGAAAAACGGAAACAGAATAGTGGAAATTTCGATTCCCCGATTGTAACTGGAACGACGCAACGACTCTGTACGGAACGATCTTACGAGCGTGCTTCAAATTGCCCTCAATATTATTTTCGTCGAGTGTTTAACAAACTCGTAAATAGTGGCGAATAATATTTCAAGCTCGAAACTCTGCTATCTCTGGCTAAGCAACAACGGTTAAGTGCTCGCCAAATAACATTTTGCCCTTTACCATTGCTTATAGACTTATACGGCAGGGTGGCCCACGCCCACGGTGTAAATGGCTCAGAAAATATAAACCACCTTAATGAAGAGTTTGAATGAATATCACTAGAAGATGAAAATTAATGTTTACGACCTGTGAAAATCCTAGAAGGTTTTTTAGATCTTCGACTTTTTTAATCACCCTATCAATAATGTGACGATATATACATAGATTAGTTGAAAACTCCAGCCCGGAACGATCATCTATTACTTCCACATGAATTTTCCAACACAAGGGTGCCTTTTATTTGTCTCGAGAGTTTGCTAAAAACCTTTAACTTCTGATCCTCCACAGTTTCGTGCTGGCTTGTCTGGGCGAGAGTTCCCCACGTGGAAAATCACTGCCATGGGAAACAACGTCTTTACGACATTGCAACACTGCAGTGGCTCGGAGCTGGAAATCTACTTTCTTGCTTTCCGATTCCGAAGAAACTCCCAACGTTAGCGGCCAGGTCTAACAAGTGGAAACCGAACATCGAAATTCAATTAGAAACCACTGGGCGAAGTGATTCCATTATGCGAATCAGAAACGATGGAATGCGTTGTCATACCCGCCCACCCGCACTGCTCTGACGAATAGTTTTCTGTCGGACTGTAGTCGGTACTTATTCATTCTTCGTAGGCCAACAGTGAGATACCTATGTGGAAAACATTTCATCTTAATCGGCGGAGTTACTTAGCTTTGACACATTTGAGTCACATTACCGATTTAGGTCAGGCGTGACCAGCTGGAGTGCTGTACTACTGAGCTGCTATTCAGTACTTACATTTAGATTTGTTAATACCTCGGAGACGAGCCAGCCTAGGGCTGAAATTTAAAGATACAAAAAAAGATTTGTTAATAATAAAAATACTTAGGTACAAGATTTGTCATGTGAAAACTTTTTCTGCTTTCATGCGATGGAAAACCATGAATAAAGGGGAAAAAATCAAAATACAGACCCCATTCGATTTTGGCAACACGTTCTGAACATTTATGTGGCCAAAATGGAATGTTTTTTTTTCTCATGGTATTTCACATTTCTTTACTTATTGTGACATTAGACACACTATGACACTTTTTTACGCGGATTTTTTTTTAATCTAAGCGTTTACACTAAAAAATAATTTACGCGATTTTTTAACTTCGGTTTCTGGATTTTTTCACGATTTTTTTATCGGCTCAGGGTACTAACCAGTTTTTTAACAAGGACTATGAGATTTTTGAGTAATATCAAAAATTTAAAAAAATGTGTTGTCGAAATTAAATTGAAAAAAAATTAAATTTTTGCTGCCAAAATCGAACGAATCGAATTTATGGCCAAAAGTGAATGTTGCCAAAATCGAATGAGGTACCGTCAACTGGGGGGAAGATGATCATTGAGGTGAAGATGATCATTTGATGTGTCAGTCAAAAGTGCCAATTTTTTTTATGAAACGGTAGTCAACAATATTCTACGTTCAAGTAATGTTACCGCTAGGTAGAAATCCGAGTTTTTCGATTATAATCATGAAAATGTATTTTGTGGAAGAAAGAGAGAGATAGTCATAAATGACGCTATTTTCGTTTCAAATATTGACTTCTTAGACTTCTTTACGTAGTAAATTCAACATTCATACAGATAACCTAGTGTATTTTGACTACTAGGTCATAATGGTTTTAGTAGAGCTGTCTTGATCAACTTCACCCCAAACCAGATTAATCAAAAAATGTGTGATAATTTAATTTATTTTAATAAATGCGAACGCATTTCAGAAAACTAAAGTTGTTGATTATTGCAACGTATAGCAGTACATGTTTTGAAAACATTTGTTTCGATTTAAAATGTAAACACACATTGTTATTGGATGTTTTGTCTTAAAAATGATCATCTTCCCCCCAGTTGACGGTATGTACATTATTTTCGATAGTATTGCACAAAGTCGTCGATACATGAGAAGGCATCAATATGAAAATTCTCAATAACAACTCTATCTACACATAACATATATACATCGGCCTCAAATACGTAAAATAAATTAAATTTGGCCCAACTCCCAATTCGTCGAACACCCTTTTGAAAGGCATTTTGCCAAGCCGCTAGTTGAAATGTTGCGAAGTAAGGGTATGCGATAACACACTTTTTCCTAACGAAACGAAACGAAACGAAATTTAAAATGTCTATGTTGATTCGGATCGAAACGAAACGAAATATAGATTTACTTTCGAGACTTCGAAACGATACGAAATCAAGGTTCATTCAATTCGAAATTTTTCGAAACGAAACGAAATTTAATTTTTTTTTCCGCGGAATTTTTATTAAATTGGTTTTACATTATGTACACAATTCTGATTTCACTTTTTCGAAGTCAAATAACTGTTTGGCGACCAATGGAGTTATAATAACAGAAGAGGCAGCCTGTGATAAATCGCCGCATTTTCGCCGCATATACCATTGACGATAAGGCAATACCCCAGAATTTTTGCCGCTTTCAAAGGAATTCATCGCAGAGCGTGTGCTCCCGAATTTGATCAATTTTATATCAGTAAGTATAAAAATATATAGAAATTGTGGGATTTTTATATACGGATTCAAATTTCGTTTAAAACCTTAGTTCACTTAAGAATAATGTAATTATGCTGAAGCATACTTCATATTGTCTTGTCAGCGTAAATTTACAGTATTGAGCTAAGTCAAAATTAGAAAATGAATGCTTAGAAGAATCCTGTGCACCTTTAAAAAATACAAAATATATGTATTTCAGATTGAATTTCAAAGACCCATAGTCTTATATACAATCAGCTCAACGAACTGAGCTATTGTCTGTGTGCCCTTGGCATATGAGAACAGCGGTTATGGTCAGTATGAGCTGAAAACAATCATAAGTAAAGAACTTTCAGCAATTTTAATGATCTTTCAACCCGTTCTGATTTTTTTGCAAATTCCATGCGAAGATCTAGAAATGCCCACAAATCTTCAATGTTCCTTACATATTGTGTAAATAATCAAAGAAGAGCTTAGCTTGATTACCTGTTCACATCTTAGTTGCTAATCTTGATTGACCGAGAAACAGTAAATAGGCACAGCTCATCAATAAAATAATATTCTTGGGCTACAAAAAAAAAATTATTTTATACTTGCTTCGGAGTTTCCAATTCATGGACAATAACGATGCTGGTCACGTCCTTACAGTCAATTTAGGATTAGGAGAGCAAAATAAGTTTAACACTCATTGTTATAAAAGACCGAGGAATGCTCTGCATCTCCGTAAGCGCTACGGGAAGGGAATCTTCGGTTAGTAGTGAAAGTAATTTATGTGAAGCCCCTTGGTAAGCGACTAAATATTTATTGTAAACGAAGATATTTTGAAAACAAGAATACGAAAACTGTGTTTCAAATCAATCCAACGCAAGATCAATATGCTTCGTTTAATAAGCTTCTAGAATATGATCGCTTCCGCTTCCTAAATAATTTGTGCTCTTCGATGCAGACATTAGTTTTATCACTTCGAGTTCTCCCACACTAGCTGGCGTGATCAACATCAACAATGTCGATTATACACTGGTTAAACAAATTTCTGCTACGAGAGGTAATTTTTTTCACTTCGCGTTTTCCCGGACTAGCTGCCGTCCCATGACCAGCAGCAACACGATCGATTCCGCATTCAGATTAGTAAAAATAGTAAAAAATATCACAAAATATAAATTTGAATCTTGGAAACACTGAAAACGTTTTAAAGAAGAAAACTACATACGTATTTGTCGACTAAGAATGGGGTTATGAGTTAAGCGTTAATAGAAAAAAAATATAACCTAAAGTTTTGAAAAGAACTTTACGATTTTGTTCAGCGGCGCAGCCAAAATTTTTGATAATATAAAGTCTGGCTCAAGTTTAAATTTGTTCCGAAATTCCGCGGAATTCCGTTAAATTTCGTTAGAAGCTAGTTTTTTCTAGCGAAATTTTTGCAATTTTACGAAACGAAACGAAATCAAGAAATCAGATTTCGCCTTGCTCAAATTTCGCGAAATTCCGCGGAATTTCGTTTCGAACCACCCGAAACGAAATTTTTCGAAATACCGCATATGCTTATTGCGAAGTGTACCAGCTCGGAAAAACGTTTTTATAGGGATAACGCTATATGAGCGCAAGGGGATATAAATTACTCAGAGTTCCCCATAGCTTGTTGGCGGCATGTTAACTGGTATGATCAGAGGCGATTATATTGGAGAGCAAGTATGTAGAGCAACAGTGTAGCAGCGCGCTACCGCCTTCGGGATGGGGAAAAAGCGAATTAATTTTAAACGATGCCGTGTAACACCACAATCTGCTTTCCCCGCGGAGTAATACCGAGAAGTGCTTCTTGGAAGAAACCAGGCGCAAACTCTGCCTGCAGCGAAATGAAGTTGAAGTGCTTCAAATTCATATTGCAAATTATCCCTGGATTGAGCACTTCATTTGGAAACATACTTTGTAGGCAAAGCTTCTTGCATTATGTTGACGGAATTATTCTCGTTTATGGAATATTTCCGAAAATTGGTCTTAACGATGATAGAGAAAACGAATACTGAACGAATACTTCGTTTTTATTGAAAAACACAAAATTTAAGTTAATAGAGATCACAAGACAAACACGACTTCAATTGACTCTGAAATGTGGATCAAATAATTCCGAATTCTCTCTTGGTTGCATTGGCAAGTATAAAAATGTGAGGGTTATTGCAAAAACAGCCAGCCAAAATAAAGCAATATAATTCAGTGAATGAAATCTTATACGGCCGCAGTGATTTTCGAGGTGCAGCAGCTACAGTGAACCGCGAAACCACGTGGCAGTTGAACCGCATCTGTACCTACTCTTCCCCAATCCGATGGAACCACAAAGTCGTAAAGCGATGCGATACAATTAACGTCCGCCCATATATGCGAGTGTAATAACAATAATCTATAGCTCCCACCTTCGCCGATTCGGTTACAGCTCCGAAAAGTTCGTCATATAGTTTTATGTTTATAGGGGAAGTCGTATAACAATGAGACATGGAGGTCCGTTAAATGAACTTGAGATATATCACATGATGGCAACGGATGTGTTTTTCGCTAGCACTGACAAAAAAGTAGCGCTCGTTTTTTGTTTCTCTTTCAATGTTGCGACACCCTGCCATGGTCTCGCGCTTGTTTGACCCTCTAATGCCCAGAACCGCCTTTAGAAGGGGTGCTTTGATTTTTTAATTTTCAATTGTTCAGATTTTGAAAAGTTTTTTTATTTGGGTCAATTTCAATGCATTTTCAAATGTAATTTGAAATTAAAATTCAAAATTATTCAAAATTTTGTATTTTTCCTTCCTTCGTATTTTTGTTCGTTCATTCATTTCATTTTTTTTATTTTACATCTAAACAGATAACACTGAATCACGTTCGTAAAGCTTTGAAGAATGGAATATTTGTAGTAGAGTATTTTCCCACAACTAGCCTAATTGAATAAAAGGTTTTGATGGTGAATAATACCCTTCAAAATATTTCTCTTACGAGGAAAATTGAAAAAAAAAACCCTAGAATTAAAAAAAAATGCTTCGATTTAGCATTAAGGCCGATACAAATATTTAAAAACTATTATGTCTCCCCCCTCTCCGATTTTTTTTGCCAAAAAATTATATTTTGAGGGGGCAAAAAAATTAAATTCGGATAATTTTGAGGATTTCCAAAATATTCTTTAACAAATCAGTTTTTTTATTTTTTTTTTCATTTTAATATTTGTTTTTAAATACCCGCCCCTCTTGACCTTTCGGCGACCAGTAGGACAAAATGTTAATTAAATATTTGTAACGGCCTAAATGAGAACTTCAAAACACTTAATATGTTGAAAAATCAAAAAAGATGAATGAATTCAATAAGTTATTTTATTGGATAAAAAACTGGAAAAACAAAATTCTAAAAATTCTAAATGTGAAATTTATGAAATCACCAATTGATAATTTTAATTGCCCAAAACGCGTTTAGATTGATTTTAGAAAGTAAAATAGTGAAGTTGAGCGAATTGAAAAATTTGGATTTTAGACGGTTAATGCTCCCTCGAGGCTTCATCGGGAGCACACGCAAACTCGCCGATGTGCTCAAGGACCGTAGCTTCATCGTAGCGCTGCAGGAGGTTTGTTAATGTCACTCCTGATGGAATCCAAGTTTCAAAGTGCTCGCGTTTTCGGGGGCACACCACTCGATACGGAGGCGGCGCACAACTGTCATTTTTGTTGATTTAGCTTTGCTGCGTCGCAGCATGAGTGAAATAATAAAAATGACAGTTGTGCGTTGCTTCCATATCGAGTGGTGTGCCCCCGAAAACGCGAGCACTTTGAAACTTGGATTCCGTCAGGAGTGACCTTAAGAGGGATCAATGGTGCGAACGTTTAGAGGTAATCATACCATCTACCAGAGCTGCGCCAACATACGCGAGCTGGGAACAGCTTTCATAGTGATGGGCGATATGCAAAGGCGTGTGATCGGGTGGTGGCCGATCAATGAGAAAATGTGCAGGCTGAGGATCAAAGGCCGTTTCTTCAACTTCAGCATAATATAAACGTCCATAGCCCACACTCCGGAAGCACTGATGATGATAAGGACGCGTTCTACGCGCAGCTTGAACGTGAGTACGACAGCAGCCCAAGCCACGACGTCAAAATCATCCTAGGAGATTTGAACGCTCAGGTTGGTCAAGAGGAGAAGTTTAGGCCTACGGCTAATTGATTTAGCCGCCTCCAATAATATGGCCATTCGCAGCACCTACTTCCAACACAGCCTCCCGTATCGGTACACCTGGAGATCACCACTGCAGACAGAATCACAAATCGACCGACATTATCGACGTCAGGACAGATCGCGGCGCTAACTTCGACTCTGACCACTATCTGATGATACTTAAACTGCCCCCGAACTATCCGTCATCAACAATGTTCGGTACCGACGACCACCGCGGTACGACCCTGAGCGACTGAAGCAACCTGATGTCACCATTGCATACGCGCAGCATCTCGAGCCAGCGTTGCTGGAAGAGGGTGAGCTCGATGGGACCCCTCTTGAGGACTGCTGGAATACAGTCATAGCAGCCATTAACGACGCATCGGAGAACATCGTCGGGTATATGGGACGAAGTCGACGGAACGATTGGTTCGACGAAGAGTGCAGACAGATTCTGGAGGAGAAGGACGCAGCACGGGTGGTCGCGCTGCAGCAATGTACCCGGCAGAACATAGAACGTTATAGACGGAAGCGGAGACAGCAGACCCGCCTTTTTTCAAGAGAAGAAACGCCGCCTTGAAGAAGCGGAGTGCGGGAAGATGGAACAGCTGTGCCGTTCTCAAGAAACACGCAATTTTTATCAGAAGCTCAACGCATCCCGCAAAGGCTTCGTGCCGCGAGCCGAAATGTTCGGGGATAAGGATGGAAGCATCTTGACGGACAAACGTGTGGTGATCGAAAGATGGAAGTAGCACTACGAGGAACATTTAAATAGCGCTGAGAGTACAGGCAGTGAAAGTCAAGGCAGCGGAGGAGATAACTACGTAAGTTAAGCGGACGATGCAAGCCAACTAGCCCCCACCTTGAGGTAAGTTAAGGATGCCATCCAACAGCTAAAGACCAATAAAGTCCGGAAAAGCTGGTCACTTGCCCGCACAAACTGATAGTCAGAATCTGGGAAACTGAACAGCTACCGTAGGAGTGGAAGGAAGGGGTCATATGCCCCATCTACAAGAAAGGCGACAAGCTGGAGTTTGAGAACTTTCGAGCGATCACCATCCTTAATGCCGCCTGCAAAGTGATATACCTGTGGGGTTTGAGTAAAATGCCTTCAGCGTGTTATAATAGATTCACACATCAGCACACGCATCCACGGGGAGTCGCCGTCATAACTTCGTTCCGGCCATTTAGGGCCACACATTTTAACGATCCTGCCGGTCGATTTTTTGGTCTTTTTGGCCTCTGGCACTGATTTCATGAGGTGAGTTGAATTCAAGTGGTTAAATTATAACGAGTGATATATTTCAGTTTGCTAAATCACAAGACGCGTCTCGAAGACCGTCGGAAAATGGTTTGTAGTTTGCTAAATCACAAGACGCGTCTCGAAGACCGTCGGAAAATGGTTTGTGGTTTGCTAAATCACAAGACGCGTCTCGAAGACCGTCGGAAATTGGTTTGTGGTTTGCTAAATCACAAGACGCGTCTCGAAGACCGTCGGAAAATGGTTTGTGGTTTGCTAAATCACAAGACGCGTCTCGAAGGCCGTCGGAAAATGGTTTGTGGTTTGCTGAATCACAAGACGCGTCTCGAAGACTGTCGGAACACAGTTTGTGGTTTGCTAAGTCACAAGACGCGTCTCGAAGACCGTCGGAAAATGGTTCGTGGTTTGCTAAATCAGAAGACGCGTCTCGAAGACCGTCGTAAAATGGTTTGTGGTTTTCTAAATCATAAGACGCGTCGTCGGAAATTTGTGGTGGCCCATCTGAAAGACCGCTGGAAAAATGGGGTGTGGTTTGAAGAATATTAAAGCCTCGCCTGGAAGACCGTAAGAAATTGGTTTGTGGTTTGCAAAATTACAATGCGCGTCTCGAAGACCGTCGGAAATGGTTTGTGGTTTGCTAAATCACAAGACGCATCTCGAAGACCGTCGGAAATGGTTTGTGGTTTGCTAAATCACAAGACGCGTCTCGAAGACCGTCGGAAAATGGTTTGTGGTTTGCTAAATCACAAGACGCGTCTCGAAGACCGTCGGAAAATGGTTTGTGGTTTGCTAAATCACAAGACGCGTCTCGAAGACCGTCGGAAAATGGTTTGTGGTTGCTAAATCACAAGACACGTCTCGAAGACCATCGGAAAATGGTTTGTGGTTTGCTAAATCACAAGACGCGTCTCGAAGACCGTCGGCACATGGTTTGTGGTTTGCTAAGTCACAAGACGCGTCTCGAAGACCGTCGGAGAATGGTGTGTGGTTTGCTAAATCACAAGACGCGTCGTCGGAAATTTGTGGTGGCCCGTCTGAAAGACCGCTGGAAAAATGGGTTGTGGTTTGAAAAATATTAAAGCCTCGCCTGGAAGACCGTAAAAAATTGGTTTGTGGTTTGCAAAACTACAATGCGCGTCTGGAAGATCGGTGGAAATGGTTTGTGGTTTAGTAAACCACCGGTGTCTGAAAGGCGGTCGAAAAAAAATGTATTGTAGTTTGTGAAACTACAAGGTGAGTATGGAAGACCAACGGAAAATAGTTTACGATCTAGAAAATTTCAAAGTCCTGCGATCATTGATTTTGATTAAAACAAATTTAGATTACATGAATCCATTTGGCAACGTACATGAGACTACCAGTCGAGCTATTAATTATTACGAAATCTGAGAGAAATGGAGAAATATTCAATGCTGTACTGTTCGAAGCTGTTCGGAAAGCCAAATATATTATCTAAAAATTTTTCTTGGAATGTACTGACTTAGTAGCCATAGCGGGATTACCTGTAAGAGCAGATATCTTGGAATTTGAAAAAATAATAAAGTTGCCAGATTTCACAAAGCTATTCGGAAGTTCGAATCCATGATGCGTAAGATTTAGTTTGGAGTTATCGGCTAGCAATACTAGTTGATGGCAAAGGTTGATGGTGTACTGTACGCAAAACTAAAAGTTGGATTAAATGTACGGATTTGGGATGGATTTGGATTGGATTTAGATTTGACTTGGAATGGATTTGGACTGGATTTAGATTGGATTTGGATTAGATATGGATTGAGTTTGGATTGGATTTGGATTGAGTTTGGATTCAAATTAGATTTGGATTGGATTTGATTTGGATTGAATTTGGATTAGCATGAATTTTCTTATCATTATTAGGTTGTTCTTAAATCTTATTAGTAATGAAGTTCAACGCCGCTTAGTTTTGGCACAGACAAACAGACGTAACTCTTCATGTAAATTGTTTGAAAAAAACACTACTGCCATCTATTATCAGAATCGCGAGTTTATGATTATTTCCCATTTTACGTTTGTTCCTAACGCATACCCTATATGAATCATCATCAACACATAAAACATTCAGCAGCATATACACTAATCAAATGTCAAAGCGATTGAACACTAGCGCCTCTCTTGGCACAATCGCGTAACACAGATGAATTTCAAGTCAACCGTTAAACACGTAAACGATGTTGAAATGAGATGTGTTACGTCTGTTTGTCTGTGGTTTTGGATTGCATTTGGGTAAGATTTGGAATGTTTTTTTCATTGTTTTTGACAAACAAAAGAAGGCTTCAAAAATTTGTTGTTCTCTAATCATCCAACGAAAGTATGAATCACGTTTTATCTTTCGCGGCCCACAGTTTGGAAACCCACACTCTGAATCATTGTTCTGGTATTAAAACCATGATGTTGAGTCAAGTTTATTTTTGTGTGCAGCTTTCAATGGAGTTTACCGGTTGCTCAATTGCAACCGATGTGCGCTTTCGTCGCATTTTTTTAAATAACCCAGAAGAAAGCAAGCATTGCATCCTAGGGAGTGAGTGCTAGTAATGGACCCCTTAACGACGGAATCTTACTTCAATCGCTTCGCTAGAGTAAGACTCATGACGAATTGCCATTCTGCAACACTAGATGACAAGAAACAGGTATCAGCATCGCGTTTCGTACATAACACATGGTAAAACATTCATTTTTACTACTAAAATATGTATTTTAAAATTATGTAGTTAGGTTGCCTATTATGGCCACCCCCGGGTCCATAATACGCAACATCGGGTTTGTTTACATACATGGTACATATTATGGTCCCCCATTTGATTTACATGTTCCTTTTCCACATATTCCTGTTGCCTATTATGGACCCCCCTCTACTGTGCTAGTAATGGACCCTTTAGCGCGTTAACATTCATAAATTAGTTAATGTAACTAAATTTCAGTCTCCCAGTGCAAAACAATAGTATGGAACTACTACCCTGATGAGTAAAGCAACTTTATCCTATGGAAGTTTGCAGGAAATTGTAGATTCAAGCGTAAACTCTCGGTTTTTGTTCAGGGGTCCATTACTAGCACTCACTTCCTATGCTAGATGATTTTTTTGCTTTTTTGAGAGAAGAAGGGAAATGTGGGGTTTGAGTAAAATGCCTTCAGCGTGTTATAATAGATTCACACATCAGCGTGTCAATCGGCGAGCAGCAAGCCATGATTTTGCTCTCTTCCAGTCAGACCTCCGCGGCGTGCACACGCATCCACGGGGAGTCGCCGTCATAACTTCGTTCCGGCCATTTAGGGCCACACAATCCCAGATCATCTTCCGTAGTCTATCACCATTAGTTCGAAGAAAAAAACGGAGATCTCGTAACACCTGGGATACCCGGAACAAGAAAAAATCAAATCATTCCAAGAAACCAAATACTTTTTTTCATAATTGCTTAAAAATTCTGCGAAAATTGTCACCAAGCAGTTGTCCTTTTTAGAGCGTTACCAGGGAATCAATATTCGAGCAACGCCTAACAATATACCCTTTGTCATCAACAGTGTCAAACGCACCTAGCGATAAACCTTTATCAGAACCCGAACACAATGTGAAAAAAAATCAATTGCCTTGCATGCTCTGATATTTCCGAGAATACGATGCTATTTTTGTAATCGGAGTTAGATTCTCGAATATTTCCATAAAAGCAAAAGCTACGATAGCACAAAACCGACATTTTCTATAGACATAATGCAAAATAACGGGATCAAAAGTTGGCAACAAAATTGTCTTCTTTTTTGTTGCTGGCAAAATTTTTCGGATCTTTGTCATTATGTCATTATTATCTCCGACAAAAACAAAGCTTTGTCGTTGGTCCACTTTTGTCGCTTGTTTCGCATGCGCATCTCAAAGCGTTACTAATAATGTCGATAACTGGAAATCGTTGGCAACAAAATCATTGGCAATGAACGACAAATCAACTTCTACCAACAGCGAGATTACTTTGTCGTTTCTGTCAATATATAAATAAAGAATAAAGCATCAAGGGCATTTACAAGTTTAATATGGAATCCAACAATATTTGCGCACGAACCAAAGTCGCATCATATCCACGCGACTTTATTTATAACCGCATAAACTCTAGAATGCGATGGTGAATCTATGCGATCAACTATGTACATTAAAAAGTGGCATCCAAGCAATGTTCTTAATTCTTTATTGATTAAATTTTCACAAAAGGAATATAAAATCCTTTGTTAGGTTTGACTATGGATCCTATATTAAGAGATGTGCGAATACTTTTCCAAGCGATTTAGCAACGCTGTTACTTTCGTAAACAAACGCTGCCAGCACTTGCTGCAGTAAAAAATGTTTAGGCTTGCACATGACTTTACATTCGAAGACACTTTTTGATTATTGTGTCTATCCTGTAGCACTGCATTTTCGCTAAAATTAAAGAGCAATAAGAATGAACACGATATAAGGCATCAACTACACTAAGAAATTAAAGAAACCATCTATAGGATAAAATCTATACTATTTTAGTAATAATGAGATTTTGTCATTGCTCAGTTTAAATTGTATACTATCATAGCATACAAATAAAACTAGTTGAGATTTGCGCGAAATTATTTTCTCTAGTATATTCAGATTTGACAGTTCGTTTCCAGCATGTAAAATAAGTGCTCACTGAATTTAAATGTAAAACTTATTTAAAAATTGAAAAATGCATGGCGATGATGGTAAACATTACTTGCGTGAAAGGTAAGTTGTGCAGAACAAATATTTCCCCTGTCCACGCTTCTTTTGCGTTCAGAACATAAGTTTGAAATATTGCTTTGTAGGCAATGCCGAAGATTTGATGATGTCGGTCAATCAAGCCGCCTCCGAAAACCAGGATCGACGCACATGGATAAATGGTTCCTTGAAACTACCTAGACTACGAATAAAATAAGCAGGGATGCCGCGGCAGGATTGATCAGGATGATGATGACCGATGATGAAATTCAACCGCAACGCTACAGATAATTCCGTATTCTACGTAATTTTTAGCGAGCTTAAAAGAGAACCCAAACGGTATTTATGAGCCTGAGCCGTAATTTAGTTATAAGACTTGTTATAAAATTATGTGAACGAGAAATAAAAACTAATATTATTGTATATTAAAACTAATATATTTTTTAATATTATTTATCATATTATTATTTCCATTATTGAATTCAAATGTTTGTTGAATGCAGCAATCCAGCAAAAAATCCAGCCAAATGAAGTTAAACTAGTGTTGATTAAAGTCAACTTATACATTACTCCTCATAAATCCAAGTTATACTAATGCGGTATAGTCCGCATCTAATCTAAGCCGGGTTGACAATCATATTATGAGCCAGCCTAGGACTGAAATTCGCTATAAATAAAGACAAATAAACAAACAATTATGTGCTCAGATACCAGAAGCTCCAACCGTAACATTTATGTTTATAGATTTTAAGTGTATGTGGGACGGCAGACAGCTTTTACCTTGAAAAAGACCCAATCAACGGGCCGAAACGTCGGACAATGCTATTATAAAACCGTTTGAATATATCTCAGACTGATAAAACCAGAATATAGGAACAAAAAATAATATGATGAACCATCAGACGAGTTCATCCAAAACTAGATTAATTTATACGAATCTCTAGAAATCTGATATCATAGAATGCAAGGAATAATTTATCTATTCCAGCTGTTGTAGTGACAAACCCATATGTCAAGTGTAAAAATACTCCAAGTAATACAACATCACGTCTCCACTAGCCTTGCGTGCTAAGGCGTAGGATTGCCAAGGTCTAAGTTATGCACAACAACTTCATTGTACTGTATACCCCAGACAAACACACGTAACAGCTAGAACAATTTCTTGAAAAATTCATCGTCCAGGTACTTTATCACTATCTCGCGTGCATGTTGCACGAAATGATGTTTAGTACGACATTGTCAACAGACGGCGCTAGTGTGAGATGTCAAATCGAAAGGTAAACGATGTGCGCGTCTCTATGTGTGAAACAAGTAATCAGTGCAATTTAAAACGACCGTTCGGACGATGGGAATTTCATCAGTGTTACGTCTGTTTGTCTGTTCATATAAGGAACAGGCATAGGGCTGTCAAAAATAATACTGCTCAACTAAGCTCAAAGCGATTTGCAACATATCAGAAACATTGTCGTAACAGCAATGAACCGAAGTGTTATTAATTCTGCAACTTATCTGTTTTGTTTCTGATGTGATTCCGAATCACCCAAGAAGTCAGATGCGTGGCATATTGCGACGCCACTTAAACGGAAATGAAAAATTGTGTGTTTCTGAAACTAAAAAGTCAAAGGTGCAGCCCAATCGGGTTGTACGCAAAAGTGACGTAGGACTACGTAGCTATACGACATGGATGGTATTTGCCATCATAGTTTGTGTCTCTTTATCAACATTGATATTTCTAGACCAACATTTGAAAAGGGCGGAATTCCATTAACATGAAACCGAGAAAATTGCTCTCCAAGTTTCAAGCTTGTAAATCAATTCCTATTTAGCGAATATTCAATACAAATTGATTTTTTTGCACATTGTAGATGAAAACTACCTTTCTCTTCGATGTGCTGTGCCAAAATATGCAGCTAAGTGTATATTAGCTTCAGAAATGGAAATTACATGCACTACGCCCAAAATCAAAATCTCACTGGAAATACGCCATGGAAATTAGTCCTGCCTGTGTTGTTCCAACGGTTCGCCGATAAATTGCCTACTTTTAGGTTATTTCTGTACAGCTTGAATTGCGTAGCACGTTATTCTCAATTAAAACATTAATTTCAAAGCTTTTCATCATAGATTAGGAGAAAATTAGGTTTGATTTGGGGCCACGTCTGTATTTTCTATATTGGGGTACATTTTACGATTGCGAAAAATTGAAAATCATCACGAAAATATGATAGACTTGAACGTTAATATCTCAGCCGTTTCTCGATGGATTCTCTATTTTCTTGGACCATTCGATCAAGGAAGAGTCAATTCTTCATATCCAATGTATTAAATAAAATATATTGATAATGATTTACTATTGATAATTTTCTAACAGCAATGGGTTTCGGTGAATCAACCAAACCTATAAGTGCATCGCCTTGAAATCAAATTAATGCAACAATAGGTTTAGTTCTGATCCTCAGTTTGCAGCCGTAAACCTTCAGCATTGATTAGTGGTTGCTGTAGAAAATTCAAACGGAACGGTACCGAGGGTTAATGCTGAAACTTTGAGAAGTGTAAAATATCATTGTACTAAAGACACACAAACTTAAATACAAATAATACTCATTACATACATGGCTCTGCATCACTTTTGCGTACAACCCCATTGGGCTGCACCTTTGAATTTTTATATCGTTTTACAATCGATATTACTAATTCAAATTAAACTAATATAAACAGCATATGGTGAATGTGGGAGTGACTAATTCTTAAAGAACGTCTCTCAAATAATTGGTCTTAAAGCTTGCCTCAACTCGGTATAGGTACTGATCCACTCACTGAAAGGCATTAGTAATGATGCTAATGTTTCATTCTACATGACATAACTGAACTAGATTTGCTTCCAAATAGTGTCATGTAACTTATGCGCAAAACAGCTATTATTATACATTTTTTAGGCTTCATAACGAAAATGCGCTTTTGTTAGGTTTCCAGTAAGGAACCAAAAAAGAAATTAATAAAATCTATTTAATTACGATATTGATGCATTATTAGGGTTTAATAGAAACAAACGTGGTATCTAATCACTTCTATGCTATTCCAGTGTACACATTGAACAAAAATTTAAAGGTACAGAGCTCTCGCGGGAGCCTGCATCTGATTATTTTCGAAAGGCGTATTTCCACTATAAACCTTTCAACAGGCTGATGTACGCGCCGTAACAGCAACAGCTCCAGCAAAAGGTATGAAATCCTTGTTTCGTATTTCTCATTAAACATTCATTATTACAGCAAATATAAGTGAAAATGCAATAAATATTGACTCAATATAAAGGATAGAGTAAAACCTACCTTATTCACACAAATTTCGCTAAGTTCCTATGCTTTTGAAAGAATAGCGTGAGAACCATGTTTGGTGAATATAACCAGGATGGAAATCCGCCATTTTTCAAGTATTTCAAAATAACTTTTACTGATAGAAAATATTATTTTTTTCATTACTATGGGCTAGTTTGCACCATATTCTATGCATTTAAACGTAAAACTGCAATGTTTACATTTTGGCTGTTCCGCCCTTTTCAAATGTTGGTCTAGATTTCACTCTTCCGAAAATCTCAGTATAAGATCTATTATTCTCATCAAAGATTGGTGGCCCTGATAAGAGCCGGCTGTTTAAAGTCACTCCTCACGGAATCCAAGTTTCAAAGTGCTCGCGTTTTCGGGGGCACATCACTCAATACGGAAGCAAAGCACAACTGTCATTTTTATTATTTCACGCGACGCAGCAAAGCTAAATCAACAAAAATGACAGTTGTGCGCCGTCTTCGTATCGAGTGGAGCGCCCCCGAAAACGCGAACACTTTGAAACTTGGATTCCGTGAGGAGTGACCTTAAGTGGCCCGACTAGAAGAGCATAACAAAAATTTAACACAATTTTAACATATTGTGATATTTATAACTTATTTTGATTCAATTTAGTTCTCAGTAGCCATTATCTTTCAAATGTTGTAACAGGATTATATCATAATATGATTTGAAAAATGTTCAACACCGAATTGCCCAACAGTAGGCAATTAAAATAGATGTAGCAAAGTCTCCCAGCCATAGATATCACAACGCTGATATAATTTGAGAAGGTTGCCTTATTTGTAATGTTGGTAATTTCATGTTCTCGAAAAATATTCTTGTTCAGACAAAAACAAAAAAATATGATTGTTGATCGCAATCTGTAGCCCTATCACGACCTGTAAAAATTCCAACTGCACAGAAACAATATATTTTGTATCTGATTCTGTTATAAATTTCTAACAAAATATGTTATTTTTATGATAAAATTGTAACAAAATTTGATAGTTTTTTGTTTCCAGTCGTGCAGTTTTTGATAGAAATTTAGATAACAACATCCTGCACCATGTTTCTAACACATTTTGTTATAAAAATTTAGTATAACATAATAACATAGGATGATATAATTTTGATATGACCTTCTAGTCGGGGGGTGCCACCGAAACAGTCTATTTTCGCAATTAACCCTTTCTTTCCATAAAATATTGGTCCTAGAAAGAACCAATTTTCTTTTTTTCTTTTGAAACTGTCCGACCGCCACTCGATGATTATTCGCCTCCACCATTTGGAATAAATTTTCAGTATTGCCACTGCTACCCACGCCTTCGTGCTGCATCAAATTTTGTCGAACCGCTCCACAGTGGTGCGTTTGGCTAAAATCGTGAACTTTTTGTTTTACCACTTTAGGGTGTTATTTTTTGGCATCGGTGTCTTCGGGAATAAATTTTAGAAAAATATGGCGCATCGAATGACGAAAAGTTGTAGTTCCTTTTTTTGCCACAGGTGGCGCTGCAAAATGTAACTTCTTTAATAAACGATCCCCAAATATGGTGTCTTTGGCAAAGTTGTAGTGTAAATTATTATAATTTTCCTGCTGAAGACACCGAGTGTCCATCTATCATCGTTTTTGAAATACGGGCGTTTTTTATGGACAGACCCTAAAATAACAGTATTTAAAGATATATTTCGAAACTAACAGTTTCAGGTCAATACAATGTTCTACAAAAATGTATATATAATCAAATTAGACCACTTTCTGGAAGATACCAGGGATGTTTTTTGCAAACATGTCTTGTTATCGGCGATTTAAGGTCGAAAATAGTGATATTTGAAGACTTCATATGCAACAGAGGGGCAAATTGGGGCAAGGAAATTTAATAAAAATTTAAAATATCTGGTCTGTTTTTTAAGGAAAGTTAAAATTCATCAATTTTACAATCAAACCTTCATGCCAAACACTGTCAAATGCTTTCTCTATATCAAGAAGAGCAACTCCAGTCGAATATCCTTCAGATTTGTTGAGCCGAATTAAGTTCGTAACTCTTAATAACTGATGAGTGGTTGAATGCCCATGGCGAAAACCAAATTGCTCATCAGCAAAAATAGAATTGTCATTAATATGAACCAACATTCTATTCAAAATAATCTTTCAAACAGTTTGCTTATTGAAGAAAGCAAACTGATTGAGGATAACTAGAAGCCTCAGCTGGATTTTTGTCCGGCTTCAAAATTGGAACAACTTTGGCGTTTTTCCATTTATCTGGGAAGTATGCCAATTGAAAACATTTGTTAAATAAATTAACCAAAAAGGATAAAGAGCTCTCAGGAAGTTTTTTGATAAGTATGTAGAAAATACCATCATCACCCGGTGCTTTCATATTTTTAAATTTTCTAGTAATAGATTTCACTTCATCCAAATTAGTTCCCAACGAAGGGTCAAAAACATTCTCTTGATTGAGAATGTCTTCGAAGCTCCGTGTAACCTGATCCTCAATTGGACTAGTGAGACCTAGACTAAAATTATGGGCACTCTCGAACTGCTGAGCAAGTTTTTGAGCCTTTTCGCCATTTGTTAATAAAATTTTATTTCCCTCTTTAAGCGCTGGAATTGGCTTTTGAGGTTTTTTAAGAATTTTTGTTAATTTCCAAAAGGGTTTCGAACTGGGATCCAACTTCGAGACATTATTCTCAAAGTTGGAATTTCTCAAAATAGCGAAACGTTTTTTAATTTCATTTTGCAAATCGCGCCAAATAACTTTCAACGCGGGATCGCGAGTTCTTTGGTATTGCCTTCGCCTCACATTTTTAAGACGGATCAGTAGCTGAAGATCGTCGTCAATAATAATGGAGTTGAATTTAATTTCACATTTAGGAATTGCAATGCCTCTGGCTTCGACAATTAAATTTGTCAAAGATACGAGAGCATTATCAATATCACTTTTGGTATCGAGAGGAATATCAACATCAAAATTCCTGTCGATATACGTTCTATATAAATCCCAATCAGCCCTATGATATTTGAAAGTAGAGCTGATTGGATTATAAATGGCTTCTTGTGAGATTTCAAATGTCACAGGAAGGTGATCAGAGACAAAGTCAGCATGAGTTACCAATTGGCCACACAGCTGACTTGAATCCGTTAAAACCAAATCAATTGTCGAAGGATTTCGAGTGGATGAAAAACAAGTTGGGCCATTGGGATATATCCCGCAGAACAATCTTCAAATAAAATGTTGCCGTTGGAATTGCTTTGAGCATTATTCCATGAACGGTGTTTGGCATTGAAGTCACCAATAACGAAGAATTTTGATTTGTTGCGAGTCAGAATTTGAAGATCAGCTTTCAACAAATTCTTTTGCTGCCCATTGCATTGAAAAGGCAAATAGGCTGCAATGAAGGAAAATTGACCAAAATTTGTTTCAACAGAAACTCCCAAGGTTTCAAAAACTTTGGTTTCAAACGAAGAAAATAATTTATGTTTGATACGTCTATTGATGACAATGGCGACCCCACCACAGGCGCTGTCAAGACGATCATTTCTGTAGATAAAATAATTTGGATCTCGTTTAATGGAGAGTCCTGGTTTTAAATAGGTTTCAGTTATAATGGCAATATGCACATTATGAACTGTTAGGAAGTTGAATAATTCATCTTCCTTACCCTTTAGAGAGCGGGCATTCCAATTTAGAACTTTCACACAATTATTTGGATCCATTGAAACGGAGTCCGATGACAATTTTTGTGTGTACTTTATACCAACCTGAACAGCTTCAGGAATGGTATTTGCTTTGAACATTACATCAATCATGTGATGCAATTGTTCAGTTAAAAAATCAAAATCGGAAGCAGTCATGCTACCTGAATCGGCAACATGACCATTATTTTCCGTTGGGACATGGGTATAAACCTCATTTTGAGAAGAGAAATTTTGTCTACCAGCAGCGATGTTTGCATACGTAGGTACATTCGAAAAATTGGAATTTACTGAAGTGCTTGCTACCCGTTGACGAGCGGCAAAATTTGTTTGTGAATTCTCTTGTCATAAGACGAGTTAATACCATCCCATTGAATTCAATGGGATGGTATTAACTCGTCTTATGACAAGTGAAGACATTCCACTAAAAGCTCAAAATAATTATCTTATAGAATTCTCGTTAACTTTTCAAAAGGTCCTAAGTAACATTTTTTTCATGATTTAATTTGAATAGCGCAATCAACAGATCAATATGAAAGCTTTTGATTGCAGTACTCAAATTAATTCACGAAAAAAATGTTACTTAGGTCCTTTTGAAAAGTTAAGCGAGAATTGTGGTGGGTATGAATTGCTCGACCGGTAACTGGTTTCGAAATTTGAGCGTTTGAAAAATTTCTACCCGTCGAATCTGGGATCCGATTGGAATTTCCCGTCATCAATTTTGCACGGGAATTCAAAACTTTTTTGCGTGAAGGGCATTCCCAGAAATTGGATTTATGATTGCCCCCACAATTTGCACATTTAAATTTATTGGAATCTTCTCTCACAGGACATGCGTCCTTGGCGTGAGAGGTTCCACCACAAATCACGCATTTAGCATCCATGTGACAATGTTTGGTTCCATGACCCCACTTTTGGCACTTACGGCACTGGGTGGGGTTTTGGAAATTTCCCCAGGCTCAGGAAATGTTCCCATGTAACACGGACATGGGACATAATACAGGCCTTTTCCAAACTTTTCATATTATTTAGTTCACTTTTGTTAAAATGAACTAAATAAAATTCTTGAGAAATGCCCCTCTGGGAAGTACCAGAGTGGGATTTCTTTTTCATCTTAATTACTTGGACTGGTGAAAATCCAAGTAATTGAGAAATTTCAATTTTAATCTCATCCAGTGATTTATCATCACTGGGGAGACCTTTCAAGACGACTTTGAACAATCGCTAAGTTTTGTCGTCGTATGTGAAGAAATTTATTTTATTTTATTATTATTATTAATCTCGCTTCATCCGGCATAGAGCCTAAATGAAGCCTGGCTGGGAAAAGCCTTTTTGAGCTGCCCACATTTTTGAGCCTGCTCAAATAGGCGCAAAAACCCTGCATCTTTCGCAAAACAGTACAAATATATAAATATAATTACATTCTTAAAACATAAACAATATCAACATAAATAAATAAAATGAAATAAATAAAAACTCTTTACAATTTTTGTTCCTAGCGTCGTTCTTTAAGTTTACATTTAAAAGTGGCAGCAGAGAAGTTGAAGTCAAACAATTCGTACACGGCATTAAATGATGAAGACATGAAGCGTACCGGATCGTGTAGACCGTAGCCTGTATTACGTGCTTCAAGATGTAGAAATCCACGTTGACGAAGTACTCTCATTGGAGCGTGTATGTTTATTTGTTGTAGCAATTCAGGAGAGTCAATTTCGCCGAGAAGCAGTTTCGCCACAAATACAGCCTGGGAGTTACCTCTTCTGTGTTCTAGTGTATCGATGCTCAATAATCTGCAACGTTCTTCGTACGGTGGTAAGTTGATCGGATCATTCCAAGGAAGACTTCGAAGAGCATATCGCACGAATTTCCTTTGTATTGCTTCAAACCTAGAAATCCATGTAGCTTGATATGGACACCATACTACTGCGTTCGTTTCCAGTATCGATCTAACTAAAGCACAATATAATGATCGTAGACAAAAGGGATCACGAAATTCGTCAGCTATTTTAAACATAAATCCCAGCTGCCGATTAGCTCTAGAGATCACATCGTCGTAATGCACTCTAAATGTTAGTCCAGCATCAAGTATAACACCCAAGTCACGTACTTCTGTCATACGAGTCAACGGTTGATTGTCAATGAAGTAGTCAAAAATTATTGGCGATCGTTTTCGATGAAAGGATACAACATGGCATTTGTACACTTACAGTGAGAAGATTCAGCTGGCACCATTCGACGAAATCCTCAATTAACTGTTGCATGGTTGTGCAATCCTCGATACAGCTGATTTCCAAATATATTTTAACATCGTCTGCATAAAACAAGCGGCAACCGGGAGGTAACTTGCTGGATAGTTCATTGATGAAAATTGAAAAAAGGAGAGGACCCAAGTTGCTACCTTGAGGCACTCCTGAGAGGCTAGTAAACGGCTCAGAAGAATCTTGACCAATTCTTACTACAAGGCGACGTTCTGTGAGGTAAGATCTGAACCAACTAACGAGGTCATGTGAAACTCCCAGTTTTTCCAGACGGGCAAGCAGTATTCCGTGATCAACGCGATCGAGTGCTGATTTAAGATCTGTATACACAGCATCAATTTGAGATCCGGCGTTCATGTGGCGTATACAAAAAGAAACGAATTGAGCCAGGTTTGTAGCGGTGGATCTTCAAGGTTAAAATCGATGCTGATCTGGTGAGATGTAGTGTTTACAAGTTTCAAACAATATGTCGTTCATTATGATTTCAAAAATCTTGGAGCAGGCGCACAAGGAAGTGATTCCACGGTAGTTTTCAATATTCCTCTTATCGTTCTTTTTGTGTACATGAAACATTACAGAACTTTTCCAGTCGGTTGGAAATTTTCGTTGCTGAAGAGATGCGTTGAATATCATTGTCAGCGGGTAGACCAAAGCATCGCGCTATGTATGGCGCTTCTCAGTTAAATACTGAAGAAGACGTTTGCGATCGTCAAAGGATCCCGACAAAACGCGGCAGTCACCCTTCCTAGCAATCTGAAATGAAACCTTGATCCCCTGAAGGTTACTCAAAATCTCATTCCGGAAGCCAGAAAACTCGGCAACAGATACCACAATTGGCGGAATCCTTTGCTTTTTCGCATGAATCGAATCACCTGGGCTAAAGGTAGATTCGATTTGCTCAATTTCATCATTAATCAAATCGAACTGATTGCTCAGTTCGATAGGAGAAGAAACAATGTCAATATTAGATTTAGAAGGAATATCTGAAGTCTCCAGCTTCCTTCTATTTTTTCCGCGCTTTGGCAGGACGGTCTTGAAACCTTGTTTCTTTGAAGGAAGTGGAGAATTCAGAGACTCCCCTTCCTCTTGTTTTTATTAATGCTCATTGCTGAGCGTGAAGACGTGACCTTCTAAGAGGTTTTTTCCCAGAACGGTGTCCCTGCAGGATTACCACCGCTTGTCGGAATTTTACTTCCGCAAACGGGTCCAACGTAAAACGAAGACACGGGTCCTTGCAAAGATCGTAACGGGATCAGTGGGTACAAATAGCGCTAAGAAGCACCGTTGAAATTAAAATAGCTTCGGGTAGTATTAAAAACTTCCTTCCGCAAAGAGAGAAAGAACCGCACAGCACGAAAGCACAATGCGGTCTGAAACACACTAGATAATTTTTCACTAAGCCTCCACCATTTGGAATAAATTTTCAGCATTGCCACTGTTACCCACGCCTTCGTGCTGCTGTGTCCGCTCCGCTGCATCAAATTTTGTCGAACCGCTCTTTGTGGAATCGCGATTAAAATGGGTCGCGCGCGCTGGAAAGCAGCTTTCTTGTATATAATAAAGTAAGTCCGTTAGCCCCGCCCCTTTGTGATCAGATATGGATGTAAATATAATTCGCACTCATAACGATTATTGAAAGGGCCCCAAGCAACACCTCTTGTTTCTCAGTGAGTAACAACAACTGTGGTGTGACTTACTAAAGGTCTGACTTATGCACAACGCGTCGTATTTGGAACTCCTTTGTGACACACAAAGCGCAAGAGGTGGAGCCTATTTGCAACATCTTGTGGCTACAATGAAAATAAAAACACAAAAACCAACCGAGAATCGAACCATGGACCCTTAGATTTGCAGCCTTCTACTATAACCATCACACCAACAATTCTATTTGGAGATTCTGCTACAAGTGCACTACATAAACAAAAAAGTCATTTGTCACTTCATTGTACCTTATACGGAACATGCAGGGGACTGTCAAAAATAGAATACTGCTCAGCTGAGCTCAAAGTTTTTTGCAACATATCAGAAACATTGTCGTAACAGCAATGAACCGAAGTGTTAATAATTCTGCAACTTATCTGTTTTGTTTCTGATATGAAACACATCAAATTTTAAACCACCCAAGAAGTCAGATGAGTAGAATATTGCGACGCCACTTAAACGGAAATGAAACATTGTGATTTTCTGAAACTGGGAAGTGGCTTTAATGTGACTCGATGTATTGCCAGTGTCTTCAATGCAATTTATTAGGAACAAACACCTATTTGAAAGATGTTGCGCGTGCTGCTTGGGGCGGGGCTAATGGAATTACTTCTTTAGATATAAGAAAGCTACTTTCCGGCGCGAGCCATTTTGATCGGGATTCCGTAGACAACGTGCAGTTCGGAGAATGTTATTTGCCACTGCCTTGCAAGTTGGAGAAGAGGCAACAACAAAACAAAATAAAATAAAATAGATTTTACGTAAAACAAATCAAAACAAGGCACGTTACATTTTTTAGTGAAGATTCCCAGTTGGAAAACGCATTATAAGTGAAAAAAATGGTTTTGCACTTTTTTTCCCAAGCAATTTCGATAAAAATCCAAAAACCAAATAAACTAGCAGGGCAAAGCATTTTTCAAGCTAATCATGCTATAATCTAACATATGAGATTTAAAATAATTATTACCAATGGGAAAAAGTATATCTTTGTCGTCTTTTTTCAACGAATTATAACTGAAAATCCTTCTTCCATTAGAAACTTACGTTCGAAACAAAAACCGTCCTCAAATTTCATATTTCAATTGTTATGGCTCAAATTCATCTGGTAGCAAATATAGCTAGGTAGCAAATATAGCCACTACATGGGGAATAATAAGTAGAGCTCTTGTTAATAAACCGAAAAACATATAATTTGTTGGTGGCAGTACAGTTGCCACTGCCTTATAAATGAACCAGAACCAAGCATTCACGCTAAACGCCGATGCCACCGAAACAGTCCATTTTCACAATTAAACCTTTCTTTTCAGAAAATGCTTGTCCTGAGAAAAACCAATTATCTTTCCCCGATGCGCCTTTCCAACAACTAACTGACACCATAATTTGTAATGAATTTTCAACATCGCAACGCGGAATCGCAACAGTGCTATTTATGTAGTCAACCCTTTCTTTATATAAAATGCTGGTTTGTTGGGGTTCAATGATCTAAAGCAACACACCGAGGACCACCACCAATACGATGGATTTCCGTTGTAAATATTTCCAGCGTCCGTGATACTGTATCCGCTCCGCTGCGATCGCTTTGATGCATCCGCTCTGCGTGAAATCTTGTTCAAACTGAGGATTAGATCCAAACCCGCAAGTTGCTCGATGTTGATGTCTGTGCTTGTGATGCATGTACGTGATTGGTTGGTTTACCTATTTCTAAACTTTTTATCAATTATCGATAAATAAATAGTTAAAAATCAGTATTTTCATATAAATACAAAGAAGCGTTGACTTATCCTTGATCGAATGGTCCAAAAAAATTGGAAATCCATCGAGAAACGGTTGACATATTAAAGTATAAAGTCTATCATATTTTCGTGACGGTGTACCCCAATATAGAAAAGACAGACGTAGTCCTACGTCAAAAGTGGCTTTAATGTGACTCTATGTATTGCCAGTGTTTTCAATGCAATTTATTAGGAACAAACAGCTATTTGAAAGATATTGCGCGTGCTTCTTGGGATATGTGTATGTCAACATATAAATTGAGATATGAATTAAAAGCTAAATCCACGTATTTGCTAATTTGAAAACAAAATGACAATTGTTGGTTTTTGAGTACCTATCAGGATATATTTTAGTATTACAGAAAAGCCCCGGGTTACAGAACATTTTTTATCCTGAATCCCAGAACAAGAAAAAATGGCGGGAAATTGACTCTTTACTTGGGAGTGATGACCATGGCTAACGACGAACTCATTTATACTAAGATTACAGGACAAGCATCGGTCGAACTTGAGAAGTTAGTGATCTATTAAACTGCGCGCAGTGACCTATTAAACCGTTAATCTCACTAGACAACAATGGCTCTACAGATCGTTTTGATAACTCGTGATGATAATGCTGCTGTGATAGGCCGGCACTTCATCATTTCAGACAGTCTTGAGCCAAATCTTATCATCTTATCGTGCACAGGCTTTCCTTTTTTATTTCATATAAAAAATTGACAAAAATTGAACTTATGGAAACAATATTAAATTATTTGTTTAATACGTCCAAGAAAAACAAAACATTCGATTTATTACTTGCTAATACAGCTGTGAATTGCATAAAAAGCAAATATTAAGCCAACTTGATAAATAAAAAAATGACATACTACAATTTAAAAAAAAATTAAACACAAATGTTGAATATTGTTATAATTTGTCATTCGTATTTTATACGTATTTTAATTTTTATACAATCGTGGTTCGTTTCACTCTTTTCACTGTTTACCACCTTCCGCTATACTTCCGGTCACCAGCCCACAGTTCAGTTCGCCGATGCACTTCTGAGACGGTTCAATAGTGGTACCATATAGTGGTGAATAACCAACAACTTTATCGCTGCATTTTATTGTGTGTGGCACACACGAAATCGATGTGTTTACGCCAAACGGTGCATATAAAATATGGATTTAATTGAAATCGAAAGCGCACGTATAGACACGAGCACGAGAATGCACCGCACATTGCTGAATGCAACGCGTCGACATCGTTTTCATCGCCCGCAGTGCATCGTGTGGGTGGAGTGGGTCCAATCCAGTGGAGTTTGTCACTGCCAGAGTTGGTAGGTTCGCTACTTCGTGACGTTATTTGTTGGGTGGGTACAAGAGACAGGATTTACAACGTGGCGGATACTGGCAGACCCATAACTCAAATGTCATTTTTAACCACATTTTAGACACTGTAGTATATTATCTTTCCAGTGATAATTTCGAAAATGTCGTCTTCTTCTTCAATGGCTCTACTGGAACTTGGCCTGCTTTTCAACTTATTGTTCTATTAGCATTTTCTTAGTTATTAATTAAAAGCTTTATGTCCGTCATTGTATGAGTATGTATCTTGTGTGGGCGAGTTCAATGGATACACTATGCCCAGGGAGTCGATAATGTTTCCCACCCGAAAACATCCAAGACCGGACCGAGAATCGAACCCGCCATCTTCGTATTGGTAATCCTATGCCTTTGCTCGCAAAGCTTACTGGAGACTCGAAAATGTAGATTAATGTATTCATGAATATTTCGAACAGCTTCGTCATCGATGTCTTTTAACGGAATTGGGACTTCCGATCTTTCGCAGTGCAGCCGCCGGCAAAAACCGAACAGCTGTCCGTCTGTTGTTGCCGAAAAAGTTGACAAGGTACCCCTTTTCTGAGGGTGCTGGAGCCGTCACAGAGCAAAGCGTCACAGGTCCAGGTGGAGGCGTAGACGTGTGGGATTGCAGTTAAAAAGCTCACATTTAGGGAATATGATGTCCAGGAATGCGATTTTTCGGATATGGACGGTAGGTCAGTTAACATCAGGTTGAGGTAAGTTGCTTCAAACGAAACAGAAAGGTGAGTGCAATTTCACTTAACTTCATCATGAAGTGGAACAATAGCTCGAGATACATGCTCTGGTTGGTTTGGTGCCTCTACTTTTATTGGCTTAAAGTGGACAGTTTTTACTGAGCTATGCGGTCACCATACTTCATTTATATTACATACCATGAGGCTATTGGCTATCAACTGCATATGATTTTTGTGTTTAAGCACATCTAATGAACTCCACAATAATGGTACCATCAATATATTACACTGTCCGCAAATTTTATTTAGTTTATCCCCTTACCTGTAACTAATCGTAGCAAAGTTCACAAATTTATAAATAATTTAGATATTTTCACATATATGGATGGTTCATTCCCAGTTATTTATATTGTTATGCTAGAGAAGACATACACTTTTGCACATTTTCCACCTTTATCACTGCTTTTAGCCTAGTCGGATATAGTCGGACTAGTCAGGATATTAAAAACGAACGGTTGGAAACTATTCAAGAAACATGTAGAACATAATTTTTTTTTGCAAGCTGCTTAAGAATGAGCAAAGAAATGTTATGGGTTGTATTAAGAATCTGCGAAGACCTCTAATAATGCTGGCATTTTTGGAATGGGGTGATGACATAATTTCAATTGGGATCGCATGAGGGAAGGGAAAATTAATATATTTTATATTCTTTCTCGTTTCAGAGAGCGAACAATGGCGCTTAAACCTAGGCTAATTACCCGAGCAGCACAAGTCAGACTAAAATGGTTGTTGCAACTTGATAGTGACCAAATATAGTCGCATATCCGTTGCAGTAATCTATGTGGGACATGTGTGCTACTTGGGTAGCCAGGGCAAGTTTAATAGCTTCGCCCCATCCCAGGACAATTAACAATGGAGTGACAAAAATTTCTTAGCATAGTCACTCCCAACGTCTGTTTAAACGCATTATATCATTTGCTTATGATGATATTCCTAAACTATATTCCCTACCAACCATCCAACTCCTTGACATCTATGAGGGCGTCGGTGAGTCGCTGGCCTCTCGTTAAGTAGATGTCATATCATCATTTCCTTCCCTTCCTTAGTAACAGAGAAGATGGGCGTGGCCGGCAATGGTAGCTTTCATGCTTTATCATTTTTGACCCCCAATTGGGTTGCTATTAAATCCCAAATAGTAATCCATAAGCAGTTGGGGTAAGAAAGTTAAAGAAAATACATGACAGCTATCAGTATGCAATCTACGAAATACTCTGTTACAACGCAACGCAACGCAACTCGAAAATGTAGATTAATGTAGAATAATTCAATTTTATAGGGGCCCTCCTTAGCCGTGCGGTAAGATGCGCGGCTACAAAGCAATACCATGCTGAGGGTGGCTGGGTTCGATTCCCGGTGCCGGTCTAGGCAATTTTCGGATTGGAAATTGTCTCGACTTCCCTGGGCATAAAAGTATCATCGTGTTAGCCACATAATATACGAATGCAAAAATGGTAACTTGGCTTAGAATCCTCACAGTTAATAACTGTGGAAGTGCTTAATGAACACTAAGCTGTGAGGCGGCTCTGTCCCAGTGTGGGGATGTAATGCCAATAAGAAGAAGAAGAAGAATTCAATTTTACATTCGCACATTGTTTCGTTCCTCGAATCTATATTTGATCAAATAAAACGAATTCTCGGTAGGAACCAAAGGAACACCTGTAGCTGTTGAGTTTTCTCTGCAGATACACAGCATGTTTCATTGAAGTATAGCAGCACAGATTTCACGAACTGTTCAACAAAGTTTTAGGAAATGCAATGCTACAGGAGAAAGTCCACAGAAATAAGTAAAAAGGCAGGCAGTATTCAAAAAGTGACCCAATCTTGTATTATCTTGTGTCTTGTATATATCGTTATTACAGTTTTTGTAATTCTGCTCTCTACTATTCAATTTTCTACAAAATATATTTAGTTGTTTTTACAACATCCTTAAATAAAACACCGTGCGCAACTTTTTCCCTCGCCTTAATAACATAAAAACATAAGCTAATAACTTTACAAGCGAACCATGTCGATCCAAAAATATTCTCAATTGCTTTCTCACCACATTACTCCATATAAATAAATATTTCCAAGATTTGTTCCAACATCTGTTTAGCATCAGATTAACATCAGCGCTTAGTAAATAATAACAGCTCATTCGTGGCACCTACTGCCGCCGAGGGAGTCAAATTACAAAGACTGATCAATATCACTATAGTGAAATTTCCCGAACGTGCTCAACAGCTTGGAAAACTTGACCTATTTATGTTGTCATCTCTATTCCATCGCATCCTCTTTTTGGCATATTTCGGGACTCTTTCCAGCACGCTAGCAATTTGTTTCGAGAATTTCCCATTGTTTATTCCGTTTATCACACATTGCCTGGCAAGTTGAAAAGAAATTTGATTTATATGGCGTTTCTGTGTCATCTGACAGAGCCCATCAAGCGCCGAAACAGGAATATACATTTACACGGCTATCCCGCAGACGGATGAACTTCCTTCCGCTGCGGTTCCTACACTTGAACGGGATGATTGACCGACTTATCAATGTGTGTCATCGTAGTCGCGTAGCCGGCAAGGCGTGCTTCACTTTAGTTCTATGACGAGCCACTTTTCACCCCCCATCGGTAGGTACAGAAGCTTCAGCCCAATCGGACTTTGATAGCGAAAAAATCAATTTGGGGGAAGGTGTCATAGAACGTACCGAAACACGAACGCACCTTATTTCATCGAGCTGGGCCAATTGGGTATCCGGTGCCTTCTCAAAAAATTTAAATATTGTAGTGAACCTGCATTGACATACACTTAGAGAAAGAAAACAATCCCAGGAATAATATAACATTAAATCGTTTTCATGAAACTTAGTGTTTGTCAGGCATGGCTTCGAATTATTTACTAATTTTTACGTACACTAGTTATTTAGCACGAGTCAAATATTTATCCAACGGTGCTGGCCCGATTATTAATCAGTAGAATTCTAACCGAATAACTTTACCTTCATCGTGACGAAAGGAATAGCTTGTTACCTGTCGAATTTTCAGCTTAGACCATTCTCCCCAAAACAAACGTGTAGCGCTGCTCGAGTACAGGTGATGAAGCAATTCAGTTTACCTTACCAACCAGCAGCGTCGCGTCGCTACGGGTACTTCTGATCAAACAAGTCACAGCGATAGGTGCCACACAGCAATGCTGAATAATTAGAATGATGTTTTATTGACGTATCGACGTACTCAGCATGGGTGATAATAATTAACCCAGATTTTTGTATTCATTTGTATTCGGTCTTTTAAGAACACGCACCAAGCAGTGCACAATGGGGAAATCCGATTTCAAAGGTGGAAAAAATTTATAACTTTCTTCACGAACAACTTACAGAAGAGATCAGGAGCTTATTCGAAAGGGAATTTTGCAAAGAATTCAGTGAGTGCTGTTTCGTGGACGTGTAACGCTGCTGTATGTAGTTATTGAGCTCGTTTTGCCCTAATGCCCCATATATCGCGAGTTTTCAAACTATTTATCATTTTATCTTTAAGACATTGTTCTCAAATTGTGTTTATCTCTTCACTGTGGATCCATAGAAGGGCACTAAATATATTTTGTTGGTAAAAGTTGGAAATTTAAGGGATTTTGGGGTCAAATAAGCATCAAAGTGCATTTTATGTGCAATTTTCATGTATTCTGTAAAAATAGTAATATTTACAGATAAGTGTTGATATTATTGTCCCAAAGTGTTGAACAGATATTGACAAATGTTTGCTGAACGAAAATTAATGAAATAAATCGTTTCACAAATGTTTTATTTGGTTATTTGTTGAGTAAAAACGATTTTTAAAAACTTTTGAATAACACCGATGCCAAACATTTCCAAACCATACCCGATAGCACTACTAGACAAGAATAGTCATATGTTATGAGTCTTGATGTGATTATAGATAGGAGGTGATGGGAGATACTCTTTTTTCTTACCTTTTGCCCAAATTCCCAAATATAAAATAATATAGCTCAATGATTTCGAGCAAGGAAATGATGTAGTAATGTCAATTTAGTCGATATTTTCCAATGATATAATGAAAATAACAAATAATCATATAATTCATTAAAAATATTGAATTATAGGGGATTTAGGGGTCATACAGCTCATTTAATGTAAATTTTTATTCAAAATGAGATAACATTTTTTACAGACGACACACATGGAAGATTAAGGGCTTATTCGAAAGGGAGTTTTCCAAGAAATTCAGAGAAAAATGTTTTGTAGACGTGAGACACTTCTGTATGTAGTTATTAAGCTCGTTTTGCCCCAATGTCGCATAAATCACAGTTTCTCATATGTTTCGTGCTTTTATCTTCCAAGTATTATACTAAAGATGTGTTCTCCTCTTCATTATAGATCCATACATAGCACTATACATATTTTGTTGGAAAAGTTGGAAATTTAAGGGATTTTGGGGTTCAATAAGTACTAAATTGCACTTTATGTTAACTTTTCATGTATTCTGTGAAAAATAATAAAATTATTATTATTCTCCCAAAATGTTCTACAGACATTGATAAATGTTTGCGAAACAATAACTAATGAAGTTAGTGTCGCAAGTGTTTTGTTTTGTGATTTATTGGGTAAAACACGATTTTTTAAATGCTTCTGAAAAGCGCCGATGCCAATCATTCCCAAACCAGAACCGTTTGCACAACTAGATAGGAGTAAATATATTAGTCGATGTGACAATAGATAGGAGTAAATAAGAAATATTCTTTTCTCATGACGTTTCACCCAAATTCCCCTTATAAAATAATATAGCTCAATGATTCTGGGTTAAGTAATGATGGAGTAACATTGATGCTGTAGATTTTGCCAAAATTGACCATATTAGGAGCTACTTCAATACTTTCCTGTTTTAAAACCAATATTAACCCTAAATGATTATTTTACGTAATATAGTGCAAATGATTTCTCGGGTATTATTTTTTTTTTACAGAATACATGAAAAATTCACATAAATGCACACTGATGATTATTTGACCCCAAAATCCCTTAAATTTCCAACTTTTTCCAACAAAATATGTATAGTGCTATGTATGAATCTATAATGAAGAGAAGAACACATCTTTAGTACAATACTTGGAAGATAAAAGCACGAAAAATATGATAAACTGTGATGTATGCGACATTGGGGCAAAACGAGCTTAATAACTACATACAGAAGTGTCTCACGTCTAAAAAACATTTCTCACTGAATTTCTTGGAAAACTCCCTTTCGAATAAGCCCTTAATCATCTATGTGCGTCGTCTGTGAAAAATGTTATCCTATTTTGAATAAAAAATTACATTAAATGAGCTGTATGACCCCTAAATCCCCTATAATTCAATATTTTTAATGAATTATATGATTATTCGTTATTTTTATTATATCATTGGAAAATATCGACTAAATTAACATTACTACATCATTTCCTTGCTCGAAATCATTGAGCTATATTATTTTATAGGGGAATTTGGGCAAAAAGGTAAGAAAAAAGAGTATCTCCCATCACCTCCTATCTATGATCACATCAAGACTCATAACAGATGACTATTCTTGTCTAGTAGTGCTATCGGGTATGGTTTGGAAATGTTTGGCATCGGTGTTATTCAAAAGTTTTTAAAAATCGTTTTTTACTCAACAAATAATCAAATAAAACATTTGTGAAACGATTTATTTCATTAATTTTCGTTCAGCAAACATTTGTCAATATCTGTTCAACACTTTGGGACAATAATATCAACACTTAACTGCAAATATTACTATTTTTACAGAATACATGAAAATTGCACATAAAATGCACTTTGGTGCTTATTTGACCCCAAAATCCCTTAAATTTCCAACTTTTACCAACAAAACATATTTAGTGCCCTTCTGTGGATCCATAGTGAAGAGATAAACACAATTTTAGCATAATGTCTTAAAGATAAAATGACAAATAGTTTGGAAACTAGCGATATATGGGGCATTAGGGCAAAACGAGCTTGATAACTACATACAGAAGCGTTTCACGTCCATGAAACAGCACTCACTGAATTCTTTGCAAAATTCCCTTTCGAATAAGCTCCTGATCTCTTCTGTAAGTTGTTCGTGAAGAAAGTTATCAATTTTTTCCACCTTTGAAATCGGATTTCCCCATTGTGCAGTGCCACGCTTCAAAGCATGTTTCACATAGAAATAGAATGATTCTGTGTCCTGCTGTGTTTGAGTAAAACATTTCTGTAGACGATCCATTTCCATTTAAAATTATAAAATTGCCAATAAAGAAATCAAGGTAGGAGCAATGCGTACACTGAAGTCGTTTCTTCTTGCAGGGGATACGTTCCGAGTGAATCAAAACGACTCGAAAATTGATTTTTCGCCGGTTTCACGTGTTTTCCGACCTTTCTGAAAACCCACGAAAAAAAAAACTTTTTAAAATTCGCGTGAACTCCGAAATCCGAGTAATAATATTTCCCTAAATAATGCATTTCCATGACAGCAGATTTTTACGAAAACCAAAAAAGTATTAGCATTTTTAAACGTTAAAATTGCAATCATAAATCATAAATGAAGAAATTTTCCATTGAAAAAATACAAAATATTTGTAAATAAATCAATATGTACTAGCAAAAAAAAACTATAATTATTTTTTCGCAAAGATTTCCACAAAAAATCAATGAAATAGAGGTGTACATCGGTCCAGAAATTATCGGCGGCGGTGTAAGGATGTTCTTCGTATTGTTTTCGAAAAATTCTCCGAATCTTCATAAGCAAATTCTTCGGAACTCCTTCGAGAAACTCTTTGAAATTTGTTTTGTCCTCGGGAATTTATTCGATAATTCGTCGGCAAATTCTGTGGGATATCCTCGGAAAAATCCTTCAAAATGTCCTAGATAAATTCTTCGCCATTTCTTCGGGAAATTCTTCGGCAAACTCTTCTGAATCTTCTCCGCAAACTTTTCGGAATTTCCTTGGCAAGTTCTTCGAAATTTATTTTTTTAGCCGTTTCAATTATTTGGTAGGATCAATCGTGTGTGACACTTTGCGGAGCCGCTATTCTTAAGTATGATATTTTTACAATGTGTATCATCTTATCATTAACAGTTAGTAGGGAAGGGACATAGACCATAATACTCGTAGTGACTTGATTATAAGTTACTTTTTTTCTGGACGGATGGGGTAGGGATTTGGGTTTTCCAGCTGCTCATTTGAGTGTTTGACCTTGGAAATAGATTTGCGTGGCGTCGTGCTCGATAAAATCGAAATAAATACTCCGAATGGCCAGGAGTTTGTGGTACACGGAACAAAAAAAACTTGGAAAATTCTTCACATTTTTTTCAGAAAACTCTTCGATCGTTTTTTTTTAATTTCCTTGGCAAATTCAACAGAATTTCCTCGGAAAATTCTTTTGAGATTTCCCGCCATTTTTTTAAAAAACTCGCCAGGAACTTCTCCGAGATTTTTTTTGGCAAATTCCTCAAATCATCCTCGGCAATTTCTTCGGAAAATTCTTCCGGATTCTCTCGGCAAATTCTTCGTAATTTTCTATGAGTGATCTCCGAACGTTTCCTTGGAAAATTCTTCACATGTCTTCGAAAATATCTCGACCAATTCTTTGGAAATTCCTCAGCAAGTTATTCGAAATGTCCTCGGTGAATTATTCGGAATTTTTTCCGCAAATTCTCCGGGATTTTCTTAGCAAATTCACCAAAATATGCTCGTGTATTTCTTTGGACTTTCCTCGGAAAATTTTACGGAATTCGGCAAATTCCTTCAAATTTCCTGGGCGATTTCCTCGGAGGTTTACTCAAGAAATACTTTGGAATTTTATCGACATATTCGTCAAAATTTCCTCGGTATTTTTTCGGACTTCTTCTTAAGGATTCTATCGGCAAATTCTTCAAAACTTTTGTGGTTAACCATTTTTACAGTTGAATAATATTATTATTTAAATGACTTAAAATTTCCCCGGCAAACTCTTTTATTTTTTTTTATTCGGCAAATTCTTCTGAATTTTCTTGGCAAAGTCTTGGAAATTTCTTCGAAAAATTCTGTGGTCAAAATTATCTCAGTAATTTCTTCAGAAAATTCTTCGAAATTCCTAGGAAATGTCCTCGAGATTGCGTTGGCAAATTCTTATAAATTTCTTAGGAAAGTTAATCAAAACTTCGTTCGGAAATTCTTCAGCACAAAGTCCTCGGAAAATTCTTTGGAATATCCTTCTGAAATTTTTGAAATTTAGTCTGGAATTTCCTCAGGAAATATTTGAGAGTTTCTCCGGAAAGCTCTTCGGTGTTTCCTTGAGATATTTTTCTAAATTTCATCGGTAATTCGCCGAAATATCCTGGAAATTCTCTGCAACGTACTCGACAACTTATTCTTTAAAATTTCATCACGAAATTCTTTGAAATTTTGCTGCAGAAAATCTCCGGAACATCTTTAGGAGACTGTACGAAATTTCGTCGGAATCTCCTCGGAAAATTCTTTAAAATTCTCACAAGATTTTTTTCGAATTTCTTTGTCGGAAATTTTTCGGATCGTTTCTTATTCTTTGTTTGTGTCAAATAAGAAGTTAGAAGTGATGAGTGAGAAAAGAGGCGTCTCCCTTCTCACCCCTCACCCCTCACTGCGTAAAGTGAGAAGAGCAAAGTGAAAAGTGAGACGCCTCTCTTCTCACTCATCACTTCTAACTTCTTATTTCTCACTTACAACAGTGAGAAGTGAGATGTGAGACGTCAAATTACACATTAGGCTGAACGACCTATTCAGTCAAATGACCTATTCGGCCAAATGGCCTATTCGACTAAATGACCTATTCGGCTAAATGACCTATTCGGCTATATGACCCTTTCTTCCAAATGGCTTTCGGCATAATGGTCTGTTCGGCCAAACGGCATTCAGCCAAACGGCCCTTCTCCGCTAAAAACGTGCATTGTTCATAGAAAAATTCCATTTTTTTTTTGCTTTCTTTTGTTTATGTGAACTTAGGAAATTAGCAATACCTTTTCATGTTTTGCATGTTCAAAATCTGTCACGCCGCTGATCTAAAATTTCTCACGTCCGTTGAAAATTTTTAGGTGTCAACATTATTCTTAAAATCCTAAAAGATTTCAGTAGAAATTCTGAAGAAAATCCGAAGAATTCCGGGCAATTCTGAAAAAAATGCCTTAGAAAATTTGAAGAATCTCCCGTGAAAATTTAAAAGAATCTCGAGTGAATATTCCACGAAAGAAATGCCGAAGAATAGTCCACCTCAAAATATTTGAAAAACTGATAAGGGGTCTTTCACAAATTACGTAACGCTCTAAAAGGAGGGAGGAGGTTAGTCCACGCGTTACGATTAATACAAAAATAAATTTTCCATACAAAAATTGTTACGAGGGGGAGGGTGGGGGTCCAAAATCATCAAATTTGACGTTACGTAATTTCAGAAAGAACCCTAAGTGAAGAACTGATCAATGTCAAAATGCACACGAACAAAGAATAGGAAAATATCAGAAAAAGAAAATCGAAAATTTACCTGTGTGAATTTAAAGAATTTTCCGAGGAAATTCCGTACAGTCTCCCAAGGATGTTCCGGAGATTTTTTTTGTAGAAAATTTCAAAGATTTTCCTGATAAAATTAGAATTGGATTCAAATTTGAATAATTTTACGAGTAAATTGCAGAGAATTTCCAGGATATTTCTGCGAGTTACTTCTCACTTCGCACTAATCACTTTTCAAAGTGAGAAGTAGGAAATAAGTAGGGAAGTGCAACATCTCACTTTTCACACCTCATTTCTTTCTTTTTAGATGATCTATTAAGCCAAATGACCTGTTGGACCAAATGTTCTTTTAAGCCAAGTGTCCTATTAGGCCAAATGACCTATTCGGTCAAATGTCCTATTCGGCTAAATTACCTATTCGGCCAAATGTCCTATTCGGCCGGATGACCCGTTCGGCCAGATGGCTTTTGGCCGGATGGCCCGTTCGGCCAGATGGCTGTCAGCCGCATGGGTTTCGACCAAACGACACTTCCCCGTTTTTAACAAAGGGCTATGGAAAAAAATCAGTTTTATTGCTTTTTTTATTTTTTAATGGAAGTTTTTTTTAAATATTTTTTATTGTTCTTTTTTTGTAAAGAGATTTTATTGTATAATGGAAAAACAATACAAATGGAGTACGGAATCAAATTGCATAATCCAGTAGTTTTGAAAATACAGTCGATGGAACATGACGTGCGCGAAATCATCTCACCTCAACATTCCACATCTTATGTAAAGATGTTATTAATCTTTTTTTTCATCTTTATCAAGGAGACTTTCAGACCTCGGCTGGCTCATCTCCAAACGTTTGTAATCCAGTTTCGTGCAAATGACCAGAGTTGCGGCCGATTGAAAGATGTTGGGCTAGAATGAAAACACGAGCTTCGGAGGGATACAAAAAAAATTATTACGGAACATAAAATTTTTGAACTGGCCTCTCGCGCCAACATTTTGTATTGGCTAATAAGGGAAGATCCATTAATTACGTAACGCAAAAATTGGGCATTTTCAACCCTCCCTCCCCTATATCACACTTTCTGTATGAAACGTCTGAAAATTTTGTATGGATCGTCACACTTTGGCCAACCCCCCTCCCCCCTGAAAGCGTTACGTAATTTGTGGACGCTCCCTAACACTAACGTCAACATTTTCGATTATTTGGCCAATTTCAGGTCAATTTCCCAAAACTAAAATTAAAAAAAAAGTTCACACAGCAGCACTTTTTTAAATTTTTGTTTTCGATTTTTATAATTTTAAGAAGCATTAAAATTTATGAATTCTTTGGGAAAGTTGACTTTACCTAAGTCAAATAATCAACTAAGACGATAAAATGAGCTAATTTTTTGTTGGGATAGATCGAAAGCTGAAAAATGTTTGTTAAGGACTTGTACAAAACCTAATGAGTTCATTTAAGAAAAAAATCCGCACTTGGTTGTATTCAAAAATTAAAGTTAAATAGTTATACATAAACCAAGCTCACATATTGCATTTAGTCCCTGAAAATTTCATGGCACTCGGTTAATATAGACTTTTGTTTGGCGAGTAGTTCTAAGTGATGCAATTTGATTCCCAATGGGTTTTTTGACAAAATAGCTTGTTCGATTTAATCCGAAATGGGCTATTATGTCAATCGACCTATTTTCAGTCAAACCACCTACTCGGGAAAATTACATTTTTGGCAATATGAACCGTTGGGGTATGATCTGTTCGGTCAAAATGACGTCCATCTGACCTTGTGATCAGATGGTCAAACGAACTTTCCAACTGAAGGTCCCATTCGACCAAATTACATTTTCGACTAAATGACCTATAGCCATATGACATGTCGGACGAGCGACATTTTCGGTCAAATGACTTATTCATCCGTATAGCCCATTCGACCAATAACATTTTCGGTCAAATTATCTGTACCTTCTTCTTCTTATGGATCCTGCACACCTCCGGTGGCGCAAAGGGCCGACTTGAAAGATCTTCATCCTGAGCATTGCCCGGCTATCGCTTTAACCTGTTGCCAGGTAAGATTTCGGTTAGGACTACTTTTATTTCTTTATTGAGGCTTCATCGCCATGAGCCTCTGCTGCGATGTCCCGCTGGGTTACAGTCTAATGCTTGTTTACAGATTTCGTTTCCGCCCCTACATAGAGTGTGGCCGACCCAGCGCAGCCCCACTTCCGATCCCGAATTTCTGTTGCTATCGGCCTCTGGTGACAACGACGATGGAGCTCGTTGTTAGAGATCCAGTTGTGAGGCCACCAGGCCCGAATTATATACCACAGGCATCTGTTAATGAACACCTGTAGCCGTTGAGTGTTCTCCACTGATACACACCATGTTTCGCTAGCGTATAACAGCACAGATTTCACGTTAGAGTTTAAAATTCGTATTTTGATGCGTTCATTTATTCACTGTTTTTCCAGATATTTCTTAAACTCGCAAAGACAGCACTTGCTTTCTTGATCCGTGCGTCTATGTCGATCTTGGTACCGCCGTCTGACGCCATTTGGCTACCAAGATATTGGAAGCTTTCAACATTCTCCACTGGTTGCCCGGCTACTGTGAAACTGGAAGGAGTCACCGTGTTTACACCCAACGATTTGGTTTTATCTGTACCGCTAAATGCCATTTTCGGCCAAATAACCTGTTCGCAGATACAACATTTTTGGTCTAATTCCAAGGAGGCTGTTCATCTGGTGAGCTGCTGAGACGAGACTTGCAAACTCGAAGCTTCTTTTGCCATGTTATACTCGTTTAACATCTTGTTCTTTTCATCACAGTTGACCAGCGATTTTAAATTAGAACAATAAAAGTATTCGCCAAATTGTCAACTCATTTTCATTTCTTTTGTATTCTCATGTTTTTTGGTGGAAATATCCGCCATCTTCATTGCTTCGCAATGCAAAATACTCGGCGGCATCATCAGATCAGCCTTCTTTGGTTTTCTACTGATGCCTGTCTGCAGCTAAATCGTCAGAATCTCCTTGTTGAATAACTTTACCACCCTCAATATTATCGAATGCGAAATTCCTAGAGTTTTCCGTTACATCTGTGGGTCACAGTCAAGTTTTCCACGACAACGCAGATGATTTTGAAGGGATTTACTCTTGCTAAGAAGCCGTCTCGGTCTCCACATGACAGATTGTGATGAAAATTCACCAGCGTAGACTTTGCATTCTTAGCTGGTTTCAGACGATCATATTTTACCCTCACGCTGAAAAGTTTACAAATTATTCATCCTACTTTATTCGAGTACAATGATTTCAATTACCAATCGCTCGAGTATACAACAATTTGCCTTAATCCTCAACTCATTCAGGTGAGTCCAAAGAAGCTGCAATAAATCAACTTTATTGATCGTTGGACCTATAACGTTATAACTCTGATGAATAATTTGCCCACCCACCTCTTCTTACAGTGCACGTGGTAATAAAGTAGAATTAATGGTTGCCAATTTTACTATAGCTCGATACAATCACGACGGGAATCACAGAAATGCAGCAATAAAGCAAGTACGTCGGAACTCGAGTCATGTGAGTTTCACCAATATCGGATGGTATTAGCTAGTCGGGAATATTATTAAATCAATAAGTGAACCGGTTTGAACATCGTCTTCCAGAGGCCTCATCTGATTGAAATATAAGACAAACAGCAGTAGACGCTAGGCATTGGCCTACATACTTTTAGTTTCCTGGATTATTGCAAAATCCATACATTCCATCATCTTGTCTGCTGGGTGAATTCCTGAGCGTAAGTCTAAAATATGCAAGCGAGATTTTACAAGAATCGAGAAGAGGTAGGCGCTTGTAGCTATGTTTGTGCATTGCGATGCATTTGCAGGGGCACATCCAGAGCCATTGGTTTTGCACTATTGGTTGCACCAACCGGCAATGTGGGTCGATGTTTTGTGGTTGTTAACAGAGACATAAAATTCAAATTATTACTTTGCGCAAATCTGAACTGAACAGATTTAATCATAAATTAGCGCATAATTATGGTTACTCGATGTCAACATGTGACTATGGGTGAGTTGGATCTTTAGCTCGACGTTACCAGTAGATGAGTTGAATAGCAACTGAATTTAATGAAGTGTCGTGACGTGGTTGTTATGGCATTCGCTTTTTTTCTTCGATGGCTCTAATTATGCATTTCAACGGTAATTAATTGAAAGCTATGTCTACCAATTGCAGGAATATGTATCTTGTGTGACAAGTGCAATGGATACACTATGCTGAGCATGTTTTCAACCCGAAAACATCCCAAAGTGGACCGAAAACCGAACTCGAAATCTCTGGGTTGGCAATCGTACGACATTACTCGCAAGGCTAACCAAAGATCCGTTATGGACATTAATTTTCTTGATTATCCCGATGAACACCGGTGATTGTCGATAAAGTGTTTTTTTTAATCGTCTCATAGTAATGACTTGTACTTGTTTAGAAATTAGTTAAGCTTCAAATAACGCAAGAGTAAAGAAGAAAGATAAGAAGTATAAAGGGAAGAATTTTACTAAATTTATCGTAGTATGATAAACAGAGAATATCTTGAGAAAAAAATCAAAACAAATTCTATATCTTGATATTTGCTGTATTGTATTTGTTCCAGTAATATTGCGAGAAGATAGAAAAAATCGAGCCGGGGTCCGATGGTCGACTGTCGGAACTCGGAAAGCTGTTCCACAAACGTCAAATAACTTGATGTACGGTAGGTAAACAATGTTCTCGCAATAACAACACGCTTCACTGACTTTTTAAATACTTTACCATTTCAGCACAATTAAAAAAAAATAAAGATTGCGAACTCGCAATATCAGATATTTATTCCGCCGACATTTACTATTATCATTGTAAGTCATCAATCTGGGCAATTAAATTACAGCGATCGTTAGGGCAATCAAGAATAACAAAGCACGTAACGTCAACCATCAATCAACCAGCCCATTCAATGGCTATTTATGGGTCATTCAGTTATCAGAATATGCATCTTTTACTTTTGTTTGCTTACTGCATTGGCAGAATGCGCCGAGTGTACTTATTATTCTACAGTAGTAAGCCAAATCTTCCCATATCTAAGCAGGATTCATTCAACAACGCGTTCCGATTATGATGGTCATTGCTCCTCCGTGAATCGCGTTGCAAGCTCCATCCTCAGTCATATAAGGATGGAAAACCGATACCCGATGTGAATCTGAACATCTTTCGTTTACGAATTCATTGGGATGGTGGAAATATATCATTGCCGGCTTTTCTTCAGACAGAAAGCTCGTTATGTTGGTTCGTATTATTGAGTATTATTGTGTGGGAAGGTTGCATCCGAGATGCCCCCCGCATTGTGGGTTACAATAGGAAGTGATATTGGAGAGCACTTTGCTGTACGCAGTAAAATCCTACAGCTTTCTGTTGCTCATTGTTAGTTGCGAAGACAATTCAAAATTTGTACAACTAATTGAATGATCGTCATTACCGTTTGCACACATATGGAAAGAATGTAGGATTTTTTACAGTTTTGTAAGGAATAAATTTATAAAGAGGAACGCATGTCATACCACATTTATGCACAAGGATGTTGGTTCAAAAGTATAACATTGCTACTATCGCTCTTATTCACATGACCATCTAGATGTGATATCTTAGACCTAGCAGCTAAAGTACCGGTACTATAAGTGTCAAACCGACGTGGGTGATGAAACCAAACTTGCACTACAACATGATGCATAATACACTGCTTGATGAAGCATATTTAAAAAAAAACATGAAATTGCTACAGCGCCACTAGCGTTCTAGTACTTGTGCCTCTACTAAGATAACATATAGTTGTATTTTTATTACAATAGTGAAGATACACAGCTTAAACACCGTCTCAAGTTCACGGGATTCGTTGTGATGCGTAGTCCAAAGATACATTAAGTTACTTCACTACCTCGAGCATTACACGATAACAGTGAGTGTTGATTTCAGCGGATCTCTAAATTACCCAATATGGTACCAGAAACTGATTTCAAATAGAAAGGAAATTACTGAATAGAGTGGCCATACATAGTAAAATCAAGAATATGTCTAAACAAGTTTTTTATCCTTCCTGAAGTATTCCGAGTCCTCCAAATCATTCTGGAGTTCAGACCAATTGGTCCACCAGGCCAACTAGACATGGAACAAAAACGATAGCAACCCATCATGTTCATACAAGCCCTTGGATGACGTGCGTATGATTTACGATTTGGATATATCCATTCACGATGATCTAATTCTTCCAAATCATTCGAAGTTCAGACCAGTTGTTCTACCAGGTCAACTAAAAACTCCGTAGGTAACTCTCACTCGGTAACTCCGAGGAGTTGGCGCCCTTTAACTAAGCGCCAAGGTTGTGTATCTGGTATAGAGAACATCATTGTTGAGAGGTGGCACGGTACACCCAGTTCTTTTTTTAGTCGATTATGACCTTTAGCATTGATGAAACTATGAGCTAACCCCATGAAAACGGCACGGCAAATGCTGGGTAAAGCGTACCATTGGTACTTCGCGTACCTGAAGGAATAAAATAGACCCCATCTCGCGGTCCTTAGCCTCTTACCCAGCAACTCTTATCCCTACCTCCCCGCGGTGCTGGCCGGGATACGAGCAACCTTAGGGAAGATCGGGTAACCAACCCCGGTGGGAACTATGGTCGTATGCTGACAGGGAAGGGGGGTTTGCTCCTCTCCGGAGGTGCAAATCTTATTGAGCGTCTGTTCTCCATGTCAGGATCGGCTCACAACAGCGTCTGTTCTCCATGTTAGGGGCGGCTGATCATCGTCCGAGTGCCAGCGAGGGACTCTAAGTGAAACTGTGCACCATGGTCCACCGGAAATAAGGAGGAATGGTCCTCCGGAAATTTAGGGGGTTTAGTGTCAGGCCCTGCAAGCCAGCCTTTAAAAAATCATAAGCAACGAACAATCAACAAGAGAGTACGGACCGGAACCATCGGCGAAGACCACTGCGACGAAAAGGGACTAGCGATTGGAAACTCGGTTCGTGGAACTGCAAATCTCTCAACTTCATCGGGAGCACACGCATACTCGCCGATGTGCTCAAGGACCGTGGATTCGGCATCGTAGCGCTGCAGGAGGTTTGTTGGAAGGGATCAATGGTGCGAACGTTTAGAGGTAATCATACCATCTACCAGAGCTGCGGCAACACACACGAGCTGGGAACAGCTTTCATAGTGATGGGCGATATGCAAAGGCGTGTGATCGGGTGGTGGCCGATCAATGAAATAATGGGCAGGTTGAGGATCCAAGGTCGGTTCTTCAACTTCAGCATAATCAACGTCCATAGCCCACAATCCGGAAGCACTGATGATGATAAGGACGCATTCTACGCGCAGCTGGAACGTGAGTACCACAGCTGCCCAAGCCACGACGTCAAAATCATCATAGGATATTTGAACGCTCAGGTTGGCCAAGAGGAGGAGTTTAGACCGACTATTGGGAAGTTCAGCGCTCACCGGCTGACGAACGAAAACGGCCTACGACTAATTGATTTCGCCGCCTCCAAGAATATGGCCATTCGTAGCACCTACTTCCAACACAGCTTCCCGTATCGGTACACCTGGAGATCACTACTGCAGACAGAATCACAAATCGACCACGTTCTGATTGATGGATGGCACTTCTCCGACATTATCGCATATCGGGCATATCGTGGCGCTAACATCGACTCTGACCACTATCTGGTGATGGTTAAACTGCGCCTAAAACTATCCGTCATCAACAATGTTCGGTACCGACGACTGCCACGGTACGACCTAGAGCGACTGAAGCAACCTGATGTCGCCACTGCATACGCGCAGCATCTCGAGGAAGCGTTGCCGGAAGAGGTGAGCTCGATGGGGCCCCTCTTGAGGACTGCTGGAGTACAGTTAAAGCAGCCATTAACGACGCAGCGGAGAACAACGTCGGGTATATGGGTCGAAGTCGACGGAACGATTGGTTCGACGAAGAGTGCAGACAGATTCTGAAGGAGAAGGACGCAGCGCGGGCGGTCGCGCTGCAGCAAGGTACCCGGCAGAACGTGGAACGTTATAGACGGAAGCGGAGACAGCAGACCCGCCTTTTTCAGGAGAAGAAACGCCGCCTGGAAGAAGCGGAGTGCGAGGAGATGGAACAGCTGTGCAGTTCTCAAGAAACACGCAAGTTCTATCAGAAGCTCAACGCATCCCGCAAAGGCTTCGTGCCGCGAGCCGAAATGTGCCGGGATAAGGATGGGAGCATCTTGACGGACGAACGTGTGGTGATCGAAAGGTGGAAGCAGCACTACGAGGAACATCTGAATGGCACTGAGAGTACAGGCAGTGAAAGTCAAGGCAGCGGAAGAGATGACTACGTCAGTTCAGCGGACGATGGAAGCCAACCAGCCTCCACCTTGAGGGAAGTTAAGGATGCCATTCAACAGCTAAAGACCAATAAAGCAGCTGGTAAGGATGGTATTGGAGCTGAGCTCATCAAGAAGGGCCCGGAAAAGCTGGCCACTTGCCTGCACAAACTGATAGTCAGAATCTGGGAAACCGAACAGCTACCGGAGGAGTGGAAGGAAGGGGTTATATGCCCCATCTACAAGAAAGGCGACAAACTGGAGTGTGAGAACTTTCGAGCGATCACCATCCTCAATGCCGCCTACAAAGTGATATCCCAGATCATCTTCCGTCGTCTGTCGCCATTAGTGAACGAGTTCGTGGGAAGTTATCAAGCCGGCTTCGTTGACGGCCGCTCGACAACGGACCAGATCTTTACTGTACGGCAAATCCTTCAAAAATGCCGTGAATACCAGGTCCCAACGCACCATGTGTTCGTTGATTTCAAGGCGGCATACGACAGTATAGACCGCGTAGAGCTATGGAAAATTATGGACGAGAACAGCTTCCCTGGGAAGCTTACCAGACTGATCAAAGCAACGGTGGATGGTGTGCAAAACTGTGTGAAGATTTCGGGCGAACACTCCAGTTCGTTCGAATCGCGCCGGGGACTAAGACAAGGTGATGGACTTTCGTGCCTGTTGTTCAACATTGCGCTAGAAGGTGTCATGCGGAGAGCCGGGTGTAACAGCCGGGGTACGATTTTCAACAGATCCAGTCAATTTATTTGTTTCGCGGATGACATGGACATTGTCGGCCGAACATTTGCAAAGGTGGCAGAACTGTACACCCGCCTGAAAGTGAAGCAACAAAAGTTGGACTGGTGGTGAATGCGTCAAAGACAAAGTACATGCTTGTGGGCGGAACCGAGCGCGACAGGGCCCGCCTGGGAAGCAGTGTTACGATAGACGGGGATACCTTCGAGGTGGTCGAGGAATTCGTCTACCTCGAATCCTTGCTAACGGCTGACAACAACGTTAGTCGTGAAATACGAAGGCGCATCATCTGTGGAAGTCGGGCCTACTACGGGCTCCAGAAGAAACTGCGGTCGAAAAAGATTCGCCACCGCACCAAATGTGTCATGTACAAGACGTTAATAAGACCGGTAGTCCTCTACGGACATGAAACATGGACAATGCTCGAGGAGGACTTGCAAGCACTCGGAGTATTCGAGAGACGGGTGCTTAGGACCATCTTTGGCGGTGTGCAAGAAGACGGTGTGTGGCGGCGAAGAATGAACCATGAGCTCGCCCAACTCTACGGCGAACCCAGTATCCAGAAGGTAGCTAAAGCCGGAAGGGTACGATGGGCAGGACATGTTGCAAGAATGCCGGACAGCAACCCTGCAAAGATGGTGTTCGCTTCCGATCCGGCAGGTACGAGACGGCGTGGAGCACAGCGAGCGAGATGGGCAGACCAGGTGCAGAACGACTTGGCGAGCGTGGGGCGTATCCGAGGATGGAGAGATGCGGCCTCGAACCGTGCATTGTGGCGTCAAATTGTTGATTCAGTGTTATCTATTTAGATGTTAACTAAATAAATGAAAAATGAACCCCATGAAAAAGATCACAAAAAATCAAAGAAAATTCAAAGTTGTGAAAAATCAGGTGAATCAGGAAATTAAAGAATACCAACCGTGTTAAAAATAATTGGGTGTACTTTGGAACAGGCATAACAACGACGCCCTGCACGGACAAATAAATTAATTTTAGTTCAAAATACTTACAGATGAGAAAAACTTAAAAAAAAATCTGAAACATTTGGTTTGTTTTTCCTTTCTCCCATGATTGTTGTTCAAAATAAATCAAGATGCATTGACCGAATCAGGGTTGCTCAGCACAATAGCTTAACTTTGAGTTAATGAATATATAGCAAATTTAATTCTGAATTTAGGCCGATACAAATATTAAATTTATTTTATGTCACCCCCCTTCAACTTTCCAAAAATATTAAGGGGGCGAAAAAAAAAATATTCTCGAAGGATTTTATTTATTTTTTTTTTTTATCATTGTACATAACTGTTTTTATCTTCGTACAAAATATATCACTTATAGTCCATACATTTGTTATCAAGACTATCTTAATTAAAAATACGAAAATATTCTATATCCTATCAGGTCCCGAATATTGAGGGGACTCTTGCTTACAGATTCCGTCCTCCCTTGCAATATGTGGCCATTTCCTTCCACGTTTTCAGCATCTATTGTTATCGGTATTTGATGGCTTTTATGTTGCTCGACACACAATATCCAGCTGTAAGGCCATAAGAATTATGAATTTTAGACATCATCTGCTTTATATCATGTTTTACAATAGAGTAAAATAATCAAATTTTGGTGCGTGGATCAATCCGATTGGGTCTCCGAATATTTCGAAAACTCGCGAAGGTAGCCCCAGCCTCTCTGACTCGTGCTTCCGTGTCGATCTGATGATATCAGACAGCCAGGATATTGAAATCCTCCGAACGTCCGGCTACTGCAAAGTTTGAAAGGCTGTTCCCGTTTACACTCAGAAGTAACAGGGAAGATGAAAACCTTGGCTCACATCAGCGACTATCCGAATGGGGCTAGACAAAGCTCTGATCTGAAAATCTGAAAATCCCGTGACACCCCTGGGTGCCACATAGATTTTCGTGACTTAGACAACAGAAATCCCTTCCGTAGTCAATGAATTACAAATAAAAAGGCACTTCCAACTTGTTGCCGTGCTCCAGAATGATGCGGAGTGGGGAAAAATATTGCGTAATAGTTGCTACAGCATTCGCACAGACAGCATAGGGTCAGCCCTGAACGCCTCCACCGACAGCCGACCGACATTGGGGGCCCCTCTAGATTTCATACTTCGGATGGCTGCCTGCAGCAGCGCCTGCCTACTACTTACAGAGACACATACCGTTAACGGGACTAGTACTCTTCTGATTCTCTCTATTGCGCAATCTTTGCTTCTCTGCGCTCCTCAATCTTCCGTCGGGTTACATCTCTGTTCTTTTCACTTCTCTTCTACGCTACCACCTTCCAAAATATCCACTCCCTTCACAGCTGGATCTTCTAGTCGGTCTATTTTGATTCGTCGCCCGTACCTCTCCTCCTGCCGCTAAATCCGAGCAATGCGTTGTCGGATCCCGCCAATTAGAAGATGATAATGAAATGTGATTTCAGCGCTGCGTTTATTACGGGTACCATCTCCATTTTCAGCTGATCCATTACCAGAGGAGCCAAATACTAGACCTGTCAACTAAAAGCGGCTTCAGAGAAGTAGGTCAAACGCTGCTGGCTGCATACGGAAGGAACGGGCGCAAGTGAGCTCCACGGTCGACGATGGAAGGAAAGCCGAAGTCAATAATAGCCTCTTCTACGATATTTCACGACGCATGATTGGAGCAAGGACAAATCTTTGGATGCCAGAGAAAGATGCGGCATGTCAGTCACTCACCAAACCAACTGATCAACTGAAACGTTGGCTCGACCACTTAGAACAACTTCTTTAAGTTTTGACGACTTATTCTCCGACAATGACAATTGACAATTGACAATTCTCCGACGGCAGCAGACAGGATTCCGCCACACACGATCAAGTCAGATGATGATACTGCCTTATCAACGCAACAGTGCTCTACCAAGTAGAGTAAACTGAATGACCTGACCGTACGCTCCCACTCATCAACGTCAACAAGACCAAATCGTTGGATGTGAAAAACTTCAACTGTGGAGAAGGTCGAAAACCAAAACCAGCCAACAACGGGCGGCGGACCAAGATCAACATTGAACAAGGAGATCCAATCGGTTCAGGCATTGCACCAAACCCCGAATACGCAACTCTAACGTGAAATCTGTGATGTTATACGCCAGTAAGACATGGTGTGTATTAGCAGAGATCACATAGATTTGCGAGTATTCATCAACCGACGTCAACGTCCATCGAAATCCGATATCATCAGCATCTCTACAATGTGAATTGACATAGGCCGGTCACACACCACGGAAGAGCGGAGAAGAAATCTGCAAGCAAGCGCTGGACAGGAATCCGGCAGAACATCGTAGCAGAGGCAAATCTAGGATCTTCTGGCGACGAAACCTTAACAGAGAAATAAACGAAGTCGATAGGAATCAGACTTGAGCCGAAGTCAAGAATGGAGATCTTTTACGTTGGCCCTATGTACACCTAAAGATACTCAGAACACAAGAGTGAGTGTGTGAGAATTGGATCTCACTTAATGAATGCCACACGTACATGGGTGCTGAAAAGGAAACCAACCCCGGTTTCGTAAAGCCAATATAATTTTGATTAGCTATATTTAAAAAGAAATAGAGATTTATTTAGATTATTTAAGACCTTGTTTGGAAGAATGTTTTATTTTTCATAAAACTCCCAATAAGCAAGGATGTTTTTAGTGTATCGTACCTTTGCTTGAAGTAAGGTAAACGAAAATTTGCAACCAGACACTTGAAAAGACATCTCAGATCGTGTGGGGGTTGGGAAGCGCCCAGACAGCAACCGCCGTGCTTGAGCCGAAATGACCTCCGTACGACTATATATACAAAAATCCCCGTAGTCCTTCGGCTAACAAGTAGTAGGGCATGCTGATATGATGTGCTTCACCGAATCTACTTTACACTTCACATGTATTCCGTATAGTCCGGCAAATCTGCAATTATTCAACCAGTTTGAGTTTCATACTTGACTTAAAAAAAAAGTTTATAATTCTGGCTGTACTAAAATTTTTGTTGTTATTGTTTCAACAGTTAAGAGTCCATCAGTGAAACAGAACTTTTCTCAAAAAAAACTTATTTCTGTAGAATAAGTTGCAGTATTTTTTTAAATTATAAGTTTGTGCTCTACTCGCTACTCGATAAATATGTTACAAATATTCATATTCTTTGCAATATCTAAACATTCTTCGCTATCATTTTCCATTAACATTTTTTAATTTTCTATGGAATAATTGCATTTGGACTTTTTTTTTGTTTCCTTGTTTTTTTATTACGAGTTTCAGGGGCATTCTCGAGTTCCTTAAAAACCCGCAGAGGGTTACGGCAAGGTGATGGTCTTTCGTGTCTGCTATTCAACATCGCTTCGGAAGGGACAATACGAAGAGTAGGGATTAACACGAGTGGTACAATTTTCAATAAATCCGTCCAGCTATTTGGCTTCGCCGACGACATAGATATTATGGCACGTAACTTTGAGAAGATGGAGGAAGTCTACATCAGACTGAAGAGGGAAGCCAAGCGGATCGAACTAGTCATCATCACGTCGAAGACGAAGTACATGATAGGAAGATGTTCAAGAGAAGACAATGTGAGCCACCCACCGCGAGTTTGCATCGGTGGTGACGAAATCGAGGTGGTAGAAGAATTTGTGTACTTGGGCTCACTGGTGCCTGCCGAAAATGATACCAGCAGAGAAATTCGGAGACGCATAGTGGCTGGAAATCGTACATACTTTGGACTCCGCAAGACGCTCCGATCGAATAGAGTTCGCCGCCGTACCAAACTGACAATCTACAAAACGCTCATTAGACCGGTAGTCCTCTACGGACACGAGACCTGGACGATGCTCGTGGAGGACCAACGCGCACTTGGAGTTTTCGAAAGGAAAGTGCTGCATACCATCTATGGTGGGGTGCAGATAGCGGACGGTACGTGGAGGAGGCGAATGAACCACGAGTTGCATCAGCTGTTGGGAGAACCATCCATCGTTCACACCACGAAAATCGGACGACTGCGGTGGGCCGGGCACGTAGCCAGAATGTCGAACAGTAATCCGGTGAAAATGGTTCTCGACAACGATCCGACGGGCACAAGAAGGCGAGGTGCGCAGCGGGCAAGGTGGATCGTTCAGGTGGAAGATGACTTGCGGGCCCTCCGTAGACTGCGTGGTTGGCGACGTTAGCCATGGACCAAGTCGAATGGAGAAGACTCTCATATACCGCACAAGCCACTTCGGCCTTAGTCTGAATAAATAATAAATAATTGTGAGCGTTGCATGGAAAGAAAGTCAGCCAGACAGCCCTTTCCTCCTGTCATCGAGCGAAAAGGGGATCAAGTTCTCGATATCGTCCATACGAACTTATGTGGTCCAATGAAGACTACTACTCCCAGTGGCAATCGCTATGGTATGCGATGGTATACGCTATGGTCACCTACCTGTTGAAGTAGAAACCCGAAGCGACGGATCTGATCAAGAAATACGTTCGGTGGACGGAGACGTTGTTTGGTAGAAAGGTTCGTGTGATTCGCTCTGACGAAGGCGGCGAATTCAACAACAAGGAGTTGAAGGACTTCTATCGTGCTGAAGGAATTAAGCCACAGTTTACCGCGCCGTATTCACTCCATCAAAACGGCGTGGTGGAGCGGAAGAACCGTTCTATAACAGAGATGGCTACTTGCATGCCAATTGATGCTGGTATGGAAAAGCGGTAGTGGGGTGAGGCGGTGCTCACAGCAACATATCTGCAGAACCGCTTACCGTTAAGGTCGATCCAGAAAACTCCTTACGAACTATGGTGGGAACGTAAACCGGATTTGGCACATCTCCGAATGTTTGGCGCTGAGGCCTACGTGCATGTTCCGAATTCGAAGCGTAACAAGTTGGATAGCAAGTTTCGAAATCTTAGGTTTGTGGGGCATTTAATGGAGCATAAAGCTTATCGATTGAAGCGATAAGCGATGAGAAGCCACTTGAAGACAAACATACGACTCGCGACGAGGAGGAGATTAAACTGCTTCCGATCAAGGAAGACAGCGCTGCTTCTGATGCGGAAGATTTCGAAGATGCCGAGGACGATATGCCAACACGAGGAGAGACCATGCGCCGTTCACAACGGGCAACCCGCGGTATAGTACCGCGACATTTCGAGGAATACGTCTTGGATTACGCAGTAGGTAGGTGTGTACATCAAGAACCAGCTAACTATCATAATGCAATGGAGAACACCGACTGGAGAGCTGCCATGGAAGACGAGCTAGAATCGCATCGGCGGAACTATACATGGGAGCTAGTACCGTTACCGAAGGGGAAGAAGGTGGTAGGATCCAAGTGGGTCTTCAAGCTGAAACGCAACGAAGAAGGCAAGGTAGTAAAGCACAAGGCCAGAGTTGTGGCGCAAGGCTACTCATAGCGATTTGGTGAAAATTTTGAGGAGGTGTACGCTCCTGTTTCACGACATGTGACCTTGTTGGAGCAAACGCCTCCACGATGCGTTGTCAAAACTGGACTTCAAACAGTCGAACGCCGATCCTTATATGTACGTGAAGAAGAGAGGGAAAGTCAGTGTCTTCCTGCTTGTATACGTAGACGATATGCTCGTTGCGTCTGCCGATGATGAAGAGTTACAGAACGTGATCCGGTGTCTCAGTGAAGAGTTCGAGTTGATCTGTTTGGGAGTTGTCCGGTATGGAGGTTCAACGGGAAGAGCAAGGTTACAAGATTTGAATACCCATGGAATGCGTGATGCAAAGCCAGCAAAGTCTCCCATGGATCCGGAAGTTTGTTGTATTTATCTGTTGTGGCCAGGCCGGATATTGCCAACAGTTTGGCTATTCTAGGGCGGAAGTTCGCTGATCCTACGGAATCTGATTGGACAGCCGCAAAGCGAGTCCTGCGGTATTTGCAGAAGACGAAGAGCTTCAGTTTGCGATTAGGCTATGAATACGATAAACCACTGTCTGTATATTCCGACGCCAATTGGGCCGGCGATCCACAGAGCCAAAAGTCAACATCTGGATTTGCGTTCATGTTCGGTGGAGCAACTATATCGTGGGCCAGTCGTGGACAGTCTAGCGTAACACCATCGTCCATGGAGGCCGAATACGCGGCACTCAGTGAGGCTGGCTGCGGCAGCTGCTCGCTGACCTCAAAAAAAAAACCAAACGGAACCAGCGACGATCAAAAAGGACAGCCAGGGGTTTCTCGCTTTTGTTCGGACCGAGACATCTAGCCGCCGATCCAAGCATATTGATACCCGGGAGAAGTTCGTCCAGAAACTGTGCCAGACGAGGCAAGTTATACTGGAATACTGTCCATCTGAATTGATGACCGCAGGTATACTAACAAAACCATTGGGACCGATGAAGCACAGCCGTTTCTGTGATCTACTAGGACCTAAATAAATCGAGTGCGGAGGCTACACATCGAGGAGTAGTGTAGAGAGCGTGGTCAGAGCGTGTCCGGAGGCAATACATTCGCGCACCCCTAGAGTGGTGCAACACAAATGACAACACTGCCTACCAACGAACTTCAGCTCGCGTCTATCATTCGCCAAGAGCAAGTGTTGTTTATTTAGTCCGTCATTAAACTCTTTTTTCTAAAGTTAATTCCGCGTGTTTATTAGTTCCGCCGGTCTCATACGAAATCCCGTTCGCTTTGTCCGTTGTGTCTACTCTGCTATTTGGTCGTCGCCATCAGTTTCAAATATGTTACATATTAATACCAAGATTAGAATATTGTCACAGTATATTAGCATTAGCATTAGCTTTGTTACGGTGTAATTCGTAGATTGGACACTAGTGATACTCATGTTTTACTTTTGAGATCCTTATCTAGATTGCTATCAGAAATCAAGAAAGGGAGTGGTCCTTGATTCCAGTCTTAAACAAAAATAACAAAAGCATGAGGATTACTACTCCTGGCCACGCCCATCTTCACCATAACTAGGGAGAAGAAGGAAGTGTTGATGTAGTACTTACTTAACGAGAGGCCACCGACTTAGCGACACCCTTATAAGTACCACGGAGTTGGATAATGAGGAAGGTAATCGTTGGGTCAGGATTTGCCTGTAGCTGGCAATGTAACCGTGGTAGATCTTACCCCGTAACACACCACGTAAAGGTGTCCACCCAGCATTACGGGTCTGTCACAGTATATGTTCTTCGTCATCCAAGAAGTTCCTGCAGTTATGGGTCTACACGCGTAACCAGGGAATCAATTGCCGAGTAGCACCTAACAATATCATTTGTCATCGAGCTTGTTAGTGGGAAACGCATCTCACAACAAGCATTTATCAGAATTCGAACACAATATGACAAGAATCAGAACCTACAGTGATATAAAACCTAGATTTGTTATCAGTATAATGCAAAACAACGAAATGAAAAGTTGGCATTATTGTCACCGACAAAAACAAAGCATTGTCGTAAGTTCTCTTTTGTCGCTTTTTTCGCATGCGCATCGATGAAATATTGATGCCATGCTTATAGTGTTGCCAAGGTTAGGTGGAGTTCAAAGTACATGTTCTTGGTCATACAAGAAATCTTGGAATTGAAACCCCTACGTCTAAACGCGCAACTAAATATCAGATATGGTACATACTTCTAGCGATACAAAGTTTAGATGGCGCTAACTGTATAGGGTGAGGGAGGTAATTTGGATCACCAGTTGGACGGCTTATATTTTGGACTTTCACTTTTAAATACCACATGAATATTCTTTGATTTTTTGTGATTTTTTTCGTGGGGTCAACTCATTAATTTATTTAATCTGAAGATCTTAATCGACTTAAATCAAACCAGCGATTTCAACAATTCCGCCTGCTAGAAAAATCTAATTTTGATTGCTTAATACTTGGAGCTTACAATATCTTTCTCTTCTATTCTTCATTGAGGCTTTGCTTCATCCTACTTTCGGCAGTTAATATTAAACTCACCGATGCCAGTAAATCACCACTAATTCAGTCAAACCAAACCTAAACAAAATGATGAAAAATCCAACAAGCGAAACATCCAACCGCTGAGCACAACGCCTACAATCCATTGCGGGAGATAATGCTAATTATTTTCCAGATAATGTTTCCTACAAACAAGAGCTTCGTAAATCCGACTATTATTATTTTTGTTTGAGATAGAAGCCCTATTACGCCCCCGAAATTTTACCAAACTTGGGTTAGATATCAAATAATTTTGCAAAGCAAAACATGTACCACGCGCCTCCACATGCCTCCAAGAACTATTACGGAAAAAGAATAGTGCAAGCGTGGTGCGTTGTTTCCTGAGATCTACCGGCTATCATATGATTTGCTTCATAGTTTTTCGGAAACTTAACATATTGCCCTTCTTTTCCGCTATTAACTTCCATCGATTCAAATCAATTAGGAATCATTAGGAAAACTCAATGACAGCTACCGAAGTAGGTACTCAGAAGTTAGTTCATTACACCAAGTTTCGAGATTGCGTGCGGGAACCAATTCCAAATGGTGTCAAAGTAGATTGTCTTTTCTCCCATGTGTAAGAATCACAATTCTGGCTAGTAACTTGCCGCTATGGGCCAAGGTGAGTGGAGAGACCTTCTACATACTAATTTGTCATTAAATGAATAATGTTAGCTTCCTGCACGAAACTACCGTTGTTGATTTTTTCCAGATTTTTATTTGGAAGTTAGTAACTTCAATTTATTCAGTTTCCGAAGGCATGAAAAAAATAATTGAGAAATTACCCATGAATTCGTGTTATGTACAGCTGCACACCAAATAGTTATTTTTTTATCTGAACGCTTTTCGATTTTAATCGCGTTAATATACACTAGGGTGTACCAAAAAACACTTTGTTTGAGAAGTCATGGTGCTCAAGCCTTAAATAAAGATAATCGCATCTGGAGCTTTTCTGTAGAACAACTTTTTGCACGTATTGTTATATATTGGCTATATTCGCCACATTAAAATCACTTTTTCAATCCTGTGAACCAAAATGAGTATCGTACATGGTAATTCTGTTGGTATCATGCAATTATATGACCTCTAGAACCATTTAAATACCTATCATAAAAATGCATTTTTTTTAATTGAATTCCAAATATATGGAATTCTACCCGAGCTGCTTGAAATTCAGTTAACCTTTGGCACAACGACTCCATTCATTTTGAAATCACGAAAGAAACCAGAAAATACATCTTCCTCGAAATAATTGCATTAATTTGTCGAATGTCATGGCATTTTCCAGATGGTTATACGTCCGTTAAGTGCCATACAAAGAAACCAAAAGATCTCATTCTCCACATATTGCGAAAACCGTGATCAAGTCGGCTTAAAATTTATGTGACTGTCTTTAAATAACCAACCTAATGGAGACCACAAAACAGAGAGCTCTTTCAAAATGCCGATTCCAATTATCCACAGTAATTTCCTTCCGAATGGTGCACATAAATTACATCGCGGCGGCGTACAATTTGCCAATGTTGCGAAATGACATCTCCCTATCTATAGTAGGTATTGGGGGGTAGACCGAGAAAACAGCTGGCATTTTGGTATGTACACTTGGACATTTCGCGTTTTTCGCCGCTTGAGTTCGTTTATTTCTTTCCAACCAGCAGCATCAAGTCTAAAGTCATTAGTAACCCTTCAACGATACGGGACCACGGATGCCAGAGGTTAAGCCTTGAATTCATTTTGATGACATTTTTGATTGTCATTCATAATACATACGTAAAAGCATTTTGAAACAACTTTATACGTCGATATTGTCATTTTACAACGAATATTAGCAAATTTTCTTCAAAGCTGATAATGGCATATAAACCGTACCACTCTTGAAAACGCGAGTGCTTTTTGTTTTGGATTCCGAGAGACTTGTCCTTAAGGCCTGCCATTCCAGAAACTACATATTGCAAACACAATGAAAAATTTAAGTCCGGGGTATCAAACATCTATTCCAACAGTAAGGAGCTTTGAAACTTTGCTTTCTGCGAAAGGCAAACCTTGCTCGTAAGCCATCGAGGAATCCCATCCCCTTGAATCGCACCACTTACCACCACCACTAAGTGGTGTGGAATCGAATGGGATAACACTAACTCTTTCTATGACAAATGCTTTTATTCAAATTGTTTTATAGCCTTATTAACTTTTTACGACATTTTTGTTTTAATGCATATTACATTATTAGATGTTCCATTCCTCCTTTAGTGTTGATTGTTACAAATATTTGATGCAATGGAATAAAATTAACTTTAAAGTTTGAAGAAGACTGTGAACAACAGCCAAAAATCAGCTGGCATCCTCGGACTGACTAAGACTACCCGCGTACCCTGCGCGACAAAAAGTAGCGTGCTAAACTGCTTGCACACACCTTCAAATTCATTCAGTTTCAGATTCAGCAAACCGGCTCCACCGCAAGAGACCTACATTTAAAACCGGCAGAATTCGCAAAACAAAAAAAACGACAGCAATCTCATGTCTCGTTTACTTTTCCCTTCCGACAAAACAAGCATGCAGACACGCGGTAGACTTTTATGGGCGCAGTCGAGAGATTGCTGTTGTTCCAAATCTGGCAAGTTACACAGCTGGACAACATTGAGCGATACGGTGACGTTTCATGGACGCCCATGTTACTCTCACGTGCAAATTAAGGTGCCAATTTGGGGCTTCATGTCGCGATGGTTAAATGCTGATCGCTGCAATATATGGACAGGTAATAGTGCTTTCGAGGACAACGATGAGGTGGGTTTCGAAGATCCATAACTTGCTTTACGATCCTCGGTTGGCGAAATAATGATGCTGGCAGGAAACTGCTCGTTGCGAAACTTGTTCGAACATATAGCTTTGCCAATGACACCGCCATTTCGGCGGAAACGGTGGAGGCAACCGAAAACCTTTATTCAACTTTGCGTGGTTCGTAAAAATGTTAACAAAATAAAGAAGTATCCTGAATAATGAATCAAGATGAATCAAGACTCTGAAAAACAATGTTGTTCAAGGTGCAGAAATCCAATCAGGAAACATCTTAATGAAGTTCTAATCAAATGCAGTAAATCCAATCTGAGTGGCAATAAATTCATGGTGCTGCGACTGTAGAAGCTCACGTATTAGATGTCACACAGTGGGGATGATTGATTGCGTGCAAATATTTGTCAGCATTGCTTGGAATGACGTAGGGGAGACCGAGTATCTCAATTTTCCGTATATCTCAGCCGACATGTAAGTTGATACGGCTATCACGAATTTTCCCATCTGATTATAAATACATTTAAAACTAGCCGTAATATGAAACCGTTACGAGTGATGTGATTTCTTGATCAGATGAAGTAAGTTTTCATAAATATTCTAATTTTAGAGCGCTTTTGTTGATGGGAGCCCACCCCTTCCAGAGGAGGAAGGGGTCTTGAACCATCATACAAACCTTCATCGGCCTCAAAATCCACTAAATAAACATTTTCACGTCGATCGGTTTAGCAGTTTTCGAGTCTGTAAGGGTCATAGACAGATAAAAGTTCATTTTTATGTATTAACTAGCAGACCCGACGAACTTCGTTTCGCCTAAAATTAATTTATTCTCTGATTAGTTCTCGAGCTTTGAAGAAATTTGTGCTTCATTTGTAAGGGAGCCCCCTGTTCCAGAGTGGGGAGGGGTCTTGAACCATCTTAAGAGTAGTTTCCGAGTCTATGTATAAGGGTCAGACAGACAGAAATTCATTTTTTTTTTTGCAGACCCGACGAACTTTGTTTCGCCTAAAATAAATTTATTCTCTGCTTAGTTTTCGAGTTACGCAGAAATTTCTGTTTCATTTGTATGGGAGCCCCCCTTTCCAAATGAGGGAGGGGTCTCGAACCATCTTAAGAACCTTCCCCGGCCCCAAAAACCTCTGCATACAATTTTTCACGCCGATCGGTTCAATAGTTTCGGAGTCTATAAGGTTCAGACAGACAGAAATTCATTTTTATGTATATAGAAGAAGAAGAAGAAGATTGTCATCGGCTTCAACTTATAAATTGCACAGACTGATTGTTTGACTATTTTTTAAAACTAATTTGCTAACATTAAAGTCGAAAAAACAACACACTTCGTTGAATAGTCTGCAGCATAAGTCTAATGGATTATTTTGACCGTAATGTGTGCGGTGGCCACGGATCCATAACAGTTGACGATTCCTGAGTTGACGAGACGGTGCATGAAATCGAACATTCTCCAGGATGTAACGGCAGTCGATGTTGCACGTTATGACGTCGAAAATAAATATCCTCTGAAGCATCACTCGACGGTCTGCCAATAAGGCAAAGACAAAGGTGCTGTTTGAACGAGATGGCGCCACAACATTTAAAGTAAAATGAATTTCCTTGTATGGACAAATCATCCGTTCTCATTAACTACGCATCGCATCAATATGAAACCTAGGTCAAAAAGCAACAAATAATTTTTAGATTTTTTGTTCCCACGACTTGTTTTACAGTTCTAAACAATAAAAGAGATTTCATTGTACCTCCATACTAAATTCTAGCTGTATACTTTCAATTTCTTCAAGACTGTTCTCCACCTCGTGTGTGTGGAAGGAACATTGAAAGCTTACGATATTGAACAGCAGATGCCACTAGTGTATACGCAATATTACATTGATACAAACACACAGCAACACCACCTGTCGCCTGATAATGGAAGTATTGCAATTATACCGTCAGGTGTAGTAGCTGTTGTTAAAATATTTAGGAAGGGACTCAAGCGGATTTTTTGCTAGAACGCAACTGACGATCTCCTATTGTTGCAACTTGCAAGTCAATCAAAGCACAACGATTTCAGTATGGAGGCAGGTTTGATGGATCGTTCCATGGTAATCGGCGAAAGGCGTAGTTGATAAAGCGTTTCTGTATTCTCTCGATACGTTCAATGTGAACAGAATGATACGGAGCCCAGATTTGCACTCCATACTCTAGTTTGCTCCGAATTAATGCAATTAATGATTCGACAGCATGGCCAATCCGAAAATTGCCTAGACCGGCACCGGGATTCGAACCCAGCCACCCTCAGCATGGTCTTGCTTTGTAGCCGCGCGTCTTACCGCACGGCTAAGGAGGGCTTAGCGATGGTAACTGAACGTAAAACGAAGCTTACTGTTGAGAACGATTCCAAGGTCTTTGATCGATATAACCCAGATAACTCAGACTGTAACCAAATATACTATATTAGTTTTGACAACAGACTACGAGCGATTTTATGGCACAGTATATTTTCAAATCGTCCGCATAAAGCTGTTTTCCGGAGCTCAGGTTGTTACACTGATCATTAACGAAAAGAATAAAGATGAGCGGACCTAGAATACTGCCCTGCGGTACTCCAGAGGAAATGTCATAGGTATCAGACTTGGCGCCACGTACTTTGACGAAAGCCTTGCGAGAGGATAAATACGATTTGAGCCACCGAATGATCCAAGTAGGTAAGCCAAGTCGGTCAAGTTTTTCTATCGCTAGTGCATGGGGCACCTTGTCAAACGCCTTTGAAAAGACAAAATAAATAGCGTCGACCTGGCTACGGTTCTCCAATTCGTCCAGCACTGTATGAGTGAATGCCATTAGGTTGGATATCGTCGAGCGCTTTTTCATGAACCCATATTGATACTCGGAGATGATAGACTGTACTGCTGGGTATAACACTTCGTGCAGAACACTCTCAAAAACTTTGGCGAAACAGTTCAAGATTGATATCCGACGGTAGTTCTCTAACGGGTGGCCACTAAATAGCGGGAATGAAAAGAATGGCTCGGGAAGAAAACTACAAAGAAGTACAGTTCAATCTGATATACGTTATATGAAGAGTTGGCCTTAGTCTTTAAACTTAGATTAATTAATAATAGCATATGGTCCGTGGTCCGCCGTGCGGCGTAGTTTAATATTGCAGGTATCACATGACCGTTGGACGGCGGCCATCTCCGGATGATACTTCTGATCCTATTGATGAGTTGCTTCGTGTCTTTGGCCTTCCAATCTCCTTTGAATACAATGGAGCTCGGTCTACTTAAAATCCTTTATCAGTTTTCGAAACATTTTCACGTTCAAAATTGTCCACCGTGTACTTTTCCCACGATCTTTGTTCGCTTGAAAAAATTGCACAATGCGGCGCGCATCCTCCCTGTTTTGAAGGCATGTTTCAAACAACTGAACATGTTGGAGTAAAAGTGTGTGAGCGACAATTTTCTGAATGTTCTAAGGATTTATTTACATAAGGAAATATTTCTCTGAAAGCATTAATGTTCTCACAGAAAGTATTGAAGTATTGAAATTCCCGGACCACCCGTTACACTATGTATGTTACCGGATTTGTACACGGGAACGATCGAAGCAATGGGCATTGCCAAGGATGAAGCACATTGTTTGATGAAGGTGGGCGGCAAGTGATCGGGTCCCGGTCCTTTTGATGAGTCAAGCGAGCTGAGAGCGAGATGTGCCGTTCGATACGTATCACGTGGACCATCTGGGACCGATGGATATCATCGAGAAGCTGTATCTTTTCGTTGTTGTCGATGCCTTCACGAAATACACCTGGATTTACCCAACTAAAACGACTAACACCCACGACGTGATACAAAGATTGAAGAATCAGAGCGAAATGTTTGGTAACCCAAGAAGAATCATCAGTGACAAAGGAGCAGCTTTTACCTCTAACGACTTCAAGAACTATTGCGAAGGTCAAAGCATCGAACATGTAGAGATCGCTAAAGGAATATACGAGTGAATCAAGTGATTTTGGCGATGCTCACGAAGCTCAGTGTGAATGATACGACGAAATGGTACAAACACGTGGCGAACATACAGCGATGGATAATTGCAAGTGTCCACCAAATCACGAGTGTGTCACCCTTCGAAGCCATGTTTGGGGTACAAATGCGCCACGAAGGAGATGTTCGTCTGTGTGAATTGTTGGAGGAGATAAGGCTGGCCCAGTTTGATGAACAGTGGAGCGATATCAGAGCAAAAGCTAGGACAGCGATTGAAAAGGCTCAGGATGAGCAACAACGATTTTATAACCTGCGTGCAAAGAAGGCACCTATCAAATCGGTGATGTGGTTGCGATCAAACGAACGCAATTTGGTCCAGGTAAGAAGTATGCGGCCGAATACCTGGGACCGTATAAAATAATCAACGTTAAGTCAAACAACCGTTACGACGTGGGAAAAATCAGCGGAGAAGGGCCGATGAAGACGTCAACGGCAGCAAGTCACCTGAAGCTGTATCGGATCTGGGGACCAGAACCTCTGCAGGATGACCGAGTTCTAGAGGTGACTAGGGAATGCACGACGCAGATACGCTTCAACCCGAGTAAGGCAGTGAGTCGTGGTCCACCGTGAGAAGCAGTGTGCTTTACGTTTGCTGCGTGATAATTTGATGATCAGTGGTTTAATACTAAAAAATAGAAGAACTCCAGGGAGAGTTTCGGGAGAAATTTCTAGATAAAAAACGGGCGGACATTTTACGGGACTAAAAAAATCTAAATAATCCAGGTACGTTTCTAAAGATAGTCTCGGAGAAATTTCGTGATACCTCCTTTGGAATTTCTACGAAAATACGAACAAATTCTTGAAGAAACTTCATAAGGTATTCCTTGAGGAGTTTTTATTCAACTTTTTGTAGGAAATCAGGAAAGAACTCTTGGAGGAACTTTCAGGGAAATTCTAGGAGAAACTTACCAAAGAATTCCTGGAGCAACTTTCAGGAGGACCTTGCGATGGAAAGTTTCATTTGACGCAGAATCTTGTCCCATTGTTTCCTATTGAAAATTGGATTGGTCCTCAGGGCAAACTACAAAATTCCACATATTTAGTCACAAACTGAGCTGAACACAGATTACACAAAACTTTTTACTTACACTAGTCAAGTAGGGTTAAAATATTAATTGAACGGCTAACAACATTGCACTGTAATTAAATTTGAATTCGGATTATAGTAACTTAATTCGTTTTACATTTAATTAGTACAACTTAAAAATAGAGCACAAACTTACACAACCTTTACTTGCGCACATAGATAACACTTTGAAGATGGCGGTACACAGATAGAAAAAGTTGTTGAAATTTACACGAAAGTAATGCACATAAAGGGAATGCGAAAAAGAGCGTAATTTTAAACGATATTTTCGCTTGGATGTATGCAATTTGTATAGCATTATGCCACTATTTATTCGATTGAGTGGTATAATGCTAGACAAATTGCATACATTTAAGGTGAAATTGATGGAAAAGATTCATGTATGCTCAGAATAGTTTAATTTTCCGCGTCTGTATTTTTTACGCGCTGATTAGTTTTCATTATTTTTTTCTGTGTATGAAACAAAAACATTAAAATGGGACCGATGAGCGGAACGATGCTTTTCTGTCTTTATCCGATGCCAATTGAGTGCAGAAAACCTGTCTAAACTGCATTTAAATTACTTGTATTGCGATGGAATTTCTGGAGGAACTTCCGAAAAAATTCTTGAAGAAACTTTCTTAGGAATTTCTGGAGAAATTTGGAAAAATTCCTGTAGGAGCTTCTCGAATACAATTCAGTCCATCGAGAAGCGCATTCCAATCAATTTTAAAAGAAAAGGTATCAATTAACCGAAATCAATCTTCAGAAAATAATCTAAAGCCAATACAAAACATCAAAGCATTGTTTTGATTGTTGCGAATTGCTGTAGTCTTAAGGAGATGGCAAAGCGATATGCAAAGCCGAATTAACCTGTTAACGCCCAGAAATCTATTAATAGATCTGTTGCATTTCTGTCTCTTACTGCGAAATTTTACACCAAAATGATACATGTCTTCGACAACGTTTTACTATGTACTAATACTGTTCATATGATGATCATGTGGTTCAGAATTAACTCATATGGTGTGTCTGGTGAGCTTTTCTAGGAAAAATATTCATGTGATAAATGTAATGCACATGAAAATAATGCTATTTCTCATGATGGCCATTTTATGATTACATGATTTCTTCAGCAAACCTGTTCAGAGTGTAAGAAATATAATGAATAAGAAAATAAATGATCCTCTAGGTGTCGCCAGGGTTGATTCGATTTTCATATACACCAGATATCGAGCTACATCTTCGAACCCTTACTAGTTGAAGACAACTTGAATCCTTTAGCAAGAACACGTGTTTTTGGCAAAAATATTCAAGTAGTCGTCACAATAATGGATCTGTCCATAGTAGTTCTAAATTTTCTTCACAAGATGACCGACTGTTACTATTATAGAAGTCAACGAGTTTGATTCCATATTTCATATTGATTCAAAACAAATCCGTTGAAAACATTCTCGAAAACAGATAATCCATTCCTCAAACGTCTGTTAAAAAGTGGATTCCCAAGTAAGACTCAACACGCTATTTCTCCATAGGCAATGATTATCCTACGGAATGAATCATCATGACATCTTGCAAATGCGGATAGTCAATACGCTTACGAAAGGTGTGTGTTGAGAAGCTGATTTTCTGCACTGAAATGCAACTTGGCATTGTCTCTCATCCGAGGTATGTAGGGTAAATCACTACTTGGGCCTATGGACCCCATTCCCGGCTCACTGCACAGAAAGCTAATGATTTATACTGTTTAGTAGCCGTAGGTTTATGATTGATCATTTTAAAAAAGTCTCCTATTTATCTCGCACAATACTCAATATTTTTCAACCATTTATTTTACTCCTAATCGATCCAATTATAGAAAATAAAAATGTAGATTTCAAACTTTTGCTCTTCGTTGCAACACCACTGAGCCGGAGTGATTCTTTCCACTTTTACACAACGGTATCATCAAATAAACACCTACCTGAAAATCGTCACAGTGCTCGATACAACCATTGCTTCAGGCTGTTTATCACCACACAATAATGCTAAACTCACGCACTTCAATCTTTTGTAATTGTTCGTATCACTAGATTTTATATAAACATATTGGAATACATTTAAAAATGTATCCTCAAACCGAACAAAAAATCACCTCGGCCCAAGAACTTCTAGCTGTACAGTGCTGCCAAAAAGCCATAAGTCTTATTTTAGTATGAAGATAATCCTTCATCGTTAATAGGAAAACTGTCTAATACGTTGACGCTATCATGTTATTTATAATTCTCTCGATTTCAAAAGGTGGAAAAGATATTGTTTTTAAGTGTTTGGAAGGAATTTGGATGAGTAAATATATCTTCTCAACCACATAAAAATGATTATGAATAATACCATCTGGCATCTTGTTGTCGTGGAACGTGCATATTTTTGTTTACGTCGCATTTTCTACCGTCCGGAGAGAGAGAATGAGAGTTAGATGTTGAGAGATTGAGTAAAATATTGCGTATGCCGAGGAGATTTGGGGTATGCCGGATAAGCAATCGCCTATGACTGAAATGAGTGCTGCACCATGTTAATTTAAATCAAACAAAAGCTTTTTCAAGCGGTGTTTAGCAAGAATAACCCGAGCAGCACAAGTCAGACAAAAATGGTTGCAGCAACTTGATTGTGACTAAATCAGGTCACATATGAGTTGCAGCAACCTATGTGAAGCATGTGTGCTGCTAGGGAACTATTTTTGAAGCAGAGGTGAACCCCATCGCAATATTACACGGCCCACAAAATTCAGAAAAGTTGCCCCTAGTCATAAATATCAATTAAATAATGCAGTCGTGCGCATGTTAGGCCGGCAATGGGGTGAGAAACCCTATGTCACTTCGTTCCATCGTGCTTTCAGCAAGGTAAGTAATTAAGAAAATATGCAACTTGCTTGATGACCATTTTATAGCCGAGCGGTAGGTGTAGCAGAGGTTGAGAAAAAAAAATGCTAGGCAAGGATACCATCGGCGTGGTTATAAATTGAAGTCGTCATTGTAGAAAAAATTTTACATATTATATCAAAGTAGTATTTATGTATGGCATTTGAATCAGTGCAAAAATGTTGTGTTCCAGTACAAAAATGTTTTCCATCTTAGATCTGAAACAAATGCTTATCATCTCTGAAAAAGAAATATAGCACAAATTTCGTCGGTTCTTTTCTCTCCTTACAAGCTCATTAAAAATCACAAAAATAGAAACAAATCTATCTGAATGTTATTCCTATGGAATCAAGAAACAGCTCATGAGATTGACAGCGGGTGGCTTTTGGGGCGGCTATCGTGGTACTGTTCATAACAGCTTCCAAAATGTAGAACAGTTTTACGTCAAACGAGAACTTACTGTCTTAGGAACAAACTAGAAAGACTGTGGAGAAGCTTTTACAAGCCTTTCTTCAGCCATCTTTTTTAATACCACCTGATTTTTCTTCGATTTTTTCGTTTTCTTTTGCCAGAAATAGCTAAATACGACGACCCCAATGTAATACCATTATTGTAACTAGTGATTTTCCATGATAGCATTCTAATCAGTACTATAATACGTCTAACCTAAGTATGGTAGCTCAGTATAATAAAAACACAATTTCAATTAAATAATTAAATAACTTCCTCTTGTATAATGCATCGTAAATATTTCCGAAAATAAACATCCCATACTCACCTCAACCAACGATGCTACCGCAAAGCCCTCAGCACACAGAGCGATGTCTACTATCGAAAAACTGCTGGTGGTGGCAAGCGGCTTCTATATCACGCTCGTGCTCTGATCTGCGTGGTAGGTAATGGCCGAGGGAATCCTGCCGCGAATGGATGTAAATATTTATTCGAAACACATGTTTGTAAATGTACGTCGTCCCAGGCAGATTCGCGACACTTCCCAGAACGGTTGCTTGATTACTTAACACTTTGTGCAGCTACAAGTAAAACATTCATATGACCGTCGATTTCAACATGGATTACGGATTGTTCTACACACGTATCTACATTCCTTTTGTGATGTATGGGTTTAATCGTATAAATTGGACAAACAAAAGTAACTGAAAAAGGATTTCTCGAGCTAAATGAAAAATAGGAGGCATTATTCTAGCCCGAAGCTCAGCAACTAAATATTTCTGGCCAAAAAGCAGATTATTCCAAATACTGACTAGGTTTGAATTAGAGGCCTGGATGGAAGAAATGCGAATAGGTATGTGGCGTACCACCAATTGAACCGTCAAAAATAGCAGCAAATAGAGCAACGGACCTGCAAGCAGCAAAAATTCGGCTTAAATGTTGAAAACGATTAAATCCAATTCAATGCCATTTGGGAATAATAAAGTTGGAATGCATTTTACATTGGTTTCCAATAATAAATGCAAATCTATGAAATGTAGATTATAAAATAAAATTTGTTTTATTTATAGGATTCGATTAATATGTGATGTGAACATTTAGTGAGATTTTACATAGATAAACCTCCTCATGTGTTGCTTTGTTTTATGAAGAAGATTGACAACACTGTTGACAGAGCTACATTTTCAATCCGCGTCTCTCGTATACATGCTCTAGTTAGGTTGTTCTCCAAAGCCCAATATCTTCATCTCCACATAACTTTGAGGCGGTGTTGACCCATGCGTTTAAATCGGGTTCAGCGCCTAATCGGAAGTGAAGCAATTGGCTCTAAATTTAGGCAACTTTTTTATGGGACTTTTTTCCTCCGCTTTGGGCATCCATATCATTTACGGGTGCATAAACTGTTGGTTACTCGAGTTACCTCACTGTGACTAATTGTGGAACCGAACGTACCTTACTAAGCAAATACAGCTTTTCTTCTTCAACTAACCTCGATTCGACGAGTCTCACATAAAAAGTTTGTTTTTGCGGAGAACAAACTTTAAGAATTTATTTGGATCTCGGTTCTAAACTGTTTATAAAATTAACTGATTAAATTAATTCAAAAATTAAAAACATGACAATAAAACGAACGATTTGTCTCAACTACCGAATTAGACTCAAAGCATTAAAATTGACAATTCAAATATTGTCGAATAAGCTTGCACGCAAAGCAAGATTACTTTTAACAGACATCGAATAGATTTTGATAGATCAACATCAAAAAGATAATTTTAGGCCTGACAATATGATAATGTGGTTTTAATGTTGAAAACATTTGTCAAATTATTTCATTATAGTAATAGTTTTGCCTTCGACCTGTCAATTCTATTCTTTGAATAATTTCTAATATAATATCTCAAAAATGCATAAAACTCGCATAAAACACGTTTCGACCCGATTTTTTCACGTTTTTGACCAGATTGTGTTACCCCACCGCCTGTGGTTTATTATAAATCGTTTCTGAATACCCGTCAAAGACTTTTTAAGCCTTTTCGACAAGAAATAACGGATACAGTTTACGGATTTTACCTTTCCAAGGCATAAACTGGTTAACATTGTTCGTTTGTACGGGAGCGCTTCTTCCAGAGGGGGAGGGGTCTCAACCAATCATAAGAAGCTTTCCCCGCCCTAAAAACCCCTGCATTTTTTACGCTGATCGGTTCAGTAGTTTCCGAGTCTATTATGCTACGTTTTGACAGGGCAAGTGAATTGAACAACTCAGTTGAATTTAATTGACTTGCCAAAGTTGAACATGTTTAACTTTCTTTTCGTTCAAGTGAATTGAATTAAGGTGTTTACACGTTCAATTCGCGTTCGATTCAAGCGACTTGCTCAATTCACTTGCCTTGTCTAAACGTAGCATTAGGGTCGTAGAGAGACGGAAATTCATGTTTATGCATATTAGACGAAAAAGATAAAAATATGTTGTGGACAGAAGATGACAGCCACTCGCAAAATTGAGTATTAGAAGAATGTATTAAAAATTCAAAGATAATCAATTCGTTAGCTAGTTTCATTCTGTTATCAACACAGGCATACAAAATTCTCCAGTCTGTGTTTATTTAAAAAATTATCGCAAAAAGGCCTATAAATTGTCGCAAATTTTAATATACACCCGATTCTGTTTTTACACGGATTTTTTTACACGGCCGTGTAAAAAAAATCTCATACAAAATTTTTGCAAAGTTGCTCCATTTTGCATGATTCGTCGAGAAATCATAAAACTTTTTTTTTACGGATTTTCAAATTTTGAACTGAAAACTTTTTTTACACGGAACGCATCCCCCGTGTAAAAAAATAATCGGGTGTACAGAATTTTTATCTATCAAATCTTTTCTTGTAAGCATGATCAACGTATTTAATTATTCTTTTTTATGCAAGGCTTGAAATAATGATTATATTCGCTACTTTTCCATTCCTTTAGAAATTACAACAAGTTGGAGAAAGTGGAGAGAATTCTAAACCAACATTTATGATTATTGTGTCTTTATTATTATTAGAGAGACTTGCAGCCCTTGGCTGGCCCATTCTCTCGATAAACAAGATTGAAAAGGGGAAAACAGCCAAAATTTGTTTTTTTTTAGTTTGTACTACGAGGAGCCGAAAAGAATAATTTTTTGCGGTTACGCCCTCTTCAAATGATGGTCTGGATTTGATCCCTCTCTCCTTAAGAAAAAAGTTATTTTTTGCTTTAGAGTATGAATATCTCTAAGCAAATGATCATTATGTAGGGGAGACTGGGTAGACTTGATCCCTTTTTCTGATTTCCGATGTATCACAACCAAAAATAAATAAACATACGCGATTTCCACACAGACTCTCTAAGAAATATAGTATTTAACTTTACTGATGTATGACAGTCCTTAAATTATTCTTGTTATTGATACACAATCGATTTTTTGAAGTGCTGTCAAAAATCGACTTTGAAAATATTCGGGGGAAATTGATCCCTCTCTAAGAACTTGCTTTGATAAAATTAGAAAGGTGCCCTAAGATTTTTTAAATATTTTCCCTTCAAAATACGCGGAATTATCGAATTGCTGTGCGTATACATGAACGATTTTTATTATTGAATTCGACAGCACATGCAATTTTAAAATTTGGGGAGACTTGATCCCCTTTCTATGAGATCTACGTAATAAATCATTTTTCCTGCCAACCCTTCATCAAATCCGTCAAATCTACAAAAAATTAGAAGCCTAAGAACAGATTTATATTTTTTTGAATTTTTTCGCCAAATTTTTGTATGGGTGACTAACGGGGGATCAAGTGTCCCCATATTGAGGCAATAACTTCAAATCCAAATATCCTAAAAATTTGATGGAATGTTGACATTTTCATCAGTACAGATCAATAAAGACCATTAAAAAAATCTTTAGGAAGGTCAAAACATATAAACCGCCCTACAGAATAAATGAGGTTGTCAATCCAAAAAATAACTCACCACATAAAGGTCATTTGTCTAGAGGATCTATACTAAAAAATACGCTAGAACAAAACTACTTTAGTTCTCGATAAAACAGGGGGTGATCAAGTCTCCCCGGGGATCAAGTCTACCCACCTTCCCCTAATGATTCATGTTTTGATTGACAACCGTACTTATGTTACAGGGCAGTTTGTGTGTTATACCCCTGCTAGAGATCTTTTTAGTGGCCATTACATTTCGAACTATGAGAACCAACGCAAAATTTTAAGTTTTACATAATGATCAAGCACGATTTATTATTGTCCGAACTTTACAGCTATAGCACAAAATCCAAAATTTGAATTTTTGTCGAGAATATACATTGGCACTAATAGTGGCTATCACGACATACACCTATGTTCGGAAAGGTAAAAATTTCAAAACACAGGAAGGTACATATGTCCTGCAAAAGAATGTATCTCACAGAACAACAATTGATCTAGTTCGTATTCTTATATGTATTGTAAAGTTCAATCAAAGTTATTTGCCTATTTTCCGGGTATTGGACCACCCGACTTGGACATTAATTTTCAATGTGGATGTGAATATGTACATTACGTGAATATTTTTATTTGAAAAATGTATTGGAGGTAACCATTTTTCTTCGATGGGACTCGAATCCACGAAATAAGGGTCGTGGGTTCGAGTTCCATCGAAGGAATATGTTTATCTCCAATACATTTTTCAAATCAAAATATTCTACATACCTAATGTACAGATTCACATCTGAGTTTTCAGCACATTGTAAACTTTACTGTTTAGTATCATTTAGCTCGTCCAAAATACACATTAACCCTAGCGTCTTACCGCAGCAGTTAGGAAAAACTAGCAAATATGTCCAGTCTCAACTTGAAAATCTCGTTCACTTTGCGCCACTCAAGGTTATTTTCGATCCTCGACGAAAGGAAAAGGCGAAAACCCGCACGCGATTCGCAGACACAGCTGTTGCAGCGCATAAAAACGGCGTGCAAGATGAAAACTAAAATTGTAAAACTAGAACACCACGCGACGCATGCAGCGTCCAACTACCAGCCTACAACACAACTCAGCAATACGTTCTAGCTCCCACGGAAAAACTGGTTGTTCAATCTTCTCGTTTTATAAATAAATCACCACTTTTATTACACATTTTTGGTCACTTCCCCATGTTCCACTCGAGGTGGATTCACAAAATAAAACCTGGTACGAAAACACTTTTGCCGAAGAACGTTGAACCCGTTCGTGCGTGCGTGCGTGAGCTACAACAATATGACCGCCCCAAATACAAGTCAAGATCGCGAATTTCGACCGAAACGACACTTTTACAACCGCCAGAGCAATTAAGCCCAGTATCGTTAATCAATGTCACTTCGACTCCACACCGGGCAGGTGAAAGTGAATTGCACTGCTTTTCCTTTTCTGATACTTGCTTCTGCTGCCCCAAACTGCAACACCCATATAAACCACGGTGCGTAATTGTCTTCGCCTTAAAACAGCCACCGCACGCAGATCACTTGATCAACCACACGGTATCACTGAATGCGCCTTGGCGCCTACACCGAATAATCACTTGAACTTCATTTATTTTCTGCACTCGAGTTTTCACGCAAAAGCTTTCCACTAAAACACGTCCGATCCCGGTGAAGTCACACGTCCTACTGATTCAGTTCCACGCACCAACCATTGTCGTTACCAGCTAACTAAACTCGCATCACATTGCAACCGCTTTGCAACACGCAAGGAGCAGCGTCGTCGTCGTCACGGCTTGGACCCTCAGCGAGGCTGTTGCTGCTGGTGACACAGTTCAACCATTTTTCGAAGACAGTGATGTGGGCTGGTTGGGGCTATAGTTCAACTGAATAATTTCTGAACGGGAGTGAAGTATAATATCAAAGTACTACCCCATTATAAAATAAAAGATGCAAAATATAGTTGAATTTTTTCTTCTTTGTAGGTCCTACACTCTACAGCCCTCTCTTGGATATTTCCATCTCGTGTTCATTAAAGACTTCCATCGTTTTCAATGTAATATTACCATTTCTGCAATCATGCAACCCCAAGAAATACCAAACTGTGGGAATCAAACCCGGCCACCCTCTTTGCAACCGAACTTCATACCTCTAAGCTGTTAAAGGCACCTAAAAGAAGATAAATTAGTAAAGCTTTCAGTACACTGTTTGTCATAATGACAAATATTTGATAAGACAGCCTTATATCCATGTTGATAGATATCCGGATAAACTTGACAAATCAAGACAAAATTTTCATACCGACTTTTCTGCTTTTGCAAACAAAGATTCAAACGTCGATTTGACAAAACTCATAGCACTCCGACGCAAACCAACGCCATCAACAGGTAACAGAAATCTTCACCTACCTATTAATAGTGTTGGTTTGCGTGGGAATCTCTCAGTTTCCTCAAATCGACATTCGAATCTTTGTTTACAAAAGCAGATAAGTCGTTTTGGAAATTTTGTCTTGAAATATTTGTCATTATGACAAACAGTGGACTACAAGCAGTAATTACCTCACGGTCTGCTTCTTCAAAGGCTCTGAGAATTAACAAATTCCAACTGAGAATTGACCTGCTTTTCAATTTCAAGTATTCTATTGGCAAATCCACATTTATTATTTGAAAGTTGTGTAAGCCTGCCATTGCATAAGTTAGTATCTTTTGTGGCAAGCACAATGGGCACAGAAAAATAATCCGGCGCTGGTGAATATTTGCAACCCTGGCTATCAGACAACGACGATGGAGTTCATCATGGGATATTCAATTGTAAGGTCACCAAGGTGCGTATGCATCTGTTGATGAACAACAGCAGCCGTCAGTGGCGCCGGGAGTGGGTGGGACACGTAGGACATGTCCTACGCATGAAAATACTTGGGTGGGACACTCGAAGCATTGTCCTACCCATGATTATGACCAGAACATTAATACTAAATATCAAGTTAAATATTGATACATACAGTTATTAGATAACAAGAATCTGTAAATTAGTTAAGGAAAGATTTCAGAGCTGTTTAGAGGATTTACCTAATATCCAAAATATTTCTGGGTTTTGAAAAGATTTTTTCCTAAACAGTCTCTCGAGATTTTATTATGATTCCAGGATATCCAAAATTGATTTAGTCTGAAGGTTTTCACCAAGAAGTCAATTTTTTTTTAACGTTTTCTGGTATTTCGTAAATTTTGTTGAAAACTGTCTGAAAGCTGTAATGGTCCTTGATGAGTCAGAAATATTCTTGAAAGTACATTTTTTGAATTCCTTGAAGTTTCTTGGGAAACCACACAATATAAAATCTAAATTTGTTCTCTCTGCATTCACTACGCAAAACGGAAGTTCACTACGCAAAAGTCCAAAATCCGGAGTGCCATAAATAATGGCATAAATACTTTGTGAGATTCATGAAGATTTCTGAAAATCCTTTATGAGATTTGATAATCCTCTAAGGTTTTTGGTCGATTTAAAGTTACTTGTGTGGTCTCTAGCCGAAATTCCAATGGATTCCTGAATAGTTAGAAAGATAGTGATATCCGCTTGACACCATATAAAATCTGCATGGAATGTCTTGAATAATTTGAGTATTATAGCCGGAGATATCTCTTAAAGTACAAAAGGATTTCTTTAAACCTTAAGATATTTCTTGAAAGTAGCTTGGATTACAGAGTGTTACAGTGAAAACATTTATGAAGTTTTCTCAGCTATGCTATCGCCTACCATTATGAGAATGCAGAAGCTTGATGGACCGTGCTTCTGTGGTACCCGTCGTTTCGATCGAAAAAAAATGCACTGTCTTATGCACTCACACGTGCGTTAAAGCGGCAGCGCTTTGCGGTTCTCCGAAAATACAGCAGCTCCTAATCTCCGTAATGCAAACAACACTGTTCAACCGCATTAGCTGCTTCCTTTACAATCGATACGTGAAACGCATAAAAGTTAATCTTCGTACAAGCCCGAAAAGCTTTTGGTCTATTGGATATTTGCTCAGCACTTCGAACACGTCTTCAATAATTGTTCCGCCACTGCTACACAAATAGAGGATGCAAATACCTGGATACCATGTGATATTCTCAGCTTTGATTTGCCTCGCATCACGAAAGACATGGTAATTAGGGGAACTGTTCCGTTTTCCATCTCACTGAACATATATTAATCTCATCGCGAAACAAAGAAATACGGCACCAATTGCATCGCTTTTTTTGCTAACATGCGTGCTCACTGCTGAAAAAAATCACAAAAATAATAAACAAACCAGATACCTTTTCATTGCTTTGTTTTTCGTGAGACCAATATCGGAGCTATGAGATGAAGTCCAGGAGCAGTAACCCTACTGCAACACGCGGAATTATCTGCTTATCTGCGTGCTCCAAGCTTTTTGAAATCATTATCAACGATGTTCTGCCCAAAGGTGAACCAGCCAAGGGCTGAAAGGTTCTCTTCGAAGGTTGCAAAAATTATATAGTCCATGATACCGACCCTTCTATTCGGAGCGATCGGTATCTACGGATATGGTGCAGTTCACCCCTATATGTCTTCGATGCATGGATTCCGGGTGGCTGGTTGACGCTGTATACATGGATCTTAAGGCCGCTTTTGACACTGTGGACCACGTAAGGTGACCATGTTATTCAAATGGGGCTATACGACTCTTCTCACGTCATTCGAGCAATTTCACATCACTCCACTCGCTGAATAAGCCCAATTATAATTTCCAGATTAAGTTCTTTTTCGATTTTTTTTACATCTTTACATCTTACATCTTGTCTTGTCTTGTCTTGTCTTAGCACATGCACAGCCAGTATTGAAAAGCATCCTGGAAATGTCGGTTGTATTCCCGAGCATTTTCTTGTCTGCATTAATATTTGCAGCATATCATAAATATGACACAAGTTTTAAAACGGCCAGGCCCACCCACATCTTACATCTTATATTTTTTCAAATCTGCTTTCTTCTTCTACTTCATTGGCATTACATCCCCCGCTGGGACATTGCCGCCTCGTATCACCGTTTTGGGTTTGATTTATCGTGAAAAGCACTTTACGAAACTGTGTTAAATGTGAGATCTCTTTTTTTATTTTGGAGGTATCATAGTGACAGCTATACCAGGGTAAACTAAACTATATTCCTTTTTGCCTTTCTCGTATACAAAGTATACGTAAAGGCTATATGTTCGCTCCAAAAATGACCCATAGTGTTATATACCAATCGACTCAGTTCGACGAATTGAGGTGATGTCTGTGTGTATGTGTGTGTTGTAAATACGCTACAAATTATAATTCGCTATTTGCGCACCGAATTGCTATAACTGCCCGGAACGCGTCACTTGCGCTCACTGACTGATGATGCCGGGTCGAACGAAGCCGGCCGACGACATGGTTATCCTCGGCTTGCTCGCGATCGACTTGCGACAGTCAGTGATACCAACATAATAAAGTTGAGTTTGTGTTTTATCCCCATGGGTAAGGAAACTGACGTATTAAGACCGGTATGCACCTCACATCCTCCTTCTCCTCTATAAAAAAATATCCGCGGTTCAATTTATAGACTTATGTAACACTATTATCAAATGTTAAAAAAAAATCCGAAGTGTGCGAGTAGATATTTACTCATCTCTTCCTATTTTTATTATTTTATCATTGATTAATTAAATATTAGGATGTATAAATGCTCATTGAGGATCTTTCTTCGTTTCTAGATGCAACCCAATAATTATCCTTTAATCAACGAATCCGTTATTTTGTTTTCGTAGGTCTCCATTGCTGTTCTTATCTCAAGCCATTCGCCTGGTAGAACGGACCCGATGCGATGCGATGTTTTGAGCTTGAAAATTTCAGAGCATTCTTTGTCATTCCTTTTCAAGCCAGTCTGGCATCTAATGCCATTTCGCCAATTTACTATATTTCTCGCTGAACATGACAAGTACAGACACGTTTCATTAATTGATTGACAATTTCATCCCAACTAATGTATAACACTCTTTGTCAATTATCAGCTAGCAACCATATAACCAGAGAACAACAAAGTGAAAAACCGTCGAACTTAAAGTTTATTTATTGCGCATAAAAATGTCAACAAGCCGGATTGCAATCGTTTTTGACGTTCCGATAGGAAACAAGATGGCGGCTCCACCTACCTAGTATTATCTGAAGACGCTTGGAATGTTAAACAAACTTTTATCCGAAAATACTTTGTATTCGGTCTACCCAGCCAACTTTAAAAAGCGGGTAAATCACAGCGTCATTACCGGGCGCGAGTATTTTGATCACCCGCACTGCACTGTCATTTTAGTTTAGTCACTCTTTTCCATACCAGTCACTGTTTTCGTGTATCAATTTGGTTACCGATAATCTTGCCCATTTTAGCCAAAAATAGTATTCTTCAGCTAAAAAACTAGCTTGTTCAACCCCAATTTATTGTTGGGTACGGCTAACCAGAGAATATCTAACTATCAAGAGATCAATGAGTGAATTTCAACAATATCTGAAGCTTCGATATTCAGTGCACCACGGACTTAACAGTGCTGAATGAATACAAATGGTTTCCACAGGATGGTGAAACGCCAATGCCATTCTACTCAACATCATATATACCCTCATTTAACTACTTATTTTGGACCATAGTAAGTGCTAATTTATCGGCATTTAACTTGTCCAGACAAAAACTTGCAATTAGCTAGTTTTATTCGAGGCTTTTTTTGTTTGTATATCATATGTCGAATAATAGCAAGTAGATACCTTCAAAGCTTTAGATAAACTAATTAATTTACCGAAATAAGAACAAAAACATTGGACGCTATTTTGAATAAATGATGGATAGACAAATTAGTCATCCTCTCTAGGGTTTCCATAATCAATGAATATAGATCTTCCTACCATTTAATAAAAGAGGTTTCAACTACACAATACCATATTTTTAGGAGATTATTTTCGCTTGGTGCCGATCGAAAGAATTTCTTTTAAATGGTTTTCACTAACACAACCATTTTTTGAATTTTTACCGGCTGTCTCACCTTACTGGCATTACCTATCCTTCCAATGGGAACGCATGTTCCATCTCTGTAGTTCAGCGTTTGTTAACAAAACATCTTTGCGGGTCTAATTTTCTAGGATGAATTGATTATTGTACATCGAGCGTTTTGATCGAATTTAAAACTTTTATCGTTATTTACTACGTATTTCATGGCTAAAAAATATGTTTGATTCTCAATCTTCAAACCATCTTTCAATACCATCCTGTTGGTACAGTGTGAAACTAATTTAATTTTAGGTAATACAAGTATCAGAAATTTACGCCTATAGCAAAATAACATCGTGTATTATATGCTGGAACCAGAAGCATAGCAGTGTGTGTGGTGTCTTTACCGATCAAAAGGTTTTCTATATTTTGCAAATGGGTTTTATTACCATTCAAAATATTTTTTTCATCGGTTTACATTACCGATCAGGAGGTCTCCTTCTTCTCCAGATTAGTTTTCATTGAAATTTAACATGTTAAATGTTAAGTTAATACTACCCGATTAAGGAGTAAATGCCGCATGTATGGTTTTCACTATACAGTTCTAAATGAGTCCATTTTTTTAATCGGTTTTCATTACCGGTTTTCCTTACCTCCCGCATAGTTTTCATTATCACTCGATTTTTTATTCTGTCGGTTTTCAATACCGATTAAGAAGTTTTCATAACCTCCTGAAAGGTTTTCATTACCGATCAAGAGGTTTTCCTTACCTCCCGAATGGTTTTCATTACCATTCGAAAAGTTTTATTCCATCGGTTTTCATTACCAATGAGGAGGTTTTCCTTACCTCCCGAATGGTTTTCATTACCATTCTCCTGAATGGTTTTCATGACCATTTTTTTTTTTGTCACCGGTTTTCATTACCGATGAAGAGATTTTCATTATCTCCCAAATGGTTTTCATTACCATTTGAAATGTTTCTTTTCCATCGGTTTTCGTTACCGATGAGGAGGTTTTCCTTACCTCCCGAATGGTTTTATAACCATTAAAAAAACAGTTTTTTTTTAATTCGGTTTTCATTACCGAACACAAAAAAAATCATTCTCTTGTCACTCTTTTTCTATTCTACAAGCATCTTACCTATTCCGCTTTTAACTTGCATCGAATAGCTTAATTCACAACCAGTTTTTGACTTACACTTGAAACTAGCTCGTTGCTCGCGGATAGGAAAGGAGATACAGGGTCGATTAATCGGCATAAACCCTTTCACTTCCATTATTTCCATGAATCACTCATTCACTCCAGGGAACTCAAAGAAAATGAACATTTACCCAGTGAGGTGACATCAATATGAATGGACGTTCATGCAAAGCCTTCACGCATAACTGGCTCAAAAGCCTTAAAGAAGCTGAGCTCTGTTTTACCGAAGAGGACGAGGCATGGTTGCTCTTGAAGCACGAAAAGACGGAAAATCAAAAACCTTATTGTTCCAAGGATGCGTAGTTTTTAAAAGAAATATCTACCATCATAATTTCAACTTATTCTTATCTTAATTTTATTACACATAGGGGGGGGGGGTTCTCTCTTAGACTAGTCTTGACCTGACGTCACAAATGGTAGGGTACTTGCTTGCAGGGCATCGTCATGCCCTGTATCCGGAATGGCTTGGTAGATTGTCGATGCGGTGGTAGCGATAGAGCTTGTCGATGAGGTGGTAGCGATGGAGCTTGTCGATGAGGTGGTAGCAATGGAGCTTGTCGATGAGGTGGTCGCGATGGTGTTTGTCGATGAGGTGGTAGCGATGGAGCTTGTCGATGAGGTGGTAGCGATGGTGGTCTTATTTTGGGCGGGCAAGAACATGACCGACGGCCAATGGTGGGTTAACGCTCCTACCACGGCGGAATAGAACGCCGCTGGAATAGTACTTGGATGATCGTCGAATTCAAACATGGCCGAAACAAAATGGCCTCCGCAGGCGTCGGCTAACGAAGCTTCTAACAGTGACTCTGCTCGGATGGTCCTTTGCTTATCGCCAAATTCGAACATGGCCAGAACGAAATTAAGGTCGGCGAGTTTTCAGACCGTTTCTTCGGGACACTTTGTTTCGCCCAGCCGTTTACCACCACAATGGAAATCATCACTACACTTTCACTAAACCGAGAGTTATTCCATCGGAATCATAGTCCTTGCGTCGACGCTGTGGAACCACTGGCTTTGGTTGTACCTTACACGGTCGAACGAAATAGTCGGAACCTGTTCCGAATGAGAAGAAAAACGCCCTGATTGTGGACCTGCCATTGGGCATTAGTACACCTACCATGTGACGTATTTATGCTTTCTCATTTAGTTTTAACATTTATGTTCTTTTCTTTACCTTTTTCTTGTCTATTCGTTTATCCACGCACTATTTTAACACTTTTTACATTGACTCATAAAAAGCCTGTAATACAATTGTTTTAAATTAGGTTAGGTTTTATCTTCAATAATGACTACCTCACTAACCGTACTATAGATTTTACTTTTTTCACTTTCTGTGATTTTATTTCTTAGACTCTTTACTTGCTGGTCTAATACTTTTAACTTGCGACCCTGAGATTCTTCTAAAAAGACACAAAATTTAGAATAATAAGGAATATAGGCTATAATTTCAGCCTTACAATTTTGATTATTACACGACGCGCACTTCACTTCTTCTCAGGTTGTCACAGTAAAAAGGCTTCTTAAAGATAGCTGAGGGTATTTATCGGAAAACGTGAGAAGATGGAGAACAAACTTCGTAAAAGTTACGAAGTTTGACATTTTGTTTCCTCCTACCCTGCAGGAACATTCATATTTTCACATACTAGTGACCCCTATTTGTCAAATTTATTATTATTTTTGTTTCAGTGTTTCTCACTTTGAATCCGCTGTGCGAAGTGTTCATGTGAAGGAATGGATTGGAAATTTGAATGAGAACTCTGTTTGTCAAATTACCAACAGTGCTCACATTCATTCGATGCTGTCAGTTTCTAAGATTAGGGCGGGACATGAGATATCGACTTGCGGTGGAGTCAGCAAGCTATTTATTTGAAACCGAACGGTTACACACTCTACAAATATACCAATAATTAAACTGGCAGGATCGCCAATGTAAATACGCTACAAATTATAATTCGCTATTTGCGCACCGAATTGCTATAACTGCCCGGAACGCGTCACTTGCGCTCACTGACTGCTGATGCCGGGTCGAACGAAGCCGGCCGGCGACATGGTTATCCTCGGCTTGCTCGCGATCGACTTGCGACAGTCAGTGATACCAACATAATAAAGTTGACTTTGTGTTTTATCCCCATGGGTAAGGAAACTGACGTAATAAGACCGGTATGCACCTCACATGTGTGTCTGTGCGCACCCACGTACCAAAATGTAGTAAAAGTGTCACTCATTTTCCGGGCACGTATCCTAAACCGATTTGCTCGCAACAAGTTGCATTCGACGCAGACGTTTATCCCATTGTTTCCTATTGGAAATTGGCCAAATCGGACCCTGGGATCGGAAGTTATGGCCAAAATACTTTTTTACGGAATAATCGCGTAAAAAAGTGTCACTAATTTTTCGGGCACTTATCCTCAACCGATTTGCTTGCAACAAGTTGCATTCGACGCAGACTTCTATCCCATTATTTCCTATTGAAAATTGGCTCTATTGTACCATGGGCGCGGAAGTAATGAACAAAATACATTTTTTTATTTGCACGGGAAAGGCACCATCACCGCTAGGTGGATCAATCAGAGGTTTTACTGTAAATATGATGAATTATATAAATATACCTGTCATAAGACGAGTTTGTACAATCCCATTTAATTCCACCCCTTAATTGTACCTCGACAGATACGTATTTCGACCTCAACAGTAAGGTCGTCCTCAGTGTCTCGTACTTGACTTATAACAAAAAATAATACCATATATTTTATTTTAAATTGTACATAAAAATGGTCGAATTGCGGCTTCAAATACTAAACGGCTATTGGTTAGAGTTTTTAAAACAACGCATTGCCTTAGGTGAACGGAATAAGGCCTCCGCACGATATTACTTGTTTAAGTTTCACATCTACTTTTCGATTATGTCTCAGACATTACCAACTATTCGTTTTTTCTGGAATATGATCAGGTAAAGTTTACTTTTTCCTAATTAATTTTTATAAAACATCACATGGCATATTCACAGTTGAATCAAAACCTTATAAGCCCACTTACGACTAAATTAGCTCCATTAGCTCGCCAATCATTATGCGCCCAACCACGCTACGTTATTGTGTTTACATTCTACTTACAATCCATATCCAACTGAAGCAACCGCTAAATGCGCTGCCCTCGATGTCACCCGACGAGCAAAGGGCTGTGCTGCACCTTAGTCGCCAGCCTACGGATGCCATAAGAATCGCGAACGTCGCGACGCGAACGACAAGAACAGCGTCGAGTCGAGAAATCGTCGACTACAAACACAACCACCATTCCGCTCGCACGATGGAAACCGAAAGAAACGGCGGGAAAAGTGAAACAGCATAATATTGACACAGCACGCATGCGACCATTCAAGCTACAAGTTAAGATAACGTTATCGTTTGTAAAACTAAAACTTGTTGATAAGCGCCACTTACGAAGGGAGGTTCGTGGCAAGCACGTCCACGTGCTCGGTCGGGTGGACTTCGGTTTTTCATTCATATTCTCTTCCATGGTGCCAGTCGTTCCCAATGTGAACTTCAACGGCGGGAAAAAACAAATGGGATGGACGATATTTAAAATCGGCACCCAAGTGGAGGCGCATTGTTGATTGTTATGTGCACGACGAAAATTATGTGTGCGTACCTATATCACAGCTACTTTATTTTACCGGAGTCAGTACTCCTGGATTTTTTTCTTCCAATCATCATATAAAAACTAAAGGGGAATCAATTATCACCAAGTTATAGTCTAAATAACTTGTTTATTTGAGCTCAAGCGTTAAAGAGCATAACGAAGCGGAACTCGAAAAATGTATGTTATCCTCTGTGTTGCGGGAGGCGTTACGAACATCGACGCTGCATCCGAAAATTCCCACAGGGATGGGAAGCAGGTCTGACAGACCAGTTGTCATCCGACAGCTCTGACAGTGTCAGCGAAGAAAAACAAAACCATAAAAAAGGAATGATGAAAACGGTGAAAATGTGGTGATGTGAATTGTGCAGCCTTTTTATTTAGTATTTCATATAAAACTACCTTAAAATATTACCTCTTTACTATCTTATGCACTATACAAAGCTAGATTAGTGAGTTTACATGCAAAACACACCCTGAAAATGAATTATTAATGTGAATCTATTAATACTGTTTAGGTTACCTTTCATGCACTACTTATCCTATATTTGATGAATTACAACTAAATTAAACCGAAAATTATTATACGATCACGAGACTGTAAGTGAAACTATGACCTAAAGAATGACTTAAGACTAAGACCTTAAAATGTACTTAAAAATAGGTTGACTAGACTGAACACTGGACGGTAGCTAAGACGTGGAAACGTAGACTAGAGTCACTGAAATGTGAGTACTATTTATAAGACGAAATTTGAACTGTTGAATATTGAAGTATATTCCTTTTAGCTTTTAAGCATTTGCCAATAAACCTTCAGGAAATCGCTAAGAAGACTTTGACCCTTTTTTATACGTCTGGTGCCGCGCCAACATCCTTAAAAGATTTCAACTCGAGGAGACCCTGTTGTCGTTAGTCAATTATAATATCGTGGCGAAGGTCGTTTAGAGGACAGATCTGCGATGGTCCTGACGACGCGAGCAGCGGCGAAAGCCAACGCTGAGAGGCCTCAGCAAATTTGTGACAAATGTAAAAACTCCAACCATGTAGCAGATATGGTAGCTTGCGAGCGGTGTCGTCGTTGGTACCATCGTGCATGTGCGGAGGTGACTGAGGGCTTCAGTGGTAAGTGGACGTGCAGGGATTGTATCTCGATAGTCACCATCAGTGGCGACTCGATTTCTGGACAAACCAGCAGTACGTCACGATCAACCAGGGTACAACTACAGCTAATGCGCCTCGAGGAGGAGAAAAAAGCTCAGGAGAAACTGATTCTTGAGCAACAGGAGCAGGAGCGCGTTCGCCAAGAAAAAGCACTAGCAGCAAAGGCTGCACTCGATAAAAAATTTCTCGACGAGAAATACGCTTTGCTCATCTCTCAGGCCGAAGATGACGAGGCAGCAAGTCGATACAGCCGTCGGAGTCGTATGGGTCGTGAAAGTCGCCACAGTCAAGTTGAGGAGTGGATTCAGCAAATTGACGAAGCTGCCGGTGGGACACTAGCGCCGGAAAATGTCGACGACATCTTTCCACCTATCTCAATTGGAGTAGGAATGAACTTACGAGGAGGAATGCTTAGTAGGTATACGGGCACAAAGCCTAAGCAAGCATCTAATAAAGTACCCGATGGAGCCCAAACTTCTCACCCCAAGCCTGCGAATGAATTCGTGGTCGAAAATGTGTGTACGGAAGGTACATCTTCTATGGCTGGAATGAAAGATCCGGTTACAGCATCTACGCCAATTCGATCTAGTGATATAGTTCGACGGTCAGTAGTGCAAAGTGTACAACAAACACGATCGTTGAATGTGCAGCCGATATATACACAACCAGTGTATGCACAGTCGGTGTTTGTTCAACCGATACAGTCGCAACCTACGCTATCAAAGCTGGTTCCGCGACCGCCGCTACCCACCTTTTTGTTCCCAGAGCCAATAACAATGTCCAAGCCATCGACGTCTCAAGCAAATGCCTCTATTCCACCACAATCGTTCCTATTGTCGAAGACAGGTAGACCAATAACGTCCAGCCTTGAATTGCCTTCCACAAATTTGACGAGACAATCACAAGTGATCCAAACGATGGTATCACCGTCGTCGCTCCCCCCGCCAATATCACTGCCATCGCAAGAGCCGTCGTGCAATTATTCCACCGAGCGGCGAACGAGTATGCCACTACCATCGACGACTCATGCGTTGTCTCTTCATCAACACACACAATCGAACCCAGTGAGATCATTGTGTGATCAATTAGATGAATTATCGTTACCACCATCTGTATTGCGGGCATCGATGTCATACACCCCTTCACCACCAGCACCCCTTCATACCGAGCCCGGGATACCTGTGCCCAACAGTTCGGTACATCATCCGAGGCTGTCGCGAGTGTCGCTACAGCAACAAGCAGAGCCGTACGTTACCGAGCTGCAGCAGTTGCGAAATCAGCAGGCCATGTGGGGACAGTTTCAGCAACAATTGTCCGCCAGGCAAGTGGTGCCTAAGGAGCTCCCAATTTTTAATGGGAATCCTGAAGAATGGCCACTTTTTGTGAGCAGCTTCCACAACTCGACTGTAATGTGTGGATACTCGCAGTCAGAAAATCTGATGAGACTCCAGAGATGCCTTAAAGGCAAAGCATTGGAGGCTGTTCGGAGTAATCTGCTGCTACCGACATCGGTCCCGAAAATTATGGAAACTCTGGAGACATTATTCGGGAGCCCAGAGCGGCTAGTTCAGTCGCTGCTCAACAAAGTACGCAGCGTTCCAACTCCAAAAGCAGACAAGCTTGAAACGCTGGTCAACTTTGGTCTCGTAGTCCAAAATCTTGTTGGTCATCTTATAGCCGCTAACCAGCAACCTCATCTGACCAATCCAACCCTGCTGCAAGAGCTGGTGGATAAATTGCCACCAAATCTCCGGTTGGACTGGGCGTTGTACAAGAAGAATGTCCGACCTGTTGATTTGGGAACGTTTTCCGAATATATGAGTGTTATCGCTTCGGCCGCAAGTGATGTAGCGCACTTCAGCGATTTCGACGGAGCTCGCACTGGGGGAAGTGAGAAGCAGCGAAAGGAGAAGACTTTCGTAAATGCACATGTATCTACTGAACCGCGGAGATTCGAACAGCAAGGGAAGAAAGCAGAAAATCAGGAGAAACCTTGCTACATCTGTCAGAGCTTGAAGCACCGAATCAAGGACTGTCATAAGTTCAGGTCTTTAAACTTCAGTGATCGGTTGAAAGCGGTTGAATTGCATCAACTATGTTCGATCTGTCTCGTTCCTCATGGAAGATGGTCCTGCAAGTCGACGCGCACCTGTGGAGTCGGTGATTGTACCAAGAAACACCATCCGTCTCTTCATCCCAGTCAGCAAATTGCGAGTAAACCGTCTTCCAACGAAAGCACCGGAGCGCGGCCGAAACCAGACGCCGTAGTCAATGTCCATCGTCGTATTAAAAGTGCAACAATATTCCGTATAATCCCGGTGGTTTTGTATGGTAGAGAAGCTCAAGTATCCACGTTCGCCTTCCTTGACGAAGGTTCCTCGTCAACCCTCATTGAAAAAGAAGTCGCAGATCAATTGAACCTTGGCGGTGAGCTACAGCCGCTATGTTTGACGTGGACGGCGAAGGTTTCGCGCCATGAAAAAGACTCCAGAATGGTCAGCCTGAAAATTTCAGGGACAGAAAACAGCAAAAGTTTCTCATTGACCGGCGTAAGCACCGTTCGCCAGCTGGACCTTCCGGTACAGTCGCTGAAATATGGAGAATTATCTCAACATTTTCCTTATTTGGCTGGGATACCGGTGACAAGCTACCAAAAGGCCGTTCCTAAAATCCTGATAGGGTTGGACAACATAAAACTATCGCTGCCTCTCAAGACGCGTGAGGGATGGCCAAATGGGCCAGTGGCGGCAAAAACAAGACTAGGATGGACCGTGTTCGGGAGCATCGATGGTTCACGTGGGAATTCAACATTGCCATTATTGCACATCTGCAAGAGCGCGGAAGATAGCAAACTTCACGATCTAGTGAAAGGATATTTCGCGGCAGAGAATCTGGCAGTATCCGGAACGTTTGGGCCAGAAGCTGAAGAAGATCGTCGAGCAAAAGAGATTCTGCGACGAACGACGGTCAAAGGAGCCGATGGCCACTATGAGACTGGACTGTTGTGGCGAAATGACGTAGTGGAGTTGCCGTCTAGTTACGGTATGGCAGAGCGACGACTTATCTGCCTAGAGCGAAAATTGCGAAAATATCCTGAATTGCAAGCGAATCTAGAAAAACAAATTTCCGAATATCAGAGCAAAGGCTACGCTCACAAAGCCACGTTCCAGGAGATGCAAGAAAGTGATCCGAGCCGCACATGGTATCTCCCGCTCGGAGTTGTTACGAACCCTCGAAAACCCGGAAAAATACGTATCATCTGGGATGCGGCTGCCAAATCAAATGGTGTGTCCCTAAACGACATGCTGTTAAAGGGACCGGACCTTCTTTCATCATTACCAGCTATATTGTGCCGTTTTCGACAGCGGCAAGTCGCGATCGCAGGTGACATCCGCGAGATGTATCACCAGCTGAAAATCAGAAAGGAAGACCGACAAGTTCAACGTTTTTTGTACAGAAGTGACCCAGCCAAGGAGCCTGAAGTGTTTGTGATGGATGTGGCCATCTTTGGGTCGACTTGTTCACCGTGCTCAGCGAACTTCGTGAAAAATTTGAATGCGATGGAGTGGAAGGATAAATATCCAGAAGCGGCTACAGCAGTAGCAGAAAACCACTATGTGGATGATTACCTGGACAGTCGCGACACGGCAGAGGACATGGCGAAGCTGGCATCGGAGGTACGGAAAGTTCAAACAGCAGCAGGATTTGAGCTACGTAATTGGCGATCGAATTCGATGAAAGTGTTGCAGGTTCTGGGAGAAAAAGCGGCGGAAACGCCGAAAGATTTCAGCGTTGACAAAGAGAGCAACGTGGAACGTGTTCTGGGTATGGCCTGGTTGCCGGACGAAGATGTATTTGTGTATTCCGTGAAGTTGCCGAATGAATTCGAGCGATCAACGTCAACAAAAATTGTTACAACAAAGCGAAGCATCTTGAGATTTGTGATGAGCATCTTCGACCCGCTCGGCCTAATTTCGAACTTACTAATTCATGGAAAGGTGATTATCCAGGACCTGTGGAGAGCTCAAGTAGGATGGGACGATACTATTCCGATAGATATCTTGGAACAGTGGGAGCGATGGATTGTGCAACTCTCCAAATTGAACCAAGTTCGTATTCCACGTTGCTATTTTCCCGATTACGATCGAGACGCATTGCATGCCTTGGAACTACATGTATTCGTGGACGCAAGCGAATTAGCCTTCGCCTGTATAGCCTACGTTAGAATCATCGATCAAGGTCAGACACGATGCTCTCTGGTAGCCTCGAAGGCCAAAGTTGCACCGTTAAAGCCTTTGTCAATTCCTAGACTGGAGCTTCAGGCGGCAGTTATTGGAAGCAGACTAGCGAAGTCTATCGCGGAATATCACACTCTTCCGATCACGCGAAGATTCTTGTGGAGCGATTCTAAAACAGTCCTGTCGTGGATCAACTCGGATGCTCGTAAATATCGCCAATACGTGGCGGTACGAATCGGTGAAATTCTGGAGGAGACTCAAACCGAGGAATGGCGCTGGGTACCCACTAAACTTAATGTTGCAGATGAGGCCACTAAATGGGGAAAAGGTCCCACACTGCAGCCGGATGGTCGCTGGTTCACTGGACCGGACTTCCTTTATAAGTCAGAGAATGAATGGCCACAAGAACGGGTGACCTTGAACACCGAAGAGGAACTTCGTGCTTTACACGTACATCGCGTACAGTTGATGCAGCCCTTCCTCGAGTGTGAGAGGTTCTCTAAGTGGGAACGAATGCTCCGGGCCACAGCATATGTGTGCTGGTTTGTAGATCGTTGCGGAAAATTCTGCAAGCAAGAGGCTAAGCCAGCCGGTTGTACACTACAGCAGGAGCATCTTGTGCGAGCTGAAAGAATGTTGTGGAGACTTGTACAGGCGCAAGAATTCGCAGAAGAGATAGTGGTTCTAATGAAGAATAAAGCATCGGATGGTGAACGGCTGAAATTGGAGACAAGCAGCTGCATCAGACACCTATCGCCTTTCTTGGATGAGTTTGGCGTGATTCGTATGGAAGGTAGGACAGAAGCGTCTCCTCTGGCGGCGTACGATGCAAAGTATCCAATAATACTGCCTAAAACTCATCGTGCTACTGAACTTTTAGTGGACTGGTACCACAGACGATATGGTCACCACAACGGTGAAACTGTGGTAAACGAGATTCGCCAGCGATACCACATCCCAGCACTCCGGGCGGTTGTGCGTAGAGTGGCAAAAAGATGTCAGTGGTGCATTGTATACAAAGCACGTCCCGAGGTGCCTAGGATGGCGCCTCTACCGGCGGCACGAGTAACTCCATTTGTCCGCCCGTTTTCACTTGTGGGCATCGATTATTTCGGTCCGTACATGATTAAGATCGGCCGGAGTCAAGTGAAGCGTTGGGTAGCACTTTTCACTTGCTTAGTAGTAAGAGCTGTCCACTTGGAAGTAGCTGCGTCACTTTCTACTGAATCATGTAAGCTAGCGTTGCGGCGATTCATCGCTCGTCGGGGTGCACCAACACAAATTTATACGGACCACGGAACAAACTTTGTGGGTGCCAGTCGAGAGTTGGCCAGTCAGCTTGTCGCAACTAATCGTGAGCTAGCAGAGATCTTCACCGATACCAACACTCGGTGGTTTTTCATCCCACCATCTTCCCCGCACATGGGCGGTGCATGGGAGAGGATGGTCAGAGCAGTAAAGACAGCAATGGAATCGGTTGGCAGTTGCCGTGCACCATCGGAAGAAGTGTTCCAAACCATTCTGTGTGAAGCGGAATCAATGGTTAATTCCAGACCGTTGACGTACGTGCCACTTGAGACATCGGATCAGGAGGCATTAACTCCAAACCATTTTATACACCTTAGCAGCAATGGAGTCAAGCAACCGGACAAAATACCTGCTACGGAGAGCGAGGCTCTGCGAAACGGGTGGAATTTGTGTCGCTATATTCTGGATAAATTCTGGGCTAGATGGATCCGTGAATATCTGCCGGTCTTAACTCGACGTACCAAGTGGCATGAAGAAGTAAGACCCATTCGGGAAGGAGATATGGTGTTCATCATAGGAGAGAGCATTCGGAACCGGTGGCCTCGGGGTAAGGTCGTACAAGTCATCCCAGGACGAGATGGTCGCATTCGACAGGTAGACGTCCAGACAACAACAGGGGTTCTACGCCGTCCCGTGGCGAAGCTTGCCTTGATTGATGTACTTCCGGCTAGTAATCCTGCTGGTCTGGCGCAGCATTACGTGGAGGGGAATGTTGCGGGAGGCGTTACGAACATCGACGCTGCATCCGAAAATTCCCACAGGGATGGGAAGCAGGTCTGACAGACCAGTTGTCATCCGACAGCTCTGACAGTGTCAGCGAAGAAAAACAAAACCATAAAAAAGGAATGATGAAAACGGTGAAAATGTGGTGATGTGAATTGTGCAGCCTTTTTATTTAGTATTTCATATAAAACTACCTTAAAATATTACCTCTTTACTATCTTATGCACTATACAAAACTAGATTAGTGAGTTTACATGCAAAACACACCCTGAAAATGAATTATTAATGTGAATCTATTAATACTGTTTAGGTTACCTTTCATGCACTACTTATCCTATATTTGATGAATTACAACTAAATTAAACCGAAAATTATTATACGATCACGAGACTGTAAGTGAAACTATGACCTAAAGAATGACTTAAGACTAAGACCTTAAAATGTACTTAAAAATAGGTTGACTAGACTGAACACTGGACGGTAGCTAAGACGTGGAAACGTAGACTAGAGTCACTGAAATGTGAGTACTATTTATAAGACGAAATTTGAACTGTTGAATATTGAAGTATATTCCTTTTAGCTTTTAAGCATTTGCCAATAAACCTTCAGGAAATCGCTAAGAAGACTTTGACCCTTTTTTATACGTCTGGTGCCGCGCCAACACTCTGAAAACAGCTAATGGCATAAATATAGATTATCCACTGCATCGTAATCTATGCACATATACACCCAATTCTTTTCCCACACATGCCCTTTTCCCACAAATTGAAACTTGTTATGTGAATGATAAGTTTAACTGGTGTCACAAAATTATTCAAAACGAATGATCCTGGGCCCTCCTTAGCCGTGCGGTAAGACGCGCGGCTACAAAGCAAGACCATGCTGAGGGTGGCTGGGTTCGATTCCCAGTGCCGGTCTAGGCAATTTTCGGATTGGAAATTGTCTCGACTTCCCTGGGCATAAAAGTATCATCGTGTTAGCCTCCTGATATACGAATGCAAAAATGGTAACCTGGCTTAGAAACCTTGCAGTTAATAACTGTGGAAGTGCTTAATGAACACTAAGCTGCGAGGCGGCTCTATCCCAGTGTGGGGATGTAATGCCAATAAGAAGAAGAAGAAGATCATGTTTAATAGTAATTTACCATAATAATATAAGGGCCTTTCTTAGCCATATTGTTTATTGTTTATTGTGTGATTTCATCAACAGACTACAATTGGCCCTAATGATGAATGTAAATATTAATTAATACTAATGACATAAACGCACATAGTCAAGACCATTCCGCGTCAAGTTCAAATCGAACAAGGAATAAACTCTATTAAACGTTTCTGAAGGCCGTAGATTGCAGTTTCTGCACCGTAGTTAGTGTGGCGAAGGGGAGCCTTAGCATCGAACTGTTTCGTAGCGGTCTTGGTTGAGTGTTCATGTTGACTTGTTGTAAAATTCTTTCGCAACATATGGCTCTGCCCACATCCCGCCGGATACGCAGTGGCTCTAAGGCAATCAAGCGACAGCGATCCTCGTAACTAGGAAGATGCAGCGAGACTCTCCAGTTTAGTCTTCAAAGCGCGAACCGCAGGAAACACCGTTGAATAGTTTCAATACGTTCTACGCCGGTGTTGTAATACGGGCTCCATACTGACGAATAATACTCTAATGTAGGGCGCACCAAAGAATAGTACAGCGATTTCAAACAATAGACGCTCGTAATTTTTTTTAACTGTTTTCATGACAAAGCCCAGGGTTCTAGACGCTTTGTCGACAACGTATGAAAGGTGGTGTGAAAATGTCAGTTTTGAATCAAAAACAAAAACATGATTCACCCGTTCGACTGTAGTTCCCAGCATGTGGTGATAACGAAACATTTTTTCGGAATAACAACCATCCGGTTCGTAGTGTACCATTCAGCGAAAGCATTGATTTGACCTTGGAGAGTATGGCAATCAGTAACCGAGCAGATACGTAAGATTATCTTGATATTATCAGCAAATGATAATTGTGGACCCTTCATAGCATGATGGACATCATTGAAGTACATGATAAAAATCAGCGATCCTAAATGGCTGCCTTGTGATATACCCGACGTTGCACGAAAGTACGTTGATCGGTTGTCGCCTAATGCGACCGTTTGTTGGCGGTCAGTAAGATACGAGCGAAACCATTTCAAAAGATCCCCACCGATATCTAATCGGTCCAGTTTTGCGATCGCGATGTCATGATTCAACTTATCTAATGCAGCATAAAGTTCTGTGTAGATCACACCCGTTTGGGTCCGAATTTTCATACGTTCCGTGATGTACGAGGTTAGACACAGTAGATTCGTAGTTATGGAGCGCCCAGTTACAAAGCCATGCTGATCTGTGTCGATGCGTTGCTTGCAGTGTGCACTGGCGTAATCAATGATAACACGTTCAAATAGCTTCGAAACGGCGCATAACGATGTAATTCCCCTGTAGTTATTAACATCGCGCTTGTTACCCTTTTTATACACGGGAAATATTTCGCCTATTTTCCAACAGGAAGGGAATACTCCACTGGAGATTGAAAGCTGGAAAATCTTTCGATGATGTATGCCACGACATGAGAGAAAGTTTGTGCAGCTGTGTTGACACTTAAACAATTGGTATTTGTTATCATTTCATGCGGGAAGTGTATGAATTGACTTACACCCAATATTTTTTTACACGGTTGGGGTTAACTCATAGCTTCATCAACGCTAAAGGTTGTAATCAACTAAAACTTACCCATGTAAAAAAAGAACCGGGTGTATAATGTTGTAAATACAGAGTGAACCCCTGATAGGGTAAACAATCTTTCCCCTGAGAGGGTATTTGAAACAATCATTTATCTGAGAGGGTATCTGTGAAGCAATCATTTTCCTGAGAGTGAATCCCTGATAGGGTAAACTATCATTTCCCTGAGAGGGTATCCGGAATAATAATTCCTCTGAGGAGGAGTCCCTATGGGTATCTATGGAACAATATTTCTCCTGAGCGTGAATCCCTGATAGGGGAGTTTGGTGCGTGATTTCTCTTGTTTCGGACAGCAGAACGATCGCGCGATCGGCCGAAATATTGTGTTCTGCATTGCGCGGCCAGTAATAAGAATAGCCATCGAACAAGTGAGTGCAGTGCGTGTTTTAGTCGGGAAAGAAATAAAATTTCTTGTGTTCGTTGGCTCATGCGCATGCGCGCGGTCGAGAAAAGCGCGTTCTTCAATAATTTGCTGTAGCCATCGAGCAAGTGAGTACAGAGTGCTACGCTTCCGTGCGGGCGTCCAAAACGCGAATCTCCTCAGTTTTCATATGCCACCGGGTGTGCATGTGCATGACTTTTAACTCGTATAAGTGTTATTTCCCATCCTATAGATCGCATCGCTTACCAAAGTGAATCCAGATAAATTATCCTTTGTAATTAAAACGATATACTATCCCAAGACAATCGTGGAGATGCAGAGGTATACTCGGTCTCTAAGAGCAACGAGAGTCGGACTAACAAGGACGTGGCCGGCGCCGTTATTGACTTTAAATATTTGAGCTCCCGAAACGTGTACATTGAGAATGGGTAGCTAATCCCATGCCCCATTCATTGTGTTCTCTGTACAATTTCGCAAGTTCAGTCAATCACGGAATAGCAACTACGAATTGTGCGGTCATAATGCTCATGCTCATAAGCGTGAATCCCTGATAGGGTTATCAATCATTCCCCAGAGAGGGTATCTATGGAGCAATCATTCTCCAGCATGTGAATCCCTGATAGGGTAAACAATCATTCCCCTGAGAAAGTATCTGTAAGAAAACAGGCTGAGGGTGTAGACATTGAGTGAGAACAAGTAAACAAGGAGTTGCGTAGAGTATTGTTGGTGATTTTTGGAAAACTCTATCCATGACTGCATTCCGAGATCAATGGTGGATTGGTGTTTAGCGTTCGAAAATGTAAACAAATAATAAGAACAAGGAAGCAAAGAGCTGCGTAGTGTATTGTTGATGATTTTATTTCTGATTTTTATGCAAGATTGATGTTCTCAGTCTAGAGCCTGGAAAACTCTATCCATGACTGCATTCCGAGATCAGTGGTTGGTTGGAGCTCAGTGTTAGAAAATGTAAACAAATAATGAGAACAAGGAAGCAAAGAGCTGCGTAGAGTATTGTTGATGATTTTATTTCTGATTTTGATGCAAGATTGATGTTCTAGAGCCTGGAAAACTCTATCCATGACTGCATTCCGAGATCAGTGGTTGGTTGGAGCTCAGTGTTAGAAAATGTAAACAAAGAACGGGAATAAGAAAGCAAAGAGTTGCGTAAAAAAAATGTTGATGATTCTTTACTGATTTTGATGGTAGACAGAAGTAACTTGCTGAGATGATTTATTATACTTTATTTTAATTGGTTGTGAATTACAATTCTCTGTTTAACCAAAACTTTAAATCGTCGTGTTAAAAAAAGAGCAAAACAATAATAGTAAAATTGTAAAAGAGTAGAGCAGGAGGAAGATGTAGGGATTGAGACGGGTTGTCATAAGATATGTTGATTGAATAAGAGGACATATACTGCCCTGAACCGCATATCAGTCCCATTTGCAAAAGCATTGAAGTGAGAAAACAGCGTTTTAAATAAAATAATATAAACCTCTTGGGTAACCCTTTTATGCTATTGCATTTGCAATCCTTCTGTGTAGCATTGCTAATTGTAATGTTTTCGATACTATTGCTTCACTAAAATTAAAATTTGTTCAACCATTTGTAAGAAAAATTCAATGGGACTCATATGAAGTTACTCTACTCGTTACCCTTCAAAGTAACCGCATATCAGTATCAGACAGTGTAAACGGTACTTGGTTTTCATCAAAGCAGGCAATGTCGATGGAACGTAAACTATAGTGTATTCTGTTCAGTTTCGTATACTGTGTGCAGTGAAAATTATTCAGCAGTGTCGTACAAAATGTCTGGCCTAGAAATGCTAAGAATGGCATATGTTAATGAAAGTTCAGACGAGGAATTCCTGGGATTCGATCCTAATTCTAAAAAAATGAGTACTTTTCGCAGCGTGAAATGGAAATATATACACGCTTACAATCGTGCGTCAAGTTGTCATCAACGGTATCGGAGGAGTCGGATGCGTTCGCTGGGATATCTGTAAATAAAGACCCACCAAGCTTATCATCACCGACAGCGGTTTACGATTCGGACGGCAGCTTTTTTGAGGGTGACTCAGAGAGAGATCATACAAAGACCTCTAGAAAAAGGACCAAAAAAGAAATTCGAAGAACAGATGTTGAGACAAAACGCCGCTTAGCTCACACCGTTATTTTAGAGGATTGTGGTTGCCGCAAAGAGTGTGATAAGTTGGTCCCAAAGGATGACCGAATAGACATGAACAAAGCTTTTTGGGCTCTCAATTCTACGGGACGGAAAAGCTTTGTACGAGAAAGAGTTCAGCGCATAGCTGTGGAACGGCGCAGCTGCCATCGTTACACCGAAACCCAACCCAAAAAGAATCATTCATACAAATTCCGTATTCGCAAGACAGCAAGTGACGAATCGTGGACCGTTTGCCGAAAATTGTTTTTGAACACATTGGGTTACAATGAACATTGTGGGTAAGTTTTATTTTACAACTATATCATACTGGAACTGGATAAATCGATTTTTCATAATTACAGAAACATTGTGTACCGATTGGTTGATGATGGAGAAGACGAAGAAAATACAGCGCCAAAAGCTCCGAAACGAGGAAAATACGTACGCAGTACAGATAAGCGTCAATCAGTGAAGGAGCACATCAACAAGTATCATCCAACGATCTCTCATTATCGCCGTGAGCATGCTCCGAACAGAATGTACTTGCCGTCGGATTTGACTCAGAAGGAAATGCATCGAAATTATCAAGAAACAAATAATTCTAGTATCAGCTATCAGTTTTACGGCCGCGTAATGAAAAGCATGAATATTGGAATGGTTAAGCTCGGTCACGAAGAGTGCGAGTCATGCATTGAAGCAATCCAGCACCAGCAACTTTCTAAGCATACAGCTGAAATGGCCGGAATCGATTCATGTTCCATTTGTGAGAAGTATTTTGAACATCTCAGGTTAGCCAAAGCAGCTCGGACCGAGTACCGTGAGGATGGGGAATCTATTAAACCTGGACATGTGGTATTAGCAGTGGACCTGCAAAAGGCAAGTTTTATAGTTATATTTAAATAACGAATAAGTTTGTAAGTTAATTTTCTCATTTGATCCTAGGTTATCCAACTACCTCGTATGGAAGGACTTAAAACTATTGTATTCTCACAAAGATTGATAGCGTTCAATGAAACGTTTGCGCCGGTAGGAAAGTACACCCGTGCATTACCAGTAGTAGCTTGTGTCTGGAATGAGGCTATTCGTGGCCGATCATCTGCAGACCTGCTTGGGTGCTTTCACCGCGTTGTAACGAAATTCAGTAAAGTAGATAAGCTTGTCTTATGGTTGGATAACTGCGCGGCACAAAACAAGAATTGGAACCTTTTTCTACATTTAATCATTCTGCTGAATTCCAAAAACATTCAAATGAAGGAACTGGTTCTAAAATTTTTCGAATCAGGGCACACATTCATGGCGGCAGACAGCTTCCATGCTGCCGTTGAAGGTGCCATGCGACGACATCCGCCAATCACATATTCAGATTTCAAAGCTGTAGTTCAGGGAGCAAAACAAAAAGTTGAGGTGATGGATATGGTTCCCGAGCATTTTTTCACTGCTGCTTTTACAGTTTCTCAGTACGTACTAAACAAGCTCAGCCCGCGCCCATATATTGACAACATTAGGCAGGTGGTCATTAAGAAAGGCAGCTTAGAATTTTATTACAGCAACTCTGTGAATGGGGATGATTTGAAAAGCTGTAAAATATTCACAACTAAGCAAGAAAACATTATTTCTTCAGACGATTTTGACCTGGAACATCTCTTAAAGAAACAATGCAAGCCTCGAGGAATTGACGAGGGAAGAAAATCTGCTTTACTTGGTACAATATTACCAATGATAGATGAAGAAAAGCAGCAATTTTGGATCGACTTACCTACAATTGGAGATTAAATCTATGTTGATTATGCTGCAATTCGATTTGAATATGCCGAAAATGCATTCGATATCTTGTTATTATGTACCGATTTACATAAATCTGAATTATATACAATAATGTTATCACATGAAATATATATGCTTTGTTTGTTTTATTACAGTCATAATCATGATGGGACTGATATGCGATTACTTTTATAATGGGACAAACTGACTTGGTATTTTTTCACATATTTTTGGAACAAACTATATAATTTTCTAATACCACAGTGGAAAGCGATACACATTATAACGTTTTTTGAACTTAACTCAAAATCATCGAAAATGCAAATGGGACCGATATGCGATTCACGGCAGTATACATTAGTTATAAGTACCAGATGCGAGAGTGGCAGGTGAACGATATTAGCCTTCAGTTTTGTGATGTATTTCGCCGAATCAAGTTGGCTACCGAGCTGCTGCGAATCGAGCAGCAACTGGAGATGGCTGAATCGTTCAGCCGTCCCCGCCGGACACTACACTTTGTAACGGTTTTCCCTTGCAAAATTTTAGCACCGGTTGGCCTTTCATCATTCCCCGCACAACAATTGGCTAGTTCTTTAACTATCTATTGTTCGAGCTTCCGCATAGATGAACGCTTGTGTTTGGTAATTACAGAAACCTGCGCTTCAAATGTCATGGTTGGTGATATGATTGAGCTATAGAGCAAACATCCGATTTCAATGCTAGGCTTGTTCTCTTCTGCAACAGCGATGACTGCTTTGGATGATTTTATAGCCTATAGCGTAATTGTTACTCCAAGGTAGTCGAGTTCCTTAAATACTTCGTACGTGTGTCCATCAATTAATATAGATGCTGGGGCTTCTCCTCCTGGTGTCCTTAAGGTCTGAGGGAAGGGTTTTCCGTTAAAAAAGCACGTGGTAGCACTCTCTGAGAGAGAAAATTGCACAATTCAGCCCGCCAGAATGACGGTGTCAGTGTCGCCAAAATTATTTCATCATTATGCAGTTTACAATTGCTTGAGAATTTGCCGTAAACGGAGAACAAAAGGAATTGGCAACAATGGGGAAGAAATTTATCACTCATGCAGTGGTTCGGCGAGAGAACAGCAGCAGCGCCGACCAATCACGCAATGAGGAAATCAAAATAAACAAACTCCAGCTGGTTTTGGAAAATGAAAACATGAGCCGTTTCTAGAACAACATTAGAAAATATCGCGGGAGGATTTCTGTACAAGGTTTCCACAAAAGCTTTGGAAAGTATTTGGGTGATAATAGTGGTGCTGGTGTAAGTAAGACAAATAAGACAAATAGGACAAATAGGACAAATAAGACAAATAAGACAAATAAGACAAATAAGACAAATAAGACAAATAAGACAAATGAGACAAATAAGACAAATAAGACAAATAAGACAAATAAGACAAATAAGACAAATAAGACAAATAAGACAAATAAGACAAATAAGACAAATAAGACAAATAAGACAAATAAGACAAATAAGACAAATAAGACAAATAAGACAAATAAGACAAATAAGACAAATAAGACAAATAAGACAAATAAGACGAATAAGACAAAAAAGACAAATAAGACAAATAGGACAAATAAGACAAATAAGACAAATAAGACAAATAAGACAAATAAGACAAATAAGACGAATAAGGCAAATAAAACAAATAAGACAAATAAGACAAATAGACAAATAAGACAAATAAAACAAATAAGACAAATAGGACAAATAGGACAAATAGGACAAATAAGACAAATAAGACAAATAAGACAAATAGAACAAATAAGACAAATAAGACAAATAAGACAAATAAGACAAATAAGACAAATAAGACAAATAAGACAAATAAGACAAATAAGACAAATAAGACAAATAAGACAAATAAGACAAATAAAACAAATAAGACAAATAAGACAAATAAGACAAATAAGACAAATAAGACAAATAAAACAAATAAGACAAATAAGACAAATAAGACAAATAAGACAAATAAGGCAAATAAGACAAATAAGACAAATAAGACAAATAAGACAAATAAGACAAATAAGACAAATAAGACAAATAAGACAAATAAGACAAATAGGACAAATAAGACAAATAAGACAAATAAGACAAATAAGACAAATAAGACAAATAAGACAAATAAGACAAATAAGACAAATAAGACAAATAAGACAAATAAGACAAATAAGACAAATAAGACAAATAAGACAAATAAGACAAAGACAAATAAGACAAATAAGACAAATAAGACAAATAAGACAAATAAGACAAATAAGACAAATAAGACAAAAAGACAAAAAAGACAAATAAGACAAATAAGACAAATAAGACAAATAAGACAAATAAGACAAATAAGACAAATAAGACAAATAAGACAAATAAGACAAATAAGACAAATAAGACAAATAAGACAAATAAGACAAATAAGACAAATAAGACAAATAAGACAAATAAGCCAAATAAAACAAATAAGACAAATAAGACAAATAAGACAAATAAGACAAATAAGACAAATAAGACAAATAAGACAAATAAGACAAACAAGACAAATAAGAAGTTCTTCCGGGAATTCCTCTGGAAGTTTCTTCGGAAATTCCTCTGGAAGTTTTCAGAGAAACTTTTGGAGGAATTCCCGTAGGAGCATCCGGAGGAATTCCCGAAGGAACTTCCGGAGGAATTCCCGAAGGAACTTCCGGAGGAATTCCCGAAGGAACTACCGGAGGAATTCCCGAAGGAACTTCCGGAGGAATTCCCGAAGGAACTTCTGGAGGAATTCCCGAAGGAACTTCCGGAGGAATTCCCGAAGGAACTTCCGGAGGAATTCCAGGAGGAGGAATTCCCGAAGGAACTTCCGGAGGAATTCCCGAAGGAACTTCCGGAGGTATTCTCGAAGGAACTTCCGGAGGAATTCCCGAAGGAACTTCCGGAGGAATTCCCGAAGGAACTTCCGGAGGAATTCCCGAAGGAACTTCCGGAGGAATTCCCGAAGGAACTTCCGGAGGAATTCCAGTAGGAACTTCCGGAGGAATTACTGAAGGAACTTCCGGAGGAATTACAGAAGGAACTTCCGGAGGAATTCCGGGAGGAACTTCCGGAGGAATTCCCGAAGGAACTGCCGGAGGAATTCCCGAAGGAACTTCCGGAGGAATTCCTGAAGGAACTTCCGGAGGAATTCGCGAAGGAACTTCCGGAGGAATTCCCGAAGGAACTTCCGGAGGAATTCCCGAAGGAACTTCCGGAGGAATTCCCGAAGGAACTTCCGGAGGAATTCCCGAAGGAACTTCCGGAGGAATTCCCGAAGGAACTTCCGGAGGAATTCGAAGGAATTCCCTGAAGGAACTTCCGGAGGAATTCCCGAAGGAACTTCCAGAGGAATTCGAAGGAACTTCCGGAGGAATTCCGAATGAACTTCCGGAGGAATTCCAGAAGGAACTTCCGGAGGAATTCCAGAAGGAACTTCCGGAGGAATTCGAAGGAACTTCCGGAGGAATTCGAAGGAACTTCCGAGGAATTCGAAGGAACATCCGGAGGAATTCCCGAAGGAACTTCCGGAGTAATTCCTGAAGGAACTTCCGGAGGAATTCCTGAAGGAACTTCCGGAGGAATTCCCGAAGGAACTTCCGGAGGAATTCCCGAAGGAACTGCCGGAGCAATTCTCGAAGGAACTTCCGGAGGAATTCCCGAAAGAACTTCCGGGGGAATTCCCGAAGGAACTTCCGGAGGAATTACCGAAGGAACTTTCGAAGGAATTCCCGAATGAACTTCCGGAGGAATTCCCGAAGGAACTTCCGGAAGAATTTCCGAAGGAACTTCCGGAGGAATATCCGAAAAAACTTCGGGAGGAATTCCCGAAGGAACTTCCGGAGGAATTCCCGAAGGAACTTCCGGAGGAATTCCCGAAGGAACTTCCCAAGGAATTCCCGAAGGAACTTCCCAAGGAATTCCCGAAGCAACTTCCCAAGGATTTCCCGAAGGAACTTCCGGAGGAATTCGAAGGAACTTCCGGAGGAATTCGAAGGAACTTCCGGAGGAATTCGAAGGAACTTCCGGAGGAATTCGAAGGAACTTCCGGAGGAATTCCGAAGGAACTTCCGGAGGAATTCCCGAAGGAACTTCCGGAGGAATTCCCGAAGGAACTTCCGGAGGAATTCCCGAAGGAACTTCCGGAGGAATTCCCGAAGGAACTTCCGGAGGAATTCCCGAAGGAACTTCCGGAGGAATTCCCGAAGGAACTTCCGGAGGAATTCCCGAAGGAACTTCCGGAGGAATTCCCGAAGGAACTTCCGGAGGAATTCCCGAAGGAACTTCCGGAGGAATTCCCGAAGGAACTTCCGGAGGAATTCCCGAAGGAACTTCCGGAGGAATTCCCGAAGGAACTTCCGGAGGAATTCCCGAAGGAACTTCCGGAGGAATTCCCGAAGGAACTTCCGGAGGAATTCCCATAGGAACTCCTGAAGGAACTTCCGAAGGAACTCCTGGAAGAACTTCCGAAGGCATTCCTGAAAACCTGGAAAAACTTTCGAAGTAAATCCAGGAGGAACTTCCGAAGGAATTCCTGGAGGAACTTTCGAAGGTATTCCTTGAGGAACTTCCGAAGAAATTCCTGGAGCAACTTCTGAAGGAATTCCTGGACGAACTTCCGAAGGAACTCTTGTCGGAATTTCAGGAGGAATTCCTGGAGGAACTTCTGAAGGAATTCCTGGAGAAACTTCCGGAGGAATTCCTGGAGAAACTTCCGAAGTAATTTCTGGAGCAACTTCCAAAGGAATTCCTGGAGAAACTTCCGAGGGAATTCCTGGAGAAACTTTCGAAGGAATTCCTGGAGAAACTTCCAAAAGAATTCCTGGATAAACTTCCGAAGGAATTTCTGCAGTAACTTCCGAAAGAATTTCTGGAGAATCTTCCGAAAGAATTCCTGGATAATCTTGGGAGTAATTCCTGGAGAAACTTCCGTAGAAATTCCTGGAAGAACTTCTGAAGAAATTCCTGGAGAAACTTCCGAAGGAATTCCTGGAGGAACTTCCGAACGAATTTCTGGAGGAACTTCCAGAGGAATTACTGGAGGAACCTCCGGAGGAATTCCAGGAGGAACTTCCGGAGGAATTCCTGGAGGAACTTCCGGAGTAATTTCTGGAGAAACTTCCGAAGGAACTCCTGGGGGAACTTCCGGAGGAATTCCAGGAGGAATTACTGGAGGAACTTCCGGAGTAATTCCTGAAGGAACTTCAGGAGAAATTCCTGGAGGAACTTCTGGAGGATTTCCTGGAGGAATTCCCGGAGGAACTTCCGGAGGAACTTCTGGAGGATTACCTGGAGGGATTTCCGTAGGAATTTGTTTTGTTTATCTTATTTGTACTGTTTGTCTTAGTTGCTTTATTTGTCTTATTTGTCTCATTTCTTTTATTTTGCTTATTTGTTCTATTTGTCTTATTTGTTTTATTAATTTTCGATTGTTTATCTCATCAAATTCCAATATTTGATTTCAATTTATATATATTTGGCATCATCGTGTTCACAAATTGGAATACGCTTTTTTCTAGTGTCACGCTAGATACAAAGTTGAAGGACTCTCTACCGCTCTCATCGCTCCTTTCCTGCCGTGCGCCACAAGAAAATATGCTATTGGCTGCTCTCCCGAAATGGTAATTTTTGTATGGAATTTAAAAAACTTGGTTGAAGTAAAAAGAGCTTCCTCCAAAATTTATTGCGGTGACATATACTTTTTATTACATCAAAATGATCGTTGGAAAAATTCAAAACTTTTGTCAGTTGGGTTTTGCGAAATTCGGTTCCTTTGTGCCTCAAATCATCGGAGAGAGGTACTGAGAAGCGAAAATTTCAGTTCTACAATAGTTCAGTATTTAGAGCTTAATTCAAATTTGGGAAATAGTAGGTCCATGAAATTTTGTAGGAACATTCCTTGATAAATTTCAAAGAGATTGTCAGTTGGGATAAGCGAAATTCGTTCCCAATTCCGAGTTATAGATATTTTAGTACGAAAATAGCGCTCTACCGCGAGAGAGCTTCCCTCAGACCTTAAAGCATTCAGCGTCAGATTGACTTTCTCCAAATGTTTCTTGAGAACCGGTATCAATCTATCCAACTCCTCCTTGCTGCTTGCAATAATAAGGATGTCGTCAGCGTACACTAAAATGATTGGGAAACGGATGTTGTGCATTTGATTGAGCACGAAGAACCCTCTCAACTCGTCTTCCGTATTTCGCAGTGCCTCCTCCATTACCAAGTCAAACACATTATGAGGAGAGTGGACAGCACTGTTTTATTCCCATACGACGAGTCTCTTTCGCTGACTTTTGCCCGCTCCACAACGTTTTGTAGTACTCCCTGATGCATTCAACACCTCTTCTGATCAGCCCCGCTGAAGCATTCTTTCTCTCCAAAATGTCTTCAGCGAGATTGTGTCGAACGCTTTACTAATGTCCAAAGACATCAACACTACATCATCACCAGCGTTCCATTTCTTCTCTAGGATCCGCTTAGCCACAAAGAGATGATCCATTGTCGATCTGCCGTGAAGGAAAGCCGTTTGATGGACGCCGATGGGTGTTGTGCTTTGGATTAGGGCTTGTAGTATCCATGAGGCATACACCTTGTATCCTGTGCTGGTCAGGCATATCCTCCTGTAGTCATCTTGTTTTTTGGTCTTGCTGTTTTCGGAATCGGAACTAGTAAAGACCGTCTCCATTGGAAAGGTATTATGTTCTCCTTCCAAATCCGCTGCAGTATGTTCTTGAACTTGTTAATTGTGTTGGGATCAGCGTATTTAATCAAATCTGCACTTAAGTTATCCAATCCTGGCGCCTTACCGTTTTTGCTCTCTCTGATGATGGCGTCTATAGTTCGTCTACGCCTGGTATATTGCATATCTCATCTTCAATTTGTTCAAGTCTCTTTGAATGAAGACAATCAACCTCTTTTCCAATTCTCCATTTGCGCATTGATATGTAGGACTTGCGGGTCCTGCGCGTCTTTTTCCTGTGCTTTTTCATGTACTGATGAGCCCGACTAATCCTTTCGCCTACCTTATAGTTAAGGGTTAATTTTGTTTCGAAAAGACCATTTCTTAACATTTGCCATCGCTTTCCTGCGAGGAGGTGACAGAGGTATTTTGTGCAGCTCAGATATCGTAGTGTCCGCTGCTTTCTTCAGTTTTCCCAGACATCAGAGATTTGCATGCCAATTACATCTATTTTTGTTTACCCAAAGCCTCATGGAAACTTGCTTTGAATTTCTCCTGTTGGAGCAACTTTAAATCCCATTTGGTCTGCATGGCATTGTTCAATGATTTCTCTCGTGCTACCATATTGGGGTAGGATTGAGATACATTAATAAGACACGAGAGCAACTTATGGTCCGTGTCAACTAATGATATACTAATGCCCAAATTGGAGTGGACGATTTCGAAGATGGAGATAAGAATCTCTTCGGGAAATTCGTCTTCATTCACAGTCAGAGCAGCTGAAATTTTTCTTGCAGGGCACAACTTCGCTCTGAGGAGCACAATGTCGGATAGTCACTTGGGCGAGAGGAAATGAGGGCAGCCAGATCGACCATATTATGACGAAGGCTAACTCCAGAATATTTTTGAAGAAGGTGAACTCCATTTTGCGTTGTGTTTGTTATTGTCCAAAGATGGTCTAGTAGCCTAAAAATTTGAACATATCGAAATAAAGAGAGTGAATCATGAACAAAATATGATCAGAACCCATCGAGATAGAGAGATATCGAGATAGGGAGGTTATCGAGATGTAGAAAGCCCAAATATATGTAGATTGAAGGGACTGAGGAAACCATCGACATAGGGAGAGATATCGAGATATAGAACATCGAGATGTAGAGAGTCGACCGTAATATGAAAGGTAGCACTCCCTAGTATTAGTCAACAACATTTGAATGGTGATTTTTTAGCTTTTCAGCGCTTTTCGGAACGATTTTCTTAGGTGGCACATATTGCCCCGATCGCCCCTGATTGTTTTTTCCCTAATCGATCAGCTGTCTGTCACAGGATTTGCAGGAAAGTTTTACTTACTGACCCAATTTGCTTTTCAAACTCTATTCCATGATAGCAAATTGTGATTAATATAGGTACATGAAGTGAAACACAGGTACAATAACCTTAGCACATTATCCACGTGCATTTATCATACACTCATCACATGCCACACTACAGCGGCATGAGTGACGGGAAATGTCATATCGATGTCATGGGACTAACTTGCTAATAACTTTTCTCACAAGTCATTTACAATTATGTTTTCCTTATAAACATGTAGCCCTTAAAGGACCCGAAAACTTTTTCTAACAGGTAATTTCTCTAAATATGACATTGGAAGCGTGAGAGCCGAATTAGTGTCGAATGACATTAATGTCATGACATTCCGTGACATTTTTCTAATCTCGCTTTCATGACTCTCACTTTGTATTTAGAACAATGATCTGTTCGACAAAGTTCTAGGACCCTTTAAGTACTACATGTTAATCAAAAAGTCCGAACTGTAAATGACTTTTGAAAAAAAGTTATTAAGAAATTAGTAATAGCAATGCCATGACATTTTTTTGACATTTCCCATCACTGCTACAGCCACGGCAATTTCCAATTCCATGTCTTTGCAGAAAGCAAAAACCGCACCGAACCGGTAAGGATTGATGCCCATTCGATTCTTTTGTAAATCTTATTGCAACCCAAAACTAGGACACGTTTCACTCAGCATTTTTTGTTTGTAAGAAAATCTATCCCAGTTGATACATAACTTCTTTCACTTGCATTGTCGCAATTGATTTCTTTCGGGAAATAACCACTCAGCGTTTGGCAAATATGTGTATATATTATATTACTTTCACGCCAGCTATTCAGTGAAACTTAGCACGATGAATAAGATAAGCACTCAAAACTTTAAACTTCAACGGGCATTTGTCACACGCATAATCCTCCATATAACATTCGTGTGTCCTGGTATGACATGCCAGCCCAGCAGCATGGGAGAAAATTTTACCACACTCACAGCATTTGTGATAATCCGCTGGAAATGCCATGGACCTGCCGCCACCACATTGATGCTGCTGCAATTGTGCCATCGCTCGGAACCGCTCATCGCATACTTCACATTTGAAGAGACGATTTTCAGAATGGGATAGCAAGTGCAGACGAACTTCCTCGATAGATCTGATATTTTTCGAACAAATGTTACATTCGAAAATGTGAATCGGTTTCATTTTAGACTTTCCGGAAGCCCTTTTATTCAATAGAGTGGGATTATCGGAGACTGGCCTGTTTGCAGTTGCTGCATTCTGGAAATAATTGAAAATATTTAACATTTAGCGATTTTAAATATCAGAAATATCTCACCAATTTTCCGTCTTTTGATTCCATCGGAATAATTCTTCCCTCTACCATTTCGTGCATATTCCGATGCATAGCAAGATGTTTCTCTGACTTAAGCCATTTACCGCACTCCATGCACATGAATGGATTCTTCTGATCCTTATTCATGGCTTCAACCAATTGGTCCATTTCGGCTTTACTCAACTGGTGAACTGTTCGAAGATGAGTTTCGTGCAATGTGGTGGTCATGAAGTAGTCATCGCAAAACATGCAAACAATTGGCATTTGGTGGGCATGGGTTTTCATGTGAACTCGGAACCAATACAGTCGAGTATAGTTTCGCCAGCAAAACTGACACATGAAGCTTGCATCACTACCATGCCCTAAGTAGTGCGTTGTGAACGTGTCCACATCCGGGAATTCCATTTCACATTTGTCACAGAGCAAAAGTTTTCGGTTTTCTCCTGGTGCATGATTCGAAAGTTTGTTTTCTGGGATCGTCAAAATTGTCGGTTCATTTTTTAGCATTTCCACCTTGAAGAGAATGCACAATGAGGTAAATTAGTTAAATTTATTTAAAGTTCTATGCAGCTAATCTTCTCATGTAATCAATACACTCATCATGCATTTAAATAGGGGGAAAGACGGCTTTGGCAGGTTTTGTTCTATTATTGGCAGGGGGGATTTTGTCGACCAAATTTTATGAAATTTGGCCAAAATATTCTTTGATATGCAAAGAATGTTTAGGCTACATTTGAGCCTAGTCAGTCAAAAAAAAACCCCTGCCAATAATAGAACAAAACCTGCCATTGCCGTCATTCCCCCTATTTAAACAAAAATAATTTAGACGACCGCATAGATAATGCGGTTCTAAGCAACACCACAGATAACAGATATTTAGGCTAGAACTAATTGTATTGAAAATGTTGTATAAACTTTGAATTGATATACGCTACTCACTACTCCCATCTACTCAAGTGATTGCGGATGTACATACGAACGCAAATGATCAGAAACCGTCGAACGCAGTCAATACGCTCAGGTCCTCTTCAACTGCAAAAAGCCATCGTGTACGCGGCCTTCCACGAAGCCTGCGGCCTTTTCCGGGTTCTCAACTAAATATTATCTTCGCTTGACGTTCTTCCGGCATACGAACAACGTGACCAGCCCACCGTAGTCTGCCGTGCTGTATAAGCTTAACAATATCCAGCCCTTTATATACCTGGTACAATTCGTGGTTCATGCGACGCCGCCAGATACAGTTCTCCTGTTTACCGCCGAGTATTTTCCGCAGCACATTACGCTCAAACACTCCGAAAGCTCTCCGATCAGCCTCCTTTAACGTCCATGTTTCATGGCCGTATAAGGCCACCGGAAGAATCAGAGTAGTATACAGAGCGATTTTTTTTTCGTTTGCACACTACGGGACTTAAGCTGGTTACGAAGTCCATAATAAGCCCTATTGGCAGCTGCAATACGCTTCAAATTTTTCACCATCCAGCACCATTTCGCTACCACCACCACTAATGAACCAACGTTGATTGCCAGCAACCATGTACTCCATTTTGCTGGTATTGATCGTGAGTCCAATCCTCGCTGTCTCCCTCTTAAAAGGCACAAAATCCTCTTCCACGGCACAGCGATCAATCCCGATAATATCGATATCGTCCGCAAATCCCAGGAGCATATGCCATCTTGTGATAATGGTACCGCCTCTTTGCACACCAGCTCTCCTAGTCGCTCTCTCGAGCGCTATATTGAACAGTAGATTCGAGAGTGCATCACCCTGCTTTAATCCATCTAAGGTAACAAATGACGTCGATATTTCATCCGCAACCCTTACACTTGATTTCGATCCGTCCAACGTTATACGAATCAGCCGTATCAGTTTCGCTGGAAAACCATGTTCAAGTCAACCGTCTAAGACGAATTAAGTACTGTCCATTTAATTCCACCAGTTAATTTTCGTTATCTTTGCAGATACGTATTTCGACCACAACTGTGTGGTCGTCTTCAGTGTCTCGTACTTGACTCGACTTCAAGTACGAGTCGAGTCAAGTACGAGACACTGAAGACAACCACACAGTTGTGGTCGAAATACGTATCTGCAAAGATAACGAAAATTAACTGGTGGAATTAAATGGACAGTACTTAATTCGTCTTAGACGGTTGAAAACATTCCACTAAAAGAGCTTTATATATTTTTCTGAACATGTTCAAGTATAATTTGCCATAATTCATTCCGTTTCACTGAATCATACGCCGCCTTGAAATCAATAAACAGACGATGTGTCTGCAAGTTGTACTCCGGGAATTTATTAGGATTTGTTTCAGGGTAAACATTTGATCCGTCGTTGATCGGCCCTCACGAAAACCTGCTTGGTATTCACCTACGAAGGACTCTTCAAGCGGTCTCAATCTGTTGAATACAATACGGGACATAATTTTGTACGCCGAATTAAGGAGGGTTATTCCTCGGTAATTGGCGCACTCCAGTCTGTGCCCTTTCTTAAAGAGCGCAAATGAGGCCGTCCAACCAGCTAGCAGGCATTTCCTCGTCTTCCCATATTTTCGACATAATATGGTGCAGAACTTCATAAAGCTGCTCACTGCCATGTTTGAGAAGTTCAGCCGGGAGCTGGTCCTTCCCCGCAGCCTTATTGTTTTTCAGCTCTTTAACAGCTTTTTTAACCTCATCTAGTGTAGGTGACTCCACAGTTTGTCCATCGCCGCTAATATTTATTATGTTCACGGATGCACCGTCACTCCCTCTATTCAACAAAGTCTCGAAGTGTTGCTTCCACCTGGCAGCCACTTCGGTTTTATCTGTCAGCAAATTCCCTTGTTGGTCGTTGCACTGGAGAAACACGTCCGGACAAGAAACAAACGAGAGGCAGAGGGTCCCGTCTTGGTTAACGAGCTGCCAATGTGATAGATAGGAGAAAGTAACTGATAGAATTTCTAATTGGATGTAATTGGATGTAGGGAAACGAGCTCTATTAGTTCATTTCCAATTCTAGCAGATTACTGTTAGAATACTTAAGTTGAAGGTATAGGAATAGTGATGGAAACGGTATGGAACTATGGAAGTCCATTTCCAGTTCTAGCGATTGCTAGAACATGAGAAATATAGAGAAAGATACAAAGTAGGAAAATGGAACGGACCTGGGATTGAACCCATGACCTCCTGCGTATGAGGCAGAAGCAGTAGTCATATGACTACCAAGCCCGCTGTTTCTTTTTTTGCCAAAAAAAAATTGCCTCAAAAGGAATTCCCGGAACAGTTCCTTGGAATGTTTTCCAAAGTTTTGACCCTTCCTTCGGAAGTGTCTATAATTTCACTTTGTATGCGTTACGCAGGCGTGTTACGTATTAAACTATCAAAAAATCTCATGAATTCAGACCACAAGCTTCTATCAGTTTATGAATAGTATCTTTATAGTCGAAGTTCAAAATATAATTTTCACTGAGAATACTAAAAATATATGATGTTTTACATTAAGATACTATTTTTAAGTGATACATAATAGACTATTATAATCATAATAAGTAGATGTGTTCAAACTTACTTCTGCCAATTCCGGTTTACAAAGCTTATCGTACTTTTCGTCAATCGGTAATAGTTCGCTACTCGGATCTTCTACATCTAGAACAGCCAAAGACATGGATTCGTCCCACTCCAAAACTGTATCCACATCGTTCGTCTGTGGTAAACTGAAGTTACGGCAGAAAATCGAATCCTCCACCTTCATAACGGAATCGTCACTAAGCAAAGCCATTACTTGATATTGTCCGGTACCATTTTCCGTGATCAAAGCAATATTATGCGGTAGGCTTGTAGCAACTGGCTCCAATGTACCGTGTCCTACTTCGGCGGCGTTCTCTGACTCCACCAGCTTTGATTCAGTGGTTTTGGCAAAGTACTCATCTACTGGAATGCAGCTTATGCCATGCTGGATAAGCATTTCTATTGAATCATATTCTACACCGCAGTTAGTGCAAATGTCTTTTTCCAGTTTGAAGTCGTGATTTTTTCTACAGTTTTTGTCATCGGATATTTCACCACACACAGGACATAACTGTTTCGAACGAATCGGTGAATCATCTGTACGAGGTATTATAGCGCACAATTTATTCTGTAATGGAGGGGAAAATTAATATGATGACGATACAATATCTAGGGCTCAGAATACCTTCAACTCATATTCTGATGACACATCATTTGGGGGTGGCTGGACGTCATTGTTGCTGTTCACCACAGTCAATTTGATGAGGTTTTCAAAATCAATTTCCGAAGATCCTGGTTTGATAGCTGTGATATGATCATTACGGCATACCGGATCGGTCAATATGCTTTTACAAATGTTGCAAATAAATACAGGTTCGTAAAAATCGGAATCAAGGTGCAACGATTGAGCAGGATCCATGATGACCTGGAGATATTGGAAAATGTTGAAATTCTTGTTACCTTACATAAGCGATGGAATAGCTACGTATTACTTCATAGATTCAATATTAGTATATAGATCAATCAAAGGTAATTCCCTACATTCCGGGTATTGACCACCCGGATTGGAAAAAATATTACTAGGTAGGGTGGGTGTATCAATCGTCGCCATAGTTAACTTTAAAAAAATCAACCAAAGACATGTGGCTGCGTTGATATGTCAAGCAAAAGGTTTACCTTCCGGCTCCTCAGAACAAATGTGAAAACGTGATTTTCCCCATAAATGCTTAACTCATAATAGAAACGCATGTACAGTCATGGAACTATTCTTAATTTTAGTTCCTATTATTATGGCAAATCCCAAATCTCATTGTTTTCTTACGGTTATTGGCCATAATATGACCCCTAGTGCAATAGCTGGTGCAAAGGACGACAAAAATTAACCCAAAATCAATTTTTACTGCAATAATTCTTTTCTCTTCTTCATTGGCACAACATCCCCCACTGGGACATAGCCGCCTCGCAGCTTAGTGTTCAATTATCACTTTCACAGGTATTAACTGCGAGGTTTCTAAGCCAAGTTACCATTTCTGCATTCGCATATCATGAGGCTAACATGATGATACTTTTATGCCCAGGGAAGTCGAGACAATTTCCAATCCGAAAATTGTTTAGACCTGCACCGGGAATCGAACCCAGCCACCCTCAGCATGGTCTTGCTTTGTAGCCGCCCATCTTACTGCACGGCTAAGGAGGGCCCTTTGTGTAATATTTGTGTTTGGAAACAACTCTGCCGTAATCTAAAAAAATCAGAAGGGTTATGTACAAGACACAACCGCCCTACGTAAACTACGTAAGGCAGTTTTGTTCATTCATTTGATTACTTATGTTACTGGTTTCGAACAAAACTAGTGTAAGATATGAAAATTGTTGGATACGATTGTTTAAAAAATTTACTATGAAAACCCAAATGTATTCCTCAGTGGTAATGATGCCTTTTTTGGAACCGACATTTGGGTTTTGAAGCATTTGAATTTTGAATGCTTGAATTTTGAGAACTTTCAAAACAATCTTTAACAAATCCGAAGACCCCACTTGTCATAAGACGAGTTTGTACAATCCCGTCGAGTCGAGTCAAGTACGAGACACTGAAGACGACCTTACTGTTGAGATCGAAATACGTATCTGTCAAGGTACAATTAAGTGGTGGAATTAAATGGGATTGTACAAACTCATCTTATTACAAGTGAAGACATTCCAATAAAACGCTCAAAATAATTTTCTTAACAAATCCGAGGAGTTTTTTTTTTCATTTTATTATTAGCTTAGCTTAGCTTAGACTGACTGTACATATCAATGGTTGCTACTCCGTGATTGATCAGAACTGGTGCAAATTGCACTACGATCCAAGTAAATAGTGGTTGGGATTTACCAACTATTCTCGAAGTGCACGTTTCAGCAGCTCGCAAATATTGATCAATAACGGCGCCGGCCAAGTCCTTACAGTCAGTTGGGAAAGGGAGGGAATGTGAGTGTGTGGTAATTGTTGCTACTAGAGACCGAGAATACCTCTGCATCTCCACATTTACCACGGAAAGGAAGTAGTGTTAGTTGGGTGGGGTAATCAGTAACATAGATCAGGATTCACCATGGAAAGTGATGTGACCTATGAAACTTCTACACAGCAGTATTAGCATTTCCTTAATTTGTTCAATTGTTCATTCTTCGCGAGAATAAACAATCAATCGCTCAAAGTGAGCGATTGTTCATTTGAATTTCGGATTAGGCGCCCGCGTTATCATTTCATTAACGTAAGAAAAATAAAAAAGAAACGGGATTGAAAATAATTGATAGTAATCGGAAAGCTAATGTTATTCAGCAACCCTTATTTTATCTCTATTTGACGTTAAGTAAGAATGTAAATTTACGTTTATTTTACATGTCGTTTATTTTGCATTACTTTCGCGCGCGCGTGTCTGTCACTTGCCTTGACCAGTATACCGTAATCAGGATCTCACTGGTATTAATCCTGATGTGCCGTTTGGCACTCGTGTTGGGCTTGTGCGCTTTGAGCGGCACACGGTCGCTTCCCAGTCTACATAAAATCGCACATGGTGCAATACAAGATGCTATAAATTGGAGACGATATACATACATGTTGTGTGGAAAAGTACCTCTATCGCCTGCACTTCAGCATCCTACACGACACCATATACGTTCATGTGTTGACTGGGTTTGATAGGGCCTGCTTATGGACACATGCAGCTTTTTGTAGAGGTTTAACAGAGCCCACTGCCAAACCCCACCACATCCTAGGCAGGCCCCCTAACTCGCAGTGGCCATGGGGAGGGGTCGTCAAGCCCTTGGACATAGTCCCTGCTGCCCCTAGTTTTTTTTTTTTCATTTTATTATTTATTTTTTACTAGCAGACCCGACGAACTTTGTTTTGCCTAAAATTGATTTATTCTCTGATTAGTTCTCGAGTTATGCAGAAATTTTTGGTTCATTTGTATGAGAGCCCCCTTTCCATAAGGGGAGGGGTGGTTACAAACCACCACAGAAAGCTCCCTTCCAAAGCTCCACATGCCAGATTTGGTGAGTTATGATGAAATTGGTGTTTCATTTGTATAGGAGCCAGATTTCAAAGAGGAGAGGGGTCTCAAACCATCTTAAGAACCTTCCCCGGCTTTAAAAACCTCTGCATTCAAATTTTTACGCCGCTCGATTCAGTAGAAGCCAGTCTTCACGAAAACATGAGCGGCGCTGAGCTTGAGTGCAGTTTTTACTAGTGCATGTTCATCCCGAGCGCGCGCTCTCCTTCAAGCTCGTGTTCATCATCAACATTGAACATGGGTGCGAAGAATGAACGCGGTGCGGTTCAGCTCAGGCTCGGGCTCAAGTTCAAAACATTGGGCTGTGTGCTCATCCATCATGCTGTGTGCTCAGACTGTGTGCTTAGGCTGTAAAACTGATGCTGTGAGCACAGGTTTTGGGCCGAGCGCGAAACTTTATGATTATGCGGCACGTTTTATATTCGGTAGAGTTGAGGTTGAGGGCAAAACGAATCCGAGTTTGTAGATGAAAACAAGTTATGGGTTTTGTATTTGCAGAGACATGCAAGATTTTATTACGTGAATATTTTTCAACTGTGTGCATGTGACCTTGATAGAAGTGATAGGAATATTTGCGCATTTATTCTGTATAGAATTTAGCGAATATTTATGATTTATTATTCAATTCATGCATTTTAATTAACTTTCCCAAAGATTTATCAGAAGAATTTGGAAATGACCTTCCGAAAACTGTTCTATATGGAACCATTTGGTTGTGTTTTTCTTTTTGACTCTTTTCTTGGATGTGAATCCTTTAGTATGTGAAAAGAAAGCATGTTATGTTCTACTTAATAATGATTGTAGAAAATAAACCAAAGCTTTATGCAAACTCACTTTAAAATGAGAATTAAGTGTGTCAGCAAAGATACACATAATATTTTTTTTTTCGTTTAACTTGATTAAAACAATTAAAATCAATTGAGAAATGTTTCAAACATGTACATACAATCTATCCAGAAAAACAAAAGCGTAAAAAATGTTCAATAAACGGATTCGGTCATTGATTGTAGCCCACTAAAGCCACCAACATGTTTCGGTCTAGTCTAGGATGTTTTCGGTTGGAAAACATTAACGACATTCTGGGCATAGTGTATTCAATGTACTTGCCACATAAGATACACATTAGGAACCGTACACATATTACGTAAGCACTGTCGGGGGTCTGTCGTTTTCTTATGCACCATATGAATTAAAAATCATTTGTATGAAAAAAAAATCACGATGAGAGGGGGTGAAAAAACTCATAACCGTACGACTGGCAGTTCATTCTAACTCCCATATGTTTATCAGCTTCTTTTTGGTAATTTAGGATTCCTGGCAAAATTTCGGGCAATTTGGTGGTGATTTAGGGCAATTTATGGTTATATAGGAATTTCTATGAAAAAAAAGTTTAAGTTCTTCTTCAACTGTCAACTTGTGATCTATTCAAATGTACAACCTAAAACTTCGTTTTTTGGAATATGTATCAACGAAACTCATTCATGTTGAGTTTATTTTCCACCGCTAAGTTGAGGCTAATTTGAAATTTCACTATTTTAGCTATATTATCTCTGTCAAAAGAAACGTTCAATCAACTCAAAACCGATGAGTTAAAGGGTTTCGTTTTCATAGTTTCTAATCACGACAGTAGAGGTTTCCAACTGTACAATATTCTCCACAGTGTAACCGTTATAGGACAAGAGTTGGTCGAGATCATCTTTTTGCTGCTTCTTCTTCATGCAACATTAAAACGCCAATGCTTTAGCAATATGAAGCAATTGAATAAGAGCGAGCTTAAAAATATGTGAATGCGAAAAAAACGATTATTTGCAAACTCTTTCTGTCCGGCACTAGGCGACAAATGCTCAGATACCAAAATATATTTCTAACCAAAAATGTATAAGAAATGCCACGAACAATGAATGTTATAAAGATGAGCCAGCTAAGTCCCTTAAATGAAGACAAAAGAAAAGATTGTTATTTAAAACTTGACTAAAATACACTAGGGGTATACACTTAACGGCGTAAGTTGCTGCGTATCTGATTATAGAAATGTTTCACACTCAATCACAAGGGACATATTTCAAATCACCTATGAAACATTTCCATAAACAGATACACAGCAACCTACGACGTTAAGTGAATCCCCCTACTATCTTATGTAAAGATAAAGTACATTTAAATAGCTTTCCTTTATGCTACACAAGACGTTGAAGTTTTGACAAACCAAACGTGCATCAATGAGTAATTGTTTAGTTTTTCGCAGAAGTTCCAAATAATTACAAATAATATTGTAATGTTCCTCTACTCTGTGTGTGAGGATACATATACCAAAATATCTATACGCATAATAAGATAGGACATAATTTCCTTTTTACTTTTGCGAACAAATTACCATACCTAGACCCAATGAAATTCAATTCTATTAGTATTAAACCAGCAAGCGCGCTGTTGTATTTTGTACAACACTAACGAAAAACCATCGTTCGCAGTACATAGCAAGAGCGAGCCTGCATGAGCGTACCAGGATAGCGCGTTCTGAACGATTGAATACCAAAATACTAAGCCAAGCTCAAACCAATGTCTTTTGATTGGAACCGATGTTTTGTACCGTGCTCAAAACGGCGCTCACAGCCGCGCTGTAAACATCAATGTTCGAGCGCCGCTGTGAGCGCGGTGCAAAACATGAGCATCCAGCCTGCGCTCGGGATCATGTTCATTTCTACGAGTGCACGTTCGAGCCCGAAGCGAATGTTCATTCAAGTGCGGCAGCATGGATAAACATCTGTGCGGGGCTGCACCTTGAAGACTGGTAGAAGCAGAAGAAGATTACCCCCTCCCTCCCTTGACTTTGCGGAGACCAGTAGACCTTGACTTTGGGTAGACTATAATTTTTAATAAATATGTGTAACGGCCTTATTAGTTTTAAGTTTAAAAAAGATCAACATTTTTCCAAAGTCGTTTTTTAATATAAATATGTTTGTGCAATAACATTGCGATGGTTGCATTACTAGCAAGGGCATTGGCATTGATAACAATTGATCGTCTCATGCCTGCACATGCCCCTATCTGCATCACACCATGCACTACATTATGCAACGTACACTGCTTTGTTTGAACGTGTGTGAAGTTGTTCGAACAACCATTTGACAGTTGGCGGCTCGGTTGGAAAAAATTAAAACGGTTTGATTTTGGTTTGAGTTCTCGGGGGTGTAGTCAAGGTTCGCCGAACATGTTTGAGCATTTGTAGTGAAGTTGTACAAACCCCCATATATTTGTTGATGGTTGGTGCTCAAGTTGTCGTTTCGGTTGCCAACCGCACTGAACGGCGACGACCGAAACGAGACTATTGCGGACAAGAAAAGAGGGTGCTGCCAAAATGATCCGATACCCTATTTTAACGTTCATAACCCAAAGTTTCAATATAACTGACAAATTGACAGAGAATTTCCGAGTCGATTGATATATAAATCTGAAAAATCCATCGGAAGACAAAGGCGCTATTAAAGTTCGAAATCTTATATGATTTCGTGACGGTCTCGAATTTGGAAATTTTTATTTGTCACCCTGTATCCGAGCCTTCCCCTTACGACGTAGTTTACGTCAAAAGTGACGTTTTAGCCATTTTCCAAAAATAGTGTTAACGAGTAGTACTCATCGAACTCTATAACAGAAAAATGAAAAACATGCATGTTGTAAAATGGCGCATACGTCACTTTTTCAGATTACGGCAGAACTGTGCCCATCTTTAAAGTAATCATGAAATTGGAAGGTAGGGGAACGTGGGACCAGATGGCCAGATGGTAAAGAAAAACCGACAAAATTATTTAATTTTGTATTAACTTTTATAAGTAGTTTGACCCTCCCCTTGAATATGTTACCTTGCCGCGGTGGGTGAGATTACGCCATTAGCACTGATATGGCAACCAAAGACTATATCCTGTCGTGGTGGTATCACATGTTGACTATTTTTGTTCAATGCCGCGTCATAATCTGGCATTGACGCACTGATCTTACGGATGTGATCCAACGGACGTCGAGTCTTGTAGGCTTGTAGCCTTGAATGGTAGTGCAGTCAGGCAGACTCATCTTACCCCTTCTTCCTTCTTTTTTTCTTCTCTCTTTTTTCCTTCTTCCAAAATCCGTCTTCTTTCTTCCTTTTTCCTTCTTTCTTCTTCCATCTTTCTTTCTTCTTCCTTCTTCCATCTTTTCTTCTTCATCATTCTTTCTTCTTCCTTCTTCCATCTTTTCTTCTTCATCATTCTTTTTTCTTCCTTCTTCCTTTTTTCTTTTTTCTTCTCTCCTTCTTCTATCTTACATTTCCTTCTTCCTTCATCCTTCTTTCTTACTTCTTCCTCCTTTTTCCTTCCTTCTTCTTCACTTCGCACTACTCACTCCTCAGTTTTTATTCAGCCTAATGGCCGTTCGGCCTAACGACCTTCGACCTAATGACCCAGCATCGTAAGACGATATTACACCGTACTATAAATTATTTCGAACTGGCACTTCCAAGTTTAATTTGATTTCAATTCGCGAATCCGACCAAAGTTAAGGCCTGAAAACGGTCGTGCCACCCACCTGATGCTGAAAACGCTGAAAACAGATAGTTTCAAAAAAGATGTGGCAACACTGGCAAGTGACAGCAACCAAATTGATAGCCGGAAACAGCAGCCGGTGAAAAAAAGTGCCAAACAGCACAACGCAGCGCAGGTGATAAAAATACTCGCGCCCGTTGATGATGCACTAACCAGTTACTAATTTCACAATTTTTTTTATCACTTACCAGTAAAGTTTGACCTGAACTATTAGTATACCATTAATTAATGCTTAATGTAATGAAAGTATTTTGGAATAAGTTCGAAAGCTCGATTTTACACTTCACCTCGTCGACTAAATTTAATAACAAACGCAGAAGGAAGTTGCGTATTTGCAACAGGAAACGAGACAACTTTGGTCAGAGTCGAAGTTAGGAAAACATCGAATCTATTGCAGGGGTGTTCCCACACTATATATAAGCTTACACGCTTACTTCAGTTCACCCAAATATAGGTGAAGAGTACCTAAAATCCCCAAAAAGTGCACATACGTATTTATGGGTGAAATGGCGGCTACCTATATATGGGTAGTTCACCAAGAAAGAATTTATAGGTGAATTTCACCCAAATGTGGGTGATTTTTTCAGCTTTAATTTCAGAAAACTTTTATTTTGTTCACAATATTATTAATATATAATTGAATTCATTTTAAATCAATTTAATTTTATTAATGACATCATCGTTATTTGAATTTACATAAACTGTTACAATAAAAAATACAATTACAATTACAACTGTTGGCATCAACTAACATAAGTATAATGGAAGTTAATAATAATGATCTCTACGATAAATAACATACATATTAACAAAATCCCCGCAAAGTTGTGGCTGGAACCGAGTCATGCTGGTCGGAGTGGAATCAATCCGGGTATTAACAGTATATTTGGCATATCGACAGTATATTCGGCATATCGGGTGGCAAATTCCAAAATGCACTTGCCATCAAAATGTCAGCAATAATCAGGATTCGCTGTACAAGTTTTCCAAAAGCGCACACCATGGCAGATGAATCATCCAAATGAAGGAAAATATTTCGTATATGGATACTGGACATTTTTGGTTGCTCAGAGCCTAAGCGGACTTCTTCCTCGTATGATGATGATGGTGATCATATCACTATCTGTAAAGTATAACATTAAGTATTTAATGGAGTGATAGAAAATAATGCTCATCTTATGACAAGAACAAACTTACCTATCATTAGAACAAGTACAGTGGCTGGCGGTTAGTTGAGCTTCGCGAACGAAAGAGCAAACCAGAGTCCAGGTGCGCAGCTGGGTCATAGCCTTCTGCTGTTAAAGTTTCTTGGGAGCTCAGTCGGGATCTGATATATGACGGTTTTCCCATTACCTAGATGAATGTATTTTATGCAATCGTTTTTTAACCAACCAGGTTGTATTTACTTACCATTAATAGTTATTAATTTAGTGGATTATGATCCTAATCCATTAAATCAAATAACAATCTTCAGGAGCTGATTGAAATTTTCAGAGACAAAAACAATAATATTACAATAAAAAAATTTCATCCAAATTTGAGTAGTTTTATTTACCCATATATTGGTAAAGTCACTTTTTTAATAATATGGGTAAATTTGACCAATTATCTTGGTATAGTTTACCCATAATATGAGTAAATTATGAAATACCCAAATATGGGTGAAATAAGTACCCATAAATAGGTTAATTGATCTAAGCGTGTAGATAATTAATACATAGATTGCTCACTGGGGCATCCCTGCTTGTAATCACCAGGAAACAACACTCTATCGGTCGTTGGGTGAACTAAACACAGTGGGGTGCGCATTCAGAAACAGAACAGTCGGGCGCATTTTGATTTGACAATTCAAATTGACATTTAACACTTGCACGGTCAAACCCATTTACCTAAATTGAAGGTAAAGCAACTCAAAATAAAATAAAATTCATTTAAACTTCCAGGACTCACATCAGATTTCATAACATGACAACTCGCATGTTGTAAAAAGTACAATAGTTTAAAATCTCCATATATGGAAACATATTGAGACACACTTTTCGGTACATAGCATTATCCGATTTCTTCGCAACAGGTTGTATTTGAGAAGGAATGCAGTCTTCTTACATCCTGGTTGGTTCCAATTGTGAGTTTTGGGCCAAACGGTCAGAGCCGTAGCGGCGCCCTTGGCGAAACTTTATAGGGCTCCACTTACTATCTTGCAGATGTTCAAAAGAAAGAGCGCGTTATAAGCAGAAATATTTGAAAACAATTAATTGCGTGATGTAACATTTTCATTATGAATTCTTTAAGCTTCCTTAACTTTCATATGTTCCAATATAAAGGTAGGAAGTAAGAATTACTAAAAGCCATGAAATTCCTAGAAACTATCACGGTTTTTTAATTCAATAACCTACGCAAATGACTTGAACAGTAGTGCGTGGACTCTCGACAAAAAATCCGAACTTCCTTTTGAGAATTCACGCACTAGTGGCCAATAAAATTTGTGCCGGTCGGTGCTTGGAGCTCTATCGGACCTAGACGAATAAAAAAAATCCTACTTTGTAGTTTGGCTGATCTTCAGAAACTCCATGTTGATTAAGAAAAATCCAACTCTAGAGTGGCTTGGTCGGTGGTTTCAAGAAACTACAGGACATACAAGTCTGGAGTGGGACAGTGGGTTCATTAATGGCCAGAATGGTCATCGGATCTTGCAGTAGTTTGGTGGCACTGGTGGAATTGCTTGGACGAATTAAATTCTACTTTGAGTAGTTCAGTCGCCATTATTATTGAAATCCCTCGATATAAATTCTTTTGTTCAGTATACTGTTAGATAAGTGCCGTGCCGTGCTCGTTTAAAGCTTAATTAGTTTATTTAGAACAAAAAGGAAAAATTAAACTCATATTATCAATGCTCATCGAATTTTCATCATCTTCGCTTTGTCTTTCCACCATTGAACTCACACATGTTTCTGGTTTAACGGAATCGGAATACAGGTTGTCTGCGTGAAATGAGTTAATTTATCTCAAATTCACACAAACTCCCTATCACTTCTTCCGTGTATACGGTTTTTACAGTCTACTCTGTGTTTAGCCTTTGGCGTATTTAAAAGTCCCCTTCTAGGGCTCCCTCCCTAGAAGCCTGTTTCATGCTCCTTGCCATGTTTTTATCATTTTTTTCTTACTTCCTTATCTGTCAAATAAATGATGAAAATCAAAAAATGAATCAAGTGCAAAACTGTAAAATAAAGGCTCCCCCAAACCTAAGCGATTTCATCGCCGCGACGGCGACAACTAGTCGCCGCGATTCTATCGTTGGGTCGCTGCAGGCAATTCTCTATTTACGCTTCCACACCAACGGCGACAGAATCGCTGTCGCCAAGCGATAGAATAGCGTCGCAACTGTCGTGTCGCGTGTGTTTGGGGGAACCTTAACACAGTGTAAAACTACGTGTTTTGGGGTTTAGACTAGTGCTAAACTAAATTCAACCTATGTAAATAAAAAACAACAGAAGTTATGCTGGAACTGCTGGTAACCTACGTTTGCACTGGGAATTAATGAATTCGACATTAGAAAAATATAATACATCCTTTCAACAAATAGTCTCAATTGAAAAAGTACTCTCGATTTGTTTCTTGTTATTGTGAAATGAGCAGGGAGCAACTAGTTCACCCAATGACCGGTAGTTGTGTGAACAGCGCTGCTATTTTGTTGCTCGGTGTTCACCTTGAGTGGTGTATCTATGTATTATTAATCTAAGATATAAGATAAAAATCAAGACAAAATTTTCAAAACGACTTATCTGCTTTTGTAAACAAAGATTCAAACGTCGATTTCACGAATCTGATAGCACTTCGGCATAAACCAACGCTATCATCAGATAGTCGAAACCTTCAGCTACCTGTTGGTAGTGTTTGTTTGCGTGGGAGTGCTATCAGATTCGTCAAATCAACGATCGAATCTTTGTTTACAAAAGCAGATAAGTCGTTTTGAAAATTTTGTCTTGAAATGGCTTATTTTAGATACACTCAGCGAACTGGACTATCGAAATTCATAACTGGCGCCTTATGAATCTTCGATTGATTATTCCACCAACAATGCTTCTCATAAAAAGATATTTTAGTTACTAGATAAAGATTGTCGCTGTCGTCGCTGTCCGGAACATCTTTTGCTGGCGAGGATAGGGGAGCTAAATGTCAAAGAAGGAAAATCCATACGATTTGACAGGTATGTACCACACATGTTTCGGACAGCAGAACAAACACTGAGATCAAATCAACAATATTTTTTATGTGCACAAACTATATAGAAGAGATCCTGCTTCCCTTAACTCGGTTTTATGTGCAGCATTTGAAATATATTTATTGTTAATAGAATTTAAATGTCAAACATTTATGATTCATTTAAATAGCAAGTGAGTTTTCAATGCAATTACCAATAATTAATTAAATATCAACACACGCATATGAAATACATTAGCATTAAAATAATATTGTTTGAAAATCATCAACATGGCGAAGGAGCAAATCAGAATTTGCTTCCAGAATACGACGGACCCACTCAGCATAGGAGCATACTAGAGCAGAAAAAAGATTCCCAACATCGTAAAGGTAAGTTGAGAGAACGAAAAAATTGATCTTATTCTATAAACAAACTGTACATCCACAGACAAACAGACGTAACTCTTCATACAAACTATTCGAAAAATTATCGTCATTCGCTTTTCGGAAAACACTACACGCAGAAAAACATATTGTAGAAACAACAATATTTCGGTTTGAATTCAACAATAAATATTGTTAGCTCAGGGCTAATAATATTTTCATTTTGAAACAATCCAGAATATTGTTGTTTCTACAATCATGATTTGAGTTGCATTATTGTTGTTTCAACAATATTATTGTTGGAACAATCATCAATGTTATTTTGTTTCAATGACACAAACATGATTGATTCAACAATAATTATTGTTGAAATAATAAAATGTATAACCAAAATTACCTTTTTCATGCAAAACAAATAAACAACCATACGACGATTCAGTATAAATATATCAATTTTATTTAACATAATTTATTAATATTTGAAAACCATATACAACATCGCCTAATGAACGTACTTATTGCAGGAACTAATAACCGGGACGTGATTGTCCCGAAGAACCGATTAAAAATTCATGCAACCCAGGATGAGCTCACGAGACCAGCACCGCCAGAGGCGCTAGTGTATTTTACTCACTTTTCGGTAAATTTATTTGAAAGTGTTTTGGTAAGTGTAGACTTTTTTGCTGTGAGTTTTGACAGAACTTTAACCTCAATCCAAAATACGTTTTATTTACGTTTTTTTCTGTTTTCTGTCCATCAACATATTCCATCAATTTCTTTTGCCTTCAATTTGTGTGGCAGTTTTAGTTTTTAAATGTTTAGATTTTAAATAGCAAACATTTCTCAGTAGACAGTTGCTGCGTATTTCAACACGAGAAAGCGTGTAGCGGCGGGTGAGTTTAGTGCGATTACTCGGAACAAGAATGCCACCGCTGGTGAATCTGGTTCCGTTAGAACTCCGGATAGGAAGATGACCCGAGTTTTCCAGTCTATCAAAAGGATCGGCGTCGTCAAAGTTGATGTAAAGAGCAACCCAAATTAGATGGGAAACAGCGAGCGAGGCGTGCAAACCCCGACAATGCAAGCCTCCACACTAGCAATGAAGCGCAAGCAACTAATTTTTGACGAATCCCAAAGCAAGCTGAGCAGGAGCTCATGATTAGAAAATGGCCCTTCACGTCCCGAAAGCACTTGGATTTGCTTCCATGTTAAAGGAAGGCGCTCGTGTAAGTATAAATTGCTGGATCCGAAGGTGGATTCGAGTCCAAATTGGTTATTTTTTCCGGACGGATGGCGATGACTCACGTGAGTGTTTTTTCCCGTAGGCTTATTCAGGCCGAGAGGAGCAGTATACCGGAACATATACGCCTGTAAGGTGCGCTCGGAATGAACAAAATGATCATCAATCACATCGAGAAGCAGTTCGTCACTTCCTATGCGGGCACCATCAGGGATGTCGAACATCCGGCAGCCAAACTGATGATCCAGGTCAGCCAGATGCAGGAAGCCCAAATGGGAGATGTTTTCCATCTTCGTGGTGGTGTTTTGCGGGGCGTTGCTGGAGGCCGCTTAAGAGCTGCTTCGATTGGGAGTGATGATATTACCGAAGGGTATGAGAGAACCCTGGATCTGGCTTTGGAAGCTCTACCAAGTCTGGTTACAGTGCAAAGATGACGACCGTTTCGCCAAACACATGACGAAACACGGGCGCATATTTGGTTTCATTCGTCAGGTTGATGACTACATTCTGGAGGAACCGAGTTTCGCCGTGCGTTTGGACTACCGTCCCGATTACGCCAGAACGTTGGTGTACGTGCGGAACGTATCACCCCATTCGGTGTTGCGACTCAGCATGGCCTATATCCACCTGGCAGACGGTCACATGAAGATGCTGATTGAAAGCGAGATGCGCCTTCCTTGGGGTACGGTTTCAAAGTTTTGCTTCGACAGTTGCCTGCTTTCGGAGCTGGATAGAAGCTACGGACTGATATTGGTTGGACTGGCGGACTCAAAGACAGAAATATTGGAACTTTACCACCTGCAAGTGACCGTGTTGAGTCATTTCGTGAAAGAGCAGCTAATTTTGAAGAAACCAACGATTCATTGTCCGCCGTTGAATCAGTATCCGGTACCGATGTTGATCAAACAGTTGTATAAGCACGACTTTTCAACGAAATCTAAATTTGATGGCGCGAAGCAACTGCTGGATCAGTTGGCTAAATTCAAGGAAGAGGCCTTGAATAAGGGGAACTATATTAAATATTTAACTGTACTGAACCAGATAGAGGACTTTGATATTCAAATGGAATATACTAAGTACAAAATCGATGAAGCTAGACTAGTGCCCGGTATTTCAGAGAAGTATTATCGTTTGTCGGTATGTAAAAACAAGCGTATTATTTTTACAATCCAATTTCATTTTATTTTTATATGCTTTTATATTCGATTTGTAGATCGATCAATTTCAAACGGCACCCACCCTTTTGAATGATGACTGCACGGTAAGGATGATCATTCCCAGCGAGTTCGAACCCCGTAGCTTTCTAGAAACTATCCATGAGATCAATCCAGATTACATGTTGATTCATGTAAACACCATTCTTGAACCGTCTCCAACCTACACGATTGTGTTTGAATGCAGTCGGCTCTTATTTCAGCTGGAATACTATGTCCTATCTTTGGTGAAGGAAATTGACTTTGAAAAAACATTGTTCCCTAAGCCACCGATGGAAAAGAAGATCATATACGAGAGGTCAGTTGTGTTACAAAATGTTCGAACTCAAATGATGCAATACTGTGCGTTTACAGTTTTCAATGGTTCAACAAATATGTCGCAACAAATCACGAGCAGCTGTCTGCTGTGCGAAATATCGTGAATCGGACTTCGTTCCCTGCTCCGTACATATTGTTTGGACCACCCGGTACTGGAAAAACTTCAACTATCGTAGAGGCAGTTTTACAAATTTGGAAACTACAACCCAAAGCCAACGTTCTCGTACCGGCAGCTTCAAATTTCGCCTGTGATGAATTCACCACGCGCCTGCTGGAATTCATTCCCGCCACCGATGTGTTCCGTTTCGTATCCTTCGTATCGATTTTGCTGATAACGGAACAACACCTTCGTTCTCAAAGAGCAGTGGAGGTTTTGAGGAAGGTGGTGAGTATCGTCGCGGCCCCGACTACGAATATCCGGAAGGCGGTGCATCATACGAGGAAAATTCATCGTACGGCTATGGTGGAAGTGGAAGACCGTTCCGCGGCCGTGGAGGATTCCGCGGACGTGGTGGTTTTTATCGTGATGGCCCACCGCACCACGGGGACAATGATGAATGGCGTCGATCAGGAGTCGATGGCAAATATGATTCACGCCGTCGTTCGTGAACCAGGAATCGATAGATCTAGCTCCCGTTCACCGAGGCGACGCAGTCCGGCTGATTCTGATTCGTCTTCTTGTATGAATGGCATGTTATCGAATGCAAGAACGTTACCAGAAGTGGCACGGAAATCTACCACAGTCTGGTAAGGGCGCTGATTTTGAACACTATTCCCCGCCAAGTTGCACCTAACGGACGGAGACCACGAAATAGTGGACAGCCTGATGAAGGACGAGGAAGGTAAACACCACCTTCGTATTACTCAGCGACTACGCCTCGATCAACCCAAGTTGGAAGATCTGCAGAAGCGCATATCGACGTCATCGTCGCACGCAATCTTCCTCGGCCTGCTGGGATCGACGTCATCGGTAGCATCGTCGGATGATGCCAGCGTTCAGACGCGTCCACTGCGTAATCTCGTGTCCTACCTGAAGCAGAAAGAAGCGACCGGCGTTATATCCTTACTCAATAAAGAAACGGAAGCAACCGATGTGCTCTACTCATTCCCGCCATGCGATTTTTCGACAGAATTGTTGAAACGAACATGTCACAACCTCACCGAGGAGGGACTGAAGGAAGACCATCTGGTAATCGTGGTGGTCCGAGGAGGAACAATCCTCTGAAGTGCCTTCTTTCTTGTATTGCAGAAACTAGTCCATATTGGCACAGCATACAACATGGCTGGTCTAAAAATTTGTTTGTAAATCAAAAGTTTGTTCTTAAGCCAAAGTTTTGACTTTCTGTTTATAAGTGGATCACTTAATATATTTGTTACATTTGGCTTGAAGGCCTTCAATGTGATTTTTAAAAGTAAAGTTAATTTAAGATCTAGCAGAAGTCCTAAATATTTAGAATTCGAATAGTTTACCTGCAGTGAGCGATCTGATAAATAATTTTGGATCAGTTTAATACCTAGTTGGTTGGTTGTTTGCTCATTGTTTGTTGGTTGCTTCATTGTTTGTTGGTTGATTGATTGGTTATTTAGTTGATTGCTACAATTGCTTATTGGTTGGTTGGTTAATAAGTTGATTGGTAGCTTGCTTGAATGGTTGGTTGTTTGATTAGTTAGTTGATTGATTCGTTGGTTATTTGGTTAGTTGGTTGTTGCTTGATTTGTTAGTTGGAAGAATGGTTGATTGGTTGGTTTCTTTTTTGTTTATTGATTACTTGATTGGTTGGTAATTTGGTTGATTGGTTGGTCGGCTCGTTAGTTCATATGTTGTTTTGATGGTTGCTCGAATGGTTGATTAGTTGGTTGGTTGAATGATTGTTTGGTTGATTGGTAGCTTGCTTGAATGGTGGGTTGCTTGATTGCTTGGTTGATTGGTAGTTTGCTTGAATGGTTGGTTATTTGATTGATTGCTGCTTGATTTGTTAGATGGTAGAATAATTGATTGGTTGGTTGATTGCTTGCTTGATTGGTTTGTCGGCTGGTTAGTTGACATGTTGTTTTGTTAGTTGCTTGGTTGGTTGATTAGTTGATTCGTTGCTTGATTGATTGGTAGCTTACTTGAATGGGTGATTGCTAGATTAGTTGGTTGATTATTTGGTTGATGGGTTGCTTTAACCGTTTGATTGAATGGTTGGTCGGCTGGTTGGTTGATTGGTTGTTTTGTTGGTTTCTTGATTGGTTGATTAGTTGATTGATTGATTGATTAGTTGATTGGTTAGTTGTTGCTTGATTTGTTAGTAGGTAGAATTGTTGATTAGTTAGTTCCTTGATAGTTGGTTGGTTGCTTAATTGGTTGTTTGGTTGCTTTATTGTTTGTTGGTTGATTGATTGGTTATTTAGTTGATTGGTTGCTTGATTGGTTGGTTGGTTGATTGTTGGTTAGTAGAATGATTATTTGGTTGGTTGCTGCTTGATTTGTTAGTTGGTAGAACTGTTGAATGGTTGGTTGCTTCATAGTTGGTTGGTTGCTTGATTGGTTGGTTATTTGGTTGATTGGTTGTTTGACTGGTTGATTGATTGGTTGGTCGGCTGGTTAGTTGATTAGTTGTTTTGTTGGTTGCTTGAATGGCTGATTAGTTGGTTGCTTGATTAGTTGATTGTTGGCTTGCTTGATTGGTTGGTTGCTGGAATCGTTGACTAGTTGATTATTCAGTTGATTGCGTGCTTGATTGGTTGATTGATTAGTTGATTGGTTGATTAGTTGGTTAGTTGATTATTGGTCGGTTGCTTGATGGGTTGATTAGTTGATTTGTTGATGACTTGATTGGTAGATTAGTTGGTTGTTTGCTTGATTTGTTAGTTGGTAGAATTGTTGAATGGTTTATAGTTGGTTGGTTGCTTTATTGTTGTTTGGTTGACTGGTTGATTGATTGTTGGTCGGCTGGTTAGTTGATTAGTTGTTTTGTTGGTTTCTTGGTTGATTGGTTATTAAGTTGATTGCTAGGTTGCTTGATTGATTAGTTATTTGGTTGATGGGTTGGTTGGTTGCTGCTTGATTTGTTAGTTGGTAGAATGTTTGATTGGATGGTTTCTTCATTGTTGGTTGATTGATTGATTGGTTGGTAATTTGGTTGATTGGTTGCTTGACTGGTTGATTGTTTGGTTGCTTGATTGGCTGGTCGGCTGGTTAGTTGATATGTTGTTTTGTTCGTTGCTTCAATGGTTGCTTGGTTGGTTGATAAGTTGATTCGTTGCTTGATTGATTGGTAGCTTGCTTGAATGGCTGATTGCTGGATTAGCCAATCAAGCAACCAATCAACTAAATAACCAACCAAGCAACCAACAAACAATGAAGCAACCAACCAACAAACAATGAAGCAACCAACCAACCAATTAAGCAACCAGCCAACTATCAAGGAACCAACTAATCAACATTTCTACCAACTAACAAATCAAGCATAACCTACCAATCAATCAATCAATCAACTAATCAACCAAACAAGAAACCAAACAAATAATCAATCAATTGATTGTTGGTTGGTTGCCAATCCAACCAACCAATCAGGTTATTTGATTGATTGGTTGCTTGCCTGGTTGATTGATTGGTTGGTCGGCTGATTAGTTGATACTGTTTTGTTCAACCGTCTAAGACGAGTTTAGGACTCTCCATTTAATTCCACCAATTATTTTGATATCTTTGCAGATACGTATTTCGACCACAACTATGTGGTCGTATTCAGTGTCTCGTACTTGACTCGACTGTTGCTTGCTTGATTAGTTCGTAGGTTGGATAATTGATTGGTTGATTGGTAGATTGCTTGATTGGTTGGTTGATTGATTGGTTAGTTATTTGGTTGAACGGTTGATTGGTTGCTGCTTGATTTGTTAGTTGGTAGAATGGTTGATTGGTTGGTTGGTTGCTTGATTGTTGATTGGTTCTCAATCTTACCAACTAATCAGGTTATTTGGTTGATTGGTTGCTTGACTGGTTGATTGATTAGTTGCTTGATTGGTTGGTCGGCTGGTTAGTTCATATGTTGTTTTGTTGGTTGCTTCAATGTTTGCTTGGTTGATGATTAGTTGGTTGCTTGATTGCTTGGTTGATTGGTAGCTTGCCTGAACGGCTGACTGCTGGATTAGTTGATTGGTTGCTTAATTGGTTGGTTATTTGGTTGATTGTTTGCTTTACTGGTTGATTGTTTTGGTTAGTTGTTTTGTTGGTTGTTTGAATGGTTGATTGGTTGGTTGCTTATTTGGTTGATTAGCTTGTTGGTTGATTGGTTGATTAGTTAGTTGGTTGATTGGTAGCTTGCTTAATTGGTTGGTTGCTGGATTAGTTGATTGATTGGTGGTTGGTTACTTATTTGGTTGATTGGTTGCTTTACTTGATTGATTGGTTGTGGTTATTTAGTTGATTGGTTGTTTGATTGGTTGCTTGATTGGTTGATTAGCTGGTTGGTTGCTTGATTGCTTGGTTGATTGGTAGCTTGCTTGAATTGTTGGTTAATGGTTGCTTGTTTGTTGGTTGGTTGCTTTACTGGTTGATTGGTTAGTCAGCTGGTTAGTTGATTAGTTGTTTGGTTGGTTGCTTGGTTGATTGGTTAATAAGTTGATTGGTAGCTTGCTTGAATGGTTAGTTGATTGATTGGTTAGTTATTTGGTTGATGGGTTGGTTGGTTGCTGCTTGATTTGTTAGTCGGTATAATGGTTGATTGGTTGGTTGCTTCATTGTTGGTTGATTGATTGATTGGTTGGTAATTTGGTTGCTTGGTTGATTGGCTCGTCGGCTGGTTAGTTGATATGTTGTTTTGTGGGTTGCTTGGTTGGTTGATTAGTTGAGTCGTTGCTTGATTGATTGGTAGCTTGCTTGAATGGCTGATTGCTGGATTATCCAATCAAGCAACCAATCAACTAAATAACCAACCAAGCAACCAACAAGCAATGAAGCAACCAGCCAACTATCAACGAACCAACTAATCAACAGTTCTACCAACTAACAAATCAAGCAACAACCAACCAATCAATCAATCAACTAATCAACCAATCAAGAAACCAAAATACTACTAATCAACCAATCAGCCGACCAACCATTCAATCAAACGGTAAAGCAACCCATCAACCAAATAACCAACCAATTAAGCTACCAACCAACTAATCCAGCTATCAGCCATTCAAGCAAGCTACCAATCAATCAAGCAACAAATCAACTAATCAAGCAACCAACAAAACAACATATCAACTAACCAGCCGACCAGCCAATCAACCAGTAAAGCAACCAATCAATCAAATTACCAAACAATCAATCAATCAACCAACAATGAAGCAACCAACCAATCAATCATTCTACCAACTAACAAATCAAGCAGCAACCAACCAACCCTGTCCAGCAGATTTCCTGCAGCGCTACGACGTCGAAGTTGCGGGGATGTAATTCATCGAAGATTATCTTGTCGCAACCTGCGAAGCCTGGCGGCGTGCAGTTCCATGTTCCAAGCTTCCAATCGTGATCCTTTTTCTTCGCCTAGGTCGTTGCCGATTGTATCGAGTCGTATTATCTTCTATGTCGTTCGTAATAGTTGTTTTTAAAGGCGGCTTATTGAGCCAGCGCAAAACTCCTGTCTCGTCGGAGGGCCGTCGTGTCAGGGCTGTTTAGCGTCCCACCTAACACCAGGACTTGGGCTTGTGCGCTTTGAGCGGCACACGGTCGCTTTGGCGGAGCCTACTTGCGGATACACGCAGCTTTTTATAGAGGTTAAACAGGGTCTACTGTCAAACCCCACCACATCCTAGGCATACGCCACAACTCGCAGATGGCCTGGGGAGGGATCGTCAAGCCCTTGGACAAAGTCCCTGCTGCCCCCGACCAACCAACCCATCAACCAAATAACTAACCAATCAATCAACTAACCAATCAAGCAATCTAGCAATCAACTTATTAACCAATCAACCAAGCAATCAACAAAACAACCAATCAACTAACCAACAAGCAACCAACCAATCAACCAGTCAACCAACCAACCAACAATGAAGTAACCAACCAACAATCAAGCAACCAACCAATCAACCATACTACCAACTAACAAATCAAGCAGCAACCAACCAATCAAGTAAGCTACCAATCCACCAAGCAATCAAACAACTAACCAACCAACCAACTAATCAACCACCAAGCAACCAACAAAACAACATGTCAACTATCCAGCCGACCAACCAATCAAGCAACCAATGAATCAACTAGTCAAGCAACCAGTCAACCAAATAAATAACCAATCAAGCAATCAACCAACCAATCAACCATTCTACCAACTAACGAATCAAGCATCAATCAATCAAATAATCAACCTTTAAAGCAAGCTACCAATCATCCAAGCAATCATTCAACCAATCAAGCAACCAACAAAACAACATATGAACTAACAAGCCGACCAAACAATCAATCAACCAGTCAAGCAACCAATCAACCAAATTACCAACCAATCAAGGAATCAATAAAAAAGCAACCAACCAGTCAACCATTCTTCCAACTAACAAATCAAGCAGCAACCAACTAACCAAATAACCAACGAATCAATCAAGTAACTAATCAAACAACCAACCATTCAAGCAAGCTACCAATCAACTTATTAACCAATCAACCAAGCAGCCAACAAAACAACTAATCAACTAACCAGCCGACTAACCAATCAAGCAACCAACCAATCAACCAGTCAAGCAACCAACCAACAATCAAGCGACCAACAATTCAAGCAAGCTACCAATCAACCAAGCAATCAAACAACCAACCAGCTAATCAACCAATCAAGCAACCAATCAACCAAATAACCAATCCAGCAATCAACTTACCAAGCAGCCAACAAAACAACTAATTTACTAACCAATCAATCAACCTGTCAAGCAACCAACCAATCAACCATACTACCAACTAACAAATCAAGCAGCAATCAACCAAATAATCAACCAAGCAATCAAGCAACCAACCAACTAATTAAGCAACCAACCAACCAACCAATCAAGCAACCAAACAACCAATCAAGCAACCAATCAACTAAACAACTTATCAATTAACGAGACGACCAACCAATCAACTAAATAACCACAACCAATCAATCAAGTAAAGCAACCAATCAACCAAATAAGTAACCAACCATCAATCAATTAACTAATCCAGCAACCAACCAATCAAGCAAGATACCAATCAAACAACAAACTAATCAACCAATCAATTAACAAGCTAATCAACCAAATAAAGCAACCAACCAATCAACCATTCAAGCATCCAACAAAACAACTAATCAACTAACCAGCCGACTAACCAATCAAGCAACCAACCAATCAACCAGTCAAGCAACCAACCAACAATCAAGCAACCAACAATTCAAGCAAGCTACCAATCAACCAACCAGCTAATCAACCAATCAAGCAACCAACCAATCACCAATCAACTAAATAACCAACCAATCCAGCAATTAACTTACCAAGCAGCCAACAAAACAACTAATCAACTAACCAGCCTACTAACCAATCAATCAACCTGTCAAGCAACCAACCAATCAATCATACCATACTACCAACTAACAAATCAAGCAGCAGCCAACCAAATAATCAACCGACCAATCAAGTAACCAACTAGTCAAACAAGCTACCATCTACCAAGCAATCAAGCAACCAACCAACTAATCAACCAATCAACTAATCAACCTGTCAAGCAACCAACCAATCAACCATACTACCAACTAACAAATCAAGCAGCAATCAACCAAATAATCAACCAAGCAATCAAGCAACCAACCAACTAATTGAGCAACCAACCAACCAATCAAGCAACCAACCAACTAATTAACCAATCAACTAAACAACTTATCAATTAAGTTGACGACCAACCAATCAAGCAACCAATCAACTAAATAACCACAACCAATCAATCAAGTAAAGCAACCAATCAACCAAATAAGTAACCAACCATCAATCAATTAACTAATCCAGCAACCAACCAATCAAACAACAAACTAATCAACCAAATCAACAAAACAAGCTAATCAACCAAATAAGCAACCAACCAATCAACCATTCAAGCATCCAACAAAACAACTAATCAACTAATCAGCCGACCAACCAATCAATCAATCAGTCAAGCATCCAACCAACCAAATAACCTACCAGGATCTCGGAAGGATTCCCTGGATAAGCCAGGAAGGATAGATAGGAAAAATAGGAAATATTCCGCGCAGAATCTCTGAAGGATTTCCTGCAGAATCTCGGAAGGATGGACTGCAGAATCTCGGAAGGATGGACTGCAGAATCTCGGAAGGATGGACTGCAGAATCTCCGCAGGATTTCCTCCCGAATCTCGGAAGGATTTTTAGCAGAATCTCGGAAGGTTTCCTTGCAGTTTTGGAAGGATTCCATGAGAATCTCGGAAGGATTCCCTGCGGGATCCCTTATGGAATATCGGAAGGACTGCCTGCGGAATCCCAGAATGATTCTTCGCGGAATCTCAGTAAGACTCCCTGCGGAATTCCAGACGGATTTGCTGCGTGATTCCGAAATAATTCGCTGCGGGACTCCAGAAGGATTCCCTTCGGATTTCGAAAATAATTCCCGAAAGCATTCTCTTCGGAATCCCGAAAAGAAATTGAAAATTATAAAGAAATAAGTCAGTTCAATTCTATAGACCAATTCAGATGGATTTCTACTTATATATGAATATTTATATGTTCATTCATACCTAGTACACTTTAGTTCGAACAATGTGGATTACGGGATAGTGATTCCGCTTGTCATGCCAAAACTTGAACGCGGTGCAAAAAAATAATTCACGGACAGCTGAACAGTGTCTTTCTTTCGAGAAGCTTCTTGTAACATATGTAGGATTTAGTTTACTTCTTTCTATAATTATTGTGTGATTCGATACATCAAACTGCGTGGGCGATAACCGCAGACGAAGCTGTACTCTAGGATTTCTCTGTTTGTATTTGGTATCTCCAGTCTCCGTCTGTTGCTACTACTATGAATTCTATAACACTCCAAGCTATTCCAGATCGTCGTTCATTTCTTGCAATCTGGCCCTCTCGCTATCGCTTCCGCCCTGTCCGCCGCCTTACTGACGCATACGATTGATCAGTAGTGTGAACACTTGGGATGGCAAGGTCTGTTGGAGGACTTGGAGAAGCTGTGCCGGTTGGCCGCAGACGATCACTGCGTTAGCCAGATGCTCGACACCGTTCTCGATGTCACCGGAAGAGATGAGGGCCTCGCCCATCTGAATTTCCTGGAGGAAAAATCTTGCACTTCTTCATGGTCTGCCATGTTGGGCATCGTCGTCCGTGGCCCTCCAGCAGCCGAAGCAGCCTTCTTCGCTTTCCTCCCCTCTCGCAGCTTCTTTTTGAAGTCCGGATCTTTGCGGCGCTTGTGATCGAAGTAGATGCAGTAGCCCAGGAACAGCGTTCCGGCCACGCCGGCTGCAATCCCGATGGTAGTTTTACTAATCTCCATCTCAACGATTCCGGACCCGAGCTTCACGGTGGCACTAGCACGTTAATTCCGAACGAGAGAGAGGTCGAAAAGCGAAGAAATTTTCCTGCTTTTGTCCACGAAATGAACTTCTGACCTCCTCCCGCGCAGCTTCTTTTTGAAGTCCGGATCTTTGCGGCGCTTGTGATTGAAGTAGATGCAGTAGCCCAGGAACAGCGTTCCGGCCACGTCGGCTGCAATCCCGATAGTAAGTTTTCTAATCTCCATCTCAACGATTCCGGACCCGAGCTTCACGGTGGCACTAGCACGTTAATTCCGAACGAGAGAGAGGTCGAAAAGCGAAGAAATTTTCCTGCTTTTCTCCACGAAATGAACTTCTAACCTCCTCACTCGCAGCTTCTTTTTGAAGTCCGGATCTTTGCGGCGCTTGTGATCGAAGTAGATGCAGTAGCCCAGGAACAGCGTTCCGGTCACGCCGGCTGCAATCCCGATGGTAGTTTTACTAATCTCCATCTCAACGATTAGCTTCACGGTGGCACTAGCAGGAACTATAAGAACCATCAAGTTCATCTCACTTTATAATTTTAACAGAACTTATTTATGATCAGAGCAGACAAAAAAACAAAAACAAAACATCGATGCTGTCAGTTATGCGTGCACGGAAAAATAATCATGCGGAAAATGATGACTGACAGCATCTGGTTAGTGTCTTTTCAGTTGTATACCTAGGACTCCTACACACCGATTGAAACTTGAACGCAACACGGGAAAATCCCGAGTGTCTGGTCCCGGTTATTAGTTCCTGCTTATTGTTGTTTCCGAAATACACGTCCTCCATGGTTATGTTTATGTCGGTTTTGATCTTTTCTTCCGGTCATCTTTTTTTCCGTAAATCTTCTGTAAAACTAACGGAAGAGTTATTTAATACTACAAAATATTTGGAAAATAAATTTGATGTATTACCTGTAAAGTCCATAAAATCTGTTGTTTTTAAAACAGTGTGATGTGGCGAAGTTCCTATTACGAAAATACTTGACAGAACACTTTTTCATTTCTTGTTCATCTCACAGCAAACAGCAAACGGAACTACACTTCAAAAAATACACGCTGATAGAAATTCATGCAAGTTAAAATCAACAATAAACATTGTTGAAATGACAATTATTTTGTTGATTCAAACAAAGAATATTGTAGTTTCAATAATATACATTTTTAAATTCAACAATCGACCGTTTATTGATTCAACAATGATATTCATTAGTTTAATCATACAAAATTTCGCTGCGTGTACTGCCATCTGTTATCAGAATCGCGAGAAACACAGCCGGCCATGATTATTTCCCATTTGACGTTTGCTCCTAGCGCATACATCTATATCAATCATCATCAACATCGTCATCAACACAGAAAACATTCAGCAGCATATACACTAATCAAATGTCAAAGCGATTGAACACTAGCGCCTCTCTTGGCACAATCGCGTAGCACAGATGTATTTCAAATCAACCGTTGAACACGTGAACGATGTTGAAATGAGAAGTGTTACGTCTGTTTGTCTGTGGTACATCGTTTACAGGAAAAATCCCCACCGAGCGGATGCTGTTTTATTTCGGCAAAATGCACGCAAAGTTGAACAAGGTGATGAGCTTTCTGGTGCAGGAACGGCAGGAACTCTTGCGCGGCATCGAATAACTCTGTTCGATTCGCCTTGATCCACCCTGCAAAATGGAGGTGCCGTCGTTCATCACTCAGCATTCGAGCATGCAATGAAGAATAACAATCTTCCCAACATCCAAAATCTTGGATCACATTGATGGAGGTAAGTGAATATGACATAGAAATGGACATTTATATAAATAAACTGTACATCGTTTACAGGGAAAAAAACATCACCGAGCAGATATTGTTCTATTCCGGCAAATCGCACGCAAAGTGCTACGCAGTGATGGATTTTCTGGTAGTGCGAGGGCGGCATCACGATTTGCAGCGCGGTGGAGAGATTTGATTGGCGAGACCATCGGATAAATCTGATGGGACACCCCGGCCCTGGGCAGATTACTTTCACGATGGAAGTGGAACAGTCGCTGGAAGCTGTCGACGGAGCGGTTGTCGTTTTGGAAGGATCGGCGCAAATCGTTACGGTGTGGATTTGGGCCAATAGGTACCCACTGCCGCGGGTGGTTTTCGCTCATTAGTAGGTCCATTTCGGCAGCGCCTTCGTTTCCATCCCCAACATTCACCACGGAGCAGTAATTCAAACTTGCGTTTAAGTAAATACACGATTATGTCGTCATATTTTATCTACAACGCTTCTTGTTAATGACCGGAATATAAACAAATATTTCTCTGTATTTCATATTCTTTCAAAAATTATTTACAAAAACCCATAATTAGATTGGATTGACTTTAAAAACAACTCACATGATTATTATTATTATTGCACATAAAATATATTAATCGAAATCTATAATAAATATTCTTCTTGCATTTAAATTCTGTTGGTGCGTGCACATAAAATATAAGAGTGGCTGAGATTCTCATTCTATGTGCATGACTAATATAGTGTATGTGCAAAGCTTGATTGCAAAAATATATGTGCAGTGCAGATAAATTGTAGATGCAGAATTAGCTCAGTGAAGGGAACCGAAGCGACAATCTTTATCTAGTAACTAAAATATCTTTTTTCTCATACGCAGTTACCTCCCGGAGTAATCAAGCGTCGATGGGCGTGTGGTCTACATACCGGCCTCCCAACCCCGACGTCCATGGTTTGAACCCAGTCTGCCGCACATCACTTTTTTTCAAATGAAAATCATCATTCATAAGACAACATTTTGAAATTCATACCGATTCCTTGCGGCAAATTTTCATAAGGCGTTTGATTGAAAATCATCAGCCCCGTGGCAAGAAATGCTTTTCAGCGTAGCGAACATCTTCATGAATATGTCCAGCATACATTTTGAAAAGTACTTCTCCCGAATCGTGCGTTTACAAGCAACTAGATTTTATCCGAAATATTGTTGACTACACATTTCCAATTTGTTCCAAAATAATACCAGCTATTATGGGCATGTAAATATAATCATAAAACATCTTTCTGCACACCATTTATTTCATTTCAATTTCACTAATGAATGTTGTTCGATTTGCATCCCCGGACCATTTCAACTGTGATCCCGGATAAAAAATATCATTAAAATATCATAAATTTTATTGTTACAACACCATTTAAAACATAATTTTTACCATTGAATATAATGGAATTTTGACAATAAAATCACATGAGAAATAATGGTTTTCCACGATAAAATGAATGGTAAATGGGACTTTTACAATTAAAAAGGGGTTGTTATGTATCTTTACAATAAAAAATCGAAAATTTTCCATACAAAATTCGGAGCAAAACAATTGATTTTACGGTTCTTCAATGGGATGATTTCGAGCGACAAAACAATAGAAAACATTGTGTTTTAAATGTTTTCAATTACTGTTTCTATTGTTTTACAATAGAAATACAACAGGATTTAGAATACATTATACTCCAATATTACAATAAAAATACAATACAATTAATTGTTTTACATATCATTTTATTTTCCTCCGGTTGTTTAGCATATCTTTAGACGAATCCAGCGCACTACTTCCAAAGTTAAGTGGGTTGCCTGTATCTGGAGAAAAATCCAACATCGGTTTAAAAGTGTACTAACTTTGTTCCGAATAGATATAAACCTGTGAAAATGTAAATTATAAAACAATGTCAGTTTTATTAGAAAAATACGTCGAGAAGAAAAGAAAAAATACCTGCATCAGTTCTTATTATATCCCGTTGGTGAGATTGGCCAATGGTAGCCACTGAACGATCTTCAATCAGGGACCAGTAAGCAGCAGTATTTTATTTATCATAAGCTTCATTTCTGTAAAGAAACAAGGATGCATGTTACCAGGCATGTCATCAGGTACTATGATGATAAAATTTTCATTTATTTTTTGTTCGGAATGAACCACTGCGTTCATTATGTACATTGAACTTTTGTAGTATAAGATTACGATTACCGGTGGTGAGTATAAGCCGTTTGTCAGCGCAGTATCATTACTTGACACTTTACCGGTCGCTACTAAACGCGCTGCTAAAACAGTAGCGCAGCTGACAGGTGACCAAATTGACCAAATAACAGCGCTACTATTTGATGAACTATCAAACGTCGAACGTCACCGATACGGAATGCAGCCACCGAAATGATAACCGAAAATACCGAAAATAGTGACCGATGCGAAAAAGAGTGACTAACACGCAGAAAAAACTACGTTAAAACAAACATATTCTAGGTAAATCCAAACACTAATTCAGTTTGTTCTGGCATCAAAAATAAATATGTTTGGATCAAACATATTGTTGCATTTGAAGCGAACGAAAACTTTCTTTTGAATCAAATGTGCGTTTCAAGTTGTTGCAACCAGCTAAATGTTTGAAGCAAACATGGATATTATTGTTTTGGTTCGACCATTCATAATATTTTCTTATCAACTCTACCAATTTTCATATTCTGGTAGCATTTGACTACCAGATTTCACAATTCCAATCGTTCATATTTCATTTACTTACCTTTCTGTACCTGAAAAACATCCTTATCATCAATTTGGAAGCAAGAAAACATATTATTCTACGCTTGTTCCTGCTCCTCTGTTGGCCACCGATCGGATCCGATCTGAACTCGAGTTTTTGTTTACTTGTGCAAGAGCGAGCGAGGGCTGCCCACTAGTGTACGTATAAAACAAACAGGGATTTAATTTGGTTTTAAACATAAATATGTTTGATTCAAACATTTTACCATTTTGGAAGTAAACATGTATATTTTTGAAGCAAATGGATGAAATTTGTATCCGTGAATCTAAAATAACAGTACAGTGAGAGTGATCAAAATACTCGCGACCAGTAATGATGCTCTAACGCGCTTCAACACTTTAGATACATACCACGGTACAGAAGCCATACACTCAGCGAACTGGACTATCGAAATTCATAACTGGCGCCTTATGAATCTTCGACTGAATATTCCCCCAACAGTGCTTCTTATACGCAGTAACCTTCCCGAGTAATCAAGCGTCGATGGGCGTGTGGTCTACATACCGGCGTCCCGACCCCGACGTCCATGGTTCGAACCCAGTTTGCCGCACTTCATTTTTTTTTCAAATGAAAATCATCATTCATAAGGCAACATATTGAAATTCATCCAGCATTTTACGTGCGCTAATGGCCGCCACAATTTAACTCATGTTCTGGTGGGGTGCAATCGATTTGACGTTTGGCTTGTGTCGTTTGACATCGCAGCAATCATCATCATCATGATTCAATCATTTTGATGATGGAAACTTATCGTTTTTGTGTCAAACGACACAAGCCAAACTTCAAACTGTTTCCACCCTACCAAAAACTGAGCTTGATTGTGGCGGCCATTAGCGCTCGCAAAATGCTGGATACCGATTCCTTGTGGCAAATTTCCATAAGGCGTTTTATTGAAAATCGTACGTCCATTTTCCTCAGTGTAGTGATCTACCGCTTTCCTAGCAGCAGAAACTGCAATGAAAAAAACACTTTCTGCACCATACAGTTTCACTATTTTCATCTCTTCACTAATTATAAACAAAACTGTACACGGTCAAATGAATCCAGCCATTCTCCGAGTAAAATTATAAGCAAAAGTTTTTGTTCCCTTTCATTTTTTTGAAATCAAATTTTTATTGTAAAACATATTTTCTAGACCTGCAATATGAAAATATATACTTGAGAACCGGTATAACATTTTTATTTATTTAACAAACAAAGCTATTGTAATTTTATGTTTTTTGTAATATGATTTCGTATAGCGTTTGATTTCACCTATCGATTCACTCCAATTCGTGAGTTTATTATATTTTATCATCAAATATTGTCGCGCTCTTCTTAAACGCTCAACTCTTCGCGGTGATAACGCGCAAGCAAAGATTGCGCAGCAGCGCGCCCATAAGCTTTTACACAGGGTGTGAGTCTGTGCTGTTTAATTTAATAAGCCGCCGAATGGGGTTGCCATAGTTGAATAGCCGCCGTGTGTAAAGTAAATGGGTGCGCTCCAGCGCAATTCAACGGAGGCTGATTGAGATGATCACGATCTGAGTGTTTATCTTGGGATGCATAATAACATAGTTCCCATGGTCAAAGATGTAAATGTTGCAAATTATTACGAAAACAATTTTCAAATTTAACCAAAACAAATAGTAAACAAAACACATGATGTTTATTTTCGTACAATAACAACGGACGGTAATGAGCTACCGTCCGTGGACATGGTGGCTATTGTCAAACCTATTGTGATAGTATAGGACGCCAGGGGGGTGAAAATCATACGTCCATTTTCCTCAGTGTACTACACGGAAGAAATAAACTAACCAATAGTGAGTTCAATTCACCCAACCTCGAACATCCGTATACGGGTACCCAAAATTGAGTAAATGGGGTCGAAGTAGTTTGCCACTACAGTGATCGTTCGCTAATTGGGGCACAACCTCACCCCAACTAGCGAATGCCGTTCGCTAATTGGGGCGTTTTGACAAGCGTCAATGTCGTTTACTTTTTGCATTGAACAAAGGAAAATTTTACGCGCCAGAAAATGTCGATCCCGCCAAACACGGAAACAAAACGTCAACGCGTTTTTGACATCACCTTCTGACGTTGAACTGCTTTTTACATAATTGGGTTTCGCCCCAATAACCCGAGCAGCACACATGTTACACAAAAGTTTCTGTGACCCATATGCAATCAAATTTAGTCACATTTGAGTTGCTGCAATCAAATCCGTCTGGATTGTGCTGCTAGGGAAGCGAACCCCCAACTTAAAAGCGCCCCAACTAGAAAAAACCCATAATTAGCGAACGTTCACTGAACTCCCATGTTAAAAAAGTACCCAACGGAAAATTTATTTACCCAAATGGAGGTTTATTTCACTCAATTTCGATCTCAGGTAATAAAACTTAAAATTGGCTTCCCGTATTGAACTGGCGTTGTTGGATTGTTTCGCTCTTTTGTTTTTGACAACAGAAGAAAGAGTGGATGAAAGAGAAGAGAAAAAATAACTCGAAATTATTACTTAGGGTCTGTCTCAATTGGATAATTAAGGCTGCCTCACACCTCGGGAAAATTTTCCAGCGGATTTTGAGCCCCGTGTATTTTAAATGGGGCCGGGATTTTGATTTTCCCGAGGTGTGAGGCTACCTTTAATGTTTCACAACAATCATTTTTAAAAAAATGAGTGAATTTTATTGCGATTTTCTCATCTGTAGGTACTTTAAAAACAAATTTTGGGTTGTTATATTTATCCGTGTAGCCCTAATTTTGATGTGATTTAAACACCCCTGAAATCATCGCACGCGCACATCGCATTCGTTTCATTGCGAACGGTGACGAAGTAAAAATTTCAAACAATCGCGAAAACATTTCTTGAAAACGGCGGTTGTTTTGTGTAAACGCAAAAATAAAACAGTTTCATAGAAGTTTTCCAATTTTTTAATCAATTGAGATTTTAATTAGGTTCAAAATAATTGTGTTTAGGCGTTAAGTTTGATCAAATTCAAAATGTGGACTAATTTCGAGCTGGTGTCGGTCGAGGATGAAACGCTGAACAGTGCCTTCTGCACCAACGGATTGTTTCGGATTTTCAGCGATGAGCTGGTGAGTGCGCCTGTAATATAATTTATTATAGCCTATGGAGGCTCACCCTTGAACTTCTTTACGTATGTAGGTTCAAACAAATCCTCGCGTGACCGGAATTCTGCAAAACCGACGCATGATCGTATCCATCGACAAGGCGTTGGTGCTGTTTCAGGACGAGAATCGTTGCAACGAGGGGAACATCTTGGACGTGTCCAATGACATCGAGTGCATCGCAGCTTCCGAGAGTGGCGATCTGGTCATATGCGGTCTATCCAACGGAACCATTACCGGGTTTCACGTAAGGGGAGCTAATCTGTTTAGTTTGTAAGTTGAACCTATTATTTTTCTTTTATTTTCAAAAGTCTATAAGATAACTGGTTTTATAAAATAATCAAAAAACAAAAAAATAACGGCTTTGACAATTTTCATTATTTATTATTGATATCTGTAATTTCTAATTGTGAACATTGCTTCAGAAATCAGAATTTCCTTTCATCACCGCCCATGTAATTATTTCAGAGGCATCCATCCCGATGATTGTAATGTGACTGAAAATACGTTCGCCGAAATACGTTATGTAAATGGTAATTACTACGTCCAGTGTAACCGAGGTCCAGTGTATCAGATCCTGATCGACGAGGCCAAAGTCAACGAAACTATGAAGCAGTTAGATTGCAGTGGCATGGACGGCACGTTGAATTTCGAAGATTGTGTGGTGGTGAATCGAATTCTGGAGAAACATCTCCGCGAACCGATTACAAGTTTTGTGCCCTTGACTAGCTACGAGCTGGGAAGCGATTTATCATACCCGCTGATGATGTCCACTAGTGCCGAGTCGATCTACTTTCAAGGGACTGAGGGGTTCGAGAAGATACCGTTGAAACCGGAATATTGTGGTATCCGGAAGGTGCTAAATTTGGTCCATTGCTAGTAAGAAAATTAAAAAAAAAACAAGTTTATATTTTTGCTATTTAACATTTTTATTGTTTTCAGTATTGCATTGACCAACAGCGGTCAACTTTTTGAAATCTCGCCAGTTATTAAACTGAACTCTGATATACTTCTTCCCTACAAAATTGACGACATAATAATCATGGAATGTACTTCAGATGCTATTGAGCTACTTTTGCTAACTAAGCCGGACGTGAATGGTACTCGTTTTATGAAGATTGTCGATTTTCCATGTGAGTAAATTGGGTTTAAATAAATTCTCGAACATTTTATGAATTAATTTTGCAGCGTTAGAGTGCAAGTACGAGTTGGACATGATTGAGCACGTCTGGCTGGTGCAACAACCGAAAAGTGCCGTCAACATTTACTACATCACCGGTAATCCCCAAGACAAGCAATATGTCCAGGAAATTGAAATGAAGATCTTGTCCGAAACGCAACCTTCCCTTCGATTGGATAAACTTATACGAAAGGGTCGACTTGAAGAAGCTGAAGAATTTGCGAAGCAGTTCGATCTGAGCCTGCAGTTGATCCACCAGGCGAAAGTGCGCTGTTTCTTAGCCCAGCTGGCCACCAGTAAACATCCGGATGACGATGAACAACGACAGACCTTTGCCAGAATGATGGAAATTCTTAACTTGATTGATGATCCATCATTTTTTGTTACTATTAGATTGGCGGCTATTCCAGAGCGAAACATGAAAAGGCAATTTCTTAGATTTTTGTTGGAAAAAGTCGATGTAAGTGGACTCAAAAGTATCTTACAAGCTCTTTGTTGTTGAAAATTCACACTGTGAAAGTGTTTTCCTCCACATGATTCAATCTTTTTTATTGCAATTGTTTTTCTTCCAGAAATCCTGTCATGCAGCAACTGAAATTAACGAACAGCTGCTACGAATAGACACTCTAAAGCTCATTGATCCGTATGAAGTTGATTCTGAGTGGCAAAACTTCATATACCATCGAAACCTGACCAAGCATTGTATCGAGCTATTCAAAACCGATATGCCATCTGCCTGCCTTATCTGGTCCCGACATATCTCGTCGATTATTCTCAACATGGATGCGTTAAAAATATCCAGCCTTCTGAAATCCATCCCAGAGGATACTCCTCCCCTGGATCTAATTCAGTGGCTGATGCATTTCGTTCCACCCATTCTGCAACACTTACCACAAATGATGCGCATTTTGGTCACTTTTGTAATTGGAAAAACGAAGGCCCTACAATTCGCAACATTCTGGCCAAAAGTTGGACAAACTTTCATCGACGACGTAATCGCCATCTTCAAAGACGTTAGATTCCCCATAATGGACATGCGGTTGCAGTACGAAACAAATATGGAAGAAATGCAGCAGCTCAGCGATGCACTCAAGGACCTTACCTTACTAAAAGAAAAATTCAACTTAAGTGCAAACATTGACAACTTTCTGCAGGAAACTAAAGAGCACACTGCCTTTAGGTTGTTGCAAACCGTGCAACTCTCGAATCTCAAACGCATCGTTGTAGAGTTCCTCTATCCGATGTTCGTTGCGCAAGAAACCAATCTTCAGAACTCCATCCTTCGATATATACAATTCTTGATCTCGAACCAAAACATCAGTTACTGGGAGGAACGTTGCGTCATATTGGTTGAAGTCATTCACAACGAAGACATCAAACTGAACTGTATTTTGGATGTGCTGAAGGCGTCGCCCGTTCCTTGGTCTCCGGTGATCACCCCGCTGGTAAAGTACGCCAACTCGGACCACCCGATCGCCGGAAAAATTCTCATCGAGCAGCGAACCCAGATTGTTAAGATCATCAAGGTAAAGTACGACTGGCCCGTCAAAAGTCAGGACTGTCTGGCCATGTTGGCCAAACGGGTGCTGAAAATGCGCGATCCAAACATGTTGGCCGATATCAAGGAGCTGACCGACTCGGCACCGGAAATTTCCTACAACGTCGACATGGACGTGATGCTGCGATTGTCCGAGTACAGCGAGTTCGTATCGGCTGTCCGGTATTTGGAGGGGCTCAGTGAGAAACGACGACAGGAGTGCAGTCAAGGAGTGGTGGACATTGTTGTGGTGAGTATTTTTTGGAGACTTGTCAATTCCGTTTCTCAAATTGAATAACTGGTACTATCCATCTATCATTACTTCTTTTCTATCTTTCCACAAACAGCGAATGCTAGACAATGGCACTGCCACGGACCCATATACAGACAACTACATCGAATTGCTACAGCTGCTCAAATCACGCTGTCCTGTCATCAGGCAATTTGAGGCCCAGGAAATGTTAAACATTATGACCCTTCGTAAACAGTTCAACCTGGAAGTATACCGAGACCATTTGAACAACGATGCCGAGCGCCAGAAACTGTTGCTTGCGGGAATTAAAAACCTCCTTCTCAAGATAAAAGATGATCGCGAGAGGTTCGTCCCCGCTTTGCTGGGTGGCATCAAGCGTCTGACACAAGCGCTAATGTTTGACCTACTGGAAGGTCTGTACGAAGTGTTGTTGCTCATAGGAAATGTTCATGTAACTTGTGCCGTCCTCGCCAAGGTCGCGGAAATAATTGATCCCGGAAAAGAAACCCACGACCACTTGCATCGCTTGGTGGTTTTGCTTTTGGTGCATCAAATGCGATATTTCGAAGAGTCCAGCGCCAACTGGGAATTGGATCCGTTAGCGTACCCGCTAGCGGACAAGCTGTTGCGAAGCTGCTACGAAGAATCCACGTTCAGTGGAATTGTTAAGCTGGAATTGCTGAATTGGGTTCAACTAGGAAGTCATTACTACGATGTGGATGTGCTCAAGGAGTACGGAAAACGAACCACCCTGCCGGAGAAGGTGTTCAAAAAGATGTTCGAAGCCAGTGAGAAACAAGCTCCCGCTAGAAGAAGCCATAAACGGGATTCCCTGTCTACTTTCGACATGATTCACAGCAAGGACGACGCAATGGAAGTGACCAAGCATCTGGACGATCAAGAGGCGATTATTAAATGCATCAGTCAGGCGTTGTTGGTCATCGTGGGGAGCTTAAAGACAGACTACATGGAACCACCGCACCGATACTTCCACGAACTACTTGCCCCGATCGTCGTGGATGATGCTTCCGCGAGTTTTCAATCTACTTTGGATTCCTTGATAAAGCACAAAAAATATCCGGCCGCCATGAAGCTGGTGGAACTGATTCTTTCTTATCAGGAGGACACGGGTGTTGTGATTCCGGCTGAATTCGCTGAAAACTTGAGACGTAAATCGCTCAAGTTCTTTTTATCACAAAAGGAACCTGATTACAGCAGTAAGTTTTTTAATTATTTCTTGTCCTAAAATACATCAGAGTTGTGAGTATTTAATCAGTTAGATAGAGTGATCATCTGTTCGATTTTATGTACAGTACGAATATCTTTATTTTTATTGTTGTTGCATCAACAGGCTACATTTGGCCCCAATGATGTACCGTGAAGTACCCTAATTACCCTAATACCCTAAGTACCCTAAATCTGACAAAGTTAAAACGTTCATTAAAAAACATGTAGTGGCCATTTGGAAACATTTGCTACTGCATCACATAGTAGAAGGATTCTAGGTTCTCAAAACAATGTTACTTGCAAATTTCGCTGCTATTTAAAAAAAAATGGAGTATGAATCCGAGACCGTTGTATGCTCCTTATTTCGCGCAAGAAAATAGGATAGTTCCTAATTTCGCCCAAAAGTGTTCCTAACTTCGCTCATGTTTGGAATTGAATATCGTTATTGGTTTGATGAAATATATTTAATCAATTAACCAATAGAAGCATGCATCCATTATTCAAAATATGCAGATAACGGTACCAGACAGCCGTCAGTGACCCATTCTTTAGTCGAAATGGTATGTACCTATATTTCGACCCTGGAGCTTAGATTTTACTTCATGCATATTAGTTGACACATGTCATAACTCCTAAAATATCGTTTGCTTCTGAAATATAAACCATATTTTAAGAAAAAAGGCATTGTATGAGCAATGTTTAGCTGGTGTATAAAAAAAGTTTAAATTTCGAGACGTCATGAAAGAAAGTCTTAAATTCCGTTATCTCTTACATAGGACATCTTCAAATATGTGTTTTATTCAAGACATTTTCAATATTATTTACATTATCGAAAAAGCTGCTGTAGTTTTACATATCTTAAGTTTAGCATTATTTTACACATCGCACATTCTAGCATCATTGTACACATCGGATTTAATAGCTATTGCAGGCACTGATCTATAAGATTTTTCAAGTCAACATGTCGGTGGTTATCCGCCTGAAAATTAGAAAAAAAAGCGTATGGGAATGAACTTTTCGGGTTCTATTCAGTGTAAAATTGTCCTGTGTATTATATTGCTTTTGTTTCATTAGAATGTTGCAAATGAAACTACGCAACAACAATAAACGAAATTAGGCACCATAATTACTCTCATATACCTAATTTCGCTCACAAAGCGAAAGTCTAAATAAACACAAAATCCATAAAATTTTACACTTTTCAATAGTAATGACGAATAAACATATCCAACAGAGCATAATGGATACAAATATTTCCAAAAAGTAGCCAGTTTTGTACAGTAAAATCATTTGTTTACTTGGGTCATGTTCTTCGTCGCTGTGCTAAGCACAAGCAAATATGGCGGTCGATGGGAGGATCAAATTGAAATAATTTTATTTGGTGTACTAAACCAAGTTTGTTTTTCAATTTTTTTCGTGAAAAACATTCAACAACAATGATATTTTGTAATCCTCCAGATTTTTCAATTTTGACTGGTACCTAAAAATTGAAAAAAATAAATGATTTTATAATGCGCGAAGTTAGGGCGCGCGCGAAATTAGGGCACATCACGGTAGAGTATTTCAAAAAAAAAGTGAACATTAAAGGATGGTGTCAAGGGATAATACAAAATAGGTATAAAACATTTAAACAAGCATAGTCATTGTCTTCGTCTGTTTATGTCTGCGAAGGTTCGCTCTATCCCGCTTTATTCTGTTTTGTGCGGGTGCATTAATAATTTATTAGTGTTCGTTTGCTCGTGTTCCTGCATAGTACTCTGACAGTTAGATCTATCTGGTTTTTGTACTTTTTACTACGGTGGGAGTCCTCGAGTGTTAAAATTGAGGATCCTAATTGTGACCTGGTCTATGAAATGGTAAGTTGACATCCGGGAAGGAGCACCTAACATAGCTCTGGTCCTCACAAGTTCCAATACTCACGCTTCCACGGGTCTTCCGATGACAATTGACCGCCAGCTAAGGGTTGCGTACTTAGCTGGTAGTGTAGCCTGGGCACTGCTGTCCTTCTGACATCAGCTAGAGTGAGCGGGTGCGTCCTGTGGGGCCTGCCTAGGATGTGGTGGGGTTCGACAGTGGGCTCTACTGAACTTCTATAAAAAGCTGCATTTGTCCACAAGCAGACCCTATCGCAGCGACCGTGTGCCGCTCAAAGCGCATTAGTCTAGTCCTAGTGTTGACCCGACTGATCGAGCGTTTGTTCACCATGGAGGTGCGGCTCCAACAGCGTCTGTTCTGGCATCCATCGGCTGAGTATGAAATGCTATTCCCGGAAAGCTATACCTAAGATACCATCCCGGTGGATAGGTAATCTTGGCCCAACAACCTATTGTTCCCGAAACAATAATTTGTTCGAGAATCCGATAATGAAAGAAAACGGACTGATTTTACGGCACACGACTCTTAACGCGAAACAACGGACACGAATAGGAACATGGAACGTTTTAACCCTAGCCCAGCAGGGTAAATTGGCTCAACTTGCCAATGAGGCACGCCGCATGAAGCTTGAGATCCTGGGACTGAGTGAAGTCCGTTGGCCAAACTTTGGAGAACACAGAACGCCGTCGGGACAAGTTCTGCTATACTCTGGTTTACGAGATGAACACGCTCTCCGGCATCGCGGGCTTCCTACTAAGCGTCCAGACACACTCTGCGCTTATGAAGTGGGAACCTATAGGGGCAGTAGGGGCAATATAAACATACGGGGCAATATGAGCCACCCTCATTTTGAGCTTATTGACAAGTTTTATCATGTAAAAGTTATATGATCTTTAAGAGGATGCTCCACATATGCATCAACGTGAAAACCGCATTAAAATTCAATTCAAACATGAAAATACACTTGAAAATGTAAATTTTCGCTGCATAAGCAAAATTATTATAAGATTTCAAGTTTATAAATAAGGTTTTGACACAAAACTGATTAAAATACACGTCAAAAATACACCACAATCAAAAGATATATTAAAATTGAATATTTTTCACACATATTAATATTGATACAAATCTGAATTTATCATAAAACTTTTTTTCCCCAAAACCAGTCTCTATTGGGCAATATGGGCATACCTGCATAGAACCAGATATCATGCCTTAAAATGCGAACAAGTTCAAATTTCAGTAGTCAAATACAAAAATATTATCATATATGTAAGATTCATTATGGAAAAATTACAACAGCGCATTACTGCGATAGAAACAGAAAAAATGAGCATTGACCAATTGAAATGTGGCTGTTCAAACGGTGATGAGTGGCAAATCAGTTCAGTCCGCTGTTGTGCAGTTTTTTTTTTCATTTTATTTGGTATGGAATACTCACAACTGTTGTAGGAATATCATATTATTCCATATTACGATACTTTTTTCGCCTAAATAAAGGTTTTGGAAGGGTGGCCCATACTGCCCCAAATGGTGGCTCATATTGCCCCGTATAGTCGGAAACACACATAGAAATCAATACATTTTCAAAAGTGCATTCCAACAATTTCCAAACGCATTTTTCGTCATTCATCGACGTAATATGAAAGGTAAAATTCTCTAGTATAAGTCAACTACATTTGAACGGTGTTTTTTTTTGAGTTTTTCAGCGCTTTTCGGAACGATTTTTTTAGGTGGCCCATATTGCCCCGATCACCCCTAAGTGAAAGGATAATCATTGCCAGATTTAGGGGTCCGGGTCCGGGTCCGAGTCTGAAACCTTAGCTATAATCCCATGCTATGCGCCAACCGGTGCTGCCGATCTGCAAGACAAAGAGAACTTCTACAGCCAACTCATTGCCGTCGTAGATAGAATTTCGAAGGGTGATATCAAGATCTGTATGAGCGACTTCAATGCGAAGATCGGATTCGACAACTCGAACCATGAGCACATTATGGGACGCCATGGTCTTGGAGAAATGAGCGAAAACGGAGATCTGTTCGCAAAATTCTGTAGTAATAAAGACATGGTGATCGGGGGATCGCTCTCCCCTCATGAACCGGTTCACAAGGTCACGTGGTTCTCCCGTCCGTGACGGGGCCATGGCTTTATAGAAAATCAAATCGACCACATCTGCATCCGCCTGATGTACGGAATAAACATAGTGCCGATATCGCGTCTGATCATCATCTCCTCATCGGCGAAATATGCCTGCGCATTGCGCGGATTCGTCGGCAGGAGGAGAGAGTTGGACGACGATTCGGATTCAACACACGCCGACTGGAAAATGTCACGGTGAAACGATCCTTCGTTGAAGAACTGGAGACGCGTGCTGGAGACATTGTCGATGCAGATAAAATCAAGAACATGTATGAACTTGTGTCAACTATGTCGCTCGACTGAAACGTCGCTGGTCGCTGGCGACCCTTTCCAGTAAGTGCTCCAGCGACGCAGGCAAATTAAATGCGTCGCTGGAGCACCAAACTGGAAAGCGCTCGCTGGTTGAGCGACGCGACGGTCCAGCGATGTTCCAGCGATGACTCGCATAGACAATATTATATAAATAGCGTTAGTAAAAAAAACCTATGGGGTATGCGACGAAGCACATCCAAAATTTTCTTTGTTATTTACATAATATTATGTCAAAGTAACGGTGATGACAGAGCAGCAGCCATTGAATCAGGAAATCAGGAGTAGAAGTGTGCGCCGCCGACAGTTTTTGGCACGCCGCCGTCGATATTTTTGCATCGGCGCGCCGCCTTCTCTAAATTTGTCACGCCGCTGAGCAGCCATTGAATCAGGAAATCATGAGTAGAGGTGTGCGCCGCCGACAGTTTTTGGCACGCCGCCGCCGATATTTTTGCATCGGCGCGCCGCCTTCTCTAAATTTGTCACGCCGCTGATCTATAATTTTCCACGCCGTTTTTTCCATTTCCATTCCAATTTTCCATGAAGTCCGCAAAATTTTCAGTGGAAATTCCAAAGATTCAGTGGAATTTCCGTAGAATTTTCTGATTGATCCCTACAACATTACGTTGCAACTCCATTTGAATGAATGTTTCGAATTGTTTGGAATTGGAACTATTTCAAAAAATCATTGATTTTTCTTGTAAATTCCAAGCAATTTCTTGTTGAAATTTCGAAAAAAAAACTGTCCGTAAAAACTTAGAAAAAAAAGTCTGTGGATATTGCTGAGGATATCTCGTTGAAATCCAGATAATTTTTCGTTGAAATGGAATTTTCAAACGGAAAAAAGTCGTTCGGCAGAAAGCCATTTCGCCAAAAAACACAAGGCTAAAAGTTGTTTGACCGAATATGTCGTTTGACCGAATAATTGATGTGGTAGAAGACTATATATCTGGCATAAAGTTATTTGGCCGTAAATGTCATTTGGTCGAACAGTTGCTTTGGCTGAAAAAAAAGCAATTGGCCGAATATGCCCTTTGGCAGAAATGGTCGTTGTTCAGAAAGCGCCATTTGGCCTAAATGGATATTCAGCCGAAAGTGTCGTTCGGCAGAATTGATCATTTAGGATATTTTCATGACATTTTAGAATTTTGCCAGAAAAGTCTGACCAACTTCCCCAGATATTTTTTTTAGTTTTTCTAGAGTATATTTATTTGAAAATTATTTTCAGATTTTCCACTAGAACTACTTTGAAGTTTCGATAATTCTTTAGAATTACCCAGAGGAACTCTTTGGATTTCCCAAGCAAAGTTGTTTTGAATTTCAGCGGAATATTGGTCGGATTTTACACGAGAATCTTTTCAGAATTTTCACGGGAAGTTGCTCCAAATTTGTACAGAAAAATATTCGGAATATCCGCTGAATGTTCCTGTTAAGTTTCAACTGACTTTCTTAATCTAGATTAATTGGGTCCAAAAATGAAGAATGGATATTCGATATCCTTTCAAAAAACTATGAAGCTAATCATCCAAAACGCGTCAGGTTTTTTCGACTTTAAAATCAAAAGAAACTTTGTTTGAGATTTAAGGTGACACGGAAAGCACAAACAATCATCAAGTCGTCATCATTTCATCATTGAATGCTTAATTTTTTTTTCTACAACAAACATGATTTTGAAAAAGTATCACCGTCGCGTGCTTAAAACTATGTCCATTTAGAATCCGGAATAATAAAATCATCTGTATCTCGGTAACGGATTGACGTACAAAGAAGGTTAATACATCAAAACAAGAGTAATTCACTGTACTTGAAGGAAAAATTATTGATACAAATAATTTCTTCTTGTTTCTAGTGAAAATTCGCACCTTCTTCTTTATTCCTCTCATCAAAAGATGCACACCTCCGGAGTCAACTTCCTTGGCACATTTGTTCCACATTTTGGTCATCTGAGTCGCGTCCCGAGCTGTTTTTCCACTTTTTAAACTTTTCCTAAGCTTCCGCTTCATTATTGCCCAAAATGTCTCGATGGGCCGGAGGTGTGGGCAGTTGCGTGGATTTATGTTTTTATCGATGAAATCTTCTTTATTATCCCGGTACCACTGGATGACTTCCCTGCAGTAGTGGCAACTCGCCAAATCTGGCCAAAACTTCACGGGACCTTTATAGGCTTTATGGAAGGTCGACCGTGGATTTTTGAGACATTCCTCCTTGTACAGCTTCGAGTCCATTGTCTTATTCGTCACAAACATTTTGGTCTTTTCCCCACAGTTGCATATCCCTTGCCATAATCATCCGTTTTTTTGCAAGTTTGTCCACAAAACAAACTTAAACTTCGCAAGAACTACTCCTCGTGCCGTCACAATGTAGAATTTTTGGCTAGGAAGCTGTCCGAAATCCATTTTGACGTAGGTTCCATCGTCGATGAGCAGGATTATCAACGTGGGTGTGCAGATTTTTTTCTCTCCTTTCGGCTTCCATCTGGAATAATTTTTGACACGCTGCACGAAACTTCGTGAAATTTATACCATAGCAAGTGGGCGCCTAGGTAGACAAACCGCTGTAAAAGAATTCTTGCAGCGGTCACTTTCCGTGCCGCTGCAATACAATAAATGATTCCGGATTCTAAATGGACATGGCTTTACTCGCAATCTACATGCTGATATTTACAGTTACATCAAACAACTGAAAACCGAAATACGTCGCTCCAAAATTACGAGATGGCAATGCTAGAAAGAGTCAAAAGATAGGAAAAATAACACGGTGTGTAGTGCCTCCCCAAGTCACCTTAAAAGCAGATGGAAAATGCTTCCTCGACATTTTCGGTCTTGTTGGACTACAAAATTAAGTGGTAGGGGAACTGTTCAGTTTTCCATCACACTGAACATATTATTATTATTATTTATTACATCAACAGACTTGATACAGCCCCAATGATGGTTTAAAATATATATATAAATACAATATCACATCACTACATTAAAAACATTGTCAAGGATTAAAATACAATACAATCACAAATACATTAACTATAGTCTATGTGCGTCAATTGTTCTGGTCGGTAAAAAATGATGTGAAGAACCGGCGGAGGACATCTCGTGTCAAGTGGAAATCAAACACCGACGCCACTCTATTGAAGACACGCTGCAAACCATGGAGAGCACTACGCAGCCCATAGTTTGTGCGACGAAAAGGAAGTCTTAGCATTAGGTTACTCCGCAGTTGTCGGGGTTGTGCGTTGATGTTTATTTGCCGCAGAAGAGTGTCACAATCTATTCTTCCTTGCAAAATATCGGCGACGGTTAATGCTCTGCATACATCCCTTCGGATACACAGAGGTTCTAAGCTGATCAGCTGACAACGGCTCTCGTAGCGAGGAAGTCGTAGCGGATCTCTCCAGGGAAGGTTGCGGAGTGCGTACCGTATAAATCGACGTTGAACGGATTCGATGCGTTCGACACCATTATTATAGTTTGGACTCCAGACCGCAGAGCAGTATTCTAACGTAGATCGCACGAGAGAGCAATACAGTGTTTTCAAACAGTAGATGTCTGTGAAAGTCTTTGTCACTTTGATCACAAATCCAAGAGACCTGGATGCTCTATCAACAACATATGAAATGTGATCCGAGTATGTCAGTTTGGAGTCCAATAGAACACCGAGATCTTTCACACAGTGCACTCTTTCAATAGTCGTTCCGAACAGGCAGTAGTTGAAGGTAATCGGTTGTTTCTTCCTAGAAAAAGTTATGATCGAGCACTTTTTCGGGTTAACTACAAGTCGATTTAGATCGCACCAATGAGCGAAAGCATCGATCTGGTCTTGTAGTAAGTGACAATCGGCTATTGAGCATATGCGCAAAAACATTTTAAGATCATCTGCAAATGATAATCGCGGTCCTTTTAGAACTAGATGCACGTCGTTGAAGTAGAGAAGGAATATCAACGGTCCCAGATGACTACCCTGCGGTATGCCAGACATCGCAAAGAAGCTTTCCGAGCGACAATCGCCTAGAGCAACTGTCAGCTAGCGCTCAGTAAGGTACGAACCAAACCATGCAAGTAGGCTGCCTCCAATTCCCAATCTGTCAAGCTTGGCGATCGCAATGCTGTGGTTCAACTTATCAAATGCTGCAGTTAGATCCGTATAAATTACATCTGTTTGATTACAAGCAAGCATACTGTCTGTAACGTATGATGTAAGACACAGTAGATTCGTACATGTAGAACGTTTTTCCATAAAGCCATGTTGATCGGTACTGATATAATGTTTACAGTGACCATTTAGAGAATCCATGACGACCAGCTCAAACAACTTCGATACAGCGCATAGCGACGTGATTCCTCGATAATTATTTATATCGCGCTTGCTTCCCTTTTTGTACACAGGAAACATTTCAGCTGTCTTCCAGCAGGACGGAAATACACCATTAGAGAGGGAGAGCTGGAAGATTCGATGAAGTGGGTCCAGAAGGCAGGAAATGTTCGTTTTTAGGAAAACCGACGGAACACCGTCAGGTCCCGATTTGTACGACGTTTTTAGCCGCGTGGCTGCTCTCGCTATGGCATCTGTACTTGCATCGACAGCGTTTAGCGTTTGATTCGTTAAGGGTACATTACCCGCTGCGCTGGTTATGGAGTCATTGGAGAGGCGCTCATTGACAAACACGCTAGCAAACTTGGCCGAGAATAGGTTACAAATCTCTTGTTGAGTTGAAGCCATGTCTCCATTGTAGACCATGGACGATGGGAGACCTACTTCCTTACGCTGCTCGTTTACGTAGTTCCAAAAGGATTTCGGGTGAGTTTTAAGCCGTTGCTGTATTCATCTCATCGCAAAACAAAGAAATACAGCACCAATCTCGTCGCTTCTTTTTGCTAACACGCACAAAAACTAGAAACAAATCAAATTCATTTCCATTGCTTTGTTTTTGATGGAATGGAAATAGGAGCTATGAAATGAAGCATCGTACCGTTCCCCTATAATATGGTTTCAAACGTACAAACGCCAAACACCACAGGGTACTTCTTTCAAACTTTTGTCATTAAATAAAGCTTGCTAACGTTTGATCATCTTACACACACACAGAAAAGATAGGATTTTTTTCATCGGGAAACGCTTCCGATTTTAAAAAGATTTTTTCTTGGATTTCTACAGAAAATTCTATGTATTTTCATAAAAAGTTCTTGGGAAATTCCATTGACCGGAAGCGACAGACTACCGAAAAGGCCATTTGCCCTAACAGGTCGTCTGGCCGAAACGATCGTTCGTCCGAAAAAGTCATTAGATCGAAAATGCCGTTTGGCCTAAAATTTCAGTTGCCATTCTGCCAAATGTCAATTACTGAACGGATGATAAGCATCAAAATCAAATTTCCATAAATAATGCAAAATTTACAGGAACAATTAAGAATTTTCCACAAAACACAAATAAATTAACACTTTTTAAAGCAAAAATTGCAATTATAAAAGAAGAATTTTCCAAAAAAGAGATCAAAATGCTCCATTGAGAAAACACAAAATTTCCATAAATAAATCAATATTATCAAATTCACAAAATAAATATTTTTTCCCTAAAAATAAAAAATGTCCACGAAAAAATCAATAAAGAACAATAAAAAATAAGAAAATTTTCATTAAAAAACAAAAAAGCAATAAATTTGATAAAATTTTTCAATAAACATTTTAACGCTTTTAAAGAAGTGCTAATTCAATTTTGTTTTGTGGAAAATCCTCAATAGTTTATGGAAATTTTGCATTATTCAGGAAAAATTTAACGAAATTCCGTAACCTCTCAACTGTTTAAGCTGATACTGGCCTTTAGGTCAAAATTCATCTAGCCAAACTCCATTAAGCCGAGCCAAACTGAACGTTTATCTGAAACTCTTGTGAGACATATGTACCAACCGTAGGGATTTTCGTATTACGCTAGCAATAACCGAACGCGCTTACAGGTAGAATGCTAGATAGATACTGATATATTCTTTCCAAGCAATAGTGAGTATCCAAGCAATAGTGAGTATGGGGTATAGATTTAGTGGAGAGAATAAATGAACCGTTTGTTTGAGAAACTGCATATGTGACATTTTTGGCCAAAATGAGATTTTCATATATTCTGAATCCTCGTCCAAAAATACGTATCCTGGCAAAAAATACGAAAAAAAAATTTTTGTTCGGAAATGTATGAAGAATTTTTCGTTTGTTTGAGAAACTACATATGTCCACGTACTTTGAAGAGCAATTGTGGAGTACTGCTTACATTTTTTGCACTGAAAGTGCCCCAGGGTGTTGAGTTTTACCAAAAACTATTGATCTGTATCGAAGAAATCGAAAGATTCGGTGCAAGTTTGCTCAAAAACAGTTTTTTTTTTTCGAAATAGTGTAAAATGGACTTATGCAGTTTCTCAAACAAATGATTCAAATGAGAGAAGCAGTCTAAAACTGCTATAAAGTTCACTAGGACCTGATGGTCAATTGTAACAGTTCGGTCACCCAGAACGTTAAGATGTCCCCATCATAATTGGCGAAATATATAAATTCAACTTTAAGCTAATTCACTCGGGCGTAATCATTGCTCCGCTTCTTCTTCTTCTATCTCAGCTGCGACATCCATCTCGTCCAGGTCGGCGAGAGAACACCAGCGCTTCATTCGATCTGCTGAGTACACTGTTTGAAACGTTCTTTCTGCACGATCAAAGCCAGGCACATCTTCGATTTGATAACGATCGTTGTTCAGTACCCTCGTTACTATGAAAGGACCCTTATAACGGGGCTCTAACTTTCGGCTGCCCCCTGATGCATATTGATCCTTCTTCACTAATACCAGGTCGTCTACTTTGTACTGGTTCGCCTCCCTTCTTTGTTGGTCGAAATACTTCTTTTGGTTTATCTGCTTCTGCTCAATTGCGCTTGCTGCTTTGACTCGAATTTCCTCTGCATTCGGTATAATGTGCTCAGCTTCATCATGTAAAGTGACAATTAGTTCATTGAACGTGTAATCCCGCGGCTTGGAGGACAGAACTAGCGATGATGGCGTTACTCCGGTAGTCGAATTAGGAGCATTGTTGATTGACCACTGAATTTGTTTGACTTTATTGTCCCATTTTCGGTTGTCAGTGTCTACCATACTGCGCAGTGCTGTTAAGATTGTCTTATTGCTCCGTTCTACCTGACCGTTCCCTCGAGGTGTACCTACGGCGATCTTCGTATGTTCCAGTCCATGTTCTCGACAGTAGCTTTTGAATGCATTTGACGTGAAGGCTGTCCCTCTATCTGTGATCAAACGTGCCGGCTGTTCAAATACCGCCGCTACTTCTTCCAGTATGTTGAGTACCGGTCCTGTCTGTGTTGACTTTACTGCTCTAATGATGACGAATTTTGAGAAACCGCAAATATGCACAAGAAGGTGTTCATTTCCCTTCGATGAACGTTGGAATGGTCCCAGATGGTCTAGATGAATCATGTGGAATGGTCTCGGCGTCTTAGGGATCGGGTGTTGAAGCCCTTCCTTTCTCCCAACTTTCCCTTTGTAGAATGTACATTTTGGACAGGCAGCTATGAACGATTTTACATATTTCCTTATTTTAGGGAACCAGAATAACTCTAACCATCTGCAGTATTCCAGCGAAACCGGAACTTGATGCATTCGTATGATCTGCTGATGGATCATATAACACTAACAGTGGTCGCGTCGTCAGTGCCCCTTTAATTTGGGCGAATGAATGAGATTGCAATTCACCCCAATCCGTTTGCCAATCCAAAAGGCATTCTTACGAACCGATAATGGCCTTCGTTCGTGCTGCATGCGGTATAGTTTTGACTACGCTCGTCCAAAGGGATCTGGTAGTATCCACTATAGAGATCCACCGATATGAACACTTTTGCGCCGGTGAGTTTATTCAAGCACGTTTCAACGTCAGACATAGGAAACCTATCCTTCACAGTTTTTGCATTTAACAACCGGAAATCTACTGCCATTCGAAACTGTTTATTTTTTTGGGCACTAACACTACTCTACTATTGTAGGGAGACTCCGTCTCCTGGATAATTCCAGCCTCCAATAACTCATTGGTAATTTCTGCCAGTGCTGACTCCCTAGCGTACTCCATTCGTCTCGGCAAACACTGGTTCACTATCGTTCAGCTGAATTTTCATTTCCGTGTACTTAGCCTTCCCCATTTCTTTCAGATCCATTGCAAAACAGCCACGATATTTCTGGATCACTGACATTAACTTCCGAGTACTCTCTTCACTTCCCTTACTATTCACGAGCTCTCGATTGATTTCGTTGCTTCCCGACCAATCGATTTTGTTGATGTTGGCAATTTCATCCTCTGTCGAACTGCCAGAATCCACTCCGTTGACCATCTCTTCATCTCTTTCAAAATTGACTTCATTTCTTCTTTTCACCATCACTATGTTATCACGCCCAATAAAGTCCTTACCAATGATGACCGGGCAGTCTTGCGCCCATTCTGGCACGACCGCTAGCGAAATCTCCAACTGAACTTCATCCACCTGCATTTTAGTCGTCACCATTTCTGTAACTTTCACTTTATCTCCTTTTCCAAATCCTTGCAGCAGAAAATGACAGGAAGAAATTTTTCCAACTTGATGCTTGAACTTCTCCCAAATCGTAGAACGATCAGCTCCAGAATCGACATGAGCTTCAAACTTTTTTCCAGCCAATCTAACCGTTTTGTGGAATAAGCTCTTCCTATCCACCATTCGCATAAAACTGGTGCCACTAGCACCACCTTCCCTTTTCACGTCCCGTCTGGAGCTCATATCAGCCCTGGTAGTGAGTCACTTTTTAGTGACTTGGTCACTATTTTGAGTCTAGTCACTAAAAAGTCACTATTTGCATATAAAAGTCACTAAAGTCACTATTTTTCGGAAAATGGTCACTAAAGTCACTATTTTTGCATTGCCTATTGTAAAAAATTTCAAAATTAAAATCATTTGTACTTACTATTATTGTCAACCAAATCAAATGTGAATAGCAATATATTAAATTTGGGAAACATGCACCAATGAAGTTTCAAGTATGTTGTGAAAATCGAGAGGTTATTTCCGATTCATGTCAAATGATCTTTTTCTCCACAAATGGGATTTGTCAAAATGCGAAAGACTGACCTTGGGTATAGAGAACAGAATTGAGAATTATTGGAACCAGAACCACGTCTGGTAATAAGCGTTAATACCCTGGTAATAAGCGTTAAAGCCACCGGAAGAATCAGAGTAGTATACAGCGCGAGTTTTGTTTTCGTTTGCAGACTACGGGACTTAAGCTGGTTACGAAGTCCGTAATAATCCCTATTTGCCTTTTCACCTCGCGGGTCACATCATTATCGCACGTCACTAATGTTCCAAGATACACAAATTCTTCTACCACTTCAAATTTTTCACCATCCAGCACTATTTGGCTACCACCACCACTAATGAACCCACGTTGATTGCCAGCGACCATGTACTTCGTTTTGCTGGTATTGATCGTGAGTCCAATCCTCGCTGTCTCCCTCTTAAAAGGCGCAAAAGCCTCTTCCACGGCACGGCGATCAATTCCGAAAATATCGATATCGTCCGCAAATCTCAGGAGCATATGTGATTTTGTGATAATGGTACCGCTTCTTTGCACACCAGCTCTCCTAATCGCTCCCTCGAGCGCTATATTGAACAGTAGGTTCGAGAGTGCATCACCCTGCTTTAATCCATCTAAGGTAACAAATGACGTCGATATTTCATCCGCAACCCTTACACTTGATTTCGATCCGTCCAACGTTATACGAATCAGCCGTATCAGTTTCGCCGGAAAACCATGATCAAACATAATTTGCCATAATTCATTCCGTTTCACTGAATCGCACGCCGCCTTGAAATCAATAAACAGATGATGTGTCTGCAAATTGTACTCCCGAAATTTATCAAGGATTTGTCTCAGGGTAAACATTTGATCCGTCGTTGATCGCCCCTCACGAAAACCTGCTTGGTATTCGCCGACGAAGGACTCTTCAAGCGGTCTCAATCTGTTGAACAGAATACGGAACATAATTTTGTACGCCGAATTAAGGAGGGTTATTCCTCGGTAATTGGCGCACTCCAGTCTGTGCCCTTTCTTAAAGAGAGGGCAAATGAGGCCGTCTAACCAGCTAGCAGGCATTTCCTCGTCTCTTTTCTCGTCCATATTTTCGACATAATATGGCGCAGAACTTCATAAAGCTGCTCACTGCCATGTTTGAGAAGTTCAGCCGGGAGCTGATCCTTCCCCACAGCCTTATTGTTTTTCAGCTCTTTGACAGCTTTTTTAACCTCATCTAGTGTAGGTGACTCCACAGCTTGTCCATCGTCGCTAATATTTATTCTGTTCACCGATGCACCGTAACTTCCTCCATTCAACAAAGTCTCGAAGTGTTGCTTCCACCTGGCAGCCACTTCAGTTTTATCTGTCAGCAAATTCCCTTGTTGGTCGTTGCACATGACGGGAGATGGCGCTTACAGAAAGTACATTATGATTGTTAAATCCGTTTATGATAGTTAAATCCGCCTTTTTTATTGAAATTATTTCAGAAATATTAACAATTAAAAATAGACACCGAGGAAAATAAATTTGTCGGATTTTTTAAATCTAAAATAAAACAAAAACGAATTAGATTTGAATTTTTTTAACTCGGAATTAGGCCGTTACAAATATTTAATTAAAATCATGTCCTACTCGTCTCCGAAAAATCGAGGGGGGTATCATGAAAAAATAAATATTAAAAAGAAACAAAATAAAAAAAAGATTTGTTAAAGAATGTTCTGAAAATCGTCGAAATTATGCGAATTTTATTTTGAAGCCTCCTCAAAATATTATTTTTAGGCAATAAAATCCGAGGGGAGGGGAGACATAATTGTTTTTAATTTTTTCTAGCGGCCTTACCATTTTTTATTAACTTTGATACTAAAGTCTGCCATTTTGAAATTATAGTTTATTAAAAATTCTGGATTTCTAATAAAAGACCATGGTTTTATTGGATTTTCAAAATGTTCATCAGAATGCCACGTCGAGTTCAAAATCTCACCTCTCAAATTCAAATCTCAAATCAAACTATAGTTTAATAACAAATCAAAATGTATTTTTAAAGTTTTTTCATTATTTTAATTATGTACCTACTGTATATTTTTCAAACAAATGGTGCTAACAAAGATTTATAAGCTTTGTGAGTCCAAATGAACCGTTTGATTGAGAAACTTCATATGTAACATTTTTGGCCAAAAAGGAGATTTTTATATAAAAATTTCGTTTGTTTGAGAAACTACAAATGTGCACGCACTTTGAAGAGCAATTATGGAGTACTGCTTACAGTTTTCGCACTGGAAGTGCCCCAGGGAGTTGAGTTTTGCCTAAAGCTATTGATCTGTATCAACGAAGTCGAAAGATTCGATGCTAATTTGTTCAAGAACAGTTTTTTGTTGTGTTCTCAAAATTGTGCAAAATGGATAGATGCAGTTTCTCAAACAAATCATTCAAATAGTTCACCGACTAGGAATCAATTAAATTATTTTATATTATTCTATTATACAGAAAATTTAGCTCATATGGTCGGGGTTCTGCCAAAACGCACCAAGCGGCTTTTTGTCTGACTTGTGATATTTTGATCGTAATAGGAAAACGGAAATCATTTCATATCAATTAATCCACACATTTATAGTAGGATATCCTTAGTTATGAGGTAGAGGGATATCCAATACGATTTTTGATCAATCAAATCTGTTAAGCGAAAACTTAGGCAGAAAAATTGTTAATTTTTTGTTGGCGCTTGGTGCGATTTGGCAGAACCCCGGCTATATTAAACATCAAATTGTCGTGCTTCAGCCAAACCGCACCAAGCGGTTTTTTGACTGATTCATAATATTCTCTTCGTACAAACAAAATGGGAATAATTTCATATCAATTCATACGTTTAATTGTTGTAGGATATCCTCAGTTATGAGTCCGATACGATTTGCGGTCAAGTAAATCCACTAAACGAAAGCTTGGGAAGAAAAATGGAAAAAGGTTGGTTGACGCTTGGTGCGATTTGGAAGAACCTCGACCAAGTGTTGTTGTAATTATCAACATAATTTTGTGGCACAACTTGTAACTCACTACCCGTTTACGTGACGCCGAGTAGATACCTTCTCGTGGTGTGTTACTTAATATGAGGTACCATGGTCACATTGCTAGCTTCTGGCTGATCCAACGAATACTATCGTCAATATCCAACTCCTTGGTACTTATGAAAGTGTCGCAGTCACTGGCTTCTTGCTTCCATCCTCTCTTACAGTAAAGTTAAGCGTGGCCAGTAGCAGTAATCCTCATGCTTATGTTGCTTTTGCCTTTTATTGATTTCTGATAGCATTATATTATAGTTATAGATAAGGATTTTAAAATAATACATTAGTTTGCAATCTTCGAATTACAACCGTAACAATTCTAATGCAACTTGTAGCTATACACACTAACTTTTTCTTTCTTGAGCTCGGCAAAATCGGGCACCGCTGTAGCTCAGTAAATTTCAGAACTAAACTTCGGCATAAAATTTGGTTTATTACTGATTTTCGGCAAAACATTTACCGTATCTTAGCAACTAAAACGTCACTTTTACTGAGATCTCGGCAAAAATCATGTTTGCTGAAACTCGGCGGTGCCCACCTCGGGAAAATAAACAAAAAATGCTGAGATCTCGGCGAAAAAAATTAAGTGTGTATACCCAGCTTAAAACTTCATACAAAAGTCACTATTTGGTCACTTATGCTTCAATAGAAAGTCACTATTTGGTCACTTTTTCGTCATAGTTGGTCACTAAAGTCACTATTTTGAACGGTATTCATCGCTACCAGCCCTGTCATATTCACTTCACAGTCACGCTTCACATGCCCTTCTCTAGAGCATCACTTTGGGGCATTTTCTGGCTACATGTCGCGCCTCGTTGCATTGATAGCAGTTCACATCTTCCCCAACAGCCTTGGAAACTCTTGAATTAATACCTGTAGTACCCACAGTGCTCCTACGGCTCGGAGTCGGAGCCACTCAGCCACTGCCTCCACATTTCCTACCCAACGTAATTGCTCTAATAATTCTTGCACTGTTCCAGTTTTGCTTATTGCAAGTCCAGATTTTTGCAAAAACGATTTCAGCCCACTCATAATGTATGTCACCGTAACATCTTCCGTAAATCCACCTTTGCCATAGCCGCCATTTCGTATACATATTCTTCCATGGCCTCTCCTGTTTCCCATTTTCGGGCGGACATCAGATTATGATAATACACCGGATTCTTCTTTGTAGGAAAACCTTTCACAATTTCCGACTTGAAAGCAAGCCAAGTTTTCACCAAATGCTGACAGGTTTCAAGCCATAGCTTTGCACAACCGGCTAGATTCACTCGCGCACATTGCAATTTTAGTTCGTTCGACCAGCCGTAACAATTGCCGGTTTCCTCAATGGACTTTATCCATGCATCGGCCGACGCACATGTTGGGGAACTCGGATCAAACCCGGTGACATATTCACAAAGCTCATGTATATCTGGCAGACGAGAAATATTCGCAACGGTTGAAGTGCCACCCACAGCACAATTTAATTTCATGGATTCCAACTCTTGTTTCAAAGCCGCAATCTGGGCCTTTAATTCTGCTTCCATTTTGATGTCGTCCACACGATGCACTCAACCAGCACTGGTCTATTGTTCGATTTAAGCTGATACTGAGCACTTTACAATTGGTAGAAACGTTTCTCAATTGTATTCGACTGTCTTTCGCACAAAGGACAAACTGACCATCCAACTCAGCCAATACACGCGCCGGGTTAACGATTATCCCGCTTCTCTAATCTCGCATGCTCACCACGCGGATTATTTTACACCTCGAGTATATATAGAGATGAGTGACGTTTAGCGCTCGCACACTAATGTGCAATTCGTCATGTGTAAAAACATGTTTGTTTACCTTCTGCTCATAACCTCAAAAATGATCGGGTCATCACAATGATTTCAAAAGAGTCAAAAAATATATGGAAATATACTCATTTTTACCCAATCTTTGCTGAGTTGCACCATCTAGGAGTGTTTGTTTTCCTTTTATCGCCACTCACACATTCGGACGTGAGAATCTCAATACGATTGCTTTATTGTCGTTTATGTAACAGCATCTTGTACACTGTAGATCCGTGATACTTATCATGTCTACAGATTGTGAGACATATGTACCAACCGTAGGGATTTTCTGATTACGCTAGCAATAATCGAACGCGCTTACAGGTAGAATGCTAGATAGATACTGATATATTCTTTCCAAGCAATAGTGAGTATGGGGTATAGATTTAGTGGAGAGAATAAATGAGAGAAGCAGTCTAAAACTGCTATAAAGTTCACTAGGACCTGATGGTCAATTGTAACACTATTATCAGGTCGAAAATGGTTTGACCGAAAATGTAGTTTGGCCGAAAGCGACATACGGCCGACAGGAACATTCGGTCGAACTGGTAATTTGACCGAAACAGTTTTTTGTCCTAACAGGTTGTTTGACTGAAAATACCATTCACTCGAAAAAGTCGTTTGACCGAATAAGTCATTTGACCAAAAATGCAATTTGGTAAGTGGTCATTTAGGCAGGAAAAGCATTTTCGGCGAAAAGAGTCGTTTGGCTGAATTGATCATTTTGCCAGCAAGTCGAATAGGTTATTTAGGGCCGTTTTCTTCACCTTCGCTTAACTCTTAAGCGGTGCTTACCCATACGTTTAAACCTGGTTTAAGTACTAAGCGGAGGTGAAGAAATTGGCCCTTAGTAAAATAGGGTCATTTGGTAGAAAATGCTATTTGGCCAAAAGGGATGTTTTGCAGAAGGCCATTTTTGGGCCTAAAAGCTCTTTCTACCAAATGATCATTATTGCCAAACGGCATTTTCGGTCAAATGATCTATTCGGTATAAAGTTTTTTTTTCGGCCGGATGTGTCTTTGTCTATATGTCGCTTTCGGCTAAACTACATTTCCAGTCAAACAATTTACGACCTGATAACAGTTTCGGATGTACGTTCAGTTCGGCTTAATTGGATTTGGTTAGACGACTTTCGGTTCAAAGGCTAGTATCGACTTAAAAAGTTGAAAGGGTTACGAACTTTCGTTCAATAGTCGTTTGACAAAAAGGCAATTCGCCGTAAATGTCATTTGGCCAAACGGATGGACATTTTTGACCATAATATCCGTTCAGTAATTGACATTTGGCTGGGTGAAACGAAATTTTCGGGCAAATGGCCAATTCTGTCAAACGACCATTTCGGCCAAACGACATTTTTAGACTGATGACTAATTCGGCCAAACGACCATTTTGGTTTTTGTTGCAATCCAAAGATTTTTTTTTATCTACATTTTGAACAATCCGCGGAAATTCTGTTAAGAAAAACTTCTCAGAGTCTCCCGAAGATATTCTGAAGAATTTCCTGTTTTAACGTTTGCCATGACTAACTAATCGTCCTTATTATTCTATACTCAGAAAGCTAACGTTAAAATACATATTCTACCAGCCGTATTCTTCTACAATTAAGAAGAATATTATATATATTCCGTACATTTTCATGTAGAAATTTGAAACAATGTCTTGTGAAAATTCCGACGAGGAATTGCTGAGACTCCCAAAAAAAAAAAAAATCTTCGGGGATTCCAAAGAGCTTCTGTTGCGAGACGAGCCAGCCTTGGGCTGAAAGTCTCCCTAATAAAGATATAAAAAAAGCTTCTGTTGGTAATTCCAAAGAATTCTCGAAATGAAAATCCAAAAATAATTTCTAAATGAATATTTTGGAAAAACTTAAAGAGAACTTAAAGAGGAGAATGTAGATTGCTTAAAGGTCACTTCTTACGGAATCCAAGTTTCAAAGTGCAATTTTAGGGGCACACTACTCGATACGAAGGCAACGCACAACTGTCATTTTTATTTTTTCACGCATGCTGCGACGCAGCAAAGCTAAATCAACAAAAATGACAGTTGTGTGCCGCCTCCTATCGAGTGGTGTGCCCCCGAAAACACGAGCACTTTGAAACTTGGATTCCGTGAGGAGTATCCTTATCGAAATGGACTCGGTGCAAGTGCGACGAGCCAAGAGAACAGCCTTGTTACTCAAATGGCAAAGAGCGATAAATTCCGCAGTCAAAGGTCGTTTGACCCACAGGCTAATTCCGGATATATGTATCATGTTGGGTCAATAGAAAGCATGGTCAGACCAGCATGGTGTTGTCTGAACATGGTTGATTCAAGAAGTTTATGCATAGGTTCAGGTTCGCAGAATCTGCTGAGTTTCCGGAATGCGTAGGCAAGGTGGAATCGGCGGAACATGTGATGTTTGCATGCCTGCGATTCGATATTGAGCGAAACGACATGCTGCTTGTCAGCGACATGGATTTGACCCCGGACAACCTCATTGAGAGGATGTGCCGGGACAAGGATATTTGTAATGCGGTGAGCACAGCAGCTCAGCAGATTATGTCGGAGCCAGAGGCGACTCGTCCATAAGTTCTACCTGTTCATGGAACAGGTAACCATTTTTAAGTCAGAAGTAGGAAATTAATGTCTTGGGCCTTGGCAATTAATTGTTAGGGCAAATAATTTATTCAGTAAATTTTTTAAACAAAGTTTCACGTAATATTTCCAATGATTTTAACATCTAAGCATCTAAGAGACAAAATATTTCGTAGGCAGATCAAGTTAACGCCACATGCTTGACGTACAGTCAAATTGCAGCTAAGTGTTTCTCCGACACACCACACCCATCACATAGAAAGCTTTTGCCAGTCGTACGGTCCGTAATGAAGAACCAACAGCAGCGCTGCCAGAAGTCAAATTTAAAGTTTTGCGCCATGACAAATGTTTTGAAATAATTTCCTCCTTGGTATGCTCACTCGTTCTCCGCGCGCGGAGAACCAGCGTGAGCGTTGCCAGCTTTCTCCGTTTCCTCACATCATCCTCTTTCGCATGCGAAGCAAGCACGTTTAGATGCATGTTCTGCTATGCGCGCAGGAGTCAAACCCGTTCGACGCGCTGCGAGAACAATCAACGACGCGACGCACCTTTCACGCTAACTTTCACTTACTCAGTGACTGAGTAAAATTGTATTGCCCTCTCTTTTCTTCTCACGGAAATTTTACTCAGTTTCCGCCAAAAGCGGGACTACTCATAGCTATGAGTAATCCTGCTTTTGACGAAAACTGAGTAAAATTTCCGTGGGAAAAAAAGAGAGGGCAATACAATTTTACTCAGTCACTGAGTAAGTGAAAGTTAGAGTGTAGTGTCGGGCTGTGCTTTGCCGAAAGGCGCACCGCGCACGCTTTCGTTCATACTCCGATGACTGGAAACAGTTTGTTTTTCATTTTTCTCCTGATGAATATGCAATGCGTCAAGAACAATATTAAATTAATGTTATGGAAACTCATATGTGAATATGTACGTTATGTGGAAGATATTGATTTGAAAAATGTATTGGAGGTAACCACTTTTCCTTCGATGGGACTCGAACCCATGACCCTACAGTACGCTAGACTGGTGCTTTAACCAACTAAGCTACGAAGGACCTCCGTCGGCCTTCGCAACCTAGCGGCTACTGAACGAGCTCGAGATTCCCAAATTGGACGCATAGTCAAATCACTCGCAATCCATTTCTCAAGCCAATACTTCCACATGTGTATTGTACACGTCCACATTAGAGGAGCGTGAGTATTTAGAATGTCTGGCGGCTATACACTAGAATGGGGCGTCATGGTCATTTTTTCAAATCAATGGTTTTTCGAAGCCATTCTGGGTCCTGAACAACTGTGCAGAATTTGGCACCGATTGGTTGCTTCCTCGCTTTCCGCATCGCGTTTGAAGTTTGTATGGAAATTAGTATGGGAGAATGTATATTTTTGCATTTCTACTACTAGAGGTTTCAGTTCATCGTAAACCAAATGGCACATTGTGTTAAAGTATAACCCAAAGGATGCCGAAAAACTTTGCTGAAGAAGGCACGTTGCTGGAATGTCCACGAAAAAAGTTATAACACTTGGAACATTGAGTGTTCAAACCATATGCAAAAATCGTTTATTCTGCCAGCACTGCCGTACTATCCAGACCAATAATTTAACTGAGTGTTATTTCAAAATAATTAATCTTATAGGGCTTTAGAGCTAATGTAAGCTATCCGGAATTATTTTACAAAGAAAAAAATCCGACAAGAAGGGAGATGGGTTTTGCCCTTCGATAACCATAGGTTGTCCGGTAGTGCTGGCAGAAACGTTGATTTCTTGCATATGGTTTGAACAATCAATTTTCGAAACGTAATAACATTTTTTGTAGACCTTCCAGATACGTACCTTCTTCGACAAAGTCTTTCGGCATCTTCCAGACTATATGCTAACGTATTGAGTCACGTGATTGATGATAAATTGAAGCCGCTAAGAGCAAAAATGTAAAAAAGTACGTTTTCCCATACTAATCTCCATGTAAATTTAAAACGCGATGCGGCATGCGAGGTTGAAATCAATCGAGCCCATATTTTGCACAGTTGATTGGGGTCCCAAAACGATTCAGGAAAACCTTGATCTCACTTGATCGGACGAAGTTTGCGTTTTTCCATACAACTGCGCCCCACTCTACTATACACATTCTTCATCAGCAACGGTACTGATCAAGTGAGGTTGTGTAAGCATTTGCCAGTCGGTCGTCAAGCTCAGACCCGACCGCATTGCGTAGGCAAGAGCACGCAACTCAGGTTCAGTTCAATCAAAGTTAATTGCCTATTTCCGGGGATTAAACCACCCGACTTGGACGTTAATTTACAATGTTATGGAAACTCATATGTGAATATGTACGTTATGTGGAAGATATTGATACTGTAGGGTCATGGGTTCGAGTCCCATCGAAGGGAAAGTGGTTACCTTCAATACATTTTTCAAATCAATATCTTCCACATAACGTACATATTCACATATGAGTTTCCATAACATTGTAAATTAACGTCCAAGTCGGGTGGTTTAATCCCCGGAAATAGGCAATTAGCTTTGATTGAACTGATTAAATTAATGTTTGAGTTTTAAAAAGAGACATTAAATAATGCTTTTTACGAATACTCAAAATCAATCAACAGAAAAGGCATAGTTTTCACTAAATTTGAAAAATTAAAAATTGGAAAACATTTCAGCTTTTAAATCTGACTTATTGGTCGTCATAATCTGGGGTCGCATCAAACAATAATTGTATAATTATATACTAACTATGTACTATAATTATTATACTAATAATGGTTAATAACATTTCTTTCATAGTGAGAGTTTAAATATTAGCGGCGATATTAGTTAGTCAGAATATTAGTTATTGCCAACTGTTACCAAGTTAGATTTTATTCGATTTGCGAGTTTAAAATTTCAAATGCATCTAAAGCCTGTCCACGTTAAATTTCGGACACTTAGACAATACCCAATTGATTTTTAGCCATTTTATCAATTTTGACAAGAATGAAAACATGGTGAAAGCATCACGCAAAGCGGGGAGATTCAGCTGTCAAGTAAATTGATCTTCTGAGTGGTCTGCAAAATTTTTAAAAAATCACATAGAATGATGGGTGTCCGAAATTTAACGTGGACAGGCTTTAAATTTAAAACATTTTTGTAACAAATGAGATTAATAAGCTATTTATTGTTTTGGATTTACATTTAAATTGTTTTTTTTTTCGTTAAATTTTTCGTCAGCTTGATGAATTTTTTTTTTATCAGCATGGTAGAACACTGCCGTGAATCGCATATCGGTCCCATTTGCATTTTCGATGATTTTGAGTTAAGTTCAAAAAACGTTATAATGTGTATCGCTTTCCACTGTGGTATTAGAAAATTATATAGTTTGTTCCAAAAATATGTGAAAAAATACCAAGTCAGTTTGTCCCATTATAAAAGTAATCGCATATCAGTCCCATCATGATTATGACTGTAATAAAACAAACAAAGCATATATATTTCATGTGATAACATTATTGTATATAATTCAGATTTATGTAAATCGGTACATAATAACAAGATATCGAATGCATTTTCGGCATATTCAAATCGAATTGCAGCATAATCAACATAGATTTAATCTCCAATTGTAGGTAAGTCGATCCAAAATTGCTGCTTTTCTTCATCTATCATTGGTAATATTGTACCAAGTAAAGCAGATTTTCTTCCCTCGTCAATTCCTCGAGGCTTGCATTGTTTCTTTAAGAGATGTTCCAGGTCAAAATCGTCTGAAGAAATAATGTTTTCTTGCTTAGTTGTGAATATTTTACAGCTTTTCAAATCATCCCCATTCACAGAGTTGCTGTAATAAAATTCTAAGCTGCCTTTCTTAATGACCACCTGCCTAATGTTGTCAATATATGGGCGCGGGCTGAGCTTGTTTAGTACGTACTGAGAAACTGTAAAAGCGGCAGTGAAAAAATGCTCGGGAACCATATCCATCACCTCAACTTTTTGTTTTGCTCCCTGAACTACAGCTTTGAAATCTGAATATGTGATTGGCGGATGTCGTCGCATGGCACCTTCAACGGCAGCATGGAAGCTGTCTGCCGCCATGAATGTGTGCCCTGATTCGAAAAATTTTAGAACCAGTTCCTTCATTTGAATGTTTTTGGAATTCAGCAGAATGATTAAATGTAGGAAAAGGTTCCAATTCTTGTTTTGTGCCGCGCAGTTATCCAACCATAAGACAAGCTTATCTACTTTACTGAATTTCGTTACAACGCGGTGAAAGCACCCAAGCAGGTCTGCAGATGATCGGCCACGAATAGCCTCATTCCAGACACAAGCTACTACTGGTAATGCACGGGTGTACTTTCCTACCGGCGCAAACGTTTCATTGAACGCTATCAATCTTTGTGAGAATACAATAGTTTTAAGTCCTTCCATACGAGGTAGTTGGATAACCTAGGATCAAATGAGAAAATTAACTTACAAACTTATTCGTTATTTAAATATAACTATAAAACTTGCCTTTTGCAGGTCCACTGCTAATACCACATGTCCAGGTTTAATAGATTCCCCATCCTCACGGTACTCGGTCCGAGCTGCTTTGGCTAACCTGAGATGTTCAAAATACTTCTCACAAATGGAACATGAATCGATTCCGGCCATTTCAGCTGTATGCTTAGAAAGTTGCTGGTGCTGGATTGCTTCAATGCATGACTCGCACTCTTCGTGACCGAGCTTAACCATTCCAATATTCATGCTTTTCATTACGCGGCCGTAAAACTGATAGCTGATTCTAGAATTATTTGTTTCTTGATAATTTCGATGCATTTCCTTCTGAGTCAAATCCGACGGCAAGTACATTCTGTTCGGAGCATGCTCACGGCGATAATGAGAGATCGTTGGATGATACTTGTTGATGTGCTCCTTCACTGATTGACGCTTATCTGTACTGCGTACGTATTTTCCTCGTTTCGGAGCTTTTGGCGCTGTATTTTCTTCGTCTTCTCCATCATCAACCAATCGGTACACAATGTTTCTGTAATTATGAAAAATCGATTTATCCAGTTCCAGTATGATATAGTTGTAAAATAAAACTTACCCACAATGTTCATTGTAACCCAATGTGTTCAAAAACAATTTTCGGCAAACGGTCCACGATTCGTCACTTGCTGTCTTGCGAATACGGAATTTGTATGAATGATTCTTTTTGGGTTGGGTTTCGGTGTAACGATGGCAGCTGCGCCGTTCCACAGCTATGCGCTGAACTCTTTCTCGTACAAAGCTTTTCCGTCCCGTAGAATTGAGAGCCCAAAAAGCTTTGTTCATGTCTATTCGGTCATCCTTTGGGACCAACTTATCACACTCTTTGCGGCAACCACAATCCTCTAAAATAACGGTGTGAGCTAAGCGGCGTTTTGTCTCAACATCTGTTCTTCGAATTTCTTTTTGGTCCTTTTCTAGAGGTCTTTGTATGATCTCTCTCTGAGTCACCTTCATAAAAGCTGCCGTCCGAATCGTAGACCGCTGTCAGTGATGGTAAGCTCGAAGGGTTTTTATTTACAGTTATCCCAGCGAACGCATCCGACTCCTCCGATACCGTTGATGAGAACTTGACGCACGATTGTAAGCGTGTATATTTTTCCATTTCACGCTGCGAAAAGTACACATTTTTTTATAATTAGGATCGAATCCCAGGAATTCCTTGTCTGAACTTTCATTAACATATGCCATTCTTAGCATTTCTAGGCCAGACATTTTGTACGACACTGCTGAATAATTATCACTGCACACAGTATACGAAACTGAACAGAATACACTATAGTTTACGTTCCATCGACATTGCCTGCTTTGATGAAAACCAAGTACCGTTTACACTGTCTGATACTGATATGCGGTTACTTTGAAGGGTAACGAGTAGAGTAACTTCATATGAGTCCCATTGAATTTTTCTTACAAATGGTTGAACAAATTTTAATTTTAGTGAAGCAATAGTATCGAAAACATTACAATTAGCAATGCTACACAGAAGGATTGCAAATGCAATAGCATAAAAGGGTTACCCAAGAGGTTTATATTATTTTATTTAAAACGCTGTTTTCTCACTTCAATGCTTTTGCAAATGGGACTGATATGCGGTTCAGGGCAGAACAGGTGTAGCAAAAGTTCACGAGACGCCCCTGGTCGGAGCTGCAGCGATGGTGGCTAAACCAGCAGCTACTGTAGAGACCTGTGATGCTATGAACACCTTGTTCACAACATGTCTCGGGTGGCTGCGGAACCTTAGTATGTGAATACAGAGGAAATTGCGGTCCACGCGCGGTCTACAATAACGTACATGATTGCGCAATTAATGTATGCTCTTCTATTCTTTTCAGTGGCTGTTTCCATTCTCTTCCAATGCAGCTCACGTGAAAAATGTCTGGAGTACCTACGAACCAACATGGTCAATGAATCGCAACGGGCGGCGTTCCACACCTTGCTGGAATTCTACTACATCAATATCGGAGACATGGAACGTGCAGTCGAAGAAAGAGGCCATCGCATGCGGTTCAACTTTTTCTACGAGCTATGTAAACTGGATCCTTCTCTGAAAGCCAAAAAGGCGCTTCCATTCCACAGCATTTCGGATTTGACGAAAGAAATGAAAAGCAAAGTGTTGAGCGTGGAGCTGCTGCGTAAAATGAGCGAGAACTTCTCGTGGGACTATCAACAGGTGCTGGTGTCGCAGGTTATAACTGTGCTGGGTATGCAAGAACTGGAGTTTGAGGTGCAGCAGGATGCTTTTGGCAAGGAGGTGATCGCCATCAAAACAACCGTCGATGACATCTTGAAGCAATGCCAACCGTATATAAACGAAATAACGAATCACGTTTTATTGAGCACAAAGCTAACAAACTACCTGGAGCAAATCAATTTCTACTTCTACGAAATGTACCTCAGCGTATTGGAAATATTCTCTCAAATTAACATGATGCAAGAGGAGCTGATCGTTTGGGAGAGGACCCTGGCCTATCTGAAAGATGGACTGACTATGAAGCGGAACCATCGTGCCGGGCAGATAGAGTTGGACGCCTGGTTGAAACTTCAACCGGATGGGGGCATGCTTCCCAAGATTGCAAAATATCGTCTTCCATTTTTATTGCTCGTGCGCCATCCGCTGAAGAACCTACTGAAGGAAGAAATCACTATTGAAAATTACAAAAAGATTCTTCTGCTTGTACAAATGAAAGCGCCCCTGGAAAACATGGACTCGGTGGAATTGCAAGACTATTTCTGTAAATCGGCCGTGATTAATTCCATCTCCGAGTACAAAATACAGGCAGATGAATTAGCTCCATCCGCCGGATGGCATTTGCAGCCGGTTAACAACGCATTTCTACAATCGGTAAGTATTAAGACTTAGTGATGTACAATAGGGCAGTTCAAATTTCAAAAATGTTCGAAAATTCCAACTCCCATATGTCTATTGGCATCATTTTGATAATATAGGAGTCCTGGCAAAATTTCAGGCAATTCGGTGGTCATTTAGGGGTGGCGCGAAGTCAATTTATGTTTATATGGAAATTTGTATGGGAAAAACTTAAAATTTATTCAAGTCTCCCTACAACTGTCAAATCGTGATGAATTCAAATAAATATCCCCAACCTCCCTTTTTGGAATCTATATAAATGAGACCTCCTGATAACACATTAGTTATGAGTGGATCTAACGGTTCTACTGACAGTGTGAATATGAGATAAATGGCTAAAATGGTGTAATTAGCCTTAACGTAGCAGTGGAAATATAAATCAAAATTAATGAGTTAGGGGAAAGTGGGGTAAGATGGCCATATGGGGCAAGACAGCCAACGTTAATTATCCCTTAAGTTAGCATTATACTCATATTATTATTACAAGGGATGGTTCGCAATAATGTAAAAGGGCTATACAGCTGAAAAATGCACTTTGACAACTTCACTTGTTCTTGTAATATTGATTTGAAGATGGTTTAGTTGAAATTCGAGTTTTCTTATAATTTTCTAGTTACATAATTTAACAATTGAAGCCTAAATTACTCATTTTTCAGGACAAATTGATATTTATCGAAGCTTTTATATAACTATAGCCTATATACAATAATAATTTGAGGAGATTCACAGTAATCAGGTTCGATAGGATATAAATCTTTGGATATACGTCGGCCTGGGGCGGTATTGCCAACTGTATAGGAACAAGGTCATCTTCAGGATTAGGAGTCGCCAAACCCTCAAATGCATTTTAAAATTGATCAAAATAGTTTCTGTGTGAATCAGAGGTGATTTAAAACAAAGGATGTGGTTTTAACAGTAAAAATTAGTTTTAGGCAAATTTTGATATTGTCGTAGTGCCAGTTGTCAATAAATCAACAAGAAATACGACATTTTTAAACGAAGCATCATTCGAACATAATCCATAGAAGTGCAAGAAATGTGCACCCTATTCTAAATAAATTTAGCATACTTTTGATATAGTTTTTGGTTCATGCTCGTCTTTCCCCGAGGGGGTGGTCATATTGCCCCATATGGTAAATATAGGCATCATAAAAACACCTTTTTTAAAACAAGTTTATAAGATACTGATAGGTTATTAATCAGTGTTTATTGATACTTATGTCAAAGACGGGTCATCATAAAGGTGTTTCATGAACAAATCAGCAAAATTTGAAGGAGTGTCACTATTTTACAAGGGTTACCGCTTAGGATGGCCATCTTGCCCCACTTTCCCCTACCCACTGGTTGAGCTCGAATAGATCCCAAAAATGGAGGTTGGGGATGTTTATTTGAATTCATCACGATTTGACAGTTGTAGGGAGACTTGAATAAATTTTAAGTTTTTTCCATACAAATTTCCATATAAACATAAATTGACTTCGCGCCACCCCTAAATGACCACCGAATTGCCTAAAATTTTGCCAGGACTCCTATATTATCAAAATGATGCTAATAGACATATGGGAGTTGGAATTTTCGAACATTTTTGAAATTTGAACTGCCCTAATGTAGGTACAACCATTCCATCCAAAACTGATTTTCTTAGGAATGATGTTTGAAATATGTAACGCAAGAATTTTTAAATTTCACTGTTATGTTGTTTTCAAATCCGCTTGTTAGATTTAGATAAGATGGGATAAGTGGATGTAGTGTATACCTGCCTAAACGAAATCATTTTATGTTTCAGATCCTCCGGGTTGTGGATTGTGTGTCTGATCTCTCGTCTAAGCTCTTCATTCTGTACTATGTGACGAACAACGCACCGGAAGGGGCAGATCAAGTGGAGGCAGCCTATGAATGTTACAAATTCGCATGCCAGCATGAGGACGCCCTGGGAAGCAATGCGGATGCCAAGGATAAAATAGAGAAAATTATCCGCAAATATCCTATTTTCAAAACACAGCATCTACTGCTGCAGTACGGCATAAACGATGATAAGCTGTTCGCGTTGTTGAAGAACCCGCGCGAATTGATCAACGCTCTCTATAGCGAAACCATACAACGCAAGGTGGACATTAACAGTTTGGTCTGTGAGATTGCGAAACTGCATCAGCTGGACATCGACGCAATTCAGGTCAGTTTGATTCAGAAGTGGCTCTCTATCTTTGGTTCTTGTAACGATTCGGACGGAAACATGGAAGAAACCTTATACGAGGATCACAATATGTCGGTAGACGCGTCGGACATAGATGTATCGGCCGATGAGTACGTGGCGCGGGCTCATTACATCCTAAAGAGTTGGGACAAGGAAAAAAGTGTGCAGTTCCTGATAACGCAACTTTGTACAGGCGATTCCGGAGTCGACGCCAAGAAGCAGCTGCAAATTTACGACTGCTTCAGCAAACTGATCGATGATCGATGTAGTGTGTACGTCGATGCGTTCAATCCTAACCAATATATCGTGTTGAAGTGCATATACTTCTTGAAGTCGCTTGGGTTCAACAATTTGACTGTAAGCAAGTTTGAAGAAACGGAAAAAATGACGCTTCTCAAGCGTCTATGGCAATCGCATGCAACATCCCCCAAAGGCTTGGAGGTGATCGCCTACATTTGTCTTGGGTATGAGATCTTCGTGCCACAGATCTGGAACGGTGTGCTGAAGCAAATGGCTCGAACTAATATGATAAGCCATCTTACCATGCTGTTGGATATCATATCGGCACGAGAGCAGCTAACCAATTTGGAAGGGTTCCGAATGGCATGGGAAGCTATAATCAAAGCACCTTTCCGGAATGCCAGCCGAGTTCACTCATTCGACGAAGACGCCACGCTGGCCAAGTCGCTGATTTTGCTGCAAAAGTGTCCGATATCTTCTGCGCTGAATTTGCTGGAGATTGCCGAGGTTTGCATCAATGCTAATCGTGTCAACATGGCGGCGGTTTTGATTCCTTATGCAAATGAGGACCAAAAAGTACCGCTGAAAAAGGTAAAATTACTCAAATATTCGTAATATTAAGTAGTTTTCTATAGTCTTGTATGTTTTTCAGCTTATTTCCAATAACATGGAGATCACATTGCGACAACAAATTCTGGAGCTGGAAGAATATGGTGTGGCATCCGTTATAACCAAAGCCGTATGCAGTGAACTTAATTTGAACAAGTGATCTGGCGATCTGGTTTATTGCCCTATCAAGTCGTGTTTGAATCTGATGCCAATAAGAAGATATTTTATCAGTCTAAGAGTCTTAGAGTTTAAGTTTCAGTTAACATAAGAAATTTTATCATGCGTAGACAATCCAAACTTTTTCATGCATGAGGAAAGAAATCCTTGCATTTCATCTGCATTCTCAAAGGCTTATAAGTTACTCTAAGTGTTAAAAGGTAATAGTAAAGAAGAATAATGACTGGTCTTTTTTTACGTTTATCTATATGATTATCACTTTTTTATTATTCCAGGTGCGATTACAAAACTTTGACACTACGAGGTAAGTGCGCCATTCAAGAATAATGTATCTACTGTATAGATTTCTAATTCTGCTATCTTCATGATGCTTTAAGACCACTTTCTTAACACTATTTCTCTTGCATATAATCCAGACTACATAGGCATGACTTTTGGAAAGTTTGAATGCAAGAATGGACTTTTTTTTGGGTGGAAATGCTTATCTAATCTTCAGGTCAAATGCATCATATAGGTCACATACTCCTGTATATACACGATTGTGAAGGCGAAGTGGAGGAGGCGAAGGCGCCATTGGCCAAGAAGGGAAGTGCCCATAGAGGAAAGGGCACACCTTCCAATGGTCATAGCAGGAAGGACAGAGGTGAAGCAATTATCGTCTAGGCTTATGCTAAGAGCTATGCTGACGTTATGAAGGCTTTGCTGGGCGATAAAAAGCTCACTTGCCTAGAGGATGATGTCAACTTCATCCGTAGAAAGCAGAAGGGCGAGATGATCCTCGTCCTGAGGCGAGATGCTGCGCGGAAGAGTTACGCGTATAAAAAGTTGACAGAAGAGGTACTGGGTGATGCGGTTAAGATGAGAGCCCGCATCTCCAATGCCGAGGCCGGGACGAAATTACCGATGCCGGTAAACTGATAGCTGCACTGAGAAAGCAGTGTGGCGTTGAAATCCAGGATACCGTGGTCCGGTTGCGGAAAGGTTATGCTGGAACGCAGGTTACCTCATTCCAGGTACCTCTGGCTGACGCCAAGAAGGTACTGGATAAGGCCAAGCGAAAGTCGGTTGGTCGGTATGCTCAGTCAGCGCAAACCAACAACCTTAGGCCTGCTTCAAGTGCTTCGAAAATGGACATAAGTTATATGCCTGCACAAGTCCTGATCGGAGTTGGCTTTGCCGGAGGTGTAGAGCTGAAGGTCACAAGGCTCACACTTACCATTCCGCACCGAGGTGTTTGATCTGTGGTCCTGGCACAGACAACAAACACCCATCCGGTGGGCAAGCCTGTCCGGCCTCCAGACGGGCTCGGTCATGCAAATAACTCAGCTTAATCTCAACCACTGCGAGGCAGTGCAAGCGCTACATAAGTCGGTGCACGAGAGTGAGACTGATGCCTTGCTCAAAGGGCTTGACGATCCTTCTCCAGGCCATCTGCGAGTTGTGGCGCCTGCCTAGGATGTGGTGGGGTTTGACAGTGGGCCCTGCTAAACCTCTATAAAAAGCTGCATGAATCCGCAAGTAGGCTTCGCCAAAGCGACCGTGTGTCGCTCAAAGCGCACAAGCCCAAGTCCTGGTGTTAGGTGGGACGCTAAACAGCCCTGACACGACGGCCCTCCGACGAGACAGGAGGTTTGCGCAGGCCCAATAAGCGGCCTTTAAAAACAACTATCACGAACGACATAGAAGATAATACGACTCGATACAATCGGCAACGACCTAGGCGACGAAAAAAGGATCACGATTGGAAGCTTGGAACATGGAACTGCAAGTCGCTAGACTTCGCAGGTTGCGACAGGATAATCTACGATGAATTACATCCCCGCAACTTCGATGTCGTAGCGCTGCAGGAAATCTGCTGGACAGGACAGAAAGTGTGGAAAAGCGGGCATCGAGCGGCTACCTTCTACCAAAGCTGTGGCACCACCAACGAGCTGGGAACCGGCTTCATAGTGCTGGGAAAGATGCGCCAACGCGTGATTGGGTGGCAGCCAATCAACGCAAGGATGTACAAGCTGAGGATAAAAGGCCGTTTCTTCAACTATAGCATCATCAACGTGCACTGCCTACAAGAAAGAAGCGTTCTATGCGCAGCTGCAGCAGACATACGATGGATGCCCACTGCGGGACGTCAAAATCGTCATCGGTGACATGAACGCTCAGGTAGGAAGGGAGGAAATGTATAGACCGGTCATCGGACCGGATAGTCTGCATACCGTATCGAACGACAACGGCCAACGATGCATAAACTTTGCAGCCTCCCGCGGAATGGTAGTCCGAAGCACTTTCTTCCCCCGCAAGAATATCCACAAGGCCACATGGAAATCACCTAATCAAGTAACGGAAAACCAAATCGACCACGTTCTAATCGACGGTAAATTCTTCTCCGACATCACGAACGTACGCACTTACCGCAGTGCGAATATTGAATCCGACCACTACCTCGTTGCAGTATGTCTGCGCTCAAAACTCTCGACGGTGATCAACACGCGTCGGAGTCGTCCGCCGCGGCTGCTAGACGGTAGACTAGCCCAAGACTACGCGCAGCAGCTGGAAGTGGCACTCCCAACGGAAGAGCAGCTAGGCGCAGCATCTCTTGAAGATGGCTGGAGAGATATTCGATCCGCCATTGGAAGCACCGCAACCGCTGCACTAGGAACGGTGGCTCCGGATCAGAGAAACGACTGGTATGGCGGCGAATGTGAGCAGTTAGTTGAGGAGAAGAATGCAGCATGGGCGAGATTGCTGCAACACCGCACGAGGGCGAACGAGGCACGATACAAACGGGCGCGGAACAGACAAAACTCGATTTTCCGGAGGAAAAAGCGCCAGCAGGAAGATCGAGACCGTGAAGAGACGGAGGAACTGTACCGCGCTAATAACGCACGAAAGTTCTATGAGAAATTGAACCGTTCACGTAAGGGCCATGTGCCACAGCCCGATATGTGTAAGGACATAAACGGGAACCTTCTTACAAACGAGCGTGAGGTGATCCAAAGGTGGCGGCAGCACTACGAAGAGCACCTGAATGGCGATATGGCAGACAACGGTGGCGGTATGGTAATGAACCTAGGAGCACGCGCGCAGGACATGCGACTTCCGGCTCCGAATCTCCAGGAAATCCAGGAGGAGATCGGCCGGCTGAAAAACAACAAAGCCCCTGGAGTTGACCAACTACCAGGAGAGCTGTTTAAACACGGTGGTGAAGCACTGGCTAGAGCGCTGCACTGGGTGATTACCAAGATTTGGGAGGATGAGGTTCTGCCGCAGGAGTGGATGGAAGGTGTCGTGTGTCCCATCTACAAAAAGGGCGATAAGCTGGATTGTAGCAACACCCGTGCAATCACATTGCTGAACACCGCCTACAAGGTACTCTCCCAAATTTTATGCCGTCGACTAGCACCAACTGCAAGGGAGTTCGTGGGGCAGTACCAGGCGGGTTTTATGAGCGAACGCTCCACCACGGACCAGGTGTTCGCCATTCGCCAAGTACTGCAGAAATGCCGCGAATACAACGTGCCCACACATTATCTATTCATTGACTTCAAAGCCACGTATGATACAATCGAGCGGGACCAGCTATGGCAGCTAATGCACGAACACGGTTTTCCGGATAAACTGACACGGTTGATCAAAGCGACGATGGATCGGGTGATGTGCGTAGTTCGAGTTTCAGGGGCATTCTCGATCCCCTTCGAAACCCGCAGAGGGTTACGGCAAGGTGATGGTCTATCGTGTCTGCTATTCAACATCGCTTTGGAAGAGGTAATACGAAGGGCAGGGATTTAAACGAGTGGTACAATTTTCAATAAGTCCGTCCAGCTATTTGGCTTCGCCGACGACATAGATATTATGGCACGTAACTTTGAGAAGATGGAGGAAGCCTACATCAGACTGAAGAGGGAAGCTAAGCGGATCGGACTAGTCATCAACACGTCGAAGACGAAGTACATGATAGGAAGAGGTTCAAGAGAAGACAATGTGAGCCACCCACCGCGAGTTTGCATCGGTGGTGAAGAAATCGTGGTGGTAGAAGAATTTGTGTACTTGGGCTCACTGGTGACTGCCGAAAATGACACCAGCAGAGAAATTCGGAGACGCATAGTGGCTGGAAATCGTACGTACTTTGGACTCCGCAAGACGCTCCGATCGAATAGAGTTCGCCGCCGTACCAAACTGACAATCTACAAAACGTTCATTAGACCGGTAGTCCTCTACGGACACGAGACCTGGACGATGCTCGTGGAGGACCAACGCGCACTTGGAGTTTTCGAAAGGAAAGTGCTGCGTACCATCTATGGTGGGGTGCAGATGGCGGACGGTACGTGGAGGAGGCGAATGAACCACGAGTTGCATCAGCTGTTGGGAGAACCATCCATCGTTCACACCGCGAAAATCGGACGACTGCGGTGGGCCGGGCACGTAGCCAGAATGTCGGACAGTAACCCGGGGAAAATGGTTCTCGACAACGATCCGACGGGCACAAGAAGGCGAGGTGCGCAGCGGGCAAGGTGGATCGATCAGGTGGAAGATGACTTGCGGACCCTCCGTAGACTGCGTGGTTGGCGACGTGTAGCCATGGATCGAGCCTCTTATATACCGTACAGGCCACTTCGGCCTTAGTCTGAATAAATAATAATAATAAATAAAGTGTTACGGCGTTCTCTTAGCGGCTCCAGATCGATAAGCCGACAGCGGCTTTCATAACTTGGCAGGCGTACTGGATCTCTCCACGGTAGTCTACGCAGAGCAAATCGTAGGAAGCGTCGTTGCACGGACTCAATTCGTTCGGCACCGTTCGTATAATTGGGATTCCAAACGGCGGAGTAATACTCCAGTATTGACCGCACCAGTGAGCAATACAAAGACTTTAGACAGTAAATGTCAGAAAATTCTTTAGCCATCCGAAAGATAAAGCCCAGGGTTTTGGAAGCCTTATCTACAACGTATGAAATATGCATTTTGTACGTCAGCTGGGAATCCAAAATTACGCCCAAGTCTTTGACATGACTCAGACGTTCTATGCTGTAATTCAAAAGCGTGTAGTCGAATCTAACGGGATTTTTAATCCGAGAAAAAGTTATCATCGAGCATTTTGCCGGATTGACTATCATACGGTTGACGTTGCACCAATTGGCAAAGGATTCTAACTGACGTTGAAGGAAATAGCAATCGTCAATGGATTAGATTTGCAAGAACATTTTCAGGTCATCAGCATACGATAGGCGGGGAACTTCGAGTACAAAATTCACGTCATTGAAATATAGTAGGAAGACTAACGGACCCAAATGACTTCCTTGGAGTATTCCCGATGTAGCCACGAAGGAATCAGATCTGCAGTCGCCGATAGCAACCGTTAGTTGGCGGCCGGATAGATATGATCGGAACCATTCCAATAGAGTGCCATTTACTCCTAACTTGTCTAATTTGGCGATAGCGATGCAGTGGTTTAACTTCTCAAAAGCAGCTGACAGATCTGTGTAGATGATATCTGTTTGAGCTCTTTTCGTCATGCTGTTCGTGATGAAAGATGTAAGGCACAATGAATTAGTACTAGTGGAGCGACCGGCTATGAATAAATGCTGAGTTTCAGACAGATACTGCTTGCTGTGGGAAAGCAGAGGATCCATCACAACGAATTCGAACAGTTTTGATATTGCACTCATCGAAGTTATTCCTCGATAATTGTCCACGTCACGTTTGTTCCCTTTCTTGTGCACAGGAAACATTTGTGCAATCTTCCAACATGAAGGAAAGATGCCACTGGATAAGGAAAGCCGAAACAGGAGGAGTAACGGATACTGCAAACTGAAAATGTGTCTTTTCAAGAAATTGGACGGAATACCATCGGGACCAGGTTTGATCGATGACTTTAGTTTTGATGCAGCAGAGGAGATCATCTCTTCGCTGATGTCGATAACACCTAGTACATGGCCATATGGGGGAACATTGTCTGCTACGTGATGTACTTCGTTGTCGGTAAGCTGTTCATCGGTAAAAACGTCAGCAAACTTTAGCGAAAACTGTCTGCAGATCTCCTGCAGTGATGATACAGTTTCGCCCTGAAATGTCATAGAGGAAGGGAGGCCAGATTCCCCGCGTTGTTTGTTGACATGATTCCAAAACAGTTAGGATGCGTTTTGAGATTGGTTTGGATCTTACTTTGATATCGGGAATAGCATATACGACTGACCCGTTTATAGGCGTTGTTGAGTCTGACGTAGTGATCCTTTAAAGAAAACATGCGGTATTTAGTGTATTTCCTTAAGGCGCCTCTCTTGGCAGTTTTAAGTTCTCTTAATTCCCGAGTGTACCAGGACGGATGAGAGCTATTCTTGTGTACTTTTTTGGGATCATGTCGGTCAATAACGTATGCCAAGATATGCGAGAAAGTCAACGCAGCATTTTCGACATTATCGGCAAGTATAGCGTCCCAAGGCATACCAGATAGTACGTCGACAATGCTTTGATGATCGGCCTTCTGAAAGTTGTATGATACGGAAGCGGGAAATACATTGAACTCGTTGGCCAGGCTCACCGGAATTCGGACAACTAAAGGAGGGTGATGAGGGACGAGCTTAACCATAGGAGCTGGAGCTACGGCGATGAACGGGCAACATCTTGCTTGCTCACAAAACATAAGTCCAAGTAACGTTGATTCGTCCTCATTCGCTACATGATTGATTTGAGATAGCATCGCCGTGCTGTAGTCATCGAGAAGGTGCAAAGCACCCGAGTGAAATACTGACCGATGTCCATCGGGATAGAGAAAACCATTGTGAGACGGTCTCCACAACACCTGTTATGCCTCAAGTATTCTGCATATAAGTTTTTGGTATTTTACCTCTTATGCAAGGCTAGTTCATATCAATTTCTGTTATCTAGGTCGTCGCTCCTGCTCGGACTCGAGTGCAATGTTGAACAATAAATTGGAAAGTGTATCACCCTGCTTCAATTCGTCTAAGGTCACAAATGAGGTTGACACTTCGTCTGCAATCCGAATACTTGATGTCGAGCCATCCAGCGTTGCACGTATCAATCTAATCAGTTTCGCCGGAAAACCATGTTCGGATTCGGACATTATCTGTCACAGCGCATTTATTTTCACCGAATCGTAAGCTGCTTTGAAATCAATGAGCAGATGGTGAGTCTGCAAGTTGTACTCCCGGAATTTATCAAGAATCATCCGCAGGCTAAACATCTGATCCGTCGGTGATCGGCCCTCACGAAAACCTGCTTGGTATTCGCCGACGAAGACTCCTCAAGCGGTCTCAGTCTGTTAAACAGGATACGCGACAGGATTTTGTACGCCGAGTTCAGAAGGGCGATCCCTCTGCAATTGGCACACTCTAGTCTGTGCCCTTTCTTATAGATTGGGCATATGAGGCCATCCAACCAGCCGGCAGGCAGTTCTTCATTCTCCCATATTTTCTGGATAATGTGGTGGATTGATTGATGCAGCTGCTCACTTTCGTGTTTAAGAAGCTCGACCGGGATCTCGTCCTTTCCCATCAGCTATACTGTTTTTTAAGCTCGTTTAAAACCTTCTTTACCTCCTCCAGCGTTGGTGGTTCCACAGTTTGACCGTCGCCGACTATGTCCATCCTGCTCCTTAATATACCTTCATTTTCACCGTTCAACAAATCTTCGAAGTGCTACTTCCACCTGGGGGCCACCATAGTCTTGTCTGTCAGTAAATTCACCTCTCGGTCATTGCACATGGCGGGCACTAACGCAGTCTTATGCCGCGCGCCATTGACAGTTGCGTAAAACCTCCGCATATCGTTTCTATCCATGTTCTCCTGCACTTCAGCTATCACACTCTCTTCGTGTTGCCTTTATTCTGCGGTGGATTTGTTTCTCTTCTGCCCTTACTGCACTGTACCGCTCTCTGTTGGAACTGGCACTCCTCATTAAACCAACCATTTCATTGGCGTCGCTGTGCAGTTTCTAACACTTCCTGCGCTGTTCTAGTCACAGCTTCGTGGGTACTTTTCCACAATCTGTTGACGTCGCCAGATCCGGTGGCATCTCCTATCCGCTCGTCCAGCTTCTGGTGGTACTGCTCAGCAACTCTGTCAACTGACAAGCGTTGGATATTGAAACGCATCGTTCTGTTCTTTCGTGAATTCGTGACGCTGGAAAGTCGCGCCCGAATTTTTGCAACTACAGACAAGGTAGTGATCCGAGTCAATGTGAAGGACATTACATCTATAACATCCGAGAAATGTCGGCCGTCGACCAGCACGTGGTCTATCTGTGAACAAGTGTCTTCGCTCGGATGTTGCTAGGTGTGTTTGCGAATATCGCTACCATTATGGTTGGTAGCGGAATGAAGGCTTTCCGTACCAATAACAGGGCGAAAAAAAACTTTCTCTTCCGATCTGCGCATTGGCATCCCCGATGACAATCTTTACATCGTATATTGGGCACACATAAGAATAACCAAACCTATCACAAAAAAATCGAGAAAATTGTCAACCCGATTATTTTCTAGACCAGATGGTCTTGATTTGTAGCCACACATCTTACTGCACGGCTAAGGATGGCCCCCAATCAACTTTGTTTTCAGCCGTTTAGAATGATGCTTCCGACCATCGACCACTCCAAGAACTGACTCAATGAGGTCCAGCAGTGCCTTCAAACTATCGTCCTTCCGTAAATGAAATTAAGAAATGTTCTTTTGCTTGCCCAACTCTACGACCAAACCATTACTGAACGAAACTACGCAGAGAACTCTCAGTTTATGAAGCGGACAAGCTAATGATTCCCGGTTCGCTCTGTTGACATAATTTTTCACATCTAGGGTGACCATACGCAATATGAAGCGACGTAGTGTAGGCCTACTTGTAATTCGATATTTTCGTTCACAAAATACAATAGTTTAGAACAATGAATTGAATCAAAAGATTTATTTTCATATATATTAAATACAACGTAATTGGTAAATGGTTTTACGTTCACTATATTATCCATATATGTATTATCATTTAACGGACTGCGATTGAAGCAAATCCACAACAAGTTTCCTCCTTAGTAACAACAGCCAAGCCGTTTTTTACGCGAAAGGGAACTGGTACAAACAATTTATCATGCCAAAATCACGTACACGTTTCTCCAATTATTGATATAAATTATGCTTTTGCTTAATAACTTTCAAAAATTTAACAATCTTTTACAAAAAAACAGAAAAATCAGTACGAAAATATTGTAATATATGAATTTGCATTCTTTCTTCTTTTTTCTCTTTTCGAAGTCGCTACTTTTTCATATCAGGCACCACAACTATTCTTGTTGACAGAAACAATTACATGGAAAGCGAATTATCAAGAATCATTTTAAAAAAATCAATAAAGTTTAAAACCGTGATCGGTGACTCTTTGCATGCCTAAGTGATACCGTGTCCGATGCCTTATTTTCATCCAGCAAAACTACTTCCGCTGCGCTGGCGGAACATACATTGGCCGTTGCTCTCGAAATTTTGAAGGCCTTTGCTGCTGTTGGTGCGTCAGAGCGTGATGGTGGTATTGACTGGGCTTATAACCATGCGTATAATGTTGTCCAGAATGGCTATCGATTCCTTGACCAGGATAGGCCCCGGAAGGTGGATGCGGATGAGGCAATAATGGAGCACCAGGTAGATGATGGCCAGCCGTCGGATGGAAACCCATGGTCGCCGGGGGTGGATGACCATGTGGCGGAACATGTGTAGGCGTTGTCGTCGTGGTCTGGACCAAAGGGATGCAGTCCGTTTTGAGAACCTCTTCGTAGTTGCCGTATTCGAGGAAACATACCACAAATGTATTCTCGGAGATTGCAGTGATTTCGGCATTGTAGAACTGTAATTGTATAAAAAGACAATTCCTTAGAACAAAACGATGAAAAAGCGATATTAAAAGAAAAACTTACATTGCCATCTTCCCAATACTTTGCGAGGCAGCGATCCCCAATTTTCCAGTTAGGCAGACCCGAAGTCGCAGTTGATTGCAGATTGGGATGAACTGAAGGAATTGATCCGGTAGGCGTGGCAGCTAATACTTGCGGCACTACAGCTGTCGCTGGTCCAATTGCAACACCAGGTATGGGACCGGACACTCCAGGACCCGGTGCACCTGTCGATTGTTGATTTGCCATGTGTGCTGGATCGAATTGTTGACTCTTGAGCACATTCAACGCAAATTCGTTAGTCTGTTTGTTCTGGAATCCCATAATCTGGTACGGATTATAGTTGAATCCATTCGGCAGTTGGATAAAGTTCTTTGGTACCACTGGAGTCGTTGAAGCAGATGAAGCTGGCGGTGGAGCAGCTGAAGCTGGTAAACTTCCCATGGGACCCTGCTGTGACTTTGGAGTGTGACTAATTGTTTGGTGATTGTTGTTGGCAAAAGGTTTGCTGCTAATGTGCATATTCGCCGTTGCCTCTGTTAATTGAGCTATAGCATTAGTTTTCCCGGTTGGTGTGGTAGCCAGCTGTTTATTACCAGAGGCGAATGGCGGCACGGTGGATTCAGCAGCACCGGTTACCAGTGCTGGTTGACCTTTTGCTTGCTGTGGCGGTGGTTTCTTTCCTTGAGTCGAGTTAGAATTTATCTGCAAACCAGTATATTTCTGGCTTTCCTCCTTCCCGTATCGAGATCCTTTCTGATTCTGAAATAGAAGTAATATGTAATAAATCTGTCAGCAACAATGTAATAATTTAAACTAAAAAAATCGCATCCATTTTTGCTAATCATCTTATGATTATTATTAAATAAGCTAGCATACTCCAACAGAAACAATTTACTAATAGAGCGCTCTCTTACTAGACTACTTTTAAAAGGGCGCTCTGGGATGTATTGTAAAAAAGAATAACTGCATGCGCTTTTCACGTAAGCGATGTTCTAATGAACAGTCAGTTGTAGGGCTGTGACGATGTAGCATTTATCGATAATATCGATATCGGATAAATAAAATATCGATATCGTTTCGATATCGAGTTTTGGATATCGATATCGGGTCCGATATCCGATAATTAATACAAAGCTCAGAATTAATATGTTTTCTAACATTTTGATCTTACATAGCAAAAATGTGCTATGCAACAAATAATCAACAATTCCATGATGTAATTTGAGCTACTCAACGTTACTAGCCACAACGCTACTAGCCACACTATCAACATTGTGCAAACAAAAGTAATATTTATGCTTTCAGAATCATGGCTGGTACGTATTTCGATTAACATGCGCCCTAACTATCGTACAACTGCAACTTGAGGCAGAAATTTCAAAGCGGCTTGAAAAGAAATTATTCCCCTTTTCAATATGGAAAAAATATTGCTATTCATAGATCACTTGTATTAACAAATATCGACACACATTATATAATTTTCTGAGAACTTTTTTTTCAGAATAACGATGTATAGGGGAAAGTGGGGTAAGATGGTGCAAGACAGCCAACGTTAATTATGCCTTAAGTGAGCATTATATTCACATTATTATTACAAGGGATGGTTCACAATAATGTAAAAGGGCTATACAACTGAAAAATGCACTTTGACAACCTCACTTGTTCTTGTAATATCGATTTGAATATGGTTTAGTTGAAATTCGAATGTTCTTATAATTTTCTAGTTACATAATTTAACAATTGAAGCATAAATTACTCATTTTTCAGGACAAATTGATATTTACCGGAGCTTTTATATAACTATAGCCTATATACAATAATAATTTGAGGAGATTAACAGTAATTAGGTTCGATAGGATATAAATCTGGATATACGTCGGCTTGGGGCGGTATTGCCAACTGTATAGGAGCAAGGTCATCTTCAGGATTAAGAGTCGCCTAACCCTTAAATGCATTTAAAAAATGATCAAAATGCGTGAATCAGAGATGATTTAAAACAAAGGATATGGTTTTAACAGTAGAAATTAGTTTTAGGCAAATTCTGATATTGTCATAGTGCCAGTTGTTAAGAAATCAACATGAAAAACGACATTTTTAAACGAAGCATCATTTGAACATAATCCACAGAAGTGCAAGAAATGTGTCCCCTATTCTAAATAAATTTAGCACACTTTTGATATAGTTTTGGTCCATGCTCGTCTTGCCCCGTGAGGGTGGTCATATTGCCCCATATGGTAAATATAGGCATTATTAAAGCAGCTTTTTTAAAACCAGTTTATAAGATACTGAAACGTTATTAATCAGTTATTGATACTTATGTCAAAGACGGAACATCATAAAGGTGTTTCACGGACAAATCAGCAGAATTTGAAGGAGTGTCACTATTTTACAAGAGTTACCGCTTAGCATGGCCATCTTGCCCCACTTTCCCCTAACAGGGCATTGCTGTAAATCTAATTTCATATATATTCGGTACAGGCCTTTAACATCTTTACTCAAGAATAGTTTGCAGTACGATAACACATCTTATTGAGGCATGTTTATAATAACGAATAGATGTCCCAAGGGACTATCCCAGCTCAAAAATAAGGCTAATGCCCGCAGAAAGCGATCTATACACACCTTCAAAATCTGAACTCGAAGATAGTTGGGTCCCCATCGACCAAAATTCATGGAAGGTTTGGATGCTCTAGAATGTTTTTTTTTTCAAGTGCATCTACTTTTTCAAAGTTTGTTCCACTTTTAGTACACCGGCATAACCAAAATTTTTATTGAAATGAGATGTAGAAAAAATCCGGATTGAATCGGTTAAAGCAGTGTACTGTTGGATTGTAAAGCGTTTGACAAAATTGTTTAAATGAATTTGGCTCCTATTAGCTTTTTCAAACTGCGAGCTATACCACTTGATAAAATGTATTATGATAAAGAGTAGATAAAAAGAAAACGTCATATACTTCATTCCCAGTAAAAAATAACTTTTTGAACTGTGAGATACTTTTTATCAAATGACAAGCTTTTAAATCCTTGTATTGGGACTTAGAAGAAGTTTAGTTTAGTTCAGAAGTCGGTGAAAAAGGTTTATATCAAATTAGTCGATTAACATGTTTTAACACTGCTTGTGACAGAAAAGTTTACAGTCATCATCAAATAAAGTCATATCGGCGATATTATCGAGTCAATTATCGACGATATCGGATTTTGAAATATCGGTTATCGTATCGATAATTTCAACCCGATATCAGTTGTGAATCCATGATTACCCCGAGATGCTTCTCGTGATTTACACGCTCGATTGATGTTCCTCGTAATTCATAGTTGAACATATTCGACACTTTCTTTCGAGAAAAAATAATAGCGGAGCACTTTGTCAATAAACACCAATTGGTAACGGCTTCGAGTTACATCGAGTTAGTTAGCATTGAAATAGAAAGGGAAATCAACAGTCCCAAATGACTGCTCTGCGGAATGTCGGAGGTTGCATTAAAACTGGGAGAATAACAGTCTTATAAAGCAACCGTAAGTTGCCGATCCGTAAGACAGAAACGGAACCAGCTAAGGAGATCGCCATTAATTCCAATTCTCTCAAGCATAGCGTTGCAATTTCATGATTCAACTTATCGAAAGCAACAGAAAGATCGGTGTAAATAACATCGATAACATAAAAAGTTAGGCACAGCAGATTTGTCGAAGCTAACACTCGAAAGTTCTATGAGAAGTTGAACCGTTCACGTAAGGGCCACGTGCCACAGCCTGATATGTGTAAGGACATAAACGGGAACCTTCTTACGAACGAGCGTGAGGTGATCCAAAGGTGGCGGCAGCACTACGAAGAACATTTGAATGGCGATGTGGCAGACGAAGATGGCGGTATGGTGATGGACCTGGGAGAACGCGCCCAGGACATAATTTTACCGGCTCCGGATCTCCAGGCAATCCAGGAGGAGATCGGCCGGCTAAAGAACATTAAAGCCCCTGGGGTTGACTAACTACAAGGAGAAAAACACGGTGGTGAGGCACTGGCTAGAGCGCTGCACTGGGTCTTTACCAAGATTTGGGAGCAGGAAGTTTTGCCGCAGGATTGGATGGAAGGTGTCGTGTGTCCCATTTACAAAAAGAGCGATAGGCTGGATTGTAACAACTACCTCGCAATCACATTGCTGAACGCTGCCTACAAGGTACTCTCCCAAATTTTATGCCGTCGACTAGCACCAATTGCAAGGGAGTTCGTTGGGCAGTACCAGGCGGGTTTTATGGGCGAATGCTCCACCACGGACCAGGTGTTCGCCATTCGCCAAGTACTGCAGAAATGCCGCGAATACAACGTTCCCACACATCATCTATTCATCGACTTCAAAGCCGCATATGATACAATCGATCGGGACCAGCTATGGCAGCTAATGCACGAACACGGTTTTCCGGATAAACTGACACGGTTGATCAAAGCGACGATGGATCGGGAGATGTGCGTAGTTCGAGTTTCAGGAGCATTCTCGAGTCCCTTCGAAACGCGCAGAGGGTTACGGCAAGGTGATGGTCTATCGTGTCTGCTATTCAACATCGCTTTTGAAGGGGTAATACGAAGAGCAGGGATTAACACGAGTGGTACAATTTTCAATAAGTCCGTCCAGCTATTTGGCTTCGCCGATGACATAGATATTATGGCACGTAACTTTGAGAAGATGGAGGAAGCAAATATAATATACTTAAATATCTTTGGAGGAAGCCTACATCAGACTGAAGAGAGAAGCTAAGCGGATCGGACTAGTCATCAACACGTCGAAGACGAAGTACATGATAGGAAGGGGTTCATAAGAGAAGAAAATGTGAGCCACCCACCTCGAGTTTGCATAGGTTATGATGAAATCGAGGTGGTAGAAGAATTTGTGTACTTGGGCTCACTGGTAACTGCCGAAAATGATACCAGCAGAGAAATTCTGAGACGCATAGTGGCTGGAAATCGTACGTACTTTGGACTCCGCAAGATATATTTATTATTATTACGAGTTGCATGAGCTGCTGGGAGAACCATCCATCGTTCACACCGCGAAAATCGGACGACTGCGGTGGGCCGGGCACGTAGCCACAATGTCGGACAGTAACTCTGTGAAAATGGTTCTCGAGAGCGATCCGATGGGCACAAGAAGGCGAGGTGCGCAGCGGGCAAGGTGGATCGATCAGGTGGAAGATGATTTGCGGATCCTCCGTAGACTGTCTGGTTGGCGACGTGTAGCCATGGACCGAGTCTGCAGACCGAGCCGAATGGAGAAGACTCTTATATACCGCTAAGGCCACTTCGGCCTTAGTCTGAATAAATAATAATAATAGATTTGTCGAAGCGGATCGTCTAACAATGAACCCATATTGATCATCGCTCAGATAGGGAAAACTGGACACACATGATCCCCACTTTTTGTTTCGGATGTTTCTCGATGTAAAATGCTTAAATTTATATTATTTGAAATGAACAATTTAATTAGTTATTCAAAAACATCATTGGAAGCAATTATTTTTCCATGAAAGTTATCAAAAAATCGATTTTTCTAAGATAGAAAATTTGACATTTTCAAAATTTGCGGGAGACTTGATCCTCATATCGGGAGAAATTGATCCCTTCATGAGCTGAACATATTTAGGTTCTTTCAAGTGTGATGAAAGGCCAAATTGTTTTATTTTCAAATTCCAACAATTTTTCATAGTCTAACGTAAAAATAGTCGCGCAAAAATGATGCATCGCGGTCACCAGACTACTACCAATACCACGAACGTGATCATACCAGGCTGGTGGCTTCATACATCAATGTAGTACTGTCACGCATGCTTGAAACATTATATTTACGTGAATATTATAAGTACACAAATGCGATTTCTTTTAAAATACTGAATAGAAGCGGTGGGATTAGCCTATTGTTAGAAGTTCTTTAGGAAGACAGACAGGAAGACTTGCGATTAATAAATAAGTAAAATTATGATTCAAAATATACTTACCCTATTTAAAAGAGAAAGTTTGTTTGAATAGTAGATCTAACAGTACTAATTTTACACCCGATGGTTTCTTGAGTATTTTCAAAATTTCATTTAATCTTAGATTGAACATTATGTTAATTAATTTACTCATCTTCTATATAATAAAAATGAAATGGTCTGTGTTCGTATCCGCATAACGTGAAAACGGCTGGATGGATTTTCTTCATTCCTTCAGCAGATATGTTCGTTATCGTTTCCGACGGGTTTATATGATATTTCTTTTTATGAAAATCACGACTAAAGTTGATTAAATCGTAAAAACTAAAATAAAGATTCGTATGGAAATTTCCCATGGGCAGTTCACAACGCGCATTTTCGCCTACTACGCAGGACAACGTCTGCCGGGTCAACTAATCTTCTTCTTCTATATTATAAAAATGAAATGGTCTGTGTTCGTATCCGCATAACTCGAAAACGGCTGGATGGATTTCCTCCATTCCTTCAGCAGATATGTTCGTTGCAGTTTCCGACGGGTTTATATGATATTTCCTCAAACGAAAATCACGAGTAAAGTTGAGTAAATCGAGAAAAACTAAAATTAAGAATTGTATGAAAACTTCGCATGGGCAGACCGCGCATTTTCGCCTACTATGCAGGACAACGTCTGCCGGGTCGACTAGTCTTCTATATAATAAAAATGAAAAGTTCTGTGTTCGTATCCGCATAACTTGAAAACGGCTGGATGGATTTTGTTCATTCCTTCAGCAAATATGTTAGTTATTGTTTCCGACGGGTTTATATGATATTTCCTAATGCGAAAATTACGAGAAACGTTGAGTAAACTAAAACGAAAAACTAAAATTATGAATCGTATAGAAACTTTGCATGGGCAGTTCAGAAAACGCATTTTCGCCTACTTTGCAGGACAACGTCTGCAGGGTCGACTAGTATTTAATAAAACTAATCAAAGTTAAGTATGTGTAACTATACTTTGTTCTAGGTAATGTGATAAGGCTTTTGGCTCTAAGGGTCTGTCTCAATTGGATAATTAAATTGAAATTAAACTTAAAAGTGACATTTCAATAATTATCAAATAACCCTGCTCGCAGAGCAAGATTACTTTTGACAGATATCGAATCATTTTCCATCGATGTCCTATTGGAATTGCTGGGTAGCACCAGCCATTCTTATAACGGGGTGATTTTTTAATTTTCGAACTGTCACTTTTAAGTTTAATTCTCCAAATGAGACAGACCCTAAGTTGTTTGCCTTCACTTGCATACGTCGGACGTGTTCACATCAACTCTCTCGCTATCGTTCAGTCTGTGGAAAAAATGTACGGTGCACGAAAGAACACTTTAATAATTGATTTTAGTGTCCTTCCTTCTCGTCCGGATGTTAGAAGTGTTCAACGGTTTTTGGACAATGAAATTAAATTGCAATATCCCGATGTCAAAAGCATACAGTTGCATAACTCCCGTAACTGTGTGCTTATCGAAATGGTCAGTAAAGATATTGCATCGCGCTACCAGTTGGAGCACAACTGGAAGAGAACAATGGTTTGCGCGGATAAAGAGTTTCGCATTCCAGTATATGTCGATTGCGAAGCAGTGACTGTGCGGATACATGATCTGCCTCCGTCAATGAATGATTCGACTATTCAAGATTATATGTTAAAGTTTGGTGAAGTAATTTCTATTCGGAGTGAGACTTGGAAACATTATTTTCCCGGCATCTCGAACGGCGTGCGCGTGCTACGGATGAATTTGCTCCGCCACATACCGACTTTCATCACCATAGAAAACGAAAAGTCAATGGTCTCGTACTTTAACCAACCTAAATTTTGTCGTGAATGCGAGGAACCAGCTCATCCGAGCAGAAAATGTACGAAACCACAGATAAAAATTTCAACGATGACGACAACAGTGCAGCAATCAACCGACGAGTTCAACCAAGCTGATTTCCCCCCAATAGTCACCGAATCGAAGACCGTGCCTATTGTAAACAGCGATCCTACAACTGAAGAACGGCATCATCAAAACGAAGAGGACTGGACCGACATTGAAGACAGTAGTGCTGTCTAATGAGCAGCTCGAAGTAGCTCGAAGTTGTTCCCGTCCTGCTCGTTCTTTTTGTCAACAAATGTGTATGAGCAGGACAGGGAGAAACTTCGAGCTACTTCAAGCTCTCATTGGACAGCACTAGTACATCTAATACATCATCTGACTACATCGAAGTGGCAAACAAACGACGGCGGTCAAGGCAACAGGAGAATGCAATCAAAAAAGTGTGCTCTGACCAGTGTTCCCGGAAAACAGATTCTGCAATGATTTTTGAAAAATCGTCTGCGCAAAAATGTTTTCGTAGGAAAATAAAATTGTAAATAGTTTTTAATAATCACTAGTATAATAGTAAAAATGTTATTGGCTCTGTAAAGCTGAATACGGTACGGCGAGTGAGCCTTCAAATAAACGAACTAAATAAAAAAAAGGCTTTTGGCAACCTCAAATACGCGTATGCGTGGATGATAAAATTGAAGGAAGTAAATAAATCTATTTAAACTTTTAAACCAGAAAATAATTATAACATATCAATTAGTTGCATGTACAATAATATGCAAATGCAATGGAATACAACAAACGCCTTAATATATGCAATATCGGGATCAAGTGTGTCCATGTTGAGTATTTGTCTTGGTTTATTTCTCCATTCATTGTGAAATGGAAAATAATCGATTTAATGGGTTTATTCAATTCTGCAATAGTAAAACTACGTCCAGTAAAATTTGACACAAATTTCAAACAAAAATATATTCAAAGTTAATAAACTTTTTACCTTTGCAGAAAAAAAAATTGAGAACGCTAAAATAATAAAACCTTTCTAAAACCCATATACATAAAGGAACTAACATCAAATGTAACTCAGATTCAATTATCTGTGTGTATTGTGTAACGTTGATCTGCGTGCGTGAAGCTTTTATTCGTTTATCGTTTTTGGCTCGTTTAAATATTGTTTTTATTCTCGTTAATTTGTTGAATGCGTTTAATCAAAAGTGCATTTAAAGCTGATTCCAGTGATATAAATTTTGATCGATTTGCACTGTTTATAAAGCCATAAAATACGAAGACAATTCTCGAGAACGGGCATAGATCACATCATCGACATCGTCGTGCTTGTTAAATCTACCGTCAAAGTGTCATTACCGTCTTCAAAATATCATCCCGCTTAACGATGCGCTTTGGTTGCGGTAATTGTTCCGTACCCATTGGAGGACTGGATGAAAGTATCAACTGTAATGGATGCAGTGTAAGATACCATTTACACTGCATGAAAATGAACCAGTACCAGTGGCGTGTATGCGTCGATTTCGACAACGTACTTTGGTTGTGTGATGACTGCCTATCGTCGTTTCGCAAGAACAACTCGCCGTCAGTGAATAATGAGCCCAATGTACTAGATGAGCAAAAGGAGGAAGGCAAAATCGAGCATATTGTGAGTACACTTCAATCAGAGATGACGACAATAAAACAAAGGCTTGCAGACCTGCAGCAATCGATGAGCAGTGGTTGTCAACCGATTCATAATATGATAACTAAACCGTCCACTTCTACGCCTCGAAGAAATCCAAATCGTTTAGACTGGTCATCGAATTCAAATGATTCGGGTCAGCTGTTGAGAGGATCAAATGAAGAAAATGTCTCCGCTGGTATCCGTAAGTTCTGGATATTTTTTACCAAAATAGCTAAACATGTTTCCGCCGATGCGATGCGCGAGATGGTATCGAATGCTTTGCATTCAACTGAGCAATTCGAAGTCGTAAAGCTGGTCCCGCGCTGGAGTAATTTGGAGGATCTGCGATATGTATCGTTTAAAGTTGGGGTACACTGGAAACACAAGGAAAAGGCGCAGGCGAAGTCAACGTGGCCAACCGGTTTAATGTTCAGGGAATTTGTGAACCATGAATTTAGTTATTGGGAACCGTGAAAAAAATGCTTTAATACTTGTGTTAGTTTTAATTTACCGTTCTTGTAGTTTGTTCATTATTATTAAATTGTTAAGGTTCCTTATTCTGACTGGAAGTGAATTATTTGTATTAGATTAAGTTAACAATCATTGGGGCAACCTTAGCCTGTTGATTGAAATCAAATAAATAAATAAATAAATCTGTCTAACGGATCTGTTTATACATATCAGTGATATAAAATTTTTATTAGGTTTCGAGAAAACAGGGGGGGATCATGTGTCCCCGGGGATCACGTGTGTCCAGTTTCCCCTACGGCTTACAATGGAATAGCATAGAATCCATGACAACCAGCTTAACTAGTTTTGAAACAGCGCTCAATGAAGTAATGAGAGAACATTTGCGCCTCTTTCCAGCTTTTTTGCTATGATGGTCTGCCTTCCGAAAATTGTACGAAACTACCGTTCAAGCGAAGGAGAATTCAAGAGAGCCATAATCATTGACCGTGATAATGAGTGCGGGATGATATGAAACGAGCTTTACTAATAGTGCGGATGCTGTAGAACTGAAAGGGGCAGTGTCGCAGCCGCTCACAAAGCAAAGCGGTTGTTCTCATCAGTCACGTTGTTGATCTGGAACACATCTCCAGAACTATAGCTGTCAAGAAACTTGGTGGCTTCAGGGTGAAAAGTGGAGAGCGCATCATTTGGACAGAGGAAATCACTATGAATCAGAGTCCAAGATTGAAGTCCCCATATATCACAATTTCGTCACTAGGAGCCGCGTTTCTGGACACACTAATTGACCGACAATGTGTAACAATGAGTTGAAGGATCCGAGTACGATCTGGAGGTATGTAGGCAGCACAAAGTAACAAAGTAAGAAGTTGCGGTCACATCGGAATATCTCGTAGCCGTCCCCGAAAACGTTACCAGAAAGTGTTTCACGTGTCAGCCTCGTCACACAACGAAGGTGACAGGAAAGCAAACCTGAGTGTGTGAACATAAGATTCCCGACTCAGGTCTACAAGAAGTCACTGACCAATGTTAAGTTTCAAAAAGTATGTTTACGAAATTTTCACACATACAACCTAAGTTCGTAGACCTGAGAATAAACTCATGCTGGAGAACTATTTAAATCATTGATATTTTACACTTATTACATGCTTACCTTTACATTCCCTGCATTGCTCGAACTATCATGCTGCTGCCTATTACTGCCAGCTGCTTGCACAGCGGAACTCGAATGTCCATACTGATTATTCGGTTGAGAGTTGACGTTGGATCCAGCACTGCTAGCATTATAACCCTGCACTGGTTTGCTGCCTGTGTTGTAGGGTGCTTGATGTTGCTGCTGCTGTTGATAATGGTTGGGCCCATTCGGATATTTTCTGGGCTCTCCCTGTCCCATGTATCCTTGTGATACTCGGGACTCAGTATGGCTGTAGCTGCTGTAGTTGCCACCAGCTTGTTGACCTCTCCCGCTGCCGCTACTTGCATTGGACTCGTACTTACTTCCTCGTGGTCCAGAATTGAGATTATTATTGTTGTAGTTATCACTTCTATACTGTGACTGTTGTGAGTGATGGTTATATGAAGAATGCGACTGGTTTTGACTGAATTTTGAGTCTTGTCGACCTCGAGGAGGTGCTTCGTTTGTATGACTACCGTTTGAAGTATTGGGAGGCCCCCTATATCGACTGCTGTTGTAATCTTGCGACTTGTAACCAGCAGAGTTCTGCTGATATGATTGCTGCTGTTGTTGATTGTAGTTTCGGCTGCTGGAGGTGGTTGAAGAATTTCGATTCGCAAAGCTGCTGGAGATATTGTTTTCGAATCGCTGATTATAATTTTTATTCGAACTGTATTGTGAATTTGACTGATTTTGGCTCGAATGGTTGCTACCCGCAGAGGTAGAGTTCTGATTCCGAGTGTTAGAATAAGAATTATATGATGAATGTTTATTCGAATAATCATCCGTCACAGCACTGCTTTCCCTTCCAATGGTCGGCGTCGGCTCTTTGCTTGCAGATTTCTTGTTAGCACTTTCACTTTCTGGAAGAATATCTTCCAAAAAATCAAACAGAGACACTTTAGCCGATGGTTTTGAAGAAAGCTCTAGCTCAGACTCGCGCTTTCCACCTGGGCCACGTTTGCCAAGTTTTGGTGCTGGTTCAAATTTGCCGGTTTTGTTTTCACTTTGAACTTGCTTTCTCTCTTCGATTCTCTGCAGATTGCTCAAAGCCCGATGCACGTTGTTTCGAGTCAATTTCAGAGCATGAACAGCTTGATCTTCTGTGAAGCCTTTGTCAATGATTTTTTGAACATTTGCATCAACCATTTGCTTGGCTCCTCCACCAAAAGTTTTCCTGGTGCCTAATTTGGTGGCCTCCGCAATGGCGTCATTCCTCAAAGCGTTGAATTCAGCATTCTCTTTAGATTCGTCTTTCTCCTTCGTTTGCAAACTCTTGAAATTTTTATCGTTTGGCAAATTTTGCTGAATTTTCTGACCAAACGCGATCCATGGAGGTGGCCCAGATGCACTGAACTGCAGCCGCCCACCTTTGGCATATTTCGCCATGGTGCGTCCAAGTTCCCATTTTTCAATCAAAGCCGGCACTTTTCCTCCCAATACCGAAACACAATTGGCGGTCAAAATTAGCAAACCCTGAGATATTCGGATCGGTCCATTCTTCAGGTAAATTTTGGTTCCTGGTGGTGTATCCAGGCTGATGGAAGAAATGGGTTCGCCCTCAATTGCCGAGTACTGTGTTTGGCCATCCGTAAGGGTTAGCTTTAGTAAGCGCGGTGCAACCTTGGACTCTTCGTTAGCTTTCGGTGCCGAGATGTTACGAATCTTCAAAATCTGCACCACAATGTTGCCATCGATTGTATCCGTTTTGGTACCACGGATGGACAGGGATGCAAAAGCTCCTCCTCCTATTTCTCTCAAGTCGCTCTGGGGAAAAAAGGAAATAAGAGTTTACTTAATAGGAAATGGAGATATGTATTATAAATTAGATAAAAATTGATTTTGTTTAGGGTCTGTTCATAAATTACGTAACGCAAAAATCCGAGTATTTGACTTCCTCCCTCCCCCTCGTAACATAATGTAACATTTTTGGAACCCCCTCCCACCCCCATCGGTGTTGAACTTAATCTAGAATTAAAAAAACACCTCAATAAAGCAATAAAAAAAATCCCTCCCCCATATAACGTGTAACTGAGAAAATTTTAAAGCCATTTTTTTCTTTCTCTGAAGCATGTGGGTTTTGTTTTGGTATTTATTGAGCAATGTTAGAATATCAAGAATGCAGCTAGTAAAAACGAAAATAGAATTTGCGACCATTGCCATTCAAATTTTAGTTTAGCGGGACTGTTCTGTCGAGAAATACAATATTCGCATGGTGTTTTTTTCGCATAACTGTCCCGCTATGTGCTATATGGCTAAAACGATAACGACAGACAAATCATTTTTAAATTGAACTGTTTATGTAGTTGAAGTGGTTGAGCTAAAATGCAATTGTTTAGAATGAAAACTTTTTGGGTTGCCTCTATTAACTTTGGCTTGGTTTGGAAGATCTAATCATGAAATACAATACCAATAAAAGCGTCGTTTCCGAGGTCGTTCTATAAATGATAAATCTGTAGAAATTGTGAATACCATCGTGAGCCAAAAATGGCTCGAAATTTAGCAACAATTATTTTTTTTATTTTTTTTTCTGGTGGTTACAATGGCAGCTGTCCCTTGCTATTAATCTACACTGTACCCCGCCCATATTGGCTTCTATGAGCCTCCCGGTTTTTCATCATCACACAGACGTTCCTAAGCGATGTTGCTCATGTGGTCACTGTTATGGGCCGTGTTGATGAAAACAGGGATTTGTATAACAGTCCACTCCCATCATTATAAGCACTTAGTGTCAAACTATACCATCACTAACATCAACATCACTATTTTCTTCTTCTTTACCTTTACAAAACTATATAAGTTTTTCTGCCACTACGAATCATTTCACTCAGTATAAGCAATGAAATCACGCATCATATTTACCTACCATCATTACGTTAATTTTAATGATCACCAAAAATTATTGCGGTCACTATCACCATATCGTTCTTTCTTCACATTCACAACTCCTCCACTATCTTTACTCCCTTAAGCAGGAAACCAGCCTCAGAAACGAGTCACCGAAAAATAACCAAACGGTCAAAACCAAATTACTAAATCGTCGGAACCATATTTGTTCTTAATTCCGTTCAACCTTTCCAAATTCACGTCACGATTTATACTATGTTTTCACTAGGGCCTTGTAACATGTTATTCTGCTATCTTGATGAGCTTTCTTTTGTCGATAATTTGAATAACATGTTATTCAGACCGTAGTGCAAACATAGTATTAATAAGTATATAAGTCACTGCTCACGATTTTGTTGAACATATATTGCAGTCGTGTGTTTAATGATGAGTCGATTCACTTAATGTAGACCCATGACTGCCAACACCATCTAACACCGCTACATCAATTTTTACATCAACTATATTTTGCACTTCTCAGTAACCATCCTAACCAACACTTCAGCATAATTTTCCACCTATTTCCTAAATCAATTTTTAGGTTATTGTTTTGATATAATATACATACACACACACTCACAGAAACATATATACATTTTTTTGTTTATATAACAAAGTATGATTATCATTTACAAAGTAAACAATTAAGATATATACATTTAGGCAATGGTATAAAAATATGATAAAGTTATAAGTTATTTGCACTTACCATGTATGTATTCTTTTTATTTACTTACCACTTATTAGCTTTAATAAGTGTTTACCGTTCCAGATTCTTCCGATTCCTGACGATATTAGTAGGATCATGCTGCATTTGGTGTTGGCTCGGAATCTTGTTAATTTCGAAGCTCCATCATAATTTATTATAGTTGAGATCGGGTTAGATAGTGGGGAAAATAATGAAAAGAATGGATATTAGTAAATGTCATTTTATTATTTATGAGGTTCGTTCAAATGGGATTCTCAAATTAGTGTAGTGTTATATTTAATATCAGTCGGATTTAATTGAGTAGCTTGTTTTTTTTTTCCTAATTTCAGTTAGAGATTTATATAATAAGTGATTAAATTTGGTTACAGCATAGCTGGGCCTTTCGACGATAATATCGATTTATTGAATAATTTTTCCTCAATGTGGTCCACGTTGTCTTGTAACTGATCTAGCAGGAAATAAAAAGAACTTTATTTTATAACTAATTTTTAAATAAACGTTGACTACGATAAAATTATGTGAAGTCTCTTCTAAAGTAACTCTCTAGTACAGGATGCTAGACTTGGATAAGCTAAATAGTATCTTCAAACTATGTTGCATAGGACATTAAACTACGTAGCCAATGTTGAATACATTCAAATGAATTATAGATTGTTGTGAAAGGAGGTGTCTGTATCGATTACCTATTTTGACATTATTCAGTTACAACACAATAGGAGGCTAAGCACAATTGACTGACTATTAAAAGGCTCTTTATTCAATAAATTCAGTCGAATTGTACCACACCTCCCTTAGCTTCTATCCGCGACATCACTATGGAGGATCCCCATACAAGCGAGCGGTCAAAAATAAAATTGGACTTTTAAAGTGATTTTCCACTTAGTTTTAGCTGTGTATGGTCGAAATAGCATGAATATACAATTTCCAACCCCCCTTTGGGGATCGTCTATGAATTACGTAATTATTTTTTCATAGGTTCGATTAACGTGACAAAGCAAACCTATTTGGGAAGTTGAAATTTCGTGCGTTTTCTTAAGGAGAAGGAAGGGGCTGTACAAAACTAAGTTCAGCAATTTATGGACATTATGGCGGCGATCATGTTAAATGACATTAATTTCATGACATTCCGTGATATTTTTTGTTCTCACTCTCATGCCTCACAATTTGTATTTAGAACAATTTGTTTGACAAAGTACTAGGATCTGAAGGATCATAAAGCATTAAATGTTAATCAAATAATCAGAATTGAAAATAACTTTTGAAAAAGGGTATTAGCAAATTAGAAATCGCAATCCCATGACATTTTACGTGTACAAGTTATTCAAAAAATGAGATTAATATATTCTCAAAAATGTGGACATTCATTGTGGAATGTAAGAATGCTCCATTCTTCCGAAAAGCAAAATTCTTTTAATTTAAATAACAACACTATTTGAATTACTTTTGATTTGTTTTCATGATTTCTACAAGTTATATACAGCATCATTCTTTTTCTGTGTCAAGGTTTAAGTCTTCAATGATATTTTCTTCAATTCCATCAACGATGGAAGATGAGATAAATTCATCTAAAGTATTAGAAGATAAAGAACTTTTGAAAATCTTCAAATATTACAAAATTACGCATGGCATAAGAATAACTAAGTGAAAATTTTTTCCAACGTCTCCTCGTTATCCAAATCGAGCTTAAAATGGATCTGATTCATGTAAGGCACGAAGGAAAATGTCAACATTTGCCTCTCTTGATCATTTTCTTGCATTATGAGTTCTAAATTTCTTCAACTGTTTATATTGACTTTCCGCTGGTTGTTCAGCCAGTGAACCTCAAAGTGTAGATGAGTGAATAAATATTTCCCTACCATTAGCCAGACATTCATGAACACTAGCAGGAATTTCATACGCTCCGTTCTAACTAAGATATTGTTCGTCTTTACTTTTGCAATAAACATGTCGGGAATTATTGATTCCAGGAGATTTATAAATATTTACATATTATGAAATCTCATATTTAGTTCTCCATCAGTAGCTAATGAATAGCTCAGAAAATTAGGTTTAGAGAATGACTCAAACCACTCAAGCCCCAAACGCATTTCAGCGGAATGGCGACGGAAACGGTAAAATTTGACAGGAAATATATGAGCGAACTGTTAAATCCTTCCGTTACCGTTGTGCTGCATTGCATTGGGGGTTTTATTCATTTACTCCTTTGAAAAGTTAATTAAATGAGCTCAAATGGTTATAAATAAAGTCGAAGTTATTACCAATAAATGTATTTTGACCATACCCTTTGAGCGCATAGTTCAGTCTGACCCATTTTCAATAGGAAACGATGGGACTAGATTTCCGTCGAATGAAACTTGTTGCGAGAAAATCGGACACAAATAAGTGTCTAAATGGCGATTGCGTTCTTTTGCGCACATACATACAGACGCGCATGCACACACATACAGACATCACCTCAATTCTTCGCGCTGAGTTAGTTGATATATACCACTAGGGGTCTCCGGGCCTTCTATCAAACATTCGTTTTTGGAATGAGCATTAACCTTGGAGTACGAGAGAGGCAAAACACGGTAAAAAACAAATGAAAAAAAATCAGAGTGACTTAACTCTGTTAATTGCAAATACTGGCAAGAAATTCTTTCGGGACATTTTAGTCGAAGCTTTGTCCTTGATGTGTATCATAAAAGAACCCGGGGATTCCTGAGGAAAAAAGTTCTTCACTATCAAAGTTGAAAATAGCGTCGTTTTGGAAAAAATATTGCTTCCGCATTTTTTCAATTTTTTCACAGTGTAACCATTAGTTTTTGCACACCATTTAAAAGCTTATACAATAACCTTTGTAATGATGTATTAACATTGAAGAAAAAACATTTAAAAATATTTCAATAAATAGTTGAAAATAAAATATTTTTTCAGAAAATTTGCTAACTTTTTTACCCATTTCTGACTTTGCCACCTTATATCTTTGGAACTAGTGCACCTAGAGACTTCAAATTCAGAATTTCTCTTAATTAGAGTATTGACAATGGAGAGAAATATTTTAAAATAATTCGGAAGACATGACATTTTCGATTAATGACCGCCCGAAATCCTATAGTGGACATGTAGCACGCACCCTGTCGGTCATTGAGGAAACCGAATAGTAGTATACGAACTTACAATTCAATTCCCAAAATCTATACCACTTTCTTCATGTATATTCAAATAGATTCCAACCCCCAGTTCGTAGACTCCTACCAGCACAGATTACAATTCTCCTAAAATATATCAATATTTGTGGAGAATTATAATCCAAAGCCCAGGGATTTAGCAACAATTATTCGAACAAAACTTGCTGTCTTTTAGGATCCCCAAAAAAATAAATCGAAATAGCCTGCTCTGAGATGAAAAGTAAAAAACTACTAAGGCTAACATGGGACAATTATGGGTAGTATGGTAGTGAAAAGGAAAGGTTGATATGTATTCATCGTCTTGATCAAAACATATTAGCAATTACTTCAATCAGTGATTTAAAAAAAACTTGAAAATAAATAACTTTTCGCGTTATGCGTAACATTTGGTAGTACCCACCCCCTCTCCCACCTTTCAGTGTAACAAAGTGTAACGCAAGTTGAACCTCCCCCTCCCCCCAAAAGCGTTACGTAATTTGTGAACAGACCCTTATGAGGTTTCATCACCGCGAGAAACTTATTGATAAAAGATATTTTAGTTAATAGATAAAGATTGTCGCTTCGGTTCCCTTTGTTCTGCTGTCCGAAACATGTGTGGTACATACCTGTCAAATCGTATGGATTTTCCTTCTTTGACATTTATCTCCCCTATCCTCGCCAGCAAAAGATGTTCCGGACAGCGACGACAGCGACAATCTTTATCTAGTAACTAAAATATCTTTTTTATTGATTGATTTTCATTGGCTTTTATCGGTGAGATCGAACAACCTAAGTGGGCTTCGTGGCCGTGGTTAGCGACGTCAATCGCCTGAGCGCAAGTGCTATAGTGAGTGTGGGTTCGATTCCCCTTCCCTGGTAAGGAGAAAACTTTTCGTGATCGAAAAATTCTCCACAGGTGTTATGTGTCCTGTCCATTGTCTCATGCCAGGTGTCAAGTGTTCAGTCTGTACGACCTCTGGTGAAAGTGGAAGGCAGCATTTTTACAGAGCACGATGAACCACAGAATTGAAAGTTATTGCAGTTATTATTTAATGTAGTTGGGGTCGTCCCATGAGCACCTTGATTAAATGATATCTGAAATCATTTCAAAATGAAAGAAATAAATAAATATCCAGTGAATACTTTGCATAATCCCATGATAGACTGTAACCCAGTTCTCTTTATTTTCAATATCATTTATGAGAGGATGGTGAGAAAACTACTTACTATCCAGTGAGTGAAAAATTTGAACTTGATACCCAATGTGGAGTACTTTAAACTTTTTTATATGTACTTTTTCTGTGTAGTGCGCGTCCGATCGTATTTCCTTAAGCACACAGAACGATCGCGCGATCATCGAAATGTTTTGTTTTGTATTGTGCGGTGAGTAAATTTATTATCAAGTATAAGTCTTATGCACGTCCGATCGTGTTTTCATCAGCACGCAATCAGTATGGACATTCGATCGCGCAATCATCAAAATATTTAATTTTGCGTTGTGCGGGCGAGTAAATTCATTTTTAGTTAGTTAAAAGTTTAGTGCGCGTTCGATCGTGCTTCCTTTAGCGCGATCATCGATATATTTTTTTGCTTTATGCTGTTAGTGCGTTCGATTGTGTTTTTGTTTAACCACATACTCCCGATACCATATATCCAACATTCCAGTGATTTCCTATTCCTCTCACCACAGTCGAGCCTTCCCTGCCAGCGACCAGCAGCTGTCCCGGTCCTGTGTGTGAGTTGAGAGATGGGGCCTTCCGAACTCCATTTACAGGCAAGTACTGAGTTCATTCATGCATTTCAGTCCCTGAGGATGGGGTCTTCTGAACCCCTATCAGAGGGAAGCATCAAGTTATTTCGCGCTTTCCGTACCATGCATCGTTTGCTGTTTCTAGTCCCTCCGCAATTGATACCAATTGGACACTGCGACGCTCTAGCAGAACCTGTGTCGTTGAGGCACTTATGCTGCCTTTCGTCAATGGATCCTTGCCCAAGCCGGTCGCCATTACCAGAACGCATTGCCTGCCGCTTCATGGTGGACCCCGAACCGCTCAACCCAGTCGTGCTAAATCCCTCCGGATCTCACTGCAATGCTTCCTGTGTTCAGAGTCGATCTGTCCCTGGGTTTGAGTCTCTCAGCCAAATATGACTCTGCTAGCATCAGTTCTCTGCTTGATCAACTTCCGTGTTTTAGTACCACCTTGAAACTCGCTGTTCCCTCGACTTCCAAAAACGTTGGCGACGCCCCCGTTAGTGCGACAGAACACGTCAGCTACTACATCCACTACCAAAACCTCGGAGGAATGAACTCTAGCATCGCTTGTTTATCGCTTGGCTGTCTCAGATTTTTGACATTTAACGTCGATTCTAACATCGTAGTTATCGTCCTGACAGAGACGTGGTTGAACTCCCAAACGTTTTCCTATCAGATGTTCGGATCTGATTATGAGGTTTTTCGCTCCGATGGAAATCCGTTAAACAGCCGAAAGTCCACCGGGGGTGGAGTTATGGTGGCAGTTCACTCCGGTCTGAAAGCGACGACTATTGAAAACGCTTCTTGGGCCTGTCTAGAACAAATCTGGATATCCTTAAAATTGGGCGACCGTAAATTGTTTTTGTGTGTGCTGTACATCGGAGATCTAGTTGGAGATAATCACCTTATTGACGCTCACTGTCAGTCCGTCTTCACTATATTAGAAACTGCATCTCCGATTGACGAGATTTGCATCTTGGGCGACTTCAACTTGCCTGGCATTCGGTGTATACCTTCGCATAGCGGCTTTCTGTATCCAGACCGTGGACGCTCGCAATATCATACTGGTGTCGCTGGACTCCTTGATAGCTACAGCGTAGCAAGGCTAACCAAGATTAATAACATAGCGAACGAGAACCTTCGCACGTTGGACCTGTGCTTTGTTTCCATTCGAGATAAAGCACCCTTTATTTCGGTGGCACCTTGTCCTCTTGTAAAACATGTTCCTCATCACTGATAGCCACTTTCGAAAACCTTCAAATACCTGTTCGCAACGCTCATCCCTCTTCCGTTTCCTACAACTTTTCGAAATGCAGTGGTCACTGCAGTACCGCGAATGTGCTTACTAGCATTGACTGATTAATCGTTCTGGACCCCAACAACGTTGAAAGCTCCGCTCTAACTTTCTTGGCGTATGTAATTGACCGACACGTGCCAAAGAGATCGCAGAAAGAATCGCACCCTCCATGGTTTTTCGACTGAACTACGAAAAAGTCCACTAAGAGAGCAGCTTTTAGAATTTTCTCAAAACATCGAGAAACCATTATGTGAGGCTTAATCATGAATACCAACGAGCATGTCGGCAAAGCTTTGCACGGTACCAACGAGATCTTGAGCATAAATTCAAATTTAAACCAAAATCCTTCAGGAACTACGTCAACGAACAGCGCAAGGAATCCGGGCTTCCATCGACAATGAATTTGAATGGCGAAATCGCTCTTACTACTCAGGAAGTTTGCCGCTTATTTGCCGAAAAATTCGCGAGCGTTTTCAGTGACGAAAGGATTAGTGACAGCCAAGTCTCTATCGCAGCAGGGAACGTTACTCTAAAAAAACAGTCTTTGGGTGCAATCAACATCGATTATGATATGATCCTGAGAGCCGCCAATCAGTTAAAATCGTCAAATAATCCCGGACCCGACGGCGTATCGGCCGTCTTCATCAAAAGGCATATCGTCAGTTTGCTCGTTACACTTCTTTTCTTGTTCAGGTCTTCGATCATCAATGGTATTTTCCCCTCCTGCTGTAAGTTTGCACTAATGTTTCCAGTCCACAAAAAGGGAGACAAACGCGATGTGAACAACTGTCGAGGGTTTACGTCATTGTGTGCCATCTCGAAGCTGTTCGAACTCGTCATTATGGAACCACAGCTTTCACACTGTAAGCCAATTCTTAGTGATGATCAGCACGGATTTACTGTCGGTAGCTCAACTTCCACCAATTTACTGTGCCTCACATCCTACGTCACAACCAGTCTAACAGAACTGGCTCAAACGGATGTTATTTATACTGACCTCTCTGCAGCTTTCGATAAGATTAATCACTCATTAGCCATTGCAAAACTGGACCGATTCGGGGTAAGCGGCAGTCTGCTGAACTGGTTTCATTCATATCTTTCTGACCGCCATCTGACCGTAGCTATTGAGGAATGTACCTCCAAAAGTTTTCATGCACCATCCGGTGCACCACAAGGGAGTCATCTAGGACCACTGATCTTCCTGATCTTTTTCAACGATGTACACCTCGTTATCAAATGTCCTCGGTTGTCTTACGGAGATGACCTTAAAATCTTTTTGGAAATACATAGAATCGCTCTTGCAACTTCAACTAGATCGCTTCGCGGATTGGTGATCTCTAAACCGAATGGTGGTAAACCCGGCCTAGTCTATAACGTTGTCACGAAAAAAACAACTACAGCATCCATCCGCTAACTGGGCTAAAACATCAGTCCAGTTAACGAGCGCCGTTTTTTAACTGGGCTGTCGAGGGGATTTACGATGCATTATCATGTTCAATGTTTTACATGGAACGACAACAATATACCATTTAGACGCCCCTCGCAGCCTGGTGTTTGTTTTTGTTTTTTGACGGATAACTGCTTTTTGACTGGACTTTGGCCCAGTTAGCGAACGCCCAGGTAAAAAGCAGTCCAGTTAAAAAGCGCACAGTTAGCGAACTGTTGCTGTACAGCCTTCTCGGTACAGAAATAGAGCGGATTCATCTTCAGAGTTGCGAAGAATTTCACCGACATATACTGTTTAAAAGCTCTCTATTGCTCTCTGGTGCGCTCGACTCTAGAGTACTGTTATGCAGGTATAAGAAAAATCGGTTCATTTAGCGCTATTCTTTCACTCACCTCTACAGTCTACACACAATCGCAAATTAGGCAACTGTACACGAGCCCTTCCAATATTTTCGATTTCGATTGTCTGCCGTTTGGCTTCAGTTATTAACGAATCATGCCAAAAACAAAGAGACAACATTCATCACCGAATCTACCCCACAGATAGCAAATGATACATAGCCGAGTATTTGTTTACATTCGGTTCGCAAACGACGCAAATGAGTGGTGAGTGAGGATTCGGCAGACAGATTCAGGCCGCAAAACGAATCATTGAGTCTAAATTGAATCAATCTTCTGAGTCCAACTCAGTGTTTTCTGCTGCACTCACTACACATCGGTTCTTTCTCATCTCTCGATTTCTTTTCGCACTATCTGTGGTTTCGCTTAATTCTGGCGGGGGGGGGGGCGGCCTACCGAGTTACGAAAGCCGATGTCAGTTGATCAACTTCGAGCTACTTCGCTCAAGGAGAGATGTCGACAAAGCCATTATGATCGCCGATACCCTGCAGGGACGAATCGACTGTGGAGCTATGTTGAAACAAATAGACCTGAAACCAACCTGAAACACCCAAATAAACGACGTTATTCGTTGAAATTAACATTTTAGAGTCTAACTGAATTCGCCCTATAGTAGACCCCCTGGGGGTTCATAATAGGAAATTGCTTCCCTATAGTCGACACTTCATTTGATTTTCATGTCCCGTTTCGGTACGTTCTTCTTCCCTATTCTTCCTATAATGGACACTCTCGTGTTTATTTTTTTTATAGAATTGTAAAAAATCATCTAATTTTACTTTCCATAGCATTTCCAATGCATGTAATCAAATCATTGGACTGTAAGGTAAATTCTCCCGTGCTGTAATAATGCAAAAATGGCTGGAGGGTCTATTATTGGTTGGGGGTCCACTATTGGGCACTTGCACAAAAATGGCTGGAGGGTCTATTATTGGTTGGGGGTCCACTATTGGGCACTTTACCCTAGCAACCGTGGGCGGTCAATCATGCTCATGCTCATGCATGCTCTAAAATCATTTCAAAATGAAAGTAATATGATTAATGTGTGTCGCCTCGAATTAGTGACAGTGCTATAGAAGGCAAAAAAGCAATAATCGTTAGATATTCGGATCGGTTATTACAAAACGGTATTGTCTATCCAAGCACGATTTAAGCACGAACTGTGTTTGTGTTTAGTACGAACAGATGCCGGTGGCTGCGTTTCTTAACGAATGAGTTAAGGACGAGTACATACAAGTACATTGCCAATCTCCATCTAATGGGGACCACTTTTCTATTCTTCAAGGTAAGGTAGTAAGGTAGTTTTTTTTTCTGGAATGGGATATATGTGTGTAGTACAGTTTCTCAAGATCGATCGCAGTATCGATTCCTAGTGGAACCACTATTGTATGCATCTTTCTCTGAAGAGTAAAGATACATTTAAGCTCTAAGACTTGACAACATTTAAGCTGGTCACAAAGTTGTGCCTTTGCCCAGGGAACTTAATTATGCTTCACTGTTTTTGTAAATATATAAATAAATACATGATATATCCTTTAAGAGAGACGTCCTTTAAGCTTCAGGCACAACAAGTTAGTGGTTGTTGAACGGCCATATGTAAAACCAGGTTGGTCGTTGCATATATATTGTTTGCAGTGGGCATTCAGCGGGCCCATTACAACCAGCTCAAAAGGCTTCGCTATTGCACTAAGCGATGTGATACACCCCGGTAGTTGTTCACATCACACTTGCTCCCCTTTTGTAGACCCGAAACATATCTGCAGTCTTCCACCAAGATAGGAATGTGCCGCTGGATAGAGAGAATTGGAATAACAAGAGAAAGGGGTCAAGCAGACAGGAGATATATTTTTGAGAATCATCGATGGAACACCCTTAAGACCAGGCTTAGATGAAGTCTTAAGCTTAGGCATCGCTCTTGAGATGGCTTTGACATTTACCTCTATTTCACCGAGCCATTGATTCGCTAACGTACGGGACGTTCAAGGCAGCGTTGGTCTTTGGATGAGATCCTAGTCGTCGCTGTATCCCTCTTTGGTAACGTAGGAAATGATAACGACTGATTCGCTTATACTCGTGGTTGAGTCTGACATAGTGGAATTTGAATAGCAACGTATGGTGTTTCGTCTAACTTCTGAGTGTAGCTTTCTTATGGAACGTACACACGGTCAAGCAGTTTGACCAACATTGACTCCACCTCTCGTTTAATCAAACATCCATCAAGTTTTACCAACAGCGACACGAACAATCAATTTATTCGACCAACACTATCACACACGAACGACCGAAGCGCCAACTTGAGCACCAACCACCAAAAAATATATGGTGGTTGGTGCAACTTCACTACAAATGCTCAAACATATTCGACGAACCTTGACTCCGCCCCGGACAACTCAAACCAAAATCAAACCGTTTTATTTTTTTCCAACCGAGCCGCCAACTGTCAAATGGTTGTTCGAATAACTTCACACACGTTCAAACAAAGCAGCAACCGAAGCGTTTTCTTGGGGGCGGAGTCAATGTTCGTCAAACTGCTTGACTGGTGTGTACGTTGCATTACAACTTTTCAGCGACTAGAGTGCATTCGTCATCTCGGGATCCGAGAGTCAGATCGAACAGACTTTTTTTGGGACATGCCTGTCGATGATGTACACTATGATGTGAGAAAAAGTTTCTGCATCAGAATTAATGTCCACTGGATCAAGAATGTGTTCCAAATCCATATTTTTGATAGCACTTCGGTAATACAGCGATGATCCACCTTATGGAAATCGTACGACAACACAGCTGGGTGTTGAAAATTATCTTCGACGGCAATCACCAGAGGGCGGTGATAAGGAACATCCTTAAATAAGGGTGCAGGAGTTAAGCCAAACAGATAAAAGGTGCCGAGATACAAAGCAGAGGTCCAGAGAGCAATTATTCTCGTTAACCTCGCCGTCAAGTGAGATAGCGTTGCGTTACTGTAGTTATCCAGAAAATTAACGGCAGCTGCATGACACGTGGAGCTGTCAAGATCCGGACGGAAGAAGCCGCTGTGAATAATAATCCATATAATGCTCGTAAGGTTGAAGTCGCTCAAAATCACAACCTCATGACCTCAACCATTTTAGCTTTCAAGCGGGGGTCAACTGTAACAAGTACGCCACCTCTGGTAGTTTTCCTGCGATCACAGCGAAAAACTTTGCAGCCGGCTCTACGAACGTATATGTAGCTCGAAATAGTTCGAGAATCAAACCAGTTTCAGAAAAGTTAGTCGATATTCGTCCAGGGGTTTTTTTACGTTGCGTGCACGACGCGTCCACGCAGCTTGAAAAAACGTTACGTGGGCATCGGCCCTAATTCCTCCAACTTTCTAGTAGTAGATGGAGATGTCGGACTGCATGTGCCGAGGTGCGGAACAAGCACAACAAATCGGAACACTACCAGGCAGAGAAGCATTCATTGGCTGAGAGTACTTGCCGACATAACGATTTCAGAAGTTTACGCCCCTTCTATGCGTTTCGTAATCTATGGCTGCTCCTATCCACTCTACTGGCAAAGCCAATCCCATCAATGGGCCATACTGACCAACTTTATTAATCAGAGAACAAAACGCTTCTTTTTTGTTGCACCCTTGTTCACTATTGCTTCTAAGGCATTTTTGTTATCTGCATTGAATTTTATCCCGCACCATGATAACACAAAAAGGACACGATATTTATGAAAGAGTCCGTATTTTAGTTCAATGAGATTCAGGTTATGTTCCAAACATTGTAAAAAATCACGATAATTTATCACAAATGGACACCAGAGCACTAAATAACAGAATTATGCTATGTGATGATCACTAGTTGAGAAATTTTCTTTTGCGGCAAAGTAAAGCTAATTTCATTTGTAAAACATTTTAACTTTTTTGCCAACATTATGCTTCAAGAAAATAAAACAATAAGTTCTACGCTATAAATTAGTTGTTAATGGAAGGATTTCAGAGTTCGCTGCATTGATTAGGTAAATTATTGAATTAACTTGAATATTCCGGAAAATTACATAGATCTTAAAAACCGCGAGAAAAACGACTTAATTAAAAATCGATTTTATACGGTTTTTCTCATGTTTTCCAACCTTTTTAAAAACCGCGTAAAAAATCTTTGAAAAAACCGCGTTAAAACCGTAAAAAGCGAGCTTAATGTATTCAGAAAGTGAAGTGAATACTGCTTCAGTTTCTCGATTGAAACGATGCGTTATGAGACCTCAAATGATTACGAATGTGCATGTGAATGAAAATTTAGCTAACAGCCGATTAATTTAATGTAAATGTAGATACCGTGCACGCACCCAACTTTGCGCAGCTCCTAACTTTGCGCATTAAAAGACCTTAAAATTATAAGACAATTCGAATTTCAACTAAGCCATCTTGAAATCCATATTTCAAGAACAAGTGATGTTGTCAAAATGCGTTTTTCAGTTGTATAGCTCTCTTACATTATTGTTAGCCATACTTCGTAATAATAATGTGAGTTCAATGCTCACTTAAGTAATAATCAACGTTCAACGTCAACTGTCTATGGCGATATCGCCAGCAAAAAATGTTTCGCCAGTGACGACAGCGACAATCTTCCTCTATAGTTTATTACTTATATTTATCCAATGCATGAGTTTGTGAGGGGCAGCAGGGACTATGTCCAAGGGCTTGACGACCCCTCCCCATGGCCACTGCGAGTTAGGGGGCCTGCCTAGGATGTGGTGGGGTTTGACAGTGGGCTCTGTTAAACCTCTACAAAAAGCTGCATGTGTCCATAAGCAGGCCCTATCAAACCCAGTCAACACATGAACGTATATGGTGTCGTGTAGGATGCTGAAGTGCAGGCGATAGAGGTACTTTTCCACACAATATGTATGTATATCGTCTCCAATTTAGCATCTTGTATTGCACCATGTGCGATTTTATGTAGACTGGGAAGCGACCGTGTGCCGCTCAAAGCGCACAAGCCCAACACGAGTGCCAACCGGCACATCAGGATTAATACCAGTGAGATCCTGATTACGGTATACTGGTCAAGGCAAGTGACACACACGCGCGCGAAAGTAATGCAAAATAAACGACATGTAAAATGAACGTAAATTTACATTCTTACTTAACGTCAAATAGAGATAAAATAAGGGTTGCTGAATAACATTAGCTTTCGATTACTATCAATTATTTTCAATTTTAATCCCGTTTCTTTTTTACTTTTCTTACGTTAACAAAATGATAACGCGGGCGCCTAATCCGAAATTCAAATGAACAATCGCTCACTTTGAGCGATTGATTGTTTATTCTCGCGAAGAATGAACAATTGAACAAATTAAGGAAATGCTAATACTGCTGTGTAGAAGTTTCATAGGTCACATCACTTTCCATGGTGAATCCCAATCTATGTTACTGATTACCCCACCCAACTAACATTACTTCCTTCCCGTGGTAAATGTGGAGATGCAGAGGTATTCTCGGTCTCTAGTAGCAACAATTACCACACACTCACATTCCCTCCCTTTCCCAACTGACTGTAAGGACTTGGCCGGCGCCGTTATTGATCAACATTTGCGAGCTGCTGAAACGTGCACTTCGAGAATAGTTGGTAAATCCCAACCACTATTCACTTGGATCGTAGTGCAATTTGCACCAGTTCTGATCAATCACGGAGTAGCAACCATTGATATGTACAGTCAGTCTAAGCTAAGCTAAGCTAAGCTATATTTATCCAATGCATGAGTTTGTGTTTCAAGTGCAATGATGCTGTGTATGCCCAGAGAAACATCTTGATGAGCAATTGAAAAACCAATTAGGTAATGATTTTACGTGGAAGTTATGGTTTTTTTTATCGAATCAGATTTTTCTTTTCTGCTACAACCTATAATTTAAAACCATTGTTTTCTATGCTCTATCGCTAATTATCTTTATGTAGTACCGCCAATACGTGCGATACAATATTGAAGTATGATTTTTGTCAAACAAAATCAAAGCTCGAATTCTTACTACAGACTGGTTTCTATTTATTTTTGTTAATAAAATTGTTATCCGTTTTACCCAACATCCAACAGAGATCAGACAAATTAAAAAAATATTCGATCTAAAATGCAAATCTGTTTTTATAATTTTTGTGAAGGCGTAGATTTTGCTCTACGTATCTGCGGCATGAAGACACGTTAATGAAAATCATAAAACGCCGAACAATAAAAAAGAATACTTACATCAAGTGCCAGCTTGGTAGCTTGCTTAAGATCAACATTCGCCCCGGTTCCACCTTCCAACAATCGCTCCAGTCCGGCCGGCAGTAGGTACCTTAATAAGCAGATAATATGGTCCAAATTAGTTCCACATACTAACAAATAATATTCCGCTAAAGGAAATTAGACACATGCATTCAAGGCTATTTTGCTATGCTGAGGAAAATCAATATTTTTTATGCCTTACCAGCCCTGATCCTGTAGTAGTTCGAGCATCCTACGCCCGTTTCAAGCGCCAATGCCTCACAAGGATGACCGAAGAATCCGATTTTTCCGTGGTTCTCTCCGAGGAGGACTGTGGTTACAAATGCAGTTATTTAGTCAGCAAATTCTTCCGAAAATACACAGCGGCCTATCGACACCCAACGCAGAAAAATAAGCTATCGCTTTTTTTTGTGACAGACGAAGAACCATCAAACTTTGTTGACAGATCTTGTTCGAGCTAAAAAATGTTAAAAACAAAAAGGCGTCACTGTGGCGGCTTCGTGTAAATGCAGCTGAATATTTCTCGGGTACTTATTCAAAAGGACGTATGTGATTTTGTAAACAAAGATTCAAACGTCGATTTGTCCAATCTGATAGCACTCCTACGCAAACCATTACCACAGACAGGTAGGGGAAGCCTTTGGCTACCTGATGTTGGTGTTGGTTTGCATGATGTAGTATGCTATATAGATAATATGATTCAACCAGAGTAGGCTACTTAGAATAAACGATCCACTTGAAGTATCGTAGCGATGGTACCAGACGTGGTTTATTGACAGACTGTTACATTGGCGACGAGGACAAATTTTTCTTACAAGAAAAGCGAATGAAGTCAAAATTTCCGTTAGTGCAAATTCGGGAAGAAAATCATTGCTTGAATAAGTAAAATTTTGGCTATCGAAATTCAGAAGAAAAGAAGAGTTGAAGGATAAGGTAATTTGAGTGATTGAAAAAAATGCTAAAAAATATTACTGCAATGAAAATACTGATCTTTATTTTCATCGCTGTTCGTTTATTATATTGTGGAAATTAAGTTTGAAATTAAAAACAGGATAACGAAGGGAATAAGATTTCTAGTCTGTATACCTGGTACTTGGGCGAAGGGAATGTAGAATTCCAGTCCGCATATTAAAACCCAGAAAAACGAAGGGAATGAAAACATTCTAGTCCGTATATCTGGTAGCCAGGCGAAGGGAATGTAGAATTCCAGTCCGCAGATCAAACCCAGGAAAACGAAGGGAAAATCCGGTCCGTATACCTGGTACTGAAGCGTAGAGAATGCAGAATTCCAGTCCGCAAGTAAAGAATCGGCGAAGAGGGTTCATGTGTAACCCTAGTCCGCCGAAAGACCAAATGTAGGAGAACCAATGTTTCTCAGTCCATTTGGCAACTGAAATTGAATTGTTAGGAAATTTTCATTAGCTGCCATGGTTACAGCTTTTCTTAAACAATGAAGAAAATCTAAACAATGATAAAGATAACCTAATCTCGTTCGGATTAAAATATAATCCAATTAAATTTAAATATATAAAATATAATCCAATAAATTCAAGCAATGCTTTAGTGACCCATCTTCCACAACTAGATATTGCATCTACGAAGAGGGAATGTTTTGACTGGTAACTGGAACACTTTTGACTGGTTCTCAGTGCAGTCCCACTGAACTACTTTAGGAAGCTTGAAACTAAATATCTCGAATCAAAAATGACCTGGAAATCGACGGACACATTTTGGAAACCGGTAAGTTTCAAACTTAAAATTTAAAAATGACGTGTCAAAACAAGAGGTGCCTTCCATGCACGGAATACGTAATAGGTGACTTGTGTGATGTAATAACAACGCTGTTCAATAACAGTTTCTTAAGAATTTAAATAGAAGCCTAATACATAGTTTTCAATCAATCTAAATATGTCAATGATAATAAATCTCGATCTTTATTTTTATCGCTGTTCGTTTATTATATTTTGGTGACTTGTGTGATGTAATAACAACGCTGTTCAATAACAGTTTCTTAAGAATTTAAATAGAAGCTGCTGAAATTGACTTTTTTTCATTACATTGAGTCGAAGTTTAAGCAAACTTGCAAATAGTTGTTTTTATTTACATGCTATTTCGTAAAACCCAAGTTTTTTCAGTTGAAATTTAAATGTTATTTGTTAAATATTTACAGATTAATACTATATATTTTTGAAAATTTCGAGAGATTTATATGTAGTCTACATTAATTTATTTATTATTCAACGAATGATAAAATGCCACTCAACAGGCTCAGTACATATAACCTATCTTCTTTTTTGTGATACCCAATATCAAAGTGTGAAACTTTCCTGATAAACAACTGTTCATCAGAGATCATTAGAAAGACAAATGTTAAATATAAACAAGGTTCTAAGTATAAGCAGCGTTAACTCTGTAGCTGTACAATATATAAATGTACAATTGGCATAGAAACAAATCCAAATATTCTTGAATCATTATTAGAACAAAGGAGAGATGTAGTAGGCTAGATAATATGATTCAACCAGAGTAGGCTACTTAGAATAAACGATCCACTTGAAGTATCGTAGCGATGGTAGACGTAGACGTGGTTTATTGACAGACTGTTACACGTGAGAGTGCCATCAGATTGGACAAATCGACGTTTGAATCTTTGTTTACAAAATCACATACGTCCTTTTGAATAAAGCCCCAAACGCAATACAACGGAACGGCGACGGAAACGGCAAATTTGTCAGAAAATATATGGGCTAACTGTCAAATTTTCCGTTTCCGTCGCCGTTCCGTTGTATTGCGTTTGGGGCTTAAGTACCCGAGATTTATTAGACTGATTTTTGAAAACGTCGTATTTATTGCGATGATTGCGATGAATTGACCGGAATTGACCTTTCCCATCAACAAATTTTATTCGTTCAATCGATTTTTAATTTATTTAAGGTCAACTTTCCCAAAGAATCCATATTTTTCTACGCCTCTAAGTATTTTTAAAATTTAAAATAAAAAGTCGAAAAGCGCTGTTTTTCAAGATTGGCCCAACATTTTGTCCAAAATTTTGTCCGACTTTGAACTACCCGAATAAAAAATATAATACAAAAATTATATAACGTAATGTAACATTACTATTGTAAATAATGGGTTTCCATTAAATTTTAATGTTTGCATAACTGTAGAATCACAATACAATCGTAATCGAAGTTTTCGTAATAGAATATACGGGTGGTTAAGCATCGTAACAATACAAAATTTAGCATTTTTCCATACATTTTTATTTGAAAAACTACAATGTTGTACGAAATATTCCAAGGAAAAAAAAATGTGTGACTTATTTCACACTTTTCTTCCAGTGTAGGATGCGAGGTCGGTAAAGGCTCCCGGATAAAAAATACAATAGAGTTGCAATAAAATATCATAAAATCCCAATACATTTTATTTATGAACATTAAATTCTATTGTTTGCATATCATACAAATTAAAGTGCCATATTGTTGTTCCAATAGACGTACAATAGATTCAATTGCCAGTAAAAAGTTGATAATAGAATCACAATAAATTCAATTGTAATGGCAAGCATTTGTTCGAGAAAAAAATGATTTTTTTATTGTAAAGATACATAACAACCCCTATTTTCTATTGTAAAACTGCCATTTACAATAGCCGTTATGGTGGAAAAGAATATTCTTCAATGTTATTATATTGTGAGTCACCGTAATTACTATTAATGTCAGCGTAATGTTGCAATAATTTCTATTGTAATTGTTTTGGAATTTTTTATTAGGACTACCCCGAATAAAATTAAATTATAAAACTATTTTTCTAGTTATCGTTTTTTGAGTATAGAAATTTATAGCTGAATTATTTATGGAATCATATAAAAAACCGTTCGCCAAGTATACCATGAATAATATTTACGATAGTCCTTATAATATTTAGGTTTTGGATGATACATTGAATGGGTTGTTAAGTATCGTTACCATTCAAAATCATCCATTTTTGCATGTATTTTTGCAATGCAATTTTACCATCAATAATAAGTTTATCTTCATTTTTGTTTCATGCGATCATTCGGGCTTTGATTATATTCAACAAAGATTAAAAATAGTATGATTTTTTAACGATTCAGCTGTTAATCCAAATCAAACGCTGTGCGATAAGTATTCAATTATATGATTACTGTATTATAATATCTATACTATTTCACGAGGCACAGTAGGGTAATTTTTTTATTAGAGTTCTTTTCAATTTATAATAAAGTAAGCCAACACCAAAGGTTTCTATTATAATAAATATATATTTTTTTATAACTTTTCTAATTTTCTAACAACGTATCTTTCTCTAAAATCTTAAAATAATCTATTGAAAGTACAGTAAATGTTTGATTTTGCCACACTCTCCACCATTTTCGGACGATGAAAGCTGGATACTTCATCTGTGAATTATATTAAAACAAATATTTACTAAGTGATGATGGTGCTTTTCTAATGCACTATGGCATGTATGTACGAAGGGTGCGATGACGTGATGCGACGCAGAGTTCATTCACAAATTACATAACGCTAAAATGGACCATTTTCAACCCCCACCCATTCCCTCGAGAACGTGTTTTGTATGGAAGAGTTCTAAAATTTGAATGGTCCGTAACACTCGGACAGACACCCTCCCACCCCCTAAAGCGTCATGTAATTTGTGAATGAGCCCAAACTAAAGGCCCCACGCAACACAGCGGAACGAGGAAGGAAACGGCAGATTTGACGGTTAGCCCATATATTTTCTGTAAAATTTGCCGTTTCCGTCGCCGTTCCGCTGATATTGCGTTTGGGCCTTATGTCTCAAATAACCGAACACCGAATACATTGGAGGAGATAATTATATTACCTTCGCAAGCATATCCTTACGATTTGGCCGAGTTGCTGATTCCGCTTGGGCAGTACGGAGTGGCGTAACACCGGTGTCCAAAGTGGACTAGAATCGTTTCACCACGTTTCACGTTTTCCCTTGAGGTGATAGGAAAGGGATAATTCTGCGAATAAAGAAAAATTGGAGAAACAAAAACAGATTCATTTTCCATTTTATATAATGAAGTTGTAACTTACACGTATTTAGTCCTTTTCGTTTTTTTGCCTCACCACCAAATTTGAAAAGAAAAATGTGATCTCAGGCCTGACGACCAACTGCCGTCGACAGAAATGTCACTATAACACTAAAATTAAAAAACACTTCTTTTTATGCAGTCAGGTGTGAATAACTACCCAAATTATATCAGGTATAATTTTTTTCTCTAAAGATTATTTTTCATTTCTCATTCCAGTAATCATTACTGTAACATGTATAATCTGTCAATAATTTTCAATTATAAGGTCGGCAAATATATTAATCATATGATTGTATAAGTATCGTACACGTTATGATGATTACACGCGGAATGGAAAACTTATAATTTAAATCATTTAGCCTACGATTTATTTCTATGCGGGACCTTACACCTCGGGAAAATTTTCCGCCAGATTTTGGTACCCGTGTATTTTAAATGGGGCCGGGATTTTGATTGTCCGTGCCCAAATCCCGAAAACATCGCATATGCAAAAATGCATGGGGAAAAATTCCGCGAACCAAATTCCCGAGGTGTGAGGCTACCTTAAAGGCTGCCTCACACCTCGGGAAAATTTTCCAGCGGATTTTGAGCCCCGTGTATTTTAAATGGGGCCGGGATTTTGATTTTCCGTGTCCAAATTCCGAAAACATCGCATATGCAAAAATGCATGGGGAAAAAATCCGCGAACCAAATTCCCGAGGTGTGAGGCTACCTTAAAGGCCACCTTACACCTCGGGAATTTGGTCCGCGGATTTTTTCCCCATGTATTTTTGCATATGCGATGTTTTCGGGATTTTGCACGGAAAATAAAAATCCCGGCCCCATTTGAAATGCACGGGGACCAAAATCCGGCGGAAAATTTTCCAGAGGTGTAAGGTAGCCTTTATGTGGGAAATGCTATAGTCAAAATTTATGTGTGCCACACATAATGAATATGATTGGATTCTTGTCAGTGTAGATTTTTTTATGAGCGGTACAGTATAAACTTATTATTGTAGATCCAGTTGAACACCGAACTGAGCTCTGAGGGCCGAAAACCTCACTAATAAAGATAATAATATTGTAGATCCAGTTGAAAACCGAACTGAGCTCTCGCGACAATCGCATTTTGTTTAACGTAGTTTACGTCGAGCGGTCGTGTTTTGTATACAACCCTAAAATTTTTGTATGCATTCCTTGGAGATATCTTCCATAGAAATTCCTCAGTGAAATCTTTCAGGCATCCCTGCAAATTTCTTCATGATGAATTTTTTTGGTAATTTTCTAGGAATATTTTCAGCACTTTCTCTGGAAAGTTGCTTCAGGAATTTATCTAGAAATTCCTGCAAGAATTGACCTTTCCCGTTGAAAGTTGTCCTTAAATAAACCAAAGAATCGATTGAGCGATTTTTTTTCACGGAAAAAGGTCAATTCCTCCAGAAAATCCCTCTGGAATACTTTCTGAAGCTCCTTCAGGAATTTATCCAGAAGATCCGTTAGAAATTTCTCCGGAAGATCCTTTATGAATTCCTGCAGATGTTCCTTCAGGAATCCCTCCGAAAGCTCATCCAGGAATCGCTCCAAAAGATCCTTCAGGAATTCCTGTGAAAGTTTCCAGGAATTCCTCTGAAAGATCCTTCAGAAATTCCTCCGATAGTTTTTTCCAGGAATTCCTCCGGAAGTTCCTTCAGCAATTCCGTCGGCAATTCCCTCAGGAATTCCTCCGGATGTTTTTCTAGCAGCTTCTCCGAAGAACTTCTGGAGGAATTTCTGTATAAACATCCGGAGGAATTCCTGATGGAACTTCTGGAGGAATTCCTCAAGGTACTTTCGGAGGAATTCTTCAAAGAACTTTCAGACGAATTCCTCATGGAACTCTCTGAGTAATTCTTGAAGAAACTTCCAAAAGACTTCCCGCAGGAACTTTTGGATATATTAATGAAGGAACTTCCAAAGGAAATCCTGAACGAGCTTCTGGAGAAATTCCTGGGAAGAATTCCTAAACGAATTTCTGGACCTGAACGAACTTTCAAGGAACTTTCGGAGGAATTCCTAAAGGAATGTGGTGTACCTGCGTCAGTAATCGCAAGACCGGATCGATCGCGTATCAGTCGAGATGCTCAGTATGAGACGCCATGGTCTCGGAGAAATGAACGAAAACGCAGAGCTGTTCGAAGAATTCTGTGGTAATAACGACATGGTGATCGGGAGATCCCTCATCGACCGGTTCACAAGGTCACGTGACGGCTTTATAGAAAATTAAATCGACCACATCTGCATCAGCCGAAAATGGAAACGGAGCCTTCTTAATGTACGGAAGAAACGTAGTAACGATATGGCGTCTGATCATCACCTCCTCATCCGCATTGCGCGGATTTGTCGAAAGGAGGAGAGAGTTGGATGACGATTCAACACATGCCGACTGAAAGATGCCGCGTGCTGCAGATATTCTGGAAGGTGACAGCGGGAAAGACCGCCATGGACCGCCATCAAGAATGCCTTTATCGCCATCATCGAGAATAATCTGGGTGACTGACGACGGGACAAGCGAGCATGGGCGAAGGAATGAGAGACGCAGCAACTGGGGACATTCGCCTCCTCTACGATATCTCACGACGCTTAAGCGGGGCGAAGATGAATACAACGATGCCTGCGAATGACGCGAAAGATCAGTTAGTGACCGACCAAAAAAAAATTTCAAGTGCCAGCTAGACTACCACCACCTCGGCATGATCTGCCTAGGATCCTACATAACACGCGTCAATGCCGAAACTCCTGCTTGAGATTCAAACAGCCATCCAAAGCATGAAATCGAACAAAGCCCCAGGGGTCGATCGCATATCAGTCAAGATGCTCAAAGCTAACCCCATGTTAACCGTTTAACTACTTCATCGTAATATCTGTGACACTGCAACTTTCCCGGTCGATTGGATGCAAGAACCTGTGTAGACCATATTGTCACGCTCCATATCATTATGGAGCAGGTCAACGAATTCCAAGAGTCTCTTTATTTGGTATTCATTGACTAATTAAAAGCTTTTGACCGTCTCAATCACGAGAATATGTGGGAACCCTGAGTTTCAAGGGGGTTCCCGAAAAAATCATCGGCCCCATCGAGGCACAGTACGAGGCCTTCTCGTGTAGAGTGCTGCACAATGGAATCTTGTCCGACCCCATCCGGGTCGTAGCTGGGCGTTATGAGTGCATCTAAAATTATGAAGGAAATTTGTCTTCGAAAGAAAGTTATAACATGCAGATGACATTTTACAAGACTGACCGTTACTGTTCCTCATCGTAATCGACGAGATTCTATAGGTGCGAATGACCGTGACAGCTCTTAACCATGGAACACCTAAACGGCTTTGAATTGGCTGATGACGTTGCACTCCTCGCTCAATGGCGCTCTGATATGCAGAGTAAGCTGAACGGCCCAGCCCCCTGAAACGGCAGCCCAGCACTGAATGACCGCTACCCGGCCGACGATACTGCTCTACTATAGCAACGGCGCTTTTGGACATAATTTCTGATCGTATATTTCATTCAATCTTCAATAGAAAATAATGGGACAGGATTGTATCCTTCACAGATTTGTTCGCATTTTGTTGCATTCGACGGGGAATTTTTTCGCATTGTTTCCTATTGAAAATTGGCCGGATCTAACTTTGGGCTCAAAAGTTGTGACCGAAATCCATTTTAAACAAAAAATTATCTCACATTTTGTGAATGCTCAACGGAATTACTCTCAAAAGGTTGCAATCGACGAGGAATCCTGTCCCATTATTTTCTATCAAGGATGGACCATTCAATAGACGAATCCAAGTAAAAATAAGAAGATGATAAACGACGGTGTTAACTTTGACAGATCTTACAGCACAGCATAGGAAGATAATTTTAAAATGCTTATAATAAATTCTAGACAAATTGTATTGCGCATAAGCCCCAACATTTTATTCCCACCTTTGGGTTTCCGCGCCGAGCACTCAGCGCCAGACTCGGCGATAAGGAGATAGTGGTCAAGTTGGTACGCCTGATTTTTTGACAACTGATGTGGATTGGTTGTGTGAGTGCACCGGTGTCAAAAAATAGAGCTTTTAGCTGAAAATTTAATTGTCAAATGCACATTTTGACAGCAATATAGATGTATGAGTGAATAAAATGTGCAAATGCTCTATCGCGGAAGCAGTCGCTGAGGACAAGTGTCAATGGTTTCAGCGACGAAACGAAAAGTTTCAATGCAAAAAGCAATAATTAAAATCTGATTGATGTATGATACGGAAAAAGTGCCGAAATGTAGTCCCGGATTCAGCTTACTTGTCCCGCATTACCAGGTGTTCCGGAAAACGTCCCGCATTCCATGATGAATCTGTGGAGCCTGGAGAATCTATGGAATCTGCAGAAAATGGGATGTCTATAAAATCTGTAACAGATCCGAATAATCAAAAGAAAAAAAGAACTACGGCAGATCACTTGTAATACAAGTGACAATTGTTGTCTGTATGAATAATACTTAACCTAACAGGAACGTTCAGCGGCACAAAACAATTGGGCATTCGTTGACGCAACACGTCCGAAGAAACATCAAAATAAAATAGGTTGAAAACTTATTTAGTTGGTGGCTAATCTGTGTTTAGTCAAATCGTACAGTTTTAGCTTAGATAGCAGAGAAGACAGTCGATATGTCCTGTAAGTACCTTCCCTGCAAAAGCGGTTTGAGTAATTGTCCACATCACCTCAAACAGTTCTATTTGCAGAAGGCGGCAACGTTTCACGTACGGTGGGGGAATCGAAGTGCATATCTCTTGAATTTTTATTTAAATTCTATTCAGGCGATTCAACTGGGATAGTATGGGCTCCATATGACAACATTTGACTTTAAAATAGACCGAACCATCGAACAGTAGACGGCTCTGAGAAATTTTGAACATGAAGTCCAATTATTGATTAACTCTGGGGATGATGAAAGTCCGCTGTCTAGGATAAAGCCGAGACTTTTCAGATTCTGCACTAGGATAACACTACGTTTGGAAAGGATATTGTCATTCTTTGCCGATCGCTTGAAGCAGCCGGTTGTGAAGGACCGTGTCTCATCGCAGGCAATAGCTTTATTTTCTCAGTGAGTTTTTTCTCAAATAGTTTGAGTTTTTTATATCCCGCGGTATCCCACTGTGGATAAAGTGATTGCCGTAGGCGATTCGCGATCGTAAAGAAGGTGTACGTACGGCAAGGGTCGCGCGTGCATTTTATAAAGTGATTGAATTATCACACGCATTATCGGTCCCATCCAGTGGAAGACCGATCATTGGGAACAAATAGCCCAAAAGGAACGGATAAGTATAACACATTGTATCCACCGTTTCTATTGTATAAGTTTGCCACCAAACAGCAGTGGTCAGGCTGTTGTCCGTTTTTACTTTTGCCGGCCGTCTGTTACCGTCGTCTGGTACAGCGTGCGACAAAAAAAAAATATTTTCGCAAAAGTTGAAATTTCATAACGGAAATATTTGTTTGTTTGTTTTTTTTTTCTTTTTTTTTAGTTTAACTAGTTTTAAGTCCATTTTCTATATTACTTAATTTGTTTTTTTTTCTACTTTGATTTATTTTGCGTTCGATGGATGAAGAAAACGGAGGCGAAACGCCTCCTAAAGACAATGTCGTTCGCACGCGATTCTACCAGGCTTCTTCGCTTGGGCCTTGGGTTGTTTACTTTCGGCAGAAAGTGAAAAGTATTGATTTTTTAGGAATCAAACGTGACTTGACGCGTCGTTTTCCGAAAACTGATTTTCATCAGATCAATCGGAACAAACTACGTGTAACCGCACCTACATACCAGGATGCAAATGCTATCGCAAAAGATCAGAACTATAATGTGGAATATTTGGTTTATGTGCCCTCGCGGGAGGTCGAGATTGAAGGCGTGATTAACGCAGCGAGCCTGACTTGCAAGGATGTACTTGCAGGAAAAGGCCGTTTAAAGAATGCCCTGCAATCTACCGTGGATATTCTGGACTGCAAGGAATTGCATTCAGCAGCCATGGTAGATGGTAAAAAAGTATATTCGAAGTCAGGTTCGCTACGAGTAACGTTTGCCGGTTCTATACTCCCAAAATATGTAGATATCGAAAATATGTTGTTTTGTACCCAGAGTTTTCAATTGTACCAACTGCAAACAGTTGGGGCACACTGCCGAGTTTTGCGACAACAAGCCCCGTTGTGGCAAATGTTTTGAAAAGCATAGGGAGGAGTCCTGCCAACAACAAGTTACAAAGTGCGCTTATTGTGGCATGGACCCTCCCCATGGTTTGCAAGAATGTCCGGTGTACAAAAAGCGCACCCAAAAAGTTAAGCGTTCGTTAGTGCAGCGCTCTAAGCAGTCGTATGCAGAAATGGTGAAGTCGCAAGACACATCCGCAACTGCCAACGCAGCGGCTGCTATTTCAGCTGCCGTTCAAGTAAGTGATTTTTATGATGTCATTTCCATAGACGAATCGGACTCTGACGTAGCCGATATGGATGATTCTGCGGAGGTACACGTACCCAGAAGAGGAAGAAACTGTCTTCCTCGGGATTGCGCTGTAAGAAAACAAAAATCATCCCTAGAAGCTTGTCTAAATCTGATGGTAATGGGGGATTATTTAAAATTCCGAAGCAGCCTGTCTATACTGCTCCTTTTGACCCATGTTGCAGTAAGACATTCCCGCCATTGCCTAAAACTGATGTTACAAAGAAACATCAGTCAAGGAATATCTCTGAGCAGAAAACTGCTACTCGCACTTCCAAGAAAAGAATCTCGTCCAAGCGAGGATTGATATCCTTTAAGGACCTTGTGGATCGTATTTTGAACTTATTCAATATTCCGAATTCATTGAGGCCAATCATTGACCTCTTTATTCCAACAGTTGAAAGTTATCTGAAGCAATTGACTGTTTCATGACCCCTTCTTGCAGGACTTGTATCTTTCGATAATACGGCCATACAAGATACAATCACTGTGCTGAAGTGGAACTGTCATAGTCTGAAACATAAATTGTACGTGTTTAAGTTTTTAATTCGCAACTCCGATTGCGATATATTTGCACTCTGCGAAACATGGCTTTCATCTGAAGATGAAATCAACTTCCACGATTTTAATATTATTCGCCAAGATCGGAATGATCGTTATGGTGGCGTTCTTTTGGGAATCAAAAATGTCACACTTTCTACAGAATTCCCATTCCGACTGTTAATGGTTTAGAAATCGTCGCTTGCCAAGTAAATGTAAAGAATAAAGACCTTTGCATAGCTTCAGTGTATATTCCCCCAAATGCCTCACTTAATCGTCGGCATTTTGGAGCGCAGTCTCTCTTTTATCATCCCCAGTTTTAATACTGGGTGATATGAATGCACATGGTATTGCATGGGGCGAAACTAGAGATGATAACAGAGCGCCTATTTTCTATGATTTGTGCGACGATTTCAACTTGAATATTTTGAACACAGGCGAAGTAACTCGAATAGAACCTAAAGGTCAGGAAAGTCGAATAGATCTGTCTTTATGCTCTAATTGACTATCATTAGATTGCACGTGGAAGGTAATCTAAGATCCCCATGGTAGTGACCACATGCCAATAGTCACCACAATCAAAAGTGGCTATCAACGATCAGGGCCAGTTAATGTTCCTTTCGATCTCACGAGGAACATTGACTGGCAAAAATTTGCATCGGCGGTAAAACTTGGTATTGACTCAACTGATATTCTTTCACCACTGGATGAGTATCGATTCTTAATTGAATTGATTCATAAAAGCGCACTAGAAGCTCAGAAACGACGCGTTCCAAGTACATCTGTCATAAGAAGACCAGCCACTCCTGGATGGGATGATGAATGTACTAAGTTGTATTCCGAGAAATCTGATGCCTTCAAGGCTTTCCGTAAACACGGAAGGTCTGAGCTTTTCGAAGAGTATTTGAGGCTTGAAAGAAAGCTCAAAAATCTTCTCAAGGCTAAAAAACGTAGCTACTGGCGACGTTTTGTCGAGGGACTATCACGAGAAACCTCAATGACAACACTTTGGAAAACGGCCCGCAACATGCGGAACCGCATTTCCACCAACGAGAGTGAAGAATACTCCAATCGATGGATATTCAATTTCGCAAAAAAGGTCTGTCCAGATTCCGTACCAGCTGAACCGCTATTTCGAGAATCTACGCTTGATCCCGGTTCTTGGGGTGGACCATTCTCAATGCTGGAACTTTTTATGTCTCTTCTTTTATCAAACAATTCTTCTCCGGGATGCGGTAATATCAAATTCAATCTTCTTAAAAACCTCCCAGATATCGCTAAAAGACGATTACTTGACCTGTACAACTGTTTTATGGAGTACAACGTCGTACCACCAGAATGGCGACAGGTCAAAGTAATAGCTATCCAAAAGCCTGGGAAACCAGTGTCTGATCACAATTCATACCGACCGATTGCCATGCTATCGTGCATGAGGAAATTATTGGAGCAAATGATCCTTTCAAGAATTGACCATTGGGTCGAGCAAAATGCATTACTATCAAATACTCAATTCGGTTTTCGAAAAGGTAAAGGAACAAATGATTGTCTAGCGTTGCTCTCTTCAGATATACAGCTGGCCTATGCGCACAAGGAGCAACTGGCTTCAGTTTTCTTGGATATTAAGGGCGCTTTTGATTCTGTTTCCATAGAAGTACTGTCGGAAAATCTGCACAGTAGTGGATTACCCGTTATTTTGAATAATTTCTTGTACAATTTGTTGTCAGTAAAACACATGAACTTTACTCTCGGCACTCTGACAACTTCCAGAAATAGCTACATGGGCCTTCCCCAAGGTTCATGCTTAAGTCCCTTGCTTTACAATTTCTATGTTAAAGATATTGACAATTGTTTGGAAGGACAATGCACGCTTAGACAACTTACAGATGATGCCGTGATCTCCCTAAGAGGTTCATGTGCAAATGTCCTGCAAAGACCATTGCAAAATTCTCTAAACAACCTAACTGTTTGGGCCAGACATTTAGGAATCGAGTTCTGTCCGCAAAAAACTCAATTGGTAGTGTTTGCTAAGAAGCGGTACCCTGCTCAACTGAAACTAAAGCTGTTGAAAGATGACATAAACCAATCTTTATCTTCTAAATACCTTGGGGTCTGGTTTGATTCCAAGTGTATCTGGAAAACCCATATTGATTATTTGTTAGAGAAATGCCGAAAAAGGATCCATTTTCTCCGTTCTATCTCCGGAACTTGGTGGGGCGCTCACCCGGAAGACCTCATCAAACTATATAAAACGACTATTCTCTCTGTTTTAGAGTATGGCTCTTTCTGCTTCCTCTCAGCAGCTGAGTGCCACCTAATCAAATTGGAACGAATTCAATATCGTTGTTTGCGTATTGCTCTTGGCTGCATGCATTCAACGCATAACATGAGCCTGGAGGTGCTTGCTGGAGTCACTCCTTTAAAGCACCGTTACTGGGAGCTCTCACTTAGAATACTGATCAAATGTGGAACAAGTAACACACTTGTATTAGAAAACTTCGATAATATGCTTGAACTGGCTCATCGTTCAAGATACCTGCGAGTCTATCTCAACTACATATCGACAGATCTCTGTCTTCCATGTTATAATCCACCTCGAGTTCACTTCGTCAACGACAGTTCCTCAATTGAATACGATCTGTCCATGAAATACGCTATTCAAGGAATACCAGATCATCTTCGACAAATATCTATCCCTTCCATTTTTTCTGAAAAATATGAACATGTCAATTGCAATAACAGATATTTCACTGATGGTTCTCGCATTAACGGATCCACTGGCTTCGGTGCTTTCAACGTAAATTCAACCACCTTCCGAAAACTTCAAGAACCGTGTTCGGTTTATGTTGCTGAGCTGGCAGCAATTAATTTCGCTTTGGGGATAATTTCCGATCAGCTCGTAGACCATTATTTCATCTTCTCGGATAGTCTTAGTTCTATCGAGGCACTCCGGTCGATGAAACCTGTTAAGCACGCATCTAACTTTCTTACAACTGTAAGAGAGCAGATGCGTGATTTGGTCGAAAGATCATTCAAGATTACCTTTGTATGGGTCCCATCCCATTGCTTAATCTATGGCAATGAGAAGGCGGACTCGCTAGCAAAGGTGGCGCACAGGAAGGTGAAGTTTTTGATAGACAAATCTCGAACAACGAGTTTTTCCCATTAGTCCGTCAGAGTACTCTTCAAAATTGGCAAATGATTTGGTCACACAATGAACTTGGACGGTGGCTGTTTTCCATAGTTCCTAAAGTTTCTGCGCGAGCGTGGTTCAGAGGTGAGGACTTAAGCCGAGGCTTCATTCGCACGATGTCGAGACTTATGTCCAATCACTATTCACTAAACGCACACCTCTATAGAATAAACCTGGTCGATAGCAACCTATGTAGGTGCGGAGCCGGTTACGATGACATCGATCACGTAGTTTGGTATTGCTCGGAAAACGACGCCTCCAGAGAGCAACTATTGGATACCCTTGTGGCCCGAGGTAAACAACCCTACAGGGAAGTAAGAGGTGTTCTGGGGGATCGCGATGTGGTTTATATGCAGGCCATCTATGCCTTTCTTTGCTCGTCTGACATAAAAGTCTAATTCCCCTATTTTTTTTTCTTTCTCGTTTTTGTTTTGTTTTTGTCTTATTGTTGTAGCTATGGCCACCCGGAAGATACTCCCTGACGAACCACAACTCGAGCCCGACGCTACGCCATACCGTTAATGACGTTAAATACCTGGATGAGCAGCTGTAATACCTCAAACCTAAATCCCAACCTAGTCCGTCCTGAAATTACGCAATCTAACGTTGAGTCGCCACGAGTATCTTGGTCTATTCCCTTTCCTTGATAATAAGATGATATCGATTGTAAATATCATAAAGTCTCGGCTCCGTTAAGTGTTATACACGCCTGAGCCTGTCAAACAAACGCAATAGATAAAAAAGGATATTGTCGAAGATGATCAGCATGCTCTTTCGGTGGTTCGAAATGATGTTGCATTTTGCTAATAGAGGTAATAAACTAGTTTATTATCTCTTTTATTTTGCTAGACTTCAGCACAACAAATTACGTGAACACCAATCATATTTTGAACCTCGTCGAGTTTCAGCAAACATGATTTTTGCACAGATCTCAGTAAAAGTAATGTTCCAGTTGCTAAGATATGGCAAATATTTTGCTGAGAATCAGTAGGTATTAAACGAAATTTTCTGCTTAAGTTTAGTTTTAAAAATCACTGAGCTACAGCGGTGCCCAATTTTTCCGAGCTCGAATTAGAAAAGGTTAGTGTGTATAGCTTGATGAAACCCCTAACTTCTCACGTTTAGCGAGAAGAATTCCATGGTCCACTGTATAGAATTTCGCCTTCAGAGCCATATACGCACCATCAATTTGCCACCCCGAGTCCATGCTACAGGGTGTCTGCAAGTTATCCGTACAACAAAACAGGTTTACAATTATATTTTTGATCAAATTTAAAAAAAAAACCAGCATGCATTGCACGTAACAGGATAACATAAACTAAGCTTCATTTGTTCATTTCAAAAGGTCAGAATAATCACTCCAGCAGAAACTGAAAATGAGATAGGGTAACCGTACCCTTAGTGGAGATAGTACCAATAGTGGAGGTATTGGGGTTTTAATTAGATGTATCATAAATATACCGTTTACGATGGTTTCAGTTGTGCGTCGTGCTTAAAATATCCTGTTAAATGCAACTTATCCTAAGATTTCGCTTGAAAAACTATTAAAAACAATGATTTTCCTAAATTAAATTGACTCTCTTGCAACTATAGTGGTGCAACTGTACCATTAGTGGCGAGTCCCATAAGAAATCAATGGATAGCACCACTATGGGAACCAACTGTCGTGACCCGGACGAGATATCTAGTCTCGACTGTTCGTCTTAACAATACTCAGCAAACAGAATCTCACTCTGTTTTGACACTCTTCCTCCATGGAGGCTAAAATCTAAGGAAGCGTGTTACACGCTTGAAAGAAATACACTACAATGAGGTATATTTTAAATCGAAATTGAATGATTGCTAAAAACACAAATGATTATTTTATTTCCAATATTTCATAGACCTTATCTTATATACTACATTCTTCTCCTCCTCTACTCTGCATGCATATAAGAAACAAAGATTGATTTTGTTGCTATGTCATGTTGATCCATTCAAAATCCAATTCTAACTCAATTCAAATCCAATCCATCCAATCCAAATTCAAACTAAATCCAATCCAAATGTTATCCAAAATCCGAATCCAATACAATTCCATATTCAAAACCAATCCAAATCCTTCAAAATCCAATCCAAACTCAACCCAAATCCAATGCAAATGCAATACAAATTCAATCTAAATCCATTCCAAATCCAAAACAAATTCAATCCATATCCAATCCAAATCGAGTCAAGTGAAATCCAAATCTAATCCAAATTCAAATCCAATCCAAATCCAATTCTAATCTAATCCAATCCAAATCCTATCCAATCCAAATCCAATACGAATCCAATCTAAATCCAATCCATCACAAATCCAAATCCAATCTAAATCCAATTCAAATCTGATCCAAATCCAATCCAAGTCCATTTCAAATCCAATCCAACTCAAATCCAAGCCTAATCCAATTTCAAGTTTCATCCAAATCTTATCTAGTTCCAACCCATTTCTATCTTCTATGTAAATTCAATTCAAATCCAATCCAAATCCAATCATATGTAGCGACCCTAAACGCCATGCAATAATCATCATTTTTCTTCTATTTTTAAAGTATGTCATACGAACAAAAGGAAAGATTGGACAGGTTGGAACCTGTCCATTTATGTTTATCGAATAGCAACCGCTGTTGAAAATAAACAACGGATATTTAAGTATAAGCAAAACTTGGCGAATAAGCTGGCCTAGAAATAGTAGCTGACTCAATTGTTAAATAATTGTTTATTTAGAGAGTACGAATGCTCTCGGAGCAGAATGTCACATGAAGAAAAATTGTAAACAGTAGCCAGTAGTTATAAATAACGTTTTTGTAAATAAAGAAGAGAGTCGGATTTTGGACTTGGAGTTAGCAAGTCACATCAGAATTGTTCAAGTGTTTTATTTTTCAAATTGTGATGACCAGTTTCCAGAAAACTAACCGCTCGAGCTTGCGCAATTGGTGACAGCGGTGGGAACAGTTGCGGCAATGGAAAATCAAGAAAGCGAAACTGTAGCGAAAACTTTCGTAGATAACTTTATTTGTAAATTTGGAACACCCAAAGAACTAGTAACAGATTAAGGTGCAAATTTCGTGAGCAACCTCATGAAAAATGTTTGTAAAGTTTTAAAAATAAAAAAGATAACAACAACAGCATATCATCCTCAGGCAAATCTTGTGGAACGATCCAACAGAGAATTAAAAATTTACTTACGCCAATTTATAGGAGGGGATCCACAAACCTGGGATAGACTTCTACCCCATTTTACATTCCAGTATAACACTACAATTAATTCATCGACTGGTTTCACGCCTTTCGAATTACTCTATGGCAGAAAAGCAAGAATTCCTAATTCAATATACAGAATGAGAGATATGGAATTTACCTATGGAGACTATTCCAACGAATTGAAAGTCACTCTAAAATATATTCACGACACGGCTAGAGAAAACTTGATAGTATCGAAGGAGAAACGGAAGGAATATTTCGACAAAACCGCTAAAGATTGGCAACCAATGTGGGGAGATATGGTTTTAGTGAAAGCCAACCCCACAGGTACAGGACAGAAATTGCAATCTTTATGGAGAGGTCCATATGAAGTACTTAGTTTTCCAAGTGCACAAACTACAATAATCAAAAACGGGAAAAGACTTGAAAAAGTGCATAATAACAGACTAAAGAAATACAACGACTGAAAAGTAAAGCTTAGTATCGAGCATGGTGAGTCTACATAGTACAATATGGTGTAAGAAAGGTGAGGTGATTCATTTGGTGTATTACACAGCCATTTGGAAGTAGTAGTGCGTCGTTTCTTTCGCGTCTTAGCAACCTTCTCAACTACATGACGACGGCTGACGTCACAGAGTTTGTTATAAAATTTTCTTCGATTTCCCCTCCTAGCGTCTAACAGCGCACCATCGTATCAAGGGCAACCAGCATTTTGTTATCCAAACAATAACATGGAAAATATTTAGCGGTGAGGCAAGTTCATTATATTCCAAATAATGTTTGATCTTATTACAGATAACTGAGCGAGTGACTGAGGATATCGATAATATTAAACATCTTGTTATTTTCCTTGTTGCCCAGAAAGCAAAACATGTATGATAATGTGGAATTTGTTATTAAATACTGAAAAGTGTTGAAAACCGTATGCCTCGTGGATAATGGCAGAAGTGTGTGTATAGAATGCTTTGAAATTTGAGCAGTGAATTGCTATAATTTGAGAAGATCATTATTAATTTGCTGATGCGGTTCTCATTTTGCTCCTACACAAATATTTTCATCATTTTGCGGGCCGCAAACAATCCGGCAAAACATGTTTTCTTGAACATGGCCCATAAAGGATCATGGAAGGATGGAACGGTGTGACGTCACATACTTTCCCCTCAAACTATGTTTATTTTTCAGCTTACTAATACCACCAAGTATGGACTTCCTCCACACCTTCTTTTTATCATCTTGTACATAGTAGGCTTAAGGATTATCATTATAAGGATTAGCATAAGTAATGTAAATAGATAGAACATAGTTAGGTAAAATAAGTTTTAAACTTAGTTAGAATAAGTATTGATTATTTTTGATATCTTTACATTTTAATTTACATTATACAAGTTATATATACAATCAATAAGTACGATTTAGCAAATAAATATAAATATAATAAATTTAAAACAATATGAAATCTAGTTAAGCGCATAACTATTATAATTGGAGACAAACTAAAATATTAGCAAGCATGATGAAAAAAAAACATTTATTTAAATAGTATACAAAATAGTCAATAAACTCAACTAAAATGAGTACAAAGAATGGAATGATTTATACGTTTACATTTTTAAGGCGTATATTATATGTTTTAATACAACGGATGAAGAAGGTAACTAGCATAAACAGTATAGTCAACGCATTAATATTTAAATTTAACGAACCTACATTTACAAGAATAACAACAGCATTGCCGGAAAGCTGTGTAACACGAATCAACTATTACTTCTATTAAAGCTTGTAAAAGCTATGGGGAAAATTATGGGAAAATACAAAACATTAACACGAACGAGAATATAAATGGGACACCCGCTGGGTTCTAAAACAGGGGCACTGTGGGAGAACACAAAAAAAAGAATGATAAATCCAATACGGATGAAAATGGGTAACCTATTGGGGTCTAAAACAGAACAACTATGGGAAAATATGAAAGAGGGATAATGAGGGAAAATAAAAAGGCAACATGTAATGAGATATAAAATATATATTGTTGAATAGCTGAAATAAAAAATGGTATGAAAAAGAATTTCTATGAAAAGTTTAATTGATTCGTTGCGAGAAAAATTAAAATACAAAGATAAAACAGTAATTTAAACAGAATGATTTATTACAAACGTATTTACAACTGATGATAAGTGAGAAAGCATCTTAAAAAGATAATGGATGGCCATCCAGAATGAAACAGATAATAATATATGTAAGAATATGAGACCAACTTGAAGATAAATCAGGTAAAATAAATATCAAAATTATTATGTGAAAGACATATGCTAAAAAAAAGGGAAATACGAGGAACTAGAAGTTGAATACAGGTATGAGAAGACAACAAGTAAAGTTAAAAAAAAAATTTGTAATATGGAAAAAGCTGAATAAATTATAATCGATGGAAATTCGTAAAGTTTGTAAGTATAACGGAAATGTAAAAATATGATTCTAGAAGAACGATATATGAAAGTGATTATTTTAAAACTATTTAATATGAGTTTGAGAAACTAGTTTTGGGTACCGAGAGAGATTTGCGCGATGGAATCTCTTGTATTAAACATAAAGAAAGAATATGTGACAGAGTATGGCAGCAAATGAAAAATTTTGTTTGAGTGCTTGATAGTATGAAGGTGAACAGTTATTTGAATGGACAAGAGGAGACGTCCTCCGAATGTGTGAATATGGCACTTGTTGTATGAATGATTGATTTAATATGTAACAAATAGTGACTGAGAAAATGAACAAAACGAAAATCATGAAATATGTGAGAAGAGACAATGTGGTTAAAATGGGGATAAACAAATTCAAAGTGGAGCGAATCTAAGTGAAATCTAGGGAAAATCAATATCAAATTGAATTTAAAAAAAGGGCATTAGACAATTGAAAAATTTGAGAATTGAAAAAAAAAAAAGGTAAAACAAATAAATGGGAAGGTAATCATGGTTATACTAAATAACATTTTTTAAATTACTATAGTAAGACTCGTGAAAAGAAAGAGAATTCGAAAATGGTTGATACTATTATAATTATCGAAGTGTTACAAACAAGCTGGGTTACTGTTAAATTACCAATTAAAAAAAAATCTGACAATTTTGCTTTTTGTTCAAATATGCTTTTTGTTAAATTATCGCCTAAATATGAAATATAAACTAAACACGAGGTCTAAGTCTCATTTCAGAAACACGCCAAAAGCCAGAAACGGTGGAGGGGAGCAGTTGCAGCAATTAACCATCAGAGCCAACCTAAACAAAAAACCAATAAGGTATAATATGGAATATGTGGCAGAAAGTATTTTGCAGAAAATTATATTATCTTTAGTTATATCTGTACAAAAACCTGCAGAATACATTCTTTGCTTCAACTCAATTTTTTTCACGGGGGGTAATTCAGCGAGAATAACATAATCAGATGAAGTAATACAATCAATTATTTTTTTACTATCGAACGATCAATTTTTGAGGAGGCAAGGCCCAATAAGTAGAATCAAATTCATAAAAGTAGTAACATAGCACTGAAGATGTAATCATTATCCACACCAGAAAAAAAAAACAAAAACAGTGTAGAGTAGTAAAAGACAGTAAAATAGTTCACAATTATTTTCCAAATGTTAATGTGCACAATAACTTACTCGAGAGGCAAACGGGCGAGAGAACATCCAGCGAAGACGAGCAGACAACATCCGATGGCGAAGGAAGACAACAGTGCATCGAGAAATACATACCAGAGTTAATTGGTATCACCAGAACGACAGGTCATACGGAAGGTTGAAGATAAAGAGTGTGGGGGGTATCAAGACGGATTCAACGGGACGAAATCTTTGGAGGAACATAAGGAGTAGAAATTTTCGGAGGAACATCAGGAAAAGGTGAATTATACAAGGCGATATAAAAAAGATTTAACCAGGCGGAATAACATAATAACTCCGAGATAAGCAGAAACAGGAAAACCATGAAGACTAAACTCCCACGATAGAAGACAAGTTATGAAGAGGATCAACCCAAGGCGAAATACCAAACGAGCAAAATTTTATCAATAACAACTAATTCGCATCATACAACAAAAGATGCGAATATCTCACAACAAAACTGAGCAGCGTATACACGGCAATTCACCACAACTACGTATCAACGGCGAATCAACTGAAAACAATTGGAGATACACTATAATGGCTACACATTTTTGCTATAAGGCAATCAGTGAATTCATGAACTACAACCAGAGGAAAGCAACATATACATTCGGAGATGGCACGTCAAATTATTACTAGTGAACGGTACGATCAAATTTAACGCTCCCAGCAAACGATAGACATCATATAAGGTACACTGGGGGAAGTGGAAAAAGGGGGTAAGTGTAAAAAGCGACTCGAAAAATTGGAATTGTACATACTTTACAGTTTTTACCACATCATAACATTATGCAAGAATATACTTTGATGCTCACACTAACACTATGTTTAACGGTTAACGCTTGAACTGTAATTTTAGGTTTCGCGAAAAGTTGATTTTTGCATTCATAAAATCATTTCTTATTTGCACCAATTGTCCTTTTTTCAAGTGAATTTATATCACAGGTGACCGTTACAATACAGTTAAACTAATCCCATTCAATTGGTAGTGGTTCGTACCAAGAAAGCAAATAATTCAAAGATTTTACACTTACCCCAGGTATCAAACACTGCGGGGGAAGTGGATAATGTTTCAATTACGCAATTTTTTTTCTTCCCTCCAGGGTTTATTTCAATAGCTGTGAATATGTTCCTTCTTTGTTATCATTGTGATCCCAGTGGTGATTGGACTAATATAAATGAGAAAATGCCTGATTAATTCATCTATCGGTATTGATACCTTTCACATGTTTTACATATGAAAAAAAATTTATAAGAAAGTTAAAAATAGCACTGATAGGTAAATATATTATATAATTCACATTAATTTTTATTCATAACAAGTTTCGCCGTTGAATGCAATTTTTTGCAAACAAATTGGTTAAGCATAAGAGCTTAAGAATAGCTGATATATTTGTACGTGCTTTGCTCACACACATACATACAAATACGCACATACAGACATCATCTCAATTCGTTAAAATAAGTTGATTAGTTCATAACCCTGTAAGTCCTATTTTTCCTTTAAAAGTTCATCTTTGGGGCGAACATATAGATTTCACCTACACTTAGTGTTCGAGAAGGCAAAAGCTATTGCTATTACGAGAATTCCTTGAGGATCTATTCCGTTAAGATGATGAAATTATTCCACAAAAGATACTCAGAGCAATTATCGTATTGATTTTAGTTATATGTAGCTACTCATCACTATGGAAGGTCAAGCTAACATGGGTTTTCCACTTACCCCATCCCACTAGGGTAAGTGGAAAAACAACTCCTAATTTTAAAATCTATTTCCATAAATTTCAAGCGACCAAAATGGTATGAATTACCGCACAGAGTTCAGTGCGAGATTTCTCTTGTCTCGGACAGCAGAACGATGGCACGATCGGACGAAATATTGTGTTCTGCTTTGCGCGGCCGGTAATAAAAATCAGTTCAGTGCGAGATTTCTCTTGTTTCGGACAGCAGAACGATGGCGCGATCGGACGAAATATTGTGTTCTGCTTTGCGCGGCCGGTAATAAAAATCAGTTCAGTGCGAGATTTCTCTTGTTTCGGACAGCAGAACGATGGCGCGATCGGACGAAATATTGTGTTCTGCTTTGCGCGGCCGGTAATAAAAATCAGTTCAGTGCGAGATTTCTCTTGTTTCGGACAGCAGAACGATGGCACGATCGGACGAAATATTGTGTTCTGCTTTGCGCGGCCGGTAATAAAAATCAGTTCAGTGCGAGATTTCTCTTGTTTCGGACAGCAGAACGATGGCGCGATCGGACGAAATATTGTGTTCTGCTTTGCGCGGCCGGTAATAAAAATCAGTTCAGTGCGAGATTTCTCTTGTTTCGGACAGCAGAACGATGGCGCGATCGGACGAAATATTGTGTTCTGCTTTGCGCGGCCGGTAATAAAAATCAGTTCAGTGCGAGATTTCTCTTGTCTCGGACAGCAGAACGATGGCACGATCGGACGAAATATTGTGTTCTGCTTTGCGCGGCCGGTAATAAAAATCAGTTCAGTGCGAGATTTCTCTTGTTTCGGACAGCAGAACGATGGCGCGATCGGACGAAATATTGTGTTCTGCATTGCGCGGCCGGTAATAAAAATCAGTTCAGTGCGAGATTTCTCTTGTTTCGGACAGCAGAACGATGGCGCGATCGGACGAAATATTGTGTTCTGCTTTGCGCGGCCGGTAATAAAAATCAGTTCAGTGCGAGATTTCTCTTGTTTCGGACAGCAGAACGATGATCGCGCGATCGGTCGAAACATTGTGTTCTGCATTGCGCGCCCGGTAGGCCGGTAGTTAGTTTGTACTACTTTTCGCGCCCGATTCATGGCTAGGTAAAATCACTGTGTATAAAGAATGACACGGTCGTATCGCTTATCAGAGTGAATCCAGATCCAACGATGCCTACCAATTAACTGATAATCCTTCCTGTGGTTTTTGTGGAGACGCAGAGGTAAACACGGTCTTCAAATAGCAAAAACCACCTACTAATATTCCTTCCTTCTTCCTAACTGACTACAAGGACGTGGCCGGCGCCGTTATTGATCATTTGAATTTTAGAGTCACTGAAACTTGCACACTGAGAATGCTTGAACAATCCCAGTCAATCATTCAGTTGATTCTTTGTGCAATTTCACTGATTCTGGTCAATCACGGAGTAGCAACCATAGATATGTGTAGTCAGTCAAAGCTAAGCTAAGCTAAGCTAAATTTCAAGCGACCAAAATGGTATGAATTACCGCACAGTTGGCGCAAAATTGACTGTTTTTGATAGCCCATTTTGATTGAACGCATTTAGATCATTTAAACTGGTTTTACACTAATTCAAACATGCACTATCGATTTTTCCTTTTCCACTTCCCCCAGTGTACCTTATCAAAAACTTCACCACGGAGACCCAATATTACGTTACAAGTTCAAACAACCAAGCGACAGACCAGGAGTATACCCTGTACTCGGAATCTGAAACCGACCAAGTGATCTACACGAAATATTATGAAGAAGCGAGCATCAGCAAGCAAACGCTAGGCGAGTTAAGAAGGCATCATCAGGTAAGACACTCTCGAGGAAGTATATGTGTAGAGGGATTAGGCGAAAATATTACAAAAAAGTTATAGCAAAATTAATTTGAGGTATCAGAAAATTGCACGAAAATAGTATCAAGGAATTTCAAAGATATACACTGCTTGAAAATTTGTATTTTTTTAATGATCAGAGGACAACTTTTGAATATTTCATGAATATGTTTGAACTATAGCTTCAGGAGAACCCTAAAGTTTTGAAACGAAACCATCAACTATCCACTTGAAATGATAATTTACAATTCTAATTTCAAGCTCAATGGGTTGGAAGAGATGTAGCGACCCTAAACGCCATGCAATAATCATCATTTTTCTTCTATTTTTAAAGTATGTCATATAAACGAACAAAAGGAAAGATTGGACAGGTTGGAACCTGTCCATTTATGTTTATCAAATAGCAACCGCTGTTGAAAATAAACAACGGATATTTAAGTATAAGCAAAACTTGGCGAATAAGCTGGCCTAGAAATAGTAGCTGACTCAATTGTTAAATAATTGTTTATTTAGAGAGTACGAATGCTCTCGGAGCAGAATGTCACATGAAGAAAAATTGTAAACAATAGCCAGTAATTATAAATAACGTTTTTGTAAATAAAAAAGAGAGTCGGATTTTGGACTTGGAGTTAGCAAGTCACATCAGAATTGTTCAAGTGTTTTATTTTTCAAATTGTGATGACCAGTTTCCAGAAAACTAACCGCTCGAGCTTGCGCACATATTCCAATCCTAATCCAATCCAATCTTAATCCAATCCAATTTAAATCTAATCCAAATCCAAACGATGTTCTTTTTTTTAATGTTTAACCCATGAATTTACCTCTTTTATTTTCCTATTCTGCTTCAATCACAACACACACAATCTACAGAAAAAAAACGCGATTTTAAAACTACCGGCTGCGTCATTGTCGTGACCCGGACGAGATATCTAGTCTCGACCGTTCGTCTTAACAATACTCAGCAAACTGAATCTCACTCTGTTTTGACACTCTTCCTCCATGGAGGCTAAAATCTAAGGAAGCGTGTTACACGCTTGAAAGAAATACACTACAATGAGGTATATTTTAAATCGAAATTGAATGATTGCTAATAACACAAATGATTATTTTATTTCCAATATTTCATAGACCTTATCTTATATAGGTACTAAACCAACATTAATTTTTACCGCCACTAAAGGAACAGTGTACCCATTAGTGGTGCAAGCAATATTTGGTAGTTGTTGATGTAGAATGACATCAATCTCATTTTTTTGAAAAAATAATGGTTTATCTATTAGCTAATTTATTAAAGCTGTAAATTTCCCATAATTATCAATTTTCAAAAAATATTTTCTATTGTTGATCTATTGGTACCTCCACTATTGGTACCGTTATCCTACATATCCTAGAACACCAGAAACATAGGAAAGACATTTTCAGCGTCTTCAATCAATGACTGTTCAGACTGGCTGGTTCAGACAGACTGTTCAGTGGGCCATTGAAGAATATTTCGCTTATCGAAGTATTTCCACGACTTGCACTCTCATTACATAACGTTCTACACATATTACACAATATCAGACGACCGGCATGGCTAACCGCACAACCACGAGGTCTAGATTATGGAACATGTCTCATTTCAATTGCTTTGGAAAATCCAGAGGGTATTTGTTTCTACGAAATCGAGTAGTTAACAAGCATCATTATGGGTGTTGTAGGTTGATAGGAGAAAAATGTCTTCGGAACTTCATGATTCGCTTTCAAAATATATAATGCTTAAGGTGTCCCGGATTGGCCCAAGACAAATCTGGTCACTTTATGATAGATATATTTTTGGAAAATATACAAAAAATTGAGATAAGCTTCGAAATTTGTAATTCAGAACTTTTTCCGTATCGTACATCATTCAGATTTTAATTACAATTTGTCTAGAATTTATTATAAGCCTTTTAAAATTATCTTCCTATGGTGTGCTGTAGGATCTGTCAAAGTTAACACCGTCGTATGTCTTCTTCTTATTTTTAGTTGGATTCGTCTATATTACCGCTAGGTGATACTAAGAGTTCTCGACCATAAAATAAAATTAATATTTTTATCGCCTAATTACGTAAGGGTCGTTTCTGGATTTTTCAACCCTTTTTCCCGGTGTAAGGTTTTTTACACATTTTTTTTAAATTTATATGGACTGTGCGAAAATCTCCCCATGAGCTCTCACGTATCCAGTGTACGGGCCCTTAGTAGGTATGTGTTAAGTTTGGTCATCAAACACATTTATCGTTGAGTTCATTGATGAGCTTAGTCGAACGACTTGTGATTGAATTGCTAATGAACACAGTCTTCACACTCATCTACTCAGTCGTGTACAGTATTTCATTTGATGTAGATCAAATATTCGCGTCTGGAATCGTTATTGTCTGGCGAAATCAAAATTCACAATCTATTTTTCGAAATTTTACTGTACCACAAAAAGTTTGAGGTGTTCCACTCTGCTAACATGATTTTGCTTACTGTTGGCTGAGATGTTGTGGTGGTTAATTAAATTCAATTCAAACATCGGAAAAAGTGACCTATCATGTGACGAAGCAGCTTGATGACTATTTGCGTGTTTGTATCTATTTTATCATCCTTGTTAAGTGCGTATACGCTGATTTAGCAACATAGGTTGATAAGAAATTTCAGATATATGTAGCCGATAACCAGACTGAATGGCTTGCTTTACTTGGCTTCCAAACGAGGTTTGATAGATTGTGCATTTTATTTCTCGATGTAATCCAATTGAAGTACCTATTCTTACAGATCCTTGAGCACATTTTCCAATATTTGGATTTTAAGAATCGCAGAAATCTCTCTCTGGTATGCAATCGGTGGAATGAAGTGCTTTTATCGGAAAGATATCTACGAAAACATGTCATCTTGCACATCGAGGGATGCAGATTATTGGATGGGAAGACGTATTTCCGAAGAAATTATGAAGCGTTATCAATTAAGTTGGAGAACCAGTATAGCAGCGAGATGACTAAAAACCTCAGGCTAGTTAATTCGGTTTGTCCAAATCCCGCGCATTTGAGAATAGACAATTTGAGTTCAGATCAACGTTTCGCGTTGATATTTAGTAATACTTTCTTCAGTTTTGAAAACGTAGAACAGTTACATCTCATCGGAACTTGTAAGACGGAAAAGGGTTATTTATGTACATCGTTTGATAATTTAAAAGTTCTGAAAATAGAAACAAGTTATGTGGAATATTTTAGATTGATCGCACCGCAATTGACTGAGTTATATTTATATGTTTGCTCCGAAGATCATATGGATTTACTTCCTCAATTCGCCGATCAACTGCTTAAGCTCACACTTGTATTCGATAACAAAGACATTTACTATTTCTTCAATTTAAATTTTCCACAAATTCGGGAGCTTTCCATAGATAGACGATTGAAAGGGATGACTAAAAGTGAACAAGATATCAGTATTATGTTCTTCAGAAGGCTCAAGCAGCTACGAAAATTGCATCTAACGGTTAAGTTTATCGACAGCTATGTGATGCAAATGATTTCGACGAGCCTATCAAATCTCACCGAGTTAACCTTGTTAGTAAGTGAAGGAACAATCGAGCTTTCGAATATAAGTAAGCTCATCAAGTTGGAAAAGTTGAAAATCGAAGCAGAGAAATTCAACCTCTTGAATGCCAAATTCCCACATTTGAGGCAACTATCTTTAGGTTCGCCGGATCTTCGATCCGGAGCATATGTTTACGCTTTTGAAAGTTTAATGATCTTTAATAGCCTGCGAATGCTTGCTCTACACAACGTAAAGTTCTACCCAGAAGTGCTCAAACTAACGCCGTCTTACAACGTGGAATACATGTATGTCACCAATTACAAACGAGTATGTATCTTGCACTTGGAGATTTAGTTGAGGTGCTAAATGATTTTTCTTTTCCGTTCCAGTTGGAAGAGACGCACTTGCAGATGCTGGTCAGGCGCTTCCCCGCTGTAAAGTGGCTCAGAATTGCGCACTGTCCAGGCTTTACGATGCGCGAAGTGGAAAAGCTAAAAAGGATGAATCCTAAACTGTGCGTTGCGTTCACCGAAGTGACAAAGGGACGACTGTGATAGTATAAAATACAAATCTGTAATAATCTGTCTGTGGTAGATGTGTGTGGAAAAGATTTCATTTAATGTAAAGTAATAGGTTAATAATAGTATAAATTGTTGTAATGCCACTTGTTGCAAATCATATCACTTCCAAAAAACGAGCCTCCTCGTGTTTTAAAATAATTGAAATAATAGTCTCGAAACTAAATATTCAAATGAAGACTGCGTTTAATTGTTCTTCTAATACTTCTTGTTATCAGTGTTAAAATCACCAAGGAGACTAACGGTTAGGTCCAAGATTTAAAGATCTAGATCGGCCTATGGCTAATCGACGGATCTACATTTATCCAATTTATGACAGCTGAAACAAAGAAAGACCACAGTTTTGGTCGATGGGCGTATCTATAGAAGATTTGAAAAACAAATATTGAAGAAAGGGGTTACTATTATTTATTTCTATTTATTCATAAAAAAAAGTTGTCTTTATTCACGGTCCATGGCTGTACGTCACCAATTACCCAGTCTTGATCGATCCACCTCATCCTCTTGTACCTCTTGGTTGGCATGATTTTCTCAGTCGATACCGTTTTGACTCATATTCTGAACATTCGCTTGAAAATGGCTATTTTAGCTTCATTTTCGTAATTCTTTCCATGGGATCTTGAATTCATTTGTAATATTGATCCTGTTGAAAACAGGGCAAGGGCACCGCTCTTTTAGCAGGGCAAATTGCAATAAAACATTTGATGTTTTGGTTACCGCATGCTACAAAGCTAAATAAACTTTATTAAGCTAAATACAGTCGATACAAATAACATAAATAACTTACAACTACGGTGTTTTCCACATCAGAATTAAAACTAACGCGCCCGTTCTGTCTCATGTTATCTCACTTACTCTGTTATGTGAGATAAACGACAAAACGAAACTTATGAAAACCCGAAGTCTGCAGCACAGATATAAAACAGGGATTCTGCATTCTTTACACATTTTTTTTTACGCAAGAAATCCTTAGTGCGGAAAACTGATGAATATTTTATTTTTAGTTCACTAAAACGTCACTTATCTTTGTTCTGGTAAGATTTTAAGGTTTTTTGAAAAACTTATTGTTACCCGGAAGGTGTTATTGAAGTATCAAGCCCATGAAAACCAGGGAATTATATGCGAACTTTGAGATTTCGTGAACTAACGTGATACTGTTCTCCATGTGGTAAACCAAAGATAGCTCTGACGACAATCGAATGTTCTCCCATTCCCACATTTCAAAACTTATATATAAGTATAAAGTATACTTTTCATTAACGTATGAGTATTATTAGCTTTTGGGTATGGAATCATTCATTAGATGGCAGTGTATTAGTATTTTCGAATATGTGTTTGCAATAACTTATAAGGTTTTTCCTTTACGTGTAGTCTATAAAAGAACTATTCTTTGTTATCCCACAACTTTACATCTGTTCAGATCTGCATTCTCCGATCTAAATACTAGAACAGGCATATCTAAGTTATTTATCATCTGGACTTGTAGGAATATTCTACTAAAAAACTTTATAAGAATTTGATCAACTGTTTTGTGGCATACATATAGCATAAGGTAACCGTACCCTTAGTGGAGGTAGCACCAATAGTGGAAGTATTATTATTTATTTATTCAGACTAAGGCCGAGGTGGCCTGTGCGGTATATAAGAGTCTTCTCCATTCGGCTCGGTCCATGGCTACACGTCGCCAACCACGCAGTCTACGGAGGGTCCGCAAGTCATCTTCCACCTGATCGATCCACCTTGCCCGCTGCGCACCTCGCCTTCTTGTGCCCGTCGGATCGTTGTCGAGAACCATTTTCATCGGGTTATTGTCCGACATTCTGGCTACGTGCCCGGCCCACCGCAGTCGTCCGATTTTCGCGGTGTGAACGATGGATGGTTCTCCCAACAGCTGATGCAACTCGTGGTTCGTTCGCCTCCTCCACGTACCATCCGCCATCTACACCCCACCATAGATGGTACGCAGCACTTTTCTACGTACGATTTCCAGCCACTATGCGTTTCCGAATTTCTCTGCTGGTATCATTTTCGGCAGTCACCAGTGAGCCGAAGTACACAAATTCTTCTACCACCTCGATTTCGTCACCACCGATGCCAACTCGCGGTGGGTGGCTCACATTGTCTTCTCTTTAACCCCTTTCTATCATGTACTTCGTCTTCGTGTTGATGACTAGTCCGATCCTCTTGGCTTCCCTCTTCAGTCTGATGTAGGCTTCCTCCATCTTCTCAAAGTTACGTGCCATACTATCTATGTCGTCGGCGAGGCCAAATAGCTGGACGGAATTATTGAAAATTGTACCACTCGTGTTAATCTCTGCTCTTCGTATTACCCCTTCCAAATCGATGTTGAATAGCAGAAACGAAAGAACCATCAGCTTGCCGTAACCCTCTGCGGGTTTCAAAGGGACTCGAGAATGCCCCTGAAACTCGAACTACGCACATCACCCGATCCATCGTCGCTTTGATCAACCGTGTCAGTTTATCCGGAAATCCGTTTTGGTGCATTAGCTGCCATAGCTGGTCCCGATCGATTGTATCATATGCGGCTTTGAAGTCGATGAATAGATGATGTGTGGGCACGTTCATGGGCGTAGCCAGGATTTCGAGAAGAGGGGGGGGGGGCAACTTTTTTGGTCTTCTAAATCGTAGTTTTGGAGTAGTTTTATAAAAACACATGAATATTAACACATGAAACCAAATCCAAACCAAATCTAAACAATAATGATTAAAACAATAATGGATTTAAAAAAGCGTGATTTATTGCTCATCAGATATTTTTAAATAAAGTGAGAAAAATATTAACGAAATTAGTATTCAGAAAGAATATAAAATCGGCTATAACAATTATTATAAAAATCCTGCATTCTTCCATAAGTTTAAGAAAACTAGAACCATACATCTGAATTTCTGAACAAATCCTCTCTGAAATAATATTTATTATAAAATAGGCAGAAAAATCAATATGCAAGCTTTCTCCAGGAATTCCTTCAACAATTGCTCCTGGCATTCTATCCAAAATTCTATCAGGGATTCTTTAGGAATGCCTCCAGCAACTTCTTCGGCAGTGTCTTTGGAAATTCCACCATACATTTTACCGGGAACTGATCCGAAATTCCACCATTATTTACTCCAAGAAAATCTTCACGATCCGAAATTCCACCATTATTTACTCCAAGAAAATCTTCTCGAACTTAAGTTCTGCAGAATTCCCTGCAATAATTCAAATGATTTCGTGCTGTTTCCCATAGTTTTTAAGAATAAGAATATTCCGTGGAAATTCCGCAGAATTGCCAGTGAACATTCCTGAGAATTTCACGAAAAATCTTCGAATTTCTTGTGTAAATTCCATAAAATTTTCCGTGAATTGTTTCGAATAATTTCTTGTGAAAATTTCAAAGAATTTCTCCAGGAATTCCACCGGAAATTTATACAGAAATTAGAAATGAAAATGAAATCAACAATGGAATTTTCGGAGGAATTCCTACATTAATTTGCAATGAAATCCTGAAAGAATTCCGGTGGAAACTTCAAGATTTCCACTGGGAGATCCTCCAGGAGTTTTTCCGAAAATTCCTCCTGGACCAAGAATTTCTCTAGGATTTCCTTCGAGAATTATTCCGGTAGTTCTATCGGCAGTTCCTCTGAAAATTCTTCAGGTAATTTCGGCAGAATTGGAATTTATTTAGGCTTCTTCAGGAATTTATATAGATTTTCCACCAGAAGCTCCTCCGAGAATTTCTCGGCGAGCTCCTCAGGGAATTCTCCGGGAGGTCCTCTGATGATGATGATGGTCCAGCTACAAACCCCAACAAAGGTTTCAGCTAGACGAGATTTGTCTATAAGATGAATTCTCTTGTTTCCGAGAATGCTTCTGGTAGTTTCCCCGGGGTTCCATTGAAAATTCTCCCGGGAGTTTCTTCAGAAATTCTTCCAGAAAATTCCTTCGAGAGTTCCTCCGGGAATTCCACCAGCAATTGATCCGGGAGTTTCTCTGGAAATTTATCCGGGAGTTCCACCAGAAGCTATTCCAGGAAATTATTCCGGCTTTTTTCAGGAAATCATTTAGGCTTTCTTCAGAAATTAAGCTGGAAATTCCTTCCGATGTTCTTCCGACAGTTTCTCTGGTAGCTCATCCGGGAGGTCCTCTAGGAAGTCTTCCAGGAGTTCCTCCTGAAATTCCTCCGGGAGTTCTTACGGGAGCTCCTCCGGCAGTTCCTTCGGGAATTCCTCCGGGAGTTTCACCGGCAGTTTCTCCGGTTGGAACTCTCGGGGTATTTTCTATAGGAATTTCCGGAGAAATTATCAGAGGAATTCTCGAAAGAACTGCCGGTGGAAATTCTGGAGGAATTTATTGAAGAACTACAGGAAGAATTTCCGGAGGAAATCCTAGAGCAACTCTCGTAAGAATTCTAGGATGAACTCCCAAAGGAACTTCCGTAAGAATTCCAGGAGGAACTCCTGGAAGAATTCTTAAAAGAATTCCCGTAAGAACTCCCAGAGAACTTCTCCGAGGAACTTCTGGAGGAATTTGTAGATAAATGCCTAAAGAAATGCTAAATGAATTCCTGGAAGAAAGCCTGATTGAATTCCCGAATGAACTACTGGTGGAACTTCAAAGGAACATCCGGTGGAATACCCTAGAGGAAGAGAAAAAATATTTCTGAAGGAACTTCCGAAATCCCATTTCCCGTGAAATTCCTGCCAAATATCGTCCAGGAATTCCCGGTGAAGTTCCATGAGGTATTACCGGAGAATTTCTTGGAAAAACTCCCGGAAGAACCCCCACAAGCACTTCCGGAGGGATTCCCACATGGAAGTCCTGAAATAATTCTTAGAGAAGTTCCTAAAGGAATTTCTGGAAAAATATCTGAAGGAATTCCCAGAAAAATACCAGGAGGAATTAATGCAGAAATTCCCAGATGAAATCCTGAAAGTATTCCCAGATGAATTGCTGAAGAAAATCCCTGCGGATTGTTCCGACGAAATATCTGGAAGAAATCTTGGTAGATATCTGAGTAAATTCCGAGTGAAGTCCGGAAGGAATTCTAGTACACTTCCGCGGAAAATCTCCCGGAGAAATTCCTGAAGGAATTCCTGGAGAAGTACCTGAAGAAACTCCCGAAAAAATACCTGTAAGAATTTCTGAGGAAATACTTGGACGAATTCCAGGAGAAATTCATGAAGATATTTCTAGAGGATTTCTTGAAGGATATTCTGAAGTAATTGCGAAAAGAATTCCAGATTGGAATGCTAGATGATTTCGCTATTGAATGTTTGGAGGTATTCCCGGAAAATTTCCTGGAAGTAATCCCGGAGGAATTGAAGAAAGAGTTCCGAGAGGAATGCCCGGAGAAGTTCCTAGAAGAATTTCCGAAGGAATTTCTTATAGATTTACAAGTGAAATTATGGAGCTAAATCGGAGGATTTCCGTCATAAATTTTTGAAGAAACTTTTGGTAGAATTTTGGGAAGAAATTCCGTATGTATTCTTGACGGAACTCTCGAATGCATGCATGAAGGAAATGCCGGATTCTTCCTGAAGAGAGAATAGCCGAAGAAATATCTAGAAGTAAATCTTGGAGAGAAGAAAAGAAATCTTCAAGGAATTTCCTCGTGAATTTCCTAAAAAAAATTAGTGGGGGGTTTCTAGATAAGGAGGAATTACAATTACATGAGAAGGATTTTCGAACGATTTTCAGAGGAATTTGTGGATAACTTTCCGGAGGAATTCAGAAGTTCCCAGGGGAGCTTTTAGAAGGATTTCAAGGAGAATTTTTGAGCCCGAAATGCTTCGAGTTGTTTTGAACTTTCATATATTATGGATCCTGGATGCCCTAATAAGTTTTGGGAATCTTTTGAATTTCAACCACCTATTTCTCTATATGATTGGATCGTAAAGTGCACATGTTTGAGGGAATTCATTTTAGTACCCGTTCAATCTTTCCACAATTTAGGGGCGGGGGGGCGACGGCCTTGTATTCGCACGTTGTATTCGCGGCATTTCTGCAGCACTTGGCGAATGGCGAACACCTGGTCCGTGGTGGAGCGTTCGCCCATAAAACTTGCCTGGTACTGCCCCACGAACTCCCTTGCAATTGGTGCTAGTCGACGGCATAAAATTTGGCAGAGTACTTTTAGGCGGCGTTCAGCAATGTGATTGCGCAGTAGTTGCTACAATCCAGCTTATCGCCCTTTTGGTAGATGGGACACACGCCACCTTCCATCCACTCTTGCGGCAAAACTTCCTCCTCCCAAATCTTGGTAATGACCCAGTGCAGCGCTCTAGCCAGTGTCTCACCACCGTGTTTAAATAGCTCTCCTGGTAGTTGGTCAACTCCAGGGGCTTTGTTGTTCTTCAGCCGGCCAATCTCCTCCTGGATTCCCTGGAGATCCGGAGCCGGTAAAATTATGTCCTGCGCGCGTTCCCCCAGGTCCATCACCATACCGCCATCTTCGTCTGCCACATCGCCATTCAGGTGCTCTTCATAGTGCTGCCACCACCTTTGGATCACCTCACGCTCGTTCGCAAGAAGGTTTCCGTTTATGTCCTTACACATATCAGGCTGGCACGTGGCCCTTACGTGAACGGTTCAACTTCTCATAGAACTTTCGTGTGTTATTAGCGCGGTACAGTTGCCCCGTCTCTTCACGGTCTCGATCTTCCTTTTTCCTTTTTGCTCCTAAAAATCGAGTTTTGTCTGTTCCGCGCCTGTTCGCCGTCATACCAGTCGTTTCTCTGATCCGGGGGCACCGTGCCAAGTGCAGCGGTTGCGGTGCTACCAATGGCGGATCGAATATCTCTCCAGCCATCTTAAAGAGACGCTGCGCCTAGCTGCTCTTCCGTTGGGAGTGCCACTTCCAGCTGCTGCGCGTTTTCTTGAGCTAGTCTACCGTCTTGTAGCCACCCAATGTTAAGACGCGGCGTTCGACTTCGACGCATGTTGTACACCGTCGAGTGTTGTGAGCGCAGGCATACTGCAACGAGGTAGTGGTCGGATTCAATATTCGCACTGCGGTAAGTGCGGACGTTCGTGATGTCGGAGAAGAATTTACTGTCGATAAGAGCGTGGTCGATTTGGTTCTCCGTTTCTTGGTTAGGTGATCTCCATGTGGCCTTGTGGATATTTTTGCGTGGAAAGAAGGTGCTTCGGACTACCATTCCGTGGGAGGCTGCGAAGTTTATGCATCGTTGGCCGTTGTCATTCGATACGGTGTGCAGACTATCCGGTCCGATGACCATTTCCTCCTTTCCTAATAGTGGAGGTAGTGGGGTTTTTATAAGATTTTTCATAATTTTGCACTTTGCTATAGTGTCAGTTGGTGCGTCGTGCTTTAAATATCCTTCTTCTTCTTATTGGCGTTACATCCCCACACTGGAACAGAGCCCCCTCGCAGCTTAGCGTTCATTAAGCACTTTCATAGTTATTAACTGCGAGGTTTCTTCTGTGTTGAACTTAGTTTACAATTAAAAAAACACACTAATAAAGTTTAAAAAAAAAAAAAAAAATGCGAGGTTTCTAAGCAAGGTTACCATTTTTGCATTCGTATATCATGAGGCTAACACGATAATACTTTTATGCCCAGAAAAGTCGAGACAATTTCCAATCCGAAAATTGCCTAAACCGGCAACTGGTTAATGCAAATTATCCTAAAATTTCGCTAGAAAAACTATTAAAAAAACAATGATTTTTCTTAATAACATTGACTCCCTAGCACCTACACTGGCAAGTCTCATAAGAAATCAATGGATAGCACCACTATGGGAATCAAAGTTAATTTTTACCACCACTGAAGGAACAGTGTACCCCTTAGTGGTGCAAGTAATATTTTGTAGTTGTTGGTGTTAAATAACGTAAATCTCATTTTGTTAGCAAATTTTTTAGTTTATCTATTGGATAAGATATTAAAGCTGTAAATTTCCCGTAATTATCGATTTTTAAAAAATATTTTCTTTTGTGGATCTGCTAATACCTCCACTATTGGTACCGTTACCGTAATATCCCATTGACTCTTATTTCTAATTCCTATTTTAGCAAGGTTCATAAAGTGATGTTACGGAAAAAAGGTGACTATATTGAAGTCAGATTTAGTCCAGGAGATAGAAGGTGCTAGCTCTACTGCAAGTCCAGTGGCTTATTTCAGACTGTCTGGTATTTCATGACCTGTCCGAGGTCACGTTTGCTTACAGTAAGCCCTGCCTGTTTATGCTACCATTATCAATTGGATAATGGATCCATAAACAATCTTTGGGATTAATCAAACCGACACGTATTTAGTATTTAAAATTAAATCAAAGTACAAACAACAGAAACGATTTCACCAAGTCACTGCAAATCCAGTGGACCTAGACTTCAATAAGTTCGAATACACTTTCAAATAATGTTTAAAAATTGAGATTAAATTATTTCTTTTCCCGGTTCCATGTCATTGAAAGTATTGTTTATAAGGAACGTTTGAAACATTTCTTTTGGAATGACCTCTATTTTGTACTTCTTCACGAGCTTCAAACGTTTCTAAAACCCATCGCAAGCGGCACGCACGGTCTGCATGGGCATTTCGTTCCAGATTTTGAGAATTATGTCTTGATCTGGTCCAAGTTACTGACCTCGTATTCGTACAGCTTTAACATAATAAAGGACCAAACAAGAAAGTTAAGAGGGTTCAAATCCGAGAAGCTGGGAGGTCGCAAAGTTTTAGCTTAGCTTAGCTTAGCTTAGACTGACTGTACATATCAATGGTTGCTACTCCGTGATTGATCAGAACTGGTGCAAATTGCACTACGATCCAAGTGAATAGTGGTTGGGATTTACCAACTACTCTCGAAGTGCACGTTTCAGCAGCTCGCAAATGTTGATCAATAACGGCGCCGGCCAAGTTCTTACAGTCAGTTGGGAAAGGGAGGGAATGTAAGTGTGTGGTAATTGTTGCTACTAGAGACCGAGAATACCTCTGCATCTCCACAATTACCAAGGGAAGGAAGTAGTGTTAGTTGGGTGGGGTAATCTGTGACATAGATCGGGATTCACCATGGAAAGTGATGTGACCTATGCAACTTCTACACAGCAGTATTAGCATTTCCTTAATTTGTTCGCGAGAATAAACAATCAATCGCTCAAAGTGAGCGATTGTTCATTTGAATTACGGATTAGGCGCCCGCGTCATCATTTCTTTAACGTAAGAAAAGTAAAAAAAAAAGAAATAGGATTAAAATTGAAAATAATTGATATTGATCGGAAAGCTAATGTAATTCAGCAACCCTTATTTACGGATTTCCGGATAAACTGACACGGTTGATCAAAGCGACGATGGATCGGGTGATGTGCGTATTTCGAGTTTGGGGGGAATTCTTGAGTCCCTTCGAAACCCGCAGAGGGTTACGGCAAGGTGATGGTCATTCGTGTCTGCTATTCAACATCGCTTTGGAAGGGGTAATACGAAGAGCAAGGATTAACACGAGTGGTACAATTTTCAATAAGTCCGTCCAGCTATTTGGCTTCGCCGACGACATAGATATTATGGCACGTAACTTTGAGAAGATGGAGGAAGCCTACATCAGACTGAAGAGGAAAGCCAAGCGGATCGGACTAGTCATCAACACGTCGAAGACGAAGTACATGATAGGAAGAGGTTCAAGAGAAGACAATGTGAGCCACCCACCGCGAGTTGGCATCGGTGGTGACGAAATCGAGGTAGTAGAAGAATTTGTGTACTTGGGCTCACTGGTTACTGCCGAAAATGATACCAGCAGAGAAATTCGGAGACGTATAGTGGCTGGAAATCGTACATACTTTGGACTCCGCAAGACGCTCCGATCGAATAGAGTTCGCCGCCGTACCAAACTGACAATCTACAAAACGCTCATTAGACCGGTAGTCCTCAACGGACACGAGACCTGGACGATGCTCGTGGGGGACCAACGCGCACTCGGAGTTTTCGAAAGGAAAGTGCTGCGTACCATCTATGGTGGGGTGCAGATGGCGGACGGTACGTGGAGGAGGCGAATGAACCACGAGTTGCATCAGCTGTTGGGAGAACCATCCATCATTCACACCGCGAAAATCGGACGACTGCGGTGGGCCGGGCACGTAGCCAGAATGTCGGACAATAACCCGGTGAAAATGGTTCTCGACAACGATCCGACGGGTACAAGAGGGCGAGGTGTGCAGCGGGCAAGGTGGATCGATCAGGTGGAAGATGATTGCGGACCCTCCGTAGACTGCGTGGTTGGCGACGTGTAGCCATGGACCGAGCCGAATGGAGAAGACTCTTATATACCGCACAGGCCACTTCGGCCTTAGTCTGAATAAATAATAATAATATCACACTCATCAATAAAAAGGAGATTGTCAGCTCTGCCCGATGGGAAGGCAATCATAGCTACCTTTTCCGAAGAAAGTTTCTCGTGCGGTGGACATCCTGCAGTTGGTGAATTCTGACATCAGCGGCCCGATGGAGACGAACTCCACTAGCGGAAAACGGTTTTCCATCACGTTCATCGACGACAAGACCAGATGTATGTTTGTGTACTTCCTAAAAGGCCGTATCCACCGCAGTTTACCTCATCAACCGTTATTCTACCCGTAACATGAAATGACCTCTGAGGATTGTAAGTAAACCTAACCTTTCACATCTACGCGTGTTCGGAACGAAAGCAATTCAATATCAAATGTTCAAAACGACTTATCTGCTCTTGTAAACAAATATTCAAACGCCGATTTGATGAATCTGATAGCAAACCAACATCCTCAACAGAAAGCAGAAGCCTTCACCTACGTAATGCTGGTGTTTGTTTGCGTGGGAGTGCTATCAGATTCGGCAAATCGACGTTTGAATCTTTGTTTACAAAAGCAGATGTCTTTTTGAAAAATTTATTAATGAATTATTCAAGTTCCATAGCATAACCGGCGCAAGTGGGATCCCAAATCCCATGAATGCGTATTGACGGCTGCGATGAATGAACTAAAGAATGTATAATCAGAAGAAGAAAACTACTACCATGAATCGGAAAGACCATAGGAGGCTTACGTAATTAGACCAGGAGGCAAAGTCATTAGACCAGGAGGGTTACGTCGAGTGGGTATTGAAGGTATTGAAGTGGTTTGGCTTGGATCAGTGCAAACCCATAAAGTTGCCGATGAACAGCTACTGTAAAATTTTCTCAAGAACATATTCATAATTCGGATAATAGGGTTACTGCCTTTGGACTTCATCTCTTAGTTCCGATGAAAGAAATTTGATTTGTTTTTTTATTTTTGTGATTTTTTCCAGTAGTGAACGAGCACGCATGTTAGCAAAAATAAGCGACAAAATTGGTGCTGTATTTCTTTGTTGCGCGATGAGATGAATACAGTACCAAATTTTCAAAACGACTTATCTGCTTTTGTAAAGAAAGATTAAAACGTCGATTTGACGAATCAGATGGCACTCCCACGCAAAGCAACGCTATCAACAGGTAGCCGAAGGCTTCCTCTACGTATTGATGGTGTTGGTTTGCATGGGAGTGCTATCAGATTCGGAAAATCGCCGTTTGAAAATTTTTGTTTACAAACGCAGATAAGTCGTTTTGAAAATTTTGTATTGAATATATGCTCAGTGAAATGGAAAACGGAACAGTTCCCCTAATTATCCGTATTATGAATGTTTTTTGAGGAATTTTTACAGACATAGCCTCCTTTAACTGCGAACAATGATGATGATGATGATGATGATGGTCCCGCCACATACCCCTACAAAGGTTTGAGCTAGACGATTTATCTTTAAGATAATTAATTGAATGATATAATAACAATTTAATCAGATTTGCAAAAAACAAAAACGATCTGATTACCATCACAGATATGAATTACTTAACTTTTCATTACTATCCAGCAAAAAAGGTAAATTAAAAAAAAAACTGTTGTTTTCATCTACAGATTCTCATAAGCATCGGTAGTGATACTTCGAGTTTATACTAAAATGCAAAACTTGTGATACCTCTCGCACAGATTTCAAAAGTTCCACCAAGAATCGCGTTTCATGTTTATACAAGACCACTTAACGTTTATCACTCGTAAGCATCAATAAAATTAATAATCTAAGTCGTCAACAAAACTAAAACTTGTGTTACCGCTCCGTCGATATCAAAAGTTTCGGTATCACACACGGGAACAAGACTACCAGATAGCCCATTACTAATTGGAAGAATCACTCAAACAGTTGAAAATGCTCAAATCTGTGCATAAATTAAAACAAATCATCTATATTTGCTCTGCGCGCGCGAGACTCAACCTTTGTAGAGTACACAAAAAAGGTCAAATTACAATCACGTCAATATATATCAAATCCATCATCATCATCGAGGCGAACAAAATAGTTTATCAGTGCCTCAATAAATAAAAAATACAATTGTTCAATTAAAATATCCGTAGGTCAATCTTCGTCAAGATACAAAATTTATTGAATTATAAAAGTCAACTAAGTAGCTGCTTAAAAGGCAGCTTTTACGTGTGAAACACAAAGTCTCTTAAACTGTGATAGTGTAGTTGCATCGTTTGATATGTGTAGGCATCGAATTGAAATAATTAATACCTTTGAAAACAAAGAATTTTGTGAAGCTCCATGCAAAAAGTACGGTGTTCTTATATCTTCCGCGTTTCTAGTGTTATATCTATGAATGTCACTTCCTCTTTCAATTCGATCACACAAATATCGAGGCAGCAATCCGTTAATTACTTTAAAAATGAACACCATTGTCAAACACACAATTCTTTGCTTCATTGAGACTGAGAGCCACTGCAAAGCAACCAACAAAAACTTGAGGAAGTGAATCGGCTACATCTCAAAATCAAACGCATAATCTTATTCTGCAAACGCTGCAATCTCGATATTTGTGTCTGATTTGCTAAAAACAAAATGGAAGGACAAAAAGTCCAAGTGAGGAGAGATGATTGATTTGTACAACTGTATTTTGCTAGCAATATTTAATTCGTTTTCAGTCGACAGAGGATTCCATACTTCTTGGCTATTTTCTTGATGACATTGTCAATGTGTTGGTCAAATTTCAATTTATCATCAATAATCACGCCAAGATATTTAATTTCCCGTACGCGATCAAGTGTCTCGTCATCAATTTTCACAGAGACATTATCTATTGAACGATTTCGCGAAATAATCATATACTTTGTTTTACTAATATTCAATTTCAACTGTTTGTACTTCAACCATCTACTTAAAGAATGCAAATCTTCATTCAAGCGTTCAATCGCATCTTCTAAGTCTCTAGCTGCAATGAATAACACAGTATCGTCTGCAAATAAGTTTATATCACAAAAACGTAAAACCCGTCGCATGTCATTTATATACATAATAAACAAAAGGGGCCCCAATACACTTCCCTGTGGCACTCCTAGGGTGTTCTCCACGGGACGAGATACAGAATCATTAAAAGCAGTCCGTTGAGTTCTGTCAGACAAATAGCTTTTAAACCAATTGTATGCAGAACCCGAAATTCCAAAGCGCTCTATAGTTTTCAACAATAAGGGCCTAGAAATTGTCTCAAAAGCGCGTTTCAGATCCAAGAACACAGCAACAATCGTATCTTTACGCTCTATGCTTTCTTTCCATTTAGCTAATACCAAGTTCAAAGCGGTTTCGCAGGAGTGACTCTCCCGGTATCCAGATTGTTCAGGTATTAACAAGCTATAACTATTTCAATACATAAGTAGCTGGCCTTTCACAACAAGTTCTAAAATTTTCTCTACTGTGTGCAACATGTTGATGGGACGAAACTCTTCGGCTTTAATCGTTCCAGCAACTTTTGAATTGGAATCACTAACGATTCCTTCCAAACTTGCGGCACGTGCCCAGTTTGCAATGATTCATTTATCAGGTCCAGCAGGTTGTGTCCGATGACATGAAAGCAATCTTGTATAATTTTAGCATTAACATTATCAATACCAGCCGTTTTTCCTAAATTAAAACAAATCGTTTCAAGTTCTTGAAATGTTATGGGGTGAAAACTTTCGAATCTTAAGTTACTGTTGACTGGCTGTTTTATTTCGTCAGGTTCATCCACTAACTCGATAGATCGGTTAATGGTTGAAACACTGTCGACAAAATAATCATTAAATTTAGACGCAATTACTTCTTCTGACTCTTCTAATGTGCCATTAAAAGTTATGGATCGCGGTTTACAAGAACTAGGTTTTAACAAAGATTTTAATATTTTCCATAACTCTTTGCTGTTGTTTTGATGCTGATAAATTTTCCTCTGAATATATTCGCATCGAGTATGCTTTAAACATTGCGAATATTTATTCCGCGCAACCTGGTACCTATTCCAATGATTTTCATTATTACTTTTACGATTTTTTTGTACAACTTATCTCTTTTACGTTTAAGACGTAAAAGATCTAGATTGTACCAGCTGTTTGAATTATTCAAAGTTACTAATTTCTGTTCAACTAATTGATTGGTACAGGATTTTAAGACGCTCGTGATAACAGCTGCTCTTTGATCTAAATTACCAGTATTTTCTCGAAAATCCACGTTTGTTTCGATAAGGCTCGTAATTGCTTGTTTCGAATATTTTCTCCAGCACTTAAGTTTTACCAAATCGTTATTATTACTACTGTCATCTGTAATGCTAATGACTAGTGTTTCATGATCGGTTACTTTTAAATCACAATTCGTAACACTAGTGACAGAATCAAAGTTAGAGTAAACATGATCAATCAAAGTTCTACTGTGCCGAGAAATACGCGTATACTCATTTACTTTTGTTTTAAATTAAAAAGTCAACTAATCGCTTCAAATGATTCGAATTTGAATCGTCACACCAATTGATATTAAAATCGCCAGCAATAACATTTAATTTACTAGGATCCATAAACGACTCTAACCAGTTTTCAAAAATTTCCAAAAATGCTGGTCATTAGCACTGGGGAGTGATATAAAATACCGTAATTACCCAACTTCATGCCACGTACAACTGCAATGCCTAAGAACCAATTGCCATCGCAAACTTCGTTCAATTGAAGCTTGAACTGAACTGATTCTTTGACATAAATAGCAACTCCGCCGGTGTGTCTCGAATGTGATAGACAAGCAGCAACACTATATCCCGGAATACTATATTGATCAAATGCTTCTAAGTTAACAATATGAGTTTCAGATAGAAATACTAAAAGTGGACGTTTATCTTCTACAATCTTACGTAGTGCAACGTAGTTTGTAGACAAACCAGCAATATTCAAATACAAAATATCTAAATTATTCACATTTCTACTGGAACTTGGTTGCTATTCATTGAAACGTAAGCTGCTCTTTTTACGATCAAATAACCTTTTATAAACTTTACACTCAGTACTAAATGCTCCGTGGTTTACGTCCAGATTCATTTTACGTTCTTTATTCATTTTCAAACAATTGATACATTTCAAAGCAGTTGACGTGCAATCAGATGTTTTGTGACCTTCACTGCACTTAGAACACGCAATACTATTCTTGCATTCCGTACTCATGTGCCCAAATTCTCCACATTGGAAGCATCTTAGAACACTAACTTCGGGAACTACAAGGCACCGATCAAACCTTATATTCACTTTCTTCGCGGTCAGCAAGCAACTATGAGTATCCTTATCGACTTCAATCACAACATTGTATTTGTTGTACTTGAAACGTGGATTTTCGTACGTCCTGATAACCTTTACTTCATTTATAGCGATGTCTTCATTTTGATTTTTAAAATCTCGATGAAGTCATCGGAGGATAATTTATCGCACATGCCCATCACTTTAAGCCTTGGCACCGAAGTGGGAACAACAGCATTATAGCTTTCACCCAGATCACTTTGAATGCCATCTTTCACAACATTTACATTGTATCCTGTTGCACACTCAGCAATAATAGAGCCGTCTTTCCCGTTCCTAAAGTTACTGATTTTGTGTGTTTTTGGATCTAATTTATCGTTCAAAAATTTCCGAGTAGCATCACTACTCTGGTTGGACTCTTTGGTTTAATCACAATAACCGGACGAGCCTTACGTTTAGTTTTCGCTTCCTGTGAAACAGCGATTTTATTACTAATTTTAACTTTATTCCCAGCTTTCTTTTTTACAACATCCGCGAAACTAACATTCTCAGTCAACAAATTCTCTGACGCTTCATTAACATCATCCTGAACTTTACGCTTTTTAGGTCTGGGAGTCTGACCTGGCTCTGAGGCCGGGCTTGAAGTACCATGCATTACATTCATTGCAGCCAAACTTTTATTCGAATTAAATTGAAAAAATGAACATTTCATATTTTCCAACTCTTGACCAACAGATTTTTGGAAGCCACTAATAGCCTCAACCAAAACGCAATTCAATTTATTTGCCAATTGTTCCATACCGAGCTTCAACGCGCTATCTATCTGGGCAGCAATGTGATCTCGGATACCACCAATCGAATCGGAGAGAGAAGAAATTTTCTTCATCTCTTCCTCAATACGGGTAACATCCGACACCTTAACATTCTGCCCGTCGCAAAACCGACTCGACAGACAGTCCGAACACTTGAATAGCACATTTGCGTTCTCCGTTATCAACCTCGCTGCTGCCTTATTCTCGATAGGAGAACAGCGGGCGTGAAAGTGCTTATCGCACTGACAACAACACAGCGGAAAATCGTTGATAGCGATCCCCACTTTGCACTTTTCGCATTCCATTATCGCTACACAGCAGTGGATACCAATATGCAAAACACCACACAATACACAGAGATAGAAAAATCAAAGGTGCAAAAAACGACAACGACAGCTTGCCGCACGAAACTATAGGTTGTACTACGGCTTCGCGGGATGCTGTGTTGGGTAATAAATCACAAAATTAGATATAATTAGGCACAGAGATAATATATCTCCTACTTATCCTGATATAAAAATACTTCAGGCACACTTTAGAAACTAATTTCTCGTGGCACAAGTACACTTTCACACGTAATAATTATATTTTTATCACTGCACAGAGGCAAACAAACTATCATGTCCACCATCACCACATTTATTTTCATTTTCACCACAATATTTTCGATGGATTATGTGTCTCGTTTAAAAAAAAGTATCTTTATCTTACGACACAAACAAGCTTATTTAATTACTGACATATTTTTTATCTCATCAAAATTATTTAGGGCATCTATCAATTATTGATTATCAGCGGTTCTCAACCTTTTTCTTGAGAGGTACCCCTTCGAACTTTTTCATTAATTGAGGTACCTCTTATTTTTTGCTGTAAAGGAACTTAAAACTTATAACTAATATGAAAAATTGACATTGTTGCGATGATTTTCCTCTGGCTCGAATGAAACCTCCTTGACAGCATTGTCCATTGTGCAAAGCTTCAAAGCTAGATTTTATTTCATATTATTAATTGATATTTCCGTATATATAATTCAACTTACAAACTAACTTACAAACTAGTTTCTAAGCCAAGATCCAGAGCAACATCACAACTCTTAACTCTAACTCATCTTGAATGGATGCTTCCGATCCTCTTAAATGGTGGCTTTCGAGCCACTTAAAAGAAGGCATCTGAGCATCTTGATAGATCGCTTCAAAGCCTCTTGTAAGAGCCTCTTGAAAGGGGTGCTTCCGAATCACTTGAGCCACTTGAAATGAAGCTTCCTAGCCTCTTGAAAGGAGATTTTCGAGCATATTTTAAGGAGCCATTCAAGCCAAGCCAAGAAGGCTTCCAAGCCTCTTGAAAGAATGTTTCCGAGCCTGTCAAAAGGAGGCTTTCGAACCTTTTGAAAGGAGGCTTCCGGGCCCTTTGAAAGGAGGCTTCCGGGCCTCTTGAAAGGAGGCTTCCAGGCCTCTTGAAAGGAGGCTTCAAGGCATCTTGAAAGGAGGCTTCCAGGTCTCTTGAAAGGAGGCTTCCGGGCCTCTTGAAAGGAGGCTTCCGGGACTCTTGAAAGGAGGCTTCCGGGCCTCTTGAAAGGAGGCTTCCGGGCCTCTTGAAAGGAGGAGCTTCTGAGCCTCTTGAAAGGAGGCTTCTGGGCCTCTTGAGAGGAGGCTTCCGGGCCTCTTGAAAGGAGGCTTCCGAACCTCTTGAAAGAAGTCCTCTAAGCCTCTTGAAAGGAGTCTTAAAACCCTATTGAAAGGAGGCTTCCAAGTATTTTAAAAGGAAGCTTCTGAGCCTCTTAAAAGGAAGATTTAGAGTCTCTTGAAAAGAGGCTTCCAAAACTCTTGAAAGGAGGCTTCCGAATCTTTTGAAAGAGGTCCTCTGAGTCTCTTCAAAGAGACATCCGAGCCTCTTGAAAGCAGGCTTCCGACCTTTTGAGCTTTTTGAGAAGAAAAACTTCATGGCACTCAAATGGTGGCTTCCGAACCTTTAGACTCAAAATTTTAGCATGGAAGCATATTTTTGACATATTATTCAACATTTTGTTTCGTTAAGGTAAGAAATCAAAATTTTTAAAATTTGTTCATTCGACGTTTTTTGCTTTTGATCTGTTCTGTCCTTCATACACTGAGCAGGAGGGCAGGAGGGCAGGATTCAATAGGCTTTGATTTACTGATCGTCATGCATATTATGTACAAGACAGTGTTTTGAAATTAAAAACATTTCACTTTATCAATAATTTTTGATTGGAATTGTAATTCATCCGCCATTACGCATTTTTGTCCTAGGTACCCCCTAGGGCCAGCGAAGGTACCCCCAGGGGTACATGTACCCCAGATTGAGAACCGCTGCCTTAAATGATTTTGAGGAGATAATAAATATGTCAGTAATTAAATAAGCTTGTTTGTGTCGTAAGTTACCATTTCAACGCTTATAAAGACTTTAAATACCTACTTGCTAATAAATGGTTTATGAAAACAACCCGGTGGTGTTGTGATACAAGTCATGTAATGCATGCGATTGACCTTATCACTAAGCTTTAATTGTTATAATAAATATTGAATTGTTTGTAACAATCGTTAAGTATCACTGTCTATCTTAGCATTAAAAATTCGAGTACCAGTTGCACTAACTATCCATTATTCGAGATAGTTCTTCGAAATACTGAGAGATTGTTTCAACTTTTAATCACTGCTCCGCTGATAGGCGGTTAATGCCAGGAACACCTGCTCGAGAGATGTTTGCCCGAGAGCGTAGTCCTCAATTTCATAACGTGATTTTGCTTGCTCCATCAATCCAAACATGGTGGACCACTTCAGCGACGTCTCCATTATATGGTACGTCAGATAGTCCAAGTACTGCTCCCTGAAATAGACGAGACTCAGTCATAAACTTCTTCGAATTGCTTTAATTTAACCTAATAAGCTACCTGAGCTGTGCTCCATCGAAGTGACGTTCAATATACTGCATGACTAGATTCGTTTTGTTTTCCAATACTTCGTTATCACATTTCTTTAGCTTAATAGTTAGAAAAAATCCTTCTGTAAATTTATTCTTCAGATGTTGCGCGGATCCAAGGCACTTGAATTCCCCATTCACCATGATGGCAAGCCGAGTGCAGAGTGCTTCACATTCCTCCATACTATGCGAAGTCAGTACAATCGCTTTCCCCATTTGTCGCACTCGACATATGACATTCCAAAAGTTTCGTTTCGCTCCCGGATCCATCCCCGTTGTCGGTTCGTCCAAGTAAATAATAACTGGATTCCCTACCAGAGCCAAAGCGGTACTCAATTTCCGTTTGTTTCCACCGCTATAAGTTTTTATGGGTTTGTCGAGGTGCTTGAAAAAGTTAAGATCGTTTGCTAGTTTCAATGAGATTGGTTGTATCAATGTGTTAGGCACGCCTCTTAATAATCCGAAAATTCTTAAACACTCGCGACCAGTCAAATCTTCAAATAATGCGTCAAACTGCGGACAATATCCGATCATCCGGTTAACTTCATTCATTCTTGAACGCATGCTGATTCCTCGAACCCACGCATCGCCAGACGACAGGTTGGCATCGCCCGTTAACATCTTGAAGGTAGAAGTTTTACCCGCGCCGTTCACGCCCAATAATCCGAAACATTCGAAATCCTCCACCGCCAGCGATAGCTCATTCACAGCAACAAACGATCCGTAGTGCTTCGAAACCTCTTTTAGCACCAACGTGTGATTGGCCAAATTCTGTTCATTTAGTAATGCTATTCGTTGCTTTTCGTCTGCCACGTCAGAGTCCTCGTTAATCGCTATAGTTTCCTTCGATTCACTGGTGGCATCAATTGGTGCGCTTCCACACGGCTTTTTACACGAGATGTTCATGCTGAAGCATCGTAACTCCTTCAATAACAGGATGGTGAACGATACTATGCCGACCGCAAGCATGTACATCAAATTACGACTGATTCCATTGGGTTGAAATGAGAATATTTCCGTGTCTGTAAAAAAGTGAAGACGGAATTAGGTAATTTTCTCTTGGTAAATAGGGGGAATGACGGCTTTGGCAGTTTTTGTTCTATTATTGGCAGGGGGATTTTATGCCTGACTAGGCTCAAATTCGGCCTAAACATTCTTTGCACATCAAAGAATATTGTGGCCAAATTTCATGAAATTTGGTCGACAAAAACCCCCCTGCCAAAAATAGAACAAAACCTGCCAAAGCCGTCTTTTCCCCCATTTGAGTTTTCAAAAATTATCAATTATTTTAAAAGATCCCTGTAGCTTTTTTTCTGCACAAAATGACAGGGATCATACATGTTTAATTATGAGCGAACCACCTTAATACAGTTCAATTTTGTGTTTTCCGGGTACTATTCATTACCCAACCTGGCAGCCAAAGTACCGGTACTACAAGTGTTAAATCGATGTTGGTGATGAAACCCAACATGTACAGGGGTTGGATAGAATGATCGGGACAGGCAAAATTTTATCGAAATTCAAATGACCATAACTCTGTGAAAAATCCACCGATTTTATTGGTTCTTACAGTGTTCAACGGGAAAATTAATTACGTTTTGGAAAACTGGTTCAAATCCATGTTCAGACCGCTGGATACCGGAAATATTCTGGATTATTTGAGGGCAATAATATTATTTTGGCAAAAACGCTTAGAATTAAATTTTCTGCAACTTTGTAGAACAGTACGACCCCCTAATTTGAAAGATTAAAAAAATACATTTTACACTATTTGTCACAAAAGGGCCACCCTAATGACAATTTACACCAAAAATAGATCTTTTCTTGTAGATAATTTAGTCTGAAGTAGATAATTTAGTCTGAGATGGTTTTCGAGTTATCGAATTATGTCGTGAAATCTGACGAATCCGACCATTGTGCGCCGTCGCCACCGACGATTTTCGGACCGGCACACACCTCTACTGCCGTTTTACGCAAAATTGTCCCATGTACATAGGAAATCTCAGCAAACATGAGACACATATGCGTAGTGGCGCCGTCCTACATGTCCTACGCATGGATTTTCCAGGGTAGGACAACCAAAGTATTGTCCTACCCATGATTATGGTAGGATGAAGTCAATGCTGGCAAGAATCTGTGTATTAGCAAATGGTCATTTCAAAGTTAATTGATGTCTTAACACTAATCATATAGGATTCTGCGATTAAGGATGCTTCTGTTCGTTTAGTAATTTGAGGTCGATGTAGTATGACAATAACTCATACCAGAGCAGTACTGCGTAATCGTCATAAAACAGAGAGCAAAGAGCCTTTTTCTATCTCAGGCAACCAAATGCAAATACCGTGGGTTCTTATATCAATTTTGCATGAAAGGCAGTCATGAAAAGATGTAGTGCTTTGTTTTAAAATTCAAATTTCCAAATCATTTTCATAATGCATATATGCAAAAAATGACCAGTCGACAAATTAATCATATTCCTTTAATCCACCAAGTCGAAAGTGGTAATAAACACAAAAATAAAGCAGATATTTCACACTTCGGGTATTTCACACTGTATCGGAATAAATATTTTTTTGAGATTTTTGTAGCATGCCTTTCATTCTTCGCGTTTCTATAGACAATGAAAGGGGCAGATAGGTAAGCATCGCGTAACATCTCTCATTGAAAATGAGGAATAGCAGTACTGCTCCAGAGCTTCTAGTGTGAAGGTTTTTCTACAACTCTGCTAAATAACTTATTGTTTAAATTTAACTTAAAACGGAGTTGAAACGCAAGTTGCTATAACTACAACTAAACGATAACAAAATTTCAATCATTTAGCCTAAGCTACTGTAACTATTAGAACTATTAGGCAAAGTTGTAGCAAAATCTTCGCACAAGAAGTCTACCATAAACACATGTCAGAATACAGCTTCCGGAATAAGTTATTGGCAAAGTCCTAATTGATCGAACCAAGTTTAATAAATGATCGAAAACATCCTTGGTCTGAAAGTTTTCCAAATACTCTGATTAATTAAAATTATCAGAAGTTATGACAAATAAAGCACTATTAAACGAAGTATTAGATGCCCACGGAAAATAGTTATATACAAACCTCAAGAGATAAATTGAAATCTGAGACCAAAAACTTCCAAAATCTCGCTTGAGATCAGGACCGTAAAGGATAATGAAGGGATTATTTGACAATCATGCGATTTCTCGACAATTTGCTTTGAATCGCTAGATCCATAACCATGTCTAAAAGATATTTTAATCCTAGCAGTTAGAAATTGATAAAAGCGTTAATGATTTATACTAATTCTGTGAACCGTGATTTCTGCTGAAAGCTTGTAAAGATATTCTATTATCGTAAAAATATCAAGATGTATGTCATGCTTCTTGGAAGGCCTTAGTAATTTTTGGAAAAGCAATATGTAGAAGAAAATTTCTCAAATTATGTGAGTATTCTGTCCGCAAGAACTTTTCAAGTCCTGTTTAAATATTTTTCAAATTGATTATAAATATGAAACGGTTATGCTATCAGTGGCAGTGTAGGTAGAACGCGCATCGATTTCTCAACATCAGAACTGTTGCCCAAATCGAAAACAAGCTCGGTGCTCTAGTGACTACCGATTCTGCCTACAAGCAGGAAGTCATGGGTTCGATCGCAGGCTCATCCCATTCCTATTATGTATGTCTTAGTTCTTCGAATGTTCCGAGCTCCGAACGGTTCCTACTGTTAAATATACCTTCCGCACTAACAGTTGCAAAACCTTCTGTGGTGCCTATGAAGGGTCATAGAGTTCTGTACCTTCATTCACTGGGTGTCCATCCTTTCCCCTAAAACATTTGCAAGCACGTGGCCAGGACAAATATCGTCTGTTGGAGAGTGCCTCTGTGGTAACGGATGGAAGAGATGCTACTATCATGCTTGTAACACCCACGGATTTGTGCGATTCGCTTAATGCTAATGCTTTCCTATTTGTCCTACCCACGACTCGAAACGTGGATGCGCCTCTGCATTTAAATATTTGCTCAGAACCACAAGATACCACTTGGTGCAAGAACGCTGCCTACTAGAACAATAGCGTGCCTGCGACAATGGGTGGAACCGGTTTCATGGATTTTACGGAAACGGCCATATCTCAGGTTTTTGGTGTCCGATCTGTGACATCAATATATCAATCAACTCAGAAAGAGCTCTAGTTTATGCAAATATATAAAAAGAGTCAACATTTCGGACAAGCAAAAAATACAAGCGCTCAAAAAAAAACATTTTTGAAATGCCCTCATATATTTTTTTTGTACTTCTGACGTCAAAATCTAATATTTTGTTTTTTTTTTCTTTTTTCAAAGTTTTTTTTTGTTTAGTCTCTGCCTTTTTGTTCCGTAGAGATCCATAGCTCTTGCCATCCGGAAGATGCACCCAGTCGAAACATTTCTCGAGCACGACGACATGCCACATTGTCCCTGACACCAAATGCCCGGATGAGAAGCTAAAATTCCCTGATCCCAAATTCGAAGCCCCGTCCTTCCTTAAATATTGTAAACTAACCTCGAGTCACAACGAGTACGTTGGCTTCTACCCATCTTTTACCAACTGTATAATAAAATAATTTTGATTGTAAATATCACAAAGAATCATGGCTCCGTAAAGTGTTATACACGCCTGAGCCTACCATATAAACGAACTTGAATAAAGGCGCCGGCCACTATGGTAGATCACACTTATCTCGACCGAAGCAAAATGCAAGACAACAAACAATACTAAGAGTGTTACTTTTGAGAAGAAAAACGAAACTTTAAAATTCAATTTGTTTGCATAATTACTAATTCACAGAATAATAAATAAATTAATTGGTTTCCACAATTTCACAACGAGGGTAAACAAAAATCAAAGATGTTGGACAACCCGTTTCAGAGATACATACAGATCGAAGTATGTCGCGCTTCTGAATGGATCGAGAATAATTTACTGCAGTCAGAATTTTCGTTATGTTTTCCTAAAAAAATTTCCGCCTTGAAGAAATGTGATATGGAATGGTGTTCACATATGTAGTAAGGCGTTTTGCAGTTTTCGGAACAAGTGTAGATGGGGACTGAGTAGAAGTTTTCTGGAGAATACTGTTTTTTTGGTAAGATCTGTCTGAGTTGGTTTTACTTAGGTAAGCACATGTATTCCATTATTCACGATCTTCACGGTTTGACTGGATTAATTTTACCGGTGCAGTTGTAGCAAAGGAAGAAAATTCTCCCGAGTTACTCAGGCAAGATCTGTATTTATTTAACGATAGGTATATTAGCCTTCAACAAATAATTTCGGTTGATTTTATTCCTCCCTATTATTGATCACTCTCATCCAACCGAATGACTTGATTTCTTTATTTTTGTACATCTTTATAAATCTACGAGGATAAACGAAATTAATTAATAACTTTCGGTTTTAATAAATCAATAAGTCAGCCTTGGGCTGAAAGTCTCGCTAAAAAAGATAAAAAAATCAATGAAAAAAATATGTATCGGATTACATAAGTATTTGGTTCCTGTGTTTTACCAAAAGCATATATTTTTCAATATAACTTAATAATTCCAATTTGAAACAAATAGGGAAAGGGGCATTTAATATATTTTCTTTCTAGTTTCAGAGAGCGAACAATGGCGCTTAAACCTAGGCCTATTAGCCAGAGCAAGTTTAGTAGCTTAGCCCCATCCCAAAGAAATCACAAATGAAGTGAGATAAATTTCTTAGCAACGTCACTTCCAATGTATTTTCATAATTTTTTTTATCATTTGTTTATAATGATACACCTAAACCACATACCCTACAAATCATCCAACTCCTTGACATCTATGAGGGCGTCGGTGAGTCGCTGGCCTCTCGTTAAGTAGATATCATATCATCATTTCCTTCCCTTCCCTAGTAACGGAGCAGATGGGCGTAGCCGGCAATGGTAGCCTTCATGCTTTACCATTTTGGACCTCCAATTGAATTGCTATTAAAACCCAAATAGTAATCCATAAGCAGTTGGAGTAAGAAAGTTAAATAATATACATGACACTATGACAGCATGAAATACTCCGTTACAACGCAACGCAACCTGTTAGAAATGGTGGTGGGGGTAAATTGGACACCCTAAGAACTGCTGTTGTTTATCAAGAGGCTATAAAGAAATTGCATTGTTCAATGCAAGTGTGTCGAAGCTTATCTTATTGATTAACATAGCCTGTTGTGAAAAAAAAATGAAAAAATATTTAAATATGTTATTTTCAACATTTAAATTAGTCCAAAATAGTTCAATTTTGTTTTGGGTGGGGTAAAATGGTCAGGCGGTGGGGTAAAGTGATCAATATTGTAAATAAAGCAAATAAGTTGATCAAAACATTTTAAACCAAATACATATTCTTAATAATATTTAAAATGTTAGCGGACAGATATAAACCCTTCGTTTTATCACAGACAAGCAGACGTATCGGGCTTATTCAAAATGATAGGGCGAGATTTTTTTTTAATATTCAATTGACCATTACTCTGTGAAATATTACCAGGTTCCTTTGATTTTGGTATGGTTCGGCAGGAAATTCATCTAGTTTTGAAAAACGGGTTGAACATCATGCTCTGGCCTCGGCTCTGGCCTCAGGAGAAATTCCGAATTATTTGAGAGAATGTCAAAAATGCTAGATTTTGTGCGCCTATATTATTAAAATGGATGAAATGTTGGCCCTTGTTATACTCTTTTACAGAAACTAGAGTTTTTACTGAGTTGATTGATATATGGATATCACAGATCGGATGACAAACATCTGAGATATGGATGTTTCCATGAACGAGGTGTGTTGTATGAAAATATTCGTTCAGGAATGTCGAAATTGTACGAAAATGTGTGTGTGGAGCGTAAACTGCCAGATTCCTCTTTTCTTTACCCCCTGATTGATGATCGAATTGTCAACCGAACCGATTAAGGTTGGAATTTGAGCTAGTTTATCTCCATTTCTCTGTCAGAACATTGTCCACTTTACCCTCAAGCGACATGACCAATTTACCCCCATAGCTACATGTTTTTCAAATAATACCTAAACTACGAAAAAAGTTTAAAAAAACTATCTTCCATCAACCAGTTCTGCTTCATAACAAGCAAAAGGAACGATGTGAACGATATTTTGGTTTAAAACTACTAACTCAGAGTTTTCATCGCTTAAATGCAACAGTGCCAAAATTACATCAAACTAGTATTTTGCGAAAGCGCGCAGAATTTTACTAAAATCAAGCTGTTAAATAGATATTTCGTGATTTGAAATAGCTCGGAGAGCATGAAATGCTTAATTTATGATGTAGCATGGAAAATAATACGAGAAATCCATAAACAGGGAATAAACAAGCCGTTACCCACTTTACCCCGCCTGTTCACTTTACCCCCGCTACTACCTACATTTATCCGACTCATCATTAAACCCCACGGTGAGCAACCATGCGTCTCCATGAACATTGAAAATTGGTCCAGTAGCTCGAAAATTAATATTTTATGTTATATGACAATCGAAACCTATTTATCGTAACTATCGATTTTTTCGACCACGCTACATCAAAATATGTCACCTTAACGGTAAAATTTAAACAAGGGGACGTATCCGACCACTGTGCACTCGGAAGTCACGAAATTATTTACAGAACCGTAAAATTTGTGGTCTATTAGGCCTAAACCGTTCAAATAACAAAAAAAGGTCTTTCGACACTTCGTACTATTTATAATTCTATGAAATTAAAATTGAGAGAAAATTTATTCGTCCGACACTACAAACTCAGAGAATTTCATGAGATAACAAAAAATACTCAATGTTTCTTCTCGAAGTGCAACAAGTTATCCAATGAACACGTAACTGGTTCCAAAACTTATGGAATCCTCGGAATGAAAGTCCAAAATTAAACAGAGAGGGAAATTGTTCGTCCAACACTGTTTATCGAGAAATCCAATGAGGCTCATAGTTATTTATAAAGTGTTACTCAAAATATAGATGAACTTAAATTCATTTTTTTTAATTCAGTCTAAAACATACTCACCACAACATCGTTTGTCGAAACTGCACAGGAGATTGTCCGTACAGAATGGCATGGCATCGCATTGGGCTTCGCAAATTTGCTTTATCGTCAGCGCTAGGTTTATGTTGTTCAGACTGTGGCTCAAAGCAAAATGTGGGAATATCATGTAAAACCATTCCAAGGTTTCTGCTACATCCTTCAGGTTGAACTCACTGTACTTGAGTAGGAAAATTCCCGTAAATATAACCGTTCCCGTAAATATATTGAATATAAGCATTTTGATGAATCCGGTTGATGGGACTTGGAAAAAGTACGACCATAGATACGTGAACGGAATGACAGCAATTCCGAAGCACAGCATGACCAAAACAACACGTGACAGCTCTGCAGGTGTTGACCAACCTTCCTCCTGGAATGCCGCCAGAGTTAAAATATAGAGCATCATGGCAACGATGAACACCAAGTAGTCCCACAAAAACGATACGGTCCAAAAGGTTACTGCATTGACTCCGCTGACAAACTGCAAAAGTTTGGCGCCGGATGCCCTTTCCTTGATGTAGAACATTATGTACATTGCGCCCACGAAGGCCATTGCGAAGCCTGTGTTGAATGCCAGCTGGAATCCCATGTTGCTGCCGGCTTGAAGCCTTAGGAATCTGATCCTTGAGCTGTACGGCAGTGGTTTGTTGATCACATCCAGCGAACAATTGGAACATATTGTTCGCAGAATTGCGTTGTAGATGAGGTTGAGTGATAGCGGTGCCGTGTGGTAGGCCTTATTGTTGAACCAAGCGGTGAAGTTATTTTCAGTTTCATCCAAAGTTGCACCGACCATAAAGGTGTTGTCTACCAGCTTGATATTCTCGACGGACTGTTGAAAATTTTATGGTTAGATTGAATAATGTTTTGACTATTTACTAACAAACCTTGTTTAAAATATAATCCGATAATGAACTAGAAATTGTTACAAGTTTATTTGTCGCAGGAAACTCCGTAAACAGATCTGTAAAGCTTTTCGCCATGGTAGCATTGGGGTTATCCGTTTCGAGCACTGTCACTGTCTTGGCGTATGAATCAAATGAGATATTCAGTGGAGGTAGAACAACGTTGTTCGGAAATGAACGAACTATTAAAATTATGACAATAATGTAGAACATTGACAGTGTAGTTTGAAGTAAAGAGATCTTCCATGCTCGTATGTAACTAAGGTATTTTTTCAAAAACATTGACCTTATTTGATTAATAGTTAATAGTTTTCCTGAGATTAAAGCGTAGTTATTTTCAAAAGCATTGCTACCGTTAATAGCAAAACCATTTGAAGGCAGCATGTGTCCATTTGATTCATTTATTCCTCCATCGGGTATTGTATCACTTCCAAGTCTGCAGAAACAATTTTAGCAATATATTTTATACTTGAGTTTTTAGAGAAATTTTCTTACCTCATGAAAACTTCTTCCAACGTGGATAAAGTGATTCCATAGCTTGATATTCCATATGTTTGTGTGTTATCCTCCAATTCCGCTAACATGTTTTGGAACACATGGAGACATTCTTGTTTCAACACATAACTCAGTTCGGTTCCAACATCTGTGTCAACTTCAATATCAGGAATATATTTTTTCAGCATGTTAGTAAGAATCAGAGGATTACAATTCGATTTTTTCACACATATCAGCCGGTAACCTCGTCCAAATTTCCTTTTTAGATAGAAGGGTGATCCCACCGCTTTCAGATCCCCGTCGGCCATTATCGCAACTCGATCCCCAAGAATATCTGCTTCATCCATGAAGTGTGTCGAGAGAAGTATGGTTCTTCCTACTTTTTCCCGTTGCAGCAAATTCCAGAGCACTCTACGAGCTGCAGGATCCATTCCTGAAGTTGGCTCATCACAAAGTACCACTTTCGATCCTCCACACAGTGCAATAGCAATCGATAGCTTACGTTTCATTCCGCCGGACAATGTGTGGGCCTGGGCATCACGTTTGTCCTCCAATTCTAGCAGCTCTAGATACTTATCAATTTCCCTGGAGACCTGTGCTTCATCGAAGCCTTTTAATTTTGCGAAGAATCGTATGTGCTCCGACACGGTTAGCTCGTCGAATAAAACATTATGCTGAGGACACAGTCCTAACGAATTTCTTATGCTTTCCACATCATATCGGATGTCGAAACCATTAACGATTGCAGTTCCAGTCGTCGGTGGGAACATACCGGTCAGTATAGACATTGTAGTCGTTTTCCCAGCACCGTTGTGGCCCAACAGAATGGAAATTTGATCTTCGTATATGTTGAGCGATAAGTCATTGACTGCAACTTTTTTCCCGGGGAAGATTTTCGACAGTCCCAATATTTTTATTCCTGCGTGTTTTTTCGTAGGCTCTTCTTCTTCGTCATTTCTTTTGTCCCGCGATGAGTATTCTTTACTCATTGTGTTTATTTGTCGATCGTAAGATCCCCTCCAGAATTCTCGCCTGAATAGGAAGTTCCATTTCTTTGGAATTCCGAACTTTCCGGGAGCTACTTGTTCTACGTATAGTGCAACCAGTAGATATAGACAGGCATCAATTAACAGCATCATTATGATGTGTGCAATAGTCAGCTGATCATCGACCGTGACCGGGGAGAAAAGATTAGACCATTGCAAACCAACTGATGTGCCTTCATGCTTCATTAGCAGCATGAATCCGTATCCCATCGCTGTATTGCACCATAAACTGGAAGCCAATTTTGCTTCCAGGGACATTCGATCGTAATTTCCAAACGTGATGTTATACGGTGTCAGTGAGTAGAACCAAATAATTCCCGAAATACCGGATGCAATGTTTGCTAAAAAATAGAAAATTCATGACTTCTTCCTAATATTAAAGAAAATTAAATCTGATTCTTTTATGCACAACAAGTGAAACATCGTTGATGGGTCAGTAATAAAGCAAAATTAGTTGGTATTGAATGAGTATAAAGCGCCTTCGTAAATAAATCAAAGCATGTGTTTAATGCGGTGATTGCAAATAAAGTAATTAACCTCAGGATTCTTTTACAAAAAACATGCAAAACTAATAGATTTTTTTTCATGCTTCAATTCAGATTTTGTAAGCTTTTTATACAGAATTGTGAGAAAATCTTGCCCCTCTTAAGTGCAAATATAGAAACATGGAAAAGCTGTGCCGCAGAATAACGAAATTGGCCATACATCTCGTAAAGAGAAAGCATTTTGCGCTTGAAGATTTTTTTTTTCAAAATATGTTTTACCTTTTGAGAAGAATGTACTGAGCATGAAGCAAAATGTAATTGTTGTAATACTATAGATGAACAGGAATATCCATATGAGCAGCCAGTTTGAAAATTCAAAAATCGCTATGTTCGTATTGGTGGTGAGACTCACGCACAACAGTATAGTAATGAGAGAGATCGATACCGATAGCAATATGAGCGTTCGCACAAACCATGCCGTCCAGTGTAGCCACCCGCTTAAGCCCATCACCTTCATGGTTTCTTTGAGCTGTCGTTCCTTTTCCAGCGTTATGAATTTCACGGTGTTGATGCATGAGTAGAAAAAGGCAATCATTATGATGGCAGGAAACAGATTTTCCAGGCCCCTTAGTAGGGGATCATTGTAGAAAGGCGGATATGGGAATCGCTGAAAATAAATATGACTCATTATTGTGTTATTTTCTAAGTAAAATTGCTCTTCTACCTGCAATGAAACTGTTGGAAGTTGCAAAGAATTGTTTTTCACACTTAAGATAGCCCGTGTAATTGCATTTTGGACCGAAGCAAAACCTTCACCATAATAGTTCGCAGGGTATCCGCCATCGGTGTAATTCACTGCCCGAGCACCATATGTTTGAAACGGGGGAAACACCAGAAATGTACGCCAGTTCGCCCAAAATTCAGCTCCTGGTAGTATTGTTGTACGCATTTCGCTGGGATAACGTAAGGCTATCGACAGTTTTTCAGGCAATTCCGAAATATCCTTAAATACGAAGATATAACTCAGGTCCTTATCGAATAGGCTAAATAAATAGACAAACCTCGAGATCATCTCCAAATTCGACTCCAGCCAAATAGTTGTTGGTAATCAATACGTTATACATGCTCTTCGTATCATTGAAGGCCTTAATTCGCACATCCGTTCCCAAGGATCTAGCAGCTTTTTTCATAACTTGCTCCAGTAGTGGGTTTCTAGGTGTATATGCCAACGTCAATTCAATTGGGTGATTCGTAATCATGGTTCTACGAAAATACGCGCACATTGCATAAACATAATAATTATTGTTTACATCTAATTCACAATGTTGGGGAAATCATATCTCAATCGAAATCATCGGACAATCATACATGAGCAAACTCTTTTACGATTCTGCATCATCTCACTCATTTGCAGAAAAATCTTTTGCACGATTACCGATGAGTTTGAACCCACGTTCTATTTGAGTTATGTATGAGTTCTGAGAATTGGAGTTTTTCCCGACAATGCTGATTCCACATTTCACAAATACTTACCGTATATTAGCGATGCTGCTTACATTTAAGTTGCTAAACATAGTGGGTTTACTGTAGGTGGAAGGATTTACAAGTCCTCGTACTAAAATCAGCAATGCACAAGCCAGCACCGGAATGGTAATCTCAAACACTGTCTGTACATAGTGTCTTTTCTGGATTATCCAATTTTTCCACAAAAGAAGTTTAAATTTTTCCCAATCGCTTGTCTTCATTTTATGGCCTTACTTGTTGAAAGATGACTTGCGAATTTATCCTCCAGCTAATTTAGCTTGAATACAGCAGCATAAAGCAAGTTCCAATATAATTATTCCTTCCAGTTAAATTGTAATGCACACTGTTTGTAGTCGTGCAATTTGTAACTGATGAAATTCAGTACGAGTGCTGTTCACTAGCTGAAATGGTGATTTATCTGTGAGAAGTAAACAAAAGGCACTTGGATTTTGAGGTCTTTTGTAGAATTAATTAAGAATGACTGACTCACTCGCTTTTGGTTGTCATTTTCGGACGCCTGCCAACCACTGTACACCCGCACCTGCCTAAGCCACACTATGATGTGAACTCGCGAATCACAAACAACCCACCAGTAGCAGATCTTCGCAGCATATATACAGATAGTTTATCGAGAGCCTGCCATACTTGGATACACCCGGCCAGTGTTTACACCGCACACTAACGCTACTGGATATCATTATATGCTATCGCCAACATAAACAAACGGGAACTTATGGTCGTAGCTACATATTACCTATGTTCATTCAACACAAACTCATTCTGAAGCACGTGTTCCATTCAACAATGTTCGTGAGATACAAGCGGCAAAACATACTTTTGCATATAAACGATAAAAACGGATCCATAAAAAACTGGAAAACGATCCATAAATAACATCTGAATGTTCCTTAAAATGGTACCATAAATCCATAAAATAGTTAATGAGATTCCATAAAAAATAATTTTTCGATCCATAACTAAGCTAAAATTTAGCAATTAATTGGGAAATATGTTCCATTAACATGGTCAAGAAAAACAATACAATTATTGCTATTTTCCCATGAAAATATGACAAATGATCCATAAATCTTTGGAAATTGATTCATAAAAAACTATATTTTGATCCATAAAACTTCAAATTTGTGCATTTTTTTTTATCGTGATGATGATCCATAATTTCAGTAATATGATCCATAATTTTAGTCATATGATCCATATTTCTGGCCATTTGATCCATAACTTTGTTCAAATGATCCATAGTTTTAATGATATGATCCATAAATTTTGATAAATGATCCATAGATTTTATAAAATGTGTGGATCAATTTATATAGTTCCATTGGCCTTCTTTCCAAGCATTATGGATCACATTATCAAAATTATGGATCATATGACCAAAATTATGGATCATATGGCTGAAATTATGGATCATCATCAGGATATATATTGCGCAAATTTGAAATTTTATGGATCAATTTATAGTTTTTATGGATCATTTTTTAAAGTTTTATGGATCATAAAAATATTCTTTATCGAATCTCTCGAACTATTTTATGGATTTATGGTAGCGTTTTATGGAACATTCAGATGTTATTTATGGATCGTTTTTCATTCTTTTATGGATCGTTTTTCCACATTGAACGGTGCAAAGTAAGGGCTGCCGATACAAGCATGCGCTTCAAGTTGTGGGATTCATCTGAATCAATTGAGTGGAATAACGTCGGGCGTTATGTTGTTGGATATCACCAGTGGTTTCCACCACTCACCACAAATTTCTTGATACTATCAAAAATGTTGAAATACTTCGAATACATGTAGTTTAGTATTTTTCTCTATTTTAGGACTTGTTTTTTCAACTCGTTCGAGCATATCGAGACTGTTAAGACACTAAGGGTATGCGATAAAACATTTTTTTTCCTGGCGAAACGAAACGAATTGGAATTTCCATATTGGGTCGACACGAAATGAAACGATATATAAAATAGTTTCCGTGATTTCGGAACAATACGAAATAAAAGCCTTATTTAATTCGAAATTTGACGAAACAAGGTGAAATTTTCATCTTTCTCAATTGTTCTTCATTAAGTAGGGTAATGGAAGGGAATGTTGGTCTTGGATATAACGTTAGCCTGCCGCATACTCTAATACGTGTTGGTACCCAGCGCAGCAGGTGTTGCTTCACACAGCACAAGTGTTTGTCTTGGATAAGTATTGGGAAGCCGCATACATGTCGAGCACTCCTAGATCTCAGAGTCAATGGCCAACAAGCTAGGACTGCAGAAGGAAGAAGCGAATATATCAATCACCGGAATCAGCAACATCAAGTCCAACGTACGACATAAGGCATGGATTCGAGTTTTCTCCAGGTATAGCAGCTTCAAAATAGAATTGAATTGCTTGGTCTCTCGTAAGATCATCGGAATTTTGCCGACTTTTGAAATCGATATTGCCTCGTGGAACATTCCGTCTGGAATACTCTTGGCAGACCCCACATTCTACAAACCTGGTCAAGTTGATTTATTGATCGGGATGGAGTGGTTCAACGACCTGATGAAGCCCGGACGAGTCAAACTATCAGAGAACCTTCCGATTTTCCTGGACTCACACTTTGGATGGCTTGTTGGAGAAAAAATCACTGACGAATTGATATCTGGATCTGTCGCTTTTTCACACACCGCAATATCGTCATCAGATCAATTGAGTTTCTGGAAATTGGAGAGTGTGGATATAGAACAAAGCGTACCATCCGAGGCTGAAGAGTGCGAGGCCCACTTTCAGTCTTCATTCCGGCGTACCTCCGAAGGTCGATGTGTAGTTCAACTGCCTTTACGAGAAACTTGTAAACAGCTAAGTTAATCGCGTCAGATAGCATTAAGACGATTTTACGCAATGGAGTCTAAATTGATCAAGTAGCCAGAAGTAAAGCAATAGTATGACCAATTCATAGAGGAGTATGAACATCTGGGATACTGTAAAGAGATTGATGAGGAACAGGATTCCGAAGGCATTCTTAAATGGCATCTGCCCCACCACGCGGTGCTAAGACTATCGAATACTACAACAAAGTGCCGTTTTGTTTTTGACGCGTCAGCGAAAGTTTTTGGAAAGTCTTTAACCGATTCAATACGATTTTTTTTTCGTTGTATTTCAACATAAATTTTGGACATTCTGCTTCAAAAACGTATGCAAACCATGAAACAGTAGAAATATGGGGGAAAATTTTTTTTTTTGAGTTCTTCTAGGGCTTCCAAACCTTCCTTGAGTTCAGATCTTGATGATCTACATAAACAACAAAGCGTTTTATGGGGCCTCACTCCTAATTTAAAGTTGGCAAATGCTACTTGAGACATAATTAAACTATGTTTATCAAATCGCAGTGATACCAAAACATCAACGGTACTCCAAACTATTATTGAGTTCAGATCTTGGAGGTCTACAAGATCAACAGGGTAATTCATAAGTTCCCGAGCTTGTGTCTCAGTTGGAGAAGCCCCATGGAACACCATGGAACAAATCTACATTCCGTGAATAGTTACGGTACTTCAAACCATTCTTGAGTTCAGATATTGAAGTTCTACAACACCAACAGAGTGATTCACAGAGTCCTGAGCTTGTATGTTAGTTGCAGCAACCCCATGGGACATCATTCCACCAGTATATGCAAATCATAACTTTCCCAGAGTTCCTGCGGTAATCCAAATTATTCTAGAGTTCAGATATTGGAGATCTTCAAGACCAACAGAGTGATTCATTGATTTCCAAGCTTATGTGTTAGTAGGAGAAGCCTCATGAATCATCATTACACCAGTATTTACAAAATACAATATTGGCATAATATCTACGGTACTCCAAATCATTATTGAATTCCGATCTTGTGGGTCTACAAGACCAACAGAGTGTTTCAAAAGCTACTCAGCCTTTATGTTAGTTGTAAAAACCCCATGAGACATCATTACACCAGTATATGAAAATTTCAACATTCCCAGAATATCTACGGTATTCCAAACGATTTTTGAGTTCAGATATTGGAGGTCTACGAGGCCAACAGAGTGATTCGTAGGATCCTGAGCGTATGTGTCAGTTGTAGAAACCCCATGGGATATCATTATCATTACACCAGTATATACAAATAATAAATTCCCAGAATATCTACGGTACCATAAATGAGTTCAGATATTGGAGAAGACCAACATAGTGAATTATAGATTCTGAAGCTTGTTTGTTAGTTGGAGAACTATCATGGAACATCATTACGCCATTAAAATCACAGTATTCTCAAAACAATTACGGAACTCCAGAATTCTATAACAGAGTGACGCATAGGTTCCCAAACTTGCTTGTTAGTTGGAATTGCTCCAAAGGACATCATTACGTACACAGTACGTACGTACGAAAAAAACGTGTTATTATGATCACAAACATCGCATCCACATTTTTTTCGTTCCATTTATCGTCAATAGTGTTATAGAATAAAGCTTGGTCTACGGGGATCACAGCGTCCCTTGATGACCGGCTGTACATGTGAATTATTGCTACTCCATAATCGATCAGAATTAGAGTAAGTTGCACCCCGAAGGCGTTGGTACTCTCATACTTACTTGCTTCATACTTATTATACATATTATATATTTTGATATATTGAACTGAAGAAAGCTTGCAACACATTCAATCGACAATATAATTGGTTTCAGTATTGCACTAAAGTGGATTTTACTAAGACTAACATTTATATGTAAGAGTAAAGTAATTTACGTATGAATAATATCACATCAATTCATTTCAAACGCTGTTCACCATACTTATCCCAAAATGAATTAAATGTAATAGCTAAAATATGTTGCTAAAAAAATGATCGATTTGAATATTTAGATCTGTACTCAAGGATAGTTGGGAGTGCAGTAGATGTCGAACGAATTCTGTGGTGTGTCTGAAATGGTGTTTCGAGGTATCGTGGAGCTATTCCACATCATAAAACTAGTGGGGACATCGAAGATCTTCATGTTGATCGATTTGAATATTAAGATCTGAGCTCAAGGAGAGTTTGGAGTGTCGTAGAATTCAAACGAATTCTCTAGTGTGTCTGTAATGGTGTAATGAGTAACCCTGGAGCTATTTCAACTTAGTAGGGACATCGAAGATCTTCATGTTGATCGATTTGAATATAAGGACCTGTACTCAAGGATAATTTGGAGTGTCGTAGATGTCGAACGAATTCTGTGGTGTGTCTGTAATGGTGTAATGACGTATCGTGGAGCTGTTCCAACTCATAAAAATAGTGGGGACATCGTAGATCTTTTTGTTGATCGATTTGAATATTAAGATCTGATTTCAAGAACTGTTTGGAGTATTGTGGATATTGGAAAAGATCTATTATATCACTGGACAGGCGCCGGATATTATCATGAAGCATGTCCATATAAATTATTTAATCAGAATATGTTAAAATGGTGTTGATTCTTTAGAACATCAAAATTAAAACTCAAAGATAGTTTGGATGCTCTAGATCATCCTTAAGCCCGTAACCTGACCTGGGCAATATTTTTCCTGGACGGAACAATTAATTATGAACATTTTTGCTGAAGAAAGCAAGGCTCTATCTCTTAAAACTGATTTTCGATTTTCGTTTTTATGTCGGGAGTGCTAGTGATTTTACGTGTGTTTAGTGTGTTATTAGTGGTTGTATGGTGTTTTCCCGGAAGTTTCAGCTATGAATATTATAGCAGCGGAGCAGCTAGATCATATAGTGGGGCAACGATGAAGGCAGAGCAGAGGAGGACCAAACCATGGGCTGTGCCGTGTAATTTTTGCCCTATCGCTGCTTGTTTCGTGCATAATAAGCGGAAGTGTGACTTTGGCCCTCCCTGAAGAGCGTTCTGATGCTGGCAGCTATTTCGATGGAAGACAGCGAACAAACAAACAAAATTAGTTAGCAACGGTGGCTCTTCTTGACCATCTATTCCCTGAGTAGTTAGTGCGAATGAGGGCGTCCTTGTGATGTATTGCTGCACCTGTTATGAACAGCTACACAGATAGAAAAATCCACTGAAATTTACGCCGAAAATCATGCACATAAATGGAACATCATTATTAGCGTGATTCCACAACGGATATAGCTTAAATGTATACAATATTTGACGTGAATCGTCTATATTGCATGCAAGTTGTAAGCAATCTTGTTAGGAAGAGGGCCATTTCAGCGAAGAATAGCGTAAATTTCAGCATGGCAAGTTTTACGCGCTGTTTACTTTTCATTATTTTTTCTGTGTAGTACACCACACTCCCCTACACATCCTGAAGACACTTATCTTGCTTCAGGAGTGAATCCTTTTTATATGACTAGCGTTCTTAACAAAAAGGGCACCTGAATCTGTTAAACGAAAACTTTAACGAAAAAATTAGAAATTTTTCATTGGCGCTTGGTGTGATTTGGCAGAACCACGACCAAATGATACTCACAATGGAAACATATCTTTATTTTTAACCAGGCCTGGGAATTGTCGCGTTTGTCAGTGACACCTGACAAGATACATAAAAACATGGTCAGGCAAAAAAAACTTGTCAACTTCCAGTTTTCCGTCGCACGACTGGATCCCCACGACCAGATGACAACTTTTTCCAACCGCGACAATTTGCTTTTGTTGTATGTCTTGTTAGAGCACACATCTGCGACAGTGACAACGCATACACTTTCGGCTCTGTGCACGACACAACATTGGTCCCGAAAGTAAGTTATGTCGCATCTTCTGGTTGTCCATCTGCGTGGAGGAGCAATAGCAGCGGACAAATTTGAAATATCATCACTTGTCATAAGACGAGTTTATACAATCCCATTGAATTCCACCACTTAATTGTATCTTGACAGATACGTATTTCGACCTCAACAGTAAGGCCGTCTTCAGTGTCTCGTGCTTGACTCTACTTGAAGAAAATGATCGCAGCTTACATTATTCATACTATGCGTAGGCACTTTATAATTAATTATTTCCTTGTTCTCTTGACAGATTTTCTATTTAGAAATAAGACATTTTATTCAATTTTTGCGTTGTTACGTACATAATAATACATAAACAAAAAACAAGTGTCTCTTGCACAGAACGTGGATTTGAAAAAAAAATCGGAGCGTACGAAGCAGCGATTTTTGATAGTCATTTTACGCGGTTTTGTAATTTACCTGGTTTTGATTTACGCAGTACAATCAATCGTCCGCGTAAATATCGACTTCAGTGGATTTTAACCGGTACACCGTTTGTAGCAATTGCCTGATCGACGGTTATTTGACTGCAATATTTTATGTATAAGAGAAATACGGAATTTTATTTAAGCGTAAATCCTACATTAGGGGCAATTAAGGAACATTCGATACATTTTTGATTGATTGGAATTACTGCACGTTAACTTGGGCGGAGTATTAAATTTTAATCGCTAGCCACGGGCTGTTGTGGGGCCGTACACTTATAACGGTGCATTTTTTTGTGTTTTTCGAAACCCCCTCCAATGTAAATTTTTTTTCTTACACATTATTTTTTATTTATATGGAGAGTAAGAAAATTATAGTACTCCTTCCATAAGTGCTTACGTAATAAGTGTACGGTCATGAAACGCTCATGCGGGCTTGTTCATGCTATGTACAGCGTGATATGTTTTTTGGTTTATGATGTTCAAAATACAACAGCTTGTGTGCTCGAGTGTTAATGGCCCGCTTAAAAGATTTCTGGATATAGATAATTTCAAACCATTCGTGATTTTTAAACATACATTTTAGATATGTAATTAAATGACGCATTTTGGTTAATCAGGAGGAGCTGGACTAAAATCTCCAAAATTCGACACATTATTATTTTGCCGTACATATTAGCCGTTTTTATAATGAGCTCGACTTCAACTGCTGTAAAACCAAGAAACCACACCATTTCAGTGGTTTCCTCTTATTTTGTCATCAATTCATAATGACAACATTTTGCTGACAACGACAGCAATTTTTGTCGCGACAAAATTCAAAGGTGACATGACGAACTTTTTTGTCAATAACCATGACAAATATTCTAATCCGTCTGGTAGTGCAAAACCTTAGTCGCGATGGAAAGCGTCACACGACAAATATATCGTAACAAAATAAGTATGTGACAATATTCAAAATGTCTTGTCGGAGCGAGAGACCAGTAGTACGCTGTATCGAGCTACGTTGGTTAGGTTGTGTTGTCCAGTTTGATGTGACTGTTTTCTCTTTGGTTTTGTCGCATGGTTTTTCTGTATGAAGGTGACAAATCCCAGGCCTGTTTTTAACTCGTTTCGCTACATGAAGATATATAAAAATACAAACGTTCTTGCACTACAACTTATTTGAACAATCCTATAATATTGCTTTTATGTATTATTCGGCGAAGTAAAACAAGGATCTACTCATTGAACAGCTTGCTCCTCTGCTTTACCAGCTTAAATCTTAGTCATTCATTCAGTAGATTGAAATATATGTAGTACAATTTGGCGTATTGAAATTCCGGCTAATGTCACTCAAAATTAAAGCATCTGACGATATTCCTAAATGGAAAAAGGTCATGTAAAGGAAAAATCTATAAACTCAGCAAAGCTGTTGTTCATGGCTATTTAAACCTCGCCTCGCGTGCTCGCCGGTTTAAGGTAAATTATACTGAAACAATCGTATTTTAACAAATTCGAGCCATTATTATCTTGGTTTAAAATAATTACACAGAATTTTGCGCATGGCTATAAATCCATGCAATATGTTCTTTAAAATCCTGAATAATTCTAAAGAAAAACATTTTAAATGAGCGTAAATCTAAAAAAAATAAATCGTGTGAAAGCAGACTTTTGTGTATTAATTATTGTATTGATAATTTGATCTATTCACTAGACGAAGCGGAATGATGAAGTTCTTCACCATTGGGTTCCATATCCATAATGTTCAGGTTGTGTCATTCTCCGACCACTCGTTGATATTTGGTAAATGCCAGAAATACCTGCTCGAGCGTCGTTTGCCCAAGAACGTAATCCTCCATATCTAAGGACTGCTTGGCCTTTTCCATGATTCCAAACATAGTTGACCAGCGAACACCAGTTTTCGGAATATGATAGGTGATTGATTCGAGGTACTCCTCCCTGAAAAAAACGACGTAGATTAAATAGTGAAACTTTTTTAAAGCGGTTAATTCAATTACTTGAGTTCAGCATCTGGAAAATGTTCGCTTATGTACGCTTTGATTGACGAATCTTTTTCGAAGCAATCGATTGGTTTTTTCTTCAACTTAATAGTCAAGAAGTAGCCATTCGAAAATTTGTTTTTTAGATGTTGCGTTGATCCAATACACTTGAATTCTCCATTAACCATAATGGCTAGTTTTGTACATAAGGCTTCGCATTCTTCCATACTATGAGATGTTAATACAATCGATTTTCCTGCATTTCTTTCTCTACAAATCACGTCCCATAACTGCCGCTTGGCACCAGGATCCATCCCAGTTGTAGGTTCATCCAGGTAAACTACTGTTGGATTTCCCAACAAAGCCAATGCAGTACTTAGTTTCCTTTTGTTTCCGCCGCTATATTGCTTCGTGCGTTTATCAAAATGTTTCTTGAAGTTCAAATTCTCGGCAAGTTTGTTAGAAACTGATGATATTTCATCTTTTGGAATCCCTCTGAGCAGTGCAAATATTTTCAATGTTTCTCTACCGGTTATATCATCTATAAGTGCATCGAACTGTGGACAATACCCAATTTGTTTGTGGACAGTGGTCAAGTGGGTTTTTAGATTGATTCCACTAACCCAAGCATCACCCGAAGAAATGTTTTCGTCGCCTGTCATCATTTTGAAAGTTGTTGTTTTTCCTGCTCCATTAACTCCCAACAATCCAAAACATTGAGAATGTTCAATAGATACGGATATTTGGTTTACAGCCAAAAATGATTTATAATACTTGGAGACGTCACGAAGAACTAGGTTAGTTGCGCCGATTTCGCTCATGGTCATTTGGCTAACACGCTCCTTTTCAAGCATCACATCCGTATCTACTTCTGATAATTCCAATGCTGGTGGTCTCTTCCCTGCAGTCGAGTTGTTAAATACTTTGTTGAATAAGCGGTATTCAATGATCAAAAGTAGTGTAAAGCTCAGTATTCCTAGTCCTGCCATGAATAACAAGTTTCGACTGATTCCAGTTGGCTCAAAAGAAAATATATTTATTCCTGGAACAATACAACTATTATTTATTATTTAATCTAACAAGAAATTGAACTGTAAACTCACCGCAACAGTTTGGGAACAATTCACAGATGACTATCTCGTTACATCCCGGAATAATTGCGCACTGCGTTTCGCAGATCTGTAGTGTGGCCGATGCAATGTTCATATTGCTTAATGCGTGACTTAAAGCGAACAGCGGGAAAATCATGAAACCCCATTCTAATCCATGTGCTACATTAACTAAATCGAAGCCATCGAACAGTAGAAGAAATACAGCCATAAAGAATATTGTTCCAGTAAAGATGTTGAAAATCATCAGTTTAACGAACCCACTCGCTGGCACGTCAAAAAGAAATGACATTAAATATGTGAACGGTATAAAGGCAAATCCAAAAACGAACAAAACTAGAAAGACCCGCCCAAGCTCTTCCCCAGTCGACCAGCCATCCTCCTGGAACGCTGCAAGTGTTGCGATATAGAACAGAATAGTGATTATGAAAGTTGCGTAGTCCCACAGGAAGGACACCATCCAAAAGGCCAACACATTCACGCCGCTAACAAACTGCAGCAGTTTGGCTCGGGATACCCGTTCCTTGATGTAAAATAAAATGTACATAGCTGCCACGAACGCCATGGAAAATCCGGTGTTGAAAGCCAGCTGGAATCCAATGTTATTTCCTCCCTGGAGTTGTGTGAACTGGAAGTTTGAAAAAACGAACTATAGAATCAAGTAAAAGGTTCACAATACAGCCGAATTATCTAGAATAACCAATACATGTTAGAGTTATTTAAGGCATTTCCAAAAGATTGTCGTGAATTTATTTCGCTGTCCCGTGGAAATACTTTCAATGTAGTATACCTCAATCTATTACTCATGAATTAACTGATTATTCAATTTCTACGGCACGTTATATGGCAATTCTATGCTTTGATACTTACTCGTGTTTCCGGCCTGAATGGTAACGGATTGTTGGATATATCTATCGAACAATTGGGACACACTGTTCCCAATACAGCGTTGTAATACATATTGATACTCAAGGGAGCCGTATGATACCCTTGAGCACTAAACCACACGTCGACATAATCGGAACTTATAGTTGCCCCAATGAGAAACTCATTTAGTACTAGCGGAAAATTTTCTTTCGCCTAAAAAAAAACATCTTTAAATCAATTGCTTTTAAAACTACGTGAAACTTGATGTTACCCTGTCTAATATATAACAGATCATGCACTCGGTGATTGTTAAAATTTTTGTTTCTTCCCCATATTGATCAAACAGCCTCTGATACGACTGTACGACATTTATGTTATCAGTATCTACATCAAGAACAGTTGTAGTTCTTCGATAATCATTAAGAGTCATTCTTAGTGAGGGAAGCTCAACACTATCCGGCATTGCTCGTACAATGATGACTGTCATGATGACAAAAAATATGGGAATGAAGATTTGAACTAGCATTCCGATCCATCCTCGATATGTTGCAAGAAGCTTCTTTAAAAACAGTGCATGTAACTGGTTGAATTTTAGTGCAGTGCCAGTGAGAAGTTTTTCGCTTTCGTTTACATTGATAGTTACAGTAGAACCAACAGTTCCATTTTCGTAGGCAAGTCCATTACTTTCATTTTCTGGTTCCTCGTGAGAAAAAGAATCACTTCCGACCTTAAGAAATACTTCTTCCAATGTTGTAAGTGATATGCCGTAGCTGTCAATGTGGAGTTGTTCAGAGTTATCTTCCAACTCTCCTAACAGTGACTGAAATACGCTTGTGTAATTCTCCTCCAAAACATATGAAAGCTCTGTCCCTATGTCAGTATCAACATGACAACTTGGGATATACTTTTGTATTAATGTAGTTACATTCTGAGGATTACAACCGTCCCCTTTAACACAAATCAGACGGTATCCTACGCCAAACTTCTTCTTGAGAAAAAATGACGATCCAACTGCTTTCAGCTCACCATCTGCCATTATGGCTATTCGATCTCCAAGAATATCCGCTTCATCCATAAAGTGTGTAGACAATAGGATTGTTCGTCCCTTCTTTTCCATGATTAACAAATCCCACAAGGCACGTCTAGCAGCTGGATCCATTCCAGAGGTCGGTTCATCACACAGCACAACTTTTGATCCTCCACACAACGCTACTCCAACTGCCAATTTCCGTTTCATCCCACCAGACAGCGTATGTGATTGCGAATTAATCTTGTCTTCCAACTCTAGTATCTTAACATAATGTCGGATTTCACTTGCGATGTTCTTTTTTTCGACGCCTTTTAAACGTGCAAAAAAATTGATGTGTTCCGAAACTGTCATTTCGTTGAATAGTACATTGTGTTGTGGACAGAGGCCCAGCGATTGACGAGCACCCTCGATATTTGTGCGAATGTCGCAATCATTTATGAAAGCGGTTCCAGATGTAGGTGCGAAAACTCCTGTTAGCATGGACATGGTCGTTGTTTTACCCGCACCATTATGTCCGAGCAACACTGTTATCTGATCGTCGAACATATTCAAATGTAACCCTTTTACGGCTATCTTCCCTTTATCGAATGCTTTTCGCAGCCCTTTGATTCGGATACCTGCATGCTTCCCTGCTGGATCTGGCTCTCTCGAATCTGTGGCTTCTTGAAAATCATTTGCATCACCAGCGATATCAATTTTATTCGTCCAAAAGCTAGCAGTGAATGGAAAATACCAAGGCTTAGCAACCCCGAAGTCTCCCGGAAAGACCATTTCGACGTAGAGGGCTATTATGAGATATATGACGGCATCGGCCAGTAGCATCATCATCGTTGCCCCTACGCTGAGGTCGTCGTCAGCAGTCACCGGACTGAACAAATTGTGCCACTGTACTCCTATAGTGGTCCCCTCATGGCGCATCATCAACATGAACCCAAAAGACATCCCAGTGTTGTGGAATAGGCACAAAGCTAGCTTTGCTGACAAAGACATATTGTCGTAGTTGGCAAATGCAATGTTGTACGGCATCATGAATACAAACCACAAAAGTCCAGCTATTCCAGCAGCGGTATTTGCTAAAACAAAAAATGTTATATTATAGTTTTTCAGCTGATTGAACAAAGCAGTTCCAGAAAGAGTTACAATGCTTCTGTTGAATGTTGTTAAAATAATTTTTTTTAAGCTTTGACACAATAATTGGCATTGGTGCGTTCAATCTTGGAATCTTCGGCTGTGGTTTGGTGTCCTCATAATAGGACATGGATCGAGAGAATTGAGGCTATTCAACGGAAGTTTGTTCGTATTGCCTTACGTAATTTACCTTGGCGCGACGCGCGAAATCTTCCATCATACGAGAATCGATGCATGCTGCTCGGAACCGACACGCTAGAAAAGTGGAGAACAATGATGCAAGCGGTTTTTGTTGCAAAAGTGCTTATAAATGAAAGATTCCCCTGCTCTACTTTCTGATATGAATATATACGTTTCGGACCGTGCTCTACGGCGACGAGATTTCTTATATCTGCAACCGCGCAACAGTCGCTATGGTCAACACAATCCAATTCGGATTATGCCACTGCGCTTCAACGAGGTATTTGAACACTTCGACTTCAATATACCTATAACTAGTTTCGCTAATCAATTAAGCCGTGTAAACATAGTATTGTAGTTTTGTTTTCATTTCATGCAATTATTTTAGACATCTGACTATTTTTTAATTTTTTTTTTAAGTTTATATTGTTATGTTTAATTTATAATTTGTTATCATTGTGTAATTTGTATACTAGATCTATTCAGGAATTTATGTATATATGTAAATCTGGAAAAGAAATGGGGTTTTTATGTCTGTTTAAGGAAGGCTACAGTTGGCCACCTCAAGCCGGCTTTTCCCCCCATCAAACTTCATTAAGACGTCAAGTTAGATGAAGAAAACAAATAAATAAATAAATAAATAAATAATGTAACTAGTAAAATAATAATTAGAAAATTGTATAGTTGTATCCCACCCACAAAGTACCACCGCTTATTGTTAAAAAAATTGTTGTGAAGTACAAGGTAGGATTTCAGGTATGTAATACATTTCGTAAGGACAGGTCGCAGACACGACAGGGGTTCCCGTAGTGTAGTTGGCTATACATTGGCCTTATAAGCAAAAAGTCATGGGTTCGATTCCCAGCTCCTCCATCAAGCTCCTCGTCAGTCATCGGAAGCGCAGTCCGTACAGTCGCGTTTTGGGGAATGTGCCTCACCGACGCGACATGACTGCCTAATGACGTTATGAGGCGCATTTAACCCCCCCCCCGGACAAAATTTTTAGAAGAAAAAAAAAATTCTCGAAATTAAAAAATGTTCAGAAAACCCCCCCCCCCCGACCAATTTTCTGGCTACGCCACTGTATGGTTATGTCATATTTGTAACATGAATCAATATTCATCAGATTTCTATAAACATTTTTTACCAATTCCCCAATAAAAGCAGCATTGAAAAAAGAGAAAATGCTTGAGAAAATTATATCAAATGTAAGTGTACTCTGGCAGAGGAAATGAAAGTAGCGAGAGTTGTGAAAAGTTCAATAAAAATGTTTTAAAAAGACTAAAAAGTGAAGAGTTTAGATTTTTTTATGTGCCTAAAATATTACAAAACTATAAACACTACATTTTCCCACCAGGCCCTGGAAGTACCCGGAGGGTAAATGTACTCCAGTGTACTTGTTTTGCAAAATCATGAAGTTTGACATGTCGCAAGATGGGTTCCAAGATTGAACGAAAATTGGCCACTTCCCCAAGGGAACCAGGCCCTGGAAGTACCCGGAGAGTGGCCAATTCGATCAAAAATCGCCGAAATGTACTCCAGTGTACTTGTTTTGCAAAATCATGAAGTTTGACATGTCGCAAGATGGGTGCCAAGATTGGACGGATATTGTCCACTTCCCCAAGGGAACCAGGCCTTGGAAGTACCCGGAGGGTGGCCAATTCGATCGAAAATCGCCGAAATGTACTCCAGTGTACTTGTTTTGCAAAATCATGAAGTTTGACATGTCACAAGATGGGTTCCAAGATTGAACGAAAATTGGCCACTTCCCCAAGGAAACCAGGCTTGGAAATACTCGGAAGGTGGTCAATTCGATCGAAATTCGCCAAAATGTACTCCAGTGTTTTTATTTTGCAAAATCATGAAGTTTGACATGTCGCAAGATGGGCGCCAAGATTGGACGGATATTGGCCACTTCCCCAAGGGAACCAGGCCCTGGAAGTACCCGGAGGGTGGCCAATTCGATCGAAAATCGCCGAAATGTACTCCAGTGTACTTGTTTTGCAAAATCATGAAGTTTGACATGTCGCACGATGGATTTCGAAGCCGATCTGCCAGTGACCATTTTTTCCGGGAGGGAGGTAACCCCAGTACTCCCCGGAATATGTCCGGAACCATGGCCATTGCACAAAAATTGACCTCGGTTCCTAAAACTATAGGATTTTTGTGATCGATTCCAGAAGATTGCTTGAAAATCCGTTAGAATCTGGCTGAGCTGCGTGGTTTTGAATTTTGAGTTTTGTCGTAAAATGGGGATTGGGGACGTACGTGTTAACATTAACTTATTCTAACAAAGTTGGCCGAATTTTTCCGCCGCATTTGTTTTGTTATAACTTTTTCCTCAATTTGTGTTTATCAATGAAAATATGTCACAAATGTGCTCAAGACTTGTATATTTATGACAGTTAAAACCGTTTTTTGAAGTCGAGCCAGATGGAGTACAGATATTCCGAAAGCAAAATTCGTCCAACCAGCCCTGGTCTCCCCTAAACAATGAAAACAGATACTCCCTGGGCCCGAAAAACGCTTGCTTTGGTCTCATCGAAACGAAAACTCGGAACCCTGTTGATTAGAGCTCCAATATATGCTGATGTACAACAAGCTGGATTGACTGTACCCATCGTAGTTGCTAGTCGTGATTGGCCGAGAAACAACAAATAATGCACAGCTTACCAATTGAATAGTTTTCTCGGGACTAGAAAGCTGTTCTCGCTGTACATGCTTCGGAGTTTCTTTAATTCAAGACCAATAACGATGCCGGCCACGTCCTCACAGTCCTAATTGACTGGGGAGGAAAATTAGTTCGACACACATTGCTACAAGAGACCGAGGAATCCTCTGCATCTCCATGAGCGCACCGGGAAGGAATAGTATGTTAGTTGGGAAGGAAATATATTGGAAATCACCTTGGTAAGCGACTAATTATTTCTTTTGAACAACGCCATATTCATGATGATACAAAAACGGAAAAGCAACGCGTGTCTCACGTATTTTCCCGAAGACTGATTCGATATCTTAACTACATGGCGACGACTAAAACACGTACTGCACAATGCTTGCTCGATGGCTAACCAGATGTGGCATAGCCAGCCATGCTTGGTATCCGGAAGTTGCTAAGCATAATAAATAACCAACCGGAAATCATCAAGGCAATCCATTTGTTATAATAATATGTTAGATTCATTCCATTATCAACTCTCGAATAAAGTAGTTGCATGTTTGACGCCTTCCTTCATTCCTTCGATACTTTACATTTGGCGACGAGAGAAACCGAATCCAGAATGAATTTTGTCAAGCCTCCGGAATTTAATGTTGGAGATTCCTGGCCGTTGTATGAAGAGCGTTTGAAGAGATTTTTCGTTGCCTATCAAATCGATGATAAGGACGACAAAAGGAAATCTGCGTTTTTATTGACGGCTGTGTCTATGGAAGTCTACCAAATTGTTAAGAATTTAACGTTCCCGGCGCTACCTGAAAATAAGAAGTTTTCGGAGCTATGCGATTTATTGAAGCAGCGGTTTACCCCGACGCTGGTTGTTTTCCGGGAGAGAGCGAAGTTTTTTGAGGCAAGACAAGGTGAAGGCGAATCGATTGTGGAGTGGAGTACTCGCTTGAAGAAGTTAGCAGCCAACTGTGAGTTCGGCGACCAATTAAATCCGTTTTTGTTGAACATTTTTGTGACCGGCATGCGAAGAGGACCAATTTTCGAACGCTTATGCGAGGAGGAAGCAACTTCGACGTTGGAGAACCTTTTTAAGATTGCTATGAAGAGAGAATCTACTATGCAGCAACAAGAAGTTTTGGAAGTCCATAAAATTCAAGTACATGAGCAAAAGAAAAAGTACAAGAATGAAGCCAAGTGCTACGCGTGTGGTCAAGGAGATCATGATTTCAAGAAATGCCAATACAAAAGTTATATCTGCCGCAATTGTGACAACAAGGGCCATTTGGCGAAGGTTTGTCCATCAAGAGATAAGAAGCAATCAAGAGAGAAGCATAGTTTGAAAGTGAATCATTTGCGAATCAACAAACTCGATGTTCCTCCGCCGGTGGAAATTCAAGTTGTCGTGAATAAACATCCTGTCAATTTTGAAGTCGATACCGGAAGTCCTGTGAACGCTATTTCAAAGAGCATGTATGATCGATTGTTTCAAGACATCCCTTTGAAGACAAACTCTACTGAAGAATTTTTGTGCTACAATGGTTCTGGTTTCCGTGCTGTTGGGACGTTCAAAGCTATTATGAGGTACAAGGAGCATGAATCATTGGAAGAAGTATTTGTTTTTGAAGGAACCCGTCAACCCTTATTCGGACGTCAAACAATGAGGAATTGGAATTTGAAAATCGATTTTCACTTCTTATCAATAGACGAAAAGGATTGTAAGAAGTTATTGGATCCAATTTTGAAAAAACATACTTCGGTATTTGAAGGTGAGTTGGGGCGATTCAAGCACAACAAGATCCATTTGGCTTTGAAGGATGACGCTGTTCCAAAATTTTGTAAACCGAGAAAAATTCCGTTGGCATTTAAAGAAAAGTTGAAGTAGAACTAAACAGACTGGAGAGCTCCGGTATTATTTCAAAAGCCCTTCATCGGATGCTGAATGGGGTACACCATTAGTACCAGTTTTAAAGAAAGATTCTTCATTACGTTTGTGCGCCGATTACCGTGTCACCGTGAATCCGTTTTTGTTGGACGACCACCACCCGTTTCCTGTTATAGAAGATATTTTTGCTGCTCTCAAGGAGGAAGATATTTTGCCAAATTGGATTTGAAGAACGCTTATTATCAGCTCGAAGTGGATGATGAAACGAAGAGGATTTTGGCGTGGAGTACACATCGTGGAGTTTATTGGATGAATCGTCTACCATTTGGCACGAAGCCAGCATGTTCAATTTTTCAAGGTACGTTAGAACGAGTTCTTCAAGGATGTCGTGGTACCGTTATTTACCTAGATGACGTCCTGATTGCTGGAGCGACAGTGCAAGAGTTTTTGGAGAACCTGGATAAAGTTTTAAACCGTTTGAAGGAAGCAGGGTTCCTGTTGAACAAAGACAAATGCGAATTTTTCAAGCGAATGGTAGCATACCTAAGACATGTTATTGATGAAGATGGACTACACAAAGATCCAGAGAAAGTGAGAGCCATATTAGACGTGAAACCGCCAGCTGATGTCAAGGATGTTCGAGCGTTTGTTGGACTAGCAAATTACTACGCAAAATTTTGTCCAAGTTTGGCGCAGTGTTTGAAGCCCCTTTATGAACTGTTGAAGGACGGTGTGAAATTCTCCTGGGCCAACAATCAACAAAAGGCGTTTGAGAAAGCGAAGAAGCTACTTTCCGAAGATACCGTTTTGGCTCACTATAATCCTAATCTTCTTGTTCGGTTATACTGTGACGCATCTAACGAAGGTATTGGGGCCGTGATTACTCATGTTTTCCCGGATAAATCTGAACGCCCGATTTCATTTGCATCTCGGATTTTCAAGAAACATGAGGCTGGATATTCCGTTATTGATCGAGAAGCATTAGCGATCTACTATGGTATCAACAAGTTTAGCAAATATCTATTTGGCCGTCACTTTGAGTTCATGAACGACCATAAGCCGTTGACTGGGTTGTTCAATCCGAGGGGTATCCCAACCATACCATCTGGACGGTTACAACGATGGGCGACATTCTTGGCGAATTACGTGTATGAGATCCGTCATGTGGTGGGTGTGCACAATGTCCCAGCTGATTTTCTCTCAAGATTTCCGTTACGCTGTGAAGATGACGAGAATGATGAAGATGCCGTAAGCTTCCTGAATTTCATTGAAGTTGAAACACGGTCTTTGGTGGAACGGAAACAGATTGTTGTTGAAAGCCGAAGGGACAAGCTTATCAGCCGAGTTGTCAATTACGTTCAGTCCGGATGGCCTAATATGATTCAGGAAGATGAATTGAAAACATTCTATCAAAACGTGACGAATTGAGTGTAGAAGAAGGTGTTTTACTCTGGGGCTATCGTATAGTTGTTCCCACCAAGCTGAGAAAGATGTTGCTAGATGAACTTCACAAGGTACATTTGGGAATCGTGAAAATGAAAAGTATGGCCCGATCGTACTTCTGGTGGCCTATTTGGATAACGACATCGAGACCCTAGGAAAAAAATGTGAACTGTGTATTCAGCAACGACCAGAAAGAAGTGATCCTGTTTCGCCTTGGCGACTGACGTCTGCACCAGGAGACAGAGTTCACATGGATCATTTTTCGTTTCGTGGATCGGATTTCTTTGTTATGGTTGACAGCTACAGTAAATGGTTCATTCCAGTTCGCACATTGACGTCCAAAGAAACAATTGAGAAAACTTGTGAATATATTTCAAGATTTGGTGCAATTACCACTTTGGTGTCTGACAACGGAACAGCATTCACGTCGGAAGAATTTCAAGAATTTTGCAAATCAAGAGGAATTAATCATTTACGAACCGCGCCATACAGCCCGTGTTCAAATGGTGCCGCAGAAAATGCTGTGAAAACAGTGAAAACTGCTTTGAAGAAACTTAGCAGCGATGCAGTTTTCCAGAAGAAATCGATGTCCATGATGATCAACTCTTTTCTGGAAATGTATAGAGCTTCAAAACATGCGACGACCGCGGAAAGCCCATTTAAATTGATGTTCGGCAGAGAAATGAGATTAAGGTTTGATTCATTGAAGTTTGATGCTGCAAAACGCCAGTGCGACACAATTGAAAAGGTAAATACTAAAAAGAAGCCACTAACATTCGTTGTTGGGGAAACTGTATACGTTCGAGACTACAGAAATCCAAAGAAAGCAACGTGGATGCGTGGAAAATTTTGAAGAAGCTTGAGCTGTACTCTTCGAATGCTCGTCGGACGAACTTGGTACAATCAAACGGAGAAGTAATCAAATACTAAAGTATCCATATGATGATTATGAAGAAGGAAAGCGAAACACCAATCACTGTGATTTCAACAACGACGATGCAGATTCGAATGCAAGCTACGTTTCGCTTGAAGATGATACGGAGGAGATTCGAACAAACCATCAATTGAACGGAACATATGTTACGAGGTATAACCGAGTTGTTCGACCACCAAGACGCTAGGAGGAGGAGTCGTTGTGGCATAGCCCTAGGATAGGATGTGACAAGTAGTCAGTAAAAATCGTACCGATTTGCTGTCACAATCGTACCGGTTGCTGATTGGTTGAAAATGACAATCGATTACTTCGATTGCTAGCGGCGCGTTTTCCGTAGGGCAGCATGTTGTTAGTTTGGCCGTGTTGCAGGTTTTTAAAGTTGATATTAAGCAAAATACGTAAATTTTTGAGTTCCAGTTTTTTGGTAAGAAATAAATTTATATTGAACTGCAAACGCCATATAAATTATTCTCAAGGGTTGTAAGGTTTAAAACTGTTGATTTTAAGCATTATCATTCACCTTTCTGTCATTTTCGATCTCAAAGTCATTTTTCCAGTAGCGAAAGCTTCTCTCTGTTAGTCTTTCACTTCTCTTACATAAATAGTGGATGGAACCGGAAGAAAAACATCAAATTTTGATACATGATATTCAGAAGATTTTGTACCAAATTACTTTGGCTGCACTGGCGATCACCTCGTCAGAGCAACCGACTAAAAAACAACAAGGCAGTCTCAATTGAGTTGTCACATCCTATCCTAGGCATAGCCAGCCATGCTTGGTATCCGGAAGTTGCTAAGCATGATAAATAACCAACCGGAAATCATCAAGGCAATCCATTTGTTATAATAATATGTTAGATTCATTATCAACTCTCGAATAAAGTAGTTGCATGTTTGACGCCTTCCTTCATTCCTTCGATACTTTACACCCGAAAAAACACACACTGAACTGATTAACTTTATTATCGGCCGCGCAATGCAGAATACAATATTTCGGCAGATCGCGCCCAATACAAGAGAAAACACGCACTCAATAACTTGGCGGGACAGTTATGTCGAGAAATACAGCACTTGTTTGATGGTTTCTACAGGTTTCTACGCACAGTCCCGCTCTGTGGATAAATTCATAAATGACTACTGCGATTGACATATCGAAGGTTTCGTGCAATATAGGCGCTACACTGCCAAAAATATCTATATAAGATATATGTGTCGCCGTTATAAATTTTTTCAATAGCTCCACCCTAATATAATCGACATAGAACCACACATAAATTAAATAATTGCTAATTCGAGACCACACATAAAGTTTATTTGGATATATATTTTATTAGTAGTTCGCGTGGAGAATGGTTATGTGTGCAGATATACATTATAAGTTAAATCTATGGATTTTTGCCAATAAATATGTGTGGATTTTTAGTAGTGTAGGGTGGTTCAAGCAATCAATTTGCTCCACAGTTCTAATTTAATTCTGTCTCATGTTCTGAGTGTCTTCCTGAAATTTCAGCTGATTTGGATAAAAACTGATTTAGCCCAAGCCGTTCAAATTTAAATTTTTCACTGTACTGATTATAGTGCTTCCCTATTAAGCACAGGAGAAAAAAACCTACATAGCTAAAAGAGCTTTCACTCAACGAAAACCACATCCTCAATAATCATTCCAATAATATGTAATCGATTTGCCTAACTAGTCAACAAGCAACATTACTGCTAAAATTATTCGTTTTCATGATATAAACCACTAAAACTAAAACTAAAACGATATCCTATCCCAAGACAATCGTGGAGATGTAGAGGTATACTCGATCTCTAGTAGCAACGAGAGTCGGACTAACAATCCTTCCCTTCCTTTATGACCGTAAGGACGTGGCCGGCGCCGTTCTTCTTCAATGGCTTTATATTCCAACTGGAACTTTTCTATGCCCGCCATTGCATGAGTATGTATCTTGTGTGGCAATAAGTACAATGAACACACTATGCCCAGGGTGTCGAGAAAGTTTCCAACCCGAAAACATCCTTGACCGGACCGAGAATCGAACTCGTCATCTCCGGATTGGCAATCCTACGCCTTTGCTTGCAAGGCTACGGGAGACCGGCGCCGTTATTGACTTTAAATATTTGAGGCTCTCTCTACTGCTACAGGAGGCTCCAGTTCCTCCACTCGGCGTATGTTGAACCGTCGTCCGACTGTTCGTCTTTTTTTTATATTTTTATCGTTAGAGTCTTGCAGCCCTAGGCTGGACCATTTCGGGAAACTTTCTGTCTCTTCTTGCCGACGAATCCGTGCAATGTGCACTGCGTAAGCGTATTTCGTCGTTGAAAAGGTGTTAGTCAAACGCGATGTCGGCCCTACACTTATTTCGTACTTCAAGGATGTTGTTGACCTGGCAGCAATTAACTTCGCTTAGGTAATAATTTCGATCAGCCCATAGATCAACTATTTCATCTTCTCACAGTCTTAGTTCTATCGCGGACGGAGTGCATAAAACCAGCTACTTTTTTTACAAACTAGAGAGCAGATGCGTTGTTTGGTCAAAATATTATTCAAGATTTCTTTTGTATGGGTCCCGGAAGGTAACTTTTATGTTTATACTTGTGTTGCTCTGTTTCGCTGTTCCGTGCATCACGAACTTTAAATTGAGTCCGACGCCATGCAAAACCATTCCATCGTCAAACGCCCGGGTGAGTATCGGAAATATTCTAAACCCAAGCTCCTACCCCGTTCCCATAATTATCAATTTTTTAAAAATATTTTCTTTTGTGGATCTACTAATACCTCCACTATTGATACCGTTACCCTATACGCGAGCAGCACAAGTCAGACAAAAATGGTTGCAGCAACTTGATTGTGACCGGTCAGATATGAATTGCAGTAACCAATGAGGAATTTGTGTGCTCCTAAAGTGGTCGAATAAATGAACGCTTTTCTTTTCCCAAACGAGCATAGGAACTTAATAGATGCGCTCATATGCCCTCACATATTTATGTTTCGTCAAATGCATTGTGACTCTTTCTGTATCAGATTATAGCATAAATGTCATACCTTTAGAGAAAAATGTACTTATCATGAAACAAAATGTAATGGTAGCTGTACTGTAGACCAGCAAGTATACCCAAACAACGGACCATTCTGCGTAGGTCAATACAGCCAAATCTGTGTCGCTGGTCATGCTAACCTGAAATGTTGAATCACTAATCAGTTTTTCGAAATAACTAGAAATCATTTACTTACGCAAATCAGGATGGTGATGAAAGAAATGGAAATCAGAAGCAAAAGCTTGGACTTAACATACCAAGCAGTCCAGTGTAGCCAACTAGGAAGTCCCATGATTTTCATTGCTTCTTTCAGCTGCCTTTCCTTTTCAACGGCAATGTATTTGACTGTGTTGATACATGTGTAGAAGAAGGCAACTATTATAATTAGTGGAAGCAAGTTTTCCAATCCCAGCAGAAGTGGATCGCTGTAGAACGGTGGGTTGGGGAAACGCTGTAATAATCGAACAATTTTAGTGTAAACTGTAAATACACTTGACACTGGTAAACTCTTTAGTCCATAACTTACCCGTAAAAAAACTGCAGGAATCGCCACTCCTGGGCTGCGCTCTACTACGATGGCACGAGAAACAGCACTTTGAACATGCGCAAAAGTTTCGTAGTGGTAGTTGGCCGGATATCCCCCATCGTCAGCAGTGGGGTTTCTCGGACCAGGAACTTCGAAGGCTGGAAAAAGTCGATTGGTTTGCCAATGGTTCCAGAACTCAGAGCCAACATCTGAATGTGTGCGCATCTCCGCTGGGAAGCGTATGGAAAATTCCACATGATCTGGGATTGTTTGTATGCTCTGAAATTTGTGTAACGTAATTAGACAACAAATATATCCTCTTCTTCTTCTATACAAAGTTGCCATTGGTACGACCGCGCGTAGCGTAAAAGGGAGATCATTCTGAACAACTGATTTGTTTTCTATATAAATTTTGGATGCAAAAAATTGTAACAGAAAATTGATCAATTTTCGGCGAGACAAAGTTCGCAGGGTCAACTAGTTAAATATATTTATTTATTTTCTATATAGTGACGTAAATAACCTCTACAGGTTTTCAAAGTACGTAAATAACCTCTACAGGAACTTCCGGAGGAATTCCTGGGGGAACTTCCGGAGGAATTCCTGGAGGAGCTTCCGGAGGAATTCCTGGAGGAGCTTCCGGAGGAATTCCTGGAGGAACTTCCGGAGGAATTCCTGGAGGAACTTCCGGAGGAATTCCTATAGAAACTTCCGGAGGAATTCCTGGAGGAACTTCCGGAGGAATTCCTGGAGGAGCTTCCGGAGGAATTCCTGGAGGAACTTCCGGAAGAATTCCTTGAGGAACTTCCGGAAGAATTCCTTGAGGAACTTCCGGAAGAATTCCTTGAGGAACTTCCGGAGGAATTCCTGGAGGAACTTCCGGAGGAATTCCTGGAGGAACTTCCGGAGGAATTCCTGGGGGAACTTCCGAAGGAATTCCTGGGGGAACTTCCGAAGGAATTCCTGGGGGAACTTCCGAAGGAATTCCTGGGGGAACTTCCGGAGAAATTCCTGGAGGAACTTCCGGAGGAATTCTCCTGAGGATCTTTTGGAGGAATTCCCTGAGGTTCTTTTGGAGGAATTGCTGGAGGAACTTTCGGAGGAATTCCTGGAGGAACTTCTTGTCTTATTTACCATCAATTATTTATCTCGTCCGTCTCGTCTTCCTACATTTGATTTCTATTTATTTATATGGTATCTCCGTGTTTACAAATGAAAATACGCTTTTTTCTAGTGTCACGCTACATACAAAGTTGACGGACTTTCTATCGCTCTCATCGCTCCTTTTTACCGTACGCCACAAGAAAATATGGTGTTGACTACACTACCGAAATGGTATTTTTTATGGAATTCGGAAAACTTGGTTAAAGTAAAAACATCTTCCCTAAAAATTTAATGCGGTCATATTTACTGTCGCTAACCGCAACTCGAGCACATCTATATATGGCGTCCATATACATATGTGCTCGACTTGCGGTTTGCGGCAGTATAGAAGGAGATCCCCTAGCGCCGGACACCTCCCAATACCGGACACTTCTCAAAACGGCACTTGCAGAGATCCCTCCTCCATCTTATGTAAACAAAGTAGTACAAAAGAAAGCTATTGAAAAGTCATTAACTTGCATAAAATATCAAATTCTCATGTTGTAAACTTTTGTAATTGTTATTAAACAAAAATGTCAAAAATTTTCATGTATTACTTTAGAAGGTTTGAATCAACAATATTAAAATCAATCGAATGCATTCTGGTAATGTCGAGACGATCAATATTAGTCATCAATAATTAGTTTTGAGCGCCTTAGGGGAAAATGTTCTTCTTCTTCTTCTTATTGGCATTACATCCCCACTCTGGGACAGAGCCGCCTCGCAGCTTAGTGTTCATTGAGCACTTCCACAGTTATTAACTGCGAGGTTTCTAAGCCAAGTTACCATTTTTGCATTCGTATATCATGAGGCTAACACGATGATACTTTTATGCCCAGGGAAGTCGAGACAATTTCCAATCCGAAAATTTCCTAGACCGGCACCGGGAATCGAACCCAGTCACCCTCAGCATGATCTTGCTTTGTAGCCGCGCGTCTTACCGCACGGCTAAGGAGGGGAAAATGTTACAGGGTTTGAAAGAATTTATCTTCCGTTTACTTCCACTATTTTGTTTTTACGTGTCTTCACAAATTCGTATTTCGTCCACTACTTGTGGACACCTTCAGTGTTCAGTCGATATACAACACACTGAAGATGTCCACAAGTAGTGGACGAAATACGTATTTGTGAAGACACGTGAAAACAAAATAGTGGAAGTAAAAGGAAGATAAATTCTTTCAAACCCTGTAATATTAGTCATATTTCCAATAGAGATCATGATTTGTTAGATATATAATGTAGGGGAAATGACCGCTTTGGCAGGCTTTGTTCTATTATTGTCAGGGGGGTTTCTAATTATGCTCAAATTTGGCCTAAATATTCTTTGCATATCAAAGAATATTGTGACCAAATTTCAAAAAATTTGGTCTACAAAAACCCCCTTGACAATAATAGAACAAAACCTGCCAAAGCTGTTTGTATCCGGTAGCTGTCCCCCAGGTCCAGACAGTGAGTATTTGTGATCAAATAGCCATTCTTCAAATCTGTTTTGTTAAACTTACGTCAATTCAATTGTTTCTTCTTTTCTAAGGTATCAGAAAGTCAGATAAATAAGCAGAAACAAAAATTGAAGATATCATTGAAAATGGTAGGAATTTTGAGTAGGATGTAAGAAATTTAGCTGGAGAGTCAAATAAGCTCTTCTAACACGATTTAATATCTACAACTTGAAACAAGTGATAAATATTGCTATTATAAATGATGTCTTTACTCATGCAATTGGAACTTGGTCATATTTGAACATGATTAAATAGTGCCCGGTATTCGGGGACACTTTTCTGAATTATGAAAATTTTCATCAAAATTCATCATCGAAATACGTCGTCCAAAAACGTGTTCAAATGATCAATTATAGTTTTTACTATGTCTGAAACTTGATTATGCATATATACAACATGTGATAGATTTAGTTCGGAAAAGGTATTGGAGGGTAACCGCCCCTTCGGTGGGGTTTGATCCCACGACCCCAGGGATCAAACCCCACCGAAGGGGCGGTTACCCTCCAATACCTTTTCCGAACTAAATCTATCACATGTTGTACATATGCATAATCAAGTTTCAGACATAGTAATTAATTTCCACTCCGGGTGGCTTAATACCCGGCATATAGGCAATTAACTTTGAATGTACCGAATTATAGTTTGTATGAATCATCAATGATCATATTTTGTGTATATGGTATACACATAAACATAATCCGGATAATTAGAGAGTTTTTCGTTAAATGGCTTATGTGTCCGGCACTGGGGGATCTCCCCCTACTTTTTATTACATCAAAATGATCGTTGAAAAATTTCAAAACTTTTGTTAGTTGGGTTTTGCAAAATTCGATTCCCTTATGTCTCAAATCATCGGAGAGAGGTACTGAGAAGCGAAAATTTTAGTTGTACAATTGTTTAGTATTTAGAGTTGGTAATTCAAATTTGGGAAATAGTAGGTCCACAAAATATTCTAGGAACATTCCTTGATAAATTCCACAGAGGTTGTCAATGGGAATAAGCGAAATTCGCTCCCAATTCCGAGTTATAGACATTATAGTTTGAACACAGCGCTCTACCACGAGAGAGCTTCCCTCAGACCTTAAGGAGGAAAAGCCATAATCAGTATAATGAAGAAATAAATTTCCCCATACTAATTTGCTTGCAAACTTGAAACGGCTTGTGCTTAATTAGTTTTAATCCAAATGAGCTCTAATTTTCGGAGGGCACTCAGAACGTGATACAGAATCAGATGAGCGTTGTGCAGTAGTTTCTATTTTTTTAACGACCCTAGTGTGTATTCATGTTTGTATGCATATTTGTATGTATGCTTGTACAAAAAAAACTCACACATGTTTTTAGCACGCATCCTGAACAGGTTTGATCGCAACAAGTTGCACGAGAAAGGCACTATTACCACTAGGTAGGTGATTCAGGTTTTTTTTAAATTAGAGCATGTTCGAATCATGGCACGGCAAATGCTGGGTAAAGCGTACCATTGGTACTTCGCGTACCTGAAGGAATAAAATAGACCCCATCTCGCGGTCCTTAGCCTCTTACCCAGCAACTCCTATCCCTACCTCCCCGCGGTGCTGGCCGGGATACGAGCAACCTTAGGGAAGATCGGGTAACCAACCCCGGTGGGAACTATGGTCGTATGCTGACAGGGAAGGAGGGGGGTTTACTCCTCTCCGAAGGTGCAAATCTTATTGAGCGTCTGTTCTCCATGTCAGGATCGGCTCACAACAGCGTCTGTTCTCCATGTTAGGGACGGCTGATCATCGTCCGAGTGCCAGCGAGGGACTCTAAGTGAAACTGTGCACCATGGTCCACCGGAAATAAGGAGGAATGGTCCTCCGGAAATTTAGGGGGTTTGGTGTCAGGCCCTGCAAGCCAGCCTTTAAAAAATCATAAACAACGAACAATCAACAAGAGAGTACGGACCGGAACCATCGGCGAAGACCACTGCGACGAAAAGGGACTAGCGATTGGAAACTCGGTTCGTGGAACTGCAAATCTCTCAACTTCATCGGGAGCACACGCATACTCGCCGATGTGCCGATACAGTTGTTGTTTTGTTTTCTCAAGACCACCATGACAAGGTCCCGCTATTTAGAACCTTCATAGAGAGCAATCCCATTGAAGGCGCGCCCTTCCTTATCAATAGGAAATCAATCCTTTCTTTAGAAAACAGAACAGTAATACTGTTTTTGGCCATGCATCGGAGCCCTAGCCACATCCTTGTCTTGCTTCTAGAATATCACCAGTGAAACTCTTAGATCTGTCTACAAGACCATTTCAAGCAAGAGAATTTGTTCAATAATAAAAACTTTCGTGTGTTCCTTTCACTACCATTGTTCACCAGTTCAATCTACCGTGTTACGGGACTTGAGGGAAGTTAAGGATGCCATTCAACAGCTAAAGACCAATAAAGCAGCTGGTAAGGATGGTATCGGAGCTGAGCTCATCAAGATGGCCCCGGAAAAGCTGGCCACTTGCCTGCACACACTGATAGTCAGAATCTGGGAAACCGAACAGCTACCGGAGGAGTGGAAGGAAGGGGTTATATGCCCCATCTACAAGAAAGGCGACAAATTGGAGTGTGAGAACTTTCGAGCGATCACCATCCTTAATGCCGCCTACAAAGTGATATCCCAGATCATCTTCCGTCGTCTGTCACCATTAGTGAACGAGTTCGTGGGAAGTTATCAAGCCGGCTTCGTTGACGGCCGCTCGACAACGGACCAGATCTTTACTGTACGGCAAATCCTTCAAAAATGCCGTGAATACCAGGTCCCAACGCACCATCTGTTTATTGATTTCAAGGCGGCATACGACAGTATAGACCGCGTAGAGCTATGGAAAATTATGAACGAGAACAGCTTCCCTGGGAAGCTTACCAGACTGATCAAAGCAACGGTGGATGGTGTGCAAAACTGTGTGAAGATCTCGGGCGAACACTCCAGTTCGTTCGAATCGCGCCGGGGACTAAGACAAGGTGATGGACTTTCGTGCCTGTTGTTCAACATTGCGCTAGAATGTGTCATGCGGAAAGCCGGGTGTAACAGCCGGGGTTCGATATTCAACAGATCCAGTCAATTTATTTGCTTCGCGGATGACATGGACATTGTCGGCCGAACATTTGCAAAGGTGGCAGAACTGTACACCCGCCTGAAACGTGAAGCAATAAAAGTTGGACTGGTGGTGAATGCGTCAAAGACAAAGTACATGCTTGTGGGCGGAACCGAGCGCGACAGGGCCCGCCTGGGAAGCAGTGTTACGATAGACGGGGATACCTTCGAGGTGGTCGAGGAATTCGTCTACCTCGGATCCTTGCTAACGGCTGACAACAACGTTAGTCGTGAAATACGAAGGCGCATCATCTGTGGAAGTCGGGCCTACTACGGGCTCCAGAAAAAACTGCGGTCGAAAAAGATTCGCCACCGCACCAAATGTGTCATGTACAAGACGGACATGAAACATGGACAATGCTCGTGGAGGACTTGCAAGCACTCGGAGTATTCGAGAGATGGGTGTTTAGGACCACCTTTAATGGTGTGCAACAGGACGGTGTGTGGCGGCGAAGAATGAACCACGACCTCACCCAGCTCTACGGCGAACCCAGTATCCAGAAGCTAGCTAAAGCCGGAAGGGTACGATGGGCAGGAAATGTTGCAAGTATGCCGGATAGCAACCCTGCAAAGATGGTGTTTGTTTCCGATCCGGCTGGTACGATACGGCGTGGAGCACAGCGAGCAAGGTGGGCAGACCAGGTGCAAAACGACTTGGCGAGCGTGGGGCGTATCCGAGGATGGAGAGATGCGGCCTCGAACGGCTATTTTTTTTATAGCGCTCAAAATGGTAGAACATTTAAAATTTGAAAATCGATAAAAAAGTTATTCGAAGAAAAGTGATAACTAGTGGAATCACTTTGCTGAAAAACGTACATTGATCAAAAATGCTTTTATATACGCCAAAATAATTTCGATCACGTTTTCCTCAAAGGGAAACAGTGTGAGCGGCTCAGAAGTAGTTAGCGAACATACATAGAACAGAACGAGTAGATAGATTATAGAAAGATAGATAGAAGATAAAGATAGGAAAAGATATACATAGATAAAGCACACGTAGCATAGCATAGCATAGCATAGCATAGTTACGGTGTACTTCGTAGATTGGACACTAGTGATACTCATGTTGTTCTTTTGAAATCTCCATTCAAATTACAGTTGTGTTAAAATCAAGAAATCAAGGTAGGTGTGGTCCTTGATTTCAATCTAGGACAAACATCACAAAAGCATGAGGATTACTACTCCTGGCCACGCCCACCTTCACCGTAACTTGGGAGGGAAAGGAAGTGTTGATGTAGTACTTAACGAGAGGCCCCCGACTCAGCGACACCCTCATAAGTACCACGGAGTTGGATATTGGGGAAGGTATTCCTTGGGTCAGGATTTGCCTGTAGCTGACAATGAGACCGTGGTAGATCTTACACCGTAACATACCACGCAAAGGTGTCTACCCAGCGTTACGGGGCAATAGGAAAAGATATACATAGATAAAGCACATATATTACTATTACTGGGAGCTAAATTTTACAGAAACCAAAAATATATGCCAGTAGAAGTGGTACATATGCACTACAGTTTTGAACAGAAGTGGGACAATTTGAAAGTCAATATGACATCAAAAACCTGTAAAAAAGACACACTAAAAAGCAAGCTTACCACAGGGGATGAGTTTACCCGTACAAAATACACGAAACAAATACAATGTGGTCAGACAAGCGGCTATCAAATAACTGTAATGCGCTAACATCAAACCCTCGCTGAACCCACGGAAGTGCCACTTGACTACCTACAAAACTTCTAGCATCTATCGTTAAAAAGGTAAGCGATTGAAAATGTGTTTGAGGGGGACGTCGGTTTCTCGTTGAGGGGAGTTTTTCTCATGAGCGAGGGTTAACGGAAATCTACATCCAGACACCTGAGGAGGTTAACTCAGATAGTGTGAGGATGGGTGTCATAGACTTTCTTACCCGAACCACTAAAACCAAAACCCTTCCACTAGTCCGTATCGCCCGGCTCACAGTTTGAGCTCCGCATCGAGATCAAATTTAAACACAACTATATTTTGCCAAATCGAATATTTCGCGGGGATGCGCATCAAAATTTTCAATTTTCGAAAAATAAGGAATGTTCTCGCTTGCTGCTTAACTTTTAGCCCAATCATACCCAAGAATGTTTCTTAACAAAAAGGATAATTGAAATCGCCGTTTCCGATTTGAAAGTTTTAGACTTTTGCTCGCAAGGCGTTCCAGCTTTCCACAATAGTTTTTAGTTTAAACAACACATAAGGTAATACATCCTTGCACTCCACAGTAACACTTACCGCGTACGAATCCGGAAATTGAACACCAGCGATGAGATTATTATTTTGAAGAAAAACCTGCATTGCGCTTGAATTGCTGAAAGCCATCGTATTCAGGAGGGGATCGTCAAGGTATCCTATCGAGCGCGTCACTATTCGTTCCAAAACTTCATTTTCCGGAGAAAATGCTATCGTGAATTGTAGAGGTGGATTCCCTACGAATAATCTGGAACATTTGTTTTTAGTTTGCTTTCACTTGTTCGAAGTGTTTTACTAGCAATACCTTAAATGTGAGATCGATGTTAAATCAAGCGGTTTGTAAATGAACTCAGTTTTGAACTGTTCAGCATCTACGAGACTACGTATCAGAATGAGCAACGTGCAAGCTATCACCGGTATGACAACTTCAAAAAATGTCTGAAAGTAGTGCCGCTTTGCTATGATCCAGTTCTTCCATAATAGGAGAACAAATTTCTCAAAGTTGGAAGTTGTCATTGTGCAGTTGCTAGTTTATAATATTCTTATAATATTTGGCAAATCGTTTCCACTGGTTTTAGGTGCTTTGATAATGCTAATTCGTCGAAATTTTTTAGCACGTTAGGGCTTTCTGTGAAAAGCGGATGAGCTTCGCACCAATTATGAATATTCCGTCAGTTCGTTGAACTTGAACTTCGGTTCGAATATGGTTCGCCTCCTATCACTGCATTCATTTTTAACTGGATATGTGATTATGTTCGAGCTTACTACACGAGTGCAATAATTCCCACATTTATTTTCAATATCGCACGAAAGTTCTTATGCTTTGCCCATCAATGTAAACTTTTTTTCCGGACAGCACTATCAATTATCCTTCACTGGGCTTTATAGGAAGTGTATACGCTCCACAACGATTGGTCGGACACGCAACAAGTTATTCAGTAGCGCTGGGATGGATATCGGTTGTTATTTTCCCAGATAGATTTCCTGACCACGCTTATCGGTGGCCACAACAGAACTGAGGTGACGAATGTATGTAATCGCTATTCGCAGCCCATTTATCGGATTAGATATCGTTCATATGTGATCGGAGATAGATACATGACGTGGATAACGCTTTTTTATTTACAACACTGTGAGCACAAAATTGTGAGGATTATCGTTTTAGTAAAAAAAAGTCCCATAGAAGTGAGCTTAACCCTCTAAGACCCGGGACGAACGGATTTTTTTCAAATGGCTCGCATTCAGCACCTGATCGTCGGAATTCCTCGCGGTTTCGTTTGTGCTCAATGGGAATAGCTATATTTTTGCTCTGATACATTTTCAAATAAAAATTTTTGTTCAGGTCCGAGTTATTGCTAAAAATAAGTGTGCACCCCCGCGCGTTTTTTTCTATAATTCAAACATCTCTTCAATATTCTGGACGTGTTCATGCCCAAAATTTATCAAATCACCCATCAAACCAACCCAAAAAGATATTTGTAAAGATTTTTAGTCGATTACGATGTTTTCACCATTTGAGTAGGGCAGGATTGACTGAATTCAGGGCCGCATTCAGGGGTTACAATGGTAGAGTATGGGCTAAAAATTCAATTACAATGAAATTTGCATGAACATGCGGCTGCACAAATTTAAAAATCAGGAGTTTTAAATATTTAATTTTCAATTGAAAATGAGATTCTGCAATTCTTATCAGGGCCGGATTTAGGGTCGAAATGGGGTGACCAGGGCCATATCACCAATTGCAATGAAACTGGGCATGCGACTGCTCAAACTTCATGAAAACACATCAGGAGGTCAAAGAACTCTGTTTGAATTTGAAATTGACCTTCTGTAATTTTGACCAGGGCCGGCTTCAGGGGTCCACATGGGGAGGGCAAGGGCCATATCACCAAAAGCAATGAAACTGGGCATGCGACTGCTCAAACACCATGGAAACACATCAGGAGCTCAAAGAAATCTGTTCAAATGGAAATTGATCTTCTGAAATTTCAACCAGGGCCGGATTTAGGAGTGATAATGGGGAGGGCAGGGGCCATATTACCAATTGCAATGAAACAGGGCATGCGACTGCTCAAACTTCATGAAAACACATCAGGTGCTCAGAGAACTCTGTTTTAATTTGAAATTGACCTTCTGAAATTTTGACCAGGGCCGGATTCAGGGGTCTAAATGGGGAGTGCAAGGGCCATATCACCAATTGCAATGAAACTGGGCATGCGACTGCTCAAACTTCTTGAAAACACATCAGGAGCACAAAGAACTCTGTTTGAATTTGAAATTGACCTTCTGTAATTTTGACCAGGGCCGGCTTCATGGGTCCAAATGGGGAGGGCAAGGGCCATATCACCAAGAGCAATAAAACTGGGCATGCGACTGCTCAAACACCATGGAAACACATCAGGAGCTCAAAGAAATCTGTTTGAATTTGAAATTGACCTTCTGAAATTTTGACCAGGGCCGGATTCAGGGGTCTCAATGGGGGTGACCATGGGGCCATATCACCAATTGCAATGAAACTGGGCATGCGACTGCTCAAATTTCATGAAAACACATCAGGAGCACAAAGAACTCTGTTTGAATTTGAAATTGACCTTCTGTAATTTTGACCAGGACCGGCTTCAGCGGAAATGGAAATTGATCTTCTGAAATTTCAACCAGGGCTGGATTTAGGAGTGAAAATGGGGAGGGCAGGGGCCATATCACCAATTGCAATGAAACAGGGCATGCGACTGCTCAAACTTCATGGAAACACATCAGGTGCTCAAAGAACTCTGTTTTAATTTGAAATTGACCTTCTGAAATTTTGACCAGGGCCGGATTCAGGGGTCTCAATGGGGTGAACATGGGGCCATATCACCAATTGCAATGAAACTGGGCATGCGACTGCTCAAATTTCATGAAAACACATCAGGAGCACAAAGAACTCTGTTTGAATTTGAAATTGACCTTCTGTAATTTTGACCAGGACCGGCTTCAGGGGTCCAAATGGGGAGAGCAAGGGCCATATCACCAAAAGCAATGAAACTGGGCATGCGATTGCTCAAACACCATGAAAACATCAGGAGCACAAAGAACTCTGTTTGAATTTGAAATTGACCTTCTGTAATTTTGACCAGGGCCGGCTTCAGGGGTCCAAATGGGGAGGGCAAGGGCCATATCACCAAAAGCAATGAAACTGGGCATGCGACTGCACAAACACCATGGAAACACATCAGGAGCTCAAAGAAATCTGTTTCAAATGGAAATTGATCTTCTGAAATTTCAACCAGGGCCGGATTTAGGAGTGAAAATGGGAAAGGCAGTGCCATATCACCAATTGCAATGAAACAGGGCATGCGACTGCTCAAACTTCATGAAAATACATCAGGAGCTCAAAGAATTCTGCTCGAACTTCAAATTGTCTTTCCGAAATTTTGACCAGGACCGGCTTCAGGGGTCCAGGAATTCCTCCGGAAGTTCCTCCAGGAATTCCTCCGGAAGTTCCTCCAGGAATTCCTCCGGAAGTTCCTCCAGGAATTCCTCCGGAAGTTCCTCCAGGAATTCCTCCGGACGTTCCTCCAGGAAGTTCCTCCAGGAATTTCTCCGGAAGTTCCTCCAGGAATTTCTCCGGAAGTTCCTCCAGAAATTCCTCTGGAAGTTGCTCCAGGAATTCCTCCGGAAGTTCCTCCAGGAATTCCTCCGGAAGTTCCACCAGGAATTTCTCCGAGAGTTCCTCCAGGAATTCCATTGAAAGTTCCTCCAGGAATTCCATCGGAAGTTCCTTCAGGAATTCCTTCGGAAGTTCCTTCGGGAATTCTCTCGGAAGTTCCTCCAGGAATTTCTTCGGAAGTTCTTTCAAGAATTTTTCCAGAAGGTGCTCCAGGAAGTTCCACCAGGAATTCCTTCCCAAGTTCCACCAGGAATTCCTTCGGAAGTTCCACCAGGAATTCCTTCGGAAGTTTATCCTGGAATTCCTCCAGAAGTTCATGCAGGAATTTCTGCAGAAGTTACTTCACGAATTCAGGAATTCTTTCGGAACTTTCAGAGATCCTCCAGGAATTTTTGACTTCCGAAGGAATTCCTGGTGGAACTTCCGAAGGAATTGCTGGAGGAACTTCTGAAGGAATTCCTGGAGGAACTTCGGAAGGAATTCCTGGAGGAACTTCCGAAGGAATTCCTGGAGGAACTTCCGGAGGAATTCCTGGAGGAACTTCCGGAGGAATTCCTGGAGGAACTTCGGGAGGAATTCCTGGAGGAACTTCCGGAGGAATTCCTGGAGAAACTTCCGGAGGAATTCCTGGAGGAACTTCCGGAGGAATTCCTGGAGGAACTTCCGGAGGAATTCCTGGAGGAACTTCCGGAGGAATTCCTGGAGGAACTTCCGGAGGAATTCCTGGAGGAACTTCGGGAGGAATTCCTGGAGGAACTTCCGGAGGAATTCCTGGAGAAACTTCCGGAGGAATTCCTGGAGGAACTTCCGGAGGAATTCCTGGAGGAACTTCCGGAGGAATTCCTGGAGGAACTTCCGGAGGAATTCCTGGAGGAACTTCCGGAGGAATTCCTGGAGGAAGTTCCGGAGGAATTCCTGGAGGAACTTTTGGAGGAATTCCTGGAGGAACTTTTGGAGGAATTCCCGGAGGAACTTCTGGACGAATTCCTGGAGTATTTTCCGGAGAAATTCCTGAAATTTGTATCAGAGCAGTTTCAAGTTCAATCAGAATACTTTGAGCTCCTGATGTGTTTTCATGATGTTTAAGCAGTCCGCTCTCCATATTTTCACCCCTGAATCCGGCCCTGGTTGAAATTTCAGAGGGTCAATTTCAAATTCAAACAGAGTTCTTTGAGATCCTGTTGTGTTTTCATGAAATTTGAGCAGTCGCATGCCCACTGCCCAGTTTTATTTCTATTGGTGATATGGCCTTTGCTCTCCCCAGGTGGACCCCTGAAGCCGGTCCTGGTCAAAATTTCGGAAAGACAATTTGAAGTTCGAGCAGAATTCTTTGAGCTCCTGATGTGTTTTCATGAAGTTTGAGCAGTCGCATGCTCTGTTTCATTGCAATTGGTGATATGGCCCCCATTTTCACTCCTAAATCCGGCCCTGGTTGAAATTTCAGAAGATCAATTTCCATTTGACACAGATTTCTTTGAGCTCCTGATGTGTTTCCATGGTGTTTGTGCAGTCGCATGCCCAGTTTCATTGCTTTTGGTGATATGGGCCTTGCTCTTCCCATTTGGACCCCTGAATCCGGCCCTGGTCAAAATTTCAGAAAGTCAATTTCAAATTCAAACAGAGTTCTTTGTGCTCCTGATGTGTTTTCATGAAGTTTGAGCAGTCGCATGCCCAGTTCCATTGCTTTTGGTGATATGGCCCTTGCTCTCCCCATTTGGACCCCTCAAGCCGGCCCTGGTCAAAATTACAGAAGGTCAATTTCAAATTCAAACAGAATTCTTTGAGCTCCTGATGTGTTTTCATGAAGTTTGAGCAGTCGCATGCCCAGTTTCATTGCAATTGGTGATATGGCCCCTGGTCACCCCCATTTCGACCCCTAAATCCGGCCCTGATAAGAATTTCAGAAAGTCAATTTCAATTGAAAATTAAATATTTTTAAATTTGTGCATCCGCATGTTCATGCAAATTTCATTGTAATTGAATTTTTAGCCCATACTCTACCATTGTAACCCCTGAATGCGGCCCTGAATTCAGTCAATCCTGCCCTACTCAAATGGTGAAAACATCGGAATCGACTAAAAATCTTTACAAATATCTTTTTGGGTTGGTTTGATGGGTGATTTGATAAATTTTGGGCATGAACACGTCCAGAATATTGAAGCGATGTTTGAATTATAGAAAAAACACCCCCGCGCACACTTATTTTTAGCAATAACTCGGACCTGAACAAAAAATTTTATTTGAAAATGTATCAGAGCAAAAATATAGCTATTCCCATTGAGCCCAAACGAAACCGCGAGGAATTCCAACGATCAGGTGCTGAATGCGAGCCATTTGAAAAAAATCCGTTCGTCCCGGGTCTTAGAGGGTTAAGTATATTAATCAATGAATCATTGTATTTTTTTTCTAGTTCACCTGGGCTAAATTGATTCTAGATTTTGTCCATTATTCTTTGGTGAATTTGTAAAATAATCAAAACCCTTGCTCCGAAGAGGTTTGCCCCAAAACGTAGCTAGCTTCAACGTCTGTTCTCTGTGATTGCATGTTCAGTTCATTCTTCATATTAGTAAAAATACTAAGTTATTACAGTAATCTAAGTTATTACGATATCTGAAAGTCTCCATGAATGTTTTTCAGACAAAAATGGGCCTCCGAGGGGAAACGATAGATAAGCGTTTTGAAACCCAAAACTGTTCAGCAGCATAAAAGCATAAAAGCATATGGAGACGCATGATACATTTGTGCGATGATTCATCTTTTGACTAAATATTAATTAAAATAACTTTTTATGTAAATTTCATCACATTCGTTTTATTAAATAAATGGATAAATGCGTAAGCATTTGCAGTGAATGTGAAGCTACCACTTTGCAAATGACCTCTCTTGTAAATGTTGGGATGAGCTCAACCCGCAACAAGCGTTTGTCCCAAACTGCAACAGAATAGGACAATGTTCGCCTGCCGCGCATTTAGGAAATAGGTCGGTTATCGATGATGTTTACGGTCAAAAATGTGTCAATTATCATTCTGCGCACTATCGCATATTTGTAACATTTGCATTTTGGTTGATTTTTTAAATCGTTAGTCAATCCTCCCCACAAACTCAATCATTTCCAGCTTACCACAGATATGCAAGATAGTAAAGCCTATTTTACTGTTGTGGGATTAGGTGCAATAAATTGAACTTCCTGAACGATTCACAGGCTTTTTGCAAAATGAACAAAAATGCGAGTGTTACAAATATATTTATGTTTTACTTTTGATATAGGGGGAATGACGGCTTTGGCAGGTTTTGTTCTATTATTGTCAGGGGTTTTTTTCATGACTGATTATGCTCAAATTTGGCCTAAACATTCTTTGCATATCAAAGAATATTGTGGCCAAATTTCATAAAATTTGGTCGACAAAACCCCCCTGACAATAATAGAACAAAACCTGCCAAAGCCGTCTTTTCCCCTATACAAAATATCGCAATTTGAAAAGTTCACAACAATAACTTCACCATATTTGTTGCAGATAAAATGGATCGCAACATTGTCTTTATCCTTATTTTATCCTCAATTATCGCTATTCTCTTTTGTTGCTTATTTTTTACATTGCATTACTCTAGGGATCCTTTTTTTGCAATATCAGCTGTCATTAAATGCGGATGCTGTCATTAAAAATGAAGACAATTTCTATTTACCAACTTCAGTATTAGTAAAATGAAGTGATGAAGAAGAACTTCATAACGCAAATCAACCGAGCTTGTCCATGCAAGTCCTTTAAGCCCTGGCGTACTATATTGGTTTGATGTAGATGTTCTAGGTTATCCAAATTGCTCTGGAGTACAAATCAAGTGGTCTACAAGATCAACTACGCAGTGCATCATTCTTCTTCTTTTTCAATGGCTCATCATTCCAACTGGAACTTGGCTTGCTTTTCTATTAGCATTTCCTCAGTTATTATTTGAAAGCTTTTCTATATTCGCCATTGCATGAGTATGTATTTTGTGTGGCAAGTACAATTCTCACGGAGTCGAAAAAGCCATAGACCAGACCGAGAATCGAACTCGCTTCTCCGGATTGGCAATCCTACGCCTTTGTCCGAAAGGCTACTGGAGATCTCGTATATCCAATCGAATTCAAATCAGTGGGTCGTATGAATAAAAAGTAGTAAGTTCAACTTTACTACATTTTCAGTAGTAAACGTCACTTGTGGATCATGTTCGTATGAATAAAAGAGACTTTACTACACTACACATTTCGAACATACTACAAACAACTGATTCGGTATGAATAAAACAAGAGTTTACTACTGATTTCTTGTAGTCTGCTCAAGACGTTGCTACTCATGTTTCAAATGCAGATTATTCATCAGAATCGAAGCGAATCGGCTTTGTTCTTGTAAATAGAAGTCCAATTTAGGGGAAACAAACAAAACAGACATGTCTTTTGTTGATTAGCCGCAAAAAAATGATGAAACCATCATCGTCATCATGGGGTCTATTTTGTTTTGACGTTTCTCCGTGTAGTAAATGGTAGTAAACTGTAGTAAAGGCTAAGTTCGAATGTAGCATATGCCATAAGTTCGAAAATGTTTTTATTCATATCAAACATGTAGTTTTCTCTGTGGATTTTATTTTTGAGTAGATACTACAAGCGTTGAGTTTTGCTACTTTTTATTCATACGACCCAGTATATCCGTTTAAGTTCCTAGAGCTCTTGCGTATTATGTGCAGTCAAATTTAGTTTAACGCAGTTGTTCTTGGTTCTCAAAATTGTTCTAGAATTCAGATCAAGTGCTCTACAAGGTCAACTACGCCTGATACCCAATCGAAATCAATTGTGTGTTGTTTTTATTTATTATCAGACTAAGGCCGGAGTGGCCTGTGCTGCACATTAAAGTCTTCTCCATTCAGCTTGGTCCATGGCTGCACTTCGCCAACCACGCAGTCTGCGGAGGGTCCGCAAATCGTCCTCCACCTGATCGATCCACCTTGCCCGCTGTGCACCTCGCCTTCTTGTTCCCGTCGGATCGTTGTCGGGAACGATTTTCACCGGATTACTGCCCGACATTCTGACTACATGCTCGGCCCACCGCAGTCTTCCGGTTTTCGCGGTGCGAACGATGGATGGTTCTCCTAACAGCTGATGCAACTCGTGGTTCATTCGTCTCCTCCACGTACCGTCCGCCATCTGCACCCCACCATAGATGGTACGCAACACTTTCCTTTCAAAAACTCCCAGTGCGCGTTGGTCCTCCACGAGCATCGTCTAGGTCTCGTGTCCGTAGAGAACTACCTTATAAGCGTTTTGTAGATAGTCAGTTTGGTACGGCGGCGAATTCTATTCGATCGGAGCGTCTTACGGAGTCCAAAGTACGTACGATTTCCAGCCACTATGCGTCTCCGAATTTCTCTGCTGGTATCGTTATCGGCGGTCACCAGTGAGCCCAAGTACACGAATTCTTCAACCACCTCGATTTCGTCACCACCGATAGAAACTCGTGGTGGGTGGCTTACATTGACCTCCCTTGAGCCTCTTCCTATCATGTACTTCGTCTTCGACGTGTTGATGACTAGTCCAATCCGTTTAGCTTCGCTTTTCAGTCTGATGTAGGCTTCCTCCATCCTCTCAAAGTTACGTGCCATGATATCAATGTTGTCGGCGAAACCAAATAACTGGACGGACTTCGTGAAAATCGTTCCACTCGTGTCAATCCCTGCCCTTCGTATTACCCCCTCCAAAGCGATGTTGAATAGCAGACACGAAAGACCATCACCTTGCCGTAACCCTCTACGCGTTTCGAAGGGACTCGAGAATGCCCCTGAAACTCGAACTACGCACATCACCCGATCCATCGTCGCCTTGATCAACCGTATCAGTTTATCCGGAGATCCGTTTTCGTGCATTAGCTGCCATAACTGGTCCCGATTGATTGTATCATATGCGGCTTTGAAGTCGATAAATAGATGATGTGTGGGCACGTTGTATTCGCGGCATTTCTGCAATACTTGACGTATGGCGAACACCTGGTACTGCCCCACGAACTCTCTTGCAATTGGTGTTAGTCGGCGGCATAAAATTTGGGAGAGTACCTTGTAGGCGGCGTTCAGCAATGTGATTGCGCGGTAGTTGCTACAATCCAGCTTATCGCCCTTTTTGTAGATGGGACACACGACACCTTCCATCCACTCCTGCGGCAGAACCTCATACTCCCAAACCTTGGTAATCACCCAGTGCAGCGCTCTAACCAGTGCCTCACCACCGTGTTTAAACAGCTCTCCTGGTAGTTGGTCAACTCCAGGGGCTTTGTTGTTTTTCAGCCGGCCGATCTCCTCCTGGATTTCCTGGAGATTCGGAGCTGGAAGTCGCATGTCCTGCACGCGTGCTCCTAGGTTCATTACCATACCGCCACTGTTGTCTGCCATATCGCCATTCAGGTGCTCTTCGTAGTGCTGCCGCCACCTTTGGATCACCTCACGCTTGTAAGAAGGTTCCCGTTTATGTCCTTACACATATCGGCCTGTGGCACATGGCCCTTACGTGAACGGTTCAACTTTTCATAGAACTTTCGTGCGTTATTAGCGCAGTACAGTTCCTCCGTCTCTTCACGGTCTCGATCTTCCTGCTGGCGCTTTTTCCTCCGGAAAATCGAGTTTTGTCTGTTCCGCGCCCGTTTGTATCGTGTCTCGTTCGCCCTCGTGCGGTGTTGCAGCAATCTCGCCCATGCTGCATTCTTCTCCTCAACTAACTGCTCACATTCGCCGTCATACCAGTCGTTTCTCTGATGCGGAGCCACCGTGCCTAGTGCAGCGGTTGCGGTGCTTCCAATGGCGGATCGAATATCTCTCCAGCCATCTTCAAGAGATGCTGCGCCTAGCTGCTCTTCCGTTGGAAGTGCCACTTCCAGCAGCTGCGCGTAGTCTTGGGCTAGTCTACCGTCTTGTAGCCGCCCAATGTTTAGCCGCGACGGTCGACTCCGACGCGTGTTGATCACCGTGGAGAGTTTTTAGCGCAGACATACTGCAATGAGGTAGTGGTCGGATTCAATATTCGCACTGCGGTAAGTGCGTACGTTCGTGATGTCGGAGAAGAATTTACCGTCGATTAGAACGTGGTCGATTTGGTTTTCCGTTACTTGATTAGGTGATTTCCATGTGGCCTTGTGGATATTCTTGCGGGGGAAGAAAGTGCTTCGGACTACCATTCCGCGGGAGGCTGCAAAGTTTATGCATCGTTGGCCGTTGTCGTTCGATACGGTATGCAGACTATCCGGTCCGATGACCGGTCTATACATTTCCTCCCTTCCTACCTGAGCGTTCATGTCACCGATGACGATTTTGACGTCCCGCAGTGGGCATCCATCGTATGTCTGCTCCAGCTGCGCATAGAACGCTTCTTTCTCATCGTCGGATCTCCCTTCGTGTGGGCAGTGCACGTTGATGATGCTATAGTTGAAGAAACGGCCTTTTATCCTCAGCTTGCACATCCTTGCGTTGATTGGCTGCCACCCAATCACGCGTTGGCGCATCTTTCCCAGCACTATGAAGCCGGTTCCCAGCTCGTTGGTGGTGCCACAGCTTTGGTAGAAGGTAGCCGCTCGATGCCCGCTTTTCCACACTTTCTGTCCTGTCCAGCAGATTTCCTGCAGCGCTACGACATCGAAGTTGCGGGGATGTAATTCATCGTAGATTATCCTGTCGCAACCTGCGAAGCCTAGCGACTTGCAGTTCCATGTTCCAAGCTTCCAATCGTGATCCTTTATTCGTCGCCTATGTCGTTGCCGATTGTATCGAGTCGTATTATCTTCTATGTCGTTCGTAATAGTTGTTTTTAAAGGCGGCTTATTGGGCCTGCGCAAACCTCCTGTCTCGTCGGAGGGCCGTCGTGTCAGGGCTGTTTAGCGTTCCTAACACCAGGACTTGGGCTTGTGTGCTTTGAGCGGCACACGGTCGCTTTGGCGGAGCCTACTTGCGGATTCATGCAGCTTTTTATAGAGGTTTAACAGGGCCCACTGTCAAACCCCACCACATCCTAGGCAGGCGGCACAACTCGCAGATGGCCTGGGGAGGGAACGTCAAGCCCTTGGACATAGTCCCTGCTGCCCCCGTTAAAGTATCATTGTGTATTGTGTGCAGTCCAAATTAGCATGACTGTGACTCTATTTTTCATCATTCATTTGAATGAACATTCTTTTCTAGCTGATTTTGGTTTGAAACCAGGCTCCGCTGATCTGAATTCCAGAACAAATTGGAGAACCTAGAGCATCTGCGTTGAACTAGTTCGAACTGCATACATTAGATAAAGGCTCTATGGACTTGTATGGGCATGTTGGATTGATTCCGCTTGAATATCAAGCCTAGCTAACCTTGGCAAATTGATTTTAATTCTAAAACAACCTAGAGACCCTAGAAAATCTACATAAATCTATTTTGAACTGGACATTATTCGCAAGGACTCTAAGGACTTGTATGGACATGCTAGGTTGATTTTATTGCATACTAGGCGTAGTTGACCTTGTATGGACCAATTGATCTGTTCTCCAGAACAATTTGGAGAACCTAGAACATCTGGATCAAACTAATTTGAAGTGCAGATAAAAGGCAAAGGCTTAAGGCACTTGTTTGGGCTGGGTTGATTTTGGTTTGATACCTGGAGGATTTGACCTGGTAGACTAATTAATCTGCACTCCAGAACATTGTGGAGAACCTCAAACATGGGCATCAAACTAATGTGTACTGCACATAATACGCTAGGGCTCTAGGAACTCGTATGGACATGCAGAGTTGATTTAGGTTCCATACCAGGCGGAGTTGACATGGTAGACTAATTGATCTGAGCTTCGGAACAATTTGGAGAAACTAGAACATCTGCATGAAACCAATATAAGGGGCCATCCAGAAAACACGAGGTCATATTTTTGAAGATTTTCGTCCCCCCTCCCCCCATGTGGTTTATCGTGGCCATTTGGTATACCATCGCCTCCCCTCCTATGACAACGTTTTTCTAGTACAAAAAATAAAAAAAGTTCTATAACTAAACATATAGTTAACCCAATTACGGGCCCTCCTTAGCCGTGCGGTAAGACGCGCGGCTACAAAGCAAGACCATGCTGAGGGTGGCTGAGTTCGATTCCCTGTGCCGGTCTAGGAAATTTTCGGATTGGAAATTATCTCGACTTCCTTGGGCATAAAAGTATCATTGTGTTAGCCTCATGATATACGAATGCAAAGATGGTAACCTGGCTTAGAAACCTCGCAGTTAATAACTGTGGAAGTGCTTAATGAACACTAAGCTGCGAGGCGGCTCTTTCCCAGTGTGGGGATGTAATGCCAATAAGAAGAAGAAGAAAAACCCACTTAATTTTGGAAATGAAAAAAAAACAGGACTATCCAGTTCAGTTCAGGATCCAGTTCAGGAATCACAACGTTGATATGTTATCTTAGAGATCCAAAAAAAAAACTCCTGCTGTTGTTTCCTTTGAGTAACATTCCTGTAAAAAATCCAGTTTTGTTTTCAGAATCATCAAATTAGTTTTCCTTCCAATTTTTATAGGTTTTTCTAAGGGCATACAAGCTTTATTCAGAATGTTGAAACTCTCTTCATTGTGCCAAGGCCCAAGATTCTATGATTTTAATAAGAACCGGTCAACAATGTCCTACAGTCTTTAATATCTTTGGGTTCCTTTTGGTACTCTTGAATTTTTTGTTATGTTTTGGTTTTTAACCCTTTCATGACGACTTTTTTTTACATGGATTTAACGTACATATTTGGGTTTGGGGCCCTCCTTAGCCGTGCGGTAAGACTCGCGGCTACAAAGCTAGACCATGCTGAGACCCCCCCCAGAGACAAAAATTTTAGAAGAAATGTTTTTTCGAAAAAAAATGTTCACAAATCAATAACCACCCTCCCTCTCCCCAGACCAATTTTCTGGCTACGCCACTATATGTATGTGATCATAAGACATGAAATTATTGAGTTTTGAATAAACGTAAACTATTTCAGGGTCTCCAAAACGTCCTGCAGTTCAGAACATATGATCAATCAAGTCCTGAACAATGTATCCTTGTATCGCTAAGCATCAAGCTACAATAGACCTTCCATGAGTCGATGTTCTAAGATTCGATATCGACTAAAATAAAAACTCAGCCTAAAAAATTAGGAAATTTTCAATAAAGAAATCATGGTAAATATAAGTAATAAATAAATATAAAGTTTCCACAAATAATGCTAAATTTCTACAAAATATAAATAAATTAACAATTTTATACCAAAAATATTTATTTTGTGGAAAATTTTGTAATTGTTTATTGCTAATATCGATTTTCTCATTGAAATTTTGTATTTTTCCGTAGAACATTTGAATTTCTTTATGGAAAGTTCTTAAAGTCGTCTTGAAAATTTTGTATTGAAATAGTCTCAATTGAAAAAGTAATCTCAATTTGTTAATTATTAGCGTGAAATGAGCAGGGAGCAACTAGTTCACCAAACGGCCGGTAGTTGTGTGAACAGTGCTTCTATTTTGGTGCCTGGTGTTCACCTTGAGTGGTGTATCCATGTATTATTAGTCTAAGATACAAGGATCGTCTGAGATGAGTTACGATAGACAAGGATACCTTCATGGTGGTCGAGTAATCGTCTACGTTGGATCCTTGCTAACGGCAGATAATACGATTAGACGTGAAGTACGAAGGCGCATCATATGTGGAAGCCGGGCCTACTACGGGCTCCGACTGCAGTCAAAAAGATTCGCTTCTTCTTCGATGGCTCTACATTTCAACTGGAACTTGGCCTGTTTTTCAACTTATTAGCATTTCCTCAGTTATTAATTGAAAACCTTTCTATGCCCGCCATTGCATGAGTATGTATCTTGTGTGGCAAGTACAATGGATACACTACGCCCAAGAAGTCGAGAATGTCTCCAACCCGAAAACACCCTAGGCCGGACCGAGAATCGAATTCGCCATCTCCGGATTGACAATCTTACGCCTTTGCTCGCAAGGCTACTGGAGAGCCCAAAAAGATTCACACCAGCACAAAATGTACAAAACGCTCATAAGGCCGGCGTTCCTCTACGGACATGAAACTTGGACCATGAACTTGCGTGGCTGAACAAATTTAGAAGTTGAATTTATGGTGTAGGGAAGTAAGTTGCAAGATTATTCACGTGGTTGCTTCTGATTATTTCGTAGGCAAGTTATCACCTTTGCCACAAAATTGAGCTTTCGGCATTGTATAAATAAGGGAAGATCCATTAATTACGTAACGCAAAAATCGGACATTTTCAGCCCCCCCCCCCCCCTATGTCACACTTTTTGTATGAAGCATCTGAAATTTTTGTATGGACCGTCACACTTCAGGCAACCCCCCCCTCCCCCTTCTAAGCGTTACGTAATTTGTGGATGTTCCCTAATTGAGTATGGATTCTTCGGTTATCCAGGTCGATAGAGACTCGCGTAACATTAGTTAAAGTAATTTCTATTGAAAACATAAATTTGGTTCATCATCATCACGATATATGAAATGAAAAAAAAATTCTTTGGTCTATTCACAAGACGAATAATGTTCTTAATGATTGGGTTCCACATCCATGATGTTCAGCTTGTGTCATTCTCCGACCACTCGTTGATATTTGGTAAATGCCAGAAATACCTGCTCGAGCGTCGTTTGGCCAAGCACATAATCCTCAATATCTAAGGTTCGCTTGGCATTTTCCATGATTCCAAACATAGTTGACCAGCGAACACCAGTTTTCGGAATATGATAGGTGATTGATTCGAGGTACTCCTCCCTGAAAGAAATGACGTAGATTAAACAGTGAAACTTTTTTAAGCGGTTAATTCAATTACTTGAGTTCAGCATCTGGGAAATGTTCGCTTATGTAGGCTTTGATTGAAGAATCTTTTTCAAAGCATTCTATGGGTTTTTTCTTCAATTTGATAGTCAAGAAGTAACCATTCGAAAATTTGTTTTTTAAATGTTGCGTGGATCCGATGCACCGGAATTCTCCATTAACCATAATGGCTAGTTTTGTACATAAGGCTTCGCATTCTTCCATACTATGAGATGTTAATACAATCGATTTTCCTGCATTTCTTTCTCTACAAATCACGTCCCATAACTGCCGCTTGGCACCGGGATCCATCCCAGTTGTAGGTTCGTCCAGGTAAACTACTGTTGGATTTCCCAACAGAGCCAATGCAGTACTTAGTTTCCTTTTGTTTCCGCCGCTATATTGCTTCGTGCGTTTATCGAAATGTTTCTTGAAGTTCAAATCCTCGGCAAGTTTATTAGAAACTGATGATATTTCATCTTTTGGAATCCCTCTGAGCAGTGCAAATATTTTCAATGTTTCTCTACCGGTTATATCATCTATAAGTGCATCGAACTGTGGGCAATACCCAATTTGTTTGTGGACAGTGGTCAAGTGGGTTCTAAGATTGATACCACTAACCCAAGCATCTCCAGAAGAAATATTTTCATCGCCAGTCATCATTTTGAAAGTTGTTGTTTTTCCTGCTCCATTAACTCCCAACAATCCAAAACATTGAGAATGTTCAATAGATACGGATATTTGGTTTACAGCCAAAAATGATTTATAATACTTGGAGACGTCTCGAAGAACTAGGTTAGTTGCGCCGATTTCGCTCATGGTCATTTGACTAACACGCTCCTTTTCAAGCATCACATCCGTATCCACTTCTGCCAAGTCTAAAGCTGGTGGACTCTTCCCTGCAGTCGAGTTCTTAAATACTTTGTTGAACAAGCGGTATTCAATGATCAAAAGTAGTGCAAAGCTCAGTATTCCTAGTCCTGTCATGAATAACAAGTTTCGACTGATTCCAGTTGGCTCAAAAGAAAATATATTTATTCCTGGAACAATACAACTATTATTTATTACTTAATCTAACAAGAAATTGAACTGTAAACTTACCGCAACAGTTCGGGAACAATTCACAGATGACTATCTCGTTACATCCCGGAATAATTGCGCACTGAGTGTCGCAGATCTGTAGTGTGGCCGCTGCAATGTTCATATTGCTTAATGCGTGACTTAAAGCGAACAGCGGGAAAATCATGAAACCCCATTCTAATCCATGTGCTACATGCAATAAATCGAAACCATCGAACAGTAAAACAAATACAGCCATAAAAAATATCATTCCAGTAAAGATGTTGAAAATCATCAGTTTAACGAATCCACTCGCTGGCACGTCGAAAAAGAAAGACATTAAATATGTGAACGGAAGAAAGGCAAATCCAAAAACGAACAAAACTAGAAAGACCCGCCCAAGTTCTTCCCCAGTCGACCAGCCATCCTCTTGAAACGCTGCTAGTATTGCGATATAGAACAGAATAGTGATTATGTAGGTTGCGTAGTCCCACAGGAAGGACACCATCCAAAAAGCAAACACATTCACGCCGCTAACAAACTGTAGCAGTTTGGCTCGGGATACGCGTTCTCTGATGTAAAATAGAATGTACATAGCTGCCACAAACGCCATGGAAAATCCGGTGTTGAAAGCCAGCTGGAATCCCATGTTATTTCCACCCTGGAGTTGTGTGAACTAGAAGTGTAAAAAATACGAACTTTAGAATCAAGTGTAAGGCTCACTCACAATTCACTCGAACTTTCCGGAATAACCTAATAATGGTTTGAGTTATCTCTTATTCTAGCCATTTCTAAGAGGTTATCCCGTGTGGCATTAAATGATACTTACTCGTGTTTCCGGCCGGAATGGTAACGGATTGTTGGATATATCTATCGAACAGTCGGGACACACTGTTCGCAATAAAGCGTTGTAATACATATTGATACTCAAGGGAGCCGTATGATACCCTTGAGCACTAAACCACACGTGAACATAATCGGAACTTATAGTTGCCCCAATGAGAAACTCATTTAGTACTAGCGGAAAATTTTCTGTTGCCTGAAAAAAAAAAGCTTTTTTAAATCAATTGCTTTTAAAAGTACATGAATCTTGATGTTACCCTCTCTAATATATAACAGATCATGCACTCGGTGATTGTTGAAATTCTGGTTTCTTCCCCATATTGATCAAACAGCCTCTGATACGATTGTACGACATTTATGTTATCAGTAGCTGCCTCAAGAACAGTTGTAGTTCTTCGATAATCATTAAGAGTCATTCTTAGTGCTGGAAGATCAACATTATCCGGCATTGATCGTACAATGATGACTGTCATGATAACGAAAAATATTGGAATAAAGATTTGAACTAGCATTCCGATCCATCCTCGGTATGTTGCGAGAAGTTTCTTTAAAAACAGTGCATGTATTTGGTTGAATTTTAGTGCTGTGCCAGTGAGAAGCTTTTCGCTTTCGTTTACATTAATAGTTACAGTAGAACCAACAGTTCCATTTTCGTGGGCAAGTCCATTACTTTCATTTTCTGGTTCCTCGTGAGAAAAAGAATCACTTCCGACCTTAAGAAATACTTCTTCCAATGTTGTAAGTGATATGCCGTAGCTGTTAATGTGGAGTTGTTCAGAGTTATCTTCCAACTCTCCTAACAGTGACTGAAATACGCTTGTGTAATTCTCCTCCAAAACATATGAAAGCTCAGTCCCTATGTCAGTATCAACATGACAACTTGGGATATACTTCTGTATTAATGAAGTTACATTCTGAGGATTACAACCGTCCCCTTTAACACAAATCAGACGGTATCCTACGCCAAACTTCTTCTTGAGAAAAAATGACGATCCAACTGCTTTCAGCTCACCATCTGCCATTATGGCTATTCGATCTCCAAGAATATCCGCTTCATCCATAAAGTGTGTAGACAATAGGATTGTTCGTCCTTTCTTTTCCACGATTAACAAATCCCACAAGGCGCGTCTAGCAGCTGGATCCATTCCAGAGGTCGGTTCATCACACAGCACAACTTTTGATCCTCCACACAACGCTACTCCAACTGCCAATTTCCGTTTCATTCCACCAGACAGCGTATGTGATTGCGAATTAATCTTGTCTTCCAACTCTAATATTTTAACATAATGTTGGATTTCATTTGCGATATTCTTTTTTTCGACACCTTTTAAACGAGCAAAAAATTTGATGTGTTCCGAAACTGTCATTTCGTTGAACAGAACATTGTGTTGTGGACAGAGGCCCAGCGATTGTCGAGCACCATCGATATTTGTGCGAATGTCGCAATCATTTATGAAAGCGGTTCCAGATGTAGGTGCGAAAACTCCTGTTAGCATGGACATGGTCGTTGTTTTACCCGCACCATTATGTCCGAGCAACACTGTTATCTGATCGTCAAACATATTCAAATGTAACCCTTTTACGGCTATCTTTCCTTTATCGAATGCTTTTCGCAGCCCTTTGATTCGGATACCTGCATGCTTCCCTGCTGGATCTGGCTCTCTCGAATCTGTGGCTTCCTGAAAATCATTTGCATCATCCACCTTGTCAATTTTATTCGTCCAAAAGCTAGCAGTGAATGGAAAATACCAAGGCTTAGCAATTCCGTATTCTCCCGGAAGGACCATCTCGACGTAGAGGGCTATTATTAGATATATTACGGCATCTGCCAGTAGCATCATCATCGTTGCCCCTACGCTGAGGTCGTCGTCAGCAGTCACCGGACTGAACAAATTGTGCCATTGCACTCCTGCAGTGGTCCCCTCGTGCCGCATCATCAACATGAACCCAAAAGACATCCCAGTGTTGTGGAATAGGCACAAAGCTAGCTTTGCTGACAAAGACATGTCGTCGTAGTTGGCAAACGCAATGTTGTACGGCATCATGAATACAAACCACATGAGTCCAGCTATTCCAGCAGCGGTATTTGCTAAAACAGAAAATTATAAATTATAGTTTTTTAGCTGGTGGTAAAAGACAGACCCGAAAAAGTTACAATGCTTTTGTTTGATGTTGGTAATAAGGTTCTAGCTTTGACAAAATTTCCATAAAAATAAATATTTGAAATTTGTGTTGTCATGTCCCAATCACAATGTACCAACGAAAATTTTAATAAAGTGATTGTCTTGTAAGTTATAGCAGCATTTGTTTAGAAGAATTTGTTCAGATGGCATTCTGTATCGGTATCGGTACATGAAACGTGACATTCAAGGAGCACAATGAATTTTAACAAAATATATATGGTTCTTGCATAAGATTTAGATCATCTTCTGAAAACTTCAAGAATCGTCCTTGGTTTATTTTGCTGAGCTGGCAGCAATTTACTTCGCTTTGAGGATAATTTCCGATCAGCCTTCTTCGCGGATAGTCTAAATCGAGGCACTCCGGTCGATGAAACTAATAATCACGCATCTTACTATATTTAAAACATCCCTACCTCGTTCTTCCTAAAATTATGTGGGTATTTTTTTTCTATATCCCTCCCCTATTAACTGTCAATATAAAATATCCTACTTGAGAATTACGCCTCCGCAAAGTGTGGCACATGACTGAGCCTGCCGAAAACGAAAACGAACTGGTAAAAAACGTTTTTCTTTTTCCTAAACAAGCTTAATAGGTCTTCACGTATTACCGTTTCTTATGTCAAATGCATTGTGACTCTTTCTGTATCGAATTACTGCATAAATGTCATACCTTTAGAGAAAAATGTACTTATCATGAAACAAAATGTAATGATAGCTGTACTATAGATCAGTAAGTATACCCAAACAACTGACCATTCTGCATAAGTCAATACAGCCAAATCTGTGTCGCTGGTCATGCTAACCTAGAATTTTAAATCACTAATCACTTTATGTTAAGCCACTTATCACTAGTAATCATTTACTTACGCAAATCAGAACGGTAATCAAAGAAATTGAAATCAGAAGCAAAAGCTTGGACTTCACATACCACGCAGTCCAGTGTAGCCAGCTTGGAAGTCCCATGATTTTCATTGCCTCCTTCAGCTGCCCTTCCTTTTCTACGGCAACGTATTTGACTGTGTTGATACATGTGTAGAAAAAGGCAACTATTATAATTAGTGGAAGCAAGTTTTCCAATCCCAGAAGAAGTGGATCACTGTAGGTCGGTGGATTGGGGAAACGCTGTAATAATCAAACAATTATAACGTAAACTGTAAGTGCTGCCAATACTGGTCGTAATTTCTTCAATTAAAAACATACTCGCAAATAAACTTCAGGAATCTCCACCTCCGGGCTGCGCTCTACTACGATGGCACGGGAAAGAGCACTTTGAACATGCGCAAAAGTTTCGTAGTGATAGTTGGCCGGATATCCGCCATCATGATCATGTGGGTTTCTCGGACCAGGGACTTCAAAGATTGGGAAAAGTCGGCTGGTTTGCCAGTGGTTCCAAAACTCAGAGCCAACCTCCGAATGTGTGCGCATTTCTGCTGGGTAGCGTATGGAAAACTCCACATGATCCGGGATTGTTTGTATGTTCTGGAATTTATGTAATTTACATTAGACGACGAATATATTCTTATTATTTCTTTACTTGTATCTTTGGTCTACAAAGTAACGTAAATAGCCTTTATAGATTTTGAAAGTACAACCATAACTATAACATAATGCCATTGTACTTCTACAACGATTAAAAATAGTGTTATATGGGGAGACCCAGTGTTATATATCAAACGACTCAGCTCGACGAACTGAGCAAATGTCTGTTCGTGTTTTTTACGAGGGTTGAAGGTCTTTAAAAATCTGCGCTACAGAGACACACAAAGCTCGGGCAATCGAAATGCAACTCAGAGTCACGTTTGGAATTCCATCCGATCCCGGAGCATTCTTCATCTTCAAACCTTTTGTCGCTGATGACATTGGAGACTTGCATGCCTGCAATGGTTACTTGGCCTTCATCTTCGTATGGTGTAGGTGGCCACGTCGTAGAATCATGCTGCGGGAAAAGTTTGTCCACGATGATCTTCAGCTTATCCGGACATATTTCTGCTGGTCTCGCTGGACCCCTGAACTTCGCTGTTACGACCCGATAAGCGTTGCCCCAAAGATCAGCGTCAGTTTCGCGGCACAACTCCTTGAAGCAGTTGGATCTGCTGATTTTAATCTTCTGTCTGAAACCCGCTCTAGCTTCACGGAAACTATCTTACGCTCCTCGACGACCGTTTCAGACCTTGCCCTCTGAAAGCGTCTACTGGCTCTGAGACAGGCAGCACGAAGGTTGCAAGAGTTTGGTTCCACCAGTAATTTGGCCGCCGGATGTTCATTCGCGCCAATTTACTCGGCATCGTCGCATCGCAAGCCCTCGCTAGTGTTATAGTCAGCGCATCTGTGTCAAAGTTTGTAGCGCCGCTGTCTGCTCGAAGTGCTTCGACAAAAACTCAAAAGTGCAGTCTAATCGGGTTGTACAAAAAGTTGACGTAGGACTACGTAGCTGTATGCAATGGATATTATTTGCAACTTTAGTTTGTGTGTCTTTCGTACATTGATATTTCACGCTTCTCAAAATCTCAGTATTAATCCTCTCTTAAACCGCTAGGGTTGCCATCGTTGCGAATGAATTGTCTTTTAAATCGTTTGCAAATTTTAAATAGTAAATAATTAGATCGGAGATGGCGAATTCGCTTCCCGGCCCGGTCTAGGGTGTTTTTGGTTGGGGAAAATTCTCAACTCCCTGGTCATAGAGTATCTACTTTACTTGCCACACAAGATACATACTCATGCAATGCATTGCAATGGCGGCATAGAAATGCTTTTAATTAATAACTGTTGAAATTCTAATGGAACACCAAGTTGAAAAGCAGGCCAAGTTTCACATGGAATGTAAATCCATAGAAGAAGAAAGGATATGACGCGTTGACTCATCCTTGATCGAATGATGCAAGAAATATGAAAATCCATCAAGAAACGGCTGAGATATTAACGTTTTTCAATTGTTTGAAGCCGTAAAGTGTATCGCAATATGGAAAACACTGACGTAGTTCCTCGTCACAACAGCTCTTCTTTTCAAAAATTGCTCTGTTGGAACCACAAACTTGTTTTTTTTTCTTTCTTATTTTGGGTTGTTCTACAGAAATGCTACAGATGCGATTATCTTTCATTCAAGTTAGTGATTCAAGGCTTGAGCACTATGATTTTTCGAAGAATTTTTTCGGACACCCTAGGCTTGAAATTCACCCTAGGCTCTACGACAGTGATTCTCAACCTTTTTTTGAGAGGTACCCCTTCGAATATTTCCATAAATTGAGGTACCCCCTATGTTTTTTTGCTGTGAATGAAATTTAGCGTAACTCATAAAATATATTTGAAAAATGGAACTGTAGACTAACGGATTACATGGTTTCCCATAAACATTCTTGTAATTTTCATTTTTCGTGAAACATTCCAATTCAAAACAAGCTCACACATCAGGCTTCCTGCAAAACTTTTTTGACTATTGAAGGCTACCGAGAGTATTGAATGGAGGCTTCCAAGCCCTTTTGAAAGTAGGATTCCGCGTCTCTTGGAACGCGGTTTTCGAGTCACTTAAAAGGAGGCTTCTGAGCATCTGAAAAGGACGCCTCTGATAAAGGAAGCTTCCAAGTCTCTTCAAAGGAGGCTTCCGAGCCTCTTGAAAGATTTTCCGGGCTTTTCTTATGGAAGGCTTCCGAGCCACTTGAAAGGAGGCTTCTAAGTATCTTGAACGGACGCTTCTGAATATCTTGAAAGGACGCTTCTGAGCCTCTTGAAAACACGCTTCCAAGCCACTTAAAAGGAGGCTTCGGAGTATCTTGAATGGACGCTTCCAAGCCTCTTGAAAGAAGAATTCCGAGCCTGTTGAAAGGAGAGTACTGAGCCTCTTGTTAAAAGTGTCTTCCAATCCTTTTAAAATAACCCGACTAGAAGGTCGTATCAAAATTATATCAACATATGTTTTTATGTTATTCTAAACTTTTAAAACAAAATTTGTTAGAAACATGGTGCAGGATGTTGTTAAAATATCAAAATTTCCATAAAAAATTACACTACTGGAAACAAAACAGTATCAAATTGTATCATAAAAATGTTTTATATGTAATGTATGTTAGAAATTTACATTTGTTTTTGTTTGAACAAGAATGTTTTTCAAGAACACGAAATTAATAACATTACAAATTAGGCAACCTTTTCAAATTATATCAGCGTTGTGATATCTATGGCAGGGAGACTTTGCTACATATATTTTAATTGCCTACTCCTACTGTCGGGCAATTCGGTGTTAAGCATTTTTTAAATCATATTATGATAAAATCCTGTTACAACATTTGAAAGAAAGTGGCTACTAAGAACAAAATTGTATTAAAACAAGTTATAAATATCAGAATATGTTAAAATTGTGTTCAGTTTCTGTTATGCTCTTCTAGTCGGGAAGGCTTTTGATCCTCTTGAAATAATGCTTCCGAACCACTTCAAAAGAGGTTTCTGAGGCCTACGAGCCTATTGAATAACGGCATTCGAGCCACTTTGAAGGAGGTCTCTCAGGACACTTCAGAGCCTTTTTAAAGTACGGTTCCAAGCCTCTTGAAAAAGAAATACCGAGCTTCTTCAAAGGAGGGCTTCCGAGTATTTTGAAACGAGGCTTCCGAACCATTTAAAAAAAGGTTTACAAACCTCTTGAATGAGGCCTCCGAGCCTCATGAAAGGAACTTTCCAAGCCTGTTAAAAATGCTTTCCGAGCCTTTTAAAAGAAGGCTTCCGGGCATCTTGAAAGTATGCTTTCGAACCACTTGAGAAAAGGGTTTAGAACATTGAAAGGAGTCCTCCAAGATGCTTGGAAGGAGGCTTCCGAGAAGCGTAGAAGGATGCTTCCAATTCTCTGTCGTTCAAATGGAGGCTCTAGATTTTATTTGAGAAGCATATTCTCAACATATTGTACAACATTCTGTCAATCAGGTAGATTGCATGTTCAATCAAGGTTTTGTTCTTTTGATATTTTATCCCACAGCCCTTCATCCACTGTGCTGGTTGTGGAGGGCAGGATTCAATAGGCCATGATTTACTAATCGCCATGAAATAAAAAATACTAAATTATTAAAACTTTTTCTATAAGTTTTGATTAAAATTGTAGTTAATCCGCCATTACGCATTTTTATCCGAGGTACATGTACCTCAGGTTGAGAACCGCTGCTCTACGAATTTAATGTGTGTAACCTCGTACGTCACGGAAAGTATGAACACTCGGGCCCAAACGGATGTGAACTACCTACACGGAATATTCTGCTGTGTTGAATCATGATATTGCGATCGTAGACGAGCTCGGTGGTCTAGTGGCTATTGCCTCTGCCTCATAAGCAGTAGGTCGTGGGTTCAATTCCAGGCTCGACCCTTTCCTACTTTGTATTTCTATCTTAGTTTGTTCTGTGTTTTACGTTCTACCAAAACTATTCCTACTGTTATAACCTTCCACACTAAGGTTTTAGTAGAGGTCGTAAGTTTTCTGCATTTTTCTTAAGTAGGTGTCTAACTAACAATCCTTCCTCTTCCTCATCATTCGCAAGGACGTGACCAGGACGGATTTGGACTATTGGAGAGTGCATTGCTTCCATCTAAGAGATAGTGATTAGTCTCAAATCAATATCTGTTTTAATGGATGAAAGTTATACTACTCTCATACAATAATCCGGGTTTGTACCACCTACGAATTTGTGCGAATTGCTAATGCTATTGTTGGGAGCCTGGAAATTTTTTGGAATAGTTATAGTCGTATCTTACTGGACGCCAAAGAATAGGAAAGCATTTGGCGACAACCGATCAACGTACTTTAAGACAACATTCGATATATCCATGGCAGCCATTTAGTACCGCTAATTTTTATCATGCACGATGATCATGCATGATGCCCATTACTCATTATGTCCGCAATTATCGTTTGCTGATGATCTAAATATACCCTCTATTAGAGATAAGCTCGGTGGTCTAGTGACTACCGTTTCTTCCCCATAGGCAGGGTTTAATTCCTGACTCGTTCTTATGTGAGCCGTGAGTTGAAAAGGTACATAACCATTTGAGTAAATTCTTCATGAGACACATTTTTACGAAATTTTCGAATAATAAATTCAAATTCAAACTTGGACTTGGCCGAAGCCGTTATTGATCCACATTTAAGAATTGCTGAAACGTGTACTTTTAGAATAGGTGGTAAGTCACAACCACTATTCATTTGGATCATAGAGCAATTTATAGTTTGGCTCAATCACAGAGTAGCAAATAATAATGACATGTACAATAAGTCTAAGCTAATTTAATTATCGGATTATGAATGTCTTCTATTTACTTCCGCTGTATAAAACTTGTTGCATCAACGGATTTTTTTTGTTTCGTACCTACTGTTACAATGTAACTGTTTTTTTTTTCAAATTGGAAACGAAATACTATATAAACTATACTAACGTTTGCATTTAAAAAAATAGATAAAAATTACCGATTTTTCATGGATTTACCGTTACCCGCACTGACGAAACAACACATCCCTAATAAAAAATTCCAAAAGAATTACAATAGACATTATTGTGACAGTACGCTTAAATTAATATTAATTACATTAAGCTCTATTGTGGCTCACAAAAAAATAACATTAAAGACTATTGTTTTCTACCATAAAAGCTATTGTAAATGACAGTTTTACAATAGAAAATAGGGGTTGTTATATATCTTTACAATAAAAAAAATGATTTTTTTGATGATTTTGCCTTTCTCGTACAACAAAGTTGTACCGAAAGGCTATCATTTCACTCCAAAATCGAACTTTTTACAGAAGTCTCGGAGACCCATGATGTTATATACCAATCGACTCAGCTCGTCGAACTGAACAAATGTCTGTCTGTCCGTGTGTATGTGTGTGTGTGTGTGCACACGAAAACCGAAAAACATTAGCCACTTTTTCATATAGTAATTCTTAACCGATCTTCTCGCAACAAATTGCATTCGACAGAGGACAAAGTCTTGTTGATCACTATTGAATTTGATAACGATCGAACATTGCGTTTAGAAGTTATTAGGAAAATGGAATCGAACTATATAAGCGCCATATAAGGTTGGTGTCTTGGCTAAATGCGAGAAAGGCAGTATCACCACTCGGTGAATTAAATTGGGTTTTTTCCATTATAATTGAATTTATTGTAATTCTTAGTCGACATTTTACTGGGAATAGAATTTGCTTCTATTGGAATAACAATATGGCACTTTAATTGGTATGATATAAAAACAATAGAATTTAATGCTCATTAATAAAATGTATCGTATTTTTATGATATTTCATTGCAACTCTATTGTATTTTTTATCCGGGATGTAGCTTCAATCACAGTAACCCATGAGTCAACAGACAAAATTTGACGGCTCTATCGGTCGAACTCTGATGGAAAAATCAGTGAAGCAACTCCGTTCAGAAGTATGCACCCCGCCACGTCGAAAACGGACATAGTGCGGCACTTTGTGGACGCCGGATACGCCCGTTTCGGCATCTACAACATCTTGGCACTATTAGACAACAATCAGAGTATCGAAAGAAAGTCCGATTCTAGATGGCCGACAACCCTGAGCGACAATAAGCTCCAAAGGAAGCTGAAGAGGAAAACCGAGGGAAAAGTGGCTACATCGCTGCGTGCGCTTGGCCGGGAGGTCGGTGCAACCGGCCAAACAGTTAAAAAGTACCTGGCGAACATGGAACATGGAAAATTTATCAAAAGCAATTTTCTGTCTTAGCTTTTCTTTATCACCATCTGAAGGAAGTAATTTAAAGAATTTCAAAATTTCGTAATCGTGTGATTTTCCGCTAAGTCGCTCAAAAGTTATTTATCACTAAGCTAAGTGATGGGATTTTTTCTGCTAGTGAGTCAATCGTAAATTTTGTACGCCCGCTGAGTGCGCACCATAAAGCATACTTCTTTTTCTTTATTGGCATTACAACCCCCACTGGGGCATTGCCGCATCGCAATGTTCATGAGGCATTTCCACAGTTATTAACTGCGTTCGTATCTCATGAGGCTAACACGATGATAGTTTTATGCCCTGAGAAGTTGAACGAATTTCTAACCCGAAAATTTGCTAGAACGGACTGGGAATCGAGCCCAGCGACTTTCAGCATGGTCTTTCTTTTCTTTCTTTCCGGTAGGCTAACGAGGGCCAGAGCCGCCTCGCAGCTTAGTGTTCATTAAGCACTTCTACAGTTATTAACTGCGAGGTTTCTAAGCCAGGTTACCATTTTTGCATTTGTATATCATGAGGCTAACACGATGATACTTTTATGCCCAGGGAAGTCGAGACAATTTCCAATCCGAAAATTGTCTAGACCGGCACCGGGAATCGAACCCAGCCACCCTCAGCATGGTCTTGCTTTGTAGCCGCGCGTCTTACCACACGGCTAAGGAGGGCCCTGCCACCGCATACTTACCACAGCGTATTTTGAGTCTACCGTTTTGAGTCAAATTCTGAACATGAATCATATTTCGAACACTGGCGTTTTAATTACAATTTCCATCGGTTTTAGATACGAAGGATCGAGATGACAAAAGAATTCAATATCCTATGGTAGGAAGTACGCTAAAAAAAGTTAAAAAAGTCATCTGAAAGCGCGTGTTCGGAATATGAGTCATGTTCGGGATTTGTGTCAAAACGGTATAAGGGAAGTTTAAAGTCCGCTGAGAAACCATTTTGTTTCCACGTATCGAGCTCAAATTTTAACACAATATAGTTTTTTGACAAAACGAATATTTCGTGATAATGCTTCACCGGCTATTGGAATTCAGCCTGCATAGTGTTCAATAGGCATTTCGATACTTATAATTTAAAGGCTCTAGTCACTATACGCCCGAAGAGTGGAGAATGTTTCCTACAAAAAATAAAAGACCGGACCAGAAATCTCAATAGCCGTTTCTTAAATGGAAAATCAGCGCCATTGCTCGTTAGGCCTATAGCATTTCTTCTTTTTCTTCTTCTTATCGGCATTACGCACTGGGACATTGTTGCCTCGCAGCTTAGCGTCCATTAAACACTTCCACAGTTGTTAATTGCGAGGTTTCTAAGCCGAGTTACTATTTTGCACTCGTATGGCATGAGGCTAACACGATGATACATTTATGCACATTGCACAGGGGTCAAAAAAGTTTCCAACCCGAAAATTTCCTAGACCAAACCGGAAATCGAACCCAGCTACCATGCATGGGCTTGCTTTGTAACCGCGTATTGTATACAATCTAAATTTTCGTAACTTATACTTCTTGGAAGTTGATAACATTATCACAGGAAATACATTCTATGCATACTGATAAGTAATAAACAAAAGAAAATAGATCAAACAGGGGAACTGTTCGGCACTTCATCTCATAGCTTCCATGTTCATTAGGGTGCCAATGAAAATTACATTTTCAAATTGCAAAAAACGACATTGCTCACAAGTTTCATTACCGTAAAATATGACCCCATGCAAAATTTGAGCTCAATCGGACATGATTTATGGGTATCTTATAATCTTCAAAGTTTTGATTTAGGGGTGCTCAAAATTAATCAAAACTTTATTTGTTTTTTTTTAACAACATCAGATCTCGATGTTTCATGCATTTTTAAGTCATCTGGCATCAAAAACAAAAAATCAATTTTCGACCGTTGGGAAAATTTTCATGGGTAAAAATTTCAAAACTCTGATGAATTGTAGGCACCCCTAAATCATGTCCGATTGAGCTCAAATTTTGCATGGGGTCATATTTTGGGGTAATGAAACTTGTGAAAAAGTCGCATTTTAAACAATGGTTTTGGTGTTGTTGGTGTAGTGTTGAAAAATCTTGTTGCCACCCACCTGTGCTAGATCGAAACATCCCAAGTAACTAACGAGCACTATATTCGGCCATATAGTGCTACTTTAATACCTATAAGTTTTTAAATGGCCGTATAGTGGCCCTATATGGCGGTTTGGCGTAATATAGTGCTAATGGTTACTTGGGATAGGTCTCTAGTATGAATATTCTTTAAAAAAAGGGTGAATTCTTGCACTGACCAGCAACACTTACCGCATATGATTCCGGAAATTGAACACCAGCAAGAAGATTATTATTTTGAAGAAAAATCTGCATTGCACTAGAATTGACGAAGGACATCGTATTGAGGAGGGGATCATCAAGGTATCCTATCGAGCGCGTCACTATTCGTTCCAAAACTTCATTTTCCGGAGAATATGCAATCGTGAATTGCAATGGTGGAGTCATTGTGATTGATCTGGAACATTTATTTGCTTAAATTTGTGTCGAAGTATTATACTAAAAAATACCTTAAATGGGAGATCGTTGTCAAATCAAGCGGTTGGTAAATGGAGTCAGTTTTGAACTGCTCAGCATCGACGAGAGCGCGTATAAGGATAAGCAAAGCACTGGCTATTACCGGTATGGCAACTTCAAAGAATGTCTGAAAGTAGTGCCGCTTTGCTATGATCCAGTTCTTCCATAATAGGAGAACAAATTTCTCAAAGTTGGAAGTTGTCATTGTGCAGTAGCTAGTCTCTAATATTCTAACAAAATTTGGCTAATCGTTCCCTAGATGGTTTTCCTAAAGCGTAGTCTTCGATTACCAACGTGTTCTGTTTTTCAAGCGATTATTGTAGTTGTTTTGATAATGCTACTTCGTCGAAATTTTTCAGCACTTTAGGGCTTGCTGTGGAAAGCGGATGAATATTCCGTCAGTTCGTTGAACTTGAAGTTCCGCTTGAATATGGTTTGCCTTTAATCTGTGCATTCATTTTCATGTGATTATGTTCGCGTGTACTACACGAGTTCAGTTCCCTATGTTTTGCCCATCGATGAAAACTTTTTCAGGCAGCACTATTAATTATCCTTCACTTGGTTTTATAGGAAGTGCATACACTTCACCACGATTGGTCGGACACGCAACAAGTCGCTTGGTAGCGCTTGGAAGAATATCGGTTGTTATTTTCCCAAATAAATTTCCCGACCTCGCTTATCGGTGGCCACAACAGAACTGATCTTACGAATGTATGCAGTCACCATTCGAAGCCTATTTATCGGATTAGATATCGTTCATACGTTGATCGGAGATAGATGCATGACGTGAATAACGCTTTTTCATCGTTTACTTACAACATTGCGAGCACAAAATTGTGATGATTATCATTTTTTCAAAAAAGGCCCCTAGAAGTGAGTTTGAGTATGAATCATTGTATTTTTTCAAGTTTTATCGATTTTACATTTCGTCCGTTATTCTTTGGTATTTTGTGAAAAACAAAAACACTTGCTCCAAAGAGGTTTGCCCCAAAGCGTAGTCTTCGATTTCTAGTGTTTTCTTGGCGGTTTCCATCAATCCAAACATCGTTGACCATTTCATGCTCGAAGTGGCTATGTGGAATGTTAACGAATCCCGATGATCTTCCCTGTAACAAATATAAAATGTTTTATTATCGAATCATATATTTAAACAATGACAAAATATCACTTAACGATACGTACTTAACGATAATGACAAATGTGATTATAGAAAAAACACAATAATTAGACCAAATTTCAGATAAAGCAAATGTTTTCTAAGAAATTGTTCATCAGAACATGTTTCAACGCTCATTCAATGTGTAAGTCCGATTACATTTGGGTGCTGAGAAACACAATTGTCTGTTCAACTTCATCAATCATTTATTTCAGAAACTATTGAAGCCCACTGGGGAAAATTGGCCGAACTTGCCAATGAAGTGGGTCGCATGAAGTTAAGTGATCAAAACTTTGCGGAACTAAGTTTGATTTTAAAGATTATAGTACATCGAAACCAAAACAAGAAAATTATTTTAAGTTTTTGGTGGAATGTATTCACTTATCATAAGACGAGTTTGTACTATTCCATTTAATTCCACTACTTTATTGTACCTGTCAAATACGTATTTCGACCTCAACAGTAAGGCCGTCTTCGCAAGTCGAGTCAAGTACGAGACACTTAAGACGGTCTTACTATTGAAGTCGAAATACGTATCTGTGAAAGGTACAGTAAAAAGGTGGAACTAAATGGAATAGTAAAAACCAATTCTGAGATATTCTTGCCAGCAAGGTAAGCACGTCTTTCGTTAAGTTGACTTCCTACCAGACTAGAAATATTTCACAGTCAATGCAGTGAAAAACATGGATCTCAGTATAATCTGCAGTCGCCTTCATCGCCGCCGTGGTGAGTGCAACTGGGTGCAGCCGAAAAATCATTTTCAACACCGACCATTCAATTTCGCATTGAGCCACTCACAAGTCGCTCTGACAGGCTGCTCAGTTCGCACCTTACCGTATGACTGTGGGTCTGTCTCATTTGGAGAATTAAACTCATATTAAACTTAAAAGAAACATTTCAATAATTATCAAATAACCCTACTCGCAGATCAATGTTGTTTTAAAATATCAAACCAAAAAATATCAAACAGAGGCTTCAGAGCCTCTTGAAAGTACGCTTCTAAGCCTATAGAAAATAGAGTTTCCATCCCGGGACATCCCGGGACAAAAAATCCCGGGAATCAGGAAAATTCGGAATTTCCTGATTCCCGGAATATTATTTTTGAAATCCCGAAAATCCCGGGATACCCGGGACAAAAAATACTGTTCCATTTCCGGTTCGCAAACAGTGTAATTTTTCTTTCTACAAAAGTTATTTGTTTCGAACGGGTAACCCAACTTAGGTGATAAACTCATATCATATTTTTATACCTCCCATCAGACATGATTTTTGTTTTCAAGTTCATTTGTTTGGTAGGCTCAGGCATGCATACGGAGCCAAGGTATTTTGTGATGCACAATCGATATAATCTTATTATTAAATTAGTAAAAGAGGAACAGACATGAAAATATCGGAGATAGTTGATAAAACACCTTCACAAAAAAATTAGATTCCCCTATACCACCAAGGAAGGGCTACCGACTGATACTTTTTCCAGCAGCTACAGCTCTCTATTAATTAAACGACAAGTATCTACAGTACAAGATCAGCTACACTTATTTGGCGCCTGCTTCCTACACATCTCCCGTCTACATCGAGGTTGTGTTGTTGTGTACACTAGCTAATATTTGTCTTGCTAATCTCCTCGAGGCCAAACATTGAGTCAGTCTTCCTGAGCTTCTTGCCTCCAAAACAATTCTTGATCCAATTCATGTCCTTCCAATCGACGTTCGTCCAACGAACTTTCCAGTACATGCGCAAGTACAAGTGGTCCAACCCCGATGTTCTGCCTATTTTTTTTTGGTATATCGCTTCCATCAAAATCAACTGTGGTCAACGGGCTGCAATCAATTTGTGCAATTCTCGGCTTCTGTCAAAATTCCATACCAACTTTAATCGCGTAATCTATTATCCTCATTATCGTTGAATCATCGAGTTAACTTACGTTAAATTATCGAACTCCGATAATAATTGAGTTGATTCATCTTTATCGCAGCAAGCGATTACGTTGAACACAGAGGAGCGACATCCCATTTTTTTACTATGTATTTTGACAGGTTTGCCTGTTCGTTCTTTTTTGGGGGATAAATTTATCCCCCAGTGTCAAATTACCCCAATACTGATTTATTTTGCAATAGTATGTGCGTGAATTTTGAATGTTTACGTTTTTACAAGAGAATATAATGCAAAACGCCCATACCACTAAATAATGCAACATGATACAATCATGAGAAAATAGAGAAAAATTCAACGAATTATCAATTAAAACAATTTTACACTTGATTCCATGCTTCAAATTTAAGAATGTTCAACTTATTTGCTCAATTAGTTGGAATACTAGTTGCACTAGGTACTGTCTATGCCTTTGTTCGTTTTATATCATTTTCACCCTCGCAATTGTTTATGTTACAGCCACAGTGCACTCGTATTGGTGATTCAGAAAAGATGTGACAAAGATGGCGTAGCTTGTCATCCCCGTGGTTGAACACAATAAACTTTATCGGCGATAACGATAAATTAACGATTAACATCAAGAATAGAAAGCGATCTGTTCAAGATTAGGAAGAGCTGCAGCTCTTGGCAAAAGTATCAATTAGTAGCCTGCCATGGGGTGGAGGATACTTTAGTATTGTGTTTTCCTTGTGAGGGGGTTCCCATATCTCCAATAGGTTACGGGCCCAGTACGGTTCTACTGCGCATCTTCCATCTTTTGTCACTAGGGTATTGAATGCAATCCCAGCAACTGTCTAAACCCAATGCATATTCAAAACAATGCAAACAGTCAAGCCGACTTCAACCGCCAGCGAACTCTTCTTCTCGGACTCGGCGATCATATATTCCAAAAGGGTACTCTACCTTCCGAGAAAAACGTGAATATTATTTGCTTCTTGAAGTCGTTTTTTTTTCGAAAGATTCGATTCAAATTAGAATTGAATTGAGTTCCAATTTGAAATCTGTATTATCTGGCCTTTCTAAAATAAGAACTTTACCCCTGAACATTGAATAAAATCGTTTTTATATCAAAAAAATAAGTTTTCTAAGGAAACATCGAAAAATCCCGGGATCCCGGGATTTCCCGGGATATACAAACAAGTTCATCCCGAATCCCGGGACAACGAAAATGGCCGGGAAATGGAAACTCTAATAGAAAAAATAATTCTGGGCCTTTTAGATGGAGGCTTTAAAAAACGAGACCTCCGAGCCCCTTCAAAGGGCCCTTCCGAGCTTTTTGAAAAGAGTTGTCAAAGCAAAAAAAGAGCATTTCAAAAGAAGGAGAAAATAGAAGAAAACTTGAAAAAAGGCTTACCAAGTAACATTTTAAGTTGTATAACGCTCTTGAAGATCATTATTTGCTCTTCAAGAGTGTTATTAAACCAACATAAAACCAAAATGTTACTAGGGCTGTGACCCTCTTGAAATAAGCCTTTCGTGCCTCTTAAAAAGAGCCTTTCGAGTTTTTTTTTAAAAAAGGAGAAATAAAAAAAGTAAATTATTTTGAGCTTTTTAGTGGAATGTTTTCACCTGTCATAAGACGAGTTTATACAATCCCATTGAATTCCACCACTTAATTGTATCTTGACAGATATCTTGACAGATACGTGAAGACGGCCTTACTTTTGAGGTCGAAATACGTATCTGTCAAGATACAATTAAGTGGTGGAATTCAATGGGATTGTATAAACTCGTCTTATGACAGGGGAAAAAAAGTAAGACAGTTTAAAGACAAAGCTTCCGGGCCTCTTGACAGAAAGTTTCCAAACCTCTTATAAAGAGGTTTCAGATTCTTTTAAAATGATGCTTCTAGGCATATTCAAAGACGGCTTTCGGGTATCTTGAAAGAAGGCTTCCTAACCTCTTGAAAGGACGCTTCCGAACCTCTTGAAAGAAGTCCTCCGAGCTGCATAGAAAGGCTTGCGAGAAGCGTAGAAGGAATGTTCCAATCTGCTTGCAACGAAACAATTGAGTTTTACAGAAAAAAGCACTCATGTCTCTCAAATGGGGGCTTCCGAAGCTGTAGACTCAAGATTTTTATTCAGAAGCATATTTTTAACATATTATTCAAAATATTGTTTTGAACAGGTAGATTGCATAATAGTAGTTTGTGCAACTAGTTGCAGAAAGATGATTTTTTCAGCACGAGTTGTACGTTTATCCAACGAGGCTTGCCGAGTTGGATAAATACTACGAGTGCTGAAAAAATCGAGTTTTGCAACGAGTTGCACACGCTATTTTTTGCAATGACGAAAAATGGACTTTAATTTGATAAATCTGTTCCAAAATTGTAGTCTAATTTTCTCCACATGATCATTCTTGCGATTAAATTATGTTGCTGCGGAGAAGAATCAGTTTCCATGTTACCGTGCCACATTGCAAAGTTCAATGAGCCGTGAAGCGATAGATGTACTTGCCTTTGGAAATTTTGGATGTCATGACCGTCAAACTATTTAATTTATTACGGGGCGCATAGAATACACTATTTGAGCACTTACCCAAGCTAATTTGTAATGTAGTCACGTAACGACTGTTCTGGGGTTGGTTTTTCATTATAGCACCCAAATGAGTGTTATAATGAATATTATGCAACCCATTTGAGTTGCATAATGTTCATTAAAGCATCCATTTCGTTGGTATGGAAAAGTAGGCCGTTTTATCACTCAAAGACGAACTGTAAACCAGATATTATGATCAGGAATTGCAAAAAAGAATTTTTAAATTTCCTCATTCGTCGTTTTGTCCTTTTGTTCCACAGTTGTCGTCGTTGTGGAGGGCAAGAATCAATAGGCTTTGATTTAGGAAATCAAAAAATGCATCAGGAAATGAATCTAAAAGAGAATAAAAAATCTCTCACTTTATGATCTCTGTATACATTTACGATATGTAGCATACCATGAGAGACTTTCTTCGCAAGCTGTTATGATAAAGAACTGATTTGGAGAACTATACTGCCCATTATCGCATATTTGTAACATTTGCTTAAGAATCGTCATCAAATTGTTAGTTCTTAAGGCTGGCTAATAGGGTGTCCCAAAAAAAATCGATGTTCGAAAAGTCATGGTGCTCAACCCTGAAATGAAAGATATACCTGTCTGGATATTTTTTGTAGAACAAACCAATTTTTTTAAAAATCGTTTAGAGGTCACGCCAAATCATTTTTTGAAAATCAAATATTGGGTCCTTTCACAATTTTTTTCAGGGTCACCCATTCGTTTTATATTTTTATATTTTTCTGTGGATCTTTGCCCTTATCCTCCATGAATTAGTTTTTCGTATTGTGCGTTTTTACAGTCTGCAGAACATTTTAAATATCGAAAAATACACATTTTTTTGACGAATTTTCGCAGTTACTTCATCCTAACACAAAAAATAATTTTTTTCTCGTTTGGAAAAACTTAGATACTACAAAGAGTTATTTATAACGAGTATTTTCATAAAAAAATATCCAAGAAATGTTGTTCTGGGGCTGAGATATTGCAGTTTTAGTAAATAGTCAAAAAGTGTACAAATTCGAAACTTTTTCTTTACATGTTATAATTTCATCAAGATTGCACCAATATTTTAATTTAAATTAAAAAAAAATCAAAAGCAAATAAATGGGAATATTTTCTAGTTCAATCAAAGGTAATTGCCTATTTCCGGGGATTAAACCACTCGACTTGGACGTTAATTTACAATGTTATGAAAACTCATATGTGAATATGTACGTTATGTGGAAGAATATTGATTTGGAAAATGTATTGGAAGTAACCACTTTCCCTTCGATGGGACTCGAACCCATGACCCTACAGTACGCTAGACTGGTGCTTTAACCAACTAAGCTACGAAGGACCTCCGTCGGCCTTCGCAACCTAGCGGCTACTGAACGAGCTCGAGATTCCCAAATTGGACGCATAGTCAAATCACTCGCAATCCATTTATCAAGCCAATACTTCCACATGTGTATTGTACACGTCCACATTAGAGGAGCGTGAGTATTTAGAATGTCTGGCGGCTATACACATTCTTCATCAGCAACGGTACTGATCAAGTAAGGTTGTGTAAGCTATTTGCCAGTCGGTCGTCAAGCTCAGACCCGACCGCATTGCGTAGGCAAGAGCAGCTTAGTTGGTTAAAGCACCAGTCTAGCGTACTGTAGGGTCATGGGTTCGAGTCCCATCGAAGGGAAAGTGGTTACCTCCAATACATTTTCCAAATCAATATTCTTCCACATAACGTACATATTCACATATGAGTTTTCATAACAATATTTTCTAGATAACATAGCTTTTCTTTCGGATGGAGTTGGTTACCTGAATTACAGGATTTGGTCGGAGTATATTGATGGAGCCAATTATAAAATGATATCACATCCAACAGTTAATATGTAGCAATATACAAGTAATCAGTTTACTATGATTTCTTTATTAGTTTTGATTCAATCATAGGATGCTTTTCACAGCATATAAAAAACAAGGCAGGCTCAGCACGTATGTAAACATTCAGTTGGAATGTTTGAACGTAATCGTCACTACTATCTTCACAAGCTGAACTGAGACGATGCTCTACGGTCTCAGCATGCTTACTTTTGTACTCTAATATGTCGCGTTAAAATTTGCGTCACTCTTGAAGTGTCACTTTTCTCACGAGCCTACCTTGTTGTCGGTATACCGTGGTGCTTTTGATATGTCATATGACAGTCAAACAATTTGTTTCGTCGTATCAGTTCGACAGTTTTTCCATGAGTTCACTTGAGATATTGAAAAAAAAAACGGAATGAACGTAAAGTAAAAACGTAAAAATGACACATCAAGATTGACGCATATTTTAAAGCCACATGTTAGAGTACAAAAGTAAGCATGCTGAGACCGTAGAGGATCGTCTCAGTTCAGCTTGTGCGAAGATAGTAGTGACGACACATGTTCAAACATTCAAACTGAATGTTTACATACGTGCTGAGCCTGCCTTGTTTTTTGTATGCCGTGAAAAGCATCCTATGATTGAATCAAAACTAATAAAGAGATCATAGTAAACCTGATTACTTGTATATTGCTACATATTAACTGTTGGGTGTGATATCATTTTATAACTGGCTCCATCCATATACTCCGACCAAATCCTGTAATTCAGGTAACCAACTCCATCTGAAAGAAAAGCTATGTTACCTAGAAAATATTCCCATTTATTTGCTTTTGATTTTTTTTAATTTAAATTAAAATATTGGTGCAATCTTGATGAAATTATAACATGTAAAGAAAAAGTATCGAATTTGTACACTTTTTGACTATTTACTAAAACTGCAATATCTCAGCCCCAGAACAACATTTCTTGGATATTTTTTATGAAAATACTCGTTATAAATAACTCTTTGTAGTATCTAAGTTTTTCCAAACGAGAAAAAAATATTTTTTGTGTTAGGATGAAGTAACTGCGAAAATTCGTCAAAAAAATGTGTATTTTTCGATATTTAAAATGTTCTGCAGACTGTAAAAACGCACAATACGAAAAACTAATTCATGGAGGATAAGGGCAAAGATCCACAGAAAAATAAAAAAATATAAAACGAATGGGTGACCCTGAAAAAAATTGTGAAAGGACCCAATATTTGATTTTTTACCTAAAAAAAGCTAATTTTTCAAAAATCGATCTGGCGCGACCTCTAAACGATTTTTTAGAAATTCGGTTTGTTCTACAAAAATTATCCAGACAGGTATATCTTTCATTTCAGGGTTGAGCACCATGACTTTTCGAACATCGATTTTTTTTGGGACACCCTACTGGCTAAGTAAAAACAGAAAGTTTGTTCTGGAGAACCCGAAAAAAAACTATCAAGTTGTTTTGTAACATTGGGCGAAGTGACCGCATAACAGTAACACAGGAGAATTCTGTCGCCGGCATGCCATGTTTCTCGAACATCAAATTTTGCAATTATTTTGCTCATACATAGCAAGTAATGGAAATGACGCTATGAAAGATTTCAACTAAAAAAAGTTTTTCTGAAATATTTAACGATTTTTAGAAAATTTACTGGATTTCCATACTTATGCATATCCCAAACTTAAACGTTCCATTTCTCCCATGCCTACTTTTGTTGATTTTCACAAATATGCGATCATGGGCAGTATACCCCATGATAATTAAAAAAACTAGAAAGGATACGACAACCTACGTGTACGGACGTAGAAAACGGTGATGGTAACGGAAGGAAAAATAGCACAATTTAGCGACGAGGAATAAATTGGAAAGCATTTTGATTGAAGGTAATTGAACTTAAAAAAAACTTTATCATGGTTTTAAAACACATGAAGAGTTGGGGTGTTGGGTTTAAATAGGGAAAATCCCAGCTACGCGTAACAGAAATCGATTTTCAAGGACATAATATTTCGTCTGACGGTATTAGACCATTCAAGACAAAAACGAAAGCTCTACTATCTTTTCTGGAACCTCAAAATGAAAGAAAATTGAGGAGTTTCTTGGACTTGGCCAACTAAATGATCAAATTCAGTAAGTTGTTACAAAAAGATTCAAAAATTGAGTGGACATCAGCTCAAGTACAAGCATTCGAAGAAGTCAAACGTGGTATGTTTTAACATTTCTGGCTTAAGATCGCACCGCTATCATAACGGATGCCAGTTCTGTGGGGCTTGGAGCAATATTGGTCCAGTTCAATAATACCGGCTCTCACAGAGTCGTTATTTCAGCCTCTAAGTCTTTAACAGAAACGGAGCGCCAGTACTGCCAAACATAAAAAAGAAGCGCTGGCCGTTATTTGGGATGTAGAACGTTTCTTACATAATCTTCTTGCCAAATTATTCGATATTTTCACGGACTGTAGGGCTTTAAAGTGCACCATGGTCCACCGGAAATAAAGAGGAATGGTCCTCCGGAAATTTAGGGGGTTTGGTGTCAGGCCCTGCAAGCCAGCCAAAAAAAAACTCACGCAACGAACAATCAACAAGAGAGTACGGACCGGAACCATCGGTTCGTGGAACTGCAAATCTCTCAACTTCATCGGGAGCACACGCATACTCGCCGATGTGCTCAAGGACCGTGGATTCGGCATCGTAGCGCTGCAGGAGGTTTGTTGGAAGGGATCAATGGTGCGAACGTTTAGAGGTAATCATACGATCTACCAGAGCTGCGGCAACACACACGAGCTGGGAACAGCTTTCATAGTGATGGGCGATATGCAAAGGCGCGGGATGGGGTGGTGGCCGATCAATGAAAGAATGTGCAGGTTGAGGATCAAAGGCCGGTTCTTCAACTTCAGCATAATCAACGTCCATAGCCCACACTCCGGAAGCACTGATGATGATAAGGACGCATTCTACGCGCAGCTGGAACGTGAGTACGACAGCTGCCCAAGCCACGACGTCAAAATCATCATAGGAGATTTGAACGCTCAGGTTGGCCAAGAGGAGGAGTTTAGACCGACTATTGGAAAGTTCAGCGCTCACCGGCTGACGAACGAAAACGGCCTACGACTAATTGATTTCGCCGCCTCCAAGAATATGGCCATTCGTAGCACCTACTTCCAACACAGCCTCCCGTATCGGTACACCTGGAGATCACCACTGCAGACAGAATCACAAATCGACCACGTTCTGATTGATGGACGGCACTTCTCCGACATTATCGACGTCAGGACATATCGTGGCGCTAACATCGACTCTGACCACTATCTGGTGATGGTTAAACTGCACCCAAAACTATCCGTCATCAACAATGTTCGGTACCGACGACCGCCGCGGTACGACCTAGAGCGACTGAAGCAACCTGATGTCGCCACTGCATACGCGCAGCATCTCGAGGCAGCGTTGCCGGAAGAGGGTGAGCTCGATGGGGCCCCTCTTGAGCACTGCTGGAATACAGTCAAAGCAGCCATTAACGACGCAGCGGAGAACAACGTCGGGTATATGGGTCGAAGTCGACGAAACGATTGGTTCGACGAAGAGTGCAGACAGATTCTGTAGGAGAAGGACGCAGCGCTGGCGGTCGCGCTGCAGCAAGGTACCCGGCAGAACATGGAACGTTATAGACGGAAGCAGAGACAGCAGACCCGCCTTTTTCAGGAGAAGAAACGCTGCATGGAGGAGATGGAACAGTTGTCCCGTTCTCAAGAAACACACAAGTTCTATCAGAAGCTCAACGCATCCCGCAAAGGCTTCGTGCCGCGAGCCGAAATGTGCCGGAATAAGGATGGGAGCATCTTGACGGACGAACGTGTGGTGATCGAAAGGTGGAAGCAGCACTACGAGGAACATCTGAATGGTGCTAAGAGTACAGGCAGTGAAAGTCAAGGCAGCGGAGGAGATGACTACGTCAGTTCAGCGGACGATGGAAGCCAACCAGCCCCACCTTGAGGGAAGTTAAGGATGCCATTCAATAGCTAAAGACCAATAAAGCAGCTGGTAAGGATGATATCGGAGCTGAGCTCATCAAGATGGCCCCGGAAAAAGCTGGCCACTTGCCTGCACAAACTGATAGTCAGAATCTGGGAAACCGAACAACTACCGGAGAAGTGGAAGGAAGGGGTTATATGCCCCTTCTACAAGAAAGGCGACAAACTGGAATGTGAGAACTTTCGAGCGATCACCATCCTTAATGCCGCCTACAAAGTGATATCCCAGACCATCTTCCGTCGTCTGTCACCATTAGTGAACGAGTTCGTGGGAAGTTATCAAGCCGGCTTCGTTGACGGCCGCTCGATAACGGACCAGATCTTTACTGTACGGCAAATCCTTCAAAATGACGTGAATACCAGGTCCCAACGCATCATCTGTTCGTTGATTTCAAGGCGGCATACGGCAGTATATACCGCGTAGAGCTATGGAAAATTATGGACGAGAACAGCTTCCCTGGGAAGCTTACCAGACTGATCAAAGCAACGGTGGATGGTGTGCAAAATTGTGTGAAGATTTCGGGCGAACACTACAGTTTGTTTGAATCGCGCCGGGAGTAAGACAAGGTGTTAAACAATCGTGCCTGTTGTTCAACATTGCGCTAGAAGGTGTCATGCGGAGAGCCGGGTGTAACAGCCGGGGTACGATTTTCAACAGATCCAGTCAATTTATTTGCTGCGCGGATGACATGGACATTGTCGGCTGAACATTTGCAAAGGTGGCAGAACTGTACACCCGCCTGAACCGTGAAGCAACAAAAGTTTGACTGGTGGTGAATGCGTCAAAGACAAAGTACATGCTTGTGGGCGGAACCGAGCGCGAAAGGGCCCGCCTGGGAAGCAGTGTTACGATAGACGGGGATACCTTCGAGGTGGTCGAGGAATTCGTCTACCTCGGATCCTTGCTAACGGTTGACAACAACGTTAGTCGTGAAATACGAAGGCGCATCATCTGTGGAAGTCGGGCCTACTACGGGCTCCAGAAGAAACTGCGGTCGAAAAAGATTCGCCACCGCACCAAATGTGTCATGTACAAGACGCTTATAAGACCGGTTGTCCTCCACGGACATGAAACATGGACAATGCTCGAGGAGGACTTGCAAGCACTCGGAGTATTCGAGAGACGGGTGCTTAGGACCATCTTTGGCGGTGTGCAAGAAGACGGTGTGTGGCGGCGAAGAATGAACCATGAGCTCGCCCAACTCTACGGCGAACCCAGTATCCAGAAGGTAGCTAAAGCCGGAAGGGTAAGATGGGCAGGACATGTTGCAAGAATGCCGGACAGCAACCCTGCAAAGATGGTGTTCGCTTCCGATCCGGCAGGTACAAGACGGTGTGGAGCGCAGCGAGCGAGATGGGCAGTCAGGTGCAAAATGACCTGGCGAGCGTGGGGCATATCCGAGGATGGAGAGATGCGGCCTCGAACCGTGTATTGTGGCGTCAAATTGTGGATTCAGTGTTATCTGTTTAGATGTAAACTAAATAAATGAAGGCTTTAAAATTCTTATTTTCACAACAATCTAAGCCTTGTGCGTGTATAGAACGGTGGGTGCTAAAACTGCAAATATTCGACTACAGATTTGTGCACATATCTGGACCAGATAATGCTGCCGATAGTCTGTCGCGATTGGCGCTTTTAGAACCTAAACCTTTTGACACTACTGAAGAAATTATGGTACAAGAAGTCGACTTCCATGCAGCCAAATGCTCAGCCCTGACATGGAGGGAACTTACTAGAATAGTCCAATAAATATACTGATACATATAAAACAGACATTGGAAATTTAGAATACAGAGTAATATTGATACTGACTATGCTGATGAAGATTTTTTAATATTCAAGAAAACAGTCACTATAGTGAAATCTACGATAATGAATATCGAGGTATCTCTGATCACTTGGAAAAGGTGACTGAGCAGAAGGAATTAAAAGATTCATCACAAAAGGAACAAGTACATGTACGTACATGTTGAAACGAACCCAAACGCTGAGCAACCCATCATCCCGGATACGGCAACAACCAATCAAATTTAAAGATTTTATTCCATACTAAACCCGCTTTCTTTTTTTATTTAATAAATAAATAAACATATATGTTATGATTTTAAATTTAATGTAAAAGGGGGATTACTAAAACTAAAGGTTGTTATGGCGACCTGCCATGCCACACCAGAGAGAAGTAGGCGGCGACGGGCTAAAACTAGGAATGATACGACAACCGACGAGAAAAGAAAACAGTGATAGTAACGCAAGGAAAAATAGCACACACGGATCAACCATATTAGTTTTGTCGGAAAACCATGCTCTACTTAGCATAATTTTCCATAATTCAAGTTGTTTTACTGATTCGTGTGCCAATTTGAAATTAATAAACAGAACAATCTGTCATAGTACAACTATTAATAACAACAAATAGTAATATTCCATTTAATTTTACCATGTTGTAAAACACTGGTGTTTCAAACTTGACTCTAGGATGAGTGGTTGAACTGAATGGAATAGTACCGTGTAACTCGTCTTATGGCAGATGAAGACATTTCATTAAAAGTTTTGACGGCAATGACAGCCGTTGACGACAACCGGTTTGGTACTTGCCGACGATGAATTCTCCAAGCGGTCCCTGTTAGAATACGGAACATGATTTTGTATACCGAATTAAGAATAATAATTCCTCCTGTGGGCCCTTCTTAGCCGTGCGGTAAGACGCGCGACTACAAAGCAAGACCATGCTGAGGGTGGCTGTGTTTGATTGCCGGTGCCGGATTGGAAATTGTCTCAACTGGGTATAAAAGTAGCCTCATGATATACGAATGCAAAAATGGTAACCTGGCTTAGAAACTCGCAGGTAATAACTGTGGAAGTGCTTAATGAACACTAAGCTGTGAGGAGGCTCTGTCCCAGTGTGGGGATGTAATGCCAATAAGAAGAAGAAGATGAATTCCTCGGTAAAGAAGGGGCGTATGGGGCTTTTCAACCAGCTAGCAGGCAATTCTACTTCTTCCTCCATATTTCCGATTTTTGTTATACATTTTTTTTCGATTACGGGATTAAATCTCTTTTGTTTTGTTTTAAATATGGGAGCGGCGAAAAATCTTTTTTCGTTGAAACGACAATATCTAAGTGGGGTATGTAGTGCCAATAAGATGAAGAAGATTTTTGTTATAGCAAGGCTTTTCTGCCTTTGGCTGGTTTATCACTTTCGCTATTCCATTGGGTACTTAATATAACATTTCTTCCAGCTTTAGGAAACGCTCTTTTCACCTGTCAACCTCTGACACTGATCGAATCAATCGGCTCTGGGTCACATCTGCGCAGTGTCTATCACTTTAAGTTATATGGTAAAGTTTAAGAAGAGTGTTCCATAAAAAAAAATTACAGTCGATATACCCAAACGTCAAATCGTGGGTACCTCAACGGAATCTGGAATAATTCCGGAATCATCCGGAATCTGCACACCTCTCTTAATGAAACTAGGAAACTACGGAAAAAGTCCTACTGACCGAACAAAAACCCGTCCTTCATATCGTGGAATTTATCATAGTCGGTGCCTCACTCCAAGCTTCGGCAGTTCATAAGCCAGAATGCTTACTGGTCTAGGTTTATTTAAATTTCTTACATTCTAGGTAACGAGTTACCAATCATAGTCCACATTTCATTGCTTCTTTCTTCTTACTCCATAATTTTATAGTATCCAAAAAGGTTTTGCAAGCTACCTTGCCGTCTGCCGTCTTAAGCTTACGTGATGTAGCGTTTCGTTTTCCAGCAGCTTAAGCGCAGGCAGATTGCTTGCTGAAGTCAGACAAAGAATAGTGCACACAGGTTGTATGAGTGGCTAAGTACACAACCCTCAGCTGTTGGTCTTTTACCATCGGTCGATCCGAAAAAGCGTGAGATATAAGATAGGAAGGCCAAGAGGTGTATTGGACATTCCTTCCTAGGTGTTAACTCACAGCTTTGAAGCCCTCTCTGCTAATGACGATGAGAAAAAAAAGGTTTGGAATCAACACTCAGCGACTAGAAAAAAATTCAAACTTTTGCTTGGTGTACTTTTTAGAATTTTTCGAAGAAAGAACTTCATGAATAGCAATTCAACACTGGGAAAACTTGGACCAACTATCCATTTACAAAAGCAAGGAGCTAATAAAGAATGGTTTTGTTCCATTGACCAACGAATCTTCATGTATCAAATCATAGAGCGCTCCGATCTGCTTCAATCCTTTTGACACCCCCGAGTTATGACGAGCACTTTGTAATTTTTGATCATACGGTTCCACAATTCATCATAATAAAACCACACTGGTCAATTTTGTTTCTGCAAATTCGCTCGTATTTACTTTACCACAATTGTACCGAAACAATGAGTATGCAGGAATGGAATCGGGAAATGAACGTCCAAAGATAAGCAAACCCTATCAAAGCCGATTTAGTATCAAAGGTTTCAGCGTTGGCGTAGTCATATGCGTTCTAATCTCATAAACGTGACTACTGAGCTATTTGGCTGTTACGATCAATAATTTGCCTGCCCAGCACTGATTTTTTATTATTTTACGATGAAGGGGGTTGGAGGGAATGGAGTTATTGTTTAACAGAAATATGCTATGCAGCCACCACAGGTAATAATTTCTAATTGGCCATAGCTAGTCTTCTTCTTCTTCTTCTTCTTCTTCTTCTTCTTCTTCTTCTTCTTCTTCTATGGCTCAACATTTCCAACTAGAACTTGAGCTGCTTTTCCATTTAGTAACATTTCGGCATTTCCTCAGTGAATAATTGAAAGCTTTTCTATGCCCGTCATTGTATCAGTATGTATCTTATGTGGCAAATACAAAGGATACACTATGCCCTAGGTAAAGTTTCCAACCCGAAAACATCCTGGACCGGACAAAGAATCGAACTCGTCATCCGGATTGGCAATCCTACCTCTTTGCTCACAAGACTAGCTGGAGACCCTTAAGCTGATAGCTAGTACTAACTACGAAAGAAATTGTCCCGTTACAATGGGATATGGATACTCTCTAGTAGTGCGTAACGGTGTAAATCCGGTTATATCGCCAGGCCCGGTTCAACTCTCCAAATCAATTACAAATTTATTGATTATATTTTGAATTTCAAGGCAATTAGTATAAATATTAGAAAATATTTATAACATTTTACTATTATGTATTAAAATTATATTAATATACGAGGTTAAATGCTAGTACGCTGCTGAAAAGTACTGTGCAAATAGATAGGACACGGAATGATTCCGCTACTGAATTTCCTTGAGCAGTACGTAGCTGACAAGTACAGAAAATTTCGTAACGCTAATAACGCCTGCTGGGTAAAGTAAATGGAGCTGTCACTTTTCCTTACGGAAAAATATTCCGTACCATTATTCCGTACGGAAAAGTGACATCTCGCCAAACTGAATCAGCTGTCAAATTTACTTTGGTAATTTGATCAAATTTTGTGTAAATCCTTTCCGTATGCGGAGCGTACTAGGCTTAAGACAATGAAATGGTTCCCCTTAACGTTCGCTTTGAAAACGCTGCTGATGATGATAAGAATAAATTTTACCGGGAACCGACGCTTTGATAACACGTGGAGCTTACTACATTTATACTAGTCATCATTATTCTGCATATCTGATAAAATACAACAAATTTTATTTACGCAGCATGTGTGAGATTTGATTTGTACTGAAGGTTCCAGTCCCAAGTAACAATTTTCATGCTTGTTAGATTTATTTAAATCTTATAGCAGATTTATGACAGCAGTCACCATGGCTAGTTGCTCAGATTTATTGGCGATCTTATTGCTATCAATAAACCTCTAATAAATCTGTTCGAAAAGCTTCAAACGTCAAATGCCGACTGGTCTTGTTAGCAGCTCTACGGTTGTAACGAAGAGCATAATAAGTCCAATTTTCAAAGCTTGATCAAAGTCATAAAATTTTGGGTCGTAATGTGGTCAAATGAACAACCCCAATAAGAATATTTACATTGCAAAGGGTTTATAACGGTGTTTAATAAGAGCAACATTTTTCTGATCGAAATCTATGATAGCCATATTGGAAATGGAGAACCATCTTCAAGTCAGTGAAATTTATCACTGGAATTTATGATTAGACGGTGTTTTCGCCGCAAAAGAACGTTTTTGGTAAAGGATATAAAAAACAATCATATCTAAGTGTAATATCAATTAGTTTAGTGAAGATTTACGTTATTGATATTATAATAATTTTAAATTCATTGCCCAAAACTATATTATTTTGCGGGCGCGTAGTGCTTAATCTCATTTTTGCACTAGCTTTCACCATGAAATCGAGCGCGCACCTCATTTCCATGAAAGTACATTGGAGAAAAAACTTAAAAAAGTATTATTTTGTAGTCATCCTTATCATGATTTTCATCAACACTTTATTTTAATATTATTTGTTTGCAAGATTTTGTTTCTCTTTTTTCAAAGCAAATATTTGACAGCTGCCTCAGCCAAATTCCCTTTTTTTGCGGGCGGTTTGAAACGGATTTTTATATACTCTTATAAGAGGTTTATAGTGGTAATCTAGAGAGGGCCACTTGGACATATCTTACTCTTATAGTGGTCATCAGAAGGTAATCCTGTAGTAATGGGTTTTATTGTCAGTTCTTGTAATTCGATCTTGAAAACCATTTCTAGAGCGGAATAAAACTTGAAATGTTACTTGGGGTACGCTGGGTGAGTGTTTTGCCGCTCAGCTACAAAGGCTACATAAATCAATTCCACGCTAAGCAAAATGCTCATAAGCTTCTGCAGGCTCTCTGAAGCTACATTACATACAGCATTGAATCACTGGTTTGTTCGAGCGTTGAACATTTCTGAATAAAATGTCATCGGTTGAAAACGTCCTTCGTTATTGTTCAACCATAATAAATACCATGAAATACAGCAAATAATGTTGTATGAATAAATAAGTTAGTGTTATTTTTTTCCTCTCCTGTTCGGATGTGCCACTGCGACCAGTTATTAGATCAATTGTAGCATTACCCGTATCCTTGGTGTATAAGTGCATGTCGAATTTCTCCATTACTATTGAGAAGCAATGCTGTATCGGTTTCGATACAGTACTTGTTTTGTTTTCTCTAGACCATAATGACAAGGTCCCGCTATTTAAACCCTTCACAAAGAGCAATCCCTTTAAAAGAAAATAGAACAGTAATACTGTTATTTGGCCACGCATTGGAGCCCTAGCCACATCCTTGTCTTGCTTCTACGCTGCGTAATAGAGGATGTATTCCAATTGACCTTTCCCGTCAAAAATTGTATCTCGTTTTATTGTCCCAGTCGGATCTTTGGCTTATTTAAAGTCAGCTTTCCCAAAGAACCCATATTTTTTAAGCCTCTAACTATTTTTAATATCGAAAGCAAACATCGAAAAAGTGCTGTTTTTTTAAGGTTGGCCCGATTTTGAACGAACATCGGGTGAATTTTTCAGGCCGGTTCACACGTGCAGCACTTTTTCGGTTTTTGTTTTCGATTTAAAAACAGTTAGAGGCTTCAAAAATATGGGTTCTTTGGGAAAGTAGACCTTAAATAAGCCAAAGAATCGATTGAGCGAATAACAATTTTCAACGGGAAAGTTCAATTCAATAAGAACCTATGAAAATACTTCTGGTAAGTTCAACATGCTCGGAAGCCTCCTTCCACGAGGCCCGGAAGCCTCCTTCCACGAGGCTCGGACGCCTCCTTCCACGAGGCTCAGGAAGCCTCCTTCCACGAGGCTCAGGCCTCCTTCCACGAGGCTCAGAAGCCTCCTTCCACGAGGCTCAGGCTCCCTTCCACGAGGCTCAGGCCTCCTTCCACGAGGCTCAGGCCTCCTTCCACGAGGCTCAGGCCTCCTTCCAAGAGGCTGGGAAGCCTCCTTCCAAGAGGCTCAGAAGCCTCCTTCCAAGAGGCTCAGGCCTCCTTCCAAGAGGCTCAGAAGCCTCCTTCCAAGAGGCTCAGAGCCTCCTTCCAAGAGGCTCAGGCCTCCTTCCAAGAGGCTCAGGCCTCCTTCCAAGAGGCTCAGAAGCCTCCTTCCAAGAGGCTCAGAAGCCTCCTTCCAAGAGGCTCAGAAGCCTCCTTCCAAGAGGCTCAGGAAGCCTCCTTCCAAGAGGCTCAGGCCTCCTTCCAAGAGGCTCAGGCCTCCTTCCAAGAGGCTCGGAAGCCTCCTTCCAAGAGGCTCAGGCCTCCTTCCAAGAGGCTCGGAAGCCTCCTTCCAAGAGGCTCAGAAGCCTCCTTCCAAGAGGCTCAGGCCTCCTTCCAAGAGGCTCAGGAAGCCTCCTTCCAAGAGGCTCAGAAGCCTCCTTCCAAGAGGCTCGGAAGCCTCCTTCCAAGAGGCTCAGGCCTCCTTCCAAGAGGCTCAGCCTCCTTCCAAGAGGCTCAGAAGCCTCCTTCCAAGAGGCTCAGAAGCCTCCTTCCAAGAGGCTCGGAAGCCTCCTTCCAAGAGGCTCAGAAGCCTCCTTCCAAGAGGCTCAGAAGCCTCCTTTCAAGAGGCTCGGAAGCCTCCTTCCAAGGGGATCGGAAGCCTCCTTCCAAGAGGCTCGGAAGCCTCCTTCCAAGAGACTCGGAAGCCTCCTTCCAAGAGGCTCGGAAGATCCCTTCGAGAGGCTCGAAAGCCTCCTTTCGAGAGGCTCGAAAAGCCTCCTTTCGAGAAGTTCGAAAGCTTTCTTTAGAGAGGCTCGAAGGCCTCCTTTCGAATGCCTCGAAAACCTTTTTTCGAGATGCCCAGGACCCTCCTTTCAATAGGCTTGGCTACTTTTCTGAAGTTCAGTAGCCTTCTTTCTTTAAAATCTTCAGTCTTGTAAAAACGCAAGAGGTGTAAGTAACAAAAAGTTAGTTTTGAGAAAAATTGGTGCAAAGTTTTTCAATATTTTTTCGCTTCATACAAACTGTATGGAAGTACAAAAAATTACTAATTTTCAGTGAATATTCACATTTTATATAAACATCGTACAAACTATATCAACATATTGCCGTAAAGCTCGAGGACCAAAGTATTTTTTGCTGTACTCAACTCAATTTCGATAAAAACGTCATTTACACCCCTCTGCTTCTAACCACCTCAATTTGAACTGCAAACTTTCACGGAATAATAAAATAACGCCTAATTTCGCGAAAGAACGGCGATAAAAATAGGGGGTACCTCAATGAATGCAAATTACAAAGGAGTAACTCCCAAGAAAAAGGATGAGAACCACTGTTCTAGAATATCTCCAGTAAAGCTACAAACCCGGGATTTAGTTCTATCTACACAACCATTTGTAGCTAAAGAATTTGTTCAATAACAAGAACTTCCGTGTGCCTCTCACTGCCATTGCTAACAGTTCATGAAGAGTTAGTACGCATTAAAACCCCTAACTCGATTTTTCCATCGATCAATTCAGCCTATGATGGGCACCCAGGTTTTTTCAACTAATTGCTGGAAAGTTGCTTCCGTTGCATACAGTTTAGCCTCAAACGGTGGAAATTCCAGTCTTTCAACTATCTGCAGGGTGAAGTTAACCTTCTGTCTGTGCTCAAAAAAACTTACGTTGTCTGTGCTCTGGGGTCAAATTGACCCCAAATTGAAATTGCTATAACTTTTTTAATGTTTGGCCAATTTTGGATTTTTGGGGCTGTTTTGAAAGATAATTTAATCATCTTTCAGGTCGTTACCAAAGATTGACTATTGGTGGGCGGGTACATCGCGAGGAGGGGTTTTAGTGAACAAGGGTATAAAACAGTGATTTTTTATGATTATTTTACTTATATCCGAAAATCCTACCTATTTTGAACTGCACCTTTTTTAAAAAGGTTATGCAGGAAGGCATGTGCTTTGGCATGAGGCGTTTATAAGTTTAGAACTCGGCCGCCAGGTGGTGGTATATTTGAATTCATTATTTTAGACTACTCAAGATATTCCGGTATATAGAATTCTCCTCAGTGTAAATATTCTTATCGCACAAATTTAAAAATGGAAAGAAGTGCTCATTATATTGAGCACCGCTTTGTAGTGCTAGACATCCTGAACAATGTTGCCGAATTCAACTTGGGTGTAGGTATGAGGATCTCAAGCTAAAGCAATATTTCATATATGCAAAATATTGCAAGTACACTAGCGTCGCCTATTTGTAAATTTCCTAATTATTTATTTCGTTACATGGCAGTCTATTCCCACCAGACGAACTTTGTTACAGACGTCATCTTTACAAATTTCAAAATTTAGCGATAAGAATATTTACAATGAGGAAAATTCCATATATCGGAGTTACTTGAGTAGTCTTAAATAATGAATTCAAATATACCGCCACCTAGCGACCAAGCGCTAAACTAATCAATGCCTCATGTCAAAGCACACGCCTTCCTGCATAACCTTTTTGAAAAGGTGCAGTTCAAAATGGTAGGATTTCAGATATAATAAAATAAGCATGAAATGTACCCTTTTTTACGAAAACCCCTCCCCGCAATGTACCCGCCCACCTATAGTCAATCTTTTGTAACGACCTGAAAGATGATTAAATTATCTTTCGAAACAGCCCCAAAAATCCAAAATTGGCCAAACATTAAAATAGTTATAGCTATTTCAATTTGGGGTCAATTTGACCCCAGAGCACAGACAACGTAAGTTTTTTGAAAAAAGGACACTGTAGCCCATATTTTCAAGATTTTTCAAGCGAATTTGCACATAGGAGACAGATCCCGGCGAGTTTTACCAAACTACCAAAAATTAGGAGAATCGGTTGAAAACTAAAAAAATGGCAGCCACTCAAAGTGGCCTGGGGTCATATTGACCCCAGAGCACAGACAAAAGGTTAATGTTGTTATACTTCAAACACTACTGTTGGTAGCGAGGACTAAATACGATGAATCCTTAATTATTGCCCTAGCTCGAAAAATGGATAAGGCTAGGACTCTGTTTGGTAAATCTTACACCGTAACACCCTACGTCACAGTGATCTACCGTGTTACGAGGTAAGAGTGTTCTAAGAGCCTCATTGATTTTTTTTAGGGAAAACGAACGTCTTTACACAAAACATAATAATCAAGTGCTGCGCCAACTGTAATTTATGCGTTATTCTTCTAATCTAATTTTTAATTTATTCTACTCTAAACTGCCAAAAAGGATTTAATCTTCTTACCTTAGCAACGCCCCTTCGAAGTTCTCCATTATGTAAGCCATAACCGCATTTCGTCCTTTTGCACTTGTCATGTCCAAAGCTCTCTTTTTGATTTTAACGGTCAGAAAGTATCCCTTGGAAAACTTGTTCTTCAAATGCTGCGTTGATCCTAGGCACTTGAATTCACCATTTACCATGATGGCCAAACGCGTGCACAGTGCCTCACATTCTTCCATACTATGGGACGTTAAAACTATCGATTTGCCAGACTTTTTCGCATTAAGTATAACATTCCACAAGTGCCGCTTCGCACCTGGATCCATACCGGTTGTCGGTTCATCCAGATATACCACTGTGGGGTTCGCGAGCAATGCAAGTGCCGTACTTAACTTTCGCTTGTTGCCACCACTGTATTCCTTAATCCGTTTATCGATGTGTTGCATGAAATTTAATTCCAATGCCAATTTTTCCGATGCTGTTCGTATGTCGTGATCTGGAATTCCTCTGATTAGTGCAAAAATCTTCAATGTCTCGCGACCTGTCAAGTCCTCCAATACGGCATCAAACTGGGGACAATACCCGATATGTTTATGTACCTCGTTCATATTACTTTTCAAGTTGATACCCTTAATCCATGCTTGGCCGGATGATATATTTTCGTCTCCTGTTAACATCTTAAATGTTGACGTTTTGCCGGCACCATTGATTCCCAATAACCCGAAACATTCCGACGTATCCACTGAAACGCTTAATTGATTGACGGCCAAGAAGCGTTTGTAATATTTCGTTAGGTCTTGTATCACCAGATTGGTGTTCGATATTTCGCGTTCACACATTCTGTTTACTTTTTGCTTTTCAATTAAAACATCATCATCTATGCCTGAGTGTGAACTTTCCGGAAGATTTTGGTGATCGTTTGTGTATTGCTGGTTCCAAATCCGTTGAACCAATCGAAACTCAACTATAAGTAGCACGATGAATGATATGACTCCAATAAGTATCATGTAAGCCAGTTGTCTATTGACTCCATGTGTATCCCATGTAAATATATCCGTATTACAACACTTCGGGAATTGAGTACACATGATATCCTGTGTACAGAATGGAATTGCTGCACACTGTTGATCACATATGGATTTTGTTGTGACTATGTCGTTTATATTGCTCAAGCTCAAGCTTAACGAATATAGTGGAAATATCATGAAAATCCTTTCTAAGATACCAGCAATATCGGCCAAATCGAATGCATCAAACTTTAGTATGAATGTGGCGGTGAAGAAAACCGATCCGCTGAATATGTTGATTATCATCATCTTCACGAAGCCTGTAGATGGTATTTCGAACCAAAACGAGAACAGATACGTTATCGGTAGAAAAGACAACCCAAAAACGCAAACTATCAGGAATACTCGTCCAAGTTCTTCCGTAGTGGACCAACCTTCCTCCTGGAAAGCAATAAGCGTGGCGAGGTAAACCAGCGCAGTAACAATGAACGTGAAGTAGTCCCATATGAAAGACACACTCCAGAACGTGAATACGTTGATTCCGCTGACAAATTGTAGCAGTTTGGCACGTGACGTACGCTCCTTGATATAGAATAATATGTAGATAGCTGCTATGAACGACATAGCGAATCCTGTGTTGAATGATAACTGAAATCCGAGATTGTTGCCGGCTTGAAGCAAAGTGAACTGGAACGGAATGAATAAAACGAAAAAGTCATTAACTCAAAAGTGTTGAATCAAAATGTAACTGAATCTTTTCAACGGTTGCCCAAACACAATAATTATCATCTCTATAAATACCTAATTAAAAAATCTTAAATTTAATTTCATTGTCTTTCCCTTATCTTTGTATTGAGAACATATTGCATTATAGCATACATGTATATAACCAAAAATGGAAATGGAAAAAGCTCAACTTTTCAAAAAAAAATCTTTTAGTGCTGAAATTTGAGCTCGATACGAGGATTTCTTCTTCTTATTGGCATTACATCCCCACACTGGGACAGAGCCGCCTCGCAGCTTAGTGTTCAGTTCATTAAGCACTTCCACAGTTATTTACTGCGAGGTTTCTAAGTCAAGTTACCATTTTTGCATTCGTATATCATGAGGCTAACAGGATTATACTTTTATGCCCAAGGAAGTCGAGACAATTTCCAATCCGAAAATTGCCTAGACCGGCACCGGGAATCGAACCCAGCCACCCACAGCATGGTCTTGCTTTGCAGCCGCGCGTCTTACCGCACGGCTAAGGAGGGCCCCCCGATACGAGGATCCTAGAGTAAATTAATCATTGCTATTTGCATGCTATTTCAATGTATGCTCAAAGAGAGTGACGTGTAGTTAGACTCTCACATTGAAAAAGTATAAAGCCGAAGTCGCGGCTACAAAATCGTGAGTAAACGCAGTACGTACTACGGCATACTACATACATTGAAAAACAATAGATTTAGTAGAGCCGATCAACAGATAGGACAGCCATCACAACACAATTCGACACAACTAGAGTAAAAATGGCGCCAAATAAAAAAGTGCACCAAAAGTTTCTGCGAGCCGCGTCAATTCAAATTTCCGCCCTACCTCACACAAGACAGAGGGCAAAGCAAGTTTAATTGATCCAAAATTGACCTCCTACAGAGTGAGTGCTCCGAATAACGTTGTTTTTCTTGTTGTAGCGCGTTGTGGTGACAAATAGGTTCTATGCTGAGGGCTAATGTGACGACGAAACGGAACATAGTTAGTAATTACACTTAGCATAAAACATTAACACAACATAAACATATTCATTGTCCACAGACTCCTTGAAAAAGGCACAATACATGTGTCCGAAACGTCGGATGAAAACATAAAACCCCGTTTTAGATCTCAAAAGACTGAAAGCCAATACTTCATTTTTCTGCATGATATATTCATTTAAATTGCCATTATAGGCTTTTGACGTAGATGCGGATCGATATTTTCATTTCTTATCATATATTTCGTGCAAATCAAACACATGAGTAATTTCTATCATAGGCAGCCAATTCATGTTCTGTTTTTACTGCTGATCAGTTTAGCGAAGCTTTGAAAGCTAATAATTTATAATTATTCTGGAAAATTGAATGCAGATTCGTGTAAGTAGTTTGTAAGTATGTGTAAGATGTAAGTATATTGCATTTATATTGTAGACCCGACAAACTTCGTTTCGCCTAAAATTGATTTATTCTTCGATTAGTTTTCGAGTTATGAAGAAATTGCTGTTCCATTTGTATGGGAGCCCCCCTTTCAATAGGGGGAAAGGTCTCGAACTATCTCAAGAACCTTCCCCGGCCCCAAAAACCTCTGCATACAAATTTTCACGCCAATCGGTTCAGTAGTTTCCGAGTCTATAAGGTTCAGACAGACAGAAATTATTTTTTATGTATATAGATTATTTCGTTCCAGAGGGCGAGCAATGGCACTTTAACCTAGGCATAAGAACCAGGACATATGGGAGAAATCCTTGTGTTCCATTCCTAGAAGTTGTATCAACAAGGAGTGACACTAAACTTATTAGCAATGTCACTCCCAACGTCATGCTTTCATTTATCCCCTGAATATGAAACAATTGTTGTCCCCGTTTCTTCCTTTCTCGAATTCAAAACTCTTCGTCGATCATGTTATTCATTACTAAACAATCTGATTGCCGGCGAATTATGAATTATCTCCCATTTCAAGCCTGCATGGTGGGCCTGGCCATTTTTAGATATTTGTATCTTATTTATGATATGCCGCAAATATTAATGCTGACAAGAAAACGCTCCGATACACAACCGACATTTCCAGGATGCTTTTCAATACTGGCTGTGCTAAGACAAGACACGATCTAGTTCTAAGTGAAACTTCGAAATAGTTATTCCCTTGTCCGGAAGAAAGCGAAGTGAAAAAAAAATTGATTTATGCCTTGCAGAGCAAACAAAATTTAATCAGCAATCGATCGTTTGCAGAGAATTCTTCGGTATCTTGTAGCAATGAGTGTCGAATTAATTTTCCTCTCACAATCTTGAATTGACTGTCAGGATGTAGCCTGATCGTTCTTCGCATCGGCATAGTTCTTCTTCTTCTTATTGGCATTACATCTCCCACTGGGATATTGTCGCCTCGCAACGTAGTGTTTATTCAGCACTTCCACAGTCAATGGCAGGGCAGCATGGAGTTTGTCCAAGGGATTAACGACCCCTCCCCACGGCCTTTGCGAGTTAGGGGGCCTGCCTAGGACGTGGTGGGGCTTGACAGCGGGCTCTGTTAAACCTCTACAAAAAGCTGCATGTGTATGCAAGCAAGCCCTATCAAAGCGACCGTGTGCCGCTCAAAACGCACAGGAGCCCAAGGAGTGCCCATTGGCATATCAGGACCAATGCCAGCGACATCCTGATTATGGCATTCTGGCTGCGTGTTAACGGACCTTGTCTTGGATATAGTAATATTATGAATTCGAGGGCTGGCAGTCTGACATTCTACTCTCTACTCGGGTGAAACTGACTCGAAACGGCGAGTGGGCTAATGGCTAGGCTGTCTTCCGTCTCCTAAAACCGTGGCGGGCCTTGAAGCACGCTGTCCAATCCTGTCACCAAGCTTTGCCTGCTGGGTGGGAGTAGGCTCAGATGCCCTTTCCTGACTTGCGCTGATCTGGCTCTGAACCCGAAAGTGTCAACCCTTGCATGGCGTAAGGCATGTAAAGATAACCATGGGATCATTAAAGGCGAGTACTCCAGTAGGATTCGTGAAGCAAAACCAAATAACTCTTTTGATGACGCGTTAAGCATGGAGGTGGTAGACCCCTTTGCCAAGGGGGGTTTGGCGAGGTCTGCTCCCAGGGAGGCGGAGAGCGGAGTAACGGAGGCTGCAACTAGCAGCACCGGAGTATCCCCAGCTGTGACAGAATATAGCCCTATCAGCACGCTCGGCGCGCCACTACCCGGGATGCGAGTGGTCGCCGAGCAACTCGATGGTATCATCGAGTTCGCGAACGCTAGGCAGAACATCAGTAAGGAACTGAAACATAACCTTCAGATCCTCCGCCGGGCTGTTCGGGTCGCAAGTCAAGAACAAGATGCATTCATCAGGCGGGTGGGGGGAAGAGAGAAGGTCGACAAAGGTGTTCAAACCGATGCCTTCTCCTTCCTTGGAAGAGCAACCATGGCCCAAGAGGTGATTGATTTCGCCTTGACGGCCAATGAAGAAATAACTGCGCCTAACCCGAAACGGCTCAGGCAGCAATCCGGCAAAGGCGCTCAGAGCAAAGCCGAACGACGTGCAACCATAAAGGCCAAACGTCGTCTGGTCGGAACGGATCAGAGTGCAGAGAAGCCCGAAGGACGTCGACCCTAGAAGGTGACTTCTTGGCCCAAAAAGGCGAAAGACAGCGCCCAGGCGCAAGTCGCCGGGCTGCAAGAGGGTACCAGCCAGCCTGTGCCATCGGGGACCGAAAATCCCTGGCAGCTGGTCAGCAGGCCAAAGCGGAAGTCGAACCATCTCGACCCGCAAAGAAAGTTAAGGACAGAGGCGAGGCCTTGTTGGTGAAAACTGATAAGGCAAAGTACGCTGAAGTCCTTAAATCGATGCGGGCGGCCGAAAAGCTTTCGGCGCTGGGTCAGGACGAGCGAAGCGTCAGACGCACCAAGACCAGTGAAATGATCTTGGTTCTGAAACGCGGAGCGCAGGCTAGTGGGACTGACTACAGGAAGCTGGCCCAAGACTAGGATAGGATGTGACAATTGAATTGCGACTGCCTTGTTGTTTCCTCAGTCGGTTGCTTCGACGAGGTGGAGGCCAGTGCTTCCGAATATTTTTTATGCAAAATCCGCCAAACAATATATGTAACAAATTCATGTTTTCTCGTTCATTTCTTCCATTATTCGTAATAAAAGATGCCATGTACTATCAGAAAAAAGTTTTCACATTGAATTAGATGAGTTTTATAGTGAAATGGGTAAACAGTTGATAAATAATGCCTCAAATCAAGTGTTTCAAATAAGCATAACACTTGAGAATCATGCATACATCATTTGTAGTCTAGTATAAATTAATTTTACCCAAACAATCAAAAATCAATTTTTTGAATGTTTTCATAAATTTTAATTTATTTACCCAGCAACACGGCCAGGGTAACAACAAGCTGCCCTTTTGAAAATGTGATACCGCCGATCGAAGTAATCGATTGTCATTTTCACCCAATCAGCAACCGGTACGATTTTGACAGAAAATCGGTACGATTTTACTGACTAATTGGCACATCCTATCCTAGGCCCAAGAGGTTTTGGGGGACGACGCCGAGGTGAGGTCGTTGGGGGCGGAAGTGACCCTCCAGTGCAAGCAACTGGACGAGGTCACGAACGCGGACGACGTCGTCTCTGCCGTCAGAGACCAGTGCGACATAAGAGACCTAAAAGGCGGTCCCTTAGGCACGCAGGTAGCCTACCTTAGGTTACCGGTTGCGGAAGCCAAAAAGGTAATGGAGCGAAAGAAGTTGAAAATCGGCTGGTCAGTATGCCCAGTGAGCAAACGCCAGCCGCCTTCAGTGGACAGGTGCTATCGGCGCTTAGAGTTGGGACACAAGTCCTATAACTGTAAGGGCCCAGACCGTAGCAACCTGTGTCGTCGTTGTGGTGAGGAAGGGCACAAGGCGCATGAATGTGATAAAGCACCAAAGTGCCTTACCTGCCTACCGCACGATATTACACGATGCAGCCTGCGTGATTGCGAGCATGATGCCAGTCGGGCTGGTCATCCGGGAAGACGAGGAGTGTTTCGATCGACGTGAGACCAGAGGAGCCCGCGAACGCATCAGGGTGACTTCAGTTGCCAGATGGCAGCGCGAGTGAGATAACTGATACCGGCTGATACCTAACATATCGAGTTGGGTGGAGAGACCCCATGGGGAAGTTCACTTCCATCTGACACAATTCCTGTCAGGCCATGGCTGCTTCCGGCAGTACCTCCACGGGTTTGGGCACGCGGAGAGCCCCGTCTGAAACTGCAGAGCACATACTGTTCGTATGTCCTCGTTTCGACGTCGAAAGAAGAGCTATGCTAGACGTTTGCGGTCGGGACACAACCCCGGATACCCTTATCCAGAGGATGTGCCAAGCAGTGGAGAAGTGGAACGCAGTTTCGACTGCAACCACTCAGATTGCCTGCAGCTTGCAGGGAATCTGGCGCGCCGAGCAGCAGTCGACAAGCATGACTAACTTGTGATTTGTTAGTTAGAGCGAAAACAGGCTGAGCGCGGGGAAGTTAATGAGTGGTTTGCACATGTCAAGGTAAGAGTGTCGCAGCGGTTGGCAACCGAGGCATGGCAGAAGAGGGAGCGCATAGGTGTTAGTATGGACTGCATATGCCGAGGTAGGAGGATCGTAGCGTAGAACTGTTGGTACCTATCGCTATCGACACCTCGAGGCATGGCTGAGGAGAGTAGAGTGAGCATCCAAGTCAGCCTCGCGTGGCATGTTAGAGGTGAGCACCCAAGTCAGACTCAAATGGTGTGTCAAAGCGTGTGTCAGGAGGAGTAGCAGGGCGTGCTAGAGTGAGCACCTAAATAAGTCTCAGATTTGTGTGCTAGAGCGTGAATCAGGTGGTAGGGTGAGCATCCAAGTTAGTCTCACATGGTGCATAAAGGGTGAGCACCCAAGTTAGACTAACATGGTATGTCAGTGGTGAGCATCCAAGTAAGATTTATATGGTGCGTCAGAAAGAATGTCAGGGTGTGTCAGAGGGTATGTTAGAGAGAGCACCCAAGTAAGCCTGTGTGAGCGTGAATGACCGAGTACATTAAGCACTGTCTATCCCCCAGAAGTAATGCTGGGAGGCAGTTCCTGGGGGAACCTGGGTATTACTAGAGAGGTAACTCAAGTAACCTTCCGTTGCTTGGGTGGGTTTAGTGGGTCCGGCGTTCCGTCAGCCCCACTTCCTGACTGATAATTTCAGGTGTCTGCAGATTTTCCTTCATCCCTCCATAAAAAAAGAAAAAAAAAACAGGGAGCCAATGCAATGGATGGAAGCAAGGGATTTGCTCTCCATCCTCAATGTGCACAATCCGAAGGCTCTAGTATTTTAAATGGTCGATAACGGCGCTGGCGACGTCCTCACGGTATATCGGGGAGGAGATGGGAAGGAATTGATGATGCAATCACTACCCCACTGCAAGCCGAGCAGCCATGCCGTCTTGCTAAGCCACGATTGATCGACAGCTAAGAAGCTTTGTCCAAATGCAAATTTTTGTTCGACTGTTTAACCCATATGTGTCGATGTGTGCGTGTATGTGTGTACAAAAATAGTGTGCCATATGGCTGATCACCTTTATACTCTCCAAAAATGCTCCTGTAGGTACGGACACTGCTTGCGCCCACATAGGTCTCAATTGCTCACTGATAGATACTATCAACTCCCCCAAAGCCAACATTTTCCGCTCCCGCAGGTGCTGATTCACTATACCAGCGCCCATATTGGTCTTATTTCCGCATTGTAAGTAGCTGATTGTTACTCTGAAATTTCATTTCAATATCAATAATACATATTTTGTTTTGGTATACTTGGGTCATTGCACTCGCCACTAGTTCATGCGAAATTTTATTGGAATCTGGGGGTTAGGTTCTATGGCAGAGGTTCGTCTTGTTTAACGGATTGCCAATGGATAGTAATGAATGGGAGGTATTAATTAGAATGGGATGTCGATACTATCTTTCCGCTCATTTCGAATTCTAAACAGTTATCTGCTAGAACTAATTAAGTTGTATGTTTGGGGATAGACGATGAAAACGGTATGAAAGCCCATTTCACGTTCTAGCGATTGTTAGAACATGAGAAATATATGGAAAGATATAAAGTAAGAGAAATGGAACGAGCCTGATGGGATTGAACCCACGACCTCCTAAATTAATCTAATTGAGCAAAATGTATTTATGGAAGTGCTATTCCATTCCTGTATTTCCATTATACCACCCAAATTAGTGTAATAGTGAGATTTATGCAACTCATTTAAGCGCTAAAATGATCATTAAATACTCATTGATTAGATATAGGAATTAGTCCGTTTGATCACTCAAACAAGATCTGTAAAACCAAGTGCATATTATGATCCGGAATTGCAACAATGTTATCATACGTACCCTTGTATTTGGCTGATATGGAAGCGGTTTGTTGATCGTATTTATATCACATGTCTCGCAGTGAGTTTTCAGCAACGCATTATACAGATAATCAATTCCCAAAGGAGCTGTGTGATACCCTTGTGGGTTGAACCAAACTGTGTGGTTGTAGTCTCCCAAAGTGGCAGCCGTCATGTATTTTCGGTTCACTAGACCGATATTCGCACCGGATAAGTCCAGGATGTACTCTGTCATGTTTCTACTGATTATCTGCAATCGGTGGGAGGTAGGATAACCTCGGAAAAGTTTCTGATATCCTTCAACGATAGTGTCATTCATTGTATTGGTTTCCAACAAAGTAATGGTGGATGAATAATTGTGCACGGAAATTGGCAGCGGTGGAAGATTCTTCAGTCCAGGAAACGCACGTACTATCACAACTGTTGCAACCATAAAATAAACAGGAATGATCGCCTGTATTAACAGTTGGGCCCAACTTCTTTTCGTGGATATCATCTTCTTGAGGAACATTGAACGAATTTGGTTCAAAGTAAGTTCAATTCCACTCAAAAGAGACTGATTTTCAGCGTACACTGTGAAAGAAAAGAAGAGCATTTTTTAGTGGTCAAAGAGTTAAATAAACCTGATTCTCACGTTCAACTGTTGAAGCCATATTCAGATCGGAAACGGTTGCGTGTAGTTCATTTGTAGTTTGACTTTTATCCAAGATATTTGAGTCACTGCCCACTCTGTGAAACGAGAGAATATCATATTTTACTATTGTAAGTTAAACTATTAGAATGAACACTACATTGAGATAACTTGTAATCATGGGTCACACATTTGAAAGATATTCTTATCATTGTTTTTTTTTTCAGATTTTAGACACTTTACGTGATCTGTATATTTGGACAGTTTGGTTAAAAACTGAAGTTATGCAACAACATTCGTGTATTAAGGCTGTGCAACAATTGGCGTTTAACGTAATATTGCTTGCGGATTTTTAAAACTGGTTTAATGATTTGTTACCAGATAATAAACCAAATACGGATGGTTATATTCAATTCAGGTAAATAGAATGCATGGGCATGGAATTTCACTTACTTCAAAAATACTTCTTCTAGAGTGGTTAGCGATATGCCATAGTTTTTAATTCCCAATCTGTGAGCATTGTCCTCAAGGTCTTGTAGCATATGCTGAAATATCGGGGTATAACTTTCATTAAGAACAAATGACAGTTCCGTTCCGATATCAGTGTCGTACTCAATATCTGGGATGTATGCCTTCAACAGATTCTCCAGTGTTCCAACATCACAATCCGTATTTTTGACGCAAATTAATCTGTATCCTACTCCGAAGCGTTTCTTCAGAAAAAATGAGGATCCTACAGCTTTCAATACGCCATCCGCCATTATTGCTATTCGATCGCCAAGAATGTCGGCCTCATCCATGAAGTGCGTGGATAGTAAAATGGTACGTCCTTTTTTCTCCTTAATTAGTAAATTCCATAAAGCTCGTCGAGCAGAAGGATCCATGCCTGAGGTAGGTTCATCACATAGAACAACTTTAGACCCACCGCACAGAGCAATTCCGATGGACAATTTACGCTTCATTCCACCAGAGAGTGTGTGTGATTGAGAAACGATCTTATCCTCTAATTCGAGTATTTTCACATAATGATCGATCTCCGCCTTAATGTTTTGTTTTGAAACCCCTTTAAGTCGGGCAAAAAATTCAATATGTTCCGATACGGTTAATTCATCGAATAGAACATTGTGTTGTGGACACAATCCAAGTGATTCTCTAACGGATTCCATATCCGTGGTTATATCGAACCCATTGATAGTGGCGGTTCCTGAAGTAGGTGCGAACATTCCCGTCAACATAGACATTGTTGTTGTTTTTCCTGCGCCATTATGTCCTAACAGGACAGTTATTTGATCTTCGTACATATTCAAACTCAATCCACTGACGGCTATTTTATTCTTGCCATACTCTTTTCGCATGTTCTGTATCTGTATTCCAGCTCGTTTATCCGTTGGTTCTTTTTCCATGTCGTTGTTATCGGCCACATAAGTCGATTTATTATAAGATGAAACTTTCGTTCTTCGCATCCAAAACTTCTTGGAGAAAAGGAAGTACCATGGTTGTCCAACACCAAAATCGCCAGGGAACACCTTCTCGATGTACAATGCTACTAGCAAATACAAACATGCATCGATCATTAACATTACCATAGTGTAGCCAACAGTTAAATTATCGTCAACGGTCACTGGTTCGAACAAGTTGGACCACTGTAGACCACTGGAGGTGCCTTCGTGCCTCATTATCAACATAAATCCGAATGACATCGCTGAATTCGAGAACAGGCATAGTGATAGCTTTACGGCAAGCGTGAGGGAAGCATAATTTGCAAACACTATTGTATAAGGTACCATCATAATGAACCAAAATAGTCCAGAGACACCTGCTGCGACGTTTGCTGTAACAAAATATAGATAAATTAATATTGATTTGAGCTTCAATAGGAAATTATCTGATGTAACTCTCAGAGATCATATCAGCCTTTCTCGTACAACAGTGAGTATTCTAAAACGATTTTAATGAAAAATTGAATTATTTTTGGAATGTCCTCTCATATGTATAAATTGCGTTAAATACTGTTCCATAAAATTTCACTATTCGCTCGTTACTTTACAGATACGAAAAGATACGAATACACAGAAAAAAGTAATGAAAATAAACGACATGCAAAACAGTGACAAATGTGAAAGAAAACTATATTTGATGTAACAACCGTTATGTAAATTCAAACTTATATTTATATAAATTTCAATTAAATTTGCATTATTTTTACACGATCGCGTAATTTGAAATGTATTTGAATTTAAAGTTGCAGCGCTTGCGTTTACTTTTGCGTTTATCTCTTTGCTTCAAATTTGTGCAACAAAATAATCGTAGGTCATTAAAATTTTGAGTTTAAAAAGCTCATGAGGAAATGAAGTACTACTGAATACTAATGCGCATTTTGGTACGTTTTGGTAGCTAGATTTGCGTTATTCTGAAAGCTTATTTTATATAGAAGAAGCCAGTGGATAAAGATCAGTTGGGTCTGATGAGGCTCATTGATTTTGTTCCAATTTTTAAAGTATTGTTTACGATAAAAAAACATATTGTGTTTAAACATTGTATCCAGTTTGTACTAAAATCATTTAAAAAATGTAAAATTGCTATAGCTCCCTCTCACAAAGAACATTCTCCTTCTTTCAAGATATTTTATTTATTTATTTAGTTTACATCTAAACAGATAACACTGAATCAACCATTTGACGCCACAATACACGGTTCGAGGCCGCATATCTCCATCCTCGAATGCGCCCCACGCTCGCCAAGTAGTTTTGCACCTTGCCGTCTCGTACCTGCCGGATCGTAAGCGAACGGTTGCTGTCCGGGGTTGCTGTCCGGCATTCTTGCAACATGCCTTGCCCATCGTACCCTTCCGGGTTTAGCTACCTTCTGGATGCTGGGTTCGCCGTAGAATTGGGTGACCTCGTGGTTCATATTTCGCCGCCACACACCGTCTTCTTGCACACCGCCAAAGATGGTCCTAAGCACCCGTCTCTCGAATACTCCGAGTGCTTGCAAGTCCTCCTCGAGCATTGTCCATGTTTCATGTTCGTAGAGGACAACCGGTCTTATTAGCGTCTTGTACATGACACATTTGGTGCAGTGGCGAATCTTTTTTGACCGCAGTTTCTTCTGAAGCCCGTAGTAGGCCCGACTTCCAGAGATGATACGCCTTCGTATTTCACGACTAACATTGTTATCAGCCGTAAGCAAGGATCCAAGGTAGAAGAATTCCTCGACCACCTCGAAGGTATCCCCGTCTATCGTAACACTGCTTCCCAGGCGGGTCCTGTCGCGCTCGGTTCTACCCACCAGCATGTACTCCGTCTTTGACGCATTCACTCATAGTCCAACTTTTGTTGCTTTTTGGGATGCGTTGAGCTTCTGATAGAACTTGCGTGTTTCTTGAGAACGGCACAGTTGTTCCATCTCCTCGCACTCCGCTTCTTCCAGGCGGCGTTTCTTCTCCTTAAAAAGGCGGGTCTGATGTCTCCGCTTCCGTCTATAACGTTCCACGTTCCGCCGGGTACCTTGCTGCAGCGCGACCGCCCACGCTGCGTCCTTCTCCTCCAGAATCTGTCTGCACTCTTCGTCGAACCAATCGTTCCGTCGACTTCGTCCCATATACCCAACGCTGTTCTCCGCTGCGTAGTTAATGGCTGCTTTGACTGTATTCTAGCTGTCCTCAAGAGGGGTCCCATCGAGCTCACCCTCTTCCGGCAACGCTGCCTCGAGATGCTGCGCGTATGCAGTGGCGACATCATGTTGCTTAAGTCGCTCTAGGTCGTACCGCGGCGGTCGTCGGTACCGAACATTGCTGATGACGGATAGTTTTGGGCGCAGTTTAACCATCACCATCAGATAGTGGTAAAAGTCGATGTTAGCGCCACGATATGTCCTGACGTCGATAATGTCGGAGAAGTGCCGTCCATTAATCAGAACGTGGTCGATTTGTGATTCTGTCTGCAGTGGTGATCTCCAGATGTACCGATACGTGAGGCTGTGTTGGAAGTAGGTGCTGCGAATGGCCATATTCTTGGAGGCGGAGAAATCAATTAATCGTAGGCCGTCTCGTTCGTCAACCGGTGAGCGCTGAACTTCCCAATAGTCGGTCTAATCTCCTCCTCTTGGCCAACCTTAGCGTTCAAATCTCCTATGATGATTTTGACGTCGTGGCTTGGGCAGTGTCTGTATACTTATACTTATAAACAGAAAATCAAAACTTTGTCTTAAGAACAAATTTTTGATTTACAAATAATTTTTAGACCAGCCATGTTGTGCCAATATGGACTAGTTGCTGCAATACCAGAAAGAAGGAAGGACCACTTCAGAGGATTCAAAATAAATTTTGAAAAATGATTCTGAAGTTGCCACCGTGGTATATTACCAATGAACTTCATAGAATGTCTAATATTGAGACATTGCAACAAATTTCCAATAGAATAATTTCCATAAAAATTTAGACAAAAATCGTTGCAATCTTGCAATCTATTTCAACGATAAGCTCCTTGTACCCTTAGTATAAATTAGGTTAAGTTTAGTTTAAGTTAAAAACATTGTAATTCCTTCTTGATGGGCTACAGCTCTTCGATGAACCTACGCCGAATGGAGTATCCTTCTCCACTGGACTCGATCCTGGGCCAATCGCTTCCAGTCGCCCTGAACATTGAGCGCCCTCAGGTCCTCTTCAACTGCAAAAAGCCATCGTGTACGCGGCCTTCCACGAAGCCTGCGGCCTCTTCCGGGTTCTCTACTAAATATTATCTTCGCTTGTCGTTCTTCCGGCATACGAACAACGTGACCAGCCCACCGTAGTCTGCCGTGCTGTATAAGCTTAATAATATCCATCCCTTTATACACCTGGTACAATTCGTGATTCATGCGACGCCGCCAGATACCGTTCTCCTGTTTACCGCCGAGTATTGTCCGCAGCACCTTACGCTCAAACACTCCGAGAGCTCTCCGATCAGCCTCCTTTAACGTCCATGTCTCATGGCCGTATAAAGCCACCGGGAGAATCAGAGTAGTATACAGCGCGAGTTTTGTTTTCGTTTGCAGACTACGGGACTTAAGCTGGTTACGAAGTCCGTAATAAGCCCTATTTGCAGCTGCAATACGCCTTTTCACCTCGCGGGTAACATCATTATCGCACGTCACTAATGTTCCAAGATACACAAATTCATCTACAACTTCAAATTTTTCACCATCCAGCACTATTTCGCTACCACCACCACTAATGAACCCACGTTGATTGCCAGCGACCATGTACTTCGTTTTGCTGGTATTGATCGTGAGTCCAATCCTCGCTGTCTCCCTCTTAAAAGGCGCAAAAGCCTCTTCCACGGCACGGCGATCAATTCCGATAATATCGATATCGTCCGCAAATCCCAGGAGCATATGCGATTTTGTGATAATGGTACCGCTTCTTTGCACACCAGCTCTCCTAATCGCTCCCTCGAGCGCTATATTGAACAGTAGGTTCGAGAGTGCATCACCCTGCTTTAATCCATCTAAGGTAACAAATAACGTCGATATTTCATCCGCAACCCTTACACTTGATTTCGATCCATCCAACGTTATACGAATCAGCCGTATCAGTTTCGCCGGAAAACCATGTTCAAGCATAATTTGCCATAATTCATTCCGCTTCACTGAATCGTACGCCGCCTTGAAATCAATAAACAGATGATGTGTCTGCAAGTTGTACTCCCGGAATTTATCAAGGTTTTGTCTCAGGGTAAACATTTGATCCGTCGTTGATCGGCCCTCACGAAAACCTGCTTGGTATTCGCCGACGAAGGACTCTTCAAGCGGTCTCAATCTGTTGAACAGAATACGGGACATAATTTTGTACGCCGAATTAAGGAGGGTTATTCCTCGGTAATTGGCGCACTCCAGTCTGTGCCCTTTCTTAAAGAGAGGGCAAATGAGGCCGTCCAACCAGCTAGCAGGCATTTCCTCGTCTTCCCATATTTTCGACATAATATGGTGCAGAACTTCATAAAGCTGCTCACTGCCATGTTTGAGAAGTTCAGCCGGGAGCTGGTCCTTCCCCGCAGCCTTATTGTTTTTCAGCTCTTTGACAGCTTGTCCATCGTCGCTAATATTTATTCTGTTCACCGATGCACCGTCACTTCCTCCATTCAACAAAGTCTCGAAGTGTTGCTTCCACCTGGCAGCCACTTCAGTTTTATCTGTCAGCAAATTCCCTTGTTGGTCGTTGCACATGACGGGAGATGGCGCTGTCTTTCTCCGCACGCCATTGACAGACTCATAAAACCTCCGCATATCGTTCTGCGCCTCACTAATCACTTGTTCTTCGTACTCTTTTTTCTTCCTGCGGTGGGTTCGTTTTTCGGCTGCTCTTGCTTCCTTGTACCGATCTCTATTCGATCGGGTACCTGACACCAACATCCGGCTTCTGGCAACGTTCTTCTCGTCTGTCACTCTCTGGTACTCCACATCGAACCAACCCGTCCTGGGTCGCCTCTGTGCAGTGCCTACCACTTCTCGTGCTGTTGTGCTTACCACTCCATGGATCGACTCCCATAGATCGTTGATGTTGTCGCTAACGTTGATTGCACTTATCCGTTCGTCGAGCTTCTGGCGGTACTCAGCCGATACTCCTTCCGCCGACAATCGTTGGATATTGTAACGCATCGTTCGCTGTGATCTTTCGTTCGATACAGTTGACAACCGTGATTGAATTTTACTGACAACGAGGTAGTGATCAGAATCAATGTTCGGACCTCTGAATGTCCGCACATCGATAACATCCGAGAAATGGCGCCCATCCACCAGAACATGGTCTATCTGGTTGCAAGTTTCACCATTTGGGTGTCTCCAGGTGTGCTTTCGGATGTTCTTTCGTGCAAAGTAGGTGCTACTGATGGCCATCCCTCTGGCAGCAGCAAAATTTACTAGCCGTAGGCCATTGTCATTGGTAGCGGAGTGAAGGCTCTCCCTACCGATTATGGGACGGAAAAAGTCCTCTCTACCGACCTGAGCGTTAGCGTCTCCGATAACAATTTTCACGTCATGCTTTGGACACTCTCCATAGGCTTTATCAAGACATTCATAAAACGTGTCCTTCACGTCGTCGGATTTATCGTTTGTCGGTGCGTAAACGTTGATTAGGCTGTAATTGAAGAATTTGCCCCGTATCCTCAACACACAGATTCGTTCGCTAATGGGTTTCCACCGCATCACTCGCTTCATCTGCTTGCCCATCACTACGAAACCAACTCCATGCTCTGCGTTTTCACCGCCGCTGTGATAGATGTTATACTTGAATGCAGTATTGGTCGTGGGGTCCACGGCTCGGAATTCACGTTCTCCGGATCTAGGCCATCGGACTTTTTGAATAGCAGCCACGTTCACTCCAACCTTCTGCAGTTCACGAGCCAGAAGGCTCACTCGTCCAGGTTCATTTAGGGTCCTGACATTCCAGGTACCGAGTTTCCAATCATAGTCCTTATTTCGTTGCCGGGTCGGTTGCCAAAAATAACGTTCTCTTTTTCTTCTATCTCCATTTTTCGTGGTATTTGAGAGGCTTCAGTAAGCTACCTTACCGGGGTCGCGTTACCTACATCGCGATGATGGGGCTGCCACCTTAGGTATAGCTGACGCGATACAGCATTTCAGGCGTTAATCAGCCGCTGGGTACCAGGCAGACGCTGTTTGAGCCGCACCTCCTGGTGAACAGACGCTCGAGGCGTACCTTCTCACTCTAGCTGATGTCAGAAGGACAACAGTGCCCAGGCTGCACTACCAGCTAAGTACACAACCCTTAGCTGGCGGTCTTTTGTCATCGGACGACCCGTGGAAGCGTGAGATAGGGACTTGTGGGGACCAGAGCTCTGTTGGGCGCTCCTTCCTTGATGTCAACCCACCATTTTGCAGCCCATTGTAATTCCTACAAGGTTCAATTGAACCAGAGGAAAAAATGTAAATCAGTTGTTTGAGGAAGTCCTAAAAATTTGGCTCCGCTAGACCACCCCTTCAATCGTTCAACATCAATTTCCCACTCCCGATATTCTCTTGTGCAGTCTGGATAAACGACCGTCAAGTTGACCAAAATCGTTCGAATTGAAAGTACAATTGCCGTTCAAAAATTCAAGGTCAACTCCATTTCCTTTGTCCTTAGAAATGGTCTTGTTATGTATTACCCCTACGTCAGGGGAGTCGGAGTTTGTGGGTTCAAGTCCTACCAAGACACATGGATTCTGTTAATTAACATAATTGTTTGTAAAGACAAGTCGTCGAATAATATGCCAACAAATTTTGTAGAATGAAATAAATAGAAGCACGTGGGTAGTACCCACTGGGTACACATATAAGCATATTTCGCAATAACAGATGAGATTATGAAAACATTTACATAAGAATGAAAAATGATACTCAAGATTGTACCTATATTGCAGGTCCGTATGGTATACTGACCGTTAGTAATATATTACAGAACCTTCCAGTAAACCCCATTGAAGGCTGCTGGGTCGAAATACATGGATTAACTAATACAATGTTTGATCAATTACTGCTCTAAATTCATATCTCTGAGGCTGCTCTAAATTGGCTATTATTGACTTGAGTTTTTACCTTTCGAAAATATTGTGCTCATCATGAAGCAGTAGCAAATAGACGTGACGCTGAACACAAACAGGTATATCCAGACCACGCTCCACTCGGAATGCTCGAATACGGCCAGATCGCTGTTTGTAGCAACTCTAGCGCAAAGTAAGGCCGCAATCAAAGAAATTGATACCGTCTGCAACAGGATGGACTTAACAAACCATGCACTCCAATGTATCCACGTGGACAAACCCATAATCTTCATGGTTTCCTTCAGTTGCCGTTCCTTCTCGACTGTGATATACTTCACGGTGTTGATTGCGGTGTAGAAAAATGCAATCACAATTATCAACGGTAGTAAATTTTCCAAACCTGCTAGCAAAAGGTCCCGGTAATACGGTGGGTAGGGGAATCTCTAAAATGTAGTTTCTAAATTTTTATCAGCTAAAATGAATATTTCTATTTTACCTGCAAGAAAACTGTTGCAAATTCCATGGCCGGATTGTGCTCTAGTATGATGGCTCGATCGACCGCACTCTGTACGGCAACAAACGATTCGTTGAAATAATTCGCTGGATATCCTCCGTCATCCCTGTCGTGGTCTTTGGCCCCTGCTATCTGGAACTGCGGAAACATAAGCTCTGTGTACCAATTGGCCCATAACGCCGAAAAGTCGTCGCGGTATGTTCGCATTTCTGCTGGGAACCGCAGAGAATAGGACACCTTGTTGGGAAGCACACTGAGCGTCTGGTAATTTTCTGGAAACTCAATTCCCACCAATGTGTTATTGTGACGAAGAAAATTTTCCATTTCAAGAGCTGACTGGAAAGGTAGAATCTCCATAGGTTCCCTGATTTGTTGTGCTGCATTGGAAACCAATCTGGTCACAATTGGGTTTTCTGGACAATATGCCAGTGCGTAGTGAATGGGTGGATCAATAGTAGGATTTGATTCAGGCCTGAAAGAAATATGGAAAGAACATAGAGGAACAATAAAATATTCAAAGATTCTAGCTGAAGTCAAAGCAACTCCAATGGTGACATTTTATTTGACGACTATTCTGCGGGATATGATACGATTAAATATCCCAATGGTAGAATCTGTATTTCATTCACTCGAAATCCTCCGACAGTTGATTTAGTTTTAACTGATTCAAGTCCTACATGTGAAATTATGATTCAACTCCGTTATTATTGACGACGATCTTCAGCTGCTGATCCGTCTTAAAAATATGAAGCGAAGACAATATCAAAGAACTCGTGATCATGCTATAATAATGTTATATTGAGAGATTTGCAAAATGAAATCAAAATAAAAACGTTTCGCAATTTTCAGGAAGTTACCAGTTATAGGTTACCAGGAATAGGCTACCAGCTTTGAGAATAAGATCTCAAAGTAAGATCCCAGTTCGAAACCCTTTCGCAAATTGACTAAAATTGAAAAAAAAACCCTCAAAAGTCACTTACAGCGCTTAGAGAGGGAAATGAAGTTTTATTAACAAATGGCGAAAAAGCTCAAAAACTTACTCAGAAGTTTGAGAGTGCTCATAAATTTTAATCTAGATCTCGAGTTCTATTGAGGATCAGGTTACGCGGAGGCTCAAAATATTTTCAACCAATAAAATGTTGTTGGTACTTTGTTGAGAACTAATTTGGATGATATAAGATCTATTATTTAAAAAAGTCAAATATGAAAGCGGTGACAAAGGTGTTTTCTGCATGGGTATTAAAAAATTGCTGAGAGTTCTTAATACTTTTTGGCTGATTTATTTAATAAATGTTCCTCATTGGCATACTTCCCATATAAATGGAAAGGTTGTTTCAATTTTGAAACAGGACAAAAACCAAGCTGAGGCTTCTTGTTTTCGCTCTATCAGTTTGCTTTCGTCATTAAGCTGACGTTCCCCAAGGCCGTATATTGGAACCCATATTGTATAACATCTGTTCTTTAGGTAAGTCCTGATTTACCATCAGGGTGACAAAATCGTTGATTGCAGATTACAGAAGTCTTTCTGCAAAAGAACGTAGCCTTCGTGTTATTCCCGAGTAGAAGATCGTATCAAAATTATATCAACATATGTTATTATGTTTCACAAAATTAGTTAGAAACTTGCTGCAGGATGTTGTCAAAATATCAAAAATTTTATAAAAAATTACACTACTTGAAACATATTTTGTAAAAAATTTATAGCATTACCAGATACAAAATATATTGCTTAGGGGTCGTAAACTAATTACGTAAGCCCTTTAGGAGAAGAGGGGCTCTGCCATTTTCTTACGCTCCATATAAATAAAAAATATTGCATGGGAAAAATCTTACATGGGGGGAGGGGGGTTGAAAAGAATCTATACCATTTCGTCGAAATACGTTTCGTCGAATGACATTTAGTCGAATGACATTTGGTCGAAAGGACATTACGTCGAATGGACATTTAGTCGAAAATTAATTTTAATGCACTAGAGGCGAAGGACATTTGGTCGAATGACGTTTGGTCGAAAGTACACTAGGTCGAACGGACATTTGGTCGAATAGACATTAAGTCGAAATCAGATTTTAGAAAGAAGAATCTTCGTACATTTGGTCATATAAATTTTGGTCGTAGGACATTTGGTAGAAAGCGGATTTCGAATTTATAATCTTGGTACATTTAGTCTTTAGTACGTTCCGTCGAATTGATATTTGAAGGAAAAGAACTTTAGCCAATAATGATTAAAAAATTAATTATTTATTCCGGTGTTTCTTAAAGTCGTATAACTATTGCTCCAATATTGTCCAAAGAATTATGGGTTCATAAAAACAAAAATCATACGAAACGGTGAATATTCCGAGATTATTCCAGACTGGATATTGACTTCGGCGAACCCCTCTAACCGACTACATTGAATCTATACCACCTGGCCAATCAAATGTAGTCGAATGATGCTTCGTATAGTCGAATAGACATTACTGCCATTATACGCATAACTGTCCCATGTACATTGGAGATCCCAGCAAACATGGGACAAATATGCCTATGACGGCCAATAATTAACGTATTATGGTTGGAAGACAATTTTATACTGAACTAATTATTGTATAAATATTGAGCGGAAGAAAGAGTATCAATGAAAAGAATAAGTAAATCATTTTCAATCGACCAAATGTCAATCAATGAAATGTTCCAAAGCCGACTGTGATGAAGTATTGGCAAAATAACATTGATATCATTAGTTTTTGACCATGGGCCGAAAAATAGGGTCACCATGGTCTCTAGAAGTTTCTATTAGCTCAGGTGAAAAATCCTCATTAGCTTCCGTACTCGTTTCTTCCGCTACTGATTGAATTTCCTCACGTCCACTGAATTCCTCTAATCAGTTTATTCATGTATCTTGTGGATTATTTTTAAAAATTTAATCAAAAATCTTTCGACTAAATGTCCTTTCGACTAAATGTCCATTCCACTAAATTTCCATTCGACTAAATGTCCATTCGACTAAATGTCCCTTCGACCAAATGTCCTTTCGACTAAATGTCGTTCGACTAAACGTCATTCGACGAACTGTCCCAAAGCCGGTTGAAAAACCCAGATAAATTGCTTACGTAATTAGTGTACGACCCCTTACCGAGTAGTTGGAAATGTTTACAGGTCATAGCTCTCCAGATGACCAACAATCAGATTTTTTTTTTGTTTTTTGTCTGAACAAAATTTTCAAGAACATGAAACTAAGCCTATTACATTAAAAAATTAGACATTTTTTGAAAATTATATCAGCGTTGTGATATCTATGGATGGGACACTTTGAGGCAATTTGGTGTTAAGGATTTTTAAAATCATATTATGATAAAATCTTGTTAGGGTTCTTTCACAAATTACGTAACGCTAAATTTGATGATTTTAGACCCCAACCCTCCCCCTCGTGGCGCTTTTTGTATGGGACGTTTTTTTGTGTGGATCGTAACGCTCGACCTTCGTAACGACCCCCTTACTCCTTACGTAATTTGTGAAAGAGCCCTTACAACATTTGAAAGATAATGGCTTCTAAGAACAAAATAAGTTATAAATATGTTATAATTGTGTTCACTTTTTGTAATGCTCCTCTACTCGGGTTGGTAGTAGATTGCAGAAAAGCTTAGTTACATTTTCCACTTATTCGCGGAGAATGTCCTCAAAATGCTTCCAAAACTCTGCTTATAGTTCTCCCACATAAGCCGAAAGCTTCTTATTGGAAACCATCTAGTAGACATATTGTCACTATGAATGGGTTTTCAATGAATTCGTTAAAACATTTTTTTTTGAAACTTGGAGTCCCATTCATAGTGACAAAATGTCTACTAGATGTTAGTTAAACATATGAACTTATGCTAGAGCTAGATAAAAAATCAACTTTCACAAATCGAGTGCAAGTTTGTTCGTGTTTTGTGTTGGAAGCAGAACAATCGGAGATCACATCCAGACATGTTTTCTTCAGTAAGTAGAACGATCGGCCGGTCATCGAAATTTTGTTCTGCTTTGTGCGGCTTTTAATTAAAATTTTTAGTTTTGTTGTTATCGATCAAACTATACGCTATACACGGCATACAGTTTATCAAAAGACTAAAATAAAAAATCCCCCTTAAAAAATATAAATTTTCCATGAAAAATTTGGAAATCAGGGTATGAGCAAATTTATATACATAAAAATGAATTTCTGTCTGTCTGAACCTTATAGACTCGGAAACTATTGAACTGATCGGCGTGAAAATTTGTATGCAGCGGTTTTAGGGACCGGGGAAGGTTCTTAAGATGGTTCGGTCCCCGCTTTAATCAAGCAAATGGAACCAAATCTGGCATGTGGAGGTTTTGGAAGCGAAAATATTTTTCTGTGGTAGTTCAAAACCCTCCCTCTTCTGGAAAGCGGGGCTCCCATACAAATGATATAGAAATTTCTGCATAACAATTGTTTCGTCCAGGGTGGGACGACCCTACGTTGTGTTTCACTTTCCAGGATCCAGACGACGAGTAACAACAACTGCTTGATGACTACAACTAATGGATTTATTGCCTCCGAGAGGCAGCGTGCCAGCTCGGAGGTTGCGATAACGATACTGTACGATACATGAAGTGTAGAATCGCCTTTTATAGGCGACTCTTAGTACGGTAAAACAATTATTATTATGTATTACAATTATTGAGGACGTGTGCACAAACATTCAAATTTAAATTCTAATTGGACTTGAAGCGCGCCCACTGCCACGCACATAACGCGAGCAGTTGGCGCGAGAACAGAACCAAAAACACATGAATAGCAGCTCACACGCTGCACTGTCGTGCTTCAACAGCAGCTACGTCGGTGAGCGCAGTTCGTGATCGAACATACTGCCCCCAAAACGAATGTTTTTCAATTCCTCTTTGCGGTCGGCTAGGGCTGCTGTTGTCGATCGTTTCGTTTTATTCCTAATTAGCTCCTGATAGTGCGATCAGTTTTGTGCACACGAAATGGGTTGAATAGGTTTGGTTGATGCTTGATGCAGGGCGGGTGCCGGAATGCTGATGGATGTGATGACCGATGATTGACTTACGGAGCAGTTGAATGAGTTGATTCGATACGGCGGCTACGGCCAACGGAATTGGACGACGTGGTCCACGAAAATGGCGCTACGGCCGGAAAGGTTGACGCTGACGGTCCAAAGGGCTCTACGGCCGGAAGGTGACGCGGGTGGTCCAAAGGGCGCTACGGCCGGAGATGACGCGGATGGTCCAAAATGGCGCTACGGCCGGAAGGTGACGCGGATGGTCCAAAATGGCACTACAGCCGGAAGGTTGACGCTGACGGTCCAAAGGGCTCTACGGCCGGAAGGTGACGCGGGTGGTCCAAAGGGCGCTACGGCCGGAGATGACGTGGATGGTCCAAAATGGCGCTACGGCCGGAAGGTGACGCGGATGGTCCAAAATGGCACTACGGCCGGAAGATGACGCGGATGGTCCAAAGGGCGCTACGGCCGGAAGGTGACGCGGATGGTCCAAAATGGCAATAGGTTGACGCTGCGGTCCGCAAATAGCCCTGTGGCTGGCATGGTGACAGTATCGTGATGGCTTTCTCTCCGTCGAATCAAAGTGCGCACTGGCGGGAAGGCACCAGTCCGATTCGATCGCTGCGAGTCCAAACTGCAAAGCGATGATTGAACTGATCGGTTGATGCTTTCTGTCCGACGGGTTGGATGCAGTCCACCAGCGGTTGCTTCTGTAGTCGTCCAGGAATCCTCCAAGTACCATCCTGGTCACGGCACCAATGTTTCGTCCAGGGTGGGACGACCCTACGTTGTGTTTCACTTTCTCCAGACGACGAGTAACAACAACTGCTTGATGACTACAACTAATGGATTTATTGCCTCCGAGAGGCAGCGTGCCAGCTCGGAGGTTGCGATAACGATACTGTACGATACATGAAGTGTAGAATCGCCTTTTATAGGCGACTCTTAGTACGGTAAAACAATTATTATTATGTATTACAATTATTGAGGACGTGTGCACAAACATTCAAATTTAAATTCTAATTGGACTTGAAGCGCGCCAACTGCTACGCACATAACGCGAGCAGTTGGCGCGAGAACAGAAAACAACAAAAAACACATGAATAGCAGCTCACACGCTGCACTGTCGTGCTTCAACAGCAGCTACGTCGGTGAGCGCAGTTCGTGATCGAACACGAAACGAAGCTCGTCGGGTCTGCTAGTAATAAATATAAAATGACCACAAATAATGCAAAATTTCCATAAACAATTAAGAAGTTTCCACAAATCAAAAGAAAATTAGCACTTTGCCAAAATTGCAATTATAAAAGAAGAATTTTCCAAAAAGAAATCAAAAAGTTCCACAGAAAAAAATACTAAATTTCCATAAATAAATTAATATGAGCGAAAAATATTTACAAAATTTTACACAATATTTTTTTTCCACAAAAAAATTAAAAACTTTCCACGAAAAAATCAATGAAGGGCAATAAGAAAATATGTAAATTTCCATAAAAAATATAAAAAGCAATAAAACAGAGCATTTTTTCATAGATGACCCTTTCTTTAAAAGCGTTTAAAGTTCATGGAAAATTTCATCAATTTAATTGCTTTTTTTTTTGTTGCAATTTTCTTATTTTTTTTTATTGTTATTAATTGATTATTTTGTGGACAATTTTTATTTTTTTATGGGAAAAAATATTTATTTTGTGGAAAATTTTGTAATTATTTATTGCTAATATTCATTTATTTATAATTTATTCACCATCTGTGGAAGTCGGGCCTACTATGGCCTCCAGAAGAAACTGCGTCCAGAAGAAACAGAAGGTTCACCACCGCACCAAATGTGTCATGTACAAGACGCTGATAAGACCGGTAGTCCTCTACGGACATGAAACATGGACAATCCTCGAGGAGGACTAGCAAAGCACTCGGGAGTATTCGGAAGGCGGGTGCTTGGGACCATCTTTGGCGGTGTGCAAGAAGACGGTGTGAGGCGGCGAAGAATGAACCACGAGCTCGGCCAGCTCTACGGCGAACCCAGTATCCAGAAGGTAGCTAAAGCCGGAAGGGTACGCCGGGCAGGACATGTTGCAAGAATGCCGGGCAGCAACCCTGCAAAGATGGTGTTCGCTTCTAATCCGGCAGGTAAGAGACGGCGGGGAGCGCAGTGAGCGAGGTGGACAGACTAGGTAAAAAAACCGACTCGGCGAGTGTGGAGCGCATTCGAGGATGGAGAGATGCGGCCTCGGGCCATGTATTGTGGCGCCAAATTGTTAATTCAGTGTTATTTGTTTAGATGTAAACTAAATAAATAATAATAATCATTTATCTATGGATATTCTGTATTTTTTCCCGTGGATCATTTCGATTTTTTATTGAAAATTCGTGTTTCATTATGTGTTTTCAGAACATTGTGAAACGAACCCTGCAAAACTCCCTACCCCATAGGGTAAGACGGTATAATATGTATATTAGAGTGATTCAAATTTTGACTTTTTCGCTCCCCTGTGCTTAAACGATTGTTTTTGCTATTTTAATAGTCCTTCCAAATTTTTAGCTGATTTGGATGTAATTTGATTGTGCACATGCTATATGAAAATTACTATGAGAATTGCCACTTATGTAAAGGATCGTTTCATGAAGCAGCCCAGAATCTATTTGAACATATTTAACGCATCGCCACAGACAAACAGACATAACACATTGAACATTTACTCATCAAATTCATCGTCGTTTAAATACTGACGACATCTGTTGATTTCAGTAAGTTGGGCAAATCGCGAACCAGATGGCAGTAGTGAGCAAGCGTCAAACTCGAGCAAATCCGATGTGGGCGCCACTAGTGATCGATTGGCCAACTAATGATTATTTGAATTGATCAGTAAATCAGTGAACGATGGAAATTTGACGAGTGTTATGTCTGTTTGTCTGTGGCATCGCTATCATAGAATAGATCCTAAGCTGAAAGGCAGTTGTTGTTCCGAAGCAATCTGACTTTTGTACGAAAAATTATAAAGAAAACAGAAATGCTCATTATTGATATTGATGTTATTCTTTTACGTGTTAAATTGAATTTCCCACAATTCAGTATTTCCCTAATAACTTTTGTTGCCAGCATCAAATCGTTTAGCAACAACGACGATATTTTCTCTTGTTAAATTCCCTATGTTGCTAAAGTATTTATACATTTTTAGATCTTAATGGGCAATGATGGGGAACGGTTTTTCACAAAAGTTACTGTTTTCATAGTAATTTTCATATAAGCTTCAAACTGCTTGTGCTCAGTCAAATTACATCCAAATTAGCTAAAAATTTAGGACGATTATTAAAATAGCAAATGCCATCGTTTAAGCATAGGGGAGCAAAAAAGTCAAAATTTGAATCACTCTAATAATCAATCATGCTCATGATAATAAAAAATCAACTTTCAAAAGGCATTCAAGCAAAATCTAACAAATATATTAGGTGTTTATATCAACTCATAATTGGAAAATTGGATTTTCCTACAATTTTGTAAAAAGGGCCTATGAAAATCTGTAAGAACTGGGCATATGCGAAATTTTATTTAGACTCATAGGGTAAATGATTTATTTTGGACATCTGAATATATTTTGGACTTTTGGTTATATTTTGCGTGTTTTTCGACTTGGCTTTCTTTAAATAAATAGGAACCATGTGTCTCTTTGGCCTCTTTCATAATCACATTTCTAACCACATTTATGTAACAAAATAAACAAAATATAGCCAAAAGACCAAAATATATTCAGATGTCCAAAATACCATCGTTACCCTATACAACAATTTAATATGTTTTGTATTATAATCTAGCAATTTCGCATATGCCCAGTGTGTAGTTTTCATTAGGTTCTTACTCCTTAGTTAAGATTCAGGCTAAAAGCATTGCAATTCCCAACTGCCGGTGGCATATTGAATTGTAATATTTTAAATATCACAAATATGGATGATACTGTTGATCAAACACACAGTATCTAGTCAAGATATGGTCTGGATGTAGTAAATAATTAGCAAACAAAAACATTAAAAAAGAGTAAATAATCTAGAATGGGGTATACTTACAATATATGTCCTATGGTATCAGTCGGAAGCGCATTCCACACAGTTGGCTCCCTAATCACCTCTGCATCCATTAGACCTCGGATAAGGATTAGCACTGCGCACGATAATGCGGGTATGAGTATCTCGAAGATGGTTTGCACATAATGCCGCCTTTGTATGATCCAGTTTTTCCAAAACAGAAGCAGAAACTTGTCCCAGCTGGAAGTTCCCATCGGTGCAGCCGTCCGTGCAAAATACCTGCCAGTACAAAAGAAACTATGTAATCAGTTCGTTCAAACTCGTACTCGATTAGGTGCAAATTTTATGATCGATTACGGGGGGTAATCGTAGGTATTATCAGAGTTGAGTAGCAATGAGCACATGTGCTAATTACCTGCTATTAAATGTTTAGATGTTTACTCTGTTTTGCTAATAAATTTTAGGTTTAATTGTAACAATATTGGATAAATTAATTCGAAAAAAACACACAGGATGTAATTTTTTTTTGTGATTTTTAGTAAGGGTTTCGAATGCCGATACAATTTATTTTTTTGGAATAAACACTTTATAGAAGTTTCACCGAGTTCTTATCATCCAACCGTCCAATCACTTAATATTTATAAACATGTTGTGATATTTTTAAAACAAACGAAAAGATTTGTTTTTCACTTGGGACACATGGGAATAACCTAGCAAAATATTAGGTTGTACATGAATAAACATTTATTATTATTTTTTGTTACTTTATCAATTTACCTTAGAAACTTTTTGAGCTCTCGCAATTTTGTAGAAACTACAACACCATCGTGAAAAGCACGCATGTTACATACAACACAGGCGAGGCTGCTTGCGTGACCCAGGGCCGTTGTACCGGAAGGTTAATTCCTTGAATACTTTCTTTACACGAGCAGTAGCAACATAGTTATATTCCAAAAAGCCAAAACTACTATCGGACTTGAGGAGCATTTGCATATGTTACGGTTTCTGTTCAGTTGATTAAGCATGGTTAAGTTGCAAAAGTTTGCATTAATTGGATTAAATGTCTAGAACAGAGAAAGTTTCTAAAGCAGTCATATGTATAATCTGTGCAATCTATTCAACAACAAAAAAACACATTGAAAACGATTGTAAAAGCATATTAATTTTTATGAGTTATAATTTATAAGCTTGATTATCCTCTTCTAGTATGTTTTGCACTTATTAAAACACTAAGTACTTCGACCGCTTTCGATTTTACACATGCTTCAACACTTACCCAGTACAAAAAAAAATATAGTTCTATTTGTTCAAATTAACGTCAACGCTAACGCTTAATTAACGAATACTTGGTACCGCACAATATACTACTTCACTTTAATCGTCTTATAGATTTCACATTTCATGTTGCTTCCTACGAGTTCTCTAAAGCACTGCCATTCCGGTAGATTAACAATTGTCAATTTATGGCTCTATAATAATCACGGGCCTTTCTATGTTCAGTCTGCAAGGGTACTGTTAGAAAATTGAGTTATGCTGATAAAAGGGTTATCTCATATCTCGTTATTTTGATAATAGCAGATCATGAACCTTTGGGTTTTATTGTTGCCCATAAGAAGCTTTTGGTGATAATAACTAAGAAAGCGCTAATAGAGAGCTAAGAGAGTACGCATTGTTCCGTTTGTAATGTAATGCCCTGTAGAATAAATAGAAATAATCACCAAAAGCGTATCAACCGACAAGCCTAGATAAAGTGTGCTTATTCGAGCTCCGAGTACTATCATCGACATCTCCTTCTTTATTGGCATTACATCCCACAACTGCGACATTGCCGCCTCGCAGTTCCACTGTTATTAACTGCAAAGATTTATGTCAGCCCAGGGAAGTTGACAACATTCTTCAGAACGAACCGGGAATCGAACCCAAGCTCCATCAACATGGTCTTGCTTTGTAGTCGCGCATCTTACCACTTGGCTGAGGAAGGCCCAACCATCGACATGCGTACCATAATTATAGCTTATAAAAGTTTTGCTACTTATTTCCCACGCACCAAGGAATCTGTAATTGCTGGCTTCAACAATACAGTCAACTCAGTTCATGTCGATAGTAATCAATATCTTGGCATCTTTTCCAACAATGTCGTTGCCCTTTTTCCGAAGGGGGTGATATTGATTTTGGCATTTAATTTTGAAACAGCAATTATGTTATTTATACAAACGACTAATAATTCGGACCAGCAGACATAATAACGTCTATTCTCCCCACATCAAATTAACATTACTATATTTTAACTGAAACAATGCAGCTCAGGTACCATACTGAAGGTGGCTGGGTTCGATTCACGGACCGGTCTAGGAAATTTTCGGGTTGGAAATCATCTCGACTTCCCGAGTATCATCTTGTCTAATGAACACTAAGCTGCGAGGCGGCAATGTCCTAGTGGGGGATGCAATGTCAATAAAATGAAGAAGAATGTAGCTCTACGCATGTTACCCCGAGGATAAGAAACCCCATGGTTCGGTTTTACAGAAATACGACCACTTGTTGTGCACGTTGCTACTGTAGTATGTTGTAGGATTCTACACAATCTGCAGAAGCTACTGGGCGAGCATTGTCCCAACAAACAATTTAAACTGAAAAGACTAGTTTTTTGGCTAATGAAGTTTATTTTTAAATTTTGGAATATAAGGCGCTCATTAGCATCCAATGTGTGGAGTACGAATTGCACTATGGTCCAGAATATAGATTTACGCGGAAAGATGCATTTTACGGTAAACCTATATTTGTTAGAAAAATGTTCTTTTACAAAATTTGTTCAGAATAGTAAGGTCATCATTATGGTGCTTTAAAAAAATAACTCGGTCCATTATATAAAAAAAAAATAGATTTTTTTTATTTCTTTGAATACTGACATGTAATGTTCTACAATGTTGTAGCGCAGCTTATTCCAATAAATTTTGCGAAAAAAAACTTTTTCTGGAGCACTTAAGTTGGTTGATTTTGAACATTTTTACCTACTTGGACTAGGGTGTCCCTCAAAACAGTATTTTTGATGTTTTCGATTTTTCGGCATAAGTTGTCTTCGGGTGACTTTTAGAGCTCAATATATTTTGCCAAGCAAAAGTTATAATCGTTTTTCTGTTAAAACGCACCGGTCATATCATCGACGGCGGCGTGGCGGTCACTTTTGCCCCGGCGGCGACGGCGTAATGGCGGCGCGCCGTTGACTATTATCGGCGGCGGCGTGAACCGGCGTGGATGAAAAAATCAATGGCTGAAAAAATCAATTTTACCGTGGATTTTTGGATTAACGCGGTTTTGATTCACACGGTAGGAATCGCCCGTATAAAAACCGACTTCAGTGGATTAAAATTGCAATATTCTGCGTTTGCCGATCATCAAACAGCACATTCAAAATAGTCAATTGCTGGCGATATTAATTAATACCCTCATTCAAAATGTTATTTGAGTTCCCACTATTTTGTTATTCTTTGATTTTGATTAATCAAATTTTAACAAAAAATCCAGCTTCACTTTTTCGTGACCCCTAAGTGTTAAGAATTAGATTCCGGTGTCATTGAACTAATTTGTTAATAACTTTTTTCGAAAGTTATTTCCAATTCAGTATTTTCATACACTTCAGTCGTTTTGATCTCAAAATATCTAAATTTCAGAAAAAATCTAATATTTTTTCTGAACTTTGGTTAAATATGCCAACAAAGTTCTTGGTGGAGTTTCTGAAAGGATTTCTGGATTAATAATTATTTGCGAGCGTCTTAGGGGAAAATGTTAAAGGTTAAAAATAATGTCTAAAAATAATTACTTCCACTAATTCGTTTTTTGGTATCTACATAGATACGTACCACCACTTGTGGACATCTTCAGTGTGTCGTTTATCGATAAACAACACACTGAAGATGTCCACAAGTGGTGGATGAAATACGTATCTGTGTAGATACAAAACGAATTAGTGGAAATAAAAGGAAGACAAATTGTTTCAAACCGTGAGGATTTCTGGAGGAAACTATGATTTTTTTTTAATTCCTACAGGCATTTCTCAGGAAATTTCATTAGGAATTCCTCCGTAAAACCCTATGACAATTTCAAAGGAATTCCTAACAGTATTTCCAACAGTGATTCATTCATTCGTCTGTCCGTGTGTATACATATGTGTCTGGTAATTGATTTCCACCACGCTGCCTAGTATTGAGTTCAGTATTTTCAACTCAAACACTTCGAGAATTCGATAATCTGCATATTCTAACGTCCATGATTCAAATTTCTGAAGGAGTTTTTAGAGATTTTTTTGGAATTCTGAAACAATTTCCTAAGGAACTCCTAAAACATGCTCTGTAGATATTTCAAAAAGAATTTGCGAATGATTTTCAGAAAGTATATGGGTCATTCCATATGAAGTGACCGAGAAAAAATGCAAACGTGCAATCGACTTTCTTAGAATTGAATGAAATTTTGACCAATTGTTTATGTATGGGTTATACCCCAAAAACCAAAATTTCGTAGTGATTGGACCTCCCTACGATTAATAAGACCATCCCCCTTTTCAGACAAATGTATGAAACTCATCATATTGTTTTGTACATATCTCTGGAACTGTGAGGTCTATAATGAATCTAAGGTAACCATTCGAAAGAAGATTTTTCAAGGAATTTATAAAAAAATAATTTGTTGATGTGCAGTGTTGCCAAATAAACAATTTTTTAGTTTTTGTGTGAAAAATGCATTTTTTACCCAATGAGTATATTTTTATTCAGGAAATAACCTCACCAACGTGTTCTTTGACCATTTTTACATTGGAAACGCTTAAAACCCCGAGGTACTATGTTCCGATTTTGAGATACAGGATTTTAAAAATGAAAAGTCCTTTTTTCACTGTGAACATTATAGATTTTTTAACTGATTTCCGAACATACACACATATGCGCATTGACACATACATAACACACATACACAGCTCGATTGGTTGCTTCCCCACTTACAGCATCGTATTTGAAATTTATATGGAGATTAGTATGGAATAATGTATTTTTTGCATTTTTGCTCCTAGCGGCTTTATTTTATCGTTAATTCAATCATCTGACTCAATACTAAGAGATGCTGAAAGAGTTTGCTGAAGAATAAGCATTGCTGGAAATATTACAACGCTTTGAAGATTGATTGTTGAAATCATATGCAAGAAATCAATGTTTCTGCCAGCACTATCTGGTCAACTGCCCTTACTCAGTTGAATTATTGGTACACGTAGTTTGGCAGTTCTGGTAGAATAAACAATTTTGGTCGTCGTTCCAGCAAGGCTTCTTCTTCTGCAAAGATTTTCGGCATCCTTAGGGTCAACTATTAAAAATTAAAACAATATGTCACATGGTTTACGAAAATCTGAATTCTCTAGGAGTAAAAAAATGCAAAAATATAGCGAAATTATATTGGTCGTTAAACAGCAAATATTATCCATTTATTTTCAAAATACAGCAAATAAATCATTAACTCAAAGAAGACCATTTTTATGATGTTTGTTATTGGTCTACTATTTTCATAGTTTGATAATACACACAAACAGTTGCCAATTTTTTGGATAATTCTGCTCTAGTGGACTAGTATTGACATTAAGGTCTTCTTCTCCCGTTTACGTTTAAAAATTGCATCCAACGTTTTTCGCCATTTTCAACCCTCTTACCTCCCACCTGTCACAAATCACTAACCCTCTCCTTCTGTACGTACAAATACCATTTACATAATAATCTTCCTTTTCATACATTATTTTTCCACAATAACATAGTGAAAGTCTACTTCCTTATGATCTAATTTATTTTTACACTAAGTCTACCGAAAGGCTTTATGTTCGCTCCAAAAACAATCTTTTTATAGAAGGCGGAAGACCCATAGTGTTGTATACCAATCGACTCAGCTCAACGAATTGAGGTGATATCTGTGTGTGTATGTGTATGTATGTGTGTGTGCGTAAAAAAGTCTCATCCACTATTTAGGGGCTTGCCCTTAACCGATTTGTTCGCACCATGTTGCATTTTACGGGAAATCCTGGCCCATTGTTTCCTATTAAAATTTTACTGGTTGGGATTATGGGCTTATGGTCAAAATACTATTTCCATAATGCACGAGAAAGGCACCATTACCGTTAGGTAAATTAATCAGGGTTTTCTAGATAACCATACCGTTTCTTTTGTCGTAATTGCCTCTCGTATGTCTTTCCTTTGTTGTTTTTAAGAAAATGTTTGTTTAACGGTGATGAAATTCTTGTTTCATTTCTATGTCCCGTAACAGTAATGAAACAAGAACTTCATCAATGTTTTCATCATCGTCATGAATTTAGTATTATTCGTTTCCTTCCCTATTGTGATACTGTATTCCCTAATCCAGATTGAAACAGGAGTCTTTCGGTTCACTTAATCTAACGTTATTTTGTAAGAATAAAATAGTATAAAGATTTCGGCTCCGTAACACTCAACGGCATATGAGCCGAGAGCTTTCGAAATTAATAAATGTTTTATAAAATTAAAAACAAATCTTTCCATAGCAGGTGAAATACTATAGTATATATGTGAGTAATAGTTTAATAGTACGCTCTACAACAATACAGAAAAGCTATTCCTTCCAAAGTGACTACGTTGCCAAGTACATTATTTTCTATTCAAAGGCTCAAGTTACATGTTTTACAATTTATTTGAAGAAAACAATATCTTCGAATTCTTGACAATTCCATAAAAGGTAAAGGTTCAGTATGCATAACAAAATCTTATGTGATTGATAAGTTCCATATGAATCATATAATATTCAGAACTCCATAACTCGAGAACGGCTCATAGTACCTTGGGGTTTCGAGTGTTTCTTATACAAAATTTTCTGGAGAACACGATGCTGGTGTTATTTTCCAAATAAAAATATACTCATTGGCAGAAAAATACGATTTTATACTTAAAACGCAAAAACAATAGAGTTGGCAACACTTCTACTCAAAATCGATATTTTTCTCAAAAAGTTTGAAGAATTCTCTTCAAAATGCATAAAAAGAAGTTATTTGTAGCTTAAAACTGTCCGAGATATGAGTTGTTCAAAAATATGGTTTTTACAAATCGTCAAAAACGGGGGGTGCTCCCATTTGCCGAGGGGTTGTCCAATCATCAAATAAATTTGGATTTTTACATATAATCGATAGATAAACAAATCCACGAAATTTGATTAAAATCGGTGAAAGTCAATTACAAGTGGTTCGGTCACTTGGTATGGAATGACCCATATGCGAATTTCTGAACGAAGTCTTGACGGAATGTCCAAAGGAATTTTTGGAGATATCTAAGACTGGGCCCTCCTTAGCCGTGCGGTAAGACGCGCGGCTACAAAGCAAGACCATGCTGAGGGTGGCTGGGTTCGATTCCCGGTGCCGGTCTAGGCAATTTTCGGATTGTAAATTGTCTCGACTTCCCTGGGCATAAAAGTATCATCGTGCTAGCCACATGATATACGAATGCAAAAATGGTAACCTGGCTTAGAAACCTCGCAGCTAATAACTGTGGAAGTGCTTAATGAACACTAAGCTGCGAGGTGGCTCTGTCCCAGTGTGGGGATGTAATGCCAGTATGAAGAAGAAGAAGAAGAAGAAGAAGACTGTCAGAAGTTCCTTCAGGAGTTACTTTAAAAAAAACCTTCAGGGACTTCTTCCGATATTCCTTCAGGAACTTGTTCAGGAATTCTTAAGGAAATTTCTTCCTAGAACTTTGCAAGGAATTCCAAAAGAGTTCTTAGAAGAAGGAATTTTCAGGAAAATACCTTATCGATTTTCCCACGGTTTTCTTAAACAAATTTCTGAAGGAACTTTTTCCGAACTATTTCCTGAGAGAAATTCCAAAATATAGCTGAGAGAATTTTCGAAAGACTTTCTGGAATTCGTTTCTGGAGGAGTTTTTGTAGAACTTCTTGAGGCAATTTCCGAGGGAATTCCTGGACGAATCTCCATAGGAATTTGTGGAGAATTACAAAAAACATCCGAAGGAATTCATGGAGAAATCTAGGAATTACGTCAGAAATACCAGTAGGCATTTCCTCTGAAATTCTATTAGAAATTTCGTTATGAATTCCTTTGAGAAATCCTCTGGAAATTCCTTAAAAAATTCCTTCAGAAATTCTTTAATGGATTCCTATAATAATTCCTTTAGGAATTCTTCTGGGAAGTCGTTTAGAAATACCTTCAAAATCTCTTAAAGTAGTTCAAACGGGAATTATTTTCAAAAATCCATTCAGGCTCTCTTTTAAAAATGCCGGAAATACATTTAGAAATCCCTGCACAAAACCCTCCAGAAATTTCTTCAAAAACTTCTCCAAAAGTTCATCTAAGAGCTCCTCAAAAAAATGTCCTTGAATAATCTAAAAAAAATCCACCAAGAATTCCTTTGGATATTTCACTAGGGATTTCTTTAAAAGTTTCTTCGAAAAGCATTCGGGATTCTTTCTTAGATTTCTTCCAGGAAAACCATTGAAAATAATTAGAGAATGAAATAGTTCTCGGTGGAGTCGCTAATTGAATTTTCGAAAAAATAAAACAAACAAATTAAACAACTATCACTGCAAAAATCAGAAAATATTACTGAAAGAATGTCGTAAAGAACCCATGAAGGCATTTTCGATGGAATTCATGCAGGAAGTTCTGGAAGAATTCCCGGAAAATGTTTTAAAGGTATTGCTGGAAGAAGTTGTGAAGAAATTCTTTAGGAAAATTTGGAAGAAATCCCTGATGCAATGTCTGGAAGAATTTATTTAAGGAATTAATAAATAATTGCCGAACAAATTCATAAGGAGGTATTGCTTTACAAAATTAAAGAGTTGCTAAACAGTCTTTAAAAAAAAAACCCAAATGGAATTTCTTGAGAAATTTCTTAAGAAATATCCGGAGGAATCGCTTAGAAACTTTCGAAGGAATTTCTTAACGATTCTACTAAGGAATTCCTTACAACATTTTCGTAGAAATTACTGAAACAATTTTTTTTGTATGCATTCCTTTAGAAATTTCCTGAAGAAATTCATGAAGGATTTTCTGAAGAAATCCGTAATGGAACTTCTGAAGGAATTTTTGGAGAACTTTCGTAAGATATTTCCGGAAGAATACGTAAAGTAATTTTCTAAGGTTTTGCATTGAAACTTTTCGGAAGAATATCTGGAGGAATTTACTAGGAAATATACCAAGTGGTTTTGGCGCTTTGGGCATGTATTCAAGCCTTCACAAAAGCTTATGTGCCACAAAAAACATAATTTGCAAGTCAACTACAGGCAGTGTTGTCTTACACTCTGTGCAAAAAATTCTGCTCTTTGATTTTACTCCATCTCAACGATGGACATTTAGAAAATTCAAATAGTCTTCTACTTATTAGTTGCACTTACTTAGTTAAGATTGTGAAATCGTTTGGATGGAGTGAAATCAAAGAGCAGAATTTTTTGCACATAGTGTAGGATAACACTGCCTACAGGTTTAGGTGCCCGACTGAATGAGGCTTTTGCTTAGACTAATTTCAAAGATCAGTTGAACATTTTTTTTTGTATTATTCTACTTAGTAGATTGAATCTACAAGATACAGCCTAAATCAAATTCACAACTAATCAACCAACCTATTCATTAACCAATGTTTGTCACCACGTCTTAGAGGCAACATCACTTAAAGTAGACTTGAAATTGAATTCTGACGAGTTCCACCTCAACAACATTCTAACAACTAACTAATAACAACTAACAACAATAATCATAACACAAGTTTAGTACTATTCCAATCAATTCCACCACGTTGTATTATCTTACAAATACGTATTTCGTCTTCAACTGTAAGGCCATCTTCAGTGTCTCTTATCCCGAGTAACGCAAGTTTGACAAAAATGGTTGCAGCAACTTGGTTGTGACTAAATTTGGTCACATAAGAGTTGCAGTAACCTATGTGGTACATGTGTGGTGCTAGGGATTTTACTCGACTCGACTCAAGTTAATTGATTTTTTTTATTGCGATTAGTCATCGGCGTGGCAAAATTATGATCGGCGGCGCGCCGACCCAAAATCGTCGGTGGTGGCGGCGTGGCCCGACGGCGCACAGGTCTAAGTTACGTCTAAGTTTACTACGTTTTGCCTTTCTCGTGCAACAAAGCTGTACCGAAAGGCTATCATTTCATTCAAATATCAAAATTTTTATAGAAGGCTCAGAGACCCATAGTGTTGTATACCAATCGACTCAGCTCAAAGAACTGAGTAAATGTCTGTCTGTCCGTCCCAAGTAGCACATGCAACATTATGATATTAGAAAAATAATGAAATAGGTTGTTAATGAGTTATAGTTAGGATTTGTGGTGACTTAAAGTATTATATTAGTGATAAAACAGTCCCCAATATTCTTCTTACAAACATTACCACCAATGTTTTAGTTTAACCCAATAAAAACATTTGGTTTCTTATTGCCATAACTGCCACTTATTAACAACTCGTTAATATCATAGGAATAATTGGTAAGGTACATTCAAGTAATTTTGAAACCTTGTTAAAACAGTTGAAATTGCCAAACAAGTATTACATTTATTTCACTGGTTTATAATCGTTTGATGAACTGAGTTCAAAGCACAGATTTCGCTTAATAAATAGCACTTAAAAGCACATAAGAAGTAATCCAGAAGTTGATGAGAAATTTTATTTCATCCTGAAAGATGTATGCATCCTCATCCTGAATAGGATACTGGTGAAAATGGTATCTGGTCGGCACCGCTTCCATTCCTTGTTCACCTGAGAATTAACCAGCAGTCGGATAAACATACTTATAATAAAACTAATTAGCTGTCTTACTTACCATAAACGTATCTGATAAACAAGTTAATTTCTTCCTTCTTCACCGTGGTTGGACTAAAAAAAAATATTTTCAGCTGTCGATATGTTATTGTTGGCGACAAACTCTAATATAACTTATTTACTATCATCAATCATAGCTGTCATCGTTCGACTGTTATTTATCAGTTTCTCTCAATATTTATATAAAACATAACAACATAAATATCAGAAGGCACAAATAGGGCTCCCATATGCCGAGAAATGTGCATAAATGAGAAAAAACATAAATGATTATAATTTCATCATGTGTATTGTTTTAAACAATCTGCAACAAGCTTTATTCTTTGCTTAAAAAAGTTGAAACTTTCCCTCTAATTGATACTTTTAACCACATATTTAAGTTCGTTCTCCAATATACAAGTTCCAAAAGCACAAATTGCAATTGCATTGCAAATACCTAGTTTTAGGTTCCTTACAATGATGCTCAGAATAATATTTGGTAGGCATAGTAGCAGAAAGAAATATTCCTAGTTCTTTCACAATTTCTGACGATTAATGCTTCATACTTCTTTCCGTGCATATATGTTGGTGGGAATTTAATCATTGCTTGTGGTTTATTGAAAAGCAAGAAGTGTCGATTCGTAGTAACGTCCAATCTGCTATAGTTATGTTAGGTTATATCATTTTAATAACACCTGCACTATGAGTTCGACAAATGTGGTCAGATTTAAATGCAGTCACCTTTGGGAAAAATGGAGAACAAACAATGTTTTTTAAATAACTCCGGGATGCAATTGGGACGATTTTCAATAGTTAAGAACAAAAAAGTGTGTCCCAGATTTTTTGTTCACACACATACATACATACACACATACAGATATCACCTCAATTGGTCGAGCTAAGTCGATTGGTATATTAAACTATGGGTCTCCACGCCTTCTATCGAAATTTCGCTTTGGAGTGATCCTACAGCTTTTACATATACTTAGAACTTAATGGAAACTTGTTTTTTTAACAACAAGTTTCTTTATATATTTACTATTATAGACTGATAGTTTGCATATGGCATAGCATGTTTGAATTATCGTATTCTTATTTTTCAAGTTTCAAATAGCTCCTTTGCAGTATTAAAATTGTTTATAAGGACCACCTTTGAATCCAGCTAGATCACTCAAACATTTTCTATCGTGTATTTGGCAACCCTAGACATGGAGACTGGGAGCCAATATGGCTTTACGATTTGAATCAAAATTATAAAATTCAATGCGTCAGTATTATGATTTCCAAGTAGCGCTTGAAAAATACAGGTCTAGAATGTTCAAGTTTGTCATAAATTAAAAACCGCAGAACAAAACTATATTATAGAAACACAGAATTTAAATCATAAACATGTATATTGTTTGTAGTTATTTTCATGAATAATTCAAAACAGACATTGTTTTCAATGTTTCGATGTTGTGTGTTACTGCAGATTAAGATCCATTTCGATGATTGTTTTATATTGGTTACACATATGTTTCAAAAATTAACCAAATAAAACTTTAATATGTTTTATATAGACTCCACCTCTTGCGCTTTTTTCGTTTTAAAAAAGTTATACAGAAGTGCCTAAGTCAATCTTCAGACATTCAGGTTTGTAATAAATAGATCTAGTAAACCTATGTATGATTACGAGTGTTGCTTGGGGTGTGTATGTGTGTGTGTGCGTGCACGTGTGCCATAAAAACATTAGCCAATTTTTCACATCATTCTAAACCGATTCTCTCACAACAAGTTACATTCGAAAGAGAATAAAGCGTAGTTAATCACTATTGAATTTCATGATGATTGCGCATTCCAAAAAAAAAATCCAATTTTTTATTCTTTATTATCGAGACTTTCAGCCCGAGGCTGGAACAAAATCCAAATATTAAAATAGTTATGAAACATAGTAATTAAGTTATAGCATGCCATAAAATGCCTTGAAGTATCAACCCTTGCAAGCTCTTCTACTCGATTTAGTACACGACTTTAGCGCAACAAATGAAACGCAAGCTTTGATTGCATGCAAGTTACGACGCATAACGCCGTAACGTTTCTGCAGCTTTCTGGTAAAATAAAAAAGCTCGCTCAAAACGCGCACGCTAATAATACTTTACTTAGTGATTTTAAAATGAATATCACAAATTATTCAGCATTTCAACGAATTCCCCGATAATGCATTTGATTGAGTTTTATAATAATGCACGAGAAAGGCACAATCACTGCTAGGTAGATCAATCTGACTCTTATGCTTTATTCCATATGCTTAATGAAATGCATATTATGCTCCTATCGTTTCACGCCTCCATCGGCCCACCACCACCAGCCAATCACCGCTCCCCAAACCCCCCAACCAGTCAACCACGCAACAGCAGCCAATCATCACAACCGATAAATCTGTTTTTTAAGTTATATGCATAGCCTTAAGTTAGAGCATAGGTCACTGGAAGTTGCAACATTGTTTTATAACGTCAATATTACAGTTGAAAAGATGAGCAGGTTTTATGCCTGTGGGAGAAGTAACTTAAAAGTAGTTACACTCCCATGAGCTTTTCCCTACTTCCCTAGAAGAAATGTTATTTTTTTTATCTCAAGTTTTATCAATCTCACTTATGTCATATTTAAAAGAATATATTGATGCAACTCGAAAACGGAAAGCCCCAAAAGTCTTCAGAAGGTGACATTCGTAAAATATAAAAAAATCAACTTTCGAAAAAAAGTAATTTTGACAGAAAAACGATTATAACTTTTGATCGGCAAAAGATATTCCATATTTATACTTCAAAAGTTGCATTTCTGAAAAATGAAAAACAAAAAAGTACATCAAAAATACTTTTATTGAGGGACACCCTAAACCAACTTAAGAGCTACGGATAAGTTTTTTTAGCAAAATTTATTGGAATAAGCTGCGCTACAATTTTGTACAACATTAAATTCCAATTGTGGTCGAAATACGTATCTGCAAAGATATCGAAAATAATTGGTGGAATTAAATGGAGAGTATTTAATTCGTCTTAGACGGTTGAATACATTCCACTAAAAGAGCTCAATATATTTTCCTTCCAATTAAAGTTCATTGCATATTTTCCGGGCATTCACGGATACAAATTTCACCCATTTGCTATACATGTTTATTTCCAAAACGGTTATATGTTTAAATCAAACATATTTATTTTTAAAACCAAATTAAATCCCTGTTTGTTTTATACATACACTAGTGGGCAGCCCCTCGCACGCTCTTACATATGTAAATAAAACTCGAGTTCGGATTGGATCCGATCGGAAGTCAACAGAGGACCAGTAGCAAGACTAGAAACATATGTTTTCATGCTTCCAAATTGATGATAAGGATGTTTTCAGGTTCAGAAAGGTAAGTAAATGAAGTATGAACGTTTGCTGGTTGAAACAACTTGAAACGCACATTTAATTCAAAAAAGTTTTCGTTCGCTTCAAATGCAACAATATGTTTGATTCAAACATATTTATTTTTGATGCCAGAACAAACTGAATTTAGGTTTGGATTTACCTAGAATATGTTTGTTTTTAACGTAGTTTTTTCTGTGTGTTAGACCACCCGACTTGGACATAAATTTACAATGTTCTGAAAACTCAAATGTGAATATGTACATTATGTGGAAGATTATGATTTGAAAAATGTATTGGAGGTAACTACTTTCCTTCGATGGTGACTGGTGCTTTAACCAACTAAGCTACGAAGGCCGACATAATGTAGATATTCACATCTGAGTTTTCAGAACATTGAAAAGAATATTACATGTCAGTATTTCGTGGAATAAAAAAAAATATAATGGACCACCCTATTTTTTGATAGCACCATAATGATGGCCTTGCTTTTCCGAACAATTTTGTAGAATGTAGTACAATATAGTGTTGGTTTAAAATTCATCTTTCCGCCTAAATCTGTATCCTGGACCATAGTGCGCTTTATTTCCTTTTTTTTTAATGCGCGTTAGGTTAGAGTGAAACACAGTTTTCGTCTTTGTATCTTTGAAGTAGCATCATTAAAAAAATAGCCGCGTAGAATAGCAACTACCTTTATGTACAATACCCTTTCAATTAACGCACTATGTGTTTTCAGTGGCTTTCACGGAGACACAGAGGATTTCTCGATATTTTGTAACAATGTGCGTCCTCCAAAATTTTCTCCCCTTATCCTCAATTTATCGTTAGGTCGTGGCCAACTTCAAAACATGTATAGTGAAAGTGGCAAGCAACCTATTCAATTGGTGAGCTTTGTACCTATATTTGTTGTCACGATCAGTTCTGACAAAGTCATCGTTGCAGCTCGGAATACCACAGTAGCGACGAGTTGCGGTGTCTTCATTGGTTCTCGTCGCATTATCAATAGCTCGTACGTTATGCACTTTCACCGTGCACCCAAATCGTCGTGATGATTTGTTAAACCGTTGTTCGAAGATTGTTTAAGTCGTTGTAATAATTATTTTAAGTAATGCATGAAGCCATTATAAATGTTATCGATAAATTTAAGATACCAGAGTTCTGCCTATTCGTTTATTTAGACCGACATTCTTTTTTAACCAATTCGTCTCTAGTGAAGTGCATTCAGTAATTGGTATAAATGTCTATCAAGTGGGGCCCTCCTTAGCCGTGCGTTAAGATGCGCGGCTACAAAGCAAGACCATGTTGAGGGTGGCTGGGCTCGATTCCCGATTCGGTCTAGGAAATTTTCGGGTTGAAAATTGTCTCGACTACCCAGGGCATGAAAGTATCATGAGGCTATATACGAATGCAAAAATGGTACCTTGGCTTGGAAACCTCGCAGTTAATAACTGTGGAAGTGCTCAATGAACACTTGACTACGAGGCGGCAATATCCCAGTGAGAGATGTAATGCCAATAAAGAAGAATAAGAAAAAGTCTATTAAAATTGTCATATCTTTTGATGATCGGCAGTGGCAGCGCGGCGGCGTTGATCGACGTGAACCAATTACATGAAATAGACATTTTCCGGATTTTCTTCGGAAATTCTTTTAAGAATCCCTCCGGAAGTTGCTCCAGAATTCCCTCCAGAAGTTCCTCCAGGAGTTCTTTTGGGAGGTCCTCCAGGAATTCCTCCGAAAGTTCCTCCAGGAATTCCTCCGCAAGTTCCTGCAGGAATTCCTCCGAAAGTTCCTCCAAATATTCCTTGGATAGTTCATCCAGGTATTCTTCCGATAGTTCCTCCAGTAATTCCTCCGGATGTTCCTCCAGGAATTCCTACGAATGTTCCTCCAGGAGCTCCTCCAGATGTTCCTCCGGAAGTTTCTGCAGGAGTTCCTCCGGAAGTTTCTCCAGGAGTTCCTCCAGGAATTTATCCGGAAGTTCCTCCAAGAATATTGAATCCGACCACTACCTCGTCGCAGTATGTCTGCGCTCAAAACTCTCGACGGTGATCAACACGCGTCGGAGTCGTCCGCCGCGGCTAAACATTGGGCGGCTACAAGACGATAGACTAGCCCAAGACTACGCGCAGCAGCTGGAAGTGGCACTCCCAACGGAAGAGCAGCTAGGCGCAGCATCTTTTGAAGATGGCTGGAGAGATATTCGATCCGCCATTGGAAGCACCGCAACCGCTGCACTAGGCACGGTGGCTCCGGATCAGAGAAACGACTGGTATGACGGCGAATGTGAGCAGTTAGTTGAGGAGGAGAATGCAGCATGGGCGAGATTGCTGCAACACCGCACGAGGGCGAACGAGGCACGATACAAACGGGCGCGGAACAGACAAAACTCGATTTTCCGGAGGAAAAAGCGCTAGCAGGAAGATCGAGACCGTGAAGAGACGGAAGAACTGTACCGCGCTAATAACGCACGAAAGTTCTATGAGAAGTTGAACCGTTCACGTAAGGGGCACGTGCCACAGCCCGATATGTGTAAGGACATAAACGGGAACCTTCTTACGAACGAGCGTGAGGTGATCCAAAGGTGGCGGCAGCACTACGAAGAGCACCTGAATGGCGATATGGCAGACAACGGTGGCGGTATGGTAATGAACCTAGGAGCACGCGCGCAGGACATGCGACTGCCGGCTCCGAATCTCCAGGAAATCCAGGAGGAGATCGGCCGGCTGAAAAACAACAAAGCCCCTGGAGTTGACCAACTACCAGGAGAGCTGTTTAAACACGGTGGTGAAGCACTGGCTAGAGCTGGGTGATTACCAAGGTTTGAGAGGATGAGGTTCTGCCACAGGAGTGGATGGAAGGTGTCGTGTGTCCCATCTACAAAAAGGGCGATAAGCTGGATTGTAGCAACTACCGCGCAATCACATTGCTGAACGCCGCCTACAAGGTACTCTCCCAAATTTTATGCCGTCGACTAACACCAATTGCAAGAGAGTTCGTGGGGCATTACCAGGCGGGATTTATGGGTGAACGCTCTACCACAGACCAGGTGTTCGCCATACGTCAGGTACTGCAGAAATGCCGCGAATACAACGTGCCCACACATCATCTATTTATCGACTTCAAAGCCGCATATGATACAATCGATCGGGACCAGCTATGGCAGCTAATGCACGAAAACGGATTTCCGAATAAACTGATACGGTTGATCAAGGCGACGATGGATCGGGTGATGTGCGTAGTTCAAGTTTCAGGGGCATTCTCGAGTCCCTTCGAAACCCGTAGAGGGTTACGGCAAGGTGATGGTCTTTCGTGTCTGCTATTCAACATCGCTTTGGAGGGAGTAATACGAAGGGCAGGGATTGACACGAGTGGTACGATTTTCACGAAGTCCGTCCAGTTATTTGGTTTCGCCGACGACATTGATATCATGGCACGTAACTTTGAGAGGATGGAGGAAGCCTACATCAGACTGAAAAGCGAAGCTAAACGGATTGCACTAGTCATCAACACGTCGAAGACGATGTACATGATAGGAAGAGGCTCAAGAGAGGTCAATGTGAGCCACCCAGCACGAGTTTCTATCGGTGTTGACGAAATCGAGGTGGTTGAAGAATTCGTGTACTTGGGCTCACTGGTGACCGCCGATAACGATACCAGCAGAGTACCAACAAATAGTACTTCCGATCAACTTAACGCACTCATTGGAGGAAGTCGTAGAAAATTGTAATGGTATTGACGAACTACCAAAAACTTCATCAAACGCACAGGCAACAGAACTACTTGTATACTGTCAGAACTTCAATCGTATGAAAAGTGCTATCAAAATGAACGAAATACATAAACAAATTTTGAGTTCCTCTTTCTCGGTTATTTTAGGAACTGAAACAAGTTGGTCAGAAAGCGTTAAAAGCGAGGAAGTTTTTGGTAGTGATTATAATGTTTTTAGAGATGACCGAGATCTCGTCTTAGCGCAAAGAATGTCTGGCGGAGGTGTTCTCATCGCAATTTCCTCAAAACATAATTCGGAGCTCATTGATTCTACCAAATTTAATGAATTTGAGCATGTGTGGGTAAAACGCATATTGATGGTGAAACTCACATTTTGCAACAGTGTACTTTCCTCCAGATCAAGCTTGTAAATCCTCATATGAAAAGTTCTTCCATAATGCCGATGAAATTATTTCCCATTTTCCTCCTGAATTCAAAGTTCACATTTACGGCGATTTCAACCAACGTAATGCAGACTTCATTCCAGATTCTGAGAATGAAAGTATTTTGCTGCCAGTTGTCGGTGAAAATGAGACTTTACAATTTATTTTGAAAAACTGCATGTTTAGGCTTGAATCAAATCAATCATGTGAAAAATCGACAAAATTGCTATTTGGACTTTTTATTCACAAACACTCTCGATGATTTCTGTGTAAATGAGTCTCTATCGCCGTTATGGAAAAATGAAGCATTTCACACAGCAATAGAATACTCTGTATTTGTGCATCGGAACCATGATCCTTATGGCTATGATTTCGAAAATATTCTCGATTATAAAAATGCAAATTTTGACAACATTAAACAAAAATTGAACAGAGCTAATTGGCAACAAATTTTACAAAATCAAACTGACATTGAATGTGCTGTTACAGACTTTTATGCAATTTTATTAGACATTGTTCGGAATGAAGTACCATTCGTGAGGAAACGTCGCAATTATAACTCAAAAACCCAATATGGTTCAACAAACAAATCAAAAATTTGAAAAACCGAAAGCAAAAGGCTCATAAACTTTATAAACAATACACAAGTCAAGAAAATTTAGAAAACTATTTGAATATTTGCGATCAACTTAGTTTAGCCATGTCTTCGGCTCTTAAGGAGTATAATGCTAAAACCGAAAATGAAATCAAATCATGTCCAAAAACTTTTCAAGTATGCCAAAACCAAGCTAAAATCCAGCAATTTTCCATCGAAAATGACTTTAGATGAAAAATTAGGAGATAATGCTGATGAAATTTGTACTCTTTTGCAACCTTTTTTCAAGAGACATATACCGAATTTTCCGAAAGTGATCGTGATTATGAATATTTTTCACATTTTCCTGACTATTTAAGCAGTGTTGGTGTAAACCAAATTAATGCAACGGAGATTTTGGCAGCTCTACAGAATTTAGATGTCTCAAAAGGATCCGGACCAGATGGAATTCCACCTATGTTTTTGAAAAAGTTGGCAAGCGAATTTACGACACCTTTATTTTGGTTATTCAAGTTATCTTTAGAAACCAGTAGCTTTCCAAAAGAATGGAAGAAGTCTTTTCTAATACCAATTTTTAAATCAGGGAAAAATCTGATATTAGAAATTATCGTGGAGTGGCCATTATTTCATGTATTCCTAAACTTTTTGAATCAATCATCAATAGAAGGATGTTCAACCAAATAAAACATATAATAACAGATGCACAACACGGGTTCTTTAAAGGACGTTCGACTACAACCAATCTTTTAGAATTTGTAAATTACTCATTGAATGCTATGGACAAAGGTAGTCATGTTGAGGCGCTTTACACAGACTTTAGCAAAGCATTTGATAGACTCGATATTCCTATGATGATTTTCAAGCTTGAGAAATTGGGAATTCGGATGAGACTCCTTAAATGGATTAAATCGTATTTAACTGACCGCCAACAAATAGTACGATTTGAAGGGAAACAGTCGCTTCCAGTCAATGTAACATCTGGAGTTCCCCAAGGCTCGCATATAGGACCTCTTCTATTCATATTGTTTGTAAACGATATATCACTCATTCTTAAGCATCTTAAAATCCTTATTTATGCGGACGATATGAAACTATTTATGGAAATCAAAAATACTGTTGACAATGACATCTACTTGAACGAAATACGCATATTTGATAACTGGTGTAACAAAAGCTTACTACAACTTAATGTCAAGAAATGTAATTTGATCACTTTCAGTAGAAAACGGAGCACACCATCGATAACTGTAACTCTAGGAAATCAACCAGTACAAAAATGTGAAAGGGTTAGAGATTTGGGTGTAATCTTAGATGCTAAGCTAACCTTTACTGACCACTACAACACTATTATCCATAGAGCAACAAATATGCTGGACCAACGCGCACTGGGAGTTTTCGAAAGGAAAGTGTTGCGTACCATCTATGGTGGGGTGCAGATGGCGGACGGTACGTGGAGGAGGCGAATGAACCACGAGTTGCACCAGCTGTTGGGAGAACCATCCATCGTTCACACCGCGAAAATCGGAAGACTGCGGTGGGCCGGGCACGTAGCCAGAATGTCGGACAGTAATCCGGTGAAAATGGTTCTCGACAACGATCCGACGGGAACAAGAAGGCGAGGTGCACAGCGGGCAAGGTGGATCGATCAAGTTGGAGGACGACTTGCGGACCCTCCGCAGACTGCGTGGTTGGCGAAATGCAGCCATGAACCGAGCTGAATGGAGAAGTCTTTTATGTGCAGCACAGGCCACTCCGGCCTTAGTCTGATGATAAATAAAATAAATTCCTCCAAGAATTTTACCGGAAGTTTCTCCAGAAGTTCCTCCAGTAGTTCATTTAGGAGTTCCTGCAGATGTTCTTCCGGATGTTCCACCAGGAGCTCCTCCAGAAGTTCCTCCAGGAGTTTCTCCGGAAGTTTCTTCTGGAGTTTCTCCTGATGTTCCTCTAGTAGTTCCTTCGGAAGCTCCTCCAGGAGTTCTCCGGTTCCTCCGGAAGTTTTTGCAGGAGTTTCTCCGAAAGTTTTTCCAGCAATTGCTCCGTAAATTATTACAGGATTTCCTGGAGAAGGTCCTCCTTAAGCTTCATTAGGAGTTTCTCCGGAAGTTCCTCCAGGAATTCCTTTGGAAGTTCCTGTAGTAGTTCTTCCGGAAATTTTCCGCAAGAGTTCATCCGGAAGTTCTTCCAGAAGTTTCTCCAAAAAAAGAAGTTTATCTTGAATCCATAAATTCCACTAGGAGCAGATTCCACAGATTCTCAAAGGTATCAGTAGCGATGCTTCGAGTCTTAAAAATGCAAATCTTGTGATACCTCATCTCGCACAGATTTCAAAAGTTCCACCAAGAATCGCGTTTCATGTTATTACAAGTAATGTTAGCCACTCGAAAGCATCAATAATAATCTAATAAACTATGTCGTCAAAATCAAAACTTGTGTTACCGCTCCGTCGATATAAAAAAAATCGGTATCAACCGCGGAAACAAAACTCTACTAGATAGCCCATTACTAATTTCTTCAAGAACTCCCGGAAAATCGTTTACGATTATACTTCTACAGGATTTCCCCCAGAAACTCCTAGAAAAAATCGTCTGCAAATTTATCTGGATATTCCCCCTTTTTTTAATGATTTTGAAAAAGTATTCATTTTGTGGGAAATTTTGTAATTGTTTATAAATTTAAAATGTAAAATAATGTAATTGCCTAATTTATTCATGATTTTTTTTTTATTTTTCAATTGAAAATTTTGTAGCACGGATGTAATTCGATGAAAATGGTTCTCGAAAACGATCCGACGGGAACAAGAAGGCGAGGTACACAGCGAGCAAGGTGGATCAATCAGGTGGAGGACGATTTGCGTAGATTGCGTGGTTGGCGACGTGCAGCAATGGACCGAGCTAAATGGAAAAGACTTATGTACTGTACAGGTCACTCCAGCCTTAGTCTGAGCAAATAATAGTAACCTGTTGGGTCTTTTAATAGATATTTTACTTAAAAATCGCCGGGTGGCTCACTTTCCCCAAACTCCGTAACAATCAATCAATCAAAGCTAAGTTCTTTAAGCAATTTACAGTTTTACTTCGTTTTGTTCTTTTAACACAGTGGTCACAGACAAACAGACGTAACACTAGAAAATATACCATAGACCATGACTTCAACGATCAATTTAAATTTGATTGGTTGCGCGTTTCACAACTAGAGGCGCTTGCGTCGTAATCCCTCGATTTTGACTTTTCACTCCAGCGCCTTCTGGTGACAATGTCATACAAAATATTGTTTCGTGTAACATGATCGCAAGATGGTGGTAGAGGAGTTGGGCGATGGATTTTTTAGAAAATCGTTCAAGCTGTTACGTCTGTTTGTCTGTGCAGTGGTGCTCAGCATTATGTTCGTTTTTCTCATTTATTTGCTTGTTACACAATAAAAAATAGCTTTTTTCTAACAAGTTAGTACTTGGACGAAAGCTTTCAAATACAGCTATCAGCCGAAGGTATTAAAATGAATATTGGTATTGAAATCACTCCGTACGACTTGATCAAAATAAAATTACAATGCGGCCCGCGGGCCGCACCATTGTTTTGCCTTGATCGTTTCGTACGGAGTAAATTTAAAAAAGAAAGAAAGGAAGATATATTTGAAAGCTTTCGACCAAGTGCTAATTTATATGGCCACAGCTCATTTTTATTGTGTATGAAGCAAATTGAGTAAAAAAAAGCCCAAAGTGCTGAGCACCACTGCACTATGGTCCAGGATACAGATTTACGCGGAAAGATGAATTTTACGCCAAAACTATATTTTTTAGAAAAAACTGTTGTTCTACAAAATTGTTCGAAATAATAAGACCATCATTATGGTGCAACCAAAAAATAGGGTGGCCCATCATATAAAAAAAAATTTGAAAATATTTTTTCACTTTTTGGAATATTGACATGTTATGTTCTACAAAGTTGTAGCGCAGCTTATTCCAATCAATTTTTCTATAAAAACTTTTTCTGTAGCTCTTAAGTTGGCTGATTTAGAGCAATTTTACCTAATTGGATTAGGGTGTACCTTAAAAAAAACAGTATTTTTAATCTATTTTTTTAACTTTGGATTTCTCGAAAAAGTCGTCTTCAGGTAACTTTTAGAGCCCAAAAAAATGCAACTTTTGATGGGTGAATATGCTCAATATCTTCTACCGATCAAAAGTTATAATCGTTTTTCTGTCAAAATTACATTTTTTTTCATAAGTTGATATCTCCGGTTAGGGCAGACCAAAAAAATATGTTTACACGGCATTTGAAAGAGAAATTCATATTCTTTATTATGTCAAAAAATTGGGGATATGTTATTTTGTTATCTCAAGTTTTACTAATTTTACTAAAATCATGTTTTTTCAAATAAATTGATATAACTCGATAATGGAAGAAGATACAGATGATATTCGTACAGCAAAACACGCGTTTTGGAAAGCCCCAAAAGTCTTTAGAAGGTGACATTTGTGAGAAATGAAAAATAAAAAATCTACAGGTTTAACACTTTTTATAAGTTTTATCATTATCATCGTATTGCAAGATTTACGAGAAAAGATGCATTTTCGGCCTAAAGCATACTTTTAAGAAAAAAAAAATGTTCTACAAAGTTGTTCTGGATACTCGGGCCCTTATTATAGAGTTACCGAAAAATAGGGTGGGCTATTTTAGAAAAATGTGAAATTTTTATTTTTTTTATTTTGCGGAATATGGACATAAAATGTTCTACAAAGTTGTAGCGCAGCTTTTTCCAATCAACTTTGCTATATAAACTTTTTATGTAGCTCTTAAGCTCACTTGTTTAGAGTAATTTTACTTACCAGAATTAGGGTGTCCCTCAAAAAACAATATTTATGATCTGCTCATATCACTTTTTATTTTTCACGGATGTCACCTTCTGAAGACTTTTGGGGCTTTCCAAAACGCGTGTTTTGCTATAAGAATATCGTCTGTATCTTCTTCCATTGTCGAGTTATATCAATTTATTTGAAAAAATATGATTTTAGTAAAATTAGTAAAACTTGAGATAAAAAAATAACATATCCCCAATTTTTTGACATAATGAAGAATATGAATTTCTCGTTCAAATGCCGTGTGAACATATTTTTTTGGTCTGCCCCAACCGGAGATATCAACTTATGAAAAAAATGTAATTTTTACAGAAAAACGATTATAACTTTTGATCGGTAGAAGATATTGAGCATATTTACCCATCAAAAGTTGCATTTTTTTGAGCTCTAAAAGTCACCTGAAGACGGCTTTTTCGAGAAATCCAAAACAAAAAAGTAGATCAAAAATACTGTTTTTATGAGGTACACCCTAATCCAATTAGGTAAAATTGCTCTTAATCAGCCAGCTTAAAAGCCACAGAAAAAGTTTTTTTTAGCTAAATTGATTGGAATAAGCTGCGCTACAACTTTGTAGAACATAACATGTCAATATTCCAAAAAATAAAAAAATATTTTCTATTTTTTTTTTATATGATGGGCCACCCTATTTTTTTGTTGCAATTTTGTAGAACAACAGTTTTTTCTAAAAAATATAGTTTTGGCGTAAATATGGCGTAAATACGGCTAATGGGACCAATCCTCCTATCAGTACTATTTTAGAGTTCCTTGCATTTTTTTTTGTCAAAAAGGCATCATTATCGCTGGATGGATTAATCAGGGTTCTCCCGACGTTCAGTTTTGTTTGATTAAGAAAAATGTTCTATACAGCTGCTGAATTCTGTCTTCAACTATTTCCCATGTGATTCCACTAATAATGACAATCGCTCATATTTTTTGTTATGGGGATGTACTTTTTAACAACAAATCAAAATCACCTGCACATTTACATTCGAGGCAGCTGTACAAATAACTAATTACCACATTTTCACCTGCTTGATTGATGCACACGAGTCATGAGAAATAACAATAAGATGCGATCATTGTGGAATGATTTCTTCTCACATTTGATCTACCGTAAATTACTTCCCACAGCACAAAGTGCTGACAGAATACCGATCCAGACTACTAGTTCTAAATCTGATTTCTGATTATCTATGTCTATAGTCTATGTCCTGGAAACACGATAGATCGGTAGCTACTTTATAATACATGCTGGAAATGTACCGCCATGTTAGGCTTGCATTTGGCACGTCGTAGTACCATTGTTTTATCAGTTTTAGAACTAGTTCACACATGTTACGCATTTGTATCAGGTAAAATTTGCATATTCTTTTCCATACCAAGGGTCAGAGCTTTTATTTTATTACACATTCATGAACATAGCCTACAAAAATATCATCCAACATGGTGATGGTTCACCGATAACTCGTGCACGCATAATTATATAAAAATAATTGAATGCCCACATGAGTCGAGCTTCGTATCGCGCAATCTTTGACTGGTTAATTGGCTGTATCGAGATTCAAGCCGTTTATCACCGCATAGGAGATCAAGTGTTGACGAACCGTGTCTACAGTGTGATCTACACGTCCATAAGAAGATTCAATCGGTCAAAACCACACTGAGTCTGAAGCAGCAACTGCTGGTGAGCCTTGTGTAGTGTGTTGTTTCTCGCCCAAAGTTTGTAACAACAATGCTGACGGTGGTCTCCTCCGAGGGGCGAAGTAACGCCGCAACAGCGAACGTACAGATGCGAATGCTGCTATTCGTCGCCAGCGGATTGGTATAGTGTTCAAACAATTATATTTCCGAAGCAAAAGCTGCTGGTATGTAGTTTGTACAAACCAGTACATGGCTCGTTCATTGAGAACAACATGGAAAAATGTATTCTTTTATTTATTTATTTATTTACAGCCTATGACTATGTTGTGAACCGTACAGGCTAAAAAGCTTAAAAACTAATACGTGACATAAACATCCGTTTACTTAACATAAAATCATACAAAATGTGTATGATTGACGACATTAAAACATCCACAACAAACGTCAAACGGATTTTCTTGCCTGTATAATGCACGGTATGCTGGGCGTCTGAAAAAGTCTTTCGGGGGCTTTGAAACTAAATCTTGCCAAGAAATCAGAGCAGTCAATGTAGTTCTGCAGCAGGTTAAATACGAAGAGCCTCTGAAGAAGCATTCTCCTACTCCTTAGCGTAGGAAGACTCACGAGTTCGCAACGGTTCACGTTGATTACGCCTGGGAAGCCGTGATACGGAGCCCATACAACTATGCCATACTCCAGAATGCTACGAACCAACATGATGTATTCAGCATCTTGAGGCAGTAAATATCACTGAACTCTCAGGTTCTGTGCTTCAGAACTCCCAATATAGCAAAAACTTTAACAGTCGTGGTTGAGATGTGTTCACTAAACCGAAGTTTAGTGTCCCACCAGTCTAAATGTCTATCAACATCTGTTTGCAATGCAGAACAATCCACCAGCGACGTTACGGCTCCAAAAAGTTGCAATTCGTCGGCATACATAATTTTTAAAGATTTCAATTCGCTGCATATATCGTTCACAAAAAGCACAAAAAGTAGGGGTCCAAAAAGGCTGCCTTGGGGAACCCCGGGTATATTATGGAAAGGAACCGACCTAACTGTTCCAAGTTTTACGGATGTCCACCGATCGTCGAGATATGAAACGATCCGAGTGGCTAGCCAGTCAAGGAAACCGATTCTTCTGCATTTCTCCACCGCAAGTTAATAAGGAACCCGATAAAGAATCGAATTGTTGTCGTCTTTCTATATTATCGATTAGCGTAGACACGTAACTCACACGGGAAAAATTCCATTCCCGAAAATGATAAAACTGACTCATGATTTCATGATTATAGCACATTTTCATGTTATGAAAATACACCATGATTTTGGATCATGAATTCATTATTCATTTTATGATTTGTGCAACCCTAACGCGTTGATGCGTTACGATTTGTACTATCGACGTTTTTGGGCTCATGAAATCATGAGTCATCAAATCTGAAATCATGAGTCTTTTAACCTGAAATCATGAATCTAACTCATGAAAATGGGAGCTTTTTTATGAAGGTGGGATAAATCTGCCATCAAATCGATATTCAATTTATGAATGTAAATATAAGCCTTTTGGGGCCATCAATGATTCAATTTTTTTTATGTTCCCAGTCCAAACTAAATCAGAGACATTCTTTCGTTCAACGCGTATACCTAACAAGATTATACAGCTAGAGTTCGTATTTTCCAACCGTCTTTTTGCTGTTGTTTAAGCTTTCTTGATCTAAATGCTTTTAATTGGATGAAAAATGAAATGATACCCACCAAATTCGCATTATGCAGAGATAGCATGGAAAATGAGCGTTTTCCAGGGTTGACACTTCTGACTGACAATTTTAGTAGCTCGTACATATTACTTAGTGTCGATAATTGTAGATAAAACAAGATTCTCCAGGAAAGATGGAATCCAGTTAAGCATTTTAAATTATTTTTTTTCCAACCACCGACAACTGGAAGCACGAATTGCGGGTCTCTTGGTTCGACGCAAACGCCTTTCTCGGTAGTCCGTTTTCTTCTGCAATAGCAAGTTTAATACTGGTTACTAAAATATTATCATTCCTATACATTTAAAAAATAATTGTATTACTTACAAATCAATTTTTTGGGAAAACTCTTTTTTGCACGTAATGGACGACTAAACATTATAATTATGATCTGACAGATACACGTAACGCTTGTCGCAATCATGATTCACGGTCATGGCTGCGGTTATTGTGACTCATGATTTTAGACAATTTGATCATGAAATCATGAGTCATAATCATGATTTCATGAAATAAGAAGGATCATGAATTCATGATTTTCAAATCATGAATGCGGTAAGGGATTTGTTTCCGTGCATAATATTCGCAGTAGTCGCACGTTTCTTAACAAATCCATGTTAAACGGCAATTATACGGCTGGATAAATAAAATCAAACATCTGCCTTTGAAAAGTTTTGCGAGGCAGCTAAGAACAGAGATTGCTCTATAGTTCTGAACGTGGTGCACATTTGCGGATTTATGAATAGGATCATTCAAATGAGTGGATGCTAGTAGGGGAGATACGTATGAAATGCGCCGGTTGGGTAAAATGCTCCACCACATTTTCTTGGTTATTAACCCAAATTTTGTCTCAAAATCGTGAGCGGCTGAAGCCAAAAAACGATTGTAAGCCGTTACACAAAAAAAACTTTGTCAAAAACTCTGTGTTTAAATGTTTAAAAATAAAATGTTGTTTTGGTTCTTTTCGATGCAATTTCGGTGTTTACGTCAACAATGCTTTTTCTTCACATACATAAAATATTTTCTCCTTGTTTTTATTAGTTTAAAATATTGACTACCTTAAAGCATAAGACTTACACTAATCTTTTGCAAAATAGTGAGACTATTTCAGTAAAAAATATTGGAATATTTTAATTATCATTTTTGGGTGGCGCATATTGCCCAGCGTTGTTCATTTTGGAATAAAATCGTTTTCTTGTAATATTGTGGTTTTTCTTAAAAATTGTTGAACCATATAATGACTTCTAAATTACACTATTTCGGATGAAAATCACCATTAAATTAAGAGATTAGCTTAGGGGGCGCATGTTAACCGCATCTCCCGTATTTAAATCCGTACAATATATCTACAAGCGTGCGGTCCTTCTTCGTTATTATTTCTTCCTTCTTCTTTCTTGCTCCTTCCTTCTTTCTGCTTTCCTCTTGCTTCTTGCTACCTCCTTCTTCCATTTTCCATCTTCGGTTATCTTTCTTCCTTTGTATTTTTGTTCCTTTTTTATTCTTCCTTCTTCTTTATTCCTTTTTCCTCCTTCAGTTTTACTTCTTCCATTTCACTTCTCACATCACACTTTTCACTTATCATTTCGCACTTCTCCCTTTTCCACTTCTCATTTCACTACACAGTTTTCACTCCTCACTACTAATTTCTCACTTCTCACATCGCACTTATCACTTTTCACTTCTCACAGCGCACTTATCACTTCTCACTATTCACATCTCATAACTCACTTCTCACTTCTGACTACTCACTTCCCATTTTTCACTTTTCAGTTCTTACTTCTCCTAAGGGAAGATTCATTAAGTACGTCACACAAAAATAGCGATTTTTGATCCCCTCCCCCCTTCTTCACACTTTTTGTATTACACTCATAAAAATTTGGTATGACTCGTCCTGGTATGTTCAAAACTCACTCCTGATTCTCCATCAGCAACAGTAGCTTCTCCGAATTGTACAAGGAATTGGGTTTTTAGGGAAATTTACATTATTACATATCTTGAATCTATTATAAAAACCGAACCTAAATCCAAAATTTTATGAATATTGGTGCACGAAAATTATTTTAAATCAATTTCGAAAAACCTAATAATTTCGCGTATTGAACACCCCCCTAACTTGATTTCACTATGGGCTGAGCTGTCAATCTGTGAGCTAACTGCCAAGCAGTCAAATTTCCAAAATCCTTTAAAATAGATTTTAAACATCAAATTTAGTGTCTATGAGTATGAAAAAAATGTTGTGGTTCAGATGTTCTATCTAACCCAATTGCCAACAATTTGCTCTTAATTTTCAAGTCAATCAGATGAATTGTTTAAAAGTTAGATTTCGCATGAAATAAACTTTCAATCAAAGTTCTTGGAATTAATTTTAGATAATGAAATAAATAATACAGAAACAGTATTATCAAATTAACAATTTTTATCATTGCTGTACATGTCTTAATAATTTTATATCCATTTAAAAACCAAAAAAAAAACATTGTATTTTTGGATATTATTTTGGTTTTTCACCTACACCCAACCTGAGAGTGCAAGATATTGCTACAATGTTGCATTAATTTCGCGGTCAGTTTGCCGTTATCTGTGATTGAATAAAGTGCATTTCGTTCAATTGCATTGTCCTCTGATCTGTTTTTCACACATCCATCAAAGAATGAATCGCAGTATGCTGCACCAATGAAGTCCAAGGAGCGTGAATAAGAGATATATTTGTCAAATAATCGCAAGTTGAGGGATTACAGAGATAGGAATGGGTGAAGTAAGTGAAATTGGCACCATTATTATATGCGCTTTTTGTCATCGAGCTAAACGGAATCTGGAAGCTTGTTTGAGTCAAAGTCAAATTGCTGCGCACGTTTCATATTTTACTGGTCACTGAAGGGATCAACGAGAGCAATTTAAATGTGTTGATAAAAACTTAATAAATCACCTCAATGCTATGAGCTAACATAAAAATTATGACATTCTCTGATTGGTCTGCATGCGTGGTTTGATACAAAACACTTTATGGACTGAATGTGAATGCTTGGATGTAAGTACTGTTTTTTAAAGTGCGACGTAGTAACTGTTTTTAGGCTGTTGTCGCCTGTCGGTGATGGTATACGGGACTTCCGATTTACTCCACCAGGCGAGTATAATTACATTTGATATGCCGCTGCCTGAAACTTCTCCGCTTTTCAGTTGAGTTTCGACTTCTGACATGGACACCACTATCACTAGGAGTCTATGAATGTATTAACAAAATACTGGTGACAATTTCGCCATTTTAAGAGTCAACCGCAATATACTAAATAGCTCTCGCATGCGCGTTGGTGGTGTCCTATTTGTTGGTTCCGTTGCCTTAAGTGTTGATGACTCGTCTGCCATCTTATGTGTTGATGACTAGTCCAAACCGGTTAGCTTCCCTCTTTAGTCTGAAGTAGACGATGATCTTCTGAAAGTTACGTGCCAAACCAAATAACTGGACGGACTTCGTGAAAATCGTACCACTCGTGTCAATTCCTGCCCTTCGTATTACTCTCTTCAAAACGTTGTTGAATAGCAGACACGAAAGACCATCACCTTGCCGTAACCCTCGATTATTACTTACTTTGATGAGGGCCTAATTTAATCATTTTTTTTTAAATCGAGGAAGTCTAACATGACAAGACCTACAAAAAAGTGTTTTATTGCGGAATGTCGTGAAATTCACAAAAGTTTTTTGGAAACATCCAAATAATAAAAAAAAAAGTTTTAAGTAATAAAAATTAAAACAAAACTAAAAATTAAAATCGATATTACAAAAAAAACCCTCATCTCAGGATCGAGATAGGTATTTCAATTATCTAACTTTTCTGGGCATAATGTTCCTGTGACATATATAAGGAAAAAAAATTCTAACAGAAACTTTTTTCATGTCTATGTTGAGTGAAAATTTATCAGCGTGTTTTATGCATACAGCTCCAAATATAGATTCAGCAGCCTATCATCAACAAACGGCACATTTTGGACGTATAAAAATTTGTTTAGGAAGCAATTTAGCATAATCTAACATTAATGTGGACCAACATTTGAAGAGGGCGTATATTTTCCTAGATTTCTTATATCAATGTTACACATAAATGACCAGATTTACAAAATTGTGATGTTTGATGCACTATTGTGAATTTATCTAAATTTGTAAAATCTGAAACATAAAAGAACGTTTCGTTTATCTAGGAAATAAATCAATGAATGTAAAGATTAAAATCGGTTTAGCAAAAAAAAATGGAGGTCGATTCCAAATGATGAAGCTCGGTAGATAATTTCATTATGTGGATTTCGGATAAACGCACATTCAAAAAATAATAACTTTATCGCATTTTCTTTTCTTCAATATTATTTATTACTACATTTAACTCTTATTTCTGCTTGAATAATCATTTTTTTTTTTTTAACTAATTTTATTTGCTAATTATCTAATACATGCATTCATCTCTTAGACTAGGTGTTCCGTGTTTTCTTAACACTATCATCCTTATTTGCTATGTTATATTTTTAGTTATTATTAATACATTTCAATTGCCTCTGGCAGTTAGAATTTTTCCTCTGGTTGAATTGAACCATGTAGGAATTACAATGTTTTCAACTTAAACTAAACTTAACCTAATTTATACTAAGGGTACAAGGAGCTAATCGTTGCAATAGAAGATTGCAACGATTTTTGTCTAAAATTGGAAATTATTTTGTTGGACATTTGTTGCAATGTCTCAATATTAGAAATTCTATGAAGTTCATTGGTACTAAACCACGGAGGCAACTACAGAATCATTTTCAGAATTTTATTTTGAATCCTCTGAAGTGCCTTCTTTCTGGTATTGCAGCAACTAGTCCATATTGGCACAGCATACAACATGGCAGGTCTAAAAATTTGTTTGTAAATCAAAAGTTTGTTCTTAAGACAAAGTTTTGATTTTCTTTTTATAAGTGGATATAGACACTTAAAATATATTGTTACATTTGGCTTGAATGCCTTCAATGTGGTTTTTAAAAGTTAATTTTTTTCTAGCAGAAGTCCTAAATATTTAGCTTCGCTAGACCAATTAATTGGAACCCCATTCATAGTGACAATATGTCTGCTAGAAGGTTTCAAATAAGAAGCTCTCGGCTTATGTGGGAAAATTATAAGCTGAGTTTTGGAAGCATTCGGGAAATTTTCCATTTTGCAAGTAAGTGGAGAAAATATCCAAACTTTTTTGCAATCTACTACAAATGACACGAAGGCTTCGCCCTTTGGCTGAAAGGCCCGTGTCATCTGCAAACAAAGATTTTTGACACCCTGGTGGTAAATCAGGTAAGTCAGAAGTAAAAATGTTATACAATATGGGCCCCAGTATGCTGCCTTGGGGGACACCAGCCCTTACAGGTAATCTATCAGATTTAGAATTCTGATAGTTTACCTGCAGTGAGCGATCTGATAAATAATTTTGGATCAGTTTAATAATGTACAGAGGAAAATTAAAATTCATCAATTTTACAATCAAACCTTCATGCCACACACTGTCAAATGCTTTCTCTATATCAAGAAGAGCAACTCCAGTCGAATATCCTTCAGATTTGTTGAGCCGAATTAAGTTCGTTACTCTTGAAAACTGATGAGTGGTTGAATGCCCATGGCGAAAACCAAATTGCAAAAATCAGCAAATAAGCAAAAATAGAATTGTCATTAATATGAACCATAATCTTTTCATACATTTTGCTTATTGAAGAAAGCAAACTGATTGGGCGATAACTAGAAGCCTCAGCTGGATTTTTGTCCGGCTTCAAAATTGGAACAACTTTGGCGTTTTTCCATTTATCTGGGAAGTATGCCAATTGAAAACATTTGTTAAATAATTTAACCAAAAAAGATAAGGATCTCTCAGGAAGTTGTTTTTATAAGTATGTAGAAAATACCATCATCACCCGGGGATTTCATATTTTCAAATTTTCTAGTAATAGATCTCACTTTATCCAAATTAGTTCCCAACGAAGGGTCAAAAACATTATCTTGGTTGAGAAAGTCTTCGAAGCTTCGTGTAACCTGATCCTCAATTGGACTAGTGAGACCTAGACTAAAATTATGGGCACTCTCGAACTGCTGAGCAAGTTTTTGAGCCTTTTCGCCATTTGTTAATAAAATTTTATTTCCCTCTTTAAGCGCTGGAATTGGCTTTTGAGGTTTTTTAAGAATTTTCGTTAATTTCCAAAAGGGTTTCGAACTGGGATCCAACTTCGAGACATTATTCTCAAAGTTGGTATTTCTCAGAATAGCGAAACGTTTTGACCCTTCCTTCGGAAGTGTCTATAATTTCACTTTGTATGCGTTACGCAGGCGTGTTATGTATTAATCTATCAATAAATCTCTTGAATTATGGAATAAAATATATAGTATTTAAACAAATTCACTTTAATATTAAAAATATAATTATAACAAATGATATGATATGAAAATATGCTTAATTTGCTTATTTGTTTCAAAGAAACAAATGATTTTATTTGAGGAACATATAGAAGCATGTACCAAAAAATCTTCCCAGAAAAGCAAAAACGTAAAAATTTGAAGGGATTTCAAAAATTTCTTCAGTGGAAGCTAGATAGCAAATGTGAGCATGTTTTGAGGCACTAATAGACCACTTGTATGCATGTATGTGTGCGTATGTGTGAAAATTCTGAAATTTACTACCATAAAAATTTAGCTCATTTTTAAGGTATTAAACAAGATTAGTTTTACAAAATTAAGCATCCATGTGGCGAAATATATGTTATTATTGAACGCTATTGAGTTTCGTTCAGATCAATGACTGATTTAGTTAGTTCTGGATTAATTAATATCGAGGTCTCTGTAAATTACGGGTACAATATATGCTACCAGCGTTACGATTGTTACTAACCATATCACAATAGTTATTCGATCTGAAGAGCGCCTTATGGATAGGCAGCATGACGTACAGTACGTTATCATTCGTTGTGTTGTCACTCAACCCATGACATCCGCCTTTGGGTAGGCAATTATTTGGTCAGCTTCACGATGAATCACCGTGGGAAGCTAAGCAGTTTTATCTCGTTTTAAATACTGGAGTCTGGATATATTTCCTTTTAACCAAGGAAGGGTCAAAATCTCACTGTGGGTGGATTAATATGGGTTTTTTAATTTCATTTTGCAAATCTCGCCAAATAACTTTCAACGCGAAATCGCGAGTTCTTTGGTATTGCCTTCGCCTCACATTTTTAAGACGGATCAGTAGCTGAAGATCGTCGTCAATAATAATGGAGTTGAATTTAATTTCACATTTAGGAATTGCAATGCCTCTGGCTTCGACAATTAAATTTGTCAAAGATACGAGAGCATTATCAATATCACTTTTGGTATCGAGAGGAATATCAACATCAAAATTCCTATCGATATACGTTTTATATAAATCCCAATCAGCTCTATGATAATTGAAAATAGAGCTGATTGGATTATAAATGGCTTCTTGTGAGATTTCAAATGTCACAGGAAGGTGATCAGAGTCAAAGTCAGCATGAGTTACCAATTGGCCACACAGCTGACTTGAATCCATTAAAACCAAATCAATTGTCGAAGGATTTCGAGTGGATGAAAAACAAGTTGGGCCATTGGGATATTGAATAGTATAATATCCCGCAGAACAATCTTCAAATAAAATGTTGCCGTTGGAATTGCTTTGAGCATTATTCCATGAACGGTGTTTGGCATTGAAGTCACCAATTACGAAGAATTTTGATTTGTTGCGAGTCAGAATTTGAAGATCAGCTTTCAACAAATTCTTTTGCTGCCCATTGCATTGAAAAGGCAAATAGGCTGCAATGAAGGAAAATTGACCAAAATTTGTTTCAACAGAAACTCCCAAGGTTTCAAAAACTTTGGTTTCAAACGAAGAAAATAATTTATGTTTGATACGTCTATTGATGACAATGGCGACCCCACCACAGGCGCTGTCAAGACGATCATTTCTGTAGATAAAATAATTTGGATCTCGTTTAATGGAGAGTTCTGGTTTTAAATAGGTTTCAGTTATAATGGCAATATGCACATTATGAACTGTTAGGAAGTTGAATAATTCATCTTCCTTACCCTTTAGAGAGCGGGCATTCCAATTTAGAACTTTCACACAATTATTTAGATCCATTAAAACGGAGTTTTTTGTGTGTACTTTATACCAACCTGAACAGCTTCTGGTATGGTATTTGCATTGAACATTGCATCAATCATGTGATGCAATTGTTCAGTTAAAAAATCAAAATCGGAAGCAGTCATGCTACCTGAATCGGCAACATGACCATTATTTTCCGTTGGGACATGGGTATAAACCTCATGTTGAGAAGAGAAATTTTGTCTACCAGCAGCGATGTTTGCATACGTAGGTACATTCGATAAATTGGAATTTACTGAAGTGCTTGCTACCCGTTGACGAGCGGCAAAATTTGTGAATTGTGGTGGGTATGAATTGCTCGACCGGTAACTGGTTTCGAAATTTGAGCGTTTGAAAAATTTCTACCCGTCGAATCTGGGATCCGATTGGAATTTCCCGTCATCAATTTTGCACGGGAATTCAAAACTTTTTTGCGTGAAGGGCAATGTTTGGTTCCATGACCCCACTTTTGGCACTTACGGCACTGGGTGGGGTTTTGGAAATTTCCCCCAGGCCTGCGGAAATGTTCCCATGTAACACGGACATGGGACATAATACAGGCCTTTTCCAAACTTTTCATATTATTTAGTTCACTTTTGTTAAAATGAACTAAATAAAATTCTTGAGAAATGCCCCTCTGGGAAGTACCAGGGTGGGATTTCTTTTTCATCTTAATTACTTGGACTGGTGAAAATCCAAGTAATTGAGAAATTTCAATTTAATCTCATCCAGTGATTTATCATCACTGGGAGACCTTCAAGACGACTTTGAAGAATCGCTCAGTTTTGTCGTCGTATGTGAAGAATTTATGGCGCTTCTCAGTTAAATACTGAAGAAGACGTTTGCGATCGTCAAAGGATCCAGGCAAAACGCGGCAGTCACCCTTCCTAGCAATCTGAAATGAAACCTTAATCCCCTGAAGGTTACTCAAAATCTCATTCCGGAAGCCAGAAAACTCGGCAACAGATACCACAACTGGCGGAATCCTTTGCTTTTCGCATGAATCGAATCACCTGGGCTAGAGGTATATTCGATTTGCTCAATTTCATCATTAATCAAATCGAACTGATTGCTCAGTTCGATTGGAGAAGAATTATTTCCGATATTAGAGTTAGAAGGAATATCTGAATTCTCCAGCTTCCTTCTATTTTTCCGCGCTTTGGCAGGACGGTCTTGAAACCTTGTTTCTTTGAAGGAAGTGGAGAATTCAGAGACTCCCCCTTCCTCTTGTTTTTATTAATGCTCATTGCTGAGCGTGGAGACGTGACCTTCTAAGAGGTTTTTTCCCAGAACGGTGTCCCTGCAGGATTACCACCGCTTGTCGGAATTTTACTTCCGCAAACGGGTCCAACGTAAAACGAAGGCACGGGTCCTTGCAAAGAATAATCATTAATTTGGTTATTTACTCGAACAATTTGAAAACTTTCATCTGAGTCTTCATCTGAGTTCCAATATTTTTAGCCAGGATTTTATTATGAGCGATTGGTATATTGGGTTCTTGCTTTTTTGAAAAGTTCATCAAACTCTTGCCATTGTTAAGTATTGCTCATTCGAGATATAACAGAAATGTAACTTAGTGATATTTTGTCTGTTTGTGTAACTACCCATTCGTACAACCCTCGAGGATAATATTTCCATAATCTTTGGCAAGACTTGCTCGTTTTGCCATTCTTTAAGAGTAAAGCCGTCACGGAAGATCCACGTGACCTTGTGAACCGGTCGATGAGGGAAGAGCGATCCCCCGATCACCATGTCGTTATTACTACAAAATTCTGCGAGCAGATCTCCGTTTTCGCTCATTTCTCCGATACTATGGCGTCCCATAATGCGCTCATGGTTCGAGTAATCCGATCTTCGCATTGAAGTCGCCCAAACAGATCTTGATATCACCCTTCGGATTTCTATCTACGACGGCATTGACTTGGCTGTGTGCCTGAGCACTTAGTACGAAGCCAACTCCACGATGTCGGGGAGCGTGTTCACCTAGTACACCAGAGTATAGCAGAACTTGTCACGACGACGTTCTGTGTTCTCCAAAGTTTGGCCAACGGACTTCACTCAGTTCCAGGCTCAAGCTTCACGCGGCGTGCCTCATTGGCAAGTTGTGCCAATTTACCCTGCTGGGCTAGGGTTAAAACGTTCCATGTTCCTATTCGTGTCCGTTGTTTCGCGCTAAGAGTCGGCGCCGTAAAATCAGTCCGTATTCTTTCATTATCGGATTCTCGAACAAATTGATGTTTCGGGAACAGTAGGTTGTTGGCCCAAGGTTCCCTATCCATCGAGATGGGGCTGTCATCTTAGGTATAGCTTCCGGGGAATAGCATTTCATACTCAGCCGCTGGATGCCAGAACAGACGCTGTTGGAGCCGCACCTCCTTGGTGAACAGACGCTCGATCAGTCGGGTCAAATTTGTTTAAAGTCCCACCCAACTCCAGGATTAGGCAGCAACAGCATCGAGGACTGCGAAGAACTGCAATTGTGTGTGGATAGAACCGCGAACTGGTCTTTTGACTGGAATCTTTTGACGCTCAGTATTCGAAAATGTAATGTTATTCTCTTTCATCGGAGGTACAAGCCGATAGTTTTTGACTACTGTATCTCTGGTACTATCCTCGAGAGAGTGATTTAGGAGTTGCACTGGAACTTACCATGGCACTTACCATGGAGGAACCCCGTTCATCTTCCCGCATATGAAGACCGTTGTAGATTACTTAGTATCGACACTCTCCGAATGAGAAGGAATAAATCGCAAGCTGCCTTCATGGCCAAACTCGTAACTGGCGAAACTGACTCTCGACTGTATGACATGAATGAACCTTTTCGGACCGTTATTGAATAACCCTGCTCGCAGAGCGGTAGCACCAGCCATTCTTATGACTGGGTTATTTTTTTAATTTTCGAACTGTCAATTTTAAATTTAATTTTCCAAATGAGACAGACCCTAAGTTGCATTAATTTGACGTCTATGCTTGCGAACAAATTATTCCTTGATCGAATGGTCCAAGAAAATTGAAAATCCATCAAAAAACGTCTAAGATCATTATCTTCTACACGTTCAAAGTCTATTATATTTTCGTGACGGTTTTCGATTGTATGTGTGTTTTTTTTTTCTTTTTTTTTACAAGGGAGAATGCATTTACACACTAACCCAGTACACGTGCATTGTAGTTGCCAAACTACCACACGGAAGTGTACTGGAGTGTCGGACTCGACCATACCGGTAATACCGACTAAACTCCCTTGGGCTCCACCATCGTTTCCCCCAGGAACTACCTCCCAGTTCTACTTCTGGGGATGTGTGTGCATGTTTGTGTATGTATGTATGTGTACACATTTTGTAGACACTCTTTTTGATACTAAGAATTATTCGATTTACTTGCAACAAGTTGCATTCGACGGGGAATGCGGTCTTATTGTTTGCTATTGAAGATCAATTTGCTATTGAAGATCGGACATTGCACTTCGGAATTATTAAATTGCCCCAAGGGAAAAATTTTGCCTTCGAAAAAATTTTCAACTCCTAATTTTTTTTTGAAATTGGTTGCAATTCATAGTAATTAATGCAAAATGATAGAAAAAATGAGACCTATCTTCCTGAAGTGCTTTTTTGACCTTTCTTATGTGATTTTTCAATACACGATGCCCGAGAAAGGCATCATCACCGCTAGGTGGATTAATTTGGGTTTTAAGAACATTTATTAAGTCGATTTCTGGGTCTAATTGTAGTTTTTACGTAAATTTTGTCTAAACGTATTTTTTAGACATTTTTTCCCGATTTTTAACGATTTTTCACGTCGGCTTAGGGGTCTAACCAGCTTTTTTTGTGGATTATAAGTTTTATGTGGTTTACAAATATTAAATTATATCAAATATTAAAAAATAAAAATAAATTTTGTTGCGTTGCGTTGCGTTGCGTTGCGTTGCGTTGTAACGGAGTATTTCGTAGATTGCATACTGATAGTTGTCATGTATATTCTTTACCTTTCTTACCCCAATTGCTTATGGATTTCCATTTGGGATTCAATGGAAATCCAATTGGGGTCCAAAATGATAAAACATGAAAGCTATCATTGCCGGCCACGCCCATCTTCTCCGTTACTAGGAAAGGGAAGGAAATGATGATATGACATCTACTTAACGAGAGGCCAGCGACTCACCGACGCCCTCATAGATGTCAAGGAATTTGATGGTGGGTAGGGTATGTGGTTTAGGAGTATCATTATAAGCAAATGATAGAAATTTTGTGGAAATACGTTGGGAGTGACATTGCTAAGAAATTTATGTCACTCCATTATCCTTGCCGATGATTTTCCTCGGATGGGGCGAAGGTATTAGCCTTGCCCTGGCTAATAGCCTAGGTTTAAGCGCCTTTGTTCGCTCTCTGAAACGAAAAAAGAGCAAAAAGAAATTAAATTTCCCTTCCCCCCTGATATGATAATGATTTTGCACAACAAATGAATTCTAAGTGGATGAATAAATGATCAAATGGCTGCAAACAAGCCTCTATTGTCGTAGCAGAAGCAAACCCGCTTCAATACGACAGGCAGAAGCACATGTTTGTGATTCAAACGCGATCGACTGTTGTTCAATTTCGATACACATAGTTGGGTAGAGAGAAAAGATGTGAAGTATTGCTAAAGTAGGATTCGATGGATACGGGGAATTGACTCATATGCCACCGTTATTAGCTGGTTATGGGACAGCTTTCTCGCAAGGGCAGCCGTTGTATAATTGGTAATACCACTCAAAACTGCCACGTCTGAGGACCAAAATCTCGACCTCCAGCGACCAGACTAAGCACACATTCGGCATCCCGGCCCCGAACGATCCAAACCCTCAATCAATGGTGGTTCCCTGCATGCACGCTCACTGAAAAGGCACGTCTCAGTTGGAAACAACTACAAAACCACCACCTTTATATGGAGCTCCATACAATATACTCCATATACCTCCAACCGAAACGCGCCCCCTGAGTAAAGATGCATACAAAAACCATCATCAACTGGAAACCTAAGTCATCCTAGGGTCGGACGTCCCCAATCCAATCGCTAGAAATCGACATCCCGGTCCCCAAACATGACCATCCTGTATGAAAAACAGCGAATGCCCCACATTAACTTCCAGGGGTGATATTGAACATTAAATAATGAATGTAATTCATCAAACTTACTTCATAACAAATTATTCAATTAAATAAATAATAAAGAATATCTCAAAGCAGTTTAAAATTTATCCTACTTAGTTGATGGTGAATAATTCAATTGGATCGATAAAGGAAATTTTTAGCTTAAAATTGAATCAATTTTCTGTAATATGAAAAAAATAAACAGAAAAAAAAGATTAGGCTCGATATTCTTCGTGAAACCTACAAACGAAAGCATATTATTCACTGTTTATGTTTAATATGCAAATGCTAATGATTATGTGTGCATAAACACTAGCAGATTAACATGAAGAATGAAAGGAAACTCTCACTCTCAAATCATGTTGAAATGTATTTGTTCAACCAGTTCCGCTGAAATAATATATATCAATATATTTAATAAATATATCAAGCTCTATGTGGAGACAAAGTGCATGTCGCAACCTCTTCATATAAAGGTGAAAAGCTGATGGTTGCATTTTATCACTTTAAAATGCAAATTTTACATTGCTCAACGAGATTACACGTTTTGTAGGGAGTGTTTTTCGCATAAAAACATAGCTAAAAAATATTTAACTTTGCCATACTTTACCAAAATGAAATGTTATCCTCCAATCGGGTGACGATCTCTGCGTTAAATTGTATTCGCTACTCAAAAACGACACTGACCTATCTTACCTCTTGACCGAGGGTAAAGCAAATAATATTTTTGTAACAAGAACGTTTAATAAAAATAATGCAGAAACCATTCAAATCAATAACTGTCATCATTGTTGTTGGTTAATTTGATCAATAAAAGAAGTGACAAAATATGTACAAAAAGACAGCTTGATGTTATCATAGTGATGATAAGTTTGTAAAAACGCAATTACTTTTGCTTACCTTTTCCGTAATATGCAATTTTGCGTTCCATACATACCAGATCCAGTAGAATTATATCTGGAAACCAACCTACTAGCTACACAGCAAAAAAAAAATTGTAATATCACATCGGATTAGATGCACATCATCGCCGTCGTAAATCACATGTAATATTACATTTGTTTTGTGTTACAAAAAGTGACGTAATTTGCATTTTGTCGCCAAAATGATATGATGTAAGACGTAATATGCACGACGTAATGAATAAAATGACGTAATAACTAGCCAGCAGAAATCTAGCTTTCGGCAGCTGGGTTAGGGGTGTTCGGGAATTTTCTTTTATAATTCAAAAATACATTTTCAATAAAAAAAAATCATAAATTGTTTATTCTCATACATTTGCTTATTGGTATATAATATTATAACAAATTATTGATTTCCGTTTCAAATAATAGTATTTTGAAATAAGGAATGATTGTAATTAATGAACCTATGAAAACTGTGGCAATTCTTCGTTTTTTTGTGGTTATCGGATTTTCAAGATCTTTTATTCGTAGTTTTTCAGTTTTTCAGGCTTAAAAATAAGTACATATTTCAAGGTTTTTTCAAAATTTTATGGTGATTTGTTTTTTTTAAAATTTTATGGTGATTTGTTCGCCGTTAAACATATTGTCGGCAACGGCGTAATAGATCATTCCCAATAGGCGGAGACAACGAGGTTCGGCATGAATATATTTTATAAGGTACACTGGGGGAAGTGGAAAAAGGGGGTAAGTGTAAAAATCGACTCGAAAAATTGGAATTGTACATACTTTACAGTTTTTACCACATCATAGCATCATACAATGTTATACTTTGATGCTCACACTAATACTATGCTGATATTTGTATAACACATACACTAACACGGTTTTCGCTTGAACTGTAATTTTAGGTTTCGCGAAAAATTGATATTTGCATTCATAAAATTAATTCTTATTTGCTCCAATTGTTCCTTTTTCAAGTGAATTTATATCACAGGTGACCATTATAATACAATTAAACTAATCCCATTCAATTGGTAGTGGTTTGTACCAAGAAAGCAAATAATTCAAAGATTTTACACTTACCCCAGGTATCAAACACTGCGGGGGAAGTGGATAATGTTCTAATTACGCAATTTTTTCTTCCCTCCAGGGTTTATTTCGATAGCTGTGAATCTTGATATGTTCCTTCTTTGTTATCATTGTGATTCCAGTGGTGCTTGAACTCATATAAATGAGAAAATGCCTGATTAATCCACCTATCGGTACTGATTCCTTTCACATGTTTTACATATGAAAAAAAATATATAAGAAAGTTAAAAATAGCACTGATAGGTAAATATATTCTATAATTCACATTGATTTTTATTCCTAACAAGTTTCGCCGTTGAACGCAATTTTTTTGCGAACAAATCGGTTAAGGACAAGTGCTTAAGAATAGCTGATAATTTTGTACGTATACAAATACGCACATACAGACATCATCTCAATTCGTTAAACTAAGTTTATTAGTTTATAACCCTGTAAGTCCCAGTTTTCCTTTAAAATGTTCATCTTTGGGGCGAACATATAGACTTTACGTACACTAAGTGTCCGAGAAGGCAAAACCAGCCCTCCCCTAGCTATTACGAGAATTCCTTGAGGATCTTTTCCGTTAAGGTAATGCAATTATTCCACAAAAGATACTCAGAGCAATTATAGTATTGATTTTAGTTATATGTAGCTACTCATCACTATTGAAGGTCAAGGCAACATGGGTTTTCCACTTACCCCATCCCACTAGGGTAAGTGGAAAAACAACTCCTAATTTTAAAATCTATTTCCATAAATTTCAAGCGACCAAAATGGTATGAATTACCGCACAGTTGGTGCAAAATTGACTGTTTTTAATAGCCCATTTTGAATGAACGCATTTAAATCATTTAAACTGGTTTTACACTAATTCAAACATGCACTATCGATTTTTCCTTTTCCACTTCCCCCAGTGTACCTTACATAAAACATATTTTTGTTAATATTTGATATATATTCTACTTAACGAAGAATTCTTTTGGAAATTCCTTGAAGAGTTCCTCCAAAAACACCATCGGAAATTCCTCCGTAAATTTCTTTCGGAAACTCCTCCATAGTTTTCCGGAAATTTCTCAAGGAGTTCCTCTGAAAATAACTTCAGGAATCCCTTAAAAGTTCCTGCAGGATATCATTTGGTGTACATCCAGCAATTCCTCCGAAAGTTTCCCCTGGAATTCAAATTCCTCCGAAAGTTTCCCCTGGAATTCAAATTCCTCCTTCTGCCGAAAGTCCGACTAAAAGTCCAGAAATTTATCCCGAAATTCATCCAGGAGTTCTTCCGGGGATTATTGCATGAGTTCTTCGGGAAACTCTCTCAGAAGTTCCTTCGAAAAATGCGCCGGAGAATTCGTCAATATATCCTCCGGATATTTCCCAAGGAGCCCCAACGGAAATTCAGCAAGTATTTCATCCGGAAATTCATCGAGGAAATCTTACGGATATTTTCCCAGGAGTTTCTTCAGATATTGATCCAGGAATTTCTCCGGAAATTCGACGGAAAGTCTGCCAAGAGTTTTTTCAAAGGTTCCTCCATGAGTTCTTCCGAAAATTACTACATAAACAGCTCTAGGAGTTCCTCCGTAAATACCATCAGAAGTTCTTCCGCAAATTTTAAGATTTCCAAATTCATCCACGTATTCCCTAAGAAATTCCTTCATGAGTATTTGTGAGTAGCCAACCAGGAGTGATATTTTTCTCGAAATTCCTACAGGAGTTTTTTTTTCGGGAATTCCTCAAGGAGCTCCTACGGACATTCATCCGAAAATCCTTCCTAAATTCATCCAAAGATTGCACCGAAAAGTCTGTCAGGAGCTCCTCTCGGAACCCCGCCCGAAATTTCTCCGTAAATTATTCCAAATTTTTATTCGAAAATACTTTCGCAAATACTTACAGGAACTTCTCCAGGAGTTTTTTCTTTAAATTTCTTCAGGAATTCCTCCAAAATAGTTTTTTTCCGGAAATTCTTTGAAAACTGATCCGAAAATTACTTCAAAGGCTTCTGCGGTAATTCTTTCAGGAGTTCCTTCGGAAATTCCTCCAACTCCTTCGGATATTTATTTAGGAATTCTTCCTGAAATTTCTCTAAGGGTTCCTACGGAAAGTCTGCTAGAGATCTTCTAGAAATTTCTCCCAAAATTCCTCCAGGAGCAATTTTCATTCCTCCACAAACTCCGTTGGAAACTATTTCCCCGGCAATTCCAAGAGCAGAGGGGCAGAGCCAGAGGTTCTCTGGAAAGGCTGGAAATAGTTCCGACATAATTCTCCAGGAGTTTCGGAAAATCCTCGAGAGTTCCTACGGAAAGTCCATTGCAGTTCTTCCAGAAATCGCTCCAGCAGTTCTTCCAAAAAATACTACAAAAACTGCTTGAAAATACTTCCGTAAATTCCTCCAGGATTTTCTTCAAAAATGTCTTCATAAATTCCTACAGGAGTAGCTACACAAATTCTTCCGAAATTTTCGTCATGATTTACTTCAGGAAAACCATTCAAAAATTACCCAGGAGTTTCTCCAGAAATACCAACGAACTTTTTGAAAGGAATCCTTCGCAAAACTTCCAGTGTTTCCTTTGAAAATTCAACAAGTTCCTTCGAAAAAACCTCCAGGAGTTCCTCCAGAAATTCCTCCCAAAATTCTTGCGTAAATACAGGTAGTTCTTTCGAAAATTCGAGTTCTTTCGGGTTCTTTCGAGTTCTCCAAGAGTTTCACCGGAATTTTCACCCAGAACAGCTTTAAAAAAAATCGAGAGATTTCCTGAAGGATTTTCCGAATGATCACTGAAAGAATTCTCGAAAGAACTCTTTGAGGACTCTTCTGGAGAACTTCTTGAGTGATTTTTTGGGGTACCCCTGGAGGTATTATTGAAGTAATTTACGGAAGAATTTTCTAAGGCATTCTCGTAGTATCTCCGGAAGGAATTTCGAAAGGAACATGTGGTGGAACTCCTGGTGGACCTTTCGAAGGAACTCTTGAGCGAAATTCCTAAAGAATTCATGGATGAATTTCTCAAGGAACTCTTATGGAAAATTTTGTAGAAACTGCTAGAAACATTTCTGAAGAATCTGTTGAAGGAATTTCCTGAAATTCCAGGAGTTCCTCCAAAAATTCCTCAAGTGAAACCACCAGGAGTACCTGCGGAAACTTGTCCCAAAATTCCTGAAGAAATGACTTTAGGACTTTCTCCGAAATTCTTTCGGAAAATCGTCCAGGAGTTGCTTCGGAAATTTTTTCATAAAAAGCCTCAAATTTTTTTCGGAGGAACTCCTGGAGAAATTCCCGGAGGAGCTCCTGGTACAATTTTCAGGGGAACTCGTGGAAGAATTGCCGGAGAAACCCCTGGAGGGTAAGAAAATTATTTTGATTAATTTTCGGAGTAACTCTTGGAGGTACTTCCGTATTGATTTCCAAAGGAACTCCTGGGAGAATTTCTGGAGGAAATCTTGTAAGACGTTTTGGATAAACTCTTGAAGAAATTCCCGAAAGAATCTTCGAAGGAGATATCGGAGAAATTTCCGGAGGAATTCCTGGAGCCATTTCCAGAAAAAATCCTAAAGGATTTTTCGGAGGATCTTCTGAAGGAATTTCGAGAGTAATTTTTGGAGGAATTTCTTTCGGTCTTTCTGAAGGAACTATTTGGGGAAATTCCTGAAGAATTCCTGGATGAATTTTCGCAGGAACTCCTGCATGAAATTCCGTTGAAATTCCGCCAGGAGATTCTTCAGAAATTATTTCAAGAGTTCTTCCAGAAGTTACTACAAAAACTGCTTCGAAGTTATTGTCGTAAATTTCAATGAGAGCTCTTCTATGATTTACTCTTAAAAAATCCTAAAGGAATCCTTCGGTAGTTCTTCGGTTCCTCCAAAAAGTCCTTCAGGAGTTCCTTAAGTAATTTCTCCGAAAGTTCCCCCAGGAGTTTCTTTGAAAATTCCTCCAGTGGACCTCCACTCTCTCTACCCTCCCTCTGATTGGTAATTTGTCCCAAATTTCCTGAAGAAATGCCTTTAGGACTCTCTCCAGAAGTTCTTTCTTTCGTAATTTCTCCCAAAATATCCTCAAATTTTTTTTTCAGATGTACTTCTAGAGAAATTTTCAATGGAGCTCCTGGAAGAATTTTCAAGGAAACTCGTGAAGGATTTGCCGAAGAAACTCCTGGTAAGAAAAGTACGTACAATTCCATTTACTTACACCACTTTAGAGATTTTCAAAGGAACTCCTGTAAGAATTTCTGAAGGAATGTCCGGAGAAATTTCTGGAGGAAATCTTGGAAGATTTTTTGGATAAATCCGGAAGAATCTTTGAAGGAGTTATCGGCGGAATTCCAGGAGAAATTTCCAGAGAAAACCCCAAAGGATTTTTCGGATGATCTTCTGAAGGAATTTTGAGAGCAATTGTTGGAGTAACTCCTTTCGGACTTTTCGTAGGAACTATTGAAGAAATTCCGAAGGAATTCTTAGATGAATATCCGAAGAATTTCCTGAAGGAATTTCTGTTGATGCTTCCCTAAGGAGTTTCCGGAGGATCTTCTGGAGGAATTTTCAGAGGAACTCTTGAAGCAATTAGAATTTTTAGAATTTAGAACCTTTAAAAATTTTAGAGAAATATGTGAAGGAATTTTGAAGGTGTTTTTGGGACTCCTGGGTGATTATCTGAAGAAATTCCTGAACGAATTTGCACAGGAGTTTTGAGAAGAATTTCCTAAGGAACTTTAGCAGGTTTATCCGGGGACATCTTCGAAGGAATTCTTAGATGAATTTCAGGAGGAACTCCTGTAGGATGTTCCGGAGGAATTACCGAAGAAACTCGTTCAGGGATTTTTGGAGTAATTTTTAAAAGAAACTTCATACCCCATTCCCGGCCTAACATGCGTACGGCTGCATTATTTAATTGAAATGTATGACAAGGAACAACTTTTCCTGAATTTTGTGGGCCGTGTAATACTGCAATGGGGTTCATCTATGCCTAAAAATTAGCTATACTTGCTAAACGCCGTTTGAAAAAGCTTTTATTTGATTTAAATTAACGTGGTGCAGCACTCATTTCAGTCACAGCGATAGCTTTTCCGGCATACCTCAAGGCTCTTCGGCATGCGCAATATTTTACTCAATCTCTCAACACCCTACTCTCATTCTCTCTTTCGGGACGGTAGAAAATGCGACGTAAACAAAAATATGCACGTTCCACGACAACGTGATGACAGATGGTATTATTGATAATTTATATTTGTTTGAGAAGGTATATTCATTCATGCAAAATCCTTTCAAAAACATGAATTAAATTTTTGAAATCGAGATAAAAAAAATAACATGAAAGCGTCAACGTATTAGACAGTTTCCTATTAACGATGAAGGATTATCTTCATACTAAAATAAAACTCCAGGCCTTTTGGCAGCATTGTACGGCTAGAAGTTCTCGGGCCGAGGTGATTTTTTGATCGACCACTGTGACGATTTTCAGGTAGGTGTTTATTTGATGATACCGTTTTGTAAAAGTGAAAAGATTCACTCCGGCTCAGTGGTGTTGCAACGAGGAGCGAAAGTTTGATATCAACATTTTTATTTTCTATTTGGATTGGATCGATTAGGAGTAAAATAAATGGTTGAAGAATATTGAGTATTGTGCGAAATAAATAGGAGACTTTTTAAAAATTATCAATCATAAACCTACGGCTCCCAAACAGTATAAATCATTAGTTTTCTGTGCAGTGAGCCGGGAATCGGGTCCATAGGCCCAAGTAGTGATTTACCCTACTAAGAGTTTGGCGCCTTGAAAATTCGAAAAGAAAAAATGACTTAATAATCTTAATGTAGGACTGATAAATTTAAATTTAAAGTTCAAATTTTAAAATTAAGGTTTCCGATTTAAGATTTTGAATTCAAAATAAAATTTAAAATTTCAAATTTAAATTTAAAATTGTAAGTTAAAATTAAAAATAGAACATTTGAAATTCAAAATTTAAAGAAATTTGAAATTTTTAGGTTTTAAATTTTTAAACAAAAATTTTAAATTTCATGTTTTTAACTTGAAATGTTTCATTTCCAATATCCACTCTTAAAATATAATTTTTAATCAATATTTCTGAGTCATTTGCTTTCTTCACCTTTTATCCAAACCTTCAAGGCGAATCATCCGTATACACCGGACGGAGTCTCCGTTTTCCGCTCATTTTTTTCATTTCAGCATTCCTGAGTGATCTTCGCAACACCGCGAAAAGTAAGTTTTTATATCCGGTGATCCTTTGCCTTGTTGGTAGGCAGTGGCTTTCGATTCTGCAAGTATACCAGGAACAACATTTTTACCATTTAATCTGGCTGGGCGGATAATAAAACGATTTAGTTACATACCTGCGAAAATACATGTTTTGTTTCCTATCGATGACAGATTTTTTGATGGGCCATTGAAGCGAGTCCTGGTTATTCTACCTGAAACTCGAAAAATCAAATGAAGAACAAATTTTCGATCAGCGCTCTGGAGACCATATTTTACCCTTCCGCTGCTGAGAATAAAATTTGTGAATAACTTACCTGCAGAGCCGTTTTTCTCTCTCCGATGAAAATTGATCGATGTGTACTTTAATAATCCCCGTGTTATAGGATCCTAACAGCAACTAGGATGAGCAATTCATTATTAAAATAACAAAAAATGCTCCACCACCGTGTCCTTTTATGGAAGTAGAAAATGAAAACATGGCTGACTGTCAGAAGCCGCTGTTACTGTGACGCGCTCGTCCCATATTTTTTGAGGCAATATTACGTCAATTTCGGTAATATTATATTTTATTGTGCACGTACAGCATTTTGAATGTATTATCATAGGAGAAGATGATGAATTTTAAGTTTTGTTCGTGTAGCTTGATCATGATTTTTATCGACTGAATCTCATGGCGATCGATGTAATAATGCGTTGATGTGATGTGAAAGTACGGTTAATCATTAATTACATCGAATTATTAGGTACGTTTTAGGGAATTCCGTCGCTGCAAATTAATATATTTTTTGCTGTGTATCTGCGAAAAGCACCACCCGTCGTCGACAGTTTCGAGAGAAAACGGCGACGGCGACTGGTATTCGGGCTGCATTTGACACGTGTCGGAGTAATTTTGATGCCTTCGTTTCTTAAAAATAGTTTCAATCTTTTTCGTCCTACCTCCAAACGATTTCAATTTATCCAGCTCGACCGTTATTCTTGTCAGAGTTGTTCTCTTCAGATAAGCACTCGCCTTGATCTCTGATGCGCAAGCATTCAGTTTATTATCAGAAATCTTGAAACGTACAGCGAAGATCTGGAGAGTTTTTGTTTGGCTGCTGTAGATCAACAAACGATCGTCAATTTCAATGTGCCGGAAACTCCCAAAATAAAAATAAATTTTGTTTTGCAAAAAATGAATAACTTTGTTGCCAAAATCGAAGGTGTCTGCAGCATAACTTGATCTCCTTATGATATTTTTGTGCAAGATATCGAAATTGTCTGATCTTTTATCTCTTATACCAATCAAGCCCATATCTCATTTTGCTATTTAATCACAGTTTGATATTATTTAGCTATTTCCGTTTGCTCGGGTATCTGTCAACTGGAGTATTTAAATTCACCATGGTCCAATGCACCGAGTTCATCATTGACGTTTGAGACGGGCGCTGTTTACTTAGAATGAATACTTTTTCATTCATCGAGTTCATGCAAGTGTTCATTTCGGTGCATTGGACCATTAAGCTCAAAACCACGCCGTACCACATCATGTGACGGGAAATGTCATATCGATGTCATGGGACTAACTTGCTAATAACTTTTCTCACAAGTAATTTACAATTATTTTTTCCATATAAACATGTAGCTCTTAAAGGACCCGAAAATTTGTTTTTACAGGTAATTTCTCTAAATACGATATTGGCGGCGTGAGAGCCGAATTAGTATCAAATGACATTAATGTCATGACATTTCGTGACATTTTTTAAATCTCGCTCCCATGGCTTACACTTTGTATTTAGAACGATGATCTGTTCGACAAAGTTCTAGGACCCTTTAAGTACTACATGTTAATCGAACTGTAAATGAATTATGAAAAAAGTTATTAAGAAATTAGTAATAGCAATGCCATGACATTTTTTTGACATTTCTCATAATTAACGGCGCACAAAAGATTAGGGTGAAAATTGAAAAGCCATGTAAGGGCTCTACCTTTGCTTGAAAACAAAGTGTAGTTACCAATTTCCTTACTATAGGAAAAACATTTTGAGTAAACTTTGAAATAAATCAGTTAATTTCAACTATTGTAGCACTATCGTTATAGAAAACTAGTATTCTCTAGGCTAAATTCCAATACTTGTTCCGGCGCCGGTTCCGTCTCGCGTCGGTCTAGGTGGCTTATGTGCAGCGAAGTTATTAAAAACTCATTTTCTACATTTATTATGGTTCAACATTTCGGCCGCGGGCTCAGTCTCCCAGTAGCCGAACAGCAGCGAGGTTCGTTCTCCTTCAGTTGATATCATTGTTCGCCAACGATCACACTTGTTTGCCCGCTTACTTTACGCAATCTCGCGTGGTAGACTGTGGTTTCACTTTTCGATAGTGTACGATAGTTTGTTCTCAAAAGCACGAAACTCGGCCGGCGCAGCTACAAGGTTATATCACGGCAGCTCAGCATGTCAACAGAGACACTGGACCAATAGAAGATATTGTGTGTGGTGTGCATGTTTTGATTGGATATTGAAGAAAAAGGTTGATCTTTTTTTATATTTACGCATGGAAATTTAACGGAAAACGTGCAAATGTCTGTGGCCGTCGATCGTGCATTGGATCAATAAACCGAGCAAGTGAATCGTTATCAAATTATGGTGCTTTCCAAAAAAATCAATTCGAACACCACAGCATTCGAGAAAGATAAATAGGGGAAACACAATGTGCAAGTTTTAATTGCAAACTGTATTTGTATTCGTGTAAACTAATTGTAATTTGGTTACCAATGAGTCCGGTATGGTTCATGGTGAATCAGAAAGATTACATCAGAAAGTTATTAGTGTGAAGTAACAACCCATTGTCTGTAGACGTTCGATTTAGTTGTTCAAACAGAGTGCATTACCCACTGCAGATAAGCGGAGATCACCTATCCTGACCGTCCGGTCGTTGCATGTAAAACGGATTGATAGTGCGAGGGTAAATTTCAATTTGCTCGGAGCTACACATCCAGCAGAAAGCAGTTTGCAGACCACATTAGATAGTGAAACAACGGCAGCCAACATTTAGCGATAAGCCAAAATGGTTTCAACGCGGTTCGAGGTATCGAGCTCACCGGTAATTATGAAATTCCTTCTCCCGTAACTAATTATTTTTTATTGCATTGGCGATCGTAATGAATAGCAACGCTGTAACAGAAGTGTACCCAGAACTTGAGCATTACCGTTGTTATTGGTTACAGTTTGCGTCCTATTTAGGGTAACTGTACCAGTTTTGGACATGTTCCTAATTGGGCCAGTTTCTCACATAACTTCAAAAATAAAACAATTTTCGAGAATTTTATTAGCTTTAACAGGAGATATATTGCTTATGCTTTTTCGCCATTTAAACTGATCTATAGTTTTTGGAAAATATGCATTTTTCAGAGTTGGTTAAATATCGCACTAAGGTGGCCAAAACCGGTAGACTTACCCTAATAGTTTCTAGCATGTTTTTTAATAGGTTGTAAGTTCAAAACTATTACGTTTTTGTACACCCAACCAGCGACTGTTCTGTATAAGAACCTACCTTAACCTGTATAAGAAATGGGCATATGAGAAATTGTTAGATTCTCATACAAAAAATGTAAACTCACAAACAATTATTGTAAGAAAAGCTTGCAAAATTGTAAGGTCTCATACAATATTTATACAAGAATCTAGCATTTTCGTAATGCCCAATTCCAGGGTTGTTACGACTACGCGGATTTCGCGATTTTCGCGGATTTGGCGCGGATTTACATAACGATTTTAGGACTTCGCGCGGATTTGGCGCGGATTTAGTTTAAGGTGAAAATTTAATAAATAAAATGCTAGATCTCAGGATTTTCTGGACGTTTATTTGAAAATTAGTTTTATGATCTATCTAGATGGGCTTTATCTTCGTTAGCAATAGTTATTGAAAACAAAATTTACGTTTGCAGTCAATTACTCACATTATTTTTCGGATGTTTACAAGCTTTTATTGAATGCCATGATTACACACTTATTTTGTTTTTATTTCTTTATTAGAGTGAATTTTTAATATTTGATTAAGTTCATCACTGACGCACTTGAGCATTCATTAAACAAATGTTATGAAGAGAGTGGCTCTACTTGTCATTTTTAATGCATTCTAAAAATGACGCATTCAAAACATGTCTGTTCAAGGACATGAACCCTCATTTTTTATCTCACCAATTTCGTCGTAATTCCAGGATATTTGTCGGTTTCTTATTGATTATTCCTTTCACGATGAATCACATAGCATGATATATCATTTTTCTTCAGGATTTCTCCCATAGTGTAGAACATTTTATATTACTTTCATAGCATTCATCCATAGCCAAAAAGAATATGCAACAATTGAAAACACAAAAATGTTCACCTGTCATAAGACGAGTTTAAACAATCCCATTGAATTCCACCACTTAATTGTATCCTGACAGATACATATTTCGACCTCAACAGTAAGGCCGTCTTCGGTGTCTCGTACTTGACTCGACTTACCTTACTGTTGAGGTCGAAATACGTATCTGTCAGGATACAATTAAGTGGTGGAATTCAATGGGATTGTTTAAACTCGTCTTATGACAGGTGAAAACATTCCACTAAAAAGCTCAAAATAATTTTCTTAACAAAAATGTTCCTTGATGTTATGCAGATGCCTCATTTTAATACCGTTTTGACTTAAATCCCGAACATGACTCATATTCAGAACACTGGCGTTTTAGCGCCCTAACACTATAATTTTCATCTGTTTTCCGAACTGAGCATGAGGATTACAAACGAATTCAAGCTCCTATGGATAAAAATACACGAAAAAAGCCTAAATGGCCTTTTTAAAACGAGTGTTTGGAATATGAGTCACGTTCGGCATTTGAGTCAAAACGGTAAGTGCTTCCGCAGAAATTTGTTCAAATATTAAAAGGTGATCTTCAAAAGATATTCCTGTAAAAACGTGGTAATTTCATGAGTATTTTTTGCAATATTTTCGGATAACTCCGATGATATTTTCACAGGAATACACACAGAAAAATTACGAAGCCTCCTAAGAAATTTTGACAAGGATTCTATGAAGAATTTAATGCAGCATTTAGAATCCGTTAAATTTTTAAAATAATGGGGTGGTTTCTTGAACCGCAGCAATTACTGTAAAAAAGTTTGCAGTAATGTTGTCTTGAATTTACGAAAGAATTCTCGGAATGTTGTTCACCGGCATTCACCAAAGGAAGTCTTCAGAAATTTCCAAACCGATTTCCACAGGAATTCATGAAGGAAACTCCGAATGTATTTCCGGCAGATTTTTTTCCCAGAGTCCCAGAGAAATTTCCGCAAGAAATTACGTTGCGATTTTCTCAAACATTTTGTTAGCGGTAATCACAGGAATATCTCTAGAAAAAACTTACAAATTGCACCTCGAATTTGACAAATTTTACGCAATTTTGACGAATTTTACGCAGCAAGTCACCCACAGTCAATTTCTGTATGAATTTCCAAACCTTTTTCCGCAGGAATTAATGAAGGGATGTCCGCATGTGGTCTCTAAATATTTCCCGCAGGTTGTTTTTGAATAATTTGCTGGAATTTTCAACAAATTATTATATTCAATTTATAACAAAATTCCAGAATTAATTTCCGCATAAGTTATCTGGGGAACTTTTGCAAGAAAACCAGGATGAATTTCGACAGATATTCTCGGGAAATTTCGAAGCTCTACGCAGGTTTATAATTACAACAAAGTTGCAAAGTTGCTTCAGAAGAAATTACCGTTTTCGACAAATTATTTGTGATTTGCCAAGTTCATCTATTCATCAATTATGATCAAATCTTGCCTAAACATTTCTTGTATATCAATGCATCTTTGTGCCGACATCCACTGACAATAATGGAACAAAAAATGTCAAAATCATCATCTCATTGAAAAAGCGCACCGTATTGAAATAGTTTTGGCTGTTTAGTTCTTGTTTACTTCAGTATTTCTAGTAGCGAAAACTTAGATTGTTAAATTAACTGCGATTTTCTTAGTCCTATTTTCAATTTGGTACAAACATGTGCAAAATTGAAGCTTTTAATCATATTTAAAATCAGGAATATTAAAAAACGACCTCGAATAGAAGACGTTTAGCAAATTGTGGTAACCAAAATTGATATTTCACGTATTTGCTTAAAATTTAGTTCTGGGAATTTAGATTAGTTTCTTTAGCGCGGAAATGGCGCGGATTTGATTTCAGTCAGCGCGGATTTGGCGCGGAAAATATTTCAGGATCTCCGTAACAACCCTGCAATTCTTATACAGGTTTTGGTAGGTTCTTATGCAGAAGTTTTAGAAAATCTAACAATCACCGGTGGAGTGTAGCAGTACGGTGCCTGTTTTTTCTCAATCTCTTTACTGTAAATCAAACAAGAGGCATTAGGGTAAAACGAGGTCTGGCAGCTTTGTGCAGTGAACTTGTGAACCAGATTTGCACGATTCCCCAGAGAGTTCTACGATTTGTGTGAATATTTCAGCGCAACCCGTCCATACCGAACCGAGATATTGAATTTATGAATTTATAACAAATTTTTGATAACTTATATGAGCAAAAGTCCACGATGCGGGATGAGCTATATAAAACTGAACAAAGCCTGTTTACGTGATATATGGGCAGCCCCTAATACGTACGAAATGCATAAATTCGAGCGAAGTCTATCGTCATAATAAATGCAGTTCTTAATCACAATTGGATATTTAGGAAAATTAACCCCATCTTGATAAAAGTTCGTTTTGACTTTTGGATACCTGAAGTGTAAATGTACCTGAACAGAATTTCATGAAATCTCTTCAAAAAAATGTTCAAATGTTTCAGCCATTTATAAGGCAGAAGTAACTAAACAATGAATCTACAAAAACAACAATAAGACGCAATGTTTACATCACGCAAAAAATCGTTTGTTCGCAAAAAAAGGGTCTAACTCGACAAAAATGTTTGTTATCTGAGGGCTTACAAACATTGTTGTTGAATTCAACCTATTTTTTGTCAACCGTCTAAGACGAGTTAAGTACTCTCCATTTAATTCCACCAATTATTTTCGATATCTTTGCAGATACGTATTTCGACCACACAGTTGTTGTCGAAATACGTATCTGCAAAGATATCGAAAATAATTGGTGGAATTAAATGGAGAGTACTTAACTCGTCTTAGACTGTTGAATACATTTATATATTTTTCCAATTTTTTGTGTTCATTCAACAATCGTGATTGTTATCGCCAGCGATCAAAATGGTTGTGATTTCAACTATCAATTTTGCTACGTCGATACACCTGTTAGTTGATTTAACAATATGTTTATTTATTTTGACGTTTCTCCCAGTTTTTTTCTTTTTTTTTTGAAAATAATTAAGTGATTTTTTTATTAACTTTTCTTATTTTTACTAACATTACAAAAATGTGGTGATATAAACTTTTACTATATAGGTATTTTACAATTACCTTTCTGAAAAAGTTTGAAGACAACCATATCGAAATGAATGGAAGACATCCTAAATTAACTTCGACAAAGATCGAACAAAAAATGGAATAGTTCCAAGAATAATTTTGAAATTTTAGGAGTACTATGGTGAAATTTGAAATATCCATAAAATAGTGGAGTACAGGGAAGACTTTTATTGTGGAAATATGTTTATTCTGCAGAAACTTTCAAAGAATAATTCCAAAAAGCATGTGGATGAGCATGTATCTTGTATGGCAATTGGCAAGTAAATTGGTTACGCAATGCCCAGGAAAGTTGTCGCCATATTCGGATTGACAATCCTTCGCCATTGTCCGCAAGGCTAATGCTCTAGTAGGGGAAATCGCCAAATGTTGAACGGCTAATTTTTTCGCCTATTGTTGAACGCCCATAAGAAATGCACGTGCGTTCAACAATAGGCGAAAAAATTAGCCGTTCAACATTTGGCGATTTCCCCTATTGGTTATGAATTCTGGAGTCCGTGACATCATAAGGAATGCTTTTGTCATGCATGTCATGGAATGGGAAGGAATATGATTGAATCTATTTATAGCATCTATACTGAATAAGTAGACATTTTTGCCTTTCTCGTATACTAAGTATACGTAAAGGCTATATGATCGCTCCAAAAACAAACTTTTTATAGAAGGCCCGGAGACCCATAGTATATACCGATCGACTCACCTCGACGAATTGAAGTGATGTCTGTGTGTATGTGTTCGCATTCGACGCAGGATACTCTACCAATGTTTCCTATTGAAAATTGGCCAGATCGGACTATGGGCTCGGAAGTTATGGCCAAAATACCACTTATTTTTATAGAAAAATTGAGTAAAAAAAATTCACTCATTTTTCAGGCACTTATCCTTAACCGATTTACACGCAACAAGTTGCATTCGACGCAGAATACTCTACAATTGTTTCCTATTGAAAATTGGCCAGATCGGAGTATGGGCGGGGTAGCCACTACCAAATATATGGTCATCAAGCTCAACCTCAAGCTAAATGTAATTCAAATAACGACCTGCTAGGCAGAGTTGTAGGGAAAGCGTCACAGTAGAAGTCCATCATGCAAAACATTTGAAATTCAGCCTCTGGAATCAGTTATTGACAAACTACTAAATGATCGAACCCAAATTACTAAATGATCGAAAAGATCATTGCCTGTTATAACAGAGTTTTGTTTGCCATAACTTTTTCAAATCAGGTTTGTTATAAATATCGCCTTCGAGAAACTTGTGAAGCGTTTTCAGACTCATTATTTGTTATATAAATTTTGTCTGTATTTATTGTGTAATCATACACAAAATTATGAAAAAAAAACAAGCGGTATTGGAGAACATTATCATACATTATGAGAAAATAATATTTCCCCAATGTCCAATATAGATCTATTTTCAATGAAATGGGACAGAATTCCTCGTCGAAACTTGTTGTCGGCGAACATGTTAAAGATAAGTTCCCGAAAGATGAGTGAGTTTTTTCGTGCACATACATACATGCACACTCATACCCACACACAGACATCACTTTAACTTCTCGAGCATTGTCGTTTGGTATGTGACACAAGGGGTCTCTGGGGTTCTATCATAAAAACAACATTGGAATGAACTTAGAGTATTTTCGACACACCTTAGACCGGTGTTACTCGAGATACAAGAAAAACACCTGTCTGATATGATATACTTTACAGCTTACTCTTTAAAATGATGGGAAAATATGTGATTTATGTCCGCGCTATCCAGAGATATAACCTTTTTAAAAAAAATACTAATTTTTCTAAGTAAAATGTAAATAGCTTTTGATCTGCAACAGATATCAAGCTACTATCACGAAAAATTGCATCTTGATGAGCTCTAAAAGTCGACTGAAGACGACTTTACTGAGAAATTTGAAATAAAAAAGTTGGAACGGAAAAAACTATTTTTTATGGGACTACCCTAAGTTGAAATGTGAAAAACGCTCTAGTTCCGTCAATTTAAGAGCTACAGACGACATTTTTATCAGCAAAATTATTGGAATTAATAGAGCTATAACTTTGAAGAACAATATTTACCTTTATTTTTGTAGATCAAAAAGTTATTTTTCCTATTTCTTGGAAATAAGGACAACCCTAATTTTCATCAACAACCGAAAAACGTCCTTATTATTAGAAACAACTTTGTAGAACAAAGTTTTTTTCTAACTCTGCTATTAAAAGCTCAAAATAACTATTTCCACTTAATTTGGCTTTGTGGACCATTGTGCAGTGGCGATGGGAGTGGGTAGACGTAGAACAAGTGGGACATGCCTTACACATGCACGAATGTTCCTGTGTGGGACAGTCAAGGCATTGTCCTACTCATGATTCTGATGAAAACATATCGTCTGGATAATTATTTTAGTTGCAATCAGGGTTCTATATCGTCGAAGCGATAAAAGGAAAATGATTCTTGCCAAACTTCATTACACTCTAGCTGGTGTTGCTTTCGTGCAGTCGATTCATTCTTTGCTAATGAATTCACTATACGCCACTTCTTGTCTGAGGTGAATCCTCCGGAAATCATTTCAGAATTCATTTTCATCTAAACTCTTTCAATTGAAATGGAATAATACTTCAAATGAAAGCGTGAATGATTCTAGACCTGATTCATCGAAGGTAAGCATATCTTCGTTCAAATGAGATGAAATTTACTTCAAGTGAAGGAGTGATTTCCCTGTGGGACGATGCAAGTTTTTACCCTCCCAACAACGCAAGCGGCAAATTAGCACAATGAAAATAGGAATTGTCACCTGCTAATACGCGTTAATATTATGCTGATTTCAGGCTATTAAAAATGGCATCGTTCTAAAATCGTAGTTTTGATACGAGGCCCGGAGACCCACAGTGTTACATACCAATCGACTCAGCTTGAGGATAGCCTGTATGTATGGTTTTCAAATAGTGTAGACGTACTTCTTCGTGCTTAACAGTTACTGATTTGCTAGCAAAAAAATCGCAATAGTTATTGTTGCAAATTGGAATTTCCAATAAAAATTGTTCGGAATTCTAGATCCAGAGTCTTCTGCGTTTGTAATGTTAACATTTGGGAAATTCCAATGGAAACTCTTATGATTTTCCAAAATAAAAATCTTCGAAATTTCTTTGGGAGACTAATTTTAACTCCAAACATTTTCTTTCCCTGGAAATTAAAGTTCAGATGCATGACAGATTTTAAACAGTGGCGCTACAATAATATCGGCAGCGGTGCACATTTCGTATTCTGAGGGCTGTGCGAAGGAAACAACCCGGTCTTTGCGTCTTTTATTCTCGTGCTAATTGCTGGAAAACACCAAGGGCCTCATACGCTTGTCACTGGCGAACAAAGCTCGTGTACTCTGCATCGAAGCTTAGAACCGGTGTTAGGGCACAATCGATATTGCGAACATTTTTATATTCGGTTAGTTACTGCAAATAAATTCTTTTTCGAGTCCCTATAATCAAGCACGTATCTCAAGCATACCACATCGTTATATTGCTGCATGAATGTGTGTTTAATTTTGATAAAATATCGAAAACAAAAGTGTGCATAAAAATTGCCTCGCCATAACAAAAAGGTGGTAGAGAATTAACACTGTTGTTTACAGTTTAGAACCAAATCCCGATGTCGCACATGTTGGGGTAGGAATTCAGTGATCCGCCTTCTCCCCCTGGAAAACACCGAAGCCACTCGATTAAGTTTTGTTTTGGTCTGTTTATTTCATTCTACCTGTCACACGAAAAGTTCATTCCGCGTACCAGTGTTGCCGATAAAAATTAATCTATATAATGGATATAATGCCTGATATATGCTATATATAAAGGTTCCCCCAAACACACGCGATGCGACAGTCACGACGCGGTTCTATCGCTTGGCGACAGCGATTCTGTCGTCTTTAATATGGAAGCGATACAACATTGCCTTAGGTCTGGGGGAGCCTTAATGCTGATATAATGGTGATAAAAACTCAATTAAATTACACTATTGATCATTATAACCTATTTCTTGTTGGCATTCCATCCCCAATGGGATATTAACACCTGGCAACTATTTATTAGGATTCCAACTCATGGTACTATTATATTTTAAGTAATATGATTTGAATAGAAAATGAAAATCAGCAGTAACAAAATTCGAATTTAACTTCTTTCTTTGCGAGCTCCGCAATTGGGCGACTCGAACCCACGACCCTACTGAGAACATTGTAAATTGATGTCCAAGCCGGGTGGTTTAATACCCGCAACATAGGCAATTAACTTTTATTGAACTGAATATTTTGTTGTTTTCTCCGAGTTGTGTGAAATGCATGTTCTATACAGTTCCTCAAACAAATGATTATTTTTTTTGTTAAAGGGTGATTTGTATCCAATACACTGCGCGGCTGTTGTAATATTTCCAAATGCGCATTTGCACAAAATTATGAGTAAATTTTGATGTATAATATACACAGATAAAAATATGTTGGGATTTAAAATGTATTTTTATGCACATATTTGGAGCATGCAAATAAACGCAATATTCAATCGATCTTACTGATCTTCCAAAGCGAAATAAATTTAAAATGTGCTTGGTTGTAAAACTCAGTCAAATTTAATTGAATATCAAATGTTATTTAGTTTGTTGGGATGAGCTACAATTTTTCATGTTGTTGAATTTTCGAAACAATTTGCTGTGTCAGGGCCGGATTTAGCCGGAAGGGGCCCCGGGGCCGACGGTATGTGGAGGCCCCAAAATGTACAAAAAAGGTTGGTTTTGGTACATAAGATTTGTGGGGGCCCGGGGCCACGGCCCCCCCATACATCCGGCCCTGTAGTATATATTATACCTACATTTTTGCAATAATACCACGCAAATATAATCAATATAGTCCACATATTATTATTGCTAACATAGTCCAAACTGAATTATTGCTTTTTTATTTGAAAATAAATTGTATTTCTTCTTCGCGTGGAGAATAATTATGTGTGCGCTTGTAAATATTATTGATAAAATCTATCGATTTTTGTCAGTAATAATGTGTGGATTTTTAGTAGTGTAGGAAACGCTGCAATCTCACCTCTCCATTACTGGCAGTAAAAAGTAAATAATTGAAATGTGTCGATTCCACTCAGATACATTAAATCTTGTCTTATACTAAGGACACACCTGTGGTACTTGTACCATTGTACAAGAGGACAAGAAAATTATTCCAAGAATATCTTTGATAAAGACAATAATTGGTATGGTACTCATTTCAAGATACTTGCACCATGGTACTTATACCATCAGTGTGTCATTGGTATTACGTGGCAAAATGTCATACAAAAAATCCATTGACCAAACCGGAAATCAATTTCATCACCATTGTAATGCCGTTTATTTACCAATGAAAAAAAAACCGCGTATAGGTACATGTTATAGGTATATTTCTTGCATATGGCAGCACTGATCAGCAACAAAAATGAATAAACTTGAAAGCGGAATATTCCGTAATAGCCTATAATAAAAACGATGGTATATATGTTTCAGGGAATCAATTTTTCTTGGATGCGCATGCGAAATAAGCAACAAAAGAAAACCAACGACAAAGCTTTGCTTTTGTCTGAGATAATAATGACACGATCCGAAAAAAAAATTGTCTGCAACAAAAAAAGACAATTTTGTTGCTAACTTTTCATCCCGATAGCAGCAAATTTCGATTTTATGCTATCATAGTGTCAGCTTTTATGAGAATATTCGAGAATCTGACTATGATTTAAAAATTAGCATCGTATTCTAGGAAATATCAGAGCATGCAAGGCAAACAATTTTTGTCATATTGTGTTTGGCTTCTGATAAAGGCTTGTTGCGAGGTGCGTTTGTCAGTAACAAACTCTATTTACGACAAAGAATATATTGTTAGGCGTTGCTCAAATATTGATTACCTGATATGTTTCCATTTCGTTTATCAAATAAGACATCTTCACATTTCCACTACTATGATAGAATTATCATTCGACAGAATTAATTTTAAGCAATTAGAAAATAAATAGAATATGAAAAAAAAATATTAACTAAAACGTGAATCTTTGTGAATCGAGCCGTTCCAGTATGTTCCGCTCTATTTGTACAGACATTGAACATAGAATCAACACGAATTGAACTGCTGTCCTTCAAGTCAATATGTTAGTGAATTCAAAAATGAACACAATTGAAAGGCAACCTTTTTCAAATGAACTTGCACGAAGATGGATTTTCTAATATTGAAAGGAAAATGACTATGAAGATGAAAGGACGTGCTTCAATTGAAAGGGATGAATACTGAATTCATTTTCGACTGACGAATTTCAATTGAAAATGAAATTGTCTGGCCCTGGTTGCAATACTATCTAGTAGGTCTGATTACTAACTCTACAAAAATATTAACAAATTAAGCAGATTAACGTTTTATTTATTTAAATGAATTATTAGAAGTCTACGAAAAAAGGTTTGTAGAAATCAGAAATCACAAACATCATTAAACCAGTATTAAATCTGGTCCGCGAGGGGTTCTGAAGTCCCCAAAGTATTAATTGACAATTATACGATTATCTGGCAGTGGATCGCCACTATTCATATAAATGTCTGAGAGTTTCTGAAGTAAAGAGGACAAGAGTTCAAATGAATAAATATAAAAATCTTTATGTTTATCTACATGTTGCTTGAAACAAAGCTTACAACAATAATTTAGAAATATAGTTTCAAAATAAAATCTAGCTTATACCGTGCACGCACCATACTTTGCGCAGTTAAGGAAATGCAAAATTGAATCAGCTTGTACAACTTACAGAAAGTAGATATCTGCCTGAAATAGTTTCTATGCTGTAGTATTATTATCATATGATTGTTTGAGAACTAAATTTGGTACAAAAAATTGAAATAAATAGTAAATTGAACTTCAAAGCAGAACCCTTATTATATGCCTAACTTTGCGCACATAACTTGAAAAATTTCTAACACGAAGCCAGCGTATATCATACAATTTTTCATCCAAATTATATTTTTTCAACTAAAACTACTATTACAAGTCATGTTCATTCCGTTTGTAGGGATATATAAGCATAATTGAGAATATGGGGATCCCCGCCATTATTTTCTTACGATTCGACATACTTAGTATGTTTTCACGTCTGTTGGTGTATGTACATCCTCATTTATGTACATTGACCACAGCCAACAAAAGTTCTTTTTTGCGCAAACCCTTTTCCGACGAGGTATATCATAAATATTGAAAATATCGAAGAAATACGACTTGTGCGCAAAATTAGGTACACTGTATTGAAAACAAGTTCCGAACATTGCGCATAATATATTTTAACGAAAAATGTAAATAACAAACCAAATTCTCATGAGATGGCTTCAACAATATTATAATTATTGGATCCATGTGTAATCAGTTCTCATCGAATGTAAAAGTTTACAAAAAATACAGTTTTTCGGGTCGACCGTCACTTATCATGTGTGCTTAGAACACGCCATTTTGGTCATTTTCACTGTTTTCAGTACAAATTTCGAATGATAAAATGAAAAATGTGTCATTTAACAGCGGCAAAATGCATGCACTGTTATAATAACATGTATATTGTACTGACAAGTTGTACTTATAATTCGAAATTTAATTTAAGCGCATTCTATAACAAAAATAACCGCAAAATGCGCAAAGTTAGGTGCGTGCACGGTAATTGACCAGAGTTTCTCCTTCTTTATTTCACGGGCAGTTCTATAACCTATCTAAAGACAGTGTGCAGCATCCACCGGGTGACTAATATGTGGGTTATTTTTTCTCTAGTTGCGAGGCAATGAAGTTGATGAGTCGTGCACTTCTGTCATGTCGCTGGATTGTGTGAAGTACATTAATGTCGCGTAAAAACTCTTAACGCACAAAACCGCTTAAAAAACGACTTCTTCGAAAATCAGACAAGATTTTTGCGGTTTCTATGTGCCCTTTTGTTAAACCGCGTAAAAATAGTGAAAAATCCGCGTAAATCCTAATAAATAATTTTTGCTCGGGTGCCTCATTCTAACACAATAGTGGATTTTATGCTCCAGATGTTGATGGGCAACTTTGTGCACACATTCTACGAACATTCATTTTTATTTTTTCACGCATGCTGCGATGCAGCAAAACTAAATCAACAAAAACGGGCAATGGGTAATGTTTTCAACATAACCGCGAGTAAACGTAGGACTTGTATAAACGTAACGTATTTACATTTAACTTCTAATTTTTGGATCTATGGAGTTTGATTATAGTATTGATATTGGAAACGACAACTTCCATGCTGTGTAGAATTATTAGCAATTTGTTTATTCAAAACTTCTGGAATAAAAGTAATAATTAAATACATAATTAGAATCGCTTTGTTTCTAGCTGTTAAGCCCTTATTTACTCAAGCAAATGTGGGGCATTTATAGATTTCTTATTGATGATAGTATTCGAAGTTTAAAAATTTTACACCCAACCAGCGGATGGCAGATTTTAATAAAATTCTGCATAAGAACCTTACAGAAACTGTATCATAATTTGGCATACACAATTTCGGAAGATTTTAATACAATTTTTGTATTGAAATAATACAGATTTGTATTATTTCAATACAATATTTGTATAAAAAGCGTACATAATTGTATATGCCAAGATTTTATACAATGATTGCCAAATTTGTTTTTTGGGTGTATTTATAAAATTTTCAAACTTGGGTAAAATGTACTATTTTGAGTAATGAAAGTAATTATTATTTTACTCAAATTTTTATTTTCATCAGTGCAGTTGATTTTTTTTTGCTGGGGAATCCGAACTGTTATAGTATATCCATGTTTTAATGTACGTTTCGTTTAGTGTAAAGCACAACTTAACATATGGTTAATCATATGCCATGACTCGTACCCTTCCCGGGATCATGTGGATTATGAAACCAAACACCAGGATGAGCAGACCAAATCTCTCTAATTTTATTCTTCTTCATCCACCACTACTGCCCTCGCTACCTCAGCCACCATCGGCCTCTAGACGTGAACTCCGAGTGATGCGATGGGCGATTGCATCCATCGCAACCAACACCACTGCATCCGACCATCATCAAGCACAGAATGACAAAAAAATGCGCCCACTTCTTTCATGCATATTCGCAGACCCACCGGCAGTTCTACCGCTGGTGACTGCATGCTGTCGCTGTGTAGGTAAACGGCGAACGAACGAACGAAACATGCGGAAGCAAAAAGCACGTCAGTACGCGCTGCTGTCACAAATTGTAATGACTCGCACACGACAGTCGCTGCTTCTTTCATACACAAAGAAAATCTTCCGGTAGACCATAAGGCCCGTAACATACCGCATTTTGATGTCCGTGTAAGGAATGCACGGGATTGGCTACATATGAAATTTTTACTGGCTCTGACAAGAATTAAAATTTTCAATAGCTTATCATTAATAATCTTAAGTATCAATGAAATAGGCAAAATGGTGGAGAGAGTCCGAGTGGATTGATATATAAATCTTAAAAATCCATCGAATGATAAAGGCGCTAGTAACGTTCGAAATCTTCCCTTCCAGCGTAACGCTCTCGATTTCCAAAAATCTAAATGACACCCAGTATAGTAAAGAAAGACGTAAGTCCTACGTCAAAATGACAGTTGTGCGTTGCTTCCGTATCGAGTGGTGTTCCCCCGAAAACGCGAGCACTTTGTAACTTGGATTCCGTCAGGAGTGACCTTAATCTGTATCAAACGTCTCAACGAAGTTTTGACCGTCTTTTTTTTTCAGAGTTGTTCCATTGTGGACTGCAGCGTGCGTGATGGAATGTGCTTTTGCTTAACAAGCGAAACACGTTGATAACCGTAACCCACGTAACCCTCGCCCACCCTCCAGTCCAAGTCTGGTGCCAGACCAGGACTGACAAACGTTACGTCAATCCATAACTCGACCCCGTTCCTTCTGAACGTGCTAGCCGAACCATCATTGACTAGCACTTCGTCGAGCTTCGCTTGCGCCTCTAGTAACGCTTGGCCTCTTCGATTGGTGCAGCGGTTGCCCCACTCCACTGCCCAAGCGTTGAAATCTCCTGCCTATCTATCATCTGATTGAACTGTTCTAATGGCCACCTTGGTGGGGCATAGCAGCTACAATAGAACACACCATCGATCTTAGCTATCGCGACACCCTCAGCAGAGGAGTGTACCACCTCTTGGATCGGGTACCGTCCCGTCGTGCAAATAGCCGCCATCCTAGACCCGTCCGCCTCCCAATTGCCGTTACCGACAGGGACGTTGTACGGGTCGGACAGGAGGGCGACATCAGTCCTCGACTCCGAGACCGACTGCCACAACAGCTGCTGGGCAGTTGCACAGTGGTTAGGATTCAGCTGTGTTACTTGCACGGCTTATTCTTATTTTTCTCTCCGATGAGACACGAAGACCTACCCATAACGTGGTTACAGGCTTGGTTTTTGCTGGCGCAAATAAGGCACTTTGGTGCCTTATCACATTCATGTGCCTTGTACCCTTCCTCACCAAAGCGACGACACAGGTTGCTATGGTCTGGGCCCTTACAGTCTGCGTCTGCGTTCGTAACCTCGTCCAGTTGCTTGCACAGGAGGGTCACTTCCGCCCCCAACGACCTCACCTCGGCGTCGTCACCCAAGACTTCTTGGGCCAGCTTCCTGTAGTCAGTCCCACTAGCCTGCGCTCCGCGTTTCAGAACCAAGATCATTTCACCGGTCTTGATGCGCCTGAAACTTCGCACGTCCTGACCCAGTGCCGAAAGCTTTTCGGCCGCCCGCATCGATTTAGGGACTTCAGCGTACTTTGCTTTATCAGTTTTCACTAACAAGGCCTCGGCTCTGTCTTTAGCTTTCTTTGCGGGTCGAGATACGTTCGACTTCCGCTTTGCCCTACTGACCAGCTGCCAGGGATTTTCGGTCCCCGATGGCACAGGCTGGCTGGTACCCTCTTGCGGCCCGGCGACTTGCGCCTGGTTCGCCTTTTTGGGCCGAGAAGTCACCTTCTCGAGTCGACGCCCTTCGGGATCCTCTGCACCCCGATCTGCTCCGCCCAGACAACGTTTGGCCTTTATGGTTGCACGTCGTTTGGCTTTGCTCTGAGCGCCTTCGCCGGATTGCTGCCTGATTCGTTTCGGGTTAGTCAATCGCCTCTTGGGCCATGATTGCTCCTCCAAGGAAGGAGAAGGCATCGGTTTGAGCACCTTTGTCGGTCTTCTCTCTCCCCACCACCCGCCTAATAACGCATCCTGTTCTAGTCTTGCGACTCGAACAGCCTGGCGAAGCATCCGAAGGTTCTGTTTCAGTTCCTTACTGATGTTCTCACTTGCGTTCGCGAACTCGATGATATCATCGAGTTGCTCGGCGACCACCCGCATCCCGGGTAGTGGCCCGCCGAGCGTGCTGATACACAGTATTAATTTTTGTGTAAATTTACGTTTATTTTCATGCACATATTTGGAGCATAAAAATAAAGGCAAAATGAGTCAGATATTAAATTTACACGGATTGAAAACGTAGTCATGCGTAATTACATTACATGTATTTTTAATTGAATCTATCCAATCGTTTAATTTTACACGATCATGTAAATTTAAACAATGATTCAATTTAACATTTCGTTTTTTTAGATTTTGAGCTTTTAGCAGAAAAAAAAATATTGACTTAAAGGAACGATCTAAGCCACAATTTCAGAACCCAATGCTGTATATAGTTGTTTTTGAGAATATTCGTGGAAGAGAAAAAAAATTGATACGCATTCATTCAATTTAATGGTAACCAGGGCCGGATTTATGGGGGGGCCGGGGGAGCCGTGGCCCCGGGCCCCCACAATTCTTATGTACAAAAACCACCCTTTTTTGTACATTTTGGGGCCCCCACAAGCTATTGGCCCCGGGGCCCCCTTCCGGCTAAATCCGGCCCTGATGGTAACTTTAAATATTTGTGATAGTGTTATTTAAATAAAATGACAAGCTTCATAAATTTTATTTATTTATTCATACAATTAGACATGTAGCAATCTAAATAATAACAGAAGTATCAGTCTCCTATAACTTTAAAATTCGACAACGCAGAATATGCAGAATACTGGATATCCGGAATGCAAGTGTGTGGACATATGTTTTGCCATCGACTTATCATTTTGATTCAAAGCAAACCAACGAATCGCAAATAAAAATAGAACAACAGAAAGTACGGCTTGACTTCAACTAGAAGTGTCGCTGAAAAGCAGATGCCTTTTATATTACTCGAAAAATTTGCACCGTGTACGAGTAAAATCCACACTCAAGAATTGTACAAAAGCTTTGTAAAACTTACAGTAACAGAACAAGTAAAATGTACCACCACCTCACTAAGTGGAAAAAGCTGAAGTGCACTTGTGGCATCCACTATATTTCTGTTTTCTTATGTTACTGTACTTTTACACGACGATTCAAAATTAAATCAAAATTGATTGAAAATCCAACGTACATTGATTTTTCAAGTAGCAGTTGAAAAATACTCTGTTCTGTAAAAACATGTTAAAGAAAATTTAAAATTATGTGTTTTTCGATGCTCTTATTATGTGCATTAAAATACACGTAATTTTCAATCGAATTCAAGTTTCAATTAATTTATTATTACAGCAATTTTAAAATCTTCTTAATTTTCAATCAAATTCCTGATTCAATCAATTTATTATTACATCATATTTCTAATTTACATGTCGTGTAAATTTAATTAATTTTTGCTGTGTAGGTTTCGAATTGTGTATATAAGGTATGTGTTTTGGCTAAATGCGAGAAAGTTTTTGTCTATAGGTCTTGAAGTAGCGCTGTAAAATTAAATATTCAGTTGCTATCCAAAGTCTGTACATTACCATCCTTCTTCTAGCAAAAATTGTCAAATTAGATTTCCTCTCCTTATCCTACATCGACTATCGTTTTGATTAAAAGAGCAATTAAAATTCCGAAACTGACAAATATGCTAATTGAAAAAGCAATATTTGTTCTGAAAATCCATAAAAAAACTCACAAATAATATGCGGATTTTGTCCGGAAGTCCAGATTTTTAGATTTGTTTTAATCCTTGGTTTATTTGGTAGGCATTCTTCAAAATGTGCATTTATTTCTAACAGCAGAACTGTTCTTTGAATTTGCTTTTTTTGTGGAACAATTTGGAACGTGGATGCGCCTTTGGTTCTGGGCATAGATTTTAAGTCTCCGAAATTAACAGCATTTAGATAAGTTGCCTCTTTTGTTGACCGTAAATCTGGTTCACCTTTGAATCCATTTATTAAGAGGCGAACGACAATTTTATCCAAATGATACGATTTATGTTAAAACTACATTTTACAAAATGATTTTTTTTAAATCTAGTCCTAGCTAAAAGGTCCAACTACTACTGATAGTTATTTAATACCTGTGGAAAGTTTTTGCGAAGTGAGAAAAATGAAAATCGATCCCACTCATTGCTCATTGCGACCGTAAGTTCGTGCACCATGGAAGAAAAAGAAAGTACGAAAGCGAAGGTTCCTATGGCTAGCATTTAAATTTAGTATGGAAAGCAGTTGAGGACAGTCGATTTTCGATATCTGCAACAAATAGAGCCCGCGAAGTATTGCAACGGACTGTTAACAGCTATATATCTATTATAGTGGTTCCCAACCTGTTCGAGTTCGCGACCCTTTCTATGATTAGCCAAATGACCCACGGCTTCCTGGATATATCATGCTGAAACCAAGAACAACCCTATATTTTCAAGTCATTTTATTTCAACATCTTCTACCATTCTAATATGACATTTTTAATTGCAGTAATTCATTCAGTGTGATCTTTGTACCTGCATCTGTGATATTAGCTTCGGTATACAAGTTTGCGTGTCTGATGAAGCCGATCTCAAATTGTAATCAATGTTCAATCTGCTTCTCGCTTTGGTCTTCATCTGAAGACGTTTTGAAAATCCACTCCCGCATAAGTAAGCAGAAGCAAATGTTTTTAGACTCTCCAAAGCTGTCTGAAGGATGAGCGAGACGTTTCTGCCATTGTTCTTCACTGAGCAAAAAATGTCTATCCAGGCTTTTCAAGAAAATTAATTTCATCCTTCAATTAAAAAATGTTAAGATTATCAACAAAACAGCAGTGTAGAAAAGAAGTATTTCGTGATCTGTATTCATTTGTTTGCAGGGTTTTTCTTACAAACAGATTTGATTTATAATTAGATAACAGTATTTAGCTAATCGTTGTAATCGTTGCAGAAGTGTCTTACAAGCAAGGACATATCGATGAATCATGCAATGAACACCTTTGGTATGTCGGGCAAGCTATTTTCTCTTCTCTGAAATCCTGATTTTGTTCCAAGCATTGTGCACCATCAGTACGAACTCTACCAAATTTTTCAAAAGTGTTATTCACTACACATACATTCAAATCACTACAGAAAAAAAACATTTTTTTTTTCAAATCTACTGATTCTAAATAAACCTAATAAATGGATATTTGAACAAATAAGAAACTATAAAATTATACCATGAAAACATGATAGTCGAACCACAAAAGGGTGAATTCTTTGCAAAGGTCTCATGGCACCTTCGGCGCGGTCTCGCAGCCCCCTAGGGGGTCGCGGACCACCACCAGCTGGGAAACACTGATCTATGAGCTTAAAACGATCTTAAGTTGGAAGGGTATCTCCATGGAAGCCGGTGTAAAGCAAAGCGTAGGACTTTGTGTTGAACTGATTCAATTTTAGCAATACTATTCAGGTGACGGAGACGCACACAACTTGATATATAAATATTCGCTTAGAATCCAACAATACCCTGAGATTCTTGACAAAAGATTCCCTCCGAAGACTAGTGGAGCTGATTTTGTGGTCATAGCTGATCACATAACGTTTGCGGGTGAACAAAATCAAAAAGCTTTGCAAACATTGAGCACTTTCTTCTTCTTCATTGGGATTATATCCCCCACTGGGGCATTGCCGCCTCAGCAATTCCACAGTTATTAACTGCGAGGTTTCTAAGTCGAGTTATCATTTTTGCATGCGTATATCATGACTCTAATCCGACGATACTATTATGCCCAGGAAGTCGAGAGCTGCGGGATACACGTGAACTAAATAAGAAAAAAAGCATTCAAAACAAGACGAATAAAGGTAAGGGGCCAGGATTAGTTTTTTTTTTTTTTTTTTTTTAACTAATTTTATTTGCTAATTTTTTAATACATGCATTCATCTCTTAGACTAGGTGTTCCGTGTTTTCTTAACACTATCATCCTTATTTGGAATGTTATATTTCTAGTTATTATTAATACATTTCAATTGCCTCTGGCAGTTAGAATTTTCCTCTGGTTGAATTGAGCCATGTAGGAATTACAATGTTTTCAACTTAAACTAATCTTAACCTATTTTATACTAAGGGTACAAGGAGTTAATCGTTGCAATAGAAGATTGCAACGATTTTTGTCTAAAATTGGAAATTATTTTGTTGGACATTTGTTGCAATGTCTCAATATTAGAAATTCTATGAAGTTCATTGGTACTATACCACGGAGGCAACTTCAGAATCATTTTCAGAATTTTATTTTGAATCCTCTGAAGTGCCTTCTTTCTGGTATTGCAGCAACTAGTCCATATTGGCACAGCATACAACATGGCTGGTCTAAAATTTTGTTTGTAAATCAAAAGTTTGTTCTTAAGACAAAGTTTTGATTTTCTGTTTATAAGTGGATATAGACACTTAATATATTTGTTACATTTGGCTTGAAGGCCTTCAATGTGATTTTTAAAAGTTAATTTTGATCTAGCAGAAGTCCTAAATATTTAGCTTCGCTAGACCAATTAATTGGAACCCCATTCATAGTGACAATATGTCTGCTAGAAGGTTTCAAATAAGAAGCTCTCGGCTTATGTGGGAAAATTATAAGCTGAGTTTTGGAAGCATTCGGGGAAATTTTCCATTTTTGCAAGTAAGTGGAGAAAATATCCAAACTTTTTTGCAATCTACTACAAATGACACGAAGGCTACGCCCTTTGGCTGAGAGACCTGTGTCATCTGCAAACAAAGATTTTTGACACCCTGGTGGTAAATCAGGTAAGTCAGAAGTAAAAATGTTATACAAAATGGGCCCCAGTATGCTGCCTTGGGGAACACCAGCTCTTACATGTAATCTATCAGATTTAGAATTCTGATAGTTTACCTGCAGTGAGCGATCTGATAAATAATTTTGGATCAGTTTAATAATGTACAGAGGAAAATTAAAATTCATCAATTTTACAATCAAACCTTCATGCCAAACACTGTCAAATGCTTTCTCTATATCAAGAAGAGCAACTCCAGTCGAATATCCTTCAGATTTGTTGAGCCGAATTAAGTTCGTAACTCTTAATAGCTGATGAGTGGTAGAATGCCCATGGCGAAAACCAAATTGCTCATCAGCAAAAATAGAATTGTCATTAATATGAACCATCATTCTATTTAAAATAATCTTTTCAAACAGTTTGCTTATTGAAGAAAGCAAACTGATAGGGCGATAACTAGAAGCCTCAGCTGGATTTTTGTCCGGCTTCAAAATTGGAACAACTTTAGCGTTTTTCCATTTATCTGGGAAGTATGCCAATTGAAAACATTTGTTAAATAAATTAACCAAAAAGGATAAAGAGCTCTCGGGAAGTTTTTGATAAGTATGTAGAAAATACCATCATCACCCGGGGCTTTCATATTTTTAAATTTTCTAGTAATAGATCTCACTTCATCCAAATTAGTTCCCAACGAAGTGTCAAAAACATTATCTTGGTTGAGAATGTCTTCGAAGCTTCGTGTAACCTGATCCTCAATTGGACTAGTGAGACCTAGACTAAAATTATGGGCACTCTCGAACTGCTGAGCAAGTTTTTGAGCCTTTTCGCCATTTGTTAATAAAATTTTATTTCCCTCTTTAAGCGCTGGAATTGGCTTTTGAGGTTTTTTGAGAATTTTCGTTAATTTCCAAAAGGGTTTCGAACCGGGATCCAACTTCGAGACATTATTCTCAAAGTTGGTATTTCTCAGAATAGCGAAACGTTTTTTAATTTCATTTTGCAAATCTCGCCAAATAACTTTCAACGCGGGATCGCGAGTTCTTTGGTATTGCCTTCTTCTCACATTTTTAAGACGGATCAGTAGCTGAAGATCGTCGTCAATAATAATGGAGTTGAATTTAACTTCACATTTCGGAATTGCAATGCCTCTGGCTTCGATAATTAAATTTGTCAAAGATACGAGCGCATTGTCAATATCACTTTTGGTATCGAGAGGAATATCAACATCAAAATTCCTATCGATATATGTTTTATATAAATCCCAATCAGCTCTATGATAATTAAAAGTAGAGCTGATTGGATTATAAATGGCTTCTTGTGAGATTTCAAATGTCACAGGAAGGTGATCAGAGTCAAAGTCAGCATGAGTTACCAATTGGCCACACAGCTGACTTGAATCCGTAAATCAATTGTAGAAGGATTTCGACTGGAAGAAAAACAAGTAGGGCCATTGGGATATTGAATAGTATAATATCCCGCAGAACAATCTTCAAATAAAATTTTGCCATTGGAATTGCTTTGAGCATTATTCCATGAACGGTGTTTGGCATTGAAGTCACCAATTACGAAGAATTTTGATTTGTTGCGAGTCAGAATTTGAAGATCAGCTTTCAACAAATTCTTTTGCTGCCCATTGCATTGAAAAGGCAAGTAGGCTGCAATGAAGGAAAATTGACCAAAATTTGTTTCAACAGAAACTCCCAAGGTTTCAAAAACTTTGGTTTCAAACGAAGAAAATAATTTATGTTTGATACGTCTATTAATGACAATGGCGACCCCACCACAGGCGCTGTCAAGACGATCATTTCTGTAGATGAAATAATTTGGATCTCTTTTAATGGAGAGTCCTGGTTTTAAATAGGTTTCAGTTATAATGGCAATATGCACATTATGAACTGTTAGGAAGTTGAATAATTCATCTTCCTTACCCTTTAGAGAGCGGGCATTCCAATTTAGAACTTTCACACAATTATTTAGATCCATTAAAACGGAGTCCGATAACAATTTTTTGTGTGTACTTTATACCAACCTGAACTGCTTCTGGTATGGTATTTGCTTTGAACATTGCATCAATCATGTGATGCAATTGTTCAGTTAAAAAATCAAAGTCGGAAGCAGTCATGCTACCTGAATCGGCAACATGACCATTATTTTCCGTTGGGACATGGGTATAAACCTCATTTTGAGAAGAGAAATTTTACCAGCAGCGATGTTTGCATACGTAGGTACATTGGAAAAATTGGAATTTACTGAAGTGCTTGCTACCCGTTGACGAGCGGCAAAATTTGTTTGTGAATTGTGGTGGGTATGAATTGCTCGACCGGTAACTGGTTTCGAAATTTGAGCGTTTGAAAAATTTCTACCCGTCGAATCTGGGATCCGATTGGAATTTCCGTCATCAATTTTGCACGGGAATTCAAAACTTTTGCGTGAAGGGCATTCCCAGAAATTGGATTTATGATTGCCCCACAATTTGCACATTTAAATTTATTGGAATCTTCTCTCACAGGACATGCGTCCTTGGCGTGAGAGGTTCCACCACAAATCATGCATTTAGCATCCATGTGACAATGTTTGGTTCCATGACCCCACTTTTGGCATTTACGGCACTGGGTGGGGTTTGAATTTCCCCCAGGCCTGCGGAAATGTTCCCATGTAACACGGACATGAGACATAATACAGGCCTTTTCTAAACTTTTCATATTATTTAGTTCACTTTTGTTAAAATGAACTAAATAAAATTCTTGAGAAATGCCCCTCTGGGAAGTACCAGAGTGGGATTTCTTTTTCATCTTAATTACTTGGACTGGTGAAAATCCAAGTAATTGAGAAATTTCAATTTTAATCTCATCCAGTGATTTATCATCACTGGGGAGACCTTTCAAGACGACTTTGAACAATCGCTCAGTTTTGTCGTCGTATGTGAAGAATTTATGGCGCTTCTCAGTTAAATACTGAAGAAGACGTTTGCGATCGTCAAAGGATCCCGGCAAAACGCGGCAGTCACCCTTTCTAGCAATCTGAAATGAAACCCTGAAGGTTACTCAAAATCTCATTCCGGAAGCCAGAAAACTCGGCAACAGATACCACAATTGGCGGAATCCTTTGCTTTTTCGCATGAATCGAATCACCTGGGCTAGAGGTATATTCGATTTGCTCAATTTCATCATTCATCAAATCGAACTGATTGCTCAGTTCGATTGGAGAAGAATTATTTCCGATATTAGAGTTAGAAGGAATATCTGAATTCTCCAGCTTCCTTCTATTTTTTCCGCGCTTTGGCAGGACGGTCTTGAAACCTTGTTTCTTTGAAGGAAGTGGAGAATTCAGAGACTCCCCTTCCTCTTGTTTTTATTAATGCTCATTGCTGAGCGTGGAGACGTGACCTTCTAAGAGGTTTTTTCCCAGAACGGTGTCCCTGCAGGATTACCACCGCTTGTCGGAATTTTACTTCCGCAAACGGGTCCAACGTAAAACGAAGGCACGGGTCCTTGCAAAGATCGTAACGGGATCAGTGGGTACAAATAGCGCTAAGAAGCACCGTTGAAATTAAAATAGCTTCGGGTAGTATTAAAAACTTCCTTCCGCAAAGAGAGAAAGAACCGCACAGCACGAAAGCACGATGCGGTCTGGGGCCAGGATTAGTGCTTCTGCTCTATTAGGGTCTTATATTCTCAAATACCGGCAGCAGACCAATTTTATTTTCAAATATTTCGTAATATTTAGTGTACTTTCATGCACCACCGAGGCTTGTCTTGTAAATCTAGACCTACATTTGAAAAGGACGTTACAGCCAAAGTTTATTCTTTCCAGTTCTTTATGTATGTATTGTATATGGCTATGTATGTAGACAAGGAACCGGAAATAATCAATTTTGGCTGTTACGCCCTTTTCAATTTACAGTTTGTACATCATAATCTCTATTTATTTTCTTTGTTTATCTCTGTCTTTGTCTATGTTGTTATTAACCTTCCGGAACTAGCAATCTCGCCCTTGTTGTGAACGACAAGCGAGCTTTTTTCGAAAGTGTAGTACTTTTTACTACGGTCCCGGAAGGTTAAAGCATTTCCAGCCCTAGACTGGTTCAGTTCGGGCATTCACGCTGACTCCACAATTGATGTTGTGGCGATATCCAATAAGAAATAGGTTTTCCCACATGAAAACGTAATGTTGGAACCAATAGCAAATGATCGCGAAGCAAATTTAGGATCCGAAGGTCCACCAAATTATAGATATAAAACCGGAGCATTGGCAATTGTTGCATATTTTGATGCTTTATTATCATGTCCATCATCATCAAATTGGCCGCTGGAGGCGCAGATTTGCCTTCATCGTGGATCGCGAGTCCGTGTGCGCATATTTGCTCTTGAAAAGATGCCGATGATTGTTTTCCTACAGTCCAATGCTTTCATAATAAGGCAGTCCACGAATAACTCGCTGCAACAGCGACGAAACGTGCGTGTGCGAGTGCGCTTCTGGGGTAATTACTCATTTAATTAGCGCGGTATAATCCGCGCAGACGGACAACCAAATTTTGCCTGGTGCTGGTGCGCACGAAACGTGCCCATCCAAAGTGGTACAAAGCCGTGCAGCAAAAAAAAATAAGCCCCTGAAAATTGCACAGTGGGCATTATTACAACTGGTCCAGTTACGACACCTAATAATTTGAATTCCTTTCTATTCATCAACGTGCTCCACAGTAACATTTTTGGTTTTTATCGATGCTACAGACTACAAACTGCTGTACAAAACCTGTATAAACCTAGAAACTAATAATCTTCCTGGATGGGGCATAGATTTCTAAAAAAAATCCTATCGCAAAATTCATAACGCTGAAATAAGTATTTTTGAATCCCCTACCGCATTCCAGAAGCACTTTTTGGATGGTTGAATTTAAATTATGTGTGTGAATCGTACCATGCACTGGCGTAAAGTTTGAGATGTCGGGCAAATAATTTCTCTCAATTATCGTATACGGTATTCATTTTCAGGAGTTCTGGAAACAGTTTCGTGACCTCCGAATTACCAATGAGACTATCTGGGGTTCTGATTAAAATCTGAAGAATTTTAAAAGTCGGATTAAACTTTTAATTACTATTAATTTTGTTTTTTGTTATTATCGAGACGAGGGTCGTCTCGTAAAATTTTCTTTTAAGTTTTGCCATTTCTTGATAAAGAATATAAGATTTCAGGATTGTGACCAGTGGATACCAAGTATCATGTTTACTCTAGGAAATAAACTTCTCCCTGGATTTTTAATTCTAAAGAGTTTCATATGTAGTACGAATAATTGATTGTACCATTTTGGTATTCTTTTCTTTGTCGATGATGTGAACAACGTTGTATTCACTCCGTAGTCTATAAGAATTCCAAATATCAAAACATTTTTTTAAATAACATTAGAAAATGACCATTTTGTGTACATACTCACCAGCTATGCATTGTTGATTACTATTGGTAGAAAAACTAAACCCTCACTTCATCGTTTCACGCTCCATTGATTTTGCTCGCAATGAAGGTTTTTGCTAATTTTCCCATTCGTTGAAAAGAAGTGTAGATTTCTTCGATATTTGGGAGCTGTAGATGAAACGCACATCATCACCAATAAACAACCAATAAATAAGTTCTAGTTCCTTATTAGGTAGCAGTACCAAATTTATAGTGCAAAACCATTTAATGGTCCTTTGATAGAGCTATATGGATAGGCTAAACGTAGGTTTACGCTGGTTCATTATGAGTAGATGCGATGTGAATGCAAAGTGGCAAATTAACCCGACGATGTTCAACAGCTTTTCTCATTAGGACTATAGCGCACGCTACGTCCAATTAATGACGACAGCTGTAATTAAAAAGCTTTTGTTGAATATTTTCCATCCCCGATTGTTTAGATATCTAGACCAACATTTGAAAAGGGCGTAACAACCAAAATTTGATCTCTCCAGTATTTTGTCTATGTATATAGCTTTGTATGTAGATAAGGAATCCGAAGGAATAAATTTTGGCTGTTACGCCCTTTTCAAATGTTGGTCTAGATATATCAATTAACTGCCGATTGAAATCGTTTCCAGACAATGACAACTAGAGTGATTCAAATTTTGACTTTTCCTTCCCCTATCATAATGCTTAAACGATCAAATTTGTCAGTTTTGGAGACCTCCAAAATTTCGAAAGAATTTGGTTGAAATTTGACTGAGCACACGCTTTTAGAATTTTGTATGAAAATTACTATGCAAATGCTGTACTTTCCGTTAAAACCAGTACTGGTAGTTTTCGTGATCGTCATGTGAAAGCGAAAACAGTTGCATTTTCGTTTTCAAGAGACCAAATGAAAATGTAGCGGGCTCCCGGTCACCTGTCACATTACAAGCAGTCATGATGGGAATGTTGCTTTGTTTTGAAATCTCAATTTCTAAATAGTTTTAATATATCTGTGCAAATAACGATAACTTGTCGATAAAATGATTCTTCCTGATTTTCAGATATGTAAATCAACTAATGGCTTGGTGCAGAGAAAATTTGATCAACAATACAATAAGTATAAAATTCTGTTGAAAATGTTGCAAAATTCAGGCGTAACTGTCAGCAAATCTAAGACAGACCAAATTGAGGCATGATAAAAAACGAGTCATCACTGTAACTTAAATATTCATTTTTACCTTTTATTCATTATTCGTAAATATTCTTTTTTAGAATAATACCATGTGAAATATTATACGATTTTAGGCATTTTTATTTGAACAAATAATCAAATAGAAGTGATATATCAAGTGCTTAATCAATTGATAAGCAGTATACTGATGTCAAAGATTTATATACAATATTATTGTTTTATATTATATTTAGTCATAAAGCTTGTAATCTGATTACCATCATTATTACCATCCTCACCTATTAGAAAACCAAAAATGTTTAAACGAAAAGAGACAAGAATAGAAAATGTTTCACTCCTGGGTGAAAATGAACGATGCGATCAGCGTTGGCGTCAACGTGGATTCAACGTTCTTCGTTTACGTTGACGTTGATTTGTCAAAAGTTCATCACAAGGCCGTCGACATTGAATCTTTGAAAAGTTAACGCTAACGGAGTTAATCGTTGATTAACGTCTACAACCCTGGTACGCAATAACCAAAATCAATCGAAATTGTCACTGCTAGAATAATACTTCGACGTTTTAAGCATGTCCACAGAATTAAAATTCAACAAGACTTACGAATAATAACTATTGGAAAAATCAAAATAAATAAAATCAATTGGAAGGGGCTTTCTGAATTATAGCCTTTCGGTACATTTAGTGTACGAGAAAGGTGGAAAATCAAGCCCGTAGTGCGATCAGGTCGATTTTCAATAGGCAACAACAAGACAGGAATCTCTGTCGAATTCAATTTGCCGCAAGCAAATCGATTAGCCTAAGTGTCCGAAAAATGAGTAAATTGCACAATCGGTCCGATTTTAAATAGACAACAAAGGAATACGATTCCCCGTCGAATGCAACGTGTCCCGAGCAAATCGGTTAAGGTAAGTTGCCCGAAAAATTAGGGAGCTTTTTGCATGGGTTTGGCGTATAAAAAAAAATGTAATTTGGCCACAATATTTGAGCCCACAGTGCGATTGAGCCGATTTTTAATAGGAAGCAACGAAATAGGATCCGTCGAATGCAACTTGTCGCGAGCAAATTTGTTAAGTGCCCGAAAAACAAGTGAGCTTTTGGCACGGTTTCACGGTTTTTACGTATTAAAATTGTATTTTGGCCATAACCATAGTTCGATTGGGCCGGTTTTCGATAGGAAACAACGGGATAACATTCTCCATCGAATACAATTTATCGCGAACAAACCGGTTAATATTTAGTATCTGAAAAATAAGTGAGCTTTTGCGCGGTTTCACGTATAAAAAAAATTATTTTGGCCATAACTTTTGACCACATAGTGCGATCAGGCCGGTTTTCAATAGGAAATAAAGGAACAGAATTCTCCGTCGAATGCTTGTTCGAATGCAACTTGTTGCGAGCAAATCGATTAAGGGTAAGTGCATAAAAACGAGTGAGTTTTTTTGCGCACATACACACGCAGACAGATATAACCTCAGTTTGTCGAGCTGAGTGGATTGGTATTTAACACTATGGGTATCCGGGCTTTCTATAAAAAGTTTGTTTTTGGAGCGAACATATAGCCTTTCGGTACACTGAGTGGTTCTACTGGCGGTTCCCTAAATCCGTTCTTGTTCAACTCCTTGGCATCCTCATTGGTGTCAAAGAAGCATCAAACTATCTCAAGACTCTATAAACAGCGCTTACATGAAAACAATAGTTTTTTGGCAAGATTTCTAATCGAAAGAACTAGACCTTAATGGCGGCTGCACGCAATTGATTTTTGAACCTGCTCTTTCTTCGACACCATGATCCATTAAGTGCCTGTAATACTAATAAATAAAATATGTTGTGATAGTACAGACATACGTTCATTAATCTACGAAATATTTCACTCGTTGATGAGGTATTTAAAATGTTATACGTGTTTTGAGGTGTCCAGATTTTGTCGCGAACAAGCCTTAAGTACAGTACAAGTTTGGAATATGATATTAGCATTTCCGTATCATTGTAAAAGGTCTTAAGTATTAGGATTAGTTGTGGTTAAAAACAGAATAATATTAGCAACCACACTGCATTAGTATGGTGGCCAAAAACAAACGAAAGGGTGGTGCAGACGATGTTGGAAATACTTCAGAGATTAGCTACTCTTTCAATAACTGGTGCAATGGGAAGCACGCCGAACAAAGCTCTCGGCGCTTTGCTTCACATGCTACCATTGGATCAAATTATTCGTTATCGGAGGTCATCAGCGAGCCCAGGTACACGAATACTTCGACCATCTCGATTTCGTCACCACCGATACAAACTCGTGGTGGGTGGCTTACATTGTCCTCTCTTGAGCCTCTTCCTATCTTCGACGTGTTGATGACTAGTCCAAACCGGTTACCTTCCCTTTTCTGTCTGATGTAGGCTTCCTCCATCTTCTCAAAGTTACCATAAAGTTGCCATAATATCAATGTCGTCGGCGAAATGACTGCACGGACTTCGTGAAAATCGTACCACGCGTGTCGATTCTCGAATGCCCCTGAAACTCGAACTACGCACATCAACCGATTTATCGCGACGACGATGATCAACCTACAATCCAGCTTATCGCTCTGTTTTGTAGATGGGACACACCACACCTTCCATCCACTCCTGCGGCAGAGCCTCATCCTCCCAAATCTTAGTAATTACTTCGTGCAGCGCTCAAGCCAGCGCCTCACCATCGTGTTTAAACAGCTCTCCTGGTAGTTGGTCAACTCAAAGGCTTTGTTGTTTTTCAGCCGATCGATCCAAAGGCTTTGTTGTTTTTCAGCCGGTCGATCCCCTCCCGGATTTCCTGGAGATTTGGAGCCGAAAGTCGTATGTCCTGCGTGCGGGCTTTCAGGTTCATTACCACCGTTGTCTGCCACATCGCCATTCAGGTGGACCATTTTACTCAAACTCCAGGACAATTTGGAGATCTTACAACATTTTAAATGCCTGGATTTGAGACGCAAGTGAAAGATAAATACTCGGAAGACATAATTGGGTTGAAACCGCGGTATAGGACATCATGGAAGCCTTGGTTGATTCGGTAGACCATTTAATTCAAACTCCAGGACAATTTGGAGATCTTACAACATCTCAAATGCCTGGATTTGAAATGCAAGTGAAAGACAAATACTCGGAGGACATAATAGGGTTTATACTACGGCAGAGGACATCATGGAAGCCTTAGTTGATACGATAGACCATTTTACTCAAACTCCAGTTCAATTTGGAGATCTTACAACATCTCAAATGCCTGGATTTGAGACGCAAAAGAAAGATAAATACTCGGAGGACATAAATGGGTTAATACCGCGGTATGGGACATCATGGAAGCCTTAGTTGATTCGGGAGACCATTTGATTCAAACTCCAGGACAATTTGGAGATCTTACAACATCTCATATGTTTGGATTTGAGACGCAAGTGAAAGACAAATACTCGGAGGACATAATTGGGTTGGGGGCATCATGGAAGCCTTGGTTGATTCGGTAGACCATTTGATACAAATTCCAGTACAGTTCGGAGATCCTAGAACATCATAATTTATTATCACACATATTTCGTACATAGTTTACATTTATTTTAACAAGTTTACAGTAGAGAACATGCTTGAAAACATTTTTTGAAGCTTCATACATCCTGTAGTATAAAGTTGTTCCTATCATCATCGTATGCATAGTAGGGATGCTCAAAATGTGTTCTTATGTTCCAGGTGATATCTTTTATGTGTTATTTTATCATTTCCATCATCACTATATGAATAGATATCATTTTTGGTAATGAAATATAAGTATATCTTCAAAATCGCTTTTTTTTTTAAATCCGTTGCTTTACTCCCACAGCTCTAGTGAAAAATTGAACACCCCTAAATACAATATTTTGTTATGTCCAGAAACTAGAAGAGATGGTGTGCTGTGAGATGTGTGAAGAATGCTGGTTTTGGGGGAGTTGATAGTAACTGCGGGAGATTTTAAAGACACTGTAGAGGTGTTCGGCCGTGTGGTAAACTATTTTTTATTCTCACATTCACACATATCGCTCAGATAGATGAAAATATTTTTTTTGCATTTGGTAAAAGCTTCTGAGTTGTCGACTTATCGTGACCAAGCAGGACGGCAGGCCTGTTCTCCTCCCAATACCTTGCAATATCTTGGTCTTCGTATTTTGAATGATTTTCAATATCTCATTGAAGTGCTGATAGTAGGTAGGTATGGCGTACGACCCTGATTGTTTTGCGGCATCTAAATCGATTGTAAGGGATAGATGCCACATCACTATAAGCAAGCTTTTTTGAGGATTCACATAATGATAGGGATTCGTGAGAATTTTCGCAAAAAAAATCATCCACTTAGCAGCCGCTGGCAAACGATTTTTTACAATTTTTGCATATTTTCCGGCAGACAATCTGGCAGTAGCCATCATATTAAACATAGTGATCATCAATAATTACAGCTGTGAATAAACTCTCTTGTCATTATCAGGAAAGATAAAAGTATTGTAGCGGCTATGACGTAGCCCTTTATAGAGCTACTATCGTGACAAGGTTTAATGTCCAGAAAACTTCATTGAAATCTGAGAGGGTACTGCCAACATTGATTTAATGAATTAATTGATCTCAGAAAACCCTTTGACTTTCTGTAAAATTCAGAATTTCAAATGTTTATTACGTCATATGGTACGTAAAACCCATTTTATATAGAACAAACAATACAGCAAAGTACTATCAACGCTTTCCGTCCCCACTGCATACAAAGTGATTTGCATAAAAAATTGGGATGCTTCCCGTTTCTACTAACGATGACAAATGCGCCCACGTCAAAATATCACTTCCGAATCAATCAATATCAATTTGTACGGCCTTCACACGAAAGTGTCGCAGACCGATTAAGTTATGCGCGATCACGCAAAAGTTGGCCTCTACCGGCACTCAGGGAAACGTTGAACCTCTTAGGAAGCCAGGCAGGCAGGCCATAAATAAATATAAAAAATCTCTTTCGTTCATTCATACATTTCGATTTCTTGGCCCGTGTTGCTGTATACCAGTTTAGTGTGTCGTTTGGGTGTCACAAAGGTGATCACTGATCATCGATAGTAGTTATGTGACGACGAACGCTAACATCATTTTTCGCAGATTGTATTTTATGTTATAATGTTGTTCTATAGCAAAATATACGAATCAGCCTAGTTGATGACATCATTCAATTATATCGTTAAAATGACAAAATCCAATAGAATGTCTAAAGCATTAAAAAATAACAAAAAGCTAATAACAAGCATTACTACTGGCTTTGATTCTCTATACAGTTTCAATAGCTGTAGTGTTCGACAAGGTAGTCTTAGGACCTTAGGTAATCATACAATGCAGATCACTAGACTCCCGATACATGGATCCTTACATCATCGTTATCGAAAAGCAAACTTAGCTTACACACATGATAAGACAATTATTTTGAGCTTTTAGTGGAATGTCTTCACTTGTCATAAGACGAGTTCGTACTATCCCATTTAATTCTACCACTTGATTAAAACTTTAACAGATGCGTATTTCGACCTCAACAGTAAGGCAGTCTGCAGTGTCTCGTACGTGAATCAACTTACCCGCATGTTCTAATCTAAATCCGTTAATTAAAGCCCAAATCAACCCATACAGAAGCCTGACTCCATTGATGTAGAAATATAAAATCTAGTGAATTTTAAAGTTATTTACCAAATGTGTATTACATTCTGAAAATTATCTCCCGCATGAAAAAGAGCAATGGCTATAACTATGCGATATTCTTCAGTTTACAGTGCAAATAATCTATTTATTCTACATTAGGTCAACAGGATTTGTCTTGTGTTTTGTTATTTTTAAACGCATCAGATGTTCAGATAAATAAAGAGCTTAACACATAAATTGTTGAGTTATAAATTAAAAATACTGCGCATTGCATGGATAAAAATGTTTCTTCTGAAGTATTGATTTATGTAATAATTTGTGTTCTAAAAAGAGAAATATTTATTCATACGAAAAGTGAATAAAGATTTGCCTATCCTTGCCACCTAAAACATTTGGTACAAAATTAAGCTCATAGAAAACAAGACAACAGCCAAATAAACAGTAAATCGGCTATTGACTTGTTTTCATATCTGCTAACATTATAATCCCTTTCTTGTTGCAAAAATTAAGTCCGACATGCAACCAATCTCTATCCATGATCTGAAAATACTAATACTCAGAAATAATATGAACAGTATATCTACATTCCTCAAATTAGATTCGTTCGACAGTATAAAACAGAATAGGTCCCACTTGCCCCGTTTGAAGGGGTAAGTGGAAACTGAAGGTAAATTTATTTCTTGCACTACCAATATTTTTGTAATTGAGTAAATGGTTTCCAACACCTCTACACTTCAACAATGGAAGCATATAATGATGTATCAGTGGTAAAGGTTCTGAAATAACCTGTTTTCTAAGTATGCGTTTCCAATTTTACTGAACTAGCGTTTTTTTAGGTCCCACTTGCCCCGGGGTACCTTAGCACATATCACGCATTTGTCGTTGGTACCACACTATGGAATCGTCTACAAATGTCCATGGTTCATACAAATTTTTGAAAATTTATTTTAAAAAACAATTGCACGTGGGGGGAGCGGGGTATCTAAAACTGACCAAAACCTGTCCACGTGGTATATGGACAGCCCCTAAGACATTGTGCACGCTCCTTATATGCTCCACTATTGACAATGTCCTTCCTTGAGCAACAGGATAATCTCAGCCGCCTCGTTGCGCAACGATAACACCCAGTCTAGAGGTGTGCGCCGGTCCGAACAACAACGGTTGCGGCGGCGTTTGTCACAATTTTGGTTGGCGGCGGCGGCGTGGAGATGTTGCTACGTTCGTTTCTTGAAGATTTTTCCAGGATGTTTTCGAAACTTCAAATGGAGAAACTTTTAAATTTCGTCGGAAAAAAAAAACTATGAACTTCTCCAGAAAATTCTTTGAGCTTCTCCAAAATATTCATTTGAAAAATATTTTTGGATTTTCATTTACTTTGAAGTTTTGAGAATTCTTTGAAATTTTGAAGGAATCACTTTGGAATAAGAAAAAATGTAAAGTATTTCCGTGGGAAATTCTATAGACATTACATGAAAAATTCTTCATAATTTTCAAGAAAATTGTTCCAAGTTTCTACAGGAGAATGTTAGGGAAAACGGAAAGTGTCTGTTGAATACTCTTCGAAATGTAAACAGAAAATTTTTCAGGTTTTTCAGGCTGTTCAAAATGTGGATTTTATCGAATTTTGATGGAATTTCTATGGATTTATACAGTTAATTATTTGTATTTTCCATAAGAAATGCTTCGGAAATTCAATGGAAAATTATTAATAATTTGGCCGAAAAAGCAATCTTCCCTACACACTACCTATCACCTACTCAGTGACTGATAAAAATTTTACTGCTTTCTTTTTCTATCACACGAAAATTTTACTCTATTTCCTTCAAAAGCAGGACAACTCAGAGCTATGAGTATTGAGTAATCCTGCTTTTGACGGAAATTGAGTAAAATTGCCGTGGGAAGAAAAGAGATGACAATACAAGTCACTGAGTAGGTGACCTACTCAGACACTGAGTAGGTGAAAGTTAGAGTGTAACACGTCGTTTGGCGGAGGTGGTTGTTTGGCAGAATACGATATAAGGCCGAAAATGTCTTTGGGTCGAAATGGTTGTTTGACAGAAAGAACCATTTGGCTAAAAGTGGAATTTGGTCGAACGGTAAAATGTTGAATACTGAACTGAATACTGAACCCACCCGTTTGGTCATATAACATTTTCAGCCAAATAGTCTTTCTGCAGAAATCGCTCTAGATAGATAACGAACAACGATAAAAGAGAGGCAAAAACCTCTTCGAATCATAACCACCCAAGCAACCAAAAGTTCGGATAACAGTACATTTCTGGCTTAATCAGCTCCAAGAGGGATCCTGAATAGAATTCTATTCAACTCACTTTTTAAGTAGTTAACCGAACTATCAAGTTCACATTAAGTTACCTTCCAGCTTCTAAAGTGGACATCAAAGTTCACAAAAAGTTCTGTAAAAGTCCTGTATAACATGCTAAACATTGAACTTAAAGTGTACTTTACAAAAAAACACAAGGCGATGTACTGTAAGAACTATTTTCAATTTTTTTAATGATTGTTCGCTAGAACGTAGAAGATGTTCTTATTTAGGATGCGAAACTCCACGTGACGATGCGCCTACCACAAGTATTGAACTCCAGTCCTCCTCTTATAATCCGGGATGCGTACCACTGCTCCATACGACCGACATGTAAAGTGGCAAAATTTTACTTCATGAGTTGATTTCATATATGACACTTGTGTCAAAGTTCACCATAAGTTCAATTAGGATAAAATGTGAACTAGAAAGTTCGTGGCTGAACTGAGTGGTAATGTGATAGGCTCATCACATCTCTACACAAGGTGGCACTAAATGGGAACTTTAGGTCACAAAAAGTTCATACCGAACTGATTCTGAATTTGGAAGTTCACAAAGTTTATAAAAAGTTCATGTGGTCCTGATTGGTGGCTTTGAACAGTTTGACGTTTCACTTTGTTTTGTTTTTTGTAGCAGTGTGCCTATGCTCAAGTTCATACAAGGTATTATTCAGAACTTTTTTGTAGGTACTTGTGAAGTGAAAAAAATATTTTGTGAACTTTTTGTGCTGACAACAAGTTCTGTGAGAAGATTTGTGCTATCGTGGAACTTGATATTATAAGTTCGGAACAAGTTCCAAAGTAGCGTGATGTGAACTTTATAGTTCGGAATAATATTGATTTTTCAAGCTACCGAACTTCTACGGTTAGTACTTGAACCGAACTTCTTGTTAGAAGTTTTGCTGAAAGTCTCGATGAAAAAGAAAAAAAAATCTTGTTAGAAGTTCGGAACAATAATTTGAGTAGCATGACGTGAACTTTAAAGTTCAGATGAAGAGGAATAAGCTACTTTTTTATCTTTCAAGTTCTTTAATAGTATTAATTGAGAGTTAAATTCGGTTTATGAACAATGTGTGAACTAAATGTGAACTCTTTAGTTCAATCCTCAAGTCTAATCTAAACTTTTGGTTGCTTGGGAAGCCATGAAAACTAATCTATCGCACTTGTAAACAAGTTGAAAAAAAACTTATTCGGATAGGTGCCCCCCCCCCCCCCTCTCGCTCATTTTATGTTGGGGACCACGGTGCCCCCCGCATTTGGGGCTTATTAAAAGAAATTTATCATGGGTTGTAGCCCCCCGAATCAGTTCATTATCGTAACAGCTACCGAAAAAAGTCTCTCACGGTATGCTACCTATCGAGAGTGTATACAGACATGATAAGTGAGAGATTCTCTCATTCTCCTTTGGATTCAAACCCTGCTTTCTGCCAAACGGCCATTTCGGCCAAATAACCTTTTTGGCCAAACGTCTGGCAAACAACGACATTTTCGGCTAAATACAATTTTTGGCAGCCGAAAGGTATATTCGGCCGAATTGGTAATTTGACCAGTTGTTGGCCCTAACAGTTCATTTGATTAAAAATGTCATTTGGCCGAAATGGTCGGATTAAAAATGTCCTTTGGCCGAAATGGTCGTTGGGCCGAAAAAGCCATTTAACCAAATAAATTATTTGGCTGAAAATGCCATTTGATAGAAATGGTCGTTTGGCAGAAAGAGCCATTTGGCCCGAAAATGTCCTTTCTGCAAAACAACCATTTAGACTAAATGGTATTTTCTGCCAAATGACCAAACGATTCGACTAAACGGCTTTTTTGGCAAAATGACCAATTCAGCCGAACGATACTTTCGGCCAAGTGACTCTTTCTGCCACACGACCATTTCGGCCAATTGAGCTATTCGGCCAACTTTTATTTTGCCAAAGGAGCTGATCGAACAAACGACATTTTCGGCAAAATAATTTTAGACTAGATGGGCTTCAGCCAAATGGTTTGTTTGGTCAAACGACATATTAGGCCAAACAACTTTCAGCCTTACCAACAAACAATTTTAGCTATATAAGCTATAGAGGACTATTTTTGGTCATATAAGCGCTTTAGTCACCTCCAATGTTTGTTGGGTTGTGGCCTTCGGCAAAATGGCTTTCTGCCAAACGATTCTTCTCCGTTCAAAAATTCTATTTCAACAGCACATTTTTTTTGGATTGCAACGGGAAATCCTTCGAAATTTACACTCGAAGATTTTCTTAATTTTCACGAAGATATTTTCGAAAACATCCTAGACCGAACAAATAATCGAACTCGCCATCTCCGGATTTGCAATCCTATACGCCTTCGCAAGCAAGGCTTCTGCAGTAATGCTAATATTCTGAGCACTATGCCCTTTTCAACTACGTTTTCTTGGGATGAGGAGATCTCATCACCCCCATCGGGCAACATGGTTTCATTCGGGTCCCCCTTACCGCGGCTAAATTAGCTCATCGATCTTCGAAAGCTTCTCTGTGACAGGTCTCACCATCAATGTCAGCAAGACCATATTGTTAAATGTCAACACGAACAACACGTCCAACTGTACGGTAGACGGGCAAGCAGTGAAGACGGTCGAACGCTTCCAATATCTTGGAAGCCGGTTATAGTGTCGAACGGCGGAACAAGATCGATGTAGGAGTGCAGATTACTAAGGCTAGGGCTGCTTTAGCAAGTTCACGAAATATTTAGAAATCTAATCAGATTAGTCAACGCATCAAATTTAAAATATTTAAGTGAAACGTGAAATCCACAGAGACTACATAGAAGCTACAAGTTCATTCATCATCCGTTCAAAAAGCGATATCAACAGAAAATCGAAAGCGTAAATTGAGATGGGCCGGCCACACATTACGAACGGAGAACGAAATCTTCAAACAAGCGCTGGTCTGAATTCTGGCAGAACATCACAACAGAAGCAGGCCCAGGGTTTCATGGCGACGAAGCATAAATAAACCCGATAGGAACCTGAACTGGGCCCAGGTCAAGGCTGGAACAAGCAGCTGCCGAGGATGGAGATCCTTTACGTTGGCCTTATGTACCCACAGGAGTACATTCTCATGAGTGGAATGAGTGTTACCAGACAGATTTGGTTGCAGCAACATGTTTAATGCTCGGGAAGCATGCAAGGAGTCCAGGCTAGGGCTGACACATTCGTGTTCAGAACCAGATCAGCGCAACCAGGGAGTCACATCTGAGTTCAACCCCACGTAACTATCGCTAAGGACAATCGTAAAGGCTGCCAGGTATTTATGGGGCGGAAAGCCTTACTCGCAAACGCCTTGTGCCATCAAAAGGAAATGCACGAAGTACATTAGCGTGTAGTTTTAATACCTACTTGTACATTATTCCCACGTTTTCTGTAACCATGTTTAGATTGTCAAAACGAACGTACACAGTAAAAAAAATTTTGTAATATCGCATCAGATTAGATGCACATCATCGCCGTCGTAAATCGCGTGTATTATTACATCTGTTTGATGTAACAAAAAATGACGTAATTGGTATTTTGAAGCCAAAATGAAACGATGTAAGACGTAATATATTCGACGTAATGGGAAAAACGACGTAATAACCAGCCAGCAGAAACCTCGCATTCGGCGGCTGGATTAGGGGTGTCGGGAATTTTCTTTCATGATTCCAAAATACTTTTTAAAAAAAGTTAAGCTTTATTTATTTTTTATAATTTTCTCGGCAATATAACAAAATGAATAATTGAATTTGTATCAATATAACAAAGAATTTCTGGAAGTAGTAAAAGTCCTCTATACAATATTGCCTTTCGGGTATATTTTTTTAGTTATCGGTTTTTCAATTTTTTTATTTTTAGATTTTCAGTGTTCATGCTTAAAGAATAGTTTTTTAAGATTTATGGATTTTGCGCCAATAGAAATTTTGTCGGCAGCGGCGTGCATTTCCAGCCGGTGATGACGGCGTGGGTTGGTGTGGACATATTTTATACATTAAACATTTTTTGTCGATATTTGATTTATTACACTTAAGAATCACATCTCCGAGAAGTTCCTGTGGAAATACATGCACAGTTTCTACGACATGTCTGCCAGGCAATTCTTCCCGAAATTAATTCAGGAGTTCCACTAGAAATTACACTAAAACTGCTTCGGATATACCTCCGCAAATGCCTCCAAGAGCAGTACCGGAATCTCCAGGAGTTCCTCCGGAAATTTCTCCAAAAGTTCTTCAGGAAATTATTCCAAAAATTCCTTCTGAAATTCCTACAGGAATTCCTTCGGAAATTTCTCCAGGAGTACCTTCATAAATTTCTTAATGAATATCTTCGGCAATTCTTTCAAGAATTTCTCTGGAAAGTCTACCAGAAATTCCTTCTGAAACTACTCCAGAAGCTCCTCTGAAAAGTCCTCCAGGAGTTTTTTTCGGAAATTCTTCCAATAGTTCTCAAGGAAAGACCCTTAGGAATTCTGCACAAAACTATCTTCGTAAATTCCTTCAAAAGTTTGTTCTGAAATTCCGCAAAGAAATCCTAAAGTAATTTCTCCAAGAGTTCTTTCGGAAATTCCTCCAGGAGTTCCACCAGGAAGTCTCCCGGAAGGATCTCTAAGAATTCTTCCAGAAATTCCTGTGGAAGTTCCTCCAGAAATTCGTGCGAAAAGTCCTCCAGAAATTCCTATGGAAATTCCTCCAAGAATTCCTGGAGCAGTTTTTCCAGGAATTGATCCAATAATTCTTTCCAAAATTGCTCCATGAACTACTGCGCAAAATCTTTCTGGAATTGCTCCGGAAGTGGCTCCAGGTTATTTAAGAAGTTCCTATGGAAATTCCTCCGTATGTTCCTCTAAGAGTTCCTCCGGAAGTTCCTCCAATAATCCCTTTGGAAGTTCATCCAGAAAATCCCTCCGAAAGATCCTCCAGGAATTTCCGCGGAAGTTCTTCCAAAAATTCCTGCAGCAGTTCTTACTGGAAATCCTGCGGGAGTTCCTCCAATAATTCCTTTCGAAGTTGCTCCAGGAATTCCTGCGAATTCCTCTTCCTTCAGCAATTGCTCCGGAAGTTTCTCCAGGTTTTTTAATGAACTTCCTATAGGAATTCCTTTTAATGTTCCTTCAAGAGTTCTTCCGGAAGTTCCTCCATGAATCCCTCCGGAAGTTCACGAATCCCTCTGAAAGTCCCTCCAGAAAATCCCTCCGGAAGTTTCTCCAGAAAGTACCCTCGGAAGATCCTCGTGGAATTCCAGCGGAAGTTTTGGAAGTTCCTTGAAGAATTCCTGCGAAAGTTCCTCAAATAATTTCTTCCAAAGTTTATCCAGGATTTTCTCCAGGAATTCCTCTGGAAGTTCCACCAGGAATTGCTCCAGAAGTTCCTCCAGGTTTTTTTTGAGTAAGTTCCTCAGGGACTTCCTCCAGTAATTTCTACGGAAAATCCTCCAGAAATTCCTGCGGAGGATTCTCCAGGAATTTCTTCTAAAATTTCTCCAAGATTTCCTGCGAAAGTTTCGTCAGGAATTCATGTGGAAGATCCTCTAGTAATTCCTGAGAAAGTTCCTCTTGGAATTCTTGCAGAAAATCCTCAAGGAATTCCTCCCGAAGTATTGACAGGAATTCCTCCCGAAGCTCCTCCAGAAATTGCTTCCGAAGTTTCACCAGGATTTCATTCGGAAGCTCCTCCAGGAATTTCTGCGGAAGTTCCTCCGTGTGTTCTCCAGAAGTTCTTCCGGAAGTTCCTTTATGAATCCCTCCGGAAGTTCCTTCCAAGAATCCCTCCGGAAGTTTCATCAGAAATTTTTTTTTATTTAAGAATTAGTTTTTTCTTTGAAAATTAAATTTAAAAAAAACTTCCGTAGAAATTCTGAAGAGAGAATTTTCAATTGTTAAGAATCAGAATAACCCGAGGGGAACTGCAGAAAAAAATGCCAGTGGAATTTCAGCAAATTTCTCGAAATTTCTGTAGATTTTTTCGAGCAAAAAGAAAATAGTGAGGTCAGTATTAGCACTAGCATTAGCATTAACATTGAGCATTTCGAAGGTGGTATAAGCCTGGACTATTGTATGTGAGTAGCAACGGCTCCATCCGTTACCATAGATATTAATTTGGAACTAATCACTATCTCTCAGATGGAAGCAATGCACTGTCCAATAGGATGACTAGTTGGACACTTATTTAAGTAAGATGCAGAGGTATCTGAGACCTCTCATAGATGCCACGAGAGGTTTTGGAATTGTTAGTATGGAAGGTTCATAACATTGTCGTCCAAGTCGGGTGGTTTAATCCCCGGAAATAGGCAATTAACTTTGATCGAACATAAGTTATAACAAGTTGGAATCGTTTTGGTATAACGTGAAATACCGAAAGGACTAAGATGGAAAAACAAAGTAGGAAAGGGACAAGCCTGGAATTGAACCCACGTCCGTTGTAAGCTAGAAGCGGTAGCCACTAGACCACCGAGCTCGTCAATAGTGTGGTCAGTGTGGTCAGTGTGGCAGGAATTCCTGCGGAAGTTCATCAAAGAAAACTTGTAGAAGTTCCTCAAGGAACTCCTGCGGAAGTTTCTTAAGAAATTTCTGCGGAAGTTCCTCCAAGAGTTCCTGCAGAAGTTTCTTCACGGACTCCTGTGGAAGTTCCTCCAGGAATTGCTCCAAAAGTTCCTCCAGGAATTACTCCGGAAATTCCTCCAGGGTATTTTGAGGAAGTTTCTCCAAGAATTCTTCCGGTAATTCCTCCACGAGTTCTCCAGGAAGTTCCTCCAGTAATTTCTGCAAAAGTTTATTCATGAATTCCTTCGGAAATTTCACCAAAATACCTGCGGACATTGCGTCAGGAAGTCTTGTGGAAGCTCCTCCAGAAATTCCTGCGGAAGTTCCTCCAGAAATTTTTGCGGAAGTTCCTGCATTCCTGTAAAAGTTCCTCAAGGAACTCCTGCGGAAAATCCTCGAGGAAGTTTCGACAGAAATTCCTCCCGAAGCTCCTCCAGGAATTGCTCCAGAAGTTTCTCCAGGAATTGCTCTTAAAGTTCCTCCGGAAGTTCCTACAGGAATTCCTCCAGTAGATCCTTCAAGAATTCCTCAGGAAGTTCCTCCAGAAATTCCTGCGGCAGGTCCTCCAGTGATTTCCAGTTGGAAATTTCAGCGAAAGTTCCTTCAGAAATTCCAGGAATTCGAGGAATTCCTGCTAAAGTTCTTTCAGGGATTGCTCTGGAAATTCGTTCAGGAATTTTTCAGAAATTTCCTCTAGGAATTCCTCCGTATGTTCCTGCAGGAGGAAGTTCCTCCAGGAATTACTGCGGAACATCCTTCAGGAGTTCGTGCGGAAGTTCCTCCAAGAATTCTTGCGGCAGTTCTTCCAGAAACTGCTCCCGAAGTTTCTTCATGATCTTTTCTCGAAGTTTCTCCAGGAATTCCTCCGGAAGTTCCTCCAGGAATTCCTCCGGTAGATCCTCCAAGAATTCCTCAGGAAGTTCCTCCAGAAAATCCTGCAGCAGGTCCTCCAGGAATTCCTGCGGAAGTTCCTCCAGTGATTCCTGCGGAAGTTCTTCCAGGAATTGCTCCGAAATTTCGTTCAGGAATTTTTCAGGAAATTCCTCAAGGAATTCCTCCGTATGTACCTGCAGAAGTTCCTCCGGAAGTCCCTTCAGGAATTCCTGCGAAAGATTCTCCAGGAATTTGTGCGGAAGTTCCTCCAAGAACTCCTGCGACAGTTCATCCAAGAATTCCTACGGAAACTTCGCCAGGAATACCTCCGGAAATTCCCCCAATAATTTCTCTGGAAGTTCGCTCTGGATTTTTTCATGAAGCTCGTCTACGAATTCTTCCGTATGTTCCTCTAGAAGTTTCTTCGGAAGTTCCTCCAGGAATCTATCGGAAGATCCTCCAGGAGTTCCAGAAGAAGATCCACCAGGAATTTCTCCGGAAAATCCCCCAAGAATTCCTCAGAAAGTTCCTTCAAAAATTTCTGCGGACGTTCCTTCAGGAATTCTTGCTGAAGTTCTTTCAGGAATTGCTCTGGAAGTTCGCTCAGGATTTTTTTTAGGATGTTTCTCTAGGAATTCCTCCGTATGTTTCTCCAGGAGTTCCTTTGGAAGTTCCTCCAGGAATTCCTTCGGAAGATCCTTCAGGAGTTCCAGCGAAAAATCCTCCAGGTATTCCCATAGAAGTTCCGTTAGCATTTGCTGCAGAACTTTCTCTATGAATACCTCCAATAGTTCCTCCAAGAATTCCTTCCGAAGTTGGTCCAGGAATTTCTGCGGATAATCCTTCAGGAATTGCTCCGGAAGTTTCTCCAGGTTTTTTTTTGGGATATTTTTATAGGACTTCCCCCGTATGTTCCTACAGAATACCATGAATACCACCTGAAGTTCCTCCAAGAATCCCTCCGGAAGCTCCTCCAGAAAATTCCTCCCGAATTTCTGCGGAAGTTCTTTCAGGAATCCCTGCGGAAGTTCGTCCAGGAATTCATGCGGAATTTTCTCCAGGAGTTTCTGCGGAAGTTCCTTTAAGAGCTCCTACTGCAGTTTTTCCAGGAATTTCTCTAGAAGCTCCTCCAGGAATTGCTCCGGAAGTTCCTTCAGGAATTTTTCCGGAAGTTCCTCCAGGAATTTCTGCGGAAGTTCCTTCAGGAATTTCTGCGGAAGTTTCTCCAAAAATTCTTGCGAAAGTTCCTCTAGGAATTGCTCCTGAAGTTTTAGCTGGAATTCCCCCCGAAGTTCCTTCAGTAATTTCTGCGGAAGTTCTTACAGGAATTCCTGCGAATGTTCTTCCACGAATTCCTGCGGAATTTCCTCCAAGAATTCCTGTGGAAGTTTTTTTTTCTATTATTATCTTTATTAAGGAGACTTTCAGCCCTAGGTTCCTTCGGATATTCTTTCAGAAAAACATGTGGAAGTTCCTTTAGGAATTCCTGTGATACTCATCCAGCAATTACCTTGGAAGTTCCAACAGGAATTGCTCCCGAAGTTTCTCCAGGAATTGCTGCAGAAAATCTTCCAATGATTCCTCCAGCAGCTCCTCAAGGTTTTCCCCCGGAAGTACCTCCAACAATTCTTCCGGAAGTTCCTCCAGAAATTCCTTCTGAAGTTCCTACAAGTTCTTCCAGGATTTCATCCGGATCTTGGAAAGTTACATGGAATACCTATAAATCCACCTCCCACTCAACTCCGAGAATTCTTCAATAAATTCTCGTAAAAAGAAGCTAGATTACGAATTCCTCCAGAAAATTCCACAATTGTATTCTCTTCAATATTCCTCTAAAATTCTCTGAGAAAATCGTTTAGGAATCTTTGGGAATTTCTCTGGATATTCCTAAGGAAATTCCTCTAGAAATTTATCCGGTTATTCCTCCCGAAAGCTTGTTTCCCCGTTTTTTGTTTTAATTCCACAGGACACGTTCCTAGGAACAAATTTTTGAAATTTTTAGTTTTAAAATATTTAAGTTTCTCAATCTTAACATTTTTGAATTTAAATTTCAACATTTTTAAATGCCTCAAATTTTTAAATTTTTAAATTTTTAAATTTTTAAATTTTTAAATTTTTAAATTTTTAAATTTTTAAATTTTTAAATTTTTAAATTTTTAAATTTTTAAATTTTTAAATTTTAAATTTTTAAATTTTTAAATTTTTAAATTTTTAAATTTTTAAATTTTTAAATTTATAAATTTATAAATTTTCAAGTTTTTAAATTTTTAAATTTTTAAACTTTGAAATTTATAAATTTTTAAAATTTTTAAATTTTTAAATTTTTTAACTTTGAAATTTATAAATATAAAAAAAATATTTTTAAAATATTAAATTTTCAAATTTTTAAGTTTCTAAATTTTAAAACTTTAAAATTTTTAAGTTTTAAAATTTTAAAATTTTAAAATTTTAAAATTTTAAAACTTTTAAACTTTTGAATTTTCAAAATTTTAAATTTTGATTTAAATTAAACAATATTTTAAAATTTTAAAATTTTTAAATTTTTAAGTTTTTAAATTTTTAAATTTTTAAATTTTTAAATTTTCGAATTTTTAAATTAAATTCCTAAATTTTAAAATTTTTAAATTTTTTCATTTTTAAATTCTTAAATTTTTTAATTTTTAAGTTTTTTAATTTTTAAATTTTTAAATTTTTAAATTTTTAAACTATTAAATTTTTAAATTTTTAAATCTTTAAATTTTTAAATTTTTAAATTTTAAGATCTTTAAATTTTTAATTTTTTAAGTTCTTAATTTTTTAATTTTCTAGTTTTTTAATTTTTTTAATTTTAAATTTTTTAAATTCTTAAATTTTAAAACTTTTAAATTCTTAAATTTTAAAACTTTTAAATTCTTAAATTTTAAAACTTTTAAATTCCTAAATTTTACATTTTACAATTTTCTCAAAATCTCATTTTGTAATTTATAATTATCAATAAATATGTTTCATGATAATGTTATGTATTAAGTAAAATAAGACGGCGAACGGTATTTTTTTCTCGTATATGCGAATTTGGCTGGCTATACAAATAAAATGTAAGATTTTGGCTTTTTTTACCGGCAAATCGTTTACAATCCGGTACTTACTATTTTTCCACAGAGCCAGAAAAAAAATGTGATAATAACAAGTATATCTAGCGAACATTTTCCAGGTAAATTTAAATGTTTGTTTTTTGAGGGTGTTACCTTTTTTCTCGGATTGAAACTGGTCGACATTGACTAACCGCTTTGATTTCTCTTTCACGCTGCACTTCACATTTTTACATTTTTCGTTTACATTTTCCGTCCGTTTACATTTTCCGTTTCACATTTTCCCCAGGCCCAGGCTCGTCGATGCGTCTCCTGCTCCATCATGATTGTTGTTGATCCCGTTAATAAAATAAATCACGAATGGTTCTGCCGGATTTGTTCTGCCACAAGAAGGAACAAAAGTTGAAAATGTGCTGAAGCTTTCGTGCATCGGAGATAATCTTACCTGTTGCTCTGGATTCCTTAATTCTGGTAGAATTCCGATACCTCACAAAACAGAGTCCGTGTGTCGAGTGTCCGTAAGATGTCTACATGACGAATAGTCATCTTCAAGATTTTTCGCTGTCCCAAATTACTTTTTCTCTCGAACAACATAACTCGGAATGAAATAAAATCAAAATGGAAGCAAAATGGAAACTCATCGCCTGGCGGAGATGACAGTTCTGATTCCGTTTCGTAATATTACATAGGTTTAGCGCAATATTAACATATTTCAATGTAATATTCTGTTTGTTCTGAACAATAATGATGTGCAGCCTTTTTAATGTAATAAAATACATAAGTAAAGAGGTAATTTCATGCTAGTTTAACGCAGACATAAAATTATTTTCGCCAATTAGATTTTACGTTGAGCGTTGTACAAACCCATCGATATGACATAAAAATACGTAAAATCTGTGTTTACATCGAATTATTGGGTACGTCTTGCAAAGTTCCGTCACGGCATATTAATATTTTTTTTGCTGTGTATGTGGCATCATTAGGGGCCTTCCTTAGCCGTGTGGTATGATGGACGGCTAAAAAGCAAGACCGTGCTGAAGGTGGCTGGGTTCGATTCCCGGTCCGGTCTTGGAAACTTTCGGGTTGGAAGTTTTTTCGACTTCCACGGGTATAAAAGTATCATCGTGCTAGCCTCATGATATACGAATGCAAAAATGGTAACATGTCTTAGAAACCTCGCAGTTAATAACTGTGGAAGTACTGAATGAACACTAAGTTGCAAGGCGGCAATGTCCCAGTGGGGGATATAATGCCAATACGATGTGTCATCATTGCAAGAGTCATCCATTTAATGCCACAGTATTTTGTTCGAAATGCATAACGTGTCTACTTTTATGGACTTGTCAATGTTTGATCGTAAAATGTAATGCCACTCCACCGCCTCCACTTTGGCTAACCTTCGTTGCATTCACTTTCATTAATATTCAACGTGCGAGGATTCATTCAGCAAAATCTCAGGATTAAATAAAAACAAACTTGTCCCTGAATTGTACGATCGGTTCCGAATAGTTCAGTAATGGCTGTTGAATCGCAGACACACACACACTTCTTGCCATTTCAACCACCAAACCAACCCACGCTGACTGCATCAGCAATCGATCGAAATGGTGAGCTTGTGCGTTGTAACATTGACCCCGTTCAATAATAATAAACCCGCACTGTCCAACCGGCCTATAGCCACCTTGTGAAGGCCGTAGCGTAGCCAACCTGTCTGATGTCTGGCAAAATTAAACTGTGAGCCATAGGGTGTGTAAATTGCAGGGAAATTTTAATCTGAATATTTTCGCCGTGGTTGGAAATATCCGAAAATAATGCACCTACGTGATGTTTTAGGATTTTCGTTTTTGAATGCTATAACACGTGCAGACTTTGAGTGATGAACTTCATACAAAATTAAAAATCATCATAATAAAGATTCAAAAAATGTACAGGCTATGGGCAAACTTTCCATCGAATTGCATCGGACATTTTAGAGTTCGAAAATTTAACAGTTGCATTTACTCCATATGTTCATTTAGAAGTTTAACTTTGATTTCAATCTGCCCATATATATATGTGTTCATATGCGACACCGACGGTAACAGGTTGTTCGGGTATTCATCTTGATGGCATTTCTCTTGTCAATAAGTAACCCTATCAGTCAAGTGTTGTGCAACATTACTCGAGGGTAAAGATAATCTATGCAAGTCTTTTGTGCCAAATGCTAAATAATTGTTTCAGTAATGATTGTAGAATGTCAATTTCAATAAACTGATGTCAGCATTCATTAGTCCAGACAATTATATCCAGCAGAACCAATTTACCTGTCTTGTTAGTTTGTAAATGTAGCAATGTCTCGTGAGAACTATGAGTCGCGAATTCTTAATACAACTACTGTGCAACTGTTTCCAGAAAAAGTGGCACGTGAATCATTCTTCTCTTCTTTTAATTTGTTTTTAAAGGAACTATAACCATTTCGAGGATTAGGAATTTCAAGATGCCTGTCTTCCTTTTCGAAAATACTCACTTTATGAGAAGATCCCATCATTCAGCACTCGAGTACGCTCGATGTTTTGGATGTTCCGCTTTTTTTATTTTACTGAATCAATAATAATTTTAACTTATCCCTCCTCAAGTATTTTACTGTATAACCCGGGAGAATTTTCATGAGGCAACCTTCATGAATTCTGAGCAAAAGTTGTTATTTTTGCAAGTTTGGTTGTGTCGGGAAGTTGTTGACGTTGTTTTCTATAAGAAAGGTTAAGTCACCAACTTCCATCTTCTAGAAATATGAATTAATTGTATCATTTTGTAGCGGTAAGCTATATATGACCCTCTTTTGGAGTAGATAACAAGTGGTATAATAATGAGTTATTGCGATCTATAAATCACTCCCTGCATTATATATTTATAGATGAGTCGAATTGCTTTGCGTGATACAATTGATGAGTAAATACCTTAATTATCAGTTTGGATCAATATTTTATTGTATAGTACTACGTTCTACTATAACCATGTAACCAGTCGTTTTTTATTCAGATATTCCTCAAACTTAACGTGAGACCTCATTTGATTGAGGTACTGCTATTTACACCCTTCGAGAAATGGCTTTTACCAGCTCTCAAAGGCGCGTCCCTCAATCAGTTTCGGCTTTAACAATAAGTTAGATAATGCTGATTTTGACCATGAATCGGTACGTTTTTATACAGAGATCTAATTTCATTACGTTTGGCATTTCGGAATCTCACCTTTACACAGAACTCTAATCAGTCAGAGGGTTCAGCAGAATCAACCGCTTCTTACCTAATTAATCAGCGCTCTGGAGCTTGAAGATTCATGTCGTCGGCTTCGAAACCATCCTAAGATTGAGTTACATTTTTATAATTTACTCCATTGACCCTTTCCAAAAGGTGCAAACGATGGGTAATCTAAAAGCAAATTATAGGCGTTCCATTCTCTTCCGACCATCACTCATAAGTATTCACAAGAATAGTAAGAACCAGGATGCTGCGGATAGAGCCGCTTTTCTGGTCTTAAGCAAGAAGCTGGATATTTTGAGATCAATCCTATAAGCAGAATTATTTTGCAGTTCTCCGGCTGTCAAACATTTCCCGCTCTTCGAATTTCTAGAACTAGAGCATATTGTGACAGCTGTTACTCCGTGATGCATCACAAGAAAAGTGTTTACCCAGCATTACAGTCTCCGTTAACTCCTGGCTATTTGTTTCACCTCCAGACCATTCATCCCCTCGACATGGGTCGCCTGACAACTGGGATTCGGGGTTCATTTCATTTATTTAGTTTACATCTAAACAGATAACACTGAATCAACAATTTCACGCCACAATACACGGTTCGAGGCCATGTACATGTACATTTAGTGCGGTGGCGAATCTTTTTTTACCACAGTTTCTTTTGGAGCCCATAGCTGGCCCGACTTCCACAGATGATGCTCCTTCGTATTTCACGACTAACATTGTTATCAGCCGTTAGCATGGATCCAAGGTAGAAAAATTCTTCGACATCCTCGAAAGTATCCCCGTCTATCGTAACACTGCTTCCCAGGCGGGCCCTGTCGCGCTCGGTTCCGCCCACAAGTCATTGACGCATTCACCACCAGTCCAACTTTTGTTTCTTCACGCTTCAGGCGGGTGTACAGTTCTGCCACCTTTGCAAATGTTCGGCCGACAATGTCCATGTCATTCGCGAAACAAATAAATTGACTGGATCTGTTGAAAATCGTACCCCGGCTGTTACAGCCGGCTCTCCGCATGACACCTTCTAACGCAATGTTAAACAACAGGCACGAAAGTCCATCACCTTGTCTTAGTCTCCGTCGTAAATTGTGCCGTCTAACTGCAGATCACTGTTTTTGGATGTTTCTGCATACATTTTTGCATATAAACTTCCAACGAGTTTAGCACCGCCCAAACGTTGACCGATTTGGCTGAAATTTTGTCCAGAGCATCAAGGCATCAAACAGAACCGAATAAGAGGAAAATGTTTTGCCAAACTAATTTGAGCCACCCTAATGGCCATATTCTTAGAGGCGGCTAAATCAATTAGTCTTAGCCCGTTTTCGTTCGTCAGCTGGTGAGCGCTGAACTTCCCAATAGTCGGTCTAAACTCCTCCTCTTGGCCAACCTGAGCGTTCAAATCTCATATGATGATTTTGACGTCGTGGCTTGGGCAGCTGTCGTACTCACTTTTCAGCTACGCGTAGAATGCGTCCTTATCATCATCAGTGCTTACGGAGTGTGGGCTATGGACGTTGATTATGCTGAAGTTGAACACCCGGCCTTTGATCCTCAACCTGGGATTCGGGGTTAGGGACGTCATATTGTCAGCTTCCATGTTGTACCGAGCCTGGCCATATGACCGGATTTACATCGTTACGCACTATTTTAGAGTATACATATCTCAGCGTAACGGGGAAGTAGGGTATTCATTCAATTATTTGGAGCTATTTAGTGGAATATCTGTATATATATTTCAACCAGTAACTAGATAACAAGACAATCCAGGTTTCGGTGGCTTTATCGGACTCTGGGAGATTCTCCACACAATATTTACAGTAAATAAGATACAGTCGGGTAAGTGGGTAAATGGTTTTTTTTGTAAACATAAATAATCACCCCTATTCTTGTTTACGGACGAACGAAACTTTCGAACGAATGCAGTTCGTTCGAATCGTTTCCCCATTTGATTTTGCTGGCGTAAACGAGAATGCGCATCAGCTTTCGTTCGAAAGCGCGTTCGTACGTAAACAAGAATAAGGGTGAATTTCTATTGGGCGTAAATGAACAAATGATACCAATTCAAATTTATTCGAAGCCTTTTGGTTATTAGAGTGATACGTGGTAATAAATAAGTGAAGGCAAGTGAAAAATATGGGTAATAAATAGGCAAGTGAAAACTTCAAACAGATTTTTTGGTTTTTCAATTATTTTGTATGGGGCCCTCCTTAGTCGTGCGGAAAGAGGCGCTCAGTCGGTAGAGCATGAGACTCTTAATCTCAGGGTCGTGGGTTCGGGCCCCACGTTGGGCGCCAAATGTAATGGTGACTTAGCGTACGACCCCGAGCCTGACCGATATGATACGATACAGAACAATACGGAACCAAAACAGATTTTACCAGGTTGGGATTAACTATGAACCATTAACATGAGGTCCGAATCAAAGGAGAGCAGGTGGAACTGGAGCAAAGTTTGAAACGGAAGTTTGGTACCCTGGAGCACGCAAGGTTCCGCACTACTTGTCTGTCTCGGACCGGCTTCGACCGATACCCTACAATTTACCAACAATTTCCGCTTAAGCGCCAACACACCCTAGAGCGTGATGCGGAAACGTATGTGAAGTCGTTCCGGCTAACTCTTTCAGGGCGAGTCTATCGATCGCGATCCAATCTCCAAAAATAACTCAACGGAACAACAAAGTAGTTTTCATGTTCAAACTATTTATTTAAAAAAAGACTTCAGGTGGATATTGCAGTTTTGGCATTCGCTCACATCGTTTGGCTAGGTGTGCGGTTGCGTTTAGCAAAAGTAGCTATTCTGAGTTTGTGTGGATCCATACATTTTCGATTTAATTTTAGAAATGTTCTTAACCTAGGTATTGATATGCGCATTCAATGAATAAAACTAAAAAGGTCTGACCTGTATCGTTGGCAACCGTCGTTGCTTACCGCTGCTGCGAAGACTCGGCGATCGGATGACGGCTTGCGCGCCACTCGAGTGGTCTGCATGCGTACGTTCTATCCGGCAGCGGGAGCGCAGTCGACCGCTGGGTGCCGGAACGAGGCTTGATTACTCTGGTGATGAACTTTCTACCCGGCAGCGGGAGCACCGTCGACCGCTGGGTGCCGGAACGAGATTTGATTTTTGTTGACGACGAGCTTCCTAACCGGCAGCGGGAGCACAGTCGACCGCTGGGTGCCGGAACGGGCTTTGCTTTTTTGTTGATGACGAACTTACTGACCGGCAGCGGGAGCACAGTCGACCGCTGGGTGCCGGAACGAGATTTGATTTTTGTTGACGACGAGCTTCCTAACCGGCAGCGGGAGCACAGTCGACCGCTGGGTGCCGGAACGGGACTTGATTTCACTTGCTTTCGTATGGTGAGCTGCTCCGTCGAGCAAAGCGTTGTGGGAACCCCTATCGACCACTTTATATGCACACGATGACGATTCGGTTTGAGATTTGTGCTGTTCACGTGCGATCAATCCGGCCGCGGGAGCACAGTCAACCGCTGGGTGCCGGAACAGGGTTGGCAATTTCCGTTGACGACGGAACGTGACCGGGTCGGCGAGATGTTCGAAGCTGCGATGATGTTAATGCTGGTGTGGCCCCTGGTGTGGTCGACTCCGGTTACACGTGTGCGGTGGGCAGATTGAGGTTATCGATGTAGACCACAACCACGACGTCTTCCTAGCCCAACAAAAAAAACCTTCGTTCGAAGGTTTATCCTTCGAACGGCATAAAATCACTGTTGGTTATCTCGAAACACCATACAATTTCATATTAATTACCTTTAATATCACTACAGTTCGCCCGGTAGTGACCAATTTCTTAAAACTTTCTCCCACTCGTATTCTGATTTTACGCCTTGTTATCTCGAGTGCCAAACTGCAAGAGGCCTGAATTAGTATTCTTGGCTAATTCTTGTCATCCAGTTGAGAGATTAAGAGAGAACTCGTCTAATAACAAAATGTCAAAAATTAGGCTAACGTTTCGCGCAGCCGAGCGATCGTACATAACTTTTGATATGAAAAACATACACCTGAGATTTTCGGACACAATGAACAATATAAGCTAAGCTTTCCATCGATGTATTGATATGCAAAATCGGTGGTTGCGAACCTGGCGAAAAAATAGTTTTTAAAAAGAAATCCAAGATGGCGGCCAAATTCAATATGGCTACTTATATTTTTATTATTGCAAATTGAGGATACACTCTTTCCAACGATATGCTGACCTCTATGATAGGCTGAGAAATGTTGCAGTTATGACAGTTTTGGTGAGTCAAGAATTGACAAAAATCGAGGGGTCCATTCAAATTATTTCGTGTATAACTAACGAGGGGTTCATTTTTCTGAAGAATTTAACTCGAATCCTTAATATACTCGCCGAAAGCTTTCGAAAGAATATAAATTTAGGCATTTTTAAGAACCTCGTGCAAATAGTGGCCCGGTTTCAGCGAGGATTACTCACAGGCAGGCGTTACGTTTTATCTTGGTGCAATGTTTTTACCACTATTAGGAAGCATTCCAAAGATGCTCAACAGTTCAACTTTTGTTCTTTTAATTTGTTTGAGATAAAACTAACGGTTATAATGGGAATATGTGATGATATAATGATTATTAAGTTAAATAGGTACTGTTTTATTTAATGCTTACTTTTTCAATTGGGACTTCTTGGCACCAACATTTTGAATAATGTGTTAGCCTATCATTTCTAGAATAAGGTAGTAGATAAAGAGTTATCGGATCTCATAAGGTACATTTCATTCAATTGTTATTTTCAAATGTCTCAAAAACTCAAGGGAAACAAACTGTTTCGTGAATCATCCAAGCAAAATCAAAGAATTAGTAGGATCTCATATTTTTTCTTGAACGAAGCATTCTCAAGCTTTCATTTCATAATACTAGATTGAAAATCGGTCCAAATTCTTCGATTTTTTTGCTCGAGTTTCCATGTGAATTGACCCTTGAATTTTAGACTCTACTGATGCAGGGAAAAATATAAGACTACCCTAGGAAGACACCGCGGCACAAAAAATGCCGTTTAGGGGGTCAACACATTTTTGATCGATGCGGCCGCATTCCAACCAAATAACTTGGTTTTTTTGTACGTCATTGGAAATTTACAGATACTAACTAGGGGAACTGTTCCGTTTTCCATCTCACTGAACATATATTCGTCTCATCGTAAAACAAAGAAATACAGCACCAATCTTGTCGCTCACTGACAACACGCGTCTAACACGCGTGCTCACTGGTGAAAAAAATCACAAAAATGAGAAACAAACCAAATTCCTTTTCATTGCTTTGTTTTTGATGAGATGGAAATGGGAGCTATGCGATGAAGTGTGAACCGTTCCCCTATATACTAAAAACTTAAAATAATTCGGATGTAATACACTCGAGTAATTGTTGCAGACGTGGGATGCGGCCTAAATGGTCCTTCACCCTGTCAATACTTGAAATGCTGCTCCGGGTGGAATTATGTTGAGCACTGTTAGCTTTGCGACTGAAAGATGTAGAGCCCCTGCAAAATATGGATGTCCACCTGCTATTATTACCGTTATGGTCTTAACAAACTTCTAACTGAGTCGAGCCTGGAAAATATTATGTTATGTTACCTTTTCCAAAATCATTTGCGTTTATTTGACTCCATTTGTACTAGAAACCGAAACTTTTTATTCAGCGACTCAGAAGTTCACTTCTTCTGATGACACGCGAGAGCAGTTTCACCACATCTTTTCCTACACTGAACACAATCATCATCCTCGTAATGAAAGATTTGTCAAGCTATCTCCAGAAAGCATCCACTGATTTTCAAATGATGAAAATCACCATATGTTTTGCTTACGTGTAACTGAAGGGGGCCCTCCTTAGCCGTGCGGTAAGACGCGCGGCTACAAAGCAAGACCATGCTGAGGGTAGCTGGGTTCGATTCCCGGTGCCGGTCTAGGCAGTTTTCGGATTGAAATTGTCTCGACTTCCCTGGGCATAAAAAGTATCATCGTGCTAGCCTCATGATATACGAATGCAAAAATGGTAACCTGGCTTAGAAACCTCGCAGTTAATAACTGTGGAAGTGCTTAATGAACACTAAGCTGCGAGGCGGCTATGTCCCAATGTGGGGATGTAATGCCAAAAAGAAGAAGAAGAACTGAAGGAGAATCATCTCCTTTTGAGATGACTGTGTTTTGGTTTGAAAACATATTTTCATTTGTTTTTCGAATAGCACGTTATTCATCAGATCATAAATCTAGGCGCGGATGAAAAATGGTTCGAGCTTGCCCTACTACGATTGTCATTCAATTGCTGAATGGTTTTCGGATGTTGTTGGTGCTATTGCTAGCGTGATAGTCGATATTTACCATTTCGAATTAATTGTGGAGCAGATCTGACTCTAAAACAAATTGTTGAGAATTTAGTGAACAGGTTTTTGCATTAGAAAATATAGGGCCTATAGGCTCAGAATTTCTGCGCGTTTTAGATATACTTGAGTAGTGCTCGTGAGTATAAATAAAAACTACAAATTTTATTGATTCATTCCATTGATTAATTGTGGAATCGTTTTATTTTTTAGCTGGATAGTCCGATTTCCTCGCAAAACATTTCTATAGCAGACGAAAACTGTTAATTCATAAAATTTCCGTAGCGAAGGTTCCGGTTGTTCCGTGCTCCACACTCTGCAGAATTTATGTACCTATTATAGCATAAAGGTCTATAATCCGGAATCGCAGCAATATCGTTCAGATGTTCCGTGTCCCGCACAATGATTGTCAGTGTATCTTGTCCACATTCTCATCATTGCTGAAAACCGGAACCTTGTCCGCGATGTACAGATCCGTAGCCGCAAGAATTTATCCTGGATGTTTCGAGTGCCATTCATTGTTTGCCAGAAGGTCTTATTCGACGCTGGAATACGGATCCGCTGCCGCTAGGTGGACGATGGGGGTCAGACAAGCTTTTGTTGTGTAATATTTTGTGAAATTATTTAGGCTTATTTACAGAATAAATCACATGAATGCGTGCCTAAAATAGCCTATTATTTATATATTGTTGCAACCCACCAGGATTCGCAGTAAATTTACACCTGCTTCATTGCTATTTTTTTCGAAATATGAACGAAATGCATTTATTTATTATATTTCTACCATTTTATTCTTTATTTTCATTTCATTCATTTAGCATCTAGCAATTAATTTAGTCATCGGATGATGCTCATTCAGATGCGTATCATCCGATACCGAAAACGACCGAATGCAAATCATTCGATAAGTAAATGACATTCGTTAAAGGGCTGGACCAATATACTTGTCAGTCGATTATGTGAGGAAGCTTTGGTTCAGTGTACACATCGCCCACAAGCACAGAGGGACGAATTCAAAAAAAGACGGTCAAAAGTACAAACATGTTTTTTTTCCTGTTCGGGTGTGCCACTGCAACCAATTATTAGATGTATTGTAGCGTTACCCGTATCCTAAGTGTTTAAGTGCATGTCGAATTACTCAAGTGCTATTAAGAAGCAATGCAGTATCGATTTCGATACAGTTGTTGTTTTGTTTTCTCAAGACCACCATGACAAGGTCCCGCTATTTAGATAGGAAATCAATCTTGAAAACAGAACAGTAATACTGTTTTTGGCCATGCATCGGAGCCCTAGCCACATCCTTCCTTGCTTCTAGAATATCACCATTAAAACTCTTGAAACCCGGGATTTAGCTCTGTCTACAGGACCATTTCAAGCAAGAGAATTTGTTCAGTAATAAGAACTTCCGTGTGTTCCTCTCACTACCATTGTTCACCAGTTCAAGAAGAGTTAGTACGTATTTAAACCGAGGTTTTTTAACTAATTGCTAGAAAAGTTGTTTCCGCTGCATACAGTTTAGCCTCAAACAAAAGGAATTCGAGTCTTTCCACTGTCTGCATGGTAACATTAATTATGTTTTATTTCTGAGACTGCTGTTGGTAGCGGGGACTAAAGACGATGAGTCCTTAATTACCACAACTTATTGCCCTAGCTAGAAAAATGGATTAAGCTAGGGCTCTGTTTGGTAGATCTTACAACGCAACACACTAGGTCGAAGTGATCTACCGTGTTACGGGAAACATGGTTTAAAATGAGAACAAATGGGTTTATTGTAGTTATCATAAAGAAATATTATCATTTTCAACTACTTTCATAACGATTTTTGTGATTGTAGCATTCAGTACATACATACATACATACATACATACATACATACATACGTACATACTTTGACGCACCATTTTCATGTATTTCACGTCATTTTCAAATGCCTCGGAAAAACCTGCGGGCCGTGGCGGGGCCTGACGGTCCCTGAATTTGGTTCAGTTTAAAAAATATATAATGTAAACTAGTAGCCTTGCGTTTTACAGCGCTGGGTAAGGATGGGTAAATTGTTTTCTGATCATATGAAAACCCCACGAAATGAGTAAATTATGAAATAAGCCCAAATTCAACTCCACATGCTAATGATGAACATTTCATGAAATTGTGATAACATGTATGCAATTGATAGTTGATTAAGTTATATTTGAAGACGTGTTGAGTTTGAAATGATTCAATCACAAATTTTAAGTATATTGCAAAGATATCATACTCCAAATTTTGAAATTCGATTGGATAACAGTTTTATGCCAACTTCAAACGTACCCCAATAGGCCCAATATCGTCAAATTGACTCAACCAAAGTAATTTACACTGTTTTATTACCTGAAATACTTCATTTTGAAAAATGACCTTTTGACCCTCTTTGTAGGGATTCGTCCCTCTGTGATACGTAGTAAGTGCTATATTGGTTCCCATTTCTGGATAGGTATACTCTCCACTGTAGTCGCATCAGAAGCTCATGTTCAACCTCTACATAAAATTCGATGCATACAGATTCGTTTGTTCTACATATTTAAGACAAAACATTCCTTTTAAAGAAAATGTGCGTTTTTGCACGTAAAGCTAAGCACGTGCGTAAACATTTTTATTATTTCCGTTTTTTGTCGCATACCACACTATGGCATTTTTTTTCGACTTCCCTGGGCGTAAAAGTATCATCGTGTTAGACGCATGATATACGAATGCACAAATGGCTTAGAAACCGCGCAGTCAATAAATCAATACTAAATTTTCAAAACGACTTATCTGCTTTTGTAAACAATGATTAAAACGTTGATTTGACGAGTCTGATAGCACTCCCACGCAAACCGATACCATCAACAGGTAGCTGAAGCCTTCACCTACGTGTTGATGTTGTTGGTTTGCGTGGGAGTGCTATCAGATTCGTCAAATCGACGTTTGAATCTTTGTTTACGAAAGCAGATAAGTCGTTTTGAAAATTTGGTATTGAAATGTGGAAGAGCTTTAACCCATATTATGCCAGCGTCCTATGAATAGGACAGCTCTTGTGAACGTTTATCAAGCTTTGCCCATACTCATACATACATACTCAGGGCGCTAATGGACTAATGAAGACATCCCCCTGCGAATGACTACAGTCCTGGTTTAAGGGGTGGGGTGGGGGTTATCTTGGCAGTCGCTGTTATGTTATTCTTATTTGTTAGAGGCCACTGTACGCATCTTTAGGAAAATCGACATGGCCATATCTCTGCGTATTCCTGATGGGTTCTCAATCTGCAGTCAGCATTGATCAACAAATTAGTTGTAGTTTCTAAGAAAGCATGAACGTAATCAAAATAAACGTCAAATAAAATGTCAAGCATAAGGGACGAATGCACTTTTAACATACCTCCGGAAAATCCGGAACATTTACGGTGCCCGTGAACCGATCTCAGATTTAAAATAAGGACAGAAAACTAGAACCAGAATAGTTTCTGCGTCCAATGGTCGCGGTTTATCAAAATCGGAGTATTTTGAGCAACGTTATTGTGATTTGAATTTTTTAAAAATCCTATCTCAACCTTTTTGTCTAACTCCTATATTAGCCATTGACAAAAAAAAACTCTTAACAATCCGGATTGTGCTGAATGGTATACCATACACAAAATATGATCATTGATGATCAATACAAACCAAATTTGAGCAACTTAACACGTTTTTCAACGATGTATTTTAATGATGAATTTTGGTGGAAAATTTCACGATTCAGAAATGTGTCCCCCCGTACCGAAAACTATTGCATCATGTTCAAATATGACCAAGTTCCTATTACATGCGTAAATATTTAATTTAGAATAGTAAAATGTTTTACTGCTTTGAGTTGTAGTTATTAAAATATGTACGTAGACATCATTTGACACGTGTCGACACTCCAGCTAAATTTCTTACATTCTATTCCAAATTCCCACAATAGTAATCGTCCCAGCACGAAATGCCACAGTAGCGACGAATTGTAGTGTCTGCATTGCTACTCGACGCATCGTCGATGACGCGCACGACGTTTGCTTTCATCGTGCAACCAAATCGCCATGACGATTGACGACACCGAAGAACGAAGACTTCATACATTAAGGTTCCCCCAGACCTAAGAGATTTCATCGCCGCGACGGCGACAACCAGTCGCCGCGATTCTATCGTTGGATCGTTGCAGGCAATGTTCTATTTACGCTTCCATACCAACGGCGACAGAATCGCAGTCGCCAAGCGATAGAATCGCGTCGCGACTGTCGCATCGCGTGTGTTTGGGGGAGCCTTTATTCTTCAAGTGGAAGCTGCCATGCGAAGATTTTAAATAATCCTTTGAATCATACAATTATATATATTAATATTATATAAATACAGTATCTGTATTAAAAGCTTACATTTTTTGTATTAAAATCCTGCAGAGTTTTTTACAATAAATGTAAGATTTGGTTTTTAGGTGTATAAATACCTAACATCATGTAATGAAACTTATTTTATGCCGACTGCCTTTTCTGTGAAACGCAACTGCCTTAAGTCACGGCATGCGATCAGAACTCATCGCGCACGCACTGTACAGGTTCTCCACTTGCCAGTCATTGAAATTGTTTGTTTGTTTTATAAAATCAAGGCTCGTGTTTATCTTTTCACTATGTGGTTAGCATTTCAAATTCACCGCAGAAGACCTCTTGTGTGTTTGTGTGTGGGTTGTCTTACTTCCGTAACATTTGCCGAATTTGAACTTGACATTGACCTCAATCCCCGAGTAAGACACTTCGTCGTGTTTTTGTCGCATCTCCTACTACTAATCGATTGGATACTTGTTTTTCGCCTTGACCGCCACCTTGTGGCTCAGTATGAGTCGGACCATAGCAGTTGAGCTTATTCGTCGCACGCCATCCAACATTCGAGGCAAATTTCAAATCAGCTGCTGCCTCGGATACGGTTCATATAAGGTACACTGGGGGAAGTGGAAAAGGAAAAATCGATAGTGCATGTTTGAATTAGTGTAAAACCAGTTTAAATGATTTAAATGCGTTCAATCAAAATGGGCTATCAAAAACAGTCAATTTTGCACCAACTGTGCGGTAATTCATACCATTTTGGTCGCTTGAAACTTATGGAAATAGATTTTAAAATGAGGAGTTGTTTTTCCACTTACCCTAGTGGGATGGGGTAAGTGGAAAACCCATGTTGCCTTGACCTTCAATAGTGATGAGTAGTTACATATAACTAAAATCAATACGATAATTGCTCTGAGTATCTTTGGGGGAATAATTTCATTACCTTAACGAAATAGATCCTCAAGGAATTCTCGTAATAGCTAGAAGAGGGCTGGTTTTGCCTTCTCGGACACTAAGTGTACGTAAAGTCTATATGTTCGCCCCAAAGATGAACATTTTAAAGGAAAAATGGGACTTACAGGGTTATAAACTAATCAACTTAGTTTAACGAATTGAGATGATGTCTGTATGTACGTATTTGTATGTATGTGTGTTCGCAAAGCACATACAAAATTATCAGCTATTCTTAAGCACTTGTCCTTAACCGATTTGTTCGCAAAAAAAAATTGCATTCAATGGCGAAACTTGTTAGGAATAAAAATTAATGTGAATTATACAATATATTTACCTATCAGTGCTGTTTTTAACTTTCTTATATATTTTTTTCATATGGAAAACATGTGAAAGGCATCAGTACCGATAGGTGGATTAATCAGGCATTTTCTCATTTATATGAGTCCAATCACCACTGGAATCACAATGATAACAAAGAAGGAACATATTAAGATTCACAGCTATCGAAATAAACCCTGGAAGGAAGGAAAAAATTGCGTGATTAGAACATTATCCACTTTCCCCACAGTGTTTGATACCTGGGGTAAGTGTAAAATCTTTGAATTATTTGCTTTCTTGGTACAAACCACTACCAATTGAATGGGATTAGTTTAATTGTATTGTAATGGTCACCTGTGATATAAATTCACTTGTAAAAAGAACAATTGGTGCAAATAAGAATTGATTTTATGAATGCAAATATCAATTTTTCGCGAAACCTAAAATTACAGTTTAAGCGTTAACCGTGTTAGTGTATGTGTTATACAAATTTCAACATAGGATTAGTGTGAGCATCAAAGTATAACATTGCATGATGCTATGATGTGGTAAAAACTGTAAAGTATGTACAATTCCAATTTTTCGAGTCGATTTTTACACTTACCCCCTTTTTCCACTTCCCCCAGTGTACCTTACACATACAAATAGATTAAAGTCAATACGAGAAATACTAACCAGTAACCACCGATTAAAGCTTGATGTCTATGTTGCATACTGCATAGGGTTCGGCTCAGTTTGATGGATCATGGTGTTATTTATTTTAATCGAATAACATGTTTAAGTATAATTTATAATGCATGTACCGTAGTTCAAGAACAATTTGATCATCACTCTAAAACGTTGTTATTTAAATAAAATCAAACTAATTGCCTTGGAACATATATGTACCTCTCCGGTGTAGGGTATGAGCTTCATTATTAATTACACGTTTCTACAGTATTGCTGAAAAATTTGCGTGAGATGAATATAATTTGGTATAGCATAATATCAGCCTTATGAGGGGAGTTGGGGTCTGTCATTGTCTTACGCTCCATATAAACAAAACACATTTTGTATGGGAAAAATCTTGGGGGGAGGATGGTTCAAAAAACCCGGAAAATATGCTTACGTAATTAGTATACGTTACAACACTGTTGCATCACCATCGGCGGGACCCAAGGTTGGCCCGCAAAGGGAATTCCTCCAGTTCCCTTTCATCCCTGTGTTGAACTTGATCCTAAAATTTAAAAAACACATTAATAAAGTTAAAAAAAATGTTTACGACCCCTTACGTGATAGAACTAATTATGTATCAAAAATGTAATAAGTTCAGCAAAAATATCTAAACAATACAATAACTCGTCGTGATCAAATTCAATGATGATAGAAAGGGATGAACTTCTATTTGCGAAAAAAATCCCTCTAATAAAGCAGAAAAAAGATGATAGAAAGTGTAAAATTCAATATCCAAATGAAGCTTCAAACTGATCTCCAGCATACCATTTTTTACTTCAACCATAAAAGGTTTTTGAATGAAGTTTTCACTATTTTCCAGAAATAACAGAACATTTTCATAACAGTTTCACTTTTTCTAAAAAAAAATACTGATTGTTTAGAAGTTTTTTACTCACTCTATAGTCTCTACTTAGTTTTATGAATTCATCTAGAATACAACAAAATATTATAGGTATTGGATGGCAATTGCAGTAGAATATACAGAATAGTCTCAAAAAAATGTGAAGTTTCCAAGTCTCTCCGGGAAACAACTCCGCGCATCAGTGTGACTATACATTATCTAAATCAGTTACGCTATCTGTTTTAACTGTGTACAAATTAGTAAATAGCTATGACATCTGATATAATTTTAATTGAGGATAGTGTAGAAAAAAGAAGTGAAGGGGTCAAACGCAAAGGGGTGTAAGTGACTAGAAGTTAGTTAAAAAAATGGGTGCAAAGTTTTCCCATATTTCTGCGTTTCATACAAGTTGTATGGAAGTTCAAAAAAATATTAATTTTCTGTGAATTTTCACATTTTTTATAAACATCGTACAAACTATATCAACATACTGCCGCAAAGCTTGAGAACCAAAGCAATTTTTGCTGCAGTCAACTCAACTTTGTTAAATATCTTGGCTGTGTACAGCCAAGATATTTAATAAAAATAAATGATTTTCGTACGGCCGAGCTGCCCAATAATATGCAATTAATTAACTCAATTTTGACCAAAATGTCACTTACACCCCTCTACTTCTAACCCCCTCAAGTATAATGTTTTAAAATGCCTTATAAATTTGGAAAGAAAACAACAAGACATGCAATCAAACAAATATCTCATGTGCAACCACTTGCTATTTGAATAGTTCAGATAGCTTTTATCAGCTAACTCACAACGGGCTATCTTACCCTACTAACTTATTGCAAGTTTTTTTTTTGCTGTTGGTAAGAAGGTGAAGGCAAACCGATTTGTTTGAAATTCAAGTCTTGCTTCAGAACGTGAAAATTTATGATCATCCTAATCATGACGAGTGTATGTTGAAGTAGCTTTGAATTTGCTGCAATGTGGATATAGGAAACAGCCGAAATAAATACAAAAGCAATCTAGATTTCTAAAAAAATATTATAGGGAATATTTAGGAATCAAATTCGCATTGCTCATTCTGAAATTATAATAGGATTTTTTTGTGGAACACTCACTCCTAAGTAAGTCTGATACACTCCTAAGTAAGTGTGAATGACTGTAATTTGCTTTTAGATGACTAATAGGAAAGAATAGGAAATAGTTTGACAACACAGGGCTTGCTTTTCGTTACGCCGTTTGCAATGAATAAACTAGGGCACGAAGGGGCACGTTACTCATCAAAATATTGTTTACTGAAATTCGATTATATACGCCAAGATTATTCTAAAAACGCAGAATAATCCACCTAGCGGTGATGATGCCTTTCTCGTGTATTATAACACGTAACATGAAAAGCACATAAGAGAGGTCAAAATTTCACTTTAGGGAGATAGATTCAGTTATTTCCATCAATTCACATTTATTTGCGTTTATTTGAATGCATTGCAGCAGTTTTTGAAAAACAAAATGTTCGATTTTGTTTTTTTTCCAATGTTTTTTTTTATAACTCCGGAACGCAATGGCCGATTGGACTAATTTTCAATAGCGAAAAATTAGGAAGAATTCCGCGTCGAATGCAACTTGTTGCATTCGGATAAGGTTACCTGGTCGCGAAAGGGTCAAGGCATCATCCCGACAAGAAAGCTGTGAACGCACCCTTATATTTGACGTTTCTTGCTGCAGCATAAATTTACATACGGATATGCGTGCGTTTGTGTGAGTGTCAATAATATGAGTAAAGAAACAGATGATCGTTGTAATGTTGTATTTGTTGTTTGTTTACTAAGTACATAAGCGATGTAAAGTCTCCATCATGGAATATGTGTAGTTTGTTGCGCTGTAAGGGAAAGTTATTAACGAGTTTGTAGAAATGTTTTGATCGTATAATTGTGAATATTACAGATTAAGTCAAGTTAACCGTTTATGTTCTCCGGAGGAGATTGAATTTGTAGTGATACTTACCGTAAGTGATAGTTTGTACCTCTTAAATAATGTTTGTAATGTTTTCAATGTATAAATTATTAGGACTCTTGCTCATCACCAGAGGCGAAGCTAGGGAGTGTTTGGGAAAGTGGAAAACTAAATTGTAAGTTAATTATGTTTGTATTTTAAGTGTTATTAATGTTAGTAAATATATTTCAGTTGAGTTTATTGGAAATATACTTCAAAATTGTTTTCTTTGCACCCGGAGGGTGCAACATTCTCAAAATTTATTACCATGACCTACTTGTACCCGTGCTGTGATAAAGATGAGGAGTTCGATGGCAGTGTTCAGTGCGAGAGATGTCAGGAGTGGTACCACTTCCAGTGTGTCGGCGTAGACGAGAGCGTAGCGGAAGTCGTCTGGTATTGCGCGACCTGTTTGGGAGAGGATAGATCCATCCGTACATCACTGGGTGCTGCAGGTAACACAGCTATTCATCCACTGGCACTTGAGCATGCTGGAAAAATGGAGAGTAATAGCTCGGGAGTCGGTAAGTCAGCTAAGGAGAATTTTACAAAAGAAGTCAGCTGAGTAGGGCTAAAGCGCAGGAGGTCGTGAATAAAGACGATGGCAATATTGAGACAGGAGATCAGGCGTACACAGAGTCAGACAAGAAGCAAGTAGAAAGCGAAGAGAAAGATTTGTTGCATGCACTGGCAGAAGTATTGAGTCATTATCGTAAGCGTGTTGAGCGATCCGAGTCGGTTCCGGTTCAGAGAACTAGTTGTGTTCGTGAGCGTGTGAAGAAAGCAGTCAGCGTATCGTCGGCGGAGTCGACGCGAACTCGGGCGCTAAAGGAGATGAAGGAACTAGACGAATGGAACCGTTTAGAAGAACTTGAGGAGGAGAATCAACGAAATATTCTTGAGCTACAGAAGAAGCGGATTGCTCGGCAGAAAAAAATGATGCAGAGACGTCTGGAATTGAAGCAGATAATAGAAGATGGAACTGTCAAAGACGATTTGGGATTGAGCGGGGATGAATTTCCAGAATTTGTTCAAGAAAGGTCGCAGCTGTCAACTGCAAATCTGCCTCATCACAGTTCGATTCGTCTACCAAAGTCTCAGAGCAGTCTGAGACCGTCGAATAGGGTAGGACGAGCAAGCCTCCCTCGACCGTCATTCGAGTCTCATACAGAAAACTATAGTTCGCATTTCGACCATACAGTTGACTTTGATGAAGAGGATTTCGAGCGGAGCTCGAGTGGCTTTGAGGAAGCTCCAACGCAGTTGCAGATTGCATCCCGGCAAGTGTTTCCTAGAAGTCTTCCGAAGTTTGCCGGTGCTGCTGAAGAATGGCCAATATTCATTAGCGCATATGAGCAGGCGAATAAGTCATGTGGATTTACTAAAACTGAGAACTTGGTCCGTCTGCAAGAAGCTTTGCAGGGCAAGGCATTGGATGCAGTACGAAATCGCCTCTTACTACCTGAAAATGTGCCGTTGATAATCAAGAAGCTGCGGAAGAGATTCGGGAATCCGGAGATTCTGTCGACAAGATTGGCTAACCGGATCCAGGAATTGGAAGGACCCAAGGCAGAGAGCCTCGAGTCGGTAATCGAGTTTGGGAGTGCAGTTGAGGAATTCACTCAGCATCTCAAAGCTGCGGGATTAGCCGATCATCTCAAAAATCCCATTCTCATGCAAAGTTTGATCCAAAAGTTGCCTTCGTACTATGCCATGGAGTGGGTGGAATTCAAGCGACGTGCACAGTTGGTCGATTTGGAAACGTTTGGAGCTTTTATGGAAAGTCTTGTGGAGAAAGCGTTGGAAGCAACTTTCGAAAAGGTGGATGTGGATGAGAAGGTCAAGAAGAAAGATAAGCTCAAAGCAAAGGGATTCGTTCATACGATGAATGGAGGGAATTCTCTATGGAACAGTCAGTCTAGTCAGAAGGGTGTGGCGAAGAATCCGGATCAGTCAACCGAAGCTCAACATCGGGACATGAGGTGCTCCGTATGCCAGAAATTGGGACATTTTGGTCGAAACTGTTCGGAGTTCGTGTCACAAAGCATGGAAGAACGATGGAAGACGGTAGAGCGGCTGGATCTGTGTCCGTGTTGTATGTACGATCACGGGGATCGGCCATGTCGTATAAGGAAGCGCTGTACGGTGGATGGCTGCCCTGAGTTTCACAATCCTTTGCTGCACAGTGGATCTGGGTCAGAATGTACGACGCTAGAGGTTCAATGCCATAGTCATCGTCAACTGAATCCAACGGTGTTGTTTCGAATGGCTCCAGTGACCCTGTACAACGGATGGAGAAAAGTCGATACCCTAGCATTGATAGACGAAGGATCTGCGGTAACCTTGATAAATAGGAAGCTGGCAAAATTGTTGAGAGCAGATGGACCGGTTCAACCGTTGCAGATGTATTGGACGAATGGTGTTCAGCAAAAGGAAAGAAAATCGAAGATTTTGAAGATCAAAGTTTCTGCCAAAGGTTCGTCATGTCTATTCGATCTTGTTGATGCTCGAACTGTTCAGAAGTTGGAGCTCCCTGCCCAAAAAATAGATGCGGAGCACTTGAGTGTTTTTAATCATTTGAATGGCTTGGATGTATCGAGTTACAGTTCAGTTGCACCTCAAATGTTGATAGGGATCGACAACATTCACCTTATTGCTCCGCTGGAATCTAGAATAGGAGAATCTGGAGAACCAGTAGCTGTTCGGTCCCAACTTGGCTGGACGGTATATGGGCCCCGTATGAAGCTATAAAAGCGTAGGCGCTGAGAGACCGCTCGGAGAGCGGAAATGTGATGATGTCGCACAGTAATATATTTTGATTCGACAGGGTCTTCAGCCTGTATAGGGAAGACGCCTGGCCAAAGCGGAAGAAGGCTACAGCCAACGAAGAAGCAAGTTGCAGAATAGTATCAGTAGAGCGGAACTGATTAATTAGAAAGCAGATTAGTAAAGGTAATCCCTGCACAGCCTGAAGCAGCCACAGGGTTTACGGGTGGGGGAATGTTACCGCCGGTAAATAAATACCTGGTCGCGAAAGGGTCAAGGCATCATCCCGACAAGAAAGCTGTGAACGCACCCTTATATTTGACGTTTCTTGCTGCAGCATAAATTTACATACGGATATGCGTGCGTTTGTGTGAGTGTCAATAATATGAGTAAAGAAACAGATGATCGTTGTAATGTTGTATTTGTTGTTTGTTTACTAAGTACATAAGCGATGTAAAGTCTCCATCATGGAATATGTGTAGTTTGTTGCGCTGTAAGGGAAAGTTATTAACGAGTTTGTAGAAATGTTTTGATCGTATAATTGTGAATATTACAGATTAAGTCAAGTTAACCGTTTATGTTCTCCGGAGGAGATTGAATTTGTAGTGATACTTACCGTAAGTGATAGTTTGTACCTCTTAAGTAATGTTTGTAATGTTTTCAATGTATAAATTATTAGGACTCTTGCTCATCACCAGAGGCGAAGCTAGGGAGTGTTTGGGAAAGTGGAAAACTAAATTGTAAGTTAATTATGTTTGTATTTTAAGTGTTATTAATGTTAGTAAATATATTTCAGTTGAGTTTATTGGAAATATACTCCAAAATTGTTTTCTTTGCACCCGGAGGGTGCAACACATACAGACATAACCTCAATTCGTCGAGCTGAGTCGATTGGTATACATATAACACTATGGGTCTCCGAGCCTCCTATCAAAAGTTTGGTTTTGGAGTGAACCTTTAGCCTTTAAGTATACTTAGTATACGCGAAAGGCAAAAACCCTGATTCATCCACCTATCGGTGTTTGTGCCTTTCTCGTACATTATATTAGCGTGTTTTTTGTATAGCAATCGTATTTTGGAAAGGAAGGAAATTCTGGATAAATGTAGGATTTTTCTTCAGAAATTTCTTTTCCTTTTTCTTTCTTTTGTAAAACCATATAAAAAACTGAATTCTATCCGATATTTTGTTGGAAGAACTGTTCCAGAAATTTACTGAAGAATGGAATATTTTCTGATGGGATATTTACGGGATTTCCGAAGGAGTATTTACAGAACTTTCCGGAGGATTATCGGAAGGAGCTTGTGAAGGCATTTCCAACAGAACGCTTGAAGGGTTTTTAATGGAATTTCCAATGATTTTCTAAAGGGATTTCATCGAATCAAATGGAATTTCCCAAAGGAATTCCTAAATCAAATTAAAAGAATTCTTTGAATGATTTTCCGGTGGTACTACCGAAAAAAATCTAGAGGAATTTCCTAAGAAATGTTTAAATGAATTCTGGAAATTTTGAAGAGAAATTCCCAAAGAAATTTCTAAAGGGTTGCTTAAAGAATACTGAGGTAAGTAATTCCTTAATGGATTTCCTGGAGAAAGCTCTGAAAGATTTGCTGGAGAATAATCTAAAGGATTCTTGAGGATTTGTTATGAATTCCTGAAAGAAAGAAGAATCTATTTAGAATTTTTTCAAGAAATTGTTAAAGGAATTCTTGCAGGAATTATCAGAGGTCTTAGGATTTTCTTAAAGAAAAAACTTCGATTTGGAAGTATCGAACTGAACTGAAGGGAATTTTCGAAGGAATTCCTGGAAGAATTTTCGAAAGAATTACTGGATTCATTTCTGGAGGAATATCCAGGAAATTTCAGAAGCAATTTCTGGAGTAATCTTCAAAGGAATTTTAGAATAAATAAATTTTAGAATACATCTGGTGAAATTTCCGGAAGAACAACTACCTGGGGAATTACAGAAAGAGTTCTGGAAGGAGTTCCTAGAAGAATTCCTGGAGAAACCTAGAATGTTCTTCGGAAATTCCAATAGGTATTTCTACGGAAATTCTATTTGGAATTTCTTCCCAAAATCCTTAGGGAATTGTTTCAAAAATGCATTTAGGAACTCCTTCGGAAATTCTTTCAGAAATTCCTTCGAAAGGTCTATTAGAAATTCTTCAAAATATTCCTCCAGAAATTACTTTACGCATTCGTTACGAAAATTTCAAACTGATTTTTTTTTTCAGGAATTGATTCGGAAATTCATTCTGGAACTCTTTTAGGAATTCCTACATGAATTCCTCCACAAAATCCTCCAGAAATTCTTTCGGGAGAACTATTGCCCAATATCGACTAGACATTTGTCCGACAATGAATATGCTGAATGAAATCTCATTAACTTAATATTCTCCAATACCTCGGGAGAATTCTGAGGATCATGTGAACTGAAGAAAATAAATACAGTAATGCCTCTGGGTGATATAATTAGACATTAATAATCATAACAATTTAGTAAATTATTTCGGTATAACTGCCCAAATTGAAATATTTTTTCGAAGTGAACGTTATTTCGGGGAAAATATACGCCATATCGAGTGACGTTATATCGAGCGTACGTTATATCGGGGGTACGTTATATCGCAGATTACTTGTACTACAAAAGTTCAATGAAATGGACGCAGTGGTTCATCCCGAACAAAAAAAGTCATATACGGGTTCCTTACTGATGTCCTAATGTAATTATTTCCAACAGATTGACATATAAGTTGAAATGTGTACCCGTCCGAAAATAGTCGGCACTTCGTAGTTTTGCGGCGGCATTTTTACATGCATACATCGGAAATTGCTTTTCATAAAAAACACACACACTGAAAAATCTTCCAAATTATTTTCTTCGATTGGCGATTTAATGTTGCATGAAGAAGAAGCAGAAAGATGATAATCGAAAAAATCTCCACGGGAAACCATACGAAAAAGTTATTAAAACTCTTCTCAAAAATTCTAAAAGCAATTTAATTAAAAACGGTAAGCAGTACGGAGTTGGACTTTTCTTCTACTGTAAAACATGGTACAGTCGACTCTCTACAACTCGATGTTCTATATCTCGATATCTCTCCCTATATCGATGGTTTCCTCGGTCCCTTCAATCTATATACATTTGGGCATTCTACATCTCGATAACCTCCCTATCTCGATATCCCTCTATGTCGATGTGTTCTGATCATATTTTGTTCTGGATTCACTCTCCTTATGTCGATATGTTCAAAGGGGCCATCCAGAAACCACGTGGTCATATTTTTGAAGATTTTCACCCCCCCCCCCTTCCCCCCCTGTGGTCTATCGTGGTCATTTGGCAGACCCCCCCTCCCCCCCCCCTTTGACCACGTGGTTTTTTTTTTCAAGCACAAAAATTAAAAAAAAAACCTATGTAACTAAAACATATGGTTAATCCGATCAATTTTGAAGATGGACAATTTCAACTGATTCAAAATAAAACTAAAACCCAGCATGGAAATTATAAATTTTCATTATTTCGAAGATTTTTATGATGTTATCATGTTGTAATGTGTATCAGGTATTAGGTTATCTAGAACTCGCATACCTTCGATGCATCAGGAGGATACCAAAAATGCGGACTCATGAATATGTTATAAAAATTTCGAGAAAAATTTGTAATGGTTTAGGAATTTTCCAAAATATCCCTATTTTTTTAATTTCTTTATTGGTGATTTTTTAAATACATAATTGCAATTTTTGCTTTTACAAGTGCTAATTTATTATTGTTTTGTGGAAAATTTTCAACTGTTTATGGAAATTTTGCATTATTTGCAGTAATTCTATATTTATTTAATACTCATACCCTGATTTCTTTTTTGGCAATTTCCAATTCTATTATGGAAAATTTCTATTTTTTCTCTGATAAATAATCTAGAGCTGGCTCATCTCTCAAAATTTCTAATTCTTCATTGAAATTTTATTTTGATACTAAACATATTTTCTCGGTCACTCTGATGTCTTTCGAATAATTTCCCAAGGAACTTCTATTCCATATCTCGAATATGCTTCAGTCAATGGTCTTTTCATAAGCGACTCATAAAAGAATGAATTTATTATAGATCAATTATCATTTTGGAGTTCGGATCATTCGATTTATCCAATTAACCAAATTATGAATGATGTATGATATAATATCCCATTAGGTCCATTGGGTTGATATGACAATTGTTATTTGTACAAGCTACTACAGACTTTTTAGTTAAAAAAATTATGTTGAGCTTTTTAATGGAATGTCTTTACTTGTCATAAGACGAGTTTGTACCTTCCCATTTAATTCCACCACTTGATTGTACCTTGACAGATACGTATTTCGACCTCAACAGTAAGGTCTTCAGTGTTTCGTACTTGACTCGACTTAGGTTATACAAAACTTTTAGGTTTTAAAAAACGTCCTGGAAGTCGTAATGTTTGAACTACTTAATCAAGTCCGTGAACCCAGTGCTTCTAAGGCCCTACAAAAAAGGCATAGTCATTGTGCAGCTTGATGTTGACTCAAGATAATTTTGGGTACCTTGTCTCTTAGATCTCATGTTAATGGAAATTAGGATCATATGCTTATTTCATCGGATTGGGTACATACCGATGATGAGGACATTACAAATGTCATGATTGATCACCCGAGAAGTCGTGGGCTGAACTTGAGAGCAATCACTGGCTTAACGTTCAGGATGACCCATCTTATCTGAGTGTTCAGAATGATTCAAACATTTCAACTTCATTTGCATGCTCTTAGAATCAAAATCTTCCCAAAGTTTCGGATAACTGAGTTTTCAGGGTCAGTCAAATTTGAGCTCCCATATTTTTTCTGTAAAACCAATATCTAGATGAACAATTTTACTGAAGAAAATGGTGGTCTAGCTCTCTTTTGTGATTTAATAGACAATCTAAAACGCTGGGCATATATGACCCATCCGTCCTGAAAGGGTTGAGATTTGTTTTGGAATTCAATTTCAATCGTTATTATAACACTATTTATTACCTAGATTGTTTTAGGAATTGGAGTGTTTTTTTCTGGAACACTGCCACTTTTTTTCATATCGCCGGACTCTTCTTAGTTCTAAGACCCTTTTATGAATTTAAAAGCATTTTATTTAGAATTTCATGTTGATTTTTTAAATGCAAACTTCTCTATGTCATAACCTTTTTCATACGCACTACTAGAATTTTGTGCATTATTGATCGAAAAATTTAAAAATGCACCTAAATGTTCTAATTAGGTGCATTACGATCAATTAGCCTAATTATTCAATATCATAAGAACTAGGCTTCTTAATCCTAAATAATTGCCTACATATATTGCTTGGATGAATTTTAAATTCCAAGATCTTCCTAATTTTCAAGAATAATTATTCTGGAGTTGCAATGGAAACCCTTCAGAATAGTTAGAAGAAATTCTTCGGAGTCTCCACGGAAAAATCTTCAGTATTTCAACGATTTTTTTTTCGAAATTCTGTGGAAAAGTTCCTAAAAAGGTTCGGTAGAAATTTTGAAGAACTAGAAGAATCCGTAGAAGGATCCTAAATGCATATTTACGATGAAAATTCAATAAACATCAAATTCCGAAGAACTTCCGGTATACTTTTTTTACAGTATCTCTAAAGATTTTTTCAAAATCCTGGGCAAATTTAATGAATCTTCAAAGGAAATTCTTCTAAATTTTCAATGGAATTTTTTCGTTTTTCAAAAATAATCTTAGAAATTTTCAGCAGTTTTTTAATTTCCAAAAGAAATTATTTGGAGTATACCAAAATATTTCCGATGGAAATTCCTAAGATTTTCCAGTAGAAAATCGATGAAAAGTTCATCTAAAACACCAATAATGAATTTCGAGGATATTCCGATGTTTTTACAAGTGGAAATAACGAAAAAATTGCACTTTTGTAGTACTTGTGAAGGTTGTACTTTAGAAGCAATTCCAATAGGAATTCCTTAGAAAATTAAATCAAAATTTTAAAGATTTTCTGATATGAAAATTCCTTAAAATTTTTAAATCATTTCTTGTGCTTCTTTGCATGGTAAAGATTTAAAGCAATGTTTAGCTGAACCTACAAAGAAATCAAAATGACTTTCCGAAGAAGAATGAATTTCCCATGAAATTTTGGAAGAATTTATGGTGCAAATTAAAAAAACACGAACCTTGTGAATTCTAAATATTTATTCTTTGAAAATCCAAAGTATTTGTTGAAGATAATCCATAGACTCTTCCGTGGAAATTCTAAATAATGCCTCGAATAAAAAATATTTGGAAAATTTAAAAAATGTGATAGAATTCACAAAGAGCGTAAAAATTTCATTTCAAAATTCCAAATTTGAAAACAAAAATCCAAAAACAAAAATCAACGGTAGTATCAAAGTGTTTCATGTGGCATTGGCTATTTAATTTCTCATGAAAATTCAGAAGATTTTTCTTGAAAAATTTAGAAGTCTTCTTCTTCTTCTATGGCTCCATATTCCAACTAGAAGTTGGTCTGCTTTTCAACTTAGTTTATTCTTTTAGCATTTCCTCAGTTATAAATTGAAAGTTTTAAATGCCAGCAATTGTACGATTATATATCTTGTGTAGCAAGTACGAAGGATACATTATACCTAGGATGTCGACAATGTTTGACACCCGAAAACATCCTAGACAGGATCGAGAATCGAACTCGTCATCTCCTGATTGGCAATCCTATGCCTTTGGTCGTAAGGATAACTGGAGACTAAACATTTTGAAGTGCACTCCCCAAAATGTTCGAAAAACTTATTTTGGAAATGAAATAGAATTTCTGGTGAAGATTCGGAAGAACTTGTCGAAGAAATTCATTAGAATGTAAAAAAAATATGAAAATATGAACATTTTTTTCCACCGAAAATTATATGTATTTCCCACGAGACTGTTTTGAATTTTCAGACAGAATTCACATAGAATTTTTTTCGGCATTTACACTGGCGATATTTTGTTTTTTTCATGACCAATTTGTAGCAAAATTTACAAGCAAAATTTTCCAGAGAGAATTGTTCAAAAAACATTCTGAATGCTAGCACTTTATCAGGATTGTATGAAGTAAGGTCAAAGTTTTTACAGGAAATTTTTTTACTGGATTTTTCCTGAATATCCACAAGACATTCTTTTGAAGATTTTTCTTGAATTATTGTAAAAACATGAACAGTTTTCAAAATTGTAGCTGTAGTCCGCTGATGCAAAAGTGTCGGCGGCGTGATGCCAAAAACCATCTGCGGCGGAATTTAAAAAAACAACAACTTAATTCACCGAGTGGTGACACTGCCTTTCTCGCATTTAGCCAAGACACCAACCTTATATGGCGCTTACATAGTTCGATACCATTTTCTTAATAACTTTTAAACGCAATGGTTGATCGTTATCAAATTCAATAGTGATCAACTAGAGTTTGTCCCCCGTCGAATGCAACTTGTTGCGAGAAAATCGGTTAAGAATTACTATATGAAAAAGTGGCTAATGTTTTTCGGTTTTCGTGTGCACACACACACACATACACACGGACAGACAGACATTTGTTCAGCTCGACGAGCTGAGTCGATTGGAATATAACAACATGGGTCTTCAAGTTCGATTTTGGAGTGAAATGATAGCCTTTCGGTACAATTTTGTTGTACGAGAAAGGCAAAAATATTTTTTCATTTTTCTTTCCCAATTTTTTTTGGTGAAAATTGAGACTGAAACGCAACCTGCTTTTTCGTTTATTTTTTTTTTATGGAAAAAGGATCTAAAGCTAAGTTGGCCAAATAACTCAGATATGCATCGGCGTTGCGACCGACGCTGCGTTACCGGGTTTTCTCGATGCTTAATGCTAAATTCTTTTTAACACTGAGTTGAAAAGACGCTACGTGGGCATCGGCCCTAAGATGCGCTTTGCGTTTAATGATTAAATCATTAAATTTTGATGATTTGTATTTTTTACACCGCTATTGTTATTTACCAAAAATTTTCGTGTTAAAAAAAACCACGTGGTTCGAGAGCAACACCCCCCTCCCCCCATGTGGCTTATCGTGGTCATTTTCCAAACCCCCCCCTCCCCCCCTATATGACCACGTGGTTTCTGGACGGCCCCAAATTTTTAGGCTACTAGACCATCTTTGGACAAAAACAAACATATCAGCAACAAGAAATGACATTTGTTTTGTTGTCGTTTTTCATAGCAACGAGCTTTTTTGGATCTAGTACCCATTCCAATTTTCCTCCCATTCCTCGATCTCTCCCTATCTCGATGGTCCCTTCAATATCGAGATGTGGAGAGGCGACTGTATTTCTATTCGAAATTTTATTTTGTAATATTACACGCAAAACACAGTATAAGAAAAATCCAACCCTGCTTACTGCTTACCGTTTTTAATTAAATTGCTTTTAGAATTTTTGAGAAGAATTTTAAAAACTTCTTCGTATGGCTTCTTCTTCTTCTTCAAGCACCAATAGGAAGAAGTACCATTTGGATTACCAAGTACCAAGTAATTCGGTTGTGATGCACCCGAGTAGTAAACGTTGCGGACGGGAATAGGGGATACGGCCCAAATGGCTTGATGACCTATTTTAATAATTTCTTCGAAGTTTACACAAGAAATTTCTCCGTATTTCCACAGAACAATCATCTGTGTGTCCTCGATAAATTCTTTTGAATTGTCAGAGAAAGAATAAGCATCAGCCTTCACACAAATCCGAAGGTGGTACAAGCCTAGACTGTTGTATAAGAGTAGCTTCACTTCCATCCGTTCCCACAGATATTAATTTGAGACTAATCACTATATCCCTGGGAAGCTTACCAGACTGATCAAAGCAACGGTGGATGGTGTGCAAAACTGTGTGAAGATCTCGGGCGAACACTCCAGTTCGTTCGAATCGCGCCGGGGACTAAGACAAGGTGATGGACTTTCGTGCCTGTTGTTCAACATTGCACTAGAAGGTGTCATGCGGAGAGCCGGGTGTAACAGCCGGGGTACGATTTTCAACAGATCCAGTCAATTTATTTGCTTCGCGGATGACATGGACATTGTCGGCCGAACATTTGCAAAGGTGGCAGAACTGTACACCCGCCTGAAACGTGAAGCAACAAAAGTTGGACTGGTGGTGAATGCGTCAAAGACAAAGTACATGCTTGTGGGCGGAACCGAGCGCGACAGGGCCCGCCTGGGAAGCAGTGTTACGATAGACGGGGATACCTTCGAGGTGGTCGAGGAATTCGTCTACCTCGGATCCTTGCTAACGGCTGACAACAACGTTAGTCGTGAAATACGAAGGCGCATCATCTGTGGAAGTCGGGCCTACTACGGGCTCCAGAAGAAACTGCGGTCGAAAAAGATTCGCCACCGCACCAAATGTGTCATGTACAAGACGCTTATAAGACCGGTTGTCCTCTACGGACATGAAACATGGACAATGCTCGAGGAGGACTTGCAAGCACTCGGAGTATTCGAGAGACGGGTGCTTAGGACCATCTTTGGCGGTGTGCAAGAAGACGGTGTGTGGCGGCGAAGAATGAACCATGAGCTCGCCCAACTCTACGGCGAACCCAGTATCCAGAAGGTAGCTAAAGCCGGAAGGGTACGATGGGCAGGACATGTTGCAAGAATGCCGGACAGCAACCCTGCAAAGATGGTGTTCGCTTCCGATCCGGCAGGTACGAGACGGCGTGGAGCGCAGCGAGCGAGATGGGCAGACCAGGTGCAGAACGACTTGGCGAGAGTGGGGCGTATCCGAGGATGGAGAGATGCGGCCTCGAACCGTGCATTGTGGCGTCAAATTGTTGATTCAGTGTTATCTGTTTAGATGTTAACTAAATAAATGAAATGAAATGAATCACTATATTTTAGATACTAGCAAGTGCAAGGCTCTCTCCAATAATCAAGACCTGTTTAGCCACGTTCCGTTGATCAGTACCTACCTAGACAAAATTCAATTTTCACTTTTTTTTGTTCGAGGTAAAATTAACAGTCGTACACATTTATGTAGGTATGCCTACTTTGATGTAAACCAATAATATCCATAACGGGCATCAACTTTGCCGCAAACCGAAACAAATTGTCGGGCTGTTCTTCCGTGAAATTACCTAATATTTCAAAGTAAGAAGAAATCGTTGCGAATTGTATTTTTAAATAAATTGATATGGAGAGTAATCAAGGTTAGTACTGTGTATTTCATTTTTTCATAGGACAACGCAAACCTTTTTTGAACATGCAGATTTTTGAAAAGTGATTTGAATGTGATGGAACCAAGAGGACACCATATGTGTTTCGTTATTTACTCTCGTGCGTTACCGAGCATTGATCGACAATTGCGTTTAGAAGTTATTAAGAAAATTATACTTTAAACTACATTAGCGTCACATAAGGTTGGTGTCTCGGCTAAATGCGAGAAAGGCAATATCACCACTCGGTGAATTAAGTTCGGTTTTGCTTAGTACAGCTGATAAAAATTAGTTATCTTTTGGAAAACGATCATGATTTGTTAGATATTTTATCAGAAAAAATATTTAAGCTCTTTTAGTGGAATGTCTTCAACTGTCTAAGACGAGTATAGCACTTTCCATTTAATACCACTACGTTTTGTTATTTTACATATACGTATTTCGACCTCAACTGTGAGGCCGTCTTCAGTGTCTCGTACTTGACTCGACTAGAGTCTGAGACCAAGTCGAGTCAAGTACGAAACACTGAAGACAGCCTCACAGTTAAGGTCGAAATACGTATCTGTAAAGATAACAAAACGTAGTGGAATTAAACGGAAAGTACCAAACTCGTTTTAGACAGTTGAGATACTACACCCTGATCTTAGCCTTTAGGCCGAGAAGCGATAGACAGTTGAGATATTTTATGTTAATTGTTAATACAGTCTGAAATGATTTTCGGTATCAGAACAACTGTCCCACAGTTCTAGGTAGTAGCATTTTCCATGTGAGAACAAGCTTCAGCTGTGTTATGAATTTACTCTAATTCAATTGTTAGTTTTACTGAGGTGTCAGGCTGATAGTCAGAATCTGGGTAACAGAACAGCTACTGAAGGAGTGGAAGGAAGGGGTAATATGCCCCATCTACAAGAAAGCAGTGTGAGAACTTTCGAGCAATTGCTATCGTAAATGCCGCCTACAAAGTCCTATCCCTGATTATCTTCCGTCGTCTGTCACCAATGAGTTTGTGGGAAGCTATCAACCCGGCTTCGTTGATGGCCGCTCGATGACGGACCAGATCTTTACTATAACCAAAACCTTCAAAAAACGTCGCGAATATCAGGTCCCAACACACCATCGAATAGCACCATCGAACGATTCCCAGGAATCTTACAAGACAAATCAAAGCAACGATGGATGGAGTGCAAAATTGTGTGAAGATTTCGGGCGAAACTCTAGTTCGTTCAAATTGCGCCAGGGAATTAAAACAAGGTAATGGACTTTCGTGCCTGTTGTTCAGCATTGCGCTAGAAGGTGTCATGCGGTGAGCCGGGTGTTACAGCGGCAGAAATGTACGCCTGCCTGAAATGTGATACAACAGAAGAATATGCTAGAGCAGCGGTTCTCAACCTGGGGTACATGTACCCCTGGGGGTACCTTCGCTGGCCCTAGGGGGTACCTCAGACAAAAATGCGTAATGGCGGACGTATTACAATTCCAATCAAAACTCATTGATACAAAACCGTCTAAGACGAATTAAGTACTGTCCATTTAATTCCACCAGTTAATTTTCGTTATCTTTGCAGATACGTATTTCGACCACAACTGTGTGGTCGTCTTCAGTGTCTTGTACTTGACTCGACTTCCGACTCATTGATACAGTTTTGATAATAGTGTATTTTTATTTCAAAAATTTATATTGTACATAATATGCAATGCGATCAATAAATCCCAATTGAATTCTGCCTTCCACAACCAGCACAATGTATGAAAGGCTGCGGAACAAAAGATCAAACGTGCAAAACGTCGAATGAACAAAATGATTTTTTTTTTACATTAATGATCGGTTGCTTCGTTACAAGAGGATTAGAAGCATCCTTCTTCTTTCTTCCAAGCAGCTCTAATGCCTTCTTTCAAGAGGCTCAGAAGCCTCCTGGGCACTTCAGAAGCCTTCTTCCAAGAGGCTCGTAAGCCTCCTTTCAAGAGGCTCGGAAGCCTCCTTTTAAGAGGCTCGGAAGCTTCCTTTTAAGATGCTCGGAAGTCTCCTTTCAAGATCCTTTCAAGAGGTGCGGAAGCCACTTTTCAAGAGGCTAAGAAGCCTCCTTTCAAGAGGCTGAAAAGCCTCTTTTCGAGAGGCTCGGAAGCCTTCTTTCAAGAGGCTCGGAGGCCCCCTTTCAAGAGGTTCGGAAGCCTGCTTTCAATAGGCTCGGAAGTCTACTTTCAAGTGGTTTGGAAGCCTCCTTTCAAGATGCTGAGAGTTTTTCTTTCAAGAGGCTTGGAAGCTTTCTTTTAAGGTGCAAAGGAAGACTCCTTTTAAGTGACTCAAAAATCTCCTTCCAGGCTCGGAAGCCTCCTTTCAAGAGACTCAAAAGCATTCTTTCAAGAGGCTCAAAAGCCTCCTTCTAAAAGGCTCGAAAGCGCACTTTCAAGAGGCTCAGAAGGCTTCTTTCAAGAAGCTCGGAAGCCTCCTTTCAAGAGACTCAAAAGCATCCTTTCAAGAGGCTCAAAAGCTCAAAAACGTCCTTTCAAGAGACTCAAAAGCATCCTTTCAAGAGGCTCAAAAGCTCAAAAGCGTCCTTTCAAGACGCTCGGAAGGCTCCTTTCAAGAAGCTCGGAAGCCTCCATTCAAGGAGCTCAAAAGCCTTCTTTTACAGAGGCTCAAAAGTCTCCTTTTAAGTGGCTCAAAAACGTCCTCCCAGGCTCAGAAGCCTCTTTTCAAGAGGATCAAAAGCCTCCTTTTAAGAGGCTCGGAAGGCTCCTTTCAAGAGGTTTGGAAGCCTCCTTTCAAGACACTCAAAAGCATCCTTTCAAGAGGCTCAAAAGCCTCCTTCTAAAAGGCTCGAAAGCGTCCTTTCAAGAGGCTCGAAAGCCTTCTTTTAAGAGGCTAGGAAGCCTCCTTTCAAGAGGCTCGGAAGCCTCCTTTCAAGAAGCTCAAAAGCCTTCTTTTCTAGAGGCTCAAAAGCCTCCTTTTAAGATGCAAAGGAAGACTCCTTTTAATTGGCTCAAAAATCTCCTCCCAGGCTCAGAAGCCTTTTAAGAGACTCGGAAGGCTCCCTTCAAGAGGCTCGGAAACCTCCTTTCAATAGATTCAAAAGCATCCTTTCAAGAGGCTCAAAAGCCTCCTTCTAAAAGGCTCGGAAGCGTCCTTTCAAGAGGCACGGGAGCCTTCTTTCAAGATGCTCGGAAGCCTTCTTTCAAAAGGCTCGGAAGCCCCCTTTCAAAAGGCTCAGAAGCCTCCTTTCAATAGGTTAGGTAGCCTCCTTTCAAGTGGTTAGGTTGCCTTCTTTCAAGAGGCTCGTAAGCCTCCTTTTCAGAGGCTCGGAAGCTTCCTTTCAAGAGGCTCGGAAGTCTACTTTCAAGTGGTTCGGAAGCCTCCTTTCAAGAGGCTCGGAATTCTTCTTTCAAGAGGCTTGGAAGCGTCCTTTTAAGATGCAAAGGAAGACTCCTTTTAAGAGGCTCGGAAACCTCTCTACAAGAGGCTCAAAAGCCTCTAATCAAGAGGCGCGGAAACATACTTTAAACGGATTCAAAAGCTGAAAGGAGCTTCCTTTCAAAGGGCTCGGAGTTATTCTTTCAAGAGGATTGAAAGCCTAATTTCGAAAGGGGGTACCTCCATTAATGCAAAAGTTCGAAGGAGTACCTCTCAAGAAAAAGGTTGAGAACCGCTGTGCTAGAGGACGCACAGTGGTCCAGGTAGCATACAAAGCGGTAATAAGTTGTTCAAGCCGAAAATAGCAGAGATAGAAAAAAAAACTTTGTTCTACAAAGTTGCTCCTAACGGTGAGGTGCTTATTGAGGTTTTCATAAAAATTAGGGTGGGCCTCATTTGAAAAAAAAATTAAAAATTAAACTTTTTCATTTGCAGAGATACAAGTATACAATGTTCCGCAAAGTTGTAGTTCAGCCAGATTCCAAGAATTTTGCTCAAAAAATTATTTCTCTAGCTCTTAAATTGACTGATTTAGAGCAATTTTCCCAAGTTTACTTAGGGTGACCCTTAAAAAACAGTTTTTTTACTTTAACCTTTTTGTTTCAAATTTCTCAGCAATGTTATGTTCAGACCACTTTTTGTGCTTTGCAGGGCGCAACTTTTCATGGACTTATGCGTTGCCATATCTCATGCGGATCAAAAGTTATTGAGGTTTTTCTTCGAAAAAAAAACGCAAACATTTTTTCAATCTGTTTTCTCGACCTTATTCTACTACTTTCAGGCTTCATTTCAGGGTGTTTAAATCGTGGGGATAATTGAAAATAACCCCATATTATTGCAATGAAAAATTACCGTTTTTTCATTTTCAAGGACTAATTTGCTGTTTTTAAGTGTTTTGCTTCCATGGCTTACTTCGTGATATGGTAAACGCCACACCATTTTGCTTAAGAGCCTGAGTAGAAGCTAATATCTTGAAAACAACAGTTCTTATGAACTTGATATGAATAAGAGGTAACATGACAAAAAATAATAACAAAAATTAATATCCAAAATAAATACTTTAGGCATAACATTATCAGATATTTTAATACAAAACGAAAAATAATTATGTTTTGCCTTTGATATTGTATAACACATACATATAGTTTTGGTGAATCAAGAATTGACAAAAATCAAATTTTTATGAAAACCGCAATAAGCCCCTTACCGTTAGGAGCAACTTTGTAGAACAAAGTTTTTTTCTATCTCTGCTATGTTCGGCTTGAAAAACTTATTACCACTTTGTTTCCTCCCTGGACCAATGTGCAATGTGACAGACAAGAGAAAGCAACTGGTAAATTTTTTTATTGGATGTAGGAAACGATTGCTAGAGAACATGAGAAATATAGAGAAAGATACAAAGTTGGAGAATGGAACCGGACCTGGTATTGAACCCACGACCTCCTACGTATGAGACAGAAGCAGTAGCCATATGACTACCAAGTTAATAAAGAATATTTTATTTTAGTCTAAAAATACAAACTTATTGGTGTAGGTGCCTTGTTTATCTGAATAAATTCTAATTTCGTAAATTTTCTTTGCAGCCTATACGATACCCAAAATCCATATTTTTCATTATCAGCAATGAATTTAGCGAACGGTTTAACTACTATGGTATGCGAAGTAAGTGTCAGCAGTCGTGTAATTGGTGGTAATTTAAAAATAATTTAAAACTTTTTTTTTCTTCCAGCTGTTTTGGCTCTATACCTCACCCAAAAGCTCAACTACGACGACGATACGGCCACCGTGATATATCACGTTTTTACCAGTTTAGCCTATTTCTTTCCCCTGATGGGAGCCATCCTTGCCGACAGCTTTCTGGGCAAATTTAAAACGATCTTGTACCTGTCTATCGTATACTGCATAGGAAGTACGCTGATTGCCATGGGAGCAATACCGCCTCTCAACCTCCCCGCCACGTAAGTAGTAACTTTGAGTCTTACCAACTCTACGAAACCCTTTGAAATAACTTAATTTCTTAATTTAATTTCAGTTTTTTCCGCCATTTCAATTTATTCTAAAAACGTGTAGTTCTTTTCTCTATCTCAATAGTTATTATTTGAAAATTAATGCATAATTTATTTATATTTTTTTATTGCATTCCAGATCGATGACCGTCATGGGTTTGTTGTTCATTGCGGTCGGATCCGGCGGTATAAAGCCATGTGTATCGGCTTTCGGAGGTGATCAATTCAAACTTCCTGAGCAGGCAGTGCAACTGGCAAAGTTTTTCTCTTTGTTCTACTTCGCCATCAATGCTGGCTCTCTGATATCAACCACATTAACGCCAATTCTTCGAGAAGACATCCATTGCTTCAAAGAAACCGATTGTTTCTCGCTTGCATTTGGCGTACCGGCGGTACTGATGATCTTCTCCATCTTGATATTTGTGAGTGGTAAATCAATGTACTCCATCAAAAAGCCGGCTGGTAACATGGTTGTTTTAGTATTCAAATGTGTTGGGAATGCACTGTCAACGAAAGTTAAGGAACAGGAAGATAATCCAAAGTCTCATTGGTTGGATTATGCCGAAACAAAGTATGGAAGACAAATCGTGGCAGATATAAAATCACTCATGAAGATTTTGGTTTTGTACATTCCACTGCCCGTTTTTTGGGCACTTTTTGATCAGCAGGGATCTCGATGGACATTCCAGGCTACGAGGATGAACGGTGAAATTGGAGCATTTACAATTAAACCCGATCAAATGCAAGTCATCAATCCATTGCTGATTCTAGCATTTATTCCCTTCTTTGAAGGCTTAGTTTATCCTGTCCTAGAAAAAATCGGCATTCGCACTCCCTTGCAAAAGCTCTCGTTCGGAGGAATTTTAGCAGGTGCAGCATTTGTTTTATCAGGATTTGTGGAGATCGCGCTGAACGAAACAAACGCAATTATGCCCACTCCTATGGAATCTCAACTTAGAATATACAACGGTCTACCGTGTGATTATCATTTCAAGTCCGATATACCAGACTTCCAAAACTTCACCGTGCAATCAATCGGCGCCTTCGAGGCCATTCACGTAAACACCATGCAGAACACGACATTCCACTTCACGGCGGAAACAACTGAGAGTTTTTGCGTAAAAGCCAACATGTCGAACATTTCCGGCACCTTCTATCTGAATCCGGGAAATGCAGTCAGTTACTTCATAACTCAAAAAGCGAACAAAGTTAATCTCGTCGAGTATGCGGATACGGCGGAAAAAGACAAACGAGGACTACCCCGATTGCGAATCTTAGCCAACATAAAAGCCACTAGGAAGGTGCTGCTGAAGAATAACTGGAATGACGACTTCCAGTACAACGTTTCGCTGAACACCTACGATCAGTTTTCAGTTGCGGATGGCGAGTACGACTTGTACAGTGATAATGGAACTAGAAAAATTGCTTCTGTGAAGCTTGAACTAGGAGGAGTTTACACAGTTCTACTGCATGAAGTTTTGGAGAACGAATTTGTAAGTATTGCATCTGTAACCCTTGACATCACTAATAATGCTTCAGGTAATGCTGGGCCATTTTTTATAATTTAAGTTTTGGCTTTTTTAGCGGTGTTCCAGGAATATTTTTAAGAATGTTTACTACTGAGTTGGTAGTTCGAGATCCGAACTACATGCTCCGTAGTAAATACTATCGAAAAACTGCCGAAAATATACTCAAAAATGCCAAACGGTCGTTTTGCCCCGGGGGTGCATATTACCCCAGTTTCCCCTAATATCCTACTTTTAGCTGTCGTCTTCTTAGTGGAAAACAAAGGGTTATTATTTATTCTCAAAAGCTTGCATCCGCCTGGTCTAAGACAAAAAATCCTTCTTTAAAATCTCTCCTTTCTGTATACAGTCGACTCTCTACATCTCGATGTTCCATATCTCGATATATTTCTTTTTTCGATGATTTTCTCGGTTCCTTTTAATCCAAGTACATTTTTGTTTTCTGCATCTCGATAACCTCCCTCTCGATGTGCTCTAATAATATTTTGCTCAGGATTCACCTCCCTAAGTCGATTTATTCAAATTTCTAGACTACTAGACCATCTTTGGGCAATAACAAACACATCAACTACAAGGAACGACATTTGTTTCGTTGTCGTTTGTCATGTCGAATTCGTTTTTAAACCTGGGTCAGTGCCAACCCGAACCCTGAATAAAAAAACATTTTCAGTTCCATCTGTCATTGGATATGTTGGTGTGCGTAGCATCGTGTTTGTTTTGATTAGATGAAGCGGTCGAAAGATTAACATTTGATGTAGTGCTGCAAATATGACGGAATTGAACGCTCGAAGAAACTCTTGTTTTTTCGTACTTGCCTGAGTGAGCAAGTTGAAAAGCCCCCTCACCGGTGCCGTACACAGGAACGGAACGACTTGGATGGCTGGAACAGACTGCTAATGATGTAGAACTGAATTGCTCGACTGTGACGGGTGACTTGAGGGCTTCCAAAATGCTTGTTGATGTGCGTTCCGTCATCTGCAAACTCTGTCGATGACTCATGTTTATCATAGCACTGGAGTTACGTCGATTGGAGTAGATGGGATAACTAATGGAACGTACACACGGTCAAGCAGTTTGACCAACATTGACTCCACCTCTCGTTTATTCAAACATCCATCAAGTTTTACCAACAGCGGCACGAACAATCAATTTATTTGACCAACAATATCACACACGAACGACCGAAGCGCCAACTTGAGCACCAACCATCAAAAAATATATGGGGGTTTGTGCAACTTCAAATGCTCAAACATGTTCGGCGAACCTTGACTCCACCCCCACAACTCAAACCAAAATCAAAACGTTTTAATTTTTTCCAACCGAGCCACCAACTGTCAAATGGTTGTTCGAACAACTTCACACACGTTCAAACAAAGCAGCAACCGAAGCGTTTTCTTGGGGGCGGAGTCAATGTTCGTCGAACTGCTTGACTGGTGTGTACGTTGCTTAACGGAGTAGATGGTGTTCCATTTTCGATTCGTGGCATTTTCGTCGGTCCCCAAAAATCCCGGCCAGTTTGTATGTCCTTGAACTCTATAAAGAAGACTCCCTTCGGATCGAGGGCCATTTGTTTCAAATCTTTGTCAACTCCTACTTTGAACGAAATAAATGCAAACTGGAATTGAACTTATAAGGTTATAATTGAACGAGCTTGGAATTGATTGCTTATAAGGCAGAAGCGGTAGCCTTTAGACCACCGAGCTCGTCCTGTCTTTTTCTTACGCACCATATAAATTAAAAATTATTTGTATGAAAAAAATCTTACATGGGGGGAGGGGAGTCGAAAAACCCAGGAAAAATGCTTACGTAATATGTGTACGACCCCTTACGTAATTTCCCAACTGAATCCGTTGGGAAGTTTGAAAGAGTTTGATTCGAAGGAGAGGCACAGAAGGAATAAATCCGTTTGAATAACCAAAGAACGGAACGGACATTTTTTGGGTTTACAAACTTCGGACTTCGGAATCCCAGAACGATATCCCTTGTAGAGAATGAGGAAAAAATCTCGACTCCACTCGGAATTACAAAATTATTCTTATCGAAAGTCTAAAAGGAATCCGTTTGAATGTGAAGCCCAAAATAATGTCGTTCAGCTGCTCACCAAGGAAACCCAAAAGAATTATATATTGGAAGCTCAAAAAGAGCTTCGTTCAGAAATACAGGGGTTGAGATAGGTAAAAATAAGTCGAAATTCAAGTCAGCATAACTTTGCGTATAATAATCCGATTTTGATAAAACCAGGACCATAAGAAGCAGACACTCTTCTAGTATACTGTCCCCCTACAAAACCTGAGATTGGTCCATGGCCACCGGAAATGTTCCGGGTTTTCCGAGGGTATGTTCAAGATGCATTTTTTCCACTGCTTGTCATTTTATGTGACGTTAACTTTCATCATGTTTTATGCTTTCTCCGAAAACTAGAACTAATATGCCGGCCAATGGTGGCTGTATATAGAGAATCCATCTAAACTACACAGAGATACGGCCATTTCCGTAAAAACGGTACCGGGAACATGATGAAATGATAACAGATCGGCAGCGCCGTAGCGTGTGGTTGGCTAGGTTGGCCCCCGCCAAGGGCGCCAGGGCTAAAGGGGGCGCCGAAATTCCGAATTGAACTATACGAAATGATGACAAATCTCATCAAGGTTTTTTACGCGTTGGATATGGATACCACTTGAATTTTCTTCGATTTTTTGTAATTTTTCGGTGAGGTTAATTCATTGTTTTATTGATGTTGAGGGTCTCAATAGGCTAAAATCAAACCGTGTAGAAAACCTTGATAGGGGAACGGTTCGGCACTTCATCCATCCCATCAATAACAAAGCAATGAATTGGAATTTGATTTCTTTTCCATTTTTTTCAGCAGTGAGCTTGCATGTTAGCAAAAAGAAGCGACAAGATTGGTGCTGTATTTCTCTGTTTTGCGATGAGATGAATAGATGTTCAGTGAGATTGAAAAAGGAACAGTTCCCCCATATTCTCAAATTTATCGGTTCAAAGTGTTTCAGATTTAAGCTTAGCTTAGCTTAGACTGACTGTACATATCAATGGTTGCTACTCCGTGATTGATCAGAACTGGTGCAAATTGCACTACGATTCAAGTGAATAGTGGTTGGGATTTACCAACTATTCTCGAAGTGCACGTTTCAGAAGCTCGCAAAATCAATAACGGCGCCGGCCAAGTCCTTACAGTCAGTTGGGAAAGGGAGGGAATGTGAGTGTAAGGTAATTGTTGCTACTAGAGACCGAGAATACCTCTGCATCTCCACATTTACCACGGGAAGGAAGTAGTGTTAGTTGGGTGGGGTAATCAGTAACATAGATCGGGATTCACCATGGAAAGTGAAGTGACCTATGAAACTTCTACACAGCAGTATATAATTTGTTCAATTGTTCATTCTTCGCGAGAATCTGCCGCATCTCTCCATCCTCGGATACGCCCCACGCTCGCCAAGTCGTTCTGCACCTGGTCTGCCCATCTCGCTCGCTGCGCTCCACGCCGTCTCGTACCTGCCGGATCGGAAGCGAATACCATCTTTGCAGGGTTGCTGTCCGGCATTCTTGCAACATGTCCTGCCCATCGTACCCTTCCGGCTTTAGCTACCTTCTGGATACTGGGTTCGCCGTAGAGTTGGGCGAGCTCATGGTTCATTCTTCGCCGCCACACACCGTCTTCTTGCACACCGCCAAAGATGGTCTTAAGCACCCGTCTCTCGAATACTCCGAGTGCTTGCAAGTCCTCCTCGAGCATTGTCCATGTTTCATGTCCGTAGAGGACAACCGGTCTTATAAGCGTCTTGTACATGACACATTTGGTGCGGTGGCGAATCTTTTTCGACCGCAGTTTCTTCTGGAGCCCGTAGTAGGCCCGACTTCCACAGATGATGCGCCTTCGTATTTCATGACTAACGTTGTTGTCAGCCGTTAGCAAGGATCCGAGGTAGACGAATTCCTCGACCACCTCGAAGGTATCCCCGTCTATCGTAACACTGCTTCCCAGGCGGCCGAAACGTGTGGCAAGTAAAAAAAACATCGTCCTGGTTCTTCAGACTGAGAAAGCCAAGTTTCGAGTATTACATCTTATCCAGTCGAAAGATACCCTAACCTAACACCGTAAGTCCAGTAGTTCTTTCAAACCACCGACCAAGGTCTAATGGCAATTCCGAAGGTCATTCAATCCACTCCAAAGTAGGATTCTTCTTGTTTCGACTACGTCCTAAAGTGATCCAACCACTAACCGGCACACTTGAGATTTTATTGGCCTAGCTAGATCCACTAGTGCGTGAATTCACAACATGGAAGTCTGGATTTTGTGTCGGTAACACACGCACTACTGGATTTAGTTTTTTTATTTGCGTAGGTTTATTTAATCTTTCAGAAAATCGTTAAAATTTCTATAAAAGATATTTTTAGAAATGTTCTGGCCTTTTTATAATCCTTCTACCTATTGGGACACATGCAAGTTATAGAGGCTTAAGGAATTCATAAAGCAAACATTTATTAAACCCACCACGCAAAAAATGTTGATTTTTTTAAGAAATAAAAACCAGCTCTTATCATGCCATTTGTTTTGAACATGCATGAAAGTAAGGGGCGCCCAATAATGGTTTCGCCAAGGGCGCTGCGAGTCCACGCTACGGCTCTGCAGATCGGAATAATGCAAATATGAGTATCTAACTTCATGGATTTGCGAGACGATGATTACAGAAACATTTCCAGAATGATAGTGTCCACTGCCACCCTTATAGCCGGTTCCATGGGCTTTCCATGAGGGGCCGGTTTTGGCACCATCTGGACCATGCATATATGGGTGTCAAAATTCATGTTTTCCTAAGACGATGAATATAGGATCTTTATTAGAGATATATTTTGAGGACTGTAAGACTCTTTGGCCAATTTGTAACAGGTTCCGGAAGTTCTGCGAAAGTGACATTTGTTCAGGGTGTATAGCCATTTGTATGGTGTATCCCGTATCGTTTTCACGAAAATGGCCATATCTCTGCGTATACCTAACGGATTTTCGATCTGCAGCCAGCATTGGTCAGCATATTAGTTCTAGTTTCTGGGGAAAACATAAAACAAAATAGCAGCAAACGTCATATAAAATGACAAGCAGCAGAAAAAATGCATTTTTAACATACCCTCGGAAAACCCGGAACACCACCGGTGGTCAAGGGCCAATCAGAGGTTTCGCATAGGGCCAGTATACTAGAAGAGTTTCCGCGTCCGATGGTCCCAGTTTGATCAAAATTGGATCATTCTACGCAATGTTATGCTGATTTTAGCTTCGACAATTTTTTTCCTATCTCAACCTTTTTGTCTAACCCCTGTATAAAAGAATTCCTTCCAGTATTCCAAATAACTTCGTTCGGAAACCCAGAGAAAGGACTTGTTTGGATTTACGAACCGAGATTTTTTGATTTTCTTTTTGGTTTTCGGAAAGAATAGTGCGGTTCCTAACAAAATCCTTTAAGGGTATTCTAATGGGAATCCATTGTCCAGAAGCAGAAAAAGATTCCGTTCAGAAGCCCAGAACGCTCCAATCGAAAGTCTAAAAGTATTTCTTTGGAAAGTTCAAAACGATTCCGTTCGGAAGACCAAAAGTATTCCGTTCGGGATTCTAGAATGATTATGTTCAGAATCCCATCAGAATTCCGTTTGGAAGTTCAAAAGGATTTCTTTGAGACGCCCAGAGTGATTACTTTCGAAAGCCCAAAAGAATTTTGTTCAGAAACTCGAATGGATTCCGTTAGTAAATTCACATAACGGATATCTTTTAGGCACCCTAATGGAATTCTTCCGGGCTTTCGAACGAGATCATTTTGGGCTTCAGTATGGATAAATTTTGGACTTCGTTTCGCCTAAAATTGATTTATTCTCTGATTAGTTCTCGATTTATTCGAAAAAGTATTCTTCTTTTTTATGAGAGTCCCCCTTTCCCAGCAGTGCCCCTTCCCACCCAGGCCTCTCCCTCTCCCAGTCAGATCTCGGGGGGGGGGGGGGGGGGGGCGTTGGTGCACGGGCATCCACGGAGAGTCGCGGTCATATCATTTCGTTCTGGCCATTAAGGGCTACACATTTTAGCGATCCTGCCAGATCCTGGAGCCCTGCGAGCATTTTTTTTTTTTTTTTGTTTTGTCTTTATTAAGGAGACTTTCAGCCCGAGGCTGGCTCGTCTCCGAACCCTGCGAGCATTGATTTTGGTGAAAATAAATTTAGATTTCATGTAGCCACTTGGCGGCGTTAGTGTACATGAGACTACCAGTTGAGCTAGATATAACGAAATCTGATAGATATGGAGAAATATTCTATGCTGCAAAACTGCTCGGAAAGCCAAATATATTATCTGTTGTCGCATTTCACAAAGCTATTATGCGTAAGTTTAGTAACTGTTTGGAATTAATTTACACGTCTCTTATTTGGGTATAATATCTCAGAATTTGAGAAATTTTTAGATAAATGACATTTTCAAGGCGTTTGCTCGAAAGGTAACCATCGATATCTTGAAGTTCAGGTTAATGGTGTACTAAGGTTGGATTAAATCTACCGAATCAGATATTCTGAATATTACAGCAAACTATAATATGTATTTCGCGAGACTTCAATAACATAACACTGAACACAAGTTTAGATTAACATTTGAATGAATGGCCTCGATTGTGTAAAATAAAGCTTACCAGTTGTTCGATATATCGTAATCTGCAAGAACTATAAAGTTATTGACTTCTATTCAGAAGCACCCAATTTTTTTTTGGATATGCGACCCACCTAGCAGAATCCCATATTGCCTGCAACCCACCAGGTACCAAATGCAATGATTTTGAGAAATTGGAATAAAAATGAATTCGCGTTAGTTTGAACAAATCATAATAAATTGCTTCATACCCCATCGTTGTATTTGCCAAAATATCATCAATTTTGAATTTTATTCAGATTAGATTTAGGTTTAAATTGGATTTGGAATGTATTAGACTTCATTGTATTTGCTAAAATCTCGCATAACAAAAGAAGGCCATTGACTTCGTAAACTTTGTTGTTCTCTAATCATCCATTCATTACTGAGATCCTAATCTAAAAGCTTGTATATATTTGTGGGACAGAATAGGGATGAAAGTATGAATCCGCGAATGTCGCGACCCACAGTTTGGGAACCCATATTTTATATTATTGTTCTAGTATTTAAACTATGATATTAAGGCAAGTTTATTTTTGTGTGCAGTTTTTCAAAGGAGTTAATCGGTTTCTCAAATGCAACAGATGTTCACCTTTGTAGGTATCATTTAAATAACCCAGGAGAAAAACAAGCATTGCATCCTATGCTAGAAGTTTTTTTTTTGCGTTTTAATGAGAGAAGGAAGGGAATGTGTAGTTTGAATAAAATGCCTTTAGCGTGTGTTCATAAATTCACACTTCAGCGTGTCAATCGGCGAGCAGCAAGCCATGACTCTGCCTCTTCCAGTCAGATCTTGGGGACGTGCACACGCATCCAAGGAGTGTCGCGGTCTTATCATTTCGTTCCAGCCATTAAGGGCTACACAGAATGCAAGTTCTAATTGTACTCTATCGCTCTGAGGGGTTCTAAGGTGATAAACCTCAAATTAATTTCCTGTTTGTAACTTTTATTTAAAAGAGGGGAAGTCGGTAAAGAAAACTCTCTCTACGACATTCACTGTTACTCCAGTTATGTCGAAAAATCAATTTGCTTTGTAGGAGTTTTGAGAGACGAGAATGGTTCTTATGGTGGTTCTAGACCCTAAGTACAATTGAAACACGAATTTCTAAGTAACGAATTTCTGAATAAATTTGGCATGTGACAGCGGAATCACGCATACTTTTTTTATCTGGAGAACTTGATAGACTGCGAGAATAAGAGCGTAGCACACAAAGAAGGGTATTTTTTTATGGGTGGATACATTTTGAATCGATATTAGTGTTAGGAGACATTTTTAGGTTCCTCGAAGACCTGCGTATGCATTTACGTTTTTTATAAATAAAACAAGAGTTCAATTCAATAATAAATTCCATGTATTCTTTATTTCAGAAACTTCAAAGACACACCGTAACTCCCTCCAACTCTCTGCACATGCTCTGGCTGGTGCCCCAGTACGTGGTCATTACCGCTGGAGAAGTGATGTTCTCGATCACTGGTCTACAGTTCTCGTACTCGCAAGCGCCAGAAAGTATGAAGTCCGTTATTCAGGCCTTTTGGTTGTTAACGGTCGCCATCGGTAACATGCTGGTCGTGTTCATTGCCGAAGCGAAATTTGTCGAATCTCAATCGGTCGAGTTCTTCTTGTTTGCGGTGCTGATGTTCCTGGATATGGGGCTCTTTATGATCCTGGCAGCACGCTATCAGTATACGGAACACGACGCAAAGGATATTGAAACGGGTGATATTAAGAAACCAGATCTGGATAAGATGGACGGCGTTCCGTCGAAGCTCGACCAAGGTCCACTGGAGAGAGGCTTGGAACCGCCCAAAGCAGCCTACACGAATGAGGCGTACCGGGAAGACTGAGTGCTGTGAAATTTAGTATCTAGGAAATGTTCTCTCTTTTTGTTTACAGTATTTTAACCTGTCTAATTATGTGAAAATATCTAAATTACAATTGTCGATGTAATTTGCTTGTATTAGGATTTCTTTAATTTAAAGAAAATACATGTTTAGGAAACGAATAAATAAAAACTCAATTAGTCTTTCTCTTCTGCATCGTAGCTTTATCACACTTTCCCAACAAAATTTGTACTTTATTTTTTCTCTGAGTAGCTGAGATTAATTAAATTTGAAACAAAGTATTTAATATAGTTTTTCATTAGTTTTATAGATGATTATGTTACAATGATAAAAGAGTCCTAATTCACTCTTCAATCCCTAATTGTTTCACATTTTCCTACAGTTTGATTTCCCAGTTTGACGTATTGGTAGCACGGTTTAGTATTGGTAATGTACTTAAAGGCTATGTCTGCTAACGTACTTTTTATACGGAGACCGTAAAGTGTTGTATGAGTTGTAAGTGTTCGGACTTCGTCCCTGAGTATCCTTTCCTTATATAAAAAACCCAAATTGAGCCACCTGGTAGTAATATGGCCTCTCACGTATTTAGCCAAGACACCAACCTTTTCTGTTGGGTTTTCTATTTTGTTTATTACTTTTGAACGCAATGACCGATCGTTATCAAATTCAATAGCGAGACTTTACCACTTTTCGAATGCAACTTGCTGCGAGAAAATCGGTTAAGGATTAGGGGAAGAGGCCCCAAAACGCCCCTCCCGGGGCAAAACGACTTTCGGGTATTCACTTATATTTACCATGTTTGAGATAGCCTTAACAAAACTAGACGTAAAACTATATGAAAGTTTGGCAAAAAAGAGTCAAAAAAATAGAAAGGAATGTAGGAAACCGAAATTTTCCACATTTCGATGAAACATCTAACATTTCGACGAGGCAAAACGCCCTTGTGAAACTATCCTACAATGTACTCGCGTCTCCACGCACTGTCCATACCAGAATGCTGATGTGCCGACGCATGGTACTTTGTTCCCTAAGAGCTGCCTGCTAAAAGGCGTTTTGCCTCATGCATTTTCCAGCGACAAAGTATCACCACTTTTTTTAAATGTGAATATTATCAATATTATTAAGAATTTTTTTAATTTAAATATGGCATCAGCTAGCTATATTGTTTAACTGTTGCGTGAGGTAGAAACATCCATGAAAATCGTTATAGCTAAGGCATAAAAGCAGTCTATGCTTAGCTTAGAAATTTTCTCAATTCGTCGAGCTGAGTCGATTGATATATAACACTATGGGTCTACGAGCCTGCAACGCAGCAAAGCTGAACTAAAGGATGAAAGTTGTGCGTTGCTTTCGTATTGAGTGGTGTGCCCTTGAAAATGCGAGTACGCAGATAGAAAAAGTTATTGAAATTTGCACGAAAGGGCACGCCAAAAAGAGCGTAAATTTAAACGATATTATCGCCTGGATGAATGCAATTCGTATACGAATAAGTGTCATAATGTTATGAAAATTGCATACATTTATGGCGAACTTGTTGGAAAAGATCCATGTACGCCCAGAATAGTTTAATTTTCCACGTCTTTATTGTTTACGCGCTGATTAGTTTTCAAAAAATAAAAATAAATATAAATACCTCGATCGATAAGGACCTTCTTCTTATGTGAATTTGGAGCCATTATAAAAGCACTTTCGTCCATGTTGTATACATGCAGTTCAGGTTTCCTATGACTTGCAATTAATCTTTTGACGTAGGACTTACGTCTTTTCTGTACTATACTGGGTGTCATTTAGATTTTTGGAAATCGAGAGCATTACGCTGAAAGGGAAGATTTCGAACAATACTAGCGCCTTTATCTTTCGATGGATTTTAAAAATTTATATATCAATCGATTCGGACACTCTCCAGTAATCCCGTCGGAAACTATAAAGAACATATTTACTGAAGGAATGAAGTTAAACCATCCAGCCGTATTCAAGTTTTGTGGATACGAACACAGACCATTTCATTTTTATTATATAGACCAGTCGACCCGGCAGACGTTGTCCTGCATAGTAGGCGAGAATGCCCATACGAAATTTCCATACGAATCTTAATTGTAGTATTTCACGAATAACTCAACCTTACTCGTTACTTTTCGTATGAGGAAATATCATATTAACCCGTTGGAAATGATAACGAACATATCTGCTGAAGTAATGAAGAAAATCCATCTAGCCGTTCTCGAGTTATGCGGATACGAACACAGACCATTTCATTTTTATTATATAGAGTAGTCGACCCGGCGTAGGTCCGGAGTAGGGCCCTCCTTAGCCGTGCGGTAAGACGCGCGGCTACAAAGCAAGACCATGCTGAGGGTGGCTGGGTTCGATTCCCGGTGCCGGTCTAGACAATTTTCGGATTGGAAATTGTCTCGACTTCCTTGGGCATAAAAGTATCATCGTGTTAGCCTCATGATATACGAATGCAGAAATGGTAACTTGGCTTAGAAACCTCGCAGTTAATAACTGTGGAAGTGCTAATTGAACACTAAGCTGCGAGGCGGCAATGTCCCAGTGGGGGATGTAATGTCAATGAAGAAGAAGAAGTAGTCGACCCGGCAGACGTTGTCCTGCATAGTAGGCGAAAATGCGCGTATTGAATTGCCCATGCGAAGTTTCCATACGATTCTTAATTTTGGTTTTTCACGATTTACTCAATCTTACACGTGATTTTCGCATGAAGAAATATTATATAAACCTGTCGGAAACGATAACGAACGTATTTGCTGAAGGATTGAAGAAAATCCATCCAGCCGTTTTCGAGTTATGCGGATACGAACACAGACCATTTCATTTTTATTATATAGAAGAAGAAGATAGATAGAAGAAGATAAGCTATTGAAATTTTCAATTCTTGTCAAAGCCAATACAAATTTCATATATAACCAATCCCGTGCATTCCTAATACGGACATCAGAATGCTGTATGTCACGGGCCTTCGAGTCCACCGCAAGATTTTCTTTGTATATAAAAGAAGCTGTGTCTACCGTGTGCGAGTCACGATTCCAGTTCGAGACAGCAGCACATACGGACGTGTTTTTTGCTCGCGCATTTTTTCCAAGTGTTTTTTCTCGTTCGTTCGCTGTTAACGTTTTCGCTTCGTCGCGTTGGCGTTATTTTTTCCCGTATCCGGTGGCCGACTCGGTGGCCGATTCGGTCACGGGAAAAGTGCCTAAGCGCACTGCTCTTGGAGGCGCGGGTAAACACTACCTTACACCTCGGGAAATTTTCTGGTGGAATTTGGTCCCCGTGTATTTTAAAGGGGACCGGGATTTTTATTTTTCGTGCACAAATTCCGTAAACATCGCCTATGCAAAAATACATGGGGATAAAATCCGCGGACCAAATTCCCGAGATTCCCCAACCAAAATTCACCTTAACCCCTCCAAGCAGATTCTGTAGAGCAACGTGTTCTCGCCGTTGCCGCTTGATGACGTCGGCGATCCGCCGAAGAAGCGCAAGAAGCAGCAGTCGCAGCTGCCACAAACTCAACCAGTGCGGAAGGAAAAGTGTCCGCCGGTTTTTATCAGAGGCAACCCGCCGGAACTGCGACCAAAGCTCCGGGAATTGATCGCGAAAGGCCTAAACTGCACATTCCGGCTCTGCAATGAAGGCGTTAAGGTGGTGTTCACCAACACGGACCATCACAAGTCAGTCGTGCAATTCCTCGAGGTCCACAGATATGAGTTCTACACTCATGACCTCCCCGGCACGAAGCAGCTCAAGGCTTTGCTGCGAGGTCTCCATGACATGGAGAAAAATGAGCTCATCCAGAAGTTGGAAGGCAGTGGACTCAAGCCAGTCGCAATGCACAAAATTGCTCGTCACGACAAAAGACGAGAATGAATCGCGACCAGCTTTATCTGGTCCACCTGGAGCATGGCTCCACCACCTTCAAGGACCTGAAGCTGGTTGAGATAATCAACCATACCGTCGTTGACTGGGAGCGATATCGCCCAGTGAACCGTGACGTTACGCAGCAAAAAATACGCCCGTACGTGCTGCTGGGCTGCGAAATGGTGAGTTGACATCCGGGAAGGGGCGCCTAACATAGCTCTGGTCCTCACAAGTTCCAATACTCACGCTTCCACGGGTCTTCCGATGACAATTGACCGCCAGCTAAGGGTTGCGTACTTAGCTGGTAGTGCAGCCTGGGCACTGTTGTCCTTCTGACATCAGCTAGAGTGAGAGGGTGCGTCCTGTGGGGTCTGCCTAGGTTGTGGTGGGGTTTGACAGTGGGCTCTGTTGAACTTCTAAAAAAAGCTGCATGTGTCCCCAAGCAGGCCCTATCAAAGCGACCGTGTGCCGCTCAAAGCGCACTAGCCTAATCCTGGTGTTGGGTGGGCCTTTAAACAAATTGACCCGACTGACCGAGCGTCTGTTCACCAAGGAGGTGCGGCTCCAACAGCGTCTGTTCTGGCATCCAGCGGCTGAGTATGAAATGCTATTCCCCGGAAGCTATATCTAAGATGGCAGCCCCATCCCGGTGGATAGGGAACCTTGGGCCAACAACCTACTGTTCCCGAAACATCAATTTGTTCGAGAATACGATAATGAAAAAATACGGACTGATTTTTTCGGCGACGACTCTTAGCGCGAAACAACGGACAAGAATAGGAACATGGAACGTTTTAACCCTACCCCAGCAGGGTAAATTGGCACAACTTGCCAATGAGGCACAACGCATGAAGCTTGAGATCCTGGGACTGAGTGAAGTCCGTTGGCCAAACTTTGGAGAATACAGAACGCCGTCGGGACAAGTTCTGCTATACTCTGGTTTACGAGGTGAACACGCTCCCCGGCATCGCGGAGTTGGCTTCCTACTAAGCGCTCAGGCACACTCTGCGCTTATGAAGTGGGAACTTATAAGTGAAAGGATAATCGTTGCCAGATTTAGAACACGGGTCCGAAACCTTACTATAATCCAATGTTTTGCGCCAACCGATGCTGCCGATCTGCAAGACAAAGAGAACTTCTACTTCAACTCAATGCCGTCGTAGATAGAATTCCGAAGGGTGATATAAATATCTGTTTGGGCGACTTCAATGCGAAGATCGGATCCGACAACTCGAACCATGAGCGCATTATGCCCCGCCATGATCTCGGAGAAATGAGCGAAAACGGAGAGCTGTTCGCAGAATTTTGTGGTAATAACGACATGGTGATCGGGGGATCGCTCTTCCCTCATCGACCGGTTCACAAGGTCACGTGGGTCTCCCGTGACGGCTTTACAGAAAATCAAATCGACCACATCTGCATCAGCCGAAAATGGAAACGGAGCCTTATTGATGTACGGAATAAACGTAGTGCCGATATCGCGTCTGATCATCATCTCCTCATCGGCGAAATACGCCTGCGCATTGCGCGGATTCGTCGGCAGGAGGAAAGAGTTGGACGACGATTCAACACACGCCGACTGGAAGATGCCACGGAGAAACGGTCTTTCGTTGAAGAACTGGAGACGCGTGCTGCAGATATTCCGGAAGGTGGCAGCGTGGAAGACCAATGGACCGCCATCAAGAATGCCTTCATCACCACCAGCGAGAACAATCTGGGCGAACTACGCACCCAGAGAAAACAATGGATCACCGATGAGACCTGGAGAAAGATAGAGGAGCGAAGAGAAGCCAAAGGCGCGATAGAGCGATCGAAAACAAGAGGAGCCAAAGTCTTAGCCCGTCAACGATACGCGGCTCTTGAGAAGGAAGTAAAACGCTCATGTCGACGGGACAAGCGAGCGTGGGCAGACTCTCTGACCGACGAAGGAGAGAGAGCCGCCGCAACCGGGGATATTCGCCTCCTCTACGATATCTCACGACGCTTAAGCGGGGCGAAGATGAATGCAACGATGCCTGTGAAAGACGCGAATGATCAGTTATTGACCGACCCAACTGACCAGCTGAAACGCTGGTTCGAGCACTTCGAACAACTTTTTCAAGTGCCAGCCAGGCCATCACCACCTCGGCATGATCTGCCTAGGATCCGACGTATAACACGCGTCAATACCGAAGCTCCATCACTGCTAGAGATTCATACAGCCATCCAAAGCATGAAATCGAATAAAGCCCCAGGGGTCGACCGCATATCAGCCGAGATGCTCAAAGCTGACCCCATGACATCCGCTCAACTACTGCATCGTTTATTTCGTAATATCTGGGACACCGCAACTTTCCCGGTCGACTGGATGCAAGGTATCTTAGTTAAGGTGCCCAAAAAGGGTGACCTGACTGTATGAGATAACTGGCGAGGAATTATGTTGCTGTGTACCGTTCTCAAAGTTCTGTGCAAAATTATCCTAGCCCGGATTCAGGAGAAGATCGATGCGACTCTCCGGCGGCAGCAAGCCGGATTCCGTGCCGGAAGATCCTGTGTGGACCATATTGTCACGCTCCGCATCATTCTGGAGCAGGTCAACGAATTCCAAGAGTCCCTTTACTTGGTATTCATTGACTACGAAAAAGCTTTCGACCGTCTCAATCACGAGAATATGTGGGGCGCCCTGAGACGCAAGGGAGTTCCTGAGAAAATCATCGGCCTCATCGAGGCACAGTACGAGGCCTTCTCGTGTAGAGTGCTGCACAATGGGGTCTTGTCCGACCCTATCCAGGTCGTAGCTGGTGTGAGGCAAGGATGTATTCTATCACCGTTACTGTTCCTTATCGTAATCGACGAGATTCTGGTAGATGAGATTGACCGTGAACCAAACCGCGGGTTGTTATGGCAGCCTATAACCATGGAGAACCTAAACGACTTCGAATTGGCGGATGATGTTGCACTCCTCGCTCAACAGTGCTCTGATATGCAGAGTAAGCTCAATGACCCTGCCGAGCGCTCCTCTTCGGCAGGTTTAGTCATCAACGTCAACAAAACCAAATCGTTGGATGTAAACACGGTGACTCCTTCCAGTTTCACAGTAGCCGGGCAACCAGTGGAGAATGTTGAAAGCTTCCAATATCTTGGTAGCCAAATGGCGTCAGACGGCGGTACCAAGATCGACATAGGCGCACGGATAAAGAAAGCAAGGGTTGCCTTTGCGAGTTTAAGAAATATCTGGAACCCAGCGGGACATCGCAGCAGAGGCAGACCCAGAGGCTCATGGCGGCGAAGCCGCAATAAAGAAATAAAAGAAGTCGACCGAAATCTTACCTGGCAACAGGTTAAAGCGATAGCCGGGCAACGCTCAGGATGGAGATCTTTCAAGTCGGCTCTTTGCACCACCGGAGGTATACAGGATCCATAAGTAAGTAAGTAAGTACGTGCTGCTGTCGCGAACTGGAATCGTGACTCGCAATTGGTAGGCACAGCTTCTTTTATACACATAGAAAATCTTACGGTGGAAGCGGCAGCTGCGTCGGTTCAAGCTCCAGCACCATCCACCAGTGAATTGTCCCCACTCCCTCCTCCTGGGTTCCGTCGGCAGCCGGATAACGAAAACGGCCCCCCCGAAAAATCTGCTCCGCTGTACACCCCGGAGCATCTGATGCCAATGTTTGTAAAGCTCGCCTCTCGGCTCTGCGGCTGCAAAACCCGTTTCGACCAGGTCTTCACTGTTGGCATGTTCATTATTGAAAATGGCTGCTAAGGTGGGCCTGGTCAACTCAAGAGCAAAACCATCGAACTGGCCGATTTCCTCGAGGAGAAGGAGATCGACGTGGCGTTTATCACCAAAACGCACCTAAAACAGGAGGTGAGCGTCCACATCCCGAACTTTCGCATCGTGCGACTCGACCGTCCGTCCAGAGGAGGTGGTGTGGCCATCGCTCTCCGATACAACATGAGCTGTCGTCTGCTGCCAAGCTTCAAGCTGAACAGCATCGAGGCCATCGGTGTCGGTGTCGACAATCACGCTCACTACCCAACTCATGCTAAAGCCGACGCACGGTGCCCCCAGACGCGCATATTATCGCACTTTCATGAACCTCTGTGGTTTTCTCACGAAAAGAAAGCTTAGAGCACCAGGAAAAGGATACGGGGTGTTTTAAAATCTTTCATCGGTGAAATTTTGAATACGCCCTATTCTAAAATTGTATGGTTTTTCTAATATGCATACAAGTTAGCTGCAAAATATAAATATATAGTGCTTACCTTTTCAATAGTAATTAAATCAAGTATTGTTGAAGTGCCAGTAGCAATACGAAATTTTCCAAATAAATGAATATTCTTCGACATTCGGGTAATGTGTCCAGCCCACGTAGGTCGGTCGTACATTTAGATTGAACGAACTATAAAATTGATGGAACAACACTGCTGAACGCGTACGTTTTTGCTCTTATTTGCACAGTTTACTCTCCAGAATAGACAATCCAATGTTTTCATGGTAATAAATCAATACGTCAATGGTAATAAACCAATACGTTACCATTTTTGCATTCGTATATCATGAGGCTAGCACGATGATACTTTTATGCCCAGGGAAGTCGAGACAATTTCCAATCCGAAAATTGCCTAGACCGGCACCGGGAATCGAACCCAGCCACCCTCAGCATGGTCTTGCTTTGTAGCCGCGCGTCTTACCGCACGGCTAAGGCGGGCCCCGATAAAAACAAATTACTGGTTACAAAAACCTACACGGACAGATAAATCAACCCAAAACTTGAGTTCAAAATTCTTACTGATGAGAATATCGCGTCTCAAAATTTGGGCATTTTTCCCTTTCTTTCTCATTATTGTTGATAAAACGAGAGCAAGATGTAAGCACCTAGCCAGGGTAGTTCGGCTTAACAACCCAAATTTTGAGTATATTTGATATTACCTATTAATGAGTAAATGAGTTTCTCCGTGCATTGAAATTAGACATAGCAGGAAAGCAGATGACTAATAAACGCTAAAAATAAAAATAATGATGATGTATTGTTCGCTTTTGGACAAATTTTAGAATGATTAGTATGATGGGTATTGAGTTTGCTAGATTATTGTAACCAGTGATTTGTTTTTATTATAATCATACAATTTTGCATATCTGTGCTCAGGCTTTAACAATTGCTGATGCATTAGGAAAGCGAATATTTTATGCTTGTTTTAATTTATTAATTTATCGTGATAATGCAATAGTGAAATGGCATTTGCACACATCTTTTATTAGGATTTGCTTTCCAAACACAGAACGCAAACTAAGTTTCAACGTTTTTCGTGTTCGATGTTCATGACTATTGGGAACATATCACTTACTCAATATCATAACATGTCTTGACATATTGGTTTATTACCATGAAAACATTGGATTGTCTATTCTGGAGAGTATACTGTGCAAATAAGAGCAAAAACGTACGCGTTCAGCAGTGTTGTTCCATAAATTTTATAGTTCGTTCAATCTAAATGTATGACCGACCTACGTGGGCTGGACACATTACCCGAATGTTGAAAAATATTCATTTATTTGGAAGATTTCGTATTGCTACTGGCACTTCAACAATACTTGATTTAATTACTATTGAAAAGGAAATCACTATTTATTTATATTTTGCAGCTAACATGTATGTATATGGGAAAAACCATACAATTTTAAAACAAGGCGTATTCAAAATTTCACCGATGAAAGATTTTAAAACACCCCGTATCCTTTTCCTGGTGCTCTGAGCTTTCTTTTCGTGAGAAAACCACGGAGGTTCATGAAAGTGCGATAATATTCGCTTCTGGGGGCACCGTGGCGACGATGGTTCATCGGCCGCCCTTCGGAGGGACATCGTCAAGCTAACGCGGAGACTCTTGAGCCCGAATTCCTCCCCTTCGGCAGAGTTAGTCCGGTATCCACGCAACCCTCGACCTATACATAACCAACATGAACGATCACGTCTCGTAGCCGGTCGTCTACCAGGAGCTCAGTTCGGATCACTATCCAGTGGTGGCGGAAGTGGGCTCCTCGGTCAATCGGCACCAGCAGTTACGACGAAACTACCATCAAGTGAACTGGTAGCGGTTCCAGCAGTGCGTCAACAACACCATCGATTACGAGGTGCGTCCAGGGACGCCGGAAAGTGTCGACCGCCAGCTGTGTTCCATCGAAGAGGCAATCTCGGTGGCCAGAGAGCAGCATGTCCCGATGACTCGGCAGGTAAGCAGTTCCGTAAACATCCTTACACTCACCAAAGATTTGCTTCGATTGTGGAACGTCACTCACAGGCAGTTTCAGCGTACTGGACTGCCTGAGCATAAGGCACGCTGCAATCGAATCACAAAAGTTATCCAGGCCAGAATGGTGGATCTCAAAAATAACGATTTCTCGAATAAGATCCGCACTCTCCCAGATTATGCTAAGCCGTTCTGGAAAATAACCAAAATACTAAAATCCAAGCCTCGGCCCATTCCACCTTTGACAATAATGGTTCTATAAAGATTGCTTGAAAACTCCAGAGAAGGTCGCTGAAGTAGGTCGTCACTTCGTCAGCTCACACAATCTTGGGCAGAACATTGTCAGAACATCTAATATCATCCATTTGATCCTCATCACCGGTTACTTGAGTCTGCCGAAAATCTCAACATCTTGCTCGAGGAACAGTTTGGTTTCCGACGCGGTCGGTCAACCGTACACCAACTGACTAGAGTTACCAACGTCCTCAGACGGAACAAGTTTGTCTCAAAAACATCCGCCATGGTCTTACTCGATGTCGAGAAGGCATTTGACAATGTATGGCATGATGGCCTGGTGTACAAACTACATCGCTACAATCTTCCCAGTTACCTGGTGAAAATCATCAACAATTACCTTTCGGCAAGGACATTCCGGGTCTCAATCAGCGGAGCGAGTTCCAATGCGCACAATATCGTTGCAGGCGTCCCCCAAGGCAGTATCCTCGGGCCCCTGCTTTTCAATCTGTTTACCTCCGACATGCCAGAACCTCCAGAAGGCGGCATTCTGTCTCTTTTCGCAGATGACACCTCCATCGTCAACAATGGTAGAGTGATCAGAGAGCTAGTGGCAAAACTCCAACGAGGTCTGGATGCCCTGACAGAGTACCTTATCAGCTGGAAGATCTGTATCAACGCGGCGAAGATCCAGGTCATCATTTTCCCCCAGTCTAAATCTGCTAAACATGCTCCGCCTGGTGACTCTAAAATCATCCTCAATGGCACGACTATGGAATGGGCCGATGAGGCCGACTACCTTGCTCACTACGTGTGCTCACTCAAATTAGATCCAAATTATTTCAAAATTTAGGAGGATTACTAAAATGGAAAATGCAATCGTTTTAGCATCGGAAGGCAAAAAAGTCAAAATTTGGATCACTCTACTGACCATATGTTAAGTTGTGCTTAGTACTGAATCACACGTACACTCAAACAGGGTTATACTGTAACAGTTCTGATTCCCCTGCAAAAAAATTAACTACACTGATGAAAATTGATTAAAAATAATAACTTTCATTCATTCGCAGAACGCATTGGCATTTAAATGGTGCATATCCATTTTAAATTAGAAAATTTTGCACATATAGACATCATCTTAATTCGTCGAACTGAGTCGATCGGGCCTTCTTTCAAAAGTTTGTTTTTGCGGCGAACATATAGCGTTAACGTATACTTAGCATGATGAAAAAGGCAAAAATAGACTAATTTTGAAACTCATGTATCTCACAAAATGGTAAATTTGGGCAGAGTTTTATGCATGGTCCTTAAAGCTTAGAAGTTCGACAGTATAGTGTATGATGTTTTACCGCGGGGTACTGCGGAGTACCAATCTTTTTTGTTCGTTAAATGTTGCGTAAGCTTTCAAAAAACTACTAAAAACTAAAATATGGACGGAGCTATTATTACGTTATCAAGCCTATTGCGTAGATCTGTTTAAGAGCTTTGCAACGATGTATAAATATGATACTTTTGAGACGACAATATGGCAAAGCTGCCCATTTTGCCAAAAAAAAAACGCAAAATTGTCATTTCTAGGAGAGCTAATTTGAACGACCCCCACCCGTCCCTGAAAAATATTTTTTTAAAAATCGAAACCGCCCGGATTATTAAAATACAGTAAATAAGCTGTATTCATCATATTTTACACACCTAAATCAAAATTCACATAATGGTAGTTTTGGCTACTTCTTTATATGGCTGTCCTATTGTGCATTCCCAGAATCTGGTTCCTTTGGGGAAGTGACGACTTTTTGTTCGGTCTTGGGACTTGTCAAATTTCTTGATTTCGAAAAAACGCACCTAATGAACATTTCCACAGGTGGCCAATTCGATCAAATTAAAGATGGGTAAAAGTGATCGGAGTAGCCATGATTTACATCGGGTTACGAAATATCACAGCAAATATAAAGTATAGGTAATAGAGTGCTCATTGTAAGCAGTGTTGTCCTACACTCAGAGCACGGCATACAAAAAACAAGGCAGGCTCATCACGTATGTAAACATTCAGTTTGAATGTAAACATGTGACGTCACTGCTATCTTCGCACAAGCTGGACCGAGACGATGCTATACGGTCGCAGCATGCTTACTTTTGTACTCCAACATGTGGCGATAAAATATGCGTCACATTCGAAGTGTCATTTTTCTAACGAGCCTACCTTGTTTTCTGTATACCGTGACTCAGAGCAAAAAAAATCTGCACTTTGATTTTACTCCATCTAAACGATTTTATAGTCCTTACCAGAGTCTATTATATAGAGTTGCGCAAAGAGGATCTTCGTACATTTATTCTGAACGAGCTTCTTGTTATTCTGTTTGCAACTTTCATTTTTGCTCAACCCTTAAAGTGACTTCACGGGAATGTTCACTGCTAAAGCTTTCTAATTCGATAACCAAGTCACCCACAGAGTGCAAACACGTGAGTTTCTTGTTGCTACTTTATTGGGGGGTGTATTGAAGTTTTTTCAAGCTGTTTCTAGAACAAATCTAATACATTTCAATTCATGCGTTTTAATTCGTCATAACAATCATTAGGCGATAACAATACTTCCGCCTTACCAACAATCATTTGTTTACTTTGCTCGATAGGTAGACGGTTTGACAGTTCAATAGGTAGATTTGGCTTCACTCTTTGCGTAACTCTATATATAATAGACTCTGGTCCTTACTAAGTAAGTTTAACTAATAGAGGAATATTTGAATTTTCTAAATGGCATGCCAAACTGTAAAAAAAGGCACGCCAGAGCCACAGGAGCGCGCGCACTGAAAATACACTGGAGTGCATTTTCAGCGCGCGCGCTCCTGTGGCTCTGGCGTGCATTTTTTTGACAGTTTGCCATGACATTTAAAAAATTCAAATATCCCTTTATTAGGTGAACTTACTTAGTTAGTTAGGACTATACAATCATTTGGATAGAGTAAAATCAAAGAGCAGATTTTTTTGTCCTGAGTGTAGGACAACACTGATTGTATGTACTTTTTGTTAAATTGAAAAATATACTTTAAAGTTTCGTGAGAATGCACTAAGCTCTTAGGACACTATCTGAAGTAAAATAAATTAAAATATTAGGGCGGGACAACGACAACGATCACTTTACTTATGAAGGAGGATGTATATGCCCGGTATATGTTTCATTTATTTGTAAAAGTTCTTGTATTTCGTTTTATGCGGACATGTACATATAATCGTAATAGTTAAGCTAGAATGTTTTTCATCCATTTTATCGCTACATTTGAAAATCTTATGACACCGTCAGGGCCCCTCGTTCAGTCATATTCCGTCTTGGGCATGTATATGTGATCATTGAATAAAAGACTGACACTCTCATGAACACACGGCTTATGCGCCTTCCTTTTAGCATCTACCCAGGCAACTACAACAAGCGTTACTCCTACAGCGTGGTACATCAGAAGACTATTATTAACGTCTGTGTTGTACATAGATTACCTGTTGCACGGTCACGGACAGGCAATTTTGTTTTCCTTAGTTTTGTCTGGTGGATTTATTTGTTTTTACTTCGTGATACATGCTACTAGTGAATGTTATCGCTTGAATCGAACCCGACACAATTTAGCATGTTTACTATCAGTGTCTGTCGAGTTCGTTAGCACCGCCCGAATAAGCGCATGCTGTATTATTTTCAATTCAGCCTTGCTCACGAAAGGATTCACTAAACGATGGAGATCAACTGTTTCCCCAGCGAGGTATGGTACTGACCTAAAATAGTAGCACGTTTATAGTTTTATTAATTGTTTTTCAGGTGCTTTGCTGCATATTCGATTATCTATCATGGAACGATCGAAAACGCGCCTCTTTGGTATGTCGCCGCTGGAACGGAATCATCAACTCAGAGCGCTATCTACGGCACTCCAAGCTAGTTCTGTATAATTACACAAAAGTTCAGTTCTTCTCGGGAGTAGAGGTTGGGCTAATCAACACTCAAAGGAACATCGAATTTCATTCAAGTGCTATGCTCGACACTGACGAGCTTCTATCGACATTTAGTGAAGCATTTCCAAGTGGCGAGGCTGTTGTTGAATGCGTAGATCTATTTCTGCGATCTGATCATGAGCAACTTTGTAACTTGGTTATAGTAAATCTGCCGAAACTGAAACAGCTGAAACGTTTGAACATTGTCGCCAATGAAGGCTTCAGAACACTGAACAAACAGTTACAAATTGACAGCGGTAGTTTAGAAAAATTGAAATTATCTTTTTACCAAAACACACCGTGCCATCTCCAAACACCAAACCTGCAATTGTTGACTCTAGTGATAAGATATCCAAGTGATAGCAATCTGTTACACGCAATAAGTCAGCAACTCAAGGAGCTGACCGTCACCTTCCAATCAAAAGAGTTGGTTGCACAGTTATTTCTATGCAATTTTGAAAAACTAGAAAAGCTGCATATTTTTATTGAAAATGACAAATATTTACCATACGCTGTAACTCGTGTCCCGATCAGCAGCTGGAGTGAAATAAAGGTGTTCGTCGAATCAATACGAGGACTGAAATCGCTAGAAGTAGTTGACAAGTGTAACATGTTACGGCATAACTATCTAAAAGTATTTACGAACGCAGAAAACTTGGAATATCTTTCAGTCAACTACATAATACTGGACTGGACGATAGTTGAATTCATATCCAATTTCAAAAGACTGCGATATCTCAACTTGCGAGGATGTTCAACAGCTGGAGAACCAATTCTGTTGGATTTACCACTTCTCGAAGAACTGTTGATGCCTTACAAACATTATGCGACATTACCTTGCGTAAATCTGCATAATCTGACCACGCTGTCATACAGCAGCTCACAGAAGAATCATGCCCAGTTCATACATCAAATAACCAAAACTTTTACAAACTTAAGGACCCTTAATCTTTTAAACTTTGATTATGAACTGTCGTCGAATTCCTTCGAGTTCCTGGACCATCTATCATCTTTGCGAACACTGTCAATTCGGGACATGTCAGTCTCAAATCAGCTCTTCATAAATTGTCCTGCAATGCCGATGTTACAGAAACTTGAGCTCCGAACTATTGTAACCGTAAGTGCTCCCCATGTTTCCCTTTCAAGTATTCAATCCCTTAACTATTATCGATTATTTCTAGGAAATTTCTCTACTGGACTGCTTCCCAGACAAGTTCAGCAACCTCTACAAACTGGATATCAACAATTGCTTCTTTTATATTTTCACCACCGACGAATCAAAAACTCCGATTACCTTCGAGATATTAAGGAAATCGATGCCCCGCTGTCGAATATCTACCGTTGACTCGACCGTTTTCACGAATGAACAGTATGACCAAAATCCAATTTACATTCCTGGATGAAGATGTATAGTTTTCGTGTGCCAGTTGCTGCAGCACATTGTGATAAAATTGCTTTACTAGATAACAGTTTTTAATATGCAATAAACCGTATTCTGTCGAGCTCATGACAAAATATTATTCACATTTTTAGATTAGCAATTACGGGTAGTGTGACTTGCTTTTTTATTCTATTCTATCTGATTAGTGGGAATGGTGAGTATGGGCAATAAAGGTCATGGCCAGTTTTATACGATTATTTACAAAAGGAATGATCTTTGTAAGACGAACGAATCAAATGAGGTTTAGTGAAGTAACATATTTTCCTCTGTTATGTTTGTTATACGAAACATACTGCTAATAAAACATTGTAATCTTATCGAACGGAGTAGAATCTTTTCTGATAATATAGAGAAATAAACATTGGGGTTATGAGTACACCCAACCGGTGATTATTAGACTTTCTAACTAGCGATTGGAAACTCGGTTCGTGGAACTGCAAATCTCTCAACTTCATCGGGAGCACACGCATACTCGCCGATGTGCTCAAGGACCGTGGATTCGGCATCGTAGCGCTGCAGGAGGTTTGTTGGAAGGGATCAATGGTGCGAACGTTTAGAGGTAATCATACCATCTACCAGAGCTGCGAAAACGCACTCGAGCTGGGAACAGCTTTCATAGTGATGGGCGATATGATCAATGAAAGAATGTATAGGTTGAGGATCAAAGGCCGGTTCTTCAACTTCAGCATAATCAACGTCCATAGCCTACACTCCGGAAGCACTGATGATGATAAAGACGCATTCTACGCGCAGCTGGAACGTGAGTACGACAGCTGCCCAAGCCACGACGTCAAAATCATCATAGGAGATTTGAACGCTCAGGTTGGCCAAGGGGTTTAGACCGACTATTGGTAAGTTCAGCTCTCACCGGCTGACGAACGAAAACGGCCTACGACTAATTGATTTTGCCGCCTCCAAGAATATAACCATTTGCAGCACCTACTTCCAACACAGCCTCAAGGTGCACCTGGAGATCACCACTGCAGACAGAATCACAAATCGACCACTTTCTGATTGACGGACGGCACTTCTCTGACATTATCAACGTCAGGACATATCGTGGCGCTAACATTGACTCTGACCACTATCTGGTGATGGTGAAACTGCGCCCAAAACTATCCGTCATCAATAATGTTCGGTACCGACGAACACCGCGGTACGACCTAGAGCGACTGCAGCAACCTGATGTCACCACTGCATACGTGCAGCATCTCGAGGCAGCGTTGCCGGAAGAGGGTGAGCTCGATGGGGCCCCTCTTGAGGACTGCTGGAATACAGTCAAAGCAGCCATTAACGACACAGCGGAGAACAACGTCGGATATATAGGACCAAGTCGACGGAATGATTGATTCGACGAAGAGTGCAGACAGATTCTGGACGAGAAGGACACAGCGCGGGCGGTCGCGCTACAGCAAGGTACCCGGCAGAACGTGGATCCTTATAGACGGAAGCGGAGTCAGCAGACCCGCCTTTTTCAGGAGGAGAAACGTAGCCTTTTTTTTTTACTAGGGAGAATGCATTTACACACCCAGTACACGTGCATTGTAGTTGCCAAACTACCACACGGAAGTGTACTGGAGTGTCGGACTCGACCATACCGGTAATACCGACTAAACTCCCTTGGGCTCCACCATCGTTTCCCCCAGGAACTACCTATGTGTTCTGCAGTTTCGTCAACACCTGGGCAGTCAGGGCAGACGGGGACCTCCGCGTGCCCAAACCTGTGGTGGTACTGTCGGAAACAGCCATGGCCTGACAGGAATTGTGTCAGATGGAAGTGAACCTCCCCATGGGGTCTCCCCACCCAGCTTGATATGTTAGGAATCAGCCGGTGGGTCCACCTACCTTTCGAGGAGTTATCCCACTCGCGCTGCCATCTGGCAACCGAAGTCACCCTGGTACGCTCGCGGGCTCCTCTGGTGCCACGTAGGTCAAAACACTCCTCGTCTTCCCGGATGACCAGCCCGACTGGCATCATACTCGCTATCACGCAGGATGCGTCGCGCGATACCGTGTGGTAGGCCGATATCACCCTGAGACACATCCAGCGGTAGGTGCTCTCCAGTTTCTGCAGGTAACTGGTTACCCCAGTGCTTTTGCCCAGGACGGGCCGCCGTACCTAAGAATAGATGCGGCAACGCCTGCCAGTAGCCTACGTCTACTGGCGCACACCTTGGAGCTGTTGGACATCATCCTCGATAATGCCGCCACAGCAGTCGAAGCCTTCTTGCACGCATATTCGACATGGCTACCGAAGGTAAGCTTGTCGTCTATGATGACCCCAAGAATCTTCAGACTCCGCTTTGAAGTGATCGCGACGTCTCCCATGTGTACAACTGCATGTTGTGCCGACTTATGGTTGCTGACGATAACCACCTCCGTCTTATGTTGAGCGAGCTCAAGGCCTCTCGCACTCATCCAGTCCGCCACAGTGCTGATCGCGTGTTCTGCGGTTAGCTCTACTTCGGGGATTGACTCCCCGTAGACCTCTAGGGTTACATCGTCAGCAAAGCCGACGATCTTCACACCAGGAGGGAACTTCAGCTTCAGAACCCCGTCATACATCAGGTTCCATAGTACCGGGCCCAGGATTGACCCTTGCGGGACTCCTGCGGTAATAGGAACACTTTTCTGACCGGCATCGGTCTCGTATAGCAGCACACGGTTCTGGAAGTAGCTTTCCAAGATCCGGTACAGTCCCACCGGCAGGAGAAACGTAGCCTGGAAGAAGCGAAGTGCGAGGAGATGGAAAAGCTGTGCCGTTCTCAAGAAACACGCAAGTTCTATCAGAAGCTCAACGCATCTCGCAAAGGCTTCGTGCCGCGAGCCAAAATGTGCCGGGATAAGGATGGGAGCATCTTGACGGACGAACGTGTGGTGATCGAAAGGTGGAAGCAGCACTACGAGGAACATTTGAACGGCGCTGAGAGTACAGGCAGTGAAAGTCAAGGCAGCGGAGGAGATGACTACATCAGTTCAGTGGACGATGGAAGCCAACCAGCCCCCACCTTGGGGGAAGTGAGGGATGCCATCCAACAGCTAAAGACCAATAAAGCAGCTGGTAAGGATGGTATCGGAGCTGAGCTCATCAAGATGGGCCGGAAAAGCTAGCCACTTGCCTGCACAAATTGATAGTCAGAATCTGGGAAACTGAACAGCTACCGGAGGAGTGGAAGGAAGGGGTGATATGCCCCATCTACAAGAAAGGTGACAAGCTGGAGTGTGAGAACTTTCGAGCGATCACCATCCTTAATGCCGCCTACAAAGTGATATCCCAGATCATCTTCCGTCGTCTGTCACCATTAGTGAATGAGTTCGTGGGAAGTTATCAAGCCGTTCATTCGAATCGCGCCGGGGACTAAGACAAGGTGATGGACTTTCGTGCCTGTTGTTCAACATTGCGCTAGAAGGTGTCATGCGGAGAGCCGGGTGCTTAGGACCATCTTTGGCGGTGTGCAAGAAGACGGTGTGTGGCGGTGAAGAATGAACCACGAGCTCGCCCAACTCTACTGCGAACCCAGTATCCAGAAGGTAGCTAAAGCCGAAAGGGTACGTTGGCAGGAAATGTTGTAAGAATGACGGACAGCAACCCTGCAAAGATGGTGTTCGCTTCCGAACCGACAGGTACGAGACGGTGTGGAGCGCAGCGAGCCAGATGGACAGACCAGGTGCAAAACGACTTGGCGAGCGTGGGGCGTATTCGAGGATAGAGAGATGCGGCCTCGAACCGTGTATTGTGGCGTCAAATTGTTGATTCAGTGATACTGTTTAGATGTAGACTAAATAAATGAAATGAAATGAAGTTCATTGGTATTATACCACGGAGGAATGCAACTTCAGGATAATTTTCAAAATTTTATTTTGAATCCTCTGAAGTGCCTTCTTTTTGGTATTGCAGAAACTAGTTCATATTGGCACAGCATACAACATGGCTGGTCTAAAAAATTGTTTGTAAATCAAAAGTTTGTTCTTAAGACAAAGTTTTGATTTTCTATTTATAAGTGGATATGGACACTTAATATATTTGCTGCATTTGGCTTGAATGCCTTCAATGTGACTTTTAAAATTTATTTTTTGATCTAGCAGAAGTCCTAAATATTTAGCTTCGCTAGACCCTAGTATTATACCATCAACGGTTCTGAAAAAGTGTTCCGATATCTTGGCTATCCCTCTGTGCATGCTTTTCAACTTATCACTCCGTCAGCAAAATTATCCTACTCAATGAAAGTGCTCTACCATGATTCCGAAAGGAGACAAATGCGACGTGGGAAACTACCGAGGCATTACTTCTCTTGGCGTGGAATCAAAAGTGTTCGAGACACTGATCTACGATAAACTGTTTGCCTCATGCAAAAACTACATCAGTTCGTATAAACGTGGCTTTTTTCCGGGTCGATCCGTAGAAACGAATCTAGTCAGTTTTACATCATATTGTATGGATAATATGCGCAAAAAGCTCCAAGTCGATGCCGTGTATACTGATCTACAAGCAGCATTTGATAAAGTGAATAACGACATACTGCTTGCAAAACTTGAAAAAATGGGATGCAATACAACATTCTGCACTTGGCTTCGATCATATCTAGTGCAACGTCAAGTGACCGTCATCATTGGAGATCACTCATCCCACTGTTTTTCGAGTCCAGAGTCCCCCAAGGAAGTACGCTGGGTCCATTGTTGTTTTCGTTCTTCGTGAATGACGTATCTGCAGGATAGCGTGGAAACCGGCTGTTGATGTTTGCAGACGATCTCAAATTATGCCTCGTTAATAGAAATCTGGCGGACTGCCAAGAATTGCAGAAGCTCTTGGATTTATTCAAAAACTGGTGTGAGCGTAATATGATGGTCCTGGCCATTTCAAAGTGCTACGTAATTAGCTTTCATCGCACTGCCGAAATCGTGGTTTTCGATTATAGTATCGCAGGTACAACTTTACAACCTGTGGATCATGTTAAGGATCTAGGCGTCGTGTTGGATGACAGGCTAACTTTCAGACGTCATTTTTCAACTACGATCGACAAAGCGAATCGTCAGCTTGGTTTTATTTTTAAAATCTCATATGAATTCCGCAATCCTTTATGCTACAAAGCCTTATACTGCTCATTGGTACGCTCTTAACTCGAATTTGCTTCTGCTGTCTGGAATCCATATCAAGCTGGTTGGACTGCTTGGTTTAATGCTGTGCAACGCAAGTTGGTACGATATGCCCTGCGCCATCTCCCATGGACGGACCCGCTGAATTTACCATCGTATGCTGATCGCTGACAGCAGAGAAATGTGGCGCAAGCCGTTTTCATCGCCAAACTTCTGTTATCCGAGTACGACATGCCAGATTTGTTGGCAAAAATTCCATTATATGCACCCTCACGATCCCATCGACCTCGAGATTTGCTCTTCGAAGAAGAGAGAGAAAATATCCAAATTTTGTTGCAATCTACTACAAATGAACGAAGACTTCGGCGGAAAGGCCCGTGTCAACTGCAAACAAAGATTTTTGGCACCCTGGTGGTAAATCAGGTAAGTCAGAAGTAAAAATGTTATACAATATGGGCTCCAGTATGCTGCCTTGGGGAACACCAGTTCTTACAGGTAATCTGTCAAATTTCGAATTCTGCGATCTGATAAATAATTTTGGATCAGTTCAATAATGTACAGAGGAAAATTAAAATTCATCAACTTTACAATCAAACCTTTATGCCAAGACTGTCAAATACTTTCTCTATATCAAGAAGAACAACACCAGACGAATATCCTTCAGATTCGTTGAGTCGAATTAAATTCGTAACTCGTAATTACTGGATGAGTGGTTGAGTGGCCATGCCAAAAACCAAATTGCTCATCAGCAAAAATAGAATTGTCATTAATATGAACCATTATTCTATTTAAAATAATATTTTCAAACAGTTTGCTTATTGAAGAAAGCAAACTGATAGGGCGATAACTAGAAGCCTCAACTGGATTTTTGTCCGGCTTCAAAATTTGAACAACTTTGGCGTGTTTCCATTCATCAGGGAAGTATGACAATTGAAAAGATTTGTTAAATAAATTATTTAACCAAAAAGGATAAAGAGCTCTCGGGTAGTTTTTGATAAGTATGTAGAAAATACCATCATCACCTAAGGCTTTCATATTTTTAAATTGTCTAGTAATAGATCACGCTGGAATTGACTTTTGAGGTTTTTTAAGAATATTCGTTAATTTCCAAAAGGGTTTTCAATTTGAGACATTATTCTCAAAGTTGGTATTTCTCAGAATAGCGAAACGTTTTTGCCTTTCTCGTACAACTAAGTTGTACCGAAAGGCTATCATTTCACTCCGAAAACGAACTTTTTATAGAAGCCTCTGAGACCCATAGTATTATATACCAATCGACTCAGCTCGACGAGCTGAGCACATGTCTGTCTGTTCGTGTGTATGTATGTGTGTATGTGTGTGTGTATGTGTGTGTGTGTGTATGTGTGTGTGTATGTGTGTGTATGTGTGTGCACAAAAGCTATAAAAACATTAGACAACTTTTCGTATAGTAATCCTTAACCGATTTTCTCGTAACAAGTTTCATTCGACAGGGGACAAAGCCTTGTTGATCACTATTGAATTTTATAACGTTCGGTCATTGCGTTCAAAAGTTATGAAGAAAATGTTACATCGAACTTTGAATGCCATATAAGGTTGATGTCTTAACTAAATGCGAGAAAGACACCACCAACGCTAGGTGGATTGATCGGGGTTTTTAATTTCAAATCAAATTTCATTTTCCAAATCTCGCCAAATAACTTACAATGCGGGATCGCGAGTTCTTTGGCTTACAATTCAATGCCTCACATTTTTAAGACGAATCAGTAGCTGAAGATCGTTGTCAATAATAATGGAGTTGAATTAAATTTCACATTTATGAATTGCAATGCCTCTGGTTTCGACAATTAAATTTGTCGAAGATAGTAGAGCAGTATCAATATCACTTTTGGTATCGAGAGGAATATCAACACCATGGCCACGCAACTGACTTGAATCCATTAAAACTAATTCAATTGTCGAAGGATTTCGACTGGGAGAAAAACAAGTTGGTCCATCGGATATTGAATAGTATAATATCCCGCCGAAAATCTTCAAATAAAATGTTACCGTTGGAATTGCTTGGAGCATTATTCCATGAACGGTGTTTGGCATGGAAGTCACCAATTACCATGAGAAAATGGATTTTTGAATTTGAAGATAAGCTCTAAACAAATTATTATCCTGTCCATTGCACTGGAAAGGCAAGTAGGCATCAATAAAAGAGAATTGTCCAAAATTTGTTTCAACAGAAACTCCAAAGGTTTCAAAAACTTTGGTTTCAAAAGAAGAATATAATTTGTGTTTGATTTATAATTTGTGTCTTTTAATGACAACAATGACAACCCCACCACAGGCGCTGCCAAGACGATCATTTCGATAAATATAGTAAATAGGATATCTTTTAATGGAGAGTCCTTGTTTTAAATACGTTTAAGTTATAATGCAATGTGCACATTATGAACTGTTAGGAAATTGAATAATTCATCTACCTTACCCTTCAAAGAGCGGGCATTCCAAATTGAAATTTTCGAAAAAATATTTGGATCCATTAAAACGAAGTCCAATTACATTTTTTTTAGCAAATTTGTTACCAACCTGAACAGCTTCGTATAATGTGGTGGGTATGAAATGCTGTAACGGCAAATGATTGCGGATTATGAGCGTTTGAAATATGTTCACCCGTCGAATCTGGGATCCTATTAGAATCTCCCGTCATCAATTTGGTACGAGAATTCAAAACTTTGTGGCGTGAAGGGCATTCCCAGAGATTGGATTTGAGATTGCCCCCACAATTGGCATATTTAAATTTATCGGAATCTTCTCTCACTGGACAGGCGTCCTTGACGTGAGAGGTTCCACCACAAATCATGCATTTAGCATCTATGTGGCAATGTTTAGTTCCGTGACCCCATTTTTGGCAGTGAGGTTTTGGAAATTTCCCCCAGGCCTGTGGAAATGTTCCCATGTAACACGGACATGGGACAAAATGCAGGCCTTTTCCAAACTTTTCATATAATTTAGTTCACTTTTGTTAAAGTGATCTAAATAAAATTCTTGGGAAATACCGCTCTGGGAAGTACCAGAGCGAGATTTCTTTTTCATCTAAGTATATTACTTGGACCGGTAAAAATTCAAGTAATTGAGAATTTCAATTTTAATATCATCCAGTTATTATCATCACTGGGGAGACCTTTCAAGACGACTTTGAACAATCGCTCAGTTTTGTCGTCGTATATGAAGAATTTAGGCCGCTTCTCAGTTAAATATAGGCTGACCATACGTACCGTATTTAACGGGACAGTCCCGTTTTTTAGACCTTATTGTGCTGTCCCGTCGTAATCTAGAAAAACCTCAATTTGTCCCGTTTTTTCATTGATTCCTCCAAAAAGCTCCAAAATATTATTCAAACAAATTCGATATTTTAGACAGGAATCAAAAACCAAATTAAAAGAAAGTGGAAGAAACTTATAAAAAAAATGTGAGATTTAATGTTATTTGGCGTTGCTTTCAAAAGATTGCAATATACGCCGTTATGTATTTTGCATAGATCGACTTTTCAAAAGGACAACAGACAACGGGAGATTTTTTATTACAGTTTAATTTCAATGACTTTTTCTGCTTATTCCAAAGGCATTAAAATTTGGCCAATTTCATCAGCAGATTGAACGGAATTGATAATCGGTAGGCAAGTATATCCTGAAAATCAGGCCACGCACAGCGCCAATAAATCGATTTTTTTTTCATGCGAATTAAGTAATTCTATTTTTTTCAAATCTGTTTTACCATATATTTTTCAATCGTTTGATTTTTTTCGGAACATAATCATTCAAAGTCTTTTTGAATATTTCGAAACCATCATCTGTAAAAAAAAAAACGACGACGAAAATAATGTATTAATCAGCTGAACAAAATCGTCGGATTTCGGTCCACACATATTCTTTAAGACTAGTTTACGGATCAGGAGCTTGTCTGCAAATTTCGCTTTCCATATGTGTGGACGGGATTCCGTTGTAGAAAACTAGAATTTCGGCCCGATTTAAAATACAATTCAATCTCCGAGAGTCCGAGCTATAAACCAGCCTATAAATTAGCCAGGATTTGTTTTACTTTTCGCGACGAAATTGCATGAGCTCCACCTTTTTGGAAGCACATGGGAACAAAATAACGGACAATATTCCCGAGGTTTGAAGATACTTTTAGCGTCAATTAAATCAATTTCAATAAAAAAGAATTGTGAATTGATTACATTTGACTTTTATTCACATGCGCCAACCATATTCATTGAAATGATTAAAATTACATTTTATTAATGTTCTTCCCTTGTTGAGATTCTTGTTATTCTTAATCCGGAGATTTTCCCTCACTTATATTCATAAAAAAGGTTTTGACACGGGAAATCACTAGGGTAAGGGAGGTATTTTGGACCACTTTAGGAGATGGCTGAACAATTTTTCGAATAAAAGTTAGATTTTGTAATAATGCTTGATCAATTCCCTAAGCAACTAAAAAGTGGTGAATGCTAGGTAGGATTTGTAGGTAAAAATGTTGTAAATCCTACCGAAAGAGCCAAACTATCATAAATTCTGAAGATATGTTAGATTTAATTTTGGACCACCTAATGAACATATTTTGGACCACTCGAATAATTTTGTATTGCTTGCAAAATTATGTTACTATTAGATTAATAGCATTTCTGGCGTTTTCATCCTTAAAGTCCTTCTTAAGCAATAGATTTTTATAAGTACTCGAAAGCTTAGAACAATATCTACCAGCTAAGGGTATTGAAACTAGTACCACTCGGTTCAGCTTCATCAAAGCAAAACAAACGTGCGGACCATGGCCGTGATGTATGCACCTGGTCACTCCTACCCTGCAATATTTTTTATGTAGTTTGCCAGAGCTGCTCCATTTAATATTAGTGGGTTGCCCGGTTCTTCCTTACTCGCCGGAGACGGACACTCCTTAATAAAGATACTAGAAAAAAATCTTTTTTACTCTTTGCACATTCTTTTACCAAACGAAACATAATCGTATAACACGGAACTCTGTTGCATTTTCAAGCAGCACGGACGGAGAGCTCTAGCAAAGATTGGATCTTGTCATGGAGTTTTCTTAACTATTTTCGTATTAAAATAATGATAACAGTTACATGTTAGTTTAATAGACCTTTTTCTGGGGCTTACATCAATGAACGGTTATTCATAAATGCAGTATGAAGAGTAATGTATGAATGGTTTGATACTAGAGAAACAAATGGTTGGTTAAAACAAAAGTTTAAGAGATCTAGAACTTAAAAAGAGGATATGTCGAAAATATGTTCGGTTCAGTGAAATATGAACCTATTTTGGACATGCCTCAGAATACTGTTTTTAAACTTACAATGTTTTGCCCGAGATGTGAAACTGCTTCAATTAGGTTTTAATAAGTCAAACAACATCATTCACATGTTTTAAATCTATGTACAAATAAACTTACAGCTTTTGAAATTTGACTTCAATTTTACAATGCCGTCTTGTTTTTTGTTTAATCCAGCCAGGATGGGAAAATGCGTGAAAATATTCTTGAAAATTGCTATATTTTTTAAGAAACAAATATAGGAGATACCTTATGGATAGTTTCTTTTTGCAATAAAATTTAAATGTTGCATGTTTTATTTAGTTTTGTGTGATATAAATGAAAAAATCAACTAGGTGGTCCAAAATATGAGCCCGGTTCAAAATACAGCCATTACCCTAATCCCTCCCTATTGGTCTTCCTGCATTTGTCTTTTGGCATTTTTTTCTTAAAATTATTTTTTCTTATCTCTCTAATGCCCAGACCGGGGCTTTATGCAGGGTACTTTGACTATTTTTTTTGTTATTTTCAATTGTTCAGAATTGGAAAAGTTTTTGATATTGGTCAGTAATAGAATCCTTAATGCATTTTTAAGAGTGGATTAAATGAAATATCAAAATTCCACTTTTTTAATATTAAACAAATACGTTTTTTTGTTCCTACGTGTTTTTGTCCGCGCTCATTTAAAGAGAGAAAAATTGTAGTTTAGTATTTTCCCACAACTTCTTACTCGGAAAATGAGAATTAAGTTCATAAATTTTGAAATTTCTACAGCTTTAGAATTTAACCACAAGGTTTTTGACATGTCCCATTTTGCAAGTGCGTTTGTCCCGTTTTTTCACTGAAACGATCTGGTCAGCCTAGTTAAATACTGAAGAAGACGTTTGCAGTCGTCAAAGAATCCGCGGCAGTCACCCTTCCTGGCAATCTGAATTGAAACCGTAATCCCCTGAAGGTTATTCAAAATCTCATTCTGGAAGCCAGAAAACTTGGCAACAGATACCACAATTAGCAGAATCCTTTGCTTCTTCGAATGAATCGAATCACCGAATCGAATCATCAATCAGAGATAGATTCGATTTGCTCAATTCCGTCATGAGTCAATTCGAACTGATTGCTCAGTGCGATAGGAGAAGAATTATTTCCAATGTAAGAGTTAAAAAGAATATCTGAAGTTCCCAGCTTTCTTCTATTTTTCCGGGCTTTGGCAGGACAGTCTTAAAAACCTTGTTTCTTAGAAGGAAGTGGAGAATTCCTCTTGTTTTATTATTGCTCATTGCTAAGCGTGGAGCAGGAAGATCGAGACCGCGAAGAAACGGAGCAACTGTACCGCGCTAATAACACACGAAAGTTCTATGAGAAGTTAAACCGTTCACGTAAGGGCCACGTGCCACAGCCCGATATGTGTAAGGACATAAACGGGAACCTTCTTACGAACGAGCGTGAGGTGATCCAAAGGTGGCGGCAGCACTACGAAGAACACCTGAATGGCGATGTGGCAGACGAAGATGGCGGTATGGTGATGGACCTGGGAGAACGCGCGCAGGACATAATTCTACCGGCTCCGGATCTCCAGGAAATCCAGGAGAAGATTGGCCGGCTCAAGAACAACAAAGCCCCTGGGGTTGACCAACTACCAGGAGAGCTATTTAAACACGGTGGTGAGGCACTGGCTAGAGCGCCGTACTGGGTCATTACCAAGATTTGGGAGGAGGAGGTTTTGCCGCAGGAGTGGATGGAAGGTGTCGTGTGTCCCATCTACAAAAAGGGCGATAAGCTGGATTGTAGCAACTACCGCGCAATCACATTGCTGAACGCCGCCTACAAGGTACTCTCCCAAATTTTATGCCGTCGACTAGCACCAATTGCAAGGGAGTTCGTGGGGAAGTACCAGGCAGGTTTTATGGGCGAACGCTCCACCACGGACCAGGTGTTTGCCATTCGCCAAGTACTGCAGAAATGCCGCGAATACAACGTGCCCACACATCATCTATTCATCGACTTCAAAGCCGCATATGATACAATCGATCGGGACCAGCTATGGCAGCTAATGCACGAACACGGTTTTCCGGATATACTGACACGGTTGATCAAAGCGACGATGGATCGGGTGATGTGCGTAGTTCGAGTTTCAGGGGCATTCTCGAGTCCCTTCGAAACCCGCAGAGGGTTACGGCAAGGTGATGGTCTTTCGTGTTTGCTATTCAACATCGCTTTGGAAGGTGTAATACGAAGAGCAGAGATTAACACGAGTGGTACAATTTTCAATAAGTCCGTCCAGCTATTTGGTTTCGCCGACGACATAGATATTATGGCACGTAACTTTGAGAAGATGGAGGAAGCCTACATCAGACTAAAGAGGGAAGCTAAGCGGATCGGACTAGTCATCAACACGTCGAAGACGAAGTACATGATAGGAAGAGGTTCAAGAGAAGACAATGTGAGCCACCCACCGCGAGTTTGCATCGGTGGTGACGAAATCGAGGTGGTAGAAGAATTTGTGTATTTGTGTACTCACTGATGACTGCCGAAAATGACACCAGCAGAGAAATTCGGAGACGCATAGTGGCTGGAAATCGTACGTACTTTGGACTCCGCAAGACGCTCCGATCGAATAGAGTTCGCCGCCGTACCAAACTGACAATCTACAAAACGCTAATTAGACCGGTAGTCCTCTACGGACACGAGACCTGGACGATGCTCGTGGAGGACCAACGCGCACTTGGAGTTTTCGAAAGGAAAGTGCTGCGTACCATCTATGGTGGGGTGCAGATGGCGGACGGTACGTGGAGGAGGCGAATGAACCACGAATTGCATCAGCTGTTGGGAGAACCATCCATCGTTCACACCGCGAAAATCGGACGACTGCGATGGGCCGGGCACGTAGCCAGAATGTCGGACAGTAACCCGGTGAAAATGGTTCTCGACAACGATCCGACGGGCACAAGAAGGCGAGGTGCGCAGCGGGCAAGGTGGATCGATCAGGTGGAAGATGACTTGCGGACCCTCCGTAGACTGCGTGGTTGGCGACGTGTAGCCATGGACCGAGCCGAATGGAGAAGACTCTTATATACCGCACAGGCCACTTCGGCCTTAGTCTGAATAAATAATAAAAATAATGCTAAGCGTGGAGACGTGACCTTTAAAGAGGTTTTTTCCTAGAACGGTGTCCTTGCAGGATTATCAGCACTTGTCGGAATTTTACTTCCGCAAACGTTAAACGAAGGCAAGCAGGCAAACGGGTGCAAGCAAAGATTGTAACGATATCAGCACATACAACATAGTGCTGAGAAGCACTGTTAAAATTAAAATAGCTTCGGGTAGTAATAAAAAGAAAATAGAACCGCACAGCACGAAAGCACATTGCGGTCTCGCGACTAAAATCTGTTTTTTCATATTGATTTATATTATATTAGCTCATTGCTTTCAGTACACCTCTGTATCTTCATGATCGTCTAAGGAAAGGATCAACAATTATTCTACTAATAATCGGCTAACAGGCCGTACGATAGATGAAGTTATGTATGCACAACACATGATACCAAATGGAAAAAATTAAATAAATTAGTGGGAAGGCATCCTCGTGGTTTGATTGCACGTAGGTTCATTCTAGCTCTGAAAACAAGAATGATTTTTTTCTGAATCTAATAAGCTTTTGGTTAAAAAATAGAGAATTTTCGAAAAGGGCATATTTGAAACTTAATAGATGAAAGATTTTAAAACATCCCGTATTTTTTCTGATTTTGATGTGCTTTCTTTTGTGGAAAAACCACGGAGGTTCATGAAAGTTCGATAATATACGCGTCTGGGGGCACAGTGTGAGGTAGTTTGTTTTTATTGTGATAAAAAACAAATTTATTTATTTATTTTCTTGTATATCTTCATTTGACTATATCAGTCTCTATGAAGTACTCTGGTAGGGAAAAGCCCAAAAATTGGCATAAAAACCCTGCATCTTTTTTTTAGCATACAGAATTACAAATAGAACACATTAAAATAACAAAAATTAGTCTAGTTAAAAAATAAAACACATTCAAGGTACTCCAATCGCTTAAAACTAACACATAATTTACAATTATTATTCACGGATTTGGTTGCTTAATCGGCGTCCGAAATCAGCTGCATTGACATCAAAGCCGTAGCGGTCGACGAATAGATTAAAAGTCGACATCATGAATCTTATCGGCTCAAATTGTCCATAGCGACTGTTCCTGGCACTCAATTGAAAGAACTGACGACGTCTTAGTGATCGCTCTGGCACATATATATTCAATTCGTTGAGCAAAGCAGGGGCATCAATCTCATTCGTAAGGATCTTTGCGATGAAAACGGCTTGCATATTTGACCTTCTCTCTAGTGTTTCGATACCCAAAAGTGTGCATCGGTGTTCGTACGGTGGGAGGTTCGAAACGTCTCTCCAGGGAAGGCCTCGAAGAGCATTGCGGACAAATTTCCGTTAAATTGCTTCAAAACGGTCAATCCAAATTCTGTTGTAATGGCACCAGACAAGCACTGCTGACTCCAATAAAGAGCGTACAAGAGCACAATAGAGGGATTTCAAACACAGCGGGTCACGAAACCCATCAGCAAGCCTCAGGATAAAACCAAGCTGTCTATTTGCGCTATCACATCTTCATAATGAGGGCGGAACGATAGTTCAGAATCCAACAAAACTCCGAGATCTTTAACTATGTTGAGGCGTTCCAAAGTATGTCCGACCAAAGAATAATTGAATAGAATCGGCTGTCTTTTCCTGGCATACGATATTGTACTACATTTGGCCACACAAAGCTCGAGAAGGTTTCGCTTGCTCCATTCTTCGAATAAGGTCAACAGATTCTGTAGCTCCGACAATCTTCAATGTTTTTGATGACGGAATAAATTTTCATATCATCAGCGTAGAAGATGCGTTTTCCTCTAGGCACTACAAGAGCAGCATCGTTGATGAACAGGGAAAATAAGAGAGGACCCAAATTACTTCCTTGTGGAACACCTGACGTGATTGCGATAGACCTGGAATGCGCTGCACCTAGCCTTACTTTCATTGATCTTCCCGTCAAGTACGATTCAAACCAATTGATGAGTCCAATAGATACACCGAGTTTCTGTAGTTTACGCAGAAGTATCCTATGATCAACGCGATCGAAGGCGGCCTTGAAACCCGTATATACGGCATCCACTTGAAATCCAGCATCCATTGATCGTACGCAAAGCAATGTGAATTCGACTAGATTTGTGTTTACGGAACGTTTCGGAAAGAATCCGTGCTGCGCCGTTGAGATATAGTTTTTGCATTTTTCAAAGAGGGTGGTGTTTATGATGATTTCAAAAAGTTTTGAGCAAGCACTCAACGAAGTAATACCTCGGTAGTTAGAGATGTTGCATTTGTCTCCTTTATTGTGCACTGGATAAAAGAGAGATAATTTCCATGCGGCAGGAAAGGTTCTCTGTTGCAACGACAAATTGAACAGTTTCTTCAATGGATTCAGTAAAGAAGTAGTGCATTTCTTCAGCAAAGTCGACGGAATCCCATCCGGGCCAGGCGATACCGAATATTTGAGTTTGCGCAGCGCATTTTCTATATGATCGTCAGTGATATCAAATATGTTGAACTCGAAACTATCCATAGGAGTATCGTTAATTGCTGCTTCTGTCTGAGATGATGTAGCTTGCGCAAGTGAGAAGGAACGTTCGAAGTGATCAGCAAACAGTTCACATTTTCGAGCAAGAGTATCGACAGAGATGTCTCCAAGATACATAGATGACGGCAATCCATCCTCCTTGCGTTTCGTTCGAACGAACGACCAGAATCGTTTAGGGTGCAATCGAAGATTCCTTTGTGTACGTTCAATGTATCGATTATACAAAAGACGGTTGTACGTTTTATACTTATTGCTGGCTAATACAAAGCAGCACTTCAGATGTAGAGAGCGGTTACGCCTGTATAGACGAAGCGCAGATCGTCTGCGACGTTTAAGTTTGCGTAGGAGGCCGTTACTCCAAGGTGGTTTCGCAGGGGCACGTTGGACCGGAACATGTTCTTGAACCACTCGCATAATTTCATTATTGAAATGTTGCCCCATATAATCAAAACTTTGATGAGAGTTCAAAAAACCCCAATCGGCCGCCAATAGTGCATCACTAAGCAGATCGTAGTCAGCACGCCGGAAATCGTACTGACGGATCGAAGTATCTTCAAAACTTGGTGGCAAAGACAAAGTAACAGCTACATCTGTAGCAGGATGAGCAGTGTCAGCATGGACGAGTGACTCAGCTGATGCACATGTATTGCATGCCGATAATGTAGCATCATTTACTAGAATTAGATCCAGAATACGGGAGTTGGAGTTCTTAATTGAGTTAACTTGGGTGAACCCATGAAAACTGAATGCATCTTGCAATGCACAACCTGCTGGAGTTAAGCGAGAATTGCTCGGGTCAATTTTAAGTCCGCCATCCTCAGCGGGAATCCATTGCAATTCTGGTTGATTGTAATCGCCAAATTGAAGGACTAAATCGTGTTGGTTCAAGCTAGACATGATGGAATCCACAGATTCTACATGTTCCTGGATAAGCATCAGATCGCTCCTACGATCAGGCGGCAGATAAAGAACACCAATGCTGACCAAACGATTGTTGATTTTCAGTCTCACCCACAACTGTTCCAGTAAATCGCTTACGGGAGTCGGATCAACAAAAGAGCAAAATCTTGAGGAAACCGCAATCAATACTCCTCCGCCACGCGTCTTTCGACTATTTCTGACGTTACGGTCTGTTCTAAAAACGGTGTATGAATTGTCGAACAATTGAGTTGAGAGGATACCGTCGTGCGGGGCTTATTTTGAAATAAGAATTACAACGTTAATAACTCTCAAACTGTCATTATCACCATTCGGGTGTCGTGTTGATAGATAGATGGCAACTATTTGTTTTAAATTTGGTATTTTATTATTTTAGTTTTCTTAGAAAATCAAAAATCCAAACTAGCCCCCGGAATCAAAAGAAGCCCCGCACGACGGTACTATCATCGAGCCAAGTTTCAGTAAGCACAATTACATCGTAATTTGAATCAGCTGCGGCTAGGAAAAACGAATCAATTTTCGTACGGAGCCCTCTTACATTCTGATAATATATGAGCAATTCAGAATTAGTTGCTGATAACGAATTGGAACGCACCGGAGGTCTTACATTCGGAAAAGGAGAGGTATTAGCAAATCCAACACAAACAGATGAAACTTGTTGAGCATGTTGAACTGTTTCAGATGTTGAAGGTAAGCGATCCATGTTAGATATTCTTCACTGGCGACAAGCGTGCTATAAAGCGAAGGACGATCAGGAGAAGAATTGTGAGCCAACGTCGAGTACTTGCCTGAGAGCACGGCTTGGAAGACTCTCACCCTATCTCCGACCACAGGACCGGGGCGGCTTTGATGGCAGGAGCAAACAGGCGTGTAGTGTGGAGTTAACGGCTCGACTGTGTCGGAGCGAGTGAGAGCTTCCGTAGTGCTTTTGTCCGTGCGTCCCGGCTTTCCAACTAGAGGATGACAATTTCGATCAGCTTCGAATGTGCTGCAAGCCAAAAATCCATCAGAAGCAGAATTATCAGAAACTAACGAATACTTGCCTGAGAGCACGGCGTGGAAGACTCCCACCCTATCTCCGACCACAGGACCGGCGTGGCTTTGATGGCAGGAACTAACAGGAGAATGAAGAATGGTTTGCGGCTCAACTGTGTCGGAGGTAGTGGGAGCTTCCGTAGTGCTTGTTTGCGTGCGTCCCGGCATTTTATCTTCAGCAACATCTATTCCATTTGGGTAATCTGGGCAGTAATCAGTTGATCCGATTCGAGAGGCAGTGCTTCTTCGTCTTGAACAGGTTCCCAAAATTTTCTCATAGAGCTTTTGAATTCTCGAAAGAGCACCCCTTTTGGCCAAATTGTCGGAGAAAACGCTACTGCTTTGAGATTGTCTGGTATGCCGATCTTGAAGGATATGAAACTCATTGAGTTAATATCCTGGTTTTTTCCCACAAGTCGGTGGACTTCAATGTCATCGGTAGACAAACGTTGTCGCACTAAATTCTTTACTTGTTCAACGTTAACCTCACGTGAAATCCTGGAGAGATATAGTCAGAAACGATAGTTGGATTCTGGAACCGTGACGAAGCCGATTGAGGGAGAAGCGCCTAGGCCATGTAGAAGATTTCTCTTTTCCTTTCCTCCTTTTTTCTCCGTATTAGCAAACAGCTTACGGCTTCTCATCTGCCCTGAATCTCCAATAGGACGGCGACTAGGAGTCATCGAGCTTCAACATAAGTTTAGCACAATTTACGTAATATTTACAAAACAATAGTTAAAGAGCACCCAATTCGACTACTGCAATGTGATAAACAATAAACAGTTCATTTTAAAAGAAATTCCGAAATCCATTTTGTTTTAACACGGTGCTTAACCTCTCCATTATAGGTCATTTTACCCTAAGTATAACCAAGCTCGATACACTCTGTTTTTCTGTACTTGGTAATACCTAGATAGCATAAACAACACCCAATATTCCGTATACATCATTACGACAACTTTCCAGCTTCAATAGTCATTTTTTTATAACCATATAGGGGAACGGTTCGGCACTTCATCCCATAGCTCCTATTTCCATCCCATCAAAAACAAAGAAATGAAAAGGAATTTGGTTTGTTTCTTATTTTTGTGATTTTTTTCAACAGTGAGCACGCATGTTAGCAAAAAGAAGCGATGAGATTGGTGCTGTATTTCTTTGTTTTGCGATGAGATGAATATATGTTCAGTGAGATGGAAAACGGAACAGTTCCCCTATCTACCATTCCGGGGTATGAGATCTGATTAAGTTATTCATACCCAACAAACAATTTCAGCTGAACAAGCTAGTTTTTTAGCTGAAGAAGCTTATTTCCAACGGAATAAGCCTTGTTTCAGCTTCCAATGTTTGTTGGGTAGTGCTACTTGTGCGATCGACTTCTTCGTTTGGCGCAAAAATATGTTAATAATCTAATGAGTGAGAAATTCAAAGCGAAACTAGCTAAATGGATGTTTTTCAAAATTACCCGGACTGAATAACCTAATGCCAGAAAAACATGGCTGTTAATATGAACATGCGATCTACGAACATCCAACCGTCGAATCAAATTAATAAGATCCCACGTTACTTAGTGCGAAAAATGTTCGAACAGCACTGAAGGCGTTACGTCAATAATGTCAGTTGAACGTTCACTGCCTCTTTAATTCCATCATATGTACATCTGTACATATATCAGTCCACCAATGCCAATGTAGTGCACTAAAAATCCCAACGTTCACATCAGTTTCATTGCAACGTTCACTCCGCTAAGTGTGGTTTAAGTCTCGCAGCTCCGATGTAGAGGCAATACGCGCACCTAACAAATTGTTCTCACACCTTCCTATCCGGTGCACCCTTCACATCTAGCTCGTCTACATCGTCGTTCATTATTCCGTCCGGTATGTCGCACGTTTTCTGATCACTACATTTACTGTTACCGTATGTCGTCGTCGTTCCATGCATAATGCGCTCACTGTGACGTGTCTCCGGGCTGTCGTCGTACTTGTGTAGGAAACGGAACAGAAAATTCACGGTTCCTTTTTCTAAGGAAGGCCAACCCCGCAAGCATAATATAGAGGTAGATGCCGAGAGCAGTGGTGAAGCAAAGCTTGTTTATTTTTGGTCTATTTCTGGGTTGAAGCAAGATAAAAAAAAAGACGGATGTCGAATGCATAAGACCAAGCCGTGAAAACTACAGTGGTTTATTATTCTACAAACCGTAAAATTAGGCGAATTCAGTAAGTGAATGTGGTGTCTGGAGGCTTATATGGAGGGAAGATAACAGTGCAGAGTGATTCCACGCTGTAAATAATACACCGAAAGATATTCAAAGTGTTATAATTGTGTTTCTTATCTTGTAATTCAACAGATATCAGAAGAAAAAATTGTGTGAAACCACTAACGAAGCAAAGTCTAAGCTAAAATCGGTGCTCGCAACTGTGTTCGTGTGGTTATTCGAAGAAAAGGTGTGAAATACGGCATCAGAATCAATCACGGGAACGCTATGCCACAGTTCTACAAAGTTGAAATCAACAAAACAGAATGGGAGGTACCCGAAAAATACCAAATGTTAACTCCAGTAGGGAGTGGGGCATATGGTCAAGTTTGGTGAGTATCAATTTAAACTCCGAAATTTTCAACCTGATCTTATCGCTTCACGAGAAAATTAAAATCCATTTGAACTGTAATTACTTGGTACTAATGTGACGTCATGCTTTGCGTTGGCATTTGCTTTTGCGGGGCTCATTCAGGGGGATGTTGACACTGGTGTTATGTAGTTGAGGCAAAAGTATAAGATCCCTAATGTCGCTACTGTCCGCGTGACAAATAGCTATAGCAATTCAACACGGTAATTGAAGTTTCAAATCATTGTATTGACGTTGAATAAACAATCGAGATAAGCTTATTGGTGCATGTCAGGAAAATATCAGTGGGACAGCGTTTCTAATATTCTAGCGTTCACTATTCTATCAGTCCTAGTCTAGTAAAATCAGTCTAGTAGAAGAAAACGAAATGAACAAAACGATGTTGAATTCATCTTCAAACCGGTTGTTTTGCCGCTACCCACACTTGTTTTTATTTATGGATACAGCTCGTTTATAATGTTACTGAAGGAGACAAGATTGCATTGTTTAGTTTTAGAGCTACCTGCGATACCTAAACATACTACAGAACAATTGAACAAACATGTGCTGCCTGTTTCAGTTCATTTAGCGATTCTAAGGGAAGGTATCGATATCTACATCTGAATGTGAGGAAATCTCTATAAAATTATATATATATTATAAATTATATATTATAAATTATATATATTATATAAATTATATATTATCTACATCTGAATGTGAGGAAATCTCTATAAAATATTTATTTCATTTAATTTGCTGTGTGGGATTGTTAGTTAGTTCACCATCCACTTAGTGTTAATTGAACTAAAATTGATCTGTAAATAGTCGTGCGATCTTATGCCAATACTTCTGCCAAAAAATTATCCTAAGATTGATTCTCTCATCGCCATCGTGGGGTTTTATTTAACATGTTTGAATTTAATCTTTTTTTTTAAATAGCGAATTTAGATACTTAACGTAAATAACAAATTATTAGTAAATAACAAACTATTCGCTCATCCATACATCCACAATCAGAGCCGTAGCGTGTATTCCCGGCACCCTTCGCGAAAACTTTTTTAAGTGCCCCTCTCTTACTAGGGGAAAGCGTGCAATATTGTACATTCAAACAACATTTTGTAAGATCAACATGTTGAGTGGATTGAAGATGCTTCCAATAGCAAGCGGTATAAGATTTGAAATTTTGTGATATTTTTTAAGTATTCGCAAACCTTGGTTAAATCTTGCAGAGTCGTTAGCATTTCGGGACACCCGTATGCAATCTTATAAACATCAAGAACGGTCAGCAAGATCATAAAAATTGCCGAAAGACCGTTATTCTTTACTCATGATTCCTTCCAGCTCATACTGTCGATAACGGCTATTTCTTGCACTCAATTGAAGGAGCTGACGTACTATGAATTGAACTACATTACTGAGAAGGGGGTTTTAAAAATCGTGACAAACCATATACACATTTCAGGTGACTGTGTCAACTCTGAAATGAATCGGTAGATGGTCGCTATCGGGTCTATTCGGATCAGGAAAAAATCAACTTTAGAATAGGTCCCTCAGTGGTTTGGAGGCATTTTTGTACTACGTTGGGTCAATGAAATCCAACTTCGAAGTGGTTTGAATCACCATCGGAAGCATCTTGCTAATCTACGAGTATTAAGAAATGATAACCGAAGTAGTCATTTTAGCAAGGTACATTATCACTGCCAGGGTTTGAATCCAAAGGAGAATGAAAAAAGCTCTCACTTATCATGTCTGTTTACACTCTCGATAGGTAACATACCGTGAAAGACGTTTTTTCGGAAGCTGTTACGATTGGATACGATGGGATCGGGATTGGAAATTGGATGATTTGTGCAGTTAAGATTATGATCACTGGGGAAACTAAGTTGCATCGCGAGATTACTTCTGGAGTTCCTTCAGGATTTCCTTCTGGAGTTCCTCAAGGAGTTCTTCCAGGAATTTCTCTCGGAGTTTTTTTTTCTGGAGGGATTCCTCCTAGCGTATCTTCGGAAATTCTTCTTAGAGTTCATTCGGGAATTCATCCTGAAGTTCCTCGAGGAATTATTTCTGGAATTCCTCCAGGAATTCTATCTGGGGTTGGTCTTGAATATCGTTTTGGAGTCCTTCCTGGAGTTTCTTCAAAAATACTTCGTGGAGCTCCTCCAGATATTATTTCTGGAGTTCCTTCAGAAATTACTCCTGTAGTTCCTCCAGAAATTACTCCTGGAGTTCCTCCTTCCGCATTCATCCTGAATTTCTCCAGATATTAATCCTGAATTCTGCCAGGAATTCATCCTGAGTTTCTGGAGGAACTCCAAAAGAAACTCCTGAAGGAACTTTAAAGTGATTATACAACAAAGCCACTTGTCATCTTGGAAATCACGTACTTTCAAAGTAATTTTTCAACAGCACGAGTTGAGAGAACCGTTACGCACAGATATATAGTGAAACAATGGTAGACCATTTGCTTACTCATGCTGAACAATCGACTATAATTTTAGCGCTACACGAAAGCTATTTTGTCAGATTTGGGCTTTTGAAACTGAGAGTAGATGTGGTGCAGTGAATTTAAAATTCACTGGACTTATTGTATAATCACCTTAAGAAGAATTCCTGAAAGAACTTCAGAAGGAATTCCTGGAAGAGCTCCTAAAAAGTCAAAGAAGAAATATTTGAGAGAATTCCAGAAAAAAAAACTCTGAGAGAAATTCCTGGAAGCACAGAAGGAAATCCTGGCTGAACTCCAGCAATAATTTCCAAAGAACTTCAGAAGTTCAGCTCCACGGAGAATTTTCGGATAAACTCCAGGAAGGATTTCTGCTAGAACTCCAAAACGGTATCATGGATCAACCCCAGGTAGAATTCCTGGAGGAATTCCAGAAATATTTCATCGAAGAACTTCAGGATAAATTCCCGAAGAAACTCTAAAAAGAATTTCCGAAGAGGCGCTAGCAGGAATTCCTCCAGAAAAAAAAAAACCCGAGAAAAATTCCTCTGGAGCAACTTCAGGAGTAATCTCTGGAGCAACTCCAGGAGTAATCTCTGGAGCAACTCCAGAAGTAATCTCTGGAGCAACTCCAGGAGGAGCTTCAGAAGCATTTTCTGGAGGAGCTCTACCAAGAATTTTCGGAGAAACTCTTGCAAAGATTTCTTTGAGAACTCCAAAAGGAATCCTGGATGAACCCCCGGTAGAATTCCTGGAGGAACTCCAGAAATAATTCCTTGAGGACTTCAGGATGAATTCCTGAAGGAAATCTAAGAAGAAATTCCGAAGAGACGCTAGGAGGAATCTCTCCAGAACTAGGAGTATTTTCTGGAGGAACTCTAGAAGTAATTTCTGGAAGAGCTCCATGAGGAAGAACCTTATTGAGGAATTCCTGGGGGAATTCAGAATCAATTCCTGGATGATTTAAAATGAATTCCTGGGAAATTAAGGCTACCTTACACCTTGGGAAAATTTTCCGCCGGATTTTGGACCCCGTGCATTTTAAATGGGGCCGGGATTTTGGCAGGAAAAGTCTCTGGAGCAATTCCTTTAGGAATTTCATGAGAGACTCCTGAAGGAACTTTGAGAGGAGTTCCTGGTCTAACTCCAGGATGATCTCTTCGAACTGTGAAAGTAATTCTATGAGGATCTCCAAGATGAATCCCTAGCTCTTCGAGAAGAATTTTGGGAAGAATTCCTGGACTAGCTCCAGGAGAAATTCCTGGTTGAACTGCAGGAGGAATGCCTGGAGGAACTCTTGCTGGAGCACCCTCCCATTTTTCCTTTTGAAATTTCTTCTGCAGTTCTTCCTGTAGTTCCTCAAAGAGCTCCGCTATGAATTTCTCTTGGAATTCCTCAAAAAATTTCTCCGATGGTGACAATGGATCGATCGCCGCGATTTCATGTTTCGGTTGCTAATCGAATCGATTGATTTTCGGCGAGAAATAAAACAAATGTTTGCCAGATTGTCCAGACGTTTAATCGATTAGCAACCGAAACAAAAAAAATCCTCCTGGAATTCCTTTAGTCGTTTCCCTTGGATATCTTTCAGAAGGTCCTCCGGGAATACCTGCGGATGTTTCTTCCGGAATTCTTCAAATAATTCCTAGATTTCATTTATTAATTCTTCTTAAAATCCCTTCAGATGTTTATCATACCGCCATCGGGGGTGACAATGGGTCTGGGGGTGAGAATGGGTCATCGCTCTTACCGGCAGCCTCGAGGTCGTAGAGCAAAATCGTTCAAAAAGGACTCTTATATTTTAGTCTTCGTTCCCTCAGATACATTCAACCCATTCTACAAGCATTCTAAGTAGTTGAAACAGTGACCCATTTTCACCCCCATTTGACCCATTGTCACCCCCGACGACGGTAGATCTAGTAATTCTTTCTAGAATTCCTACAAGAGATTCTCCACGAACTAACATATAGGTTCTTTCTGGAATTTCTTCAAAAGCCCCTCCTGAAATTCATCCTGAACTGCTTCCTGAAAATCCGCCGATTTTCATGCAATTAGTCTTGACAAATTTGGAAAAGCATGTTACAATTGAGTCTACCGGGCTTGTCTCTCCCATGTGGCTCGTATAAATTTCAATGTTCTTAGCAACGATGCGACGTTTATGAGGTGTTTAAATCAAATATATATTTCCTTAAAATAGTAAAGCTATACATTACATTTATACTGAAGTAAATAACTGATTTATTTATGAATCGTTGCGTCCGGTTTTCGAATCAAAAGAGTCCGGAGTTCTTATCGCACAAATTTGAAATTTGTAAAGATAACGTCTTTAACAAAGTTCATCTGGTAGGAATGGACTGTCATGTAACGGAAAAAATAATTAGGAAATTTACAAATAGGCGGCGCTAATGTACTTGCAATATTCTTGCATGATTGAAATATTGCTTTAGCTTGAGATCCCTCATACCTACACCAAAGTTATATTCGGCAACATTGTTCAGGATTTCCAGGACTACAAAGCGTTGCTCAATATAATGAGCACTTCTTCCAAGATGCAGCGCTAGTGAGTTGTTATACTTGAGTATATTATTCCATGTGAGATCTGATGTATTTTGGTTCGTAGCTTTTTTGGCAAACATGAATGCTGAGGTAGAGCTCATCAAAAGTTTTCTTTGGATTCAATCTGCTCCAGCGATGCTGCAAATAATAGAATGCGTTCACAGAATGTGTTTGAGGCAATCCAAGAAAACCCTGGAATTAAGGCCTTTGGGTTTACATGCGTAACCAAAGATCAGCCAATTTGCCGCATATTTGTAAAATTCCTAAATATTTTTCCTTCACAAGACTGTCTATTCCCAAACTTTAACAAATTTTTAATTTGTGCGATGAGAATATTTACAATGAAGAAAATTCTATATATCGAAATATCTTGAGTAGTCTAAAATAATGAATTCAAATATACCACCACCTAGCGGCAAAGCTCTGAACTAATCAATGTCTCATGTCAAAGCACACGCAGTCCTGCATAACCTTTTTGAAACGGTACAGTACATGAAAAATCACTGTTTTTGTACCCTTTTCACAAAAACCCCTCCCCGCGATGTACCCGCCCACCAATAGTCAATCTTTGATTACGACCTGAAAGATGATTAAATTATCTTTCGAAACAGCCCCAAAAATCCAAAATTGGCCGAACAATATAAAAGTTAATTGCATTTTATTCGGCAACTCGGCCGTACGAAAACCATTTTTTTTGTTAAATATCTTGGCTGTACATATGCACAGCACATGTTTCGAAATGGACAAATTGATATGAAATTTGCGAAAAAGAATCCACGTGTCTTGGAGGGACTCGAACCCTCAACCTCCTACTCTCTAGATAGGCGTGCCCCACAACAAGACCACTTAAAGGTCACGTTTGCGGAAAAGCCATCAGAATCCGAGTACCAACCTTCACCGCGGTTAGCTCTTTTTTGCAAATTGAATATCTTTCGGATGCTTGATTTGTCCAATCTCACATGTGCTTTACTGTTGTATATCCACAGTCAAGCGAGTGCACATTGTTTATTAAACGAGAGGATCGCACTCTATGCCCCCAACAACGGACTGGGCGGATTTGTATAGAGTGCGAATCAATCACACTCTGCTGTGCCAAAGGCTTACTTTGCTAAAGCATTTGATGAGTTTGATTGCCCTACGCCTGCGGTCGCGTGTACTCAGACGAGTAATGACGGTGGAAGACCGACACTTGATTACAGTTAATTTAATTTTATTCGGAACTCGGCCGTACGAAAACCATTTTTTTTGTTAAATATCTTGGCTATACATATGCACAGCACATGTTTCGAAATGGACAAATTGATATGAAATTTGCGAAAAAGAATCCACGTGTCTTTGAGGGACTCGAACCCTCAACCTCCTACTCTCTAGACAGGCGTGGTTTTCGTACGGCCGAGTTGCCGAATAAAATGCAATTAACTTTATTCAAGTGTCGGTCTTCCACCGTCATTTGTCGTCTGAGTACTCTGAGTACAATTCGAAACTGGTATTACTCAAAGAAAAAAAATGCGAATAGAATAATAATCGGTTTATAACATAGAAACTATTCTTGTGTTACCTACATACAGTATTGAACAACCATTAATTTTCAAAATCTAATTAGAATTTTCTTCACCAGACGCCGCATTACATATCTAGTACAGTCGCCTCTCCACATCTCGATATTGAAGGGGCCATCGAGATAGGGAGAGATCGAGGAATGGAAGGAAATTTGAAATGGGTACTAGATTCAAAAAAACTCGTTGCTATGAAAAAACGACAACAAAACAAATGTCGTTTCCTGTTGTTGATGCGTTTGTTATTGTCCAAAGATGGCCTAGTAGCCTAAAAATCTGACCATATCGACATAAGGAAAGTGAATCCCGAACAAAATTTGATCAGAACCCATTGACATAGAGAGATATCGAGATTGGGAGGTTATCGAGATGTAGGAAGTCCAAATGTATGTAGGTTGAAGGGACTGAGGAAACCATCGACATAGGGAGAGATATCAAGATATAGAACATCGAGATGTGGAGAGTCGACTGTATTATGTGACACGCACAACGGACATGCTTTGGTCATTTTGATTTTATATTTTCCTTTGTTTATTCGTAAAGTTTTAAAAATCAGAGCTACAAATCTGTCATTTTACATCATTAGTATTATGTTTCAGTCATCTCCGGTTATTTAACGGCAATTATTTCGAGATTAATTCTAAATGTCCCTTATCCAGCAAGCATTGTTTAAAAATTAGCAGTCCATTGAAAATCGGGTAAATAATCCAATAATAATAAAAAAATTAAAGAAAATCGTTCTCAACAATCTTGGATTTGAAAATTAAACGAAATTTATTGAAGATTTACAAAATGGATAGCTGAAAAACAGATTTGTGACAAATATCGTGCGCAAAAATTGACAAAATTGCAGTTTTATGCCAAATTCCGTTTAACAGCAAATAATAAAAATGAATCAGAGGGGTAGGAAATCATGTCCTACCAGCCCCAAATAACTTGAATTTGAATTTTTAATAAACCTAACTATCATAGGTCCTTCTCTAGAGGTAGTGGAACTTGGTTTCTCACATCTCTGATACATTACAATCCTTCCTGTTAAACAGAAATTGGCACAATATCGAGTGTCTGCACACGATAGTTGCCACAAATTTGATTTATAGCAATCCTTCTTGTAAATCTTCAATAACTCTCATTCAATTTTCAAATCAAAGACTATTGAGAATGATTTCCCTGTCAGTTAGCTAATTTTTAAGCAAAACTTGCTGAATGGCAAAATTTAAAATAAATCTTGAGCACGTCGCACGATTTCAACATGAATTGCCGACTGTTTCGCCCAAACGTAATTATCGGCCAAATCACCCATTCGGCCAAATGGCCCGTTCAGCCGAACGACATTTTTGACCAAATAACTAAATAATGGTTTGTTCGGTTATCATTTCCGAAACGGTCATCGACCGAAAAAGTTGTCTGTCGTAACAGGTCATTTGGCATTAAAAAGCAATTTGACTGAATTGGACAAACGGCATTTTCGGCCAAACTAGCTACCCTATAACCAGAGACCGGCGGAGTGAAAATCTGTCGAAATGGCAACGTATGAAAATGCATGCAATCGTCAAAATAATACTGGCAGCACTAGCACTGGCAGCAACTTTTTGCTTGCTTCTTATGGATGCAAAATGTAAACAAGTCGAATTGGAACCGCTTTTGACAGTTCGATTGGAAATAAGATGGTGTTTTCGCCGATCTATTATCTAGTATTTCTAGGCCAAACGACTTTTTTGGCAAACTGCCCAGTACGGTCGAATGGTACGAAAATTCCCTTTCAGCCAAAATTGTCGTTTGACAGAAGGGGCCATTTGGCCAAAAATGTTCTTTCTGTCAATTGACCATTTCGGGCAAACGTCATTTTCGTCCAAAATAGAAAAAATGACCAGTTCAACCGAACGATAATTTCGACCGTGTGACATTTTCGCCCAAGAGGTCCTTTCTTCCAAACGGCCATTTCGATCAAACGGCATTTTCAGCCAAATGAACTATTCGGCCGAGTGACATTTTCGGACAAATTACATTTTCGATCAAATAACTGTCGCCCTAATGGTTTATTCCGTCAAATTACACATTTTGAAAAAAAAATTAAAAGCTCGAATTCAGCGAGATTTTTTTTTGGATTCCAAGGGTAAATGATTCGGAATTTCCTCGGAACATTATTCGGAAATTCCGTGGAAAATTCTTTAGAGTTGTCACAGGAAGAAATTTTCATGGGTAATTTTGACATTCCAGGAAACACAATAACTGACCGGGCTGCTATATTTCAAAGAATGAATTACTCGCCGATGGCTACATGTTGGATAAAGAATACTCTCTTGTAATTTATGCCTTTATGTTTAAAAGGGCCCCTTCACAAATTACATACCGCATTAGGAAGTGGGAGGGCATCTGTCCGAGTGTTACGGCCTATACAAAAAGTGGGTGGTTAATTTTTGCGTTATGTAATTTGTGAATGAACCCCGATTGCTTAATATGAACGTTACATTGGCCTTTGAAGAGTTATGTGTTCTGAGCCACTGAATTTAACCGTCTATCGACTCGAAGTCGAGTCAAGTACGAGACACTGAAGACGACCACACAGTTGTGGTCGAAATACGTATCTGCAAAGATATCGAAAATAATTGGTGGAATTAAATGGAGAGTACTTAACTCGTCTTAGACGGTTGAATACATTCCACTAAAAGAGCTTAATATATTTTTCACTGAATTTAGTTAAGCTGAACTGGGATGACATCACTGTATGTACTGTATGTATAATGTATATGTATGGAACCCATTGCCGGATTTAGGGATGGAGGGGTTCGCGTGGTGAGGGGGGAGGGATGGTCCCAGGCCCCCACAAAAGCTTATATACGAAAAGCAACCTTTTCTGTGTATAGCAGTACACAGACTTATTTTGCCAGATTGAAAAGTGAACTGCTAGTCAGTACCTCCATGGATCGGCTAATGCAAACTTAAAGTAAGATTGATTGGAACATGAACTAAACCACCCCTTTTGAGAGGGCTATTACATCAGTTAATACCTACTTTAATTAGCCATGTCTACGCACTGATCTCGAGGCGATCGACTCAACCGAGTCAATCACCCATTGCCACTCAGAACTGTATAATTAACTGCAAACTTTTTCTCTTTATTTTCCAATACAGTTCAGCAACGGACACTCAGCACAACGTTAAGGTAGCCATAAAAAAGCTGGCGCGCCCTTTCCAGTCAGCTGTGCACGCCAAACGAACCTATCGCGAACTTCGCATGTTGAAGCACATGAACCACGAGAACATAATCGGCCTGTTGGATGTTTTCCATCCCGGAGGAAACACACTGGACGGCTTCCAGCAGGTCTACCTGGTCACTCATCTGATGGGGGCGGACCTGAACAATATTATACGAACACAGCGTCTCTCGGACGACCATGTACAATTCCTAGTCTATCAGATATTGCGTGGCCTTAAATACATTCACAGTGCCGGTATTATACACAGGGTAAGGATTGCTAATGTTGTTTGCGATTATCAATTTTTAATCGGCACCCGCACACCACTTTCGAGTTGGGTTCTGAAGCATATGCTACAGAACCCAACTCGAAAGTAGAAATAAATTACCCCCATAATCATCGTTCATGTCACGCTTTATTATATTTTTTCACGATATGATTTCAATGCACCGACCAAGAGATTGTGAGTGTTAGTTCTATGGAATATTTCATAAAATATGTAATACATTGGGGAAAACGGAGGCGGGCCAAAGGGTTCATACAAATATGTTTTACTGCGGCTGCAACAAGCGATAACAACAAATTAGTTGCAAATTTGTTCCATGCAAATTGGAGTGGAACGATATTTTTGCAAAAGCATCGTTTATAAAATCTTATCTTACTTGCTACGTTCTATAATGACGGCTACAAGTCTTTGAAATTGTCAAGGATTTTTTTTGGAATTTTCAAGAGATTTTTTTTCGAATGATCAAGGGATTTTTTTCGGAAAATTCTTTAGGACTTTCATAGGAAATCGATCGGCATTTGTACGGGAAATTCTTTGGAATTTCTACAGAAAATTATTTGGAAGTTGCCCAAGAAATTGTTTGAAATTTTTAAGGAAAACTGTTGGTGCTGTATTTTTTGTTTCGCGATAAGATGGATATATATTCAATGAGTTGAAAAACATTTCAGTACTCCTATATTTTCATTTGGGAAGATATCCATCATTCATTTCCATCCTCCCTTTGAGTGCGATAAATTCAAAACACGAACCAACATTTTTATAAAAGTATAGTCTACAGGGTAGTAATTGTTTCGTTGCAGGATTTGAAGCCGTCCAACATTGCGGTGAACGAGGATTGCGAGTTGAAAATTTTGGACTTCGGTCTGGCCCGTCCCACAGAGAACGAAATGACCGGCTACGTCGCGACGCGGTGGTACCGGGCACCAGAAATCATGCTCAACTGGATGCACTACAACCAGACGGTGGACATTTGGTCCGTCGGGTGCATCATGGCGGAGCTGTTGACGGGGCGAACCCTGTTCCCCGGCACAGACCGTATCCTTTTACAAATATTTATATTCTCTAGGAAATGGGTGCCATGCTGGTTTCGTACAGGGGAAAATCATTTCGTACCATGTTAAAAACTATATTGGTTCGGGGCTGGTTCGGTGTCTCGATTGTTTGGTTTCGTATATTATATTACCGTACTAGGAATACTCACTATCTATAATAAGTAGTGCCTTGTGACGCAGTCAGATAGATATCTAAAACCATTGATTGGCACGTGCTTGTGTGGATGGGTATTTTGTATTTGCATGCTAATCAATTCATTTTTTCCAACATCATCGCCACTCACTTAACAGCTGTCATATAGATATCTAATTATGTATAATCACATCTGACAAACGCTATGCATGGTGGATGTATTCGTACTCATATTGTTGCTAGTATTGAATGTTCGTTGTCTTCATCTTATCCGCATAACATTAATAACAAAAAACTCTCGCTCGTGCATTTTAAAATGTATCGAAAAAAATCACATTAGAAAAGTAAAAAAATGTATCAAAAGATCGTATTTGAGTGATCCTATAACCTTTCGGTGCAACTTTGTTGCACGCGAAAGGCAAAAGGGAAAGTAATGGTCCGCCAAATATGTAATATAAGACAATTTAGGCCTGGTCACTTTTAGGTAGGATCACTATAGTCACCATTTCTCATGAGAAGTCACTGTTTTCAACTATTTTGAGCAAAATCCAGGGTGTTGTTAGGTTGGTTTTATGTATTCGATGAATGATATTTTGCTCAATAGTTACTATACGCATCTAAGAACAATGAAAACTTACAGAGAAAATTATTTAAGCTTTTTTAGTGGAATGTCTTAATCTGTCATAAAACGAGTTTAGTACTATTCCATTTAATTCCACCATGTTTTGTAATCTTTACATATACGTTTTTCGACCTCAACTGCGAGGCCGTCTCACACTGGGGCAGCCCTTGTCAAAACATGGAAAAAACCTCTCAGTCATTCAAAGAATGAAATAGACCATAAGTGTCTTCAGCGAAGTTTCAATATACATCAATGCCGACATTTTGGTCAATATTAACCATTTTTAGCGATATTCGCATGAAAGTCCCAAAAGTCAAATCGGCCAAACAATGTTTTTCAAGAGTGATTTCTTTAGAGAAGTTGTTTGTCACCTAATTTCAATGAACCTTGATAAAAAATTCAAAATTCCAGAGCCTGATTTGAGGATTGTTTTGCTTATTTAGAAAAGAAAGACCTAAAAATGAAATTTGATCAGTAATTGTACTTTATCAACACTTTTACTGTTTATTATTATTCAAAATCAAGGATAATGACAAAATACACGATTCGTGACGGTGATCCAGTTACAAAAAACATGAATTCTGGCGATTAATCGCGGTATACGGGCAGTTTTATAGTATGTTCCACATATGTCGTTTATGCGATGGGGCAGATTTGGGCAGGTGTTTGACAATGGTCCTTTCATACAAATACAATTCCAAAGACATGCTTTCCGATGATTTTTTCAAAAATTGAGTTTTACAGAAGACCATTTCAAAATGGAGACCCCGTCTCTTCCCGACGTACGCTTCGATCTAACAAAAAATATTCAACATTCTCAATTCTTTTTTTTTTAATTATGAAGCTTATGAGATTTATAAATATGCTTCAAGTTAGTTATAAGAGTTTTACGGTCGAATACCAAAATTTTCACCAAATTAATAGGTATTTAGGTCTCTAATTTAAAAATTAGAGTCAAAACCTCGGAAATCATTCTTCTGAAGAAATTCAAAAGATTCTTCCGGTTATCTCTTGCGAAAAAAACCCGTTGAAATTTAAAAAAAATCAACCAAAAGAACGCAATAAAAAATCACGACCCCGCTCCAAGCCGCCGCCATCGCCGATTTTCTTACCGGCGCACATATTTAATTCCACTTGTACCCCTCTACCATCTGTTACCACAAGTCCTGAATCAATCCAGAGTACTTCTGTTATTCCGTTTGCGTTCATTTTGCACAAGAGTGCTGTATAGACCGTTCTAAAAAAAAGTCTGTACTTTTGATAGACTAACGAAGACTTTTTTGGAACGTTTGGAACGCGCATTTGTACACTTAGGAAAATCGACACATACTTTATGGCAAAAATCCATGTATTTTGAAATATGCATATCATGCGTCGACACATACTTAATATCAGTACTGGAATTTCTCATTTTCAATGCGAGATGTCGCGCGATGTTTACATATCTGCCTCTTTCAATATCTATAGAAACGCGAAGAATGAGTGACATGCTACAAAAATCTCAAAAATCGCATAACTTTTCAAAAGGTCCTAAGTAACATTTTTTTTCATGAATTAATTTGAATTACGCAATCAACAGAACAACATGAAAGCTTTTGATTGCAGTACTCAAATTAATTTATGAAAAAAATGTTACTTAGGACCTTTTGAAAAGTTAAGCGAGAAATCTTTGTTCCGTGACAGGGCATGAAAGTGTGCAATCTCTGCTTTATTTTTGTGTTTATTACCATTTTCAACTCGGTAAATTAAAGGAACATGATAAATCAATTGACTAGTCACTATTATTCGCATGTAACCATTGAATTAATTTAGAAATATTAATTTTAAAATAAAGCACTACATTCTTTCATGCGAAATTGATCAAAGTACCCACGATTCTTTCATTTGGTCGCTTGAAATAGAAAAAGCCACTTTTCTCTCTGTCTTATGACGATCACGACCTTTTCCAGTACAGCTTAATATTACATACAAATTCACTCATGGATATAGTATCCCACATGGTCATAGTGACCCACATGGATAGTATGTGTGAACACTCATGCAATGCATGTGTGCGCATGGAATATATGTGTCGAAAATATGGAATCCATTTCGCTAACCCCATTGCAAAAATCCATGTGTGAACTCATGAATATGATGCGGAGTTTTTTTGTGAGTGATATGGAACTGACAGTTGATCCTGTTCCAATTTTGACATCTGGTGGAACTATTCTTATAGGACTCTAATTATTTGAGGTTCGCGTCCCCAAAACGCCATTTCGGCACTAACATTTCAAAAGGGCGAAACTGATTTTGCAAACAAGAGCTTCTCACGTCGCTGGGGGGCTTATATGTGCCCACCCATGCAATGACGCGCCATTTAATAAAAGAAGAGGATTCGCTACGCTGCTTCCATCAGTGGCATTGGATTGTGTGGGTGGGCTCAAATTAGCTCACCAGCAACGTGAGAAGCTCTTGTTTACTTCTTGTCGTCCTTTTGAAATGTTGGTGCCGATTTGATGGTTAGAACGATTGTTGTGGCATCCATTTTTGGACTCTATCGCAATAGTTCTTAATGCAACAAGTCTACAAACTCTATAGGTTATTATGTGCACAATGTCTAATAATAAAATTACTATATATAACAAGTTCATTTGTGGACGCAATAGCGCCCGTGGAAAGCGTTTTTTTTTTTCAATTTTTAAGAGTGATAGATTCTTTTCTGCATTTAAAAAAATCAAAATTTTTAACGTCTGTTGTCTGTGATTTTTTCATCAAATGCTGTGTCTGGTTGTCCAAGGTTGTCACTGGTATTGTTTTCTGCATCTGATAGTAAGGCTGTGAACCATTCCACCGATTCGTTAAACTTTTAGTTAAAATTTGACACTTCGATGGTTATTTTCCCACCGTGGTTAAAATTTTACCCCGAAGCCGACCCATTTGAGTTTTGATAGATAGATTGATAGTTATTCGGAACGAAATGGATTTGGCGCCAATTTTCTCGCGAACAAAGTTTAACTATCGAACTGTCAAATCTAACCATGCTCCGGAGCAGGGTTATTTTTAACCAGGACGAAATAACCATCGAACTGTCAAATTTTAACTAAAAGTTAAACGAATCGGTGGAATGGTTCACAGCCTAAAAAAGAATTCGGATTGAAAATTGTCTCGACTTCCCTGGGCATAAAAGTATCATCGTGCTAGCCTCATGATATACGAACGCAAAAATGGTAACTTGGCTTAGAAACCTCGCAGTTAATAACTGTGGAATTGCTTAATGAACACTAAGCTGCTCTGTCCCAGTGTGAGGATGTAACGCAAATAAGAAGAAGAAGAAGATATATAACTCTTAACTCTATATATTTAATAGACTCTGATTATGTGGACTTGTTGTACACCTTAGCAGTGTTGTCCTACACTTTCTCCAGAAAATTGTGCTTTTTGATTTTACTTTACACGATCTTAGACAGTATATAGTCTCAATTCAGTAAGTTTGAATCTTCTAAATTTCATTTACAAAAATGCACGCCAGAGCCACAGAAGCGCGTTCACTTACAGTTAGTCAATTAATAGAACTAGGCTAGATGTACCAGTCTTGGCTATAACACCAGTTGTCGCACTAGTACTTTATATGCCAAATGGCCAATCAAGTCACCGCAAACCAAGTTCATATCGATAAAGCATATTGATATGATACGATAAAACCTTTGATCTCCTCCAAAACAAGCAAAGCCTAATTTTACCATGATTTTTGAAATTGTCGTATGTACAAATGAGAGACTTTCTTTCATTACGCTCTGTTTCACTAATATCAAAGCAAGCTTTGCATTTACTGCAATATTTCCACCTCAGCACACTACACAAAGCTATTTTCTTCAGATCTCTGTTTAAACATCCGATGTAAATGTTAGTACGGCTTCGTAATTTTCGAAAAAGAAAGTAAAGCCTCTCTTTTGGACTTACGACGTTTTCAAAAATCACGCGAGAATTTTAAAAATTGATTCTGCTTAAAGGGGAGACTTAGGGGAACCTAAGCGATTTCATCACCGCGACGGCGACAACTAGTCGCCGCGAATGCATCGTTGGGTCGCTGCAGGCAATGTTCTACTTACGCTTCCATACCAACGGTGACAGAATCGGGAACCTTAATTTTTGACGTCTTTTGCACCAGTTGTCGCACTAGTGGTCCCAATTTGGCAAAACTTATAATAAAACAATGGGATTTGCAAAATAAGAAACCAACATTAAAAATAGTGCCACAACTGGTGTATGCGTTCCTATTATGGATTAATCAATTTTGAGGATTAAAACAAATTTTATTGTAGTTTGCACAGCTGTTCTAAGGAGCAGGAAGTGAAACCTTTCGCTGGATATATAAAGTCCACCCACATGCCTTTGACTTGTTGTTCTTATGTATGGCGACAATTGGTACACCCACCCTACTCCTAGTCCCACCGGAAACTGGCAGAGCTCCGCAGCTTCGTCCGAATCAATGGGAATAGAAAAATACCATGAGTAGTCCGTAGAATAGTCAACATTGAGACACTCCGACAAATAATTCAATGATAAGTGTGCACCATAACTCAAGTTGAATTTCAACGCAACAGATATTTAAACCCATTTCCCATTTCAATTCACCGAGTAGCGATGCTGCCTTTCTCGCATTTAGTCAAGACACCAACCTTATGTGGGGCTTATATGGTTCGATGTGCCATTTTCTTCATAACTTTCAAACGCAGTGGTCGATCGTTATGAAATTCGATAGTGTTCACAATGGATCAATTGCCGCGAAATTGCTGGTGGGGATTCTCATCGATTTGTTTTCGGCGAAAAATGACAAAACAAAACTTTGCCAGACTGTCCGGACGTTTCGGTCGATTTACTGGCCTACGACCATCTTCTGCGGACAAATCTTCCATTCACTTATTTTCTAACTGTTATAGTAATGGCTGTCTGTTAGAAAATAAGTGACTGGAAGATTTGTCCGCAGAAGATGGTCGAAGGCCAGTAAATCGACCGAAACGTCCGGAAAGTCTGGCAAAGTTTTGTTTTGTCATTTTTCGCCGAAAACAAATCGATGAGAATCCCCACCAGAAATTCAATAGTGATGAACAAAGTTTTGTCCCCTATCGAATAAAACTTGTTGCGAGAAAATCGGTTAAGGATTACTGTATGAAAAGTTGTCTAATGTTTTCTTAGTTTTTCTGCACACACATACACACATACATACACACGGACAGACAGACATGTGCTCAGTTCGTCGAGCTGAGTCGATTGGTATTTAACACTATGGGTCTCCGATGCTTCTATAAAAAGTTCGTTTTCGGAGTGAAATGATAGCCTTTCGGTACAACTTCGTTGAACGAGAAAGGCAAAAACTGATTATGGAACAAAACCTGCCACAATTGTACTGATAATATTAATGATTGCGTGCAACACCAAAAGATCAATCAATAAGCAAAAACTGCCGCTATGAAATGAACAGGTGGTGCCACCGTCGATCTGTTCTGTCAAAACCACAAGAATAGAAATTTACGTATAGGGTAACGGTACCAACAGTGGAGGTATCAGTACATCCACAAAAAAAAAAAATTTGTTTAAAAGCTTTAAAATCTTAGCCAGTGGATGAACAAATTAATTTGTTTACAAAAATGATATTGCTACTACCATATATTACTTGCATGTACACTGTTCCTTTAGTGGTGGTTAAAATTAATTTTGGTTTCCGTAAAGATGCTATTCATTGTTTCCTTATGAGATTCGCCACTATTAGTCCAGTTGCTACACTACATATATGTACAAGGTAATAAATTTTATTAGGGAAAATCACGGTTTTTAATAGTTTTTCAAGTAAACTACCACTATTGGTGCTACCTCCACTAAAGGTACGGTTACCCTACGGTGCCGCCGTTGTTTTGACGCAGTGACTGCAAAATGAGTTACCTTGGTTGATGCGTTAGATCTACCACAGCTGCAGTACAATTTCAATCCATTATTGTGTCATCGGTTTTGTATCAGCAAAACAAAATCGTTATCTGGAAACCATTATACGCTTCTGCTCGTACTAGAATGATCCGATAACAGGAACAATGTAGGAACCTCACTGGGGCTAATAACGAAACACATTATTTACAGAATGCGGTGTTAGATCACAATGTAAAACTGTGTACATATAGACATTTTATTTACCTTAAAGGAATAGACGACCTAAGCTAATGAAATTTGTTTACTTCTATACAGGAGATAGTCAAAATAACACTTTGTATTACATCCAACTGGAACTTGTCCTGCTTTTCAACTTAGTATTCTATTAGCATTTCCTCATTTATTAATATTGCCTATGGATACACTATTGTCGAGAATGTCAAAAATGAAAATGCCATGTCCCGGGTAGAAGCTGTGATATTGATAACAAAACATGATATTAACTTGCTTGAAATAAGAGTAAAAACAAGCGAAAATAACAAAAATTTGAACCGAAACATCTTAAAAATATTAGGTTTTGCCATTAACAAGAACTTATTAATATCTTGAGCCATTAGTTTATTTTTGTTAAAGGTAAAACCTGATATTATTATGATACTTCGGTGCAAATTTTTATTTTCGCTTGTTATTTTTACTCTTATGTCAAACAAGTTAATATCATGTTTTGTTATCAATACATATCACGTTTTACTGTTAATGAGCAATTTTCGTCTACCCGGGGACCATCCTACGCCTTTACTCTCAAGGCTACTGGAGACCCCACTTTAGAGTAGGCAAATGTTGGGTATAATTGAATGTGTTGTAACAACGTCAATTTTCATCCGATTTTGATAATTCAGGGATGCAATTAATTGCAATTAAAAAAAAATAATAGTATCACGATATGTTCATGGAACCGAACATCGGAGATATTCCGGATTTTTTTAAGGTATTTTCAGAACCGTAAATTTGTGATGGATATTAGGATAAGTTGTAGTCAAAACCATAATAATATTAGTAACTACGAATAAAGTATGGCTCTTGCTGATTGGAACCATATATTGGGATTTGGAATCGGATTCTAGAACTAGGTTCAAGTGAGAAATGGCCATTTTATTATGATCGGTCCGATCGACAGTTTTAGACGGGGTCTGGCCACAGATTCATTTAGGTCGAGACAGTTGTTTCCCTATGATTTTATTCAAGCAGGGTTCAAATGTATCAAGAAGGAAAACCCAATCAAATAGACGGATCCTGGATTCGCTTGGGTGCCTCCGGGGAACCTGTAGATGGGGAAATTTCAGTTTTAGAGCCAGAACCAGTCATTCGGCGGCTCTTGGAAACATGGTTTCCGATCAGGAAGCGTTGTATGATAATAAAATAGACCATTGATGAATAGCGGTTCAACTTGCAGTAAATACCTGAAGTAAAGTCTCAAAGTCCTACGCAAAGTTATCCTAGCCCGGATTCAGGAGAAGATCGATGCAACTCTCTGGAGACAGCAGGCCGGATTCCATACCGGAAGATCCTGTGTGAACCATATTGTCACGCTCCACATCATACTGGAACAGGTATCAGAACGTCGGCTCCAGGGGCACGTTCACCTCAATTTGGGAGATTTGTGCCATCGCCTTCACAGCCTTTTTCATCACACACCTGACGGAAAAGGAAGTGAACAAAAAGGAAAGGAATGTGGATGGGAGAACAAAGGGAATGTTTGGAAAAGGGCCCTTGAAGAGGGCATACAACACATAAGCGTACAAGAGCTTATAGCTCCTTACCACAACGGGTTATGAACAACAAAATACTCTGAAGGTTCAGGTTTCTGAAGTCAATTTCACTAAGTAAGTGTTTACCAAATATTTGGAAGCGCAATTGTGCATAGACTGGGCAGTTACATATTAGATGATAAGAAGTTCCATAATCGAATTCACAACTATCACAAACAGATGATTCAACGCGTTGAATATTTGCCATGTGATAGTTCAGTCGGCAGTGACCTGTCAAGGCCTTTACTAAGACACTGCAATTCTGTTTAGACAGATTAGCTAAATAGCTTGCTACTACCGGAGATGGCTCCCGGATGTACAATTTTGTTTGATGACATGAATCCAGACTACTCCAATGCCATTTGTGCTGAGTGACAGCCCAAGAGTTGATCAAAAGCTTCACCCAACACTTGGATATTGGAATAGCTGGCTCAGGACCAATAAAGTCATGCGATGCTCCATTACGAGCTAACTCATCAGCCAATTCGTTTCCAGCTATGGAAGAATAGCCAGGTACCCATATAAGGTGTAAAGTATTTACTGAATTCAGTTCCTCAATTTGAGTTCGACATGCGATTACTAACTTCGACCTTGAGTTGGCCGAGGCGAGAGCTTTATTAGCTGCCTGGCTATCTGAACAGAAGTATATTACTTTGCCCATAATGCGTTGCTGCAGTGCAGATTGCACTTCGCACATGATGGCAAATATTTCCGCTTGAAGAAAGTGCAGTGTGTACCCAGTGAGTGTGACTGTTCCAATCTCAGCTCACGCGAATAGACGCCTGCACCTACTCTACCTTCGAGGAGGGAGCCGTCAGTGTAACAAACAATGCTGTCCGACATACTTCTCTCCAAATAGCCAGATGTCCACTCATCCCGCGAGGGGAATTGTGTCGAAAATGTCCTATAAGGAGAACTACTAACTTGTGTGAGATCACTTGGAGCAAGGAAAATTTTGTCCTAGTTAACCATAAGCGGTAACAACGAAGTGCGGTTTACAGGATTCTCTTCCATAAAACCGAGTACCCATAATCGGTAAGTACAAGTAAATGCTTCTTGTTTGAGATGTATGTGTAGTGGGGCCACGTCGAAAAGAGCTTCGAGATCAGCCGTGAGAATTGAAGAGAACGCACCAGTCATTGCCATTAGGCACATCCTTTGAAAATGGCCTAATTTAGACTGAATTGTCCTCACCTCCCCCTTTTGCCACCACACAAGACATCCATAAGCCAAAGTTGGTCGTACAACTGTTGTGTAAATCCATTTGATATATTTGGGTTTAAGACCCCAAGCTTTACCAAAGGTTCGTCAGCATTGGCCGAAAGCCATACACGCCTTTTTGATTCTGAACTCAATGTTAGGAGTCCAGAAAAGCTTTGAATCCAAAATTAGACCCACATACTTTACCTGATCATTTACATTGATTTCAGAACCAAAAAGATGTAATGGACGAATACCATTACGATTACGTTTTTCCGTGAAAAGAACAATAGATGTTTTATTCGGATTGACCGAAAGGCCATATTGGCGACACCAACTTTCAACTACCTGAAGAGCATTTTGCATCAGGTCGAATAAGGTAGTAATGCACAAACCCACTATCAATGTTAGATAGTCGTCGGCAAATCCATAGGTAGGAAAACCGCCATTATTGAGTAACCTCAATAGCGTATCAGCAACGAGATTCCACAAAAGTGTAGATAATACTCCCCCTTGAGGGCATCCGCAGACACTTAATTTCCTAATCGCTGCTTGACGTAATGTCGAGTAGAGATGTCGGTTTTTAAGCATCTGGTGAATCCATTTGGTAATAATATTAGGTATCCCATGACAACGTGCGGCTTCCAATATAGCATCGAAAGACACGTTGTCGAAAGCACCTTCAATATCTAAGAAAGCACCCAAGCACGATTGCTTTTGAGCGAATGCTTTCTCGATAGCGTACACCACCTTGTGTAGAAGAGTCACGGTGGACTTTCCAGATTGGTAAGCATGTTGATTAACATGAAGAGGCATGTTTGCCAAACAGTCATCACGAATGTGATGATCGATAATACGTTCTAAACATTTCAGAAGAAATGAGGTCAGACTGATGGGTCTAAAACTCTTCGCTTCTTCATACGAAGCACGTCCTCCTTTTGGGATAAACTTTACAGTGACATCCCGCCAGGATATGGGAATATACCCAGTAGCAAAACTGCATACTAAAAGCTTTTTCAAAACATGTTTGATATGTTCAAAACCTCTCTGAAGTAGAACGGGATAAATCCCATCCTCCCCTGGAGATTCTTAGGGAGCAAAACTGTTAAGTGCCCATTGAATCGATTCAGTAGTTATGATTCTACGTGCTTGAGCCCAAGACCCATAGCTACATGAAAAGACATCAGGATCATCCGAAGATGTTATATCGACACATCCAGGGAAGTGCGTATCAAATAAGTTCTCTAACGATTCTTCATCAGAAGAAGTGTAGTCGCCATTTGGCTTGCGAATTTCGCCAACTTGGAAATCCTTGGATCTCGCAAGAATTTTATTCAATCGACTGGCTTCACTCAAGTTGGAAACATTTGCACAAAGGTTTTTCCAGCCAGATCGTTCAGCAGATCGTAGAGCCTTCTTGTAAGCTTTGCGAGCCAACTTGAAAGAATCCGTCCCTGCTGAATGGCGTCTGTTCCAACTCCTTCTGCACTGCTTCCTTAGCTTAGCCAAATCGGAATTCCACCAAGGGGTTCCTCTTGAGGCTTTTACAGAACGTAAAGGGCAAGCTTCTTCGAAAGCTTCCACGATGTGCAACGTTGTAGTATCAACTGCATCATCCAAGTCGGTAGGAGTTTCTATAGAAGGTAGATATCCATGAAATTTGGTAGAGAGCAACCCTGTGTAAAGATCCCAGTTTGTTGAACGGGGATTTCTAAAACGCAAGGTCTGCGAAGTAACATTCAAATGATCAAAGTAGATGTAGCGATGGTCAGATATCGATTCCTCATCTGACACATGCCAATTCGTCAATTCGTGACTGATTCTATTGGAGCAAAGGGTTATGTCTAACACTTCTGCTCTATTAGATACCATAAAGGTTGGGCGATTGCCTATGTTAAGCCATTGCAAATTAAGATAATGCACTCCACAACTTCAGCATTAATATGAACAGCAACGATGAAACCAAATTGGTATCTTATCAAGAAAGTCAAAGACGAAACACAGAGTACAATGTGTATAACGCATAAAGCGAATCCATATAGGAGACAATTTGTTGAAAAACTAAATAAAAACATGCTCATAATCCCACCCTTATTTAACCTCAAGTTGAGAGCCGATTATTTCGGAGAAGCAAAAAGTCAACTACGCCATAGCTCCGGTTAGCGCAGTAAGGGCTAGATACTGTGAAGGGTGCCCTGGTGCTTCACAGGCTCCGTTAGCGGTTAGGTTATTTTTAGACCCCCCTAACCATTCATTCATAGGCACGGTAAGCATAAAGCCGCATTACACCAAGAATTTGGGGTCACCTGTATGGTGGACTTCTACCACCGGAACAGGCAATCCGTAGCGTTTTTTTTTTTTTTTTTTTTTTTTTTTTTTTTTTAACTAATTTTATTTGCTAATTATCTAATACATGCATTTATCTCTTCTAGGTGTTCCGTGTTTTCTTAACACTATCATCCTTATTTGCTATGTTACGCTTTTAGATATTATTAATACATTTCAATTGCCTCTGGCAGTTACGATATTTCCTCTGGTTGAATTAAACCATGTAGGAATTACAATGTTTTCTACTTAAACTAAACTTAACCTAATTTATACTAAGGGTACAAGGAGCTAATCGTTGCAATAGAAGATTGCAACGATTTTTGTCTAAAATTAGAAATTATTTTGTTGGACATTTGTTGCAATGTCTCAATATTAGAAATTCTATGAAGTTCATTGGTACTATACCACGGAGGTAACTTCAGAATCATTTTCAAAATTTTATTTTGAATCCTCTGAAGTGCCTTCTTTCTGGTATTGCAGCAACTAGTCCATATTGGCACAGCATACAACATGGCTGGTCTAAAATTTGTTTGTAAATCAAAAGTTTGTTCTTAAGACAAAGTTTTGATTTTCTGTTTATAAGTGGATATAGACACTTAATATATTTGTTACATTTGGCTTGAAGGCCTTCAATGTGATTTTTAAAAGTTAATTTTTGATCTAGCAGAAGTCCTAAATATTTAGCTTCGCTAGACCAATTAATTGGAACCCCGTTCATAGTGACAATATGTCTGCTAGAAGGTTTCAAATAAGAAGCTCTCGGCTTATGTGGGAAAATTATAAGCTGAGTTTTGGAAGCATTCGGGGAAATTTTCCATTTTTGCAAGTAAGTGGAGAAAATATCCAAACTTTTTTGCAATCTACTACAGATGACACGAAGGCTTCGCCCTTTGGCTGAGAGACCTGTGTCATCTGCAAACAAAAATTTTTGACACCCTGGTGGTAAATCAGGTAAGTCAGAAGTAAAAATGTTATACAATATGGGCCCCAGTATGCTGCCTTTGGGAACACCAGCTCTAACAGGCAATCTATCAGATTTAGAATTCTGATAGTTTACCTGCAGTGAGCGATCTGATAAATAATTTTGGATCAGTTTAATGATGTACAGAGGAAAATTAAAATTCATCAATTTTACAATCAAACCTTCATGCCAAACACTGTCAAATGCTTTCTCTATATCAAGAAGAGCAACTCCAGTCGAATATCCTTCAGATTTGTTGAGCCGAATTAAGTTCGTAACTCTTGATAACTGATGAGTGGTTGAATGCCCATGGCGAAAACCAAATTGCTCATCAGCAAAAATAGAATTGTCATTAATATGAACCATCATTCTATTTAAAATAATCTTTTCAAACAGTTTGCTTATTGAAGAAAGCAAACTGATAAGGCGATAACAAGAAGCATCAGCTGGATTTTGTCCGGCTTCAAAATAGGAACAACTTTGGCGTTTTTCCATTTATCTGGGAAGTATGCCAATTGAAAACATTTGTTAAATAAATTAACCAAAAGGATAAAGAGCTCTCAGGAAGTTTTTGATAAGTATGTAGAAAATACCATCATCACCCGGGGCTTTCATATTTTTAAATTTTCTAGTAATAGATTTCACTTCATCCAAATTAGTTCCCAACGAAGGGTCAAAACATTATCTTGATCGAGAATGTCTTCGAAGCTTCGTGTAACCTGATCCTCAATTGGACTAGTGAGACCTAGACTAAAATTATGGGCACTCTCGAACTGCTGAGCAAGTTTTGAGCCTTTTCGCCATTTGTTAATAAAATTTTATTTCCCTCTTTAAGCGCTGGAATTGGCTTTTGAGGTTTTTAAGAATTTTCGTTAATTTCCAAAAGCGATTCGAACTGGGATCCAACTTCGAGACATTATACTCAAAGTTGGTATTTCTCAGAATAGCGAAACGATTTTAATTTCATTTTGCAAATCTCGCCAAATAACTTTCAACGCGGGATCGCGAGTTCTTTGGTATTGCCTTCGCCTCACATTTTTAAGACGGATCAGTAGCTGAAGATCGTCGTCAATAATAATGGAGTTGAATTTAATTTCACATTTAGGAATTGCAATGCCTCTGGCTTCGACAATTAAATTTGTCAAAGATACGAGAGCATTATCAATATCACTTTTGGTATCAAGAGGAATATCAACATCAAAATTCCTATCGATATACGTTTTATATAAATCCCAATCAGCCCTATGATAATTGAAAGTAGAGCTGATTGGATTATGAATGGCTTCTTGTGAGATTTCAAATGTCACAGGAAGGTGATCAGAGTCAAAGTCAGCATGAGTTACCAATTGGCCACACAGCTGACTTGAATCCGTTAAAACTAAATCAATTGTGGAAGGATTTCGACTGGAAGAAAAACAAGTAGGGCCATTGGGATATTGAATAGTATAATATCCCGCAGAACAATCTTCAAATAAAATTTTACCATTGGAATTGCTTTGAGCATTATTCCATGAACGGTGTTTGGCATTGAAGTCACCAATTACGAAGAATTTAGATTTGTTGCGAGTCAGAATTTGAAGATCAGCTTTCAACAAATTCTTTTGCTGCCCATTGCATTGAAAAGGCAAGTAAGCTGCAATGAAGGAAAATTTTCCAAAATTTGTTTCAACAGAAACTCCCAAGGTTTCAAAAACTTTGGTTTCAAATGAAGAAAATAATTTATGTTTAATACGTCTGTTGATGACAATGGCGACCCCACCACAGGCGCTGTCAAGACGATCATTTCTGTAGATAAAATAATTTGGATCTCTTTTAATGGAGAGTCCTGGTTTTAAATAGGTTTCTGTTATAATGGCAATATGCACATTATGAACTATTAGGAAGTTGAATAATTCATCTTCCTTACCCTTTAGAGAGCGGGCATTCCAATTTAGAACTTTCACACAATTATTTGGATCCATTGAAACGGAGTCCGATAACAATTTTTGTGTGTACTTTATACCAACCTGGACAGCTTCAGGAATGGTATTTGCTTTGAACATTGCATCAATCATGTGATGCAATTGTTCAGTTAAAAATCAAAATTGAAGCAGTCATGCTACCTGAATCGGCAACATGACCGTTATTTTCCGTTGGGACATGGGTATAAACCTCATTTTGAGAAGAGAAATTTTGTCTACCAGCAGCGATGTTTGCATACGTAGGTACATTGGAAAAATTGGAATTTACTGAAGTGCTTGCTACCCGTTGACGAGCGGCAAAATTTGTTTGTGAATTGTGGTGGGTATGAATTGCTCGACCGGTAACTGGTTTCGAAATTTGAGCGTTTGAAAAATTTCTACCCGTCGAATCTGGGATCCGATTGAATTTCCCGTCATTCATTTAGCACGGGAATTCAAAACTTTTTTGCGTAAAGTGCATTCCCAGAAATTGGATTTATGATTACTGCCACCATTTGCTCACTTAAATTTATTGGAATCTTCTCTCACAGGACAAGCGTCCTTGGCGTGAGAGGTTCCACCACAAATCATGCATTTAGCATCCATGTGGCAATGTTTGGTTCCGTGACCCCACTTTTGGCACTTACGGCACTGAGTGGGATTTTGAATTTCCCCAGGCTCTGCGGAAATGTTCCCATGTAACACGGACATGGGACATAATACAGGCCTTTTCCAACTTTTCATATTATTTAGTTCACTTTTGTTAAAATGAACTAAATAAAATTCTTGAGAAATGCCCTTTGGGAAGTACCAGAGTGATTTCTTTTTCATCTTAATTACTTGGACTGGTGAAAATCCAAGTAATTCAGAAATTTCAATTTTAATCTCATCCAGTGATTTGTCATCACTGGGCAGACCTTTCAAGACGACTTTGAACAATCGCTCAGTTTTGTCGTCGTATGTGAAGAATTTATGGCGCTTCTCAGTTAAATACTGGAGAAGACGTTTGCGATCGTCAAAGGATCCCGGCAAAACGCGGCAGTCACCCTTCCTAGCAATCTGAAATGAAACCTTGATCCCTTGAAGGTTACTCAAGATTTCATTCCGAAAGCCAGAAAATTCGGCAACAGATACCACAATTGGCGGAATCCGTTGTTTCTTCGCATGAATCGAATCACCTGGGCTAGAGGTAGATTCGATTTCCTCAAATTCGTTATTAATCAAATCGAACTGATTGCTCAGTTCGATGGGAGAAGAAATAATGTCAACGTTAGATTTAGAAGGAATATCTGAAGTCTCCAGCTTCCTTCTATTTTTTCCGCGCTTGGGCAGGACGGTCTTGAAACCTTGTTTCTTTGAAGGAAGTGGAGAATTCAGAGACTCCCTCCCTTCCTCTTTTTTTTATTACTGCTCATTGCTGAGCGTGGAGACGTGACCTTCTAAGAGGTTTTTTCCCAGAACGGTGTCCCTGCAGGATTACCACCGCTTGTCGGAATTTTACTTCCGCAAACGGGTCCAACGTAAAACGAAGGCACGGGTCCTTGCAAAGATCGTAACGGGATCAGTGGGTAGAAATAGCGCTAAGAAGCACCGTTGAAATTAATATAGCTTCGGGTAGTATTAAAAACTTCCTTCCGCAAAGAGAGAAAGAACCGCACAGCACGAAAGCACGATGCGGTCTGAATCCGTAGCGTTATTCTTAGCCAGATAACTGGCTGCCGATACCACACAGCTAAAATATATTGTCACGCTCCACATCATACTGGAACATGTCAACGATTTCCAAGAGTCCCTTCATTTTGATTTTCATAGGCTACGAAAAACCTTTTGAACGTCTAACCTGAGAAAATCATCGGCCTCATAGCGGCACAGTACGGGGCTTTCTCGTGCAGATTGCCGACCTTGCCGACCTTCTTCTTCGGAAGTTTTAGTCATCTACGTCAACAAGACCAAAATTGTTGGATGTAAACACGGCGACCCTTCCAGATTCACAGTATCCGGGTAATCAGTGGATAATGTTGAAAGCTTCCAATATCTTGGTAGCCAAAAGGCTTCAGACGGCGGTACCAACATCGACATTGACGCACGAATCAAAAAGGCAAGGGCTGCCTTTGCGAGTTTAAAAAATATCTGGAAAAACAGCCAGATAAGTGAACGCATCAAAATCCGAAGTTTTTCACTAACGTGAAATCTGTGCTGTTATATTCCTCTTCTTCATCTTCATTGGCATTACATCCCCCACTCGAACCAAGCCACCCTCAGCATGGGTTACTTCCAACTTACATAGAACCCTACGTCGAAGAAATTATCGAACAGAAATAACATCAAGTTAATCTCCAACGATATATTACGACACCATAGGTAAATTTAATTGAACAATTAGGAGCTAAAATCGAATTGAGCCTGTATTTATTTTCGATTTATTTTAATCTTGATGTGGTGCACAAACAAAATTGTGTTTCAGGTATTTCGATTATTCACCAGTGAAGATGTATACAAATATATCTCAATTCCAACAAAATACAAAAAAGAAAGAATCCCTGGGATGGTATAACGTAGAATGTTCTGTTTAAACAACGAATGTACAGCTCGAACCTGGCATATACCATTTATCACCCAAATTGTCCGTTCTCCCATTAACCATTCGTATGCATCACGCCAGCTAACTAATCCGCAAAATTACCCACCACATCGTTAACTAGCGAACACGTAAACAAATGCAACGTACACGCCGGCTTTTCAGGGCAACTACACAACTCATCAGCACACACCACGTTTCCATGTCGTAACTGTAGCTTCATCGAACACACGTTTCCGAACGTACTATAAGATGCAATGTGACACGTGATTTTCTCTCAATTCATAAACTCGATACTTTCCGCTGAACAATTCTGACCCCATATGACAACAGACATTCATCAATTAAACCTAATAATGGAGATATTGGGTACACCGAACGAAGAGTTCATGGCGAAAATATCCTCAGAAAGTGTGAGTAATACAAGCGTATCCATATTCTGTTTCTTTTCCCTCAGTGTTCATAATATCACCTGTATCTACTAACCGATACCCTGTTGCAAACGTAGCACTGCTTATCTTGATACGCGGGAAGAATTGTTTGAGGCAATATTCCACGCGCTATACATATGTAGATTAAAATATATTTGGCATGCATTTCCAATTTTATTTTATTTTAGATATGCCCACTTAATTTTTTTTACCGGGATCTCAGCAAAATGTTGAACTTTTACCGAGATTCGCACAGCCGTGCCCCAGCAAACATGTTTTTTGCCGAGATTTCTGTCAAAATTGCTGGAAATCAGCAAATAATTTGCCGAAAATCAGCTAACAAACGTCATTTTTGCCGGAATATCAGTTTTTCATTTTGCTGGCGCACGGCTGTGCGGATTTTTGCCGAGCTGCAGAAATAAAAACTAAGTGTGTGCGTTTTCCAATATACAGTCACTCTCAAAATTGAGCGTACACCATGGATTAGATGAATATATTCGAAAATTCCAAAGGAAAATTAATTGTTGGCTTGGATGTTTTTAATGCATTTCAATTATGTCAATTGGAATTATGTCATTCCTAACATTTGTCGTTTTCTCTGTATGTTTACATCTGTTTTCATCATTTACCGACTGAATTTTCCCAAATTTATCGTATGTCTCACTCGATTTCGCTTATCTATCATATATAAGATACGATGCCGGTGAAATCCATATCTTAAAGCATCTATTTTCCCTAGCAGCATTGAATTGTTAAATAGCAATGTTCTTACCTCTCACTTGTTCGCCATTTTGACCAAAACATGGTTTAATTTCAAAACATTGAATGTTTAAGTAGCGGATGTTTATTATTATAAATATAATCATGAAAAAACAATATTAAAATACATTAATCATGTTTATAATAAGAAATTTTTTTAAAAAAATTCGCTGTACGCTCAATTTTGTAACATCTAATTAGGCGTATTTTGAGATCATTTTCAAATAACTGAACTTTAGAGAAAAAATTTCAACCATTTTATGTACGCATACATTGAAGGAAGGGATGAATATTGAAATGCATTAAAAGCAACCGAGCCAACAATTAAATTTCCTTTGGAATTTTCGAATATATTCATCTAATTTATGGTGTACGCTCAATTTTGAGAGTGACTGTATTAAGCTCACGTTACATGACGCATACCAACAGTGATGTCTCCCTTACTCAATAATTAGTGGAATGTACCTAGTTGAAATTTTTTTCGCTATATTATTGTACCAAATTTAAAAATAAGTGAATATGTATTTGAATCCTTTCTTATGAACGTTTTGCGAACATTGACTACAATCCGAGCGTTGATGGGTTCAAATTAGTGCTTTGGACATAGTAACTATTGTGGCAAAGTTTTATTTTTTTTTATTGGTAAAGAATTTCAAGACCATGAGTGAGGGAGATATTATTGCAAAAAAAACTTAGAGTGAAATATATTTAAACGGAAAGCAATTCTAATGTAAATCCTTGAGTACCTAGTCATCAAAATACATATTTTTGTAGATCATTGCATTCACAAAACAAAATATACTTGAACTATTTGGCTTGGGTTCACCCTACCTTTCCTAATTTGAGTTTAAATTACTAACCCCCCTGGTACACAGCTCGAACCGAAATGGACCTAATGTAGATGTAGCAATCCACATATTTCTCTCCTTCGTAATTGCTAACCTCCGCTATCGCACTCCGCTTGGCGAGTTGATCGATTGCGTACTTGCTCTTTCTGTCCCTGCCGAATGCCAGCACGCTTTATTTTCTTCTTGCAGGTACCATGTGCCTCTATCTACTACGTACTTGTTTTACTTTCAACATTCTTTCCTCTCCCCTTGGGGACTAACTATGGCTGACTGTTTTTCCGAACATATTTTTCTTGATCTGGTTTTCGCACTTGTCGGTCCATAAATGCATCACGAACCGGCCGCACGATCCGTAATGATCGTAATTGAGACATTAGTGTTGCCTTTTTGCACGTTATAAAAATGCCTTGGTTATGTTCAAGATAAATGAGCGAATTCGATTTTGTTTTTTCGGTATGAGATTTTCTAGACATTATTGATGTAGAAGCAATAACCGAATGAAAACCATTTTACGAGACTATTTTTTTCTTTTTTTTAGTGGAACTTTGGCAACAATGCGACTAAGTTCTTTACTTTAGTTAATAATATGTTGCTCAAACATGCTTTATTTGTTATATCAGTTATTGCCGATGTTGCATGTACCTCTGATTTTTTTTTTGCAGACATTCATAGACAAGACTAATTTTTTTTGGAACTTTATAAAATTCTTCTGAAGTTTCAATGATTAATAATTTACGCTCAAAATTGAATGTATACATATGAGCAGCATTTATGTAACAAAAACTTACTTTAAACTTTTATGCACCAAAAGCATCTAGAAGCTAAACCTCAGGCATTTGTATGGATAAACTTACTAAGGGGCGAAAACATATTCTATTCAAAATGTACTATGAAAATAATAAAATTATGGCCTACTATGTGGCATCCTTGTCCAATAAAAAAAAACGGTTTTGCAGTATTTGGTCTAAAACATTGCCAAATAATGTTTTAAGATACTCAGTTTGTTCTATGAAAAATTAGAATACAAATTTCTCTTTGATTTCATATAAAAATATCTGGATTCGGCTGATATTTAACAATGTTAGAGTGTTTGTAAAACTGATTTTCCATAAAATAGAATACATTTTATCAAAATCATTTGGAGCTGATTTCAAGAAATATGATATTCCATAAGTTTTCATCAATTTAATACTGAAAAGATTAATTAAAATAGCTTGTAAATTGTATGAAAATTACCAAAATTATGATTATTTTCATGAAAGTCTAAACCTGATGGTCAAAAAATCACCTTAAAGGTCTTTGCGCGACCTCTAAACTTCAATATTTTGGCCTCAAATGCTGAGTCTACTCTTTTTTGCCATAAAAAAGCGTTTAAGCACACCAGTTCCACGTTTCGGAAACATTCGAAAAATAAGCCGCACCCTAGTGTACAATTAAGGGGGAGAAGGTATGGCGAATGTCAGGGGTTTGTATTTTTTTCTCGAAAATTTATGTGAGCCATTGTACATGCTGATGGAAAGAGGTGTCGAAAACTGATAAAAGCCTGTCAACGTTGCACCTATATTTTTATTTATTACCAGACTAAGGCCGGAGTAGCCTGTGCTGCACATAAAAGTCTTCTCCATTCAGCTCGGTCCATGGCTGCACTTCGCCAACCACGCAGTCTGCGGAGGGTCCGCAAATCGTCCTCCACCTGATCGATCCACCTTGCCCGCTATGCCCCTCGCCTTCTTGTTCCCGTCGGATCGTTGTCGAGAACCATTTTCACCGGATTACTGTCCGACATTCTGACTACGTGCCCGGCCCACCACAGTCTTCTGATTTTCGCGGTGTGAACGATGGATGGTTCTCCCAACAGCTGATGCAACCCGCGGTTCATTCGCCTTCTCCACGTACCGTCCTACATCTGCACCCCACCATAGATGGTACGCAACACTTTCCTTTCGAAAACTCCCAGCGCGCGTTGGTCCTCCACGAGCATCGTCCAGGTCTCGTATCCGTAGAGAACTACCGGTCTAATAAGCGTTTTGTAGATAGTCAGTTTGGTACGGCGGCGAACTCTATTCGATCGGAGCGTCTTGCGGAGTCCAAAGTACGTACGATTTCCAGCGTACACGAATTCCTCAACCACCTCGATTTCGTCACCACCAATAGAAACTCGTGGTGGGTGGCTTACATTGACCTCTCTTGAGCCTCTTCCTATCATGTACTTCGTGTTCGACGTGTTGATGACTAGTCCAATCCGTTTCAGTCTGATGTAGGCTTCCATCCTCTCGAAGTTACGTGCCATGATATCAATGTCGTCGGCGAAACCAAATAAAACGGACTTCGTGAAAATCGTACCACTCGTGTCAATCCCTGCCCTTCGTATTACTCCCTCCAAAGCGATGTTATATAGCAGACACGAAAGACCATCATCTTGCCGTAACCTTCTACGCGCTTCGAAGGGACACGAGAATGCCTCTGAAACTCGAACTACGCACATCACCCGATCCATCGTCGCCTTGATCAACCGTATCAGTTTATCCGGAAATTCGTTTTCGTGCATTAGCTACCATAGCTGGTCCCGATCGATTGTATCATATGCGGCTTTGAAGTCGATAAATAGATGATGTGTGGGCACGTTGTATTCGCGGCATTTCTGCAATACCTGATGTATGGCGAACACCTGGTCTGTGGTAGAGCGTTCACCCTCAAATTCCGCCTGGAACTGCCCCACAAACTCTCTTGCAATTGGTGTTAGTCGGCGGCATAAAATTTGGGAGAGTACCTTGTAGGCGGCGTTCAGCAATGTGATTGCGCGGTAGTTGCTACAATCCAGCTTATCGCCCTTTTTGTAGATGGGACGCACGAAACCTTCTATCCACTCCTGCGGCAGAACCTCATCCTCCCAAACATTGGTAATCACTCAGTGCAGCGCTCTAGCCAGTGCCTCACCACCGTGTTTAAAAAGCGCTCCTGGTAGTTGGTCAACTCCAGGGGCTTTGTTGTTTTTCAGCCGGTCGATCTCCTCCTGGATTTCCTGGAGATTCGGAGCCGGAAGTCGCATGTCCTGCGCGCGTGCTCCTAGGTTCATTACCATACCGCCACCGTTGTCTGCCATATCGCCATTCAGGTGCTCTTCGTAGTGCTGCCGCCACCTTTGGATCACCTCACGTTCGTTTGTAAGAAGGTTCCCGTTTATGTCCCTACACATATCGGGCTGTGGCACGTGGCCCTTACGTGAACGGTTCAACTTCTCATAGTGCGTTATTAGCGCGGTACAGTTCCTCTGTCGCTTCACGGTCTCGATCTTCCTGCAGGCGCTTTTTCCTCCGGAAAATCGAGTTTAGTCTGTTCCGCGCCCGTTTGTATCGTGCCTCGTTGGCCCTCGTGCGGTGTTGCAGCAATCTCGCCCATGCTGCATTCTTCTCCTCAACTAACTGCTCACATTCGCCGTCATACCAGTCGTTTCTCTGATCCGGAGCCATCGTACCTAGTGCAGCGGTTGCGGTGCTTTCAATGGCGGATCGAATATCTCTCCAGCCATCTTCAAGAGATGCTGCGCCTAGCTGCTCTATGGGCTAGTCTCTTGGGCTAGTCTACCGTCTTGTAGCCGCCCAATGTTTAGCCGCGGCGGACGACTCCGACGCGTGTTGTACACCGTCTAGAGTTTTGAGCGCAACCATACTGCAACGAGGTAGTGGTCGGATTCAATATTCGCACTGCGATAAGTGCGTACGTTCGTGATGTCGGAGAAGAATTTACCGTCGATTAACACGTGGTCGATTTGGTTTTCCGTAACTTGATTAGGTGATTTCCACGTGGCCTTGTGGAAATTCTTACGGGGGGAGAAAGTGCTTCAGACTACCATTCCGTGAGAGGCTGCAAAGTTTATGCATCGTTGGCCGTTGTCGTTCGATACGGTATGCAGACTATCCGGTCCGATGACCGGTCTATACATTTCCTCCCTGCCTACCTGAGCGTTCATGTCACCGATGACGATTTTGACGTCCCGCAGTGGGCATCCATCATATGTCTGCTCCAGCTGTGCATAGAACGCTTCTTTCTCGTCGTCCGGTCTCCCTTCGTGTGGGCAATGCACGTTGATGATGCTATAGTTGAAGAAACGGCCTTTTATCCTCAGCTTGCACATCCTTGCGTTGATTGGCTGCCACCCAATCACGCGTTGGCGCATCTTTCCCAGCACTATGAAGCCGGCTCCCAGCTCGTTGGTGGTGCCACATCTTTGGTAGAAGGTAGCCGCTCGATGCCCCCTTCTCCACACTTTCTGTCCTGTCCAGCAGATTTCCTGCAACGCTACGACATCGAAGTTGCGGGGATGTAATTCATCGTAAATTATCCTGTCGCAACCTGCGAAGCCTAGCGACTTGCAGTTCCATGTTCCAAGCTTCCAATCGTGATCATTTATTCGTCGCCTAGGTCGTTGCCAATTATATCGAGTCGTATTATCTTCTATGTCGTTCGTAATGGTTGTTTTTAAATGCGGCTTATTGGGCCTGCGCAAACCTCCTGTCTCGTCGAAGGGCCGTCGTGTCAGGGCTGTTTAGCGTCCCACCTAACACCAGGACTTGGGCTTGTGCGCTTTGAGCGGCACACGGTCGTTTTGCCGGAGCTTACTTGCCCCTAAGCCCCTAAGGGTCCATCCATAAAGTACGTCAAGTATCTAATAAAAATTTTGGTTTGTTACAAAAAGCGTGACGAAAGGGGGTTGAAAATCGTCATTTTTTGCGTAATGGATCATCCCTAATTAAAATACGCCCCCTCTTTTCAATTCTCCTATCTGTTTATTTAGTCATAATAGGACTCGAGTAGCTTTTGAAGTACATAAAAGTACCTATTCGGCTCGGTTTATGGCTACACGTCACCAAACATGCAGTCTACTGAAGGTCCACAAATCATCTTCCACCTGATTTTTCACTGGATCACATTTTGAGTGAGTGCTCGGTCCACCGCAATCGTCCTATTTTCGCGGTGTGAACGATTGATGTCCCCCACCAAAAAGCTGATGTAACTCGTGGTTCATTATCTCTCTATCGTCCGTCATCTGCACCTCAACATAGATGATACGCAGTACTTTTCTTGCAAAAACTCCAAGCCGCGTTGGTCTTCTACGAGCATCGCCCAGGTCTCGTATCCGTATAGAACTAGCAGTCTCAATTATTCGATTGGAGGGTCTAGATTTCCTGCCACGATGCGTATCCAAATTTCTCGGCTGGTGTAGTTATCGGCGGTCACCAGTGAGCCCAAGTACACGAATTCTTCAACCACCTTGATTTCGTCACCACCGATACAAACTCGGGGTGGGTGGTTCGCGGTGACCTATCCGCTTAGCTTCCCACTAGTCTGGCCATCAGGCTTCGTCCATCTTCTCAAAGATACATGCCATAATATTAATGTCGACGGCGAAACCAAATAGGTGCATTAGCTGCCATAGCTAGTCAATCCCTGCCTTTCTTATTACCTCCTCCAAAGCAATGTTGAATAGCAGGCACGAAAGACCATCACCTTACCGTAACCCTCTGCGCGTTTCGAAGGGATTCGAGAATGCCTCTGAAACTGAAACTACGAACATCACCCGATCCATTGTCGCCTTGACCAACCGTGTTCAAGGAAATCCATGTTCGTGCATTAGGTGCCATAGCTAGTCTCACGAATCCCATTTGGACCGCCCAACGAACAATGCAATTGGTGCTATTCGACGGCATAAAATTTGGGAGAGTATCTTGTAGTCAGCGTCCAGCAATGTAATTGCGCGGTAGTTGTTACAATCCAGCATACTCAGTGCAGCGCTCTAGTCAGTGCCTCACCTCCCTTTTCCTGGTAGTCTCGCCGGTGGGCCGTCGTGTCAGGTCTGTTTAGCGTCTTACCCAACACTAGGACTTGGGCTAGTGCGCCTTATTGAGTCTCACGGTCGCTTCTATATGGCCTGATTACGCATACATGTAACCTTTTAAGGAAGTTTAACAGTGCCCACTGTCAAATCCCACCACAGTCAAGCCCCACAACTCGCAGTAACTTAGGAAGGAGTCGTCATCTCTTTGAACATAGTGCCTGTTGCCCCTTCTATTCTCACGCTTCTCGAAAAACAACCTTCCTTACGACAAATGCGACGTACTTTATGGGTGTTTCCCAATGTGAGTTTCGTCGAAATGACGAAATTTTCTCGACGGATTATTTGGTACGAATGCAGGAAGATGTTTGCTTCTAATTTCGAGAAATTTCACAACCCTGCAGTACTGATCTAAAAAAGATTACTCCTAGCGTGCTCTTGTAAGCATGCTCAAAGTAGGTACACTATTTATATTTTGCGAAATGTTTTTTTATTTATGAAACCCTTTGAAACTCCTTTTCTTATGTTCTTGCCTAACTTTATGAAAAACAAACTGAGGGTACATATGAAATTATCAACATTATAAAAGAATATTTTGAAACATTTGATCATTAAAATGTTCAGCCTTAGGTATTTTTCTGCATCCATCACGTTTTATTGCAATTAACAACCGAAAATTATAATCGTTGCCTACAAGACAAACGGATTCAGTTATCGCTTCTGTAAAAAGTTATAGCTGCCGAAACCCGGGATTGAACCGGGGACCTTTAGATCTTCAGTCTAACGCTCTCCCAACTGAGCTATTTCGGCACATATAAAGTCGTTGCCAAAAGCACGAGATAATCAAAATAAAATAACACGTTTATTTTTCTTTATTGAACATAAATTAATTCATATTTCGAACACAACACATTCTTAACTTCAAGGGTTTGTCAGAACTGAAATGGAGTTAATGGACAAATTGTATCCATTATATCCTTGAAGCCTCCAGATAAGCGCATGAAAATCCAATTTCATTTATTACAATTGAATTGAATTATCTTTATTTACGAGATTTTTGGCCCTAGGCCGGTTCATCTCGTGATTTTTATTACAATTATGTATCCGAATTAGGACAAATTTTCGTTACTAGGCTTCCAATTATAGTTATCTCCTTCCAACATATTCATCATGCTTAAGAAACATATTTAATACTTCGGATTAAATTGTATGTACGCATTGATGTTAAATCAAAACTGTTTAAATAATACAAAACAAAAAAATTGATTGCCGAAACCCGGGATTGAACCGGGGACCTTTAGATCTTCAGTCTAACGCTCTCCCAACTGAGCTATTTCGGCAGATGAGATTGTCGCAAGCTATCATGCTTTGAGATTCTTTTATGGAGACTTGCTACATTATAGTTATGACATGCTACATTAGTTTTGTTGCACATCACATGTTGCATCACTTCGTAATGCAACTGTCTTGGAAGTGAATTATATATGCAAGATGGGGGTGAAATCTAGGTTCAGTTAAAAATGTTCGGAAAATATTTCTTTCATTAATATTACATCTATGTTTTATACACAATTTTCCATTTTCAAAATTTCAATGCAAGATAGTAACCTTAACTCAAATTATTTAAATTTTTGGAATTGGATGAATGGGCGCTAATTTGAACGCTCCACGCAATTTACTCATATCACTAAATTCATTATTACACCGGTGTTCGTACATCAGATATCGACCACCTCACACGCATCATGTTCTTCTGCGGAAAACCTGATGGGGAGCTGATGCAAAAAATAACTAGTGAGGAGGTAGGTGAACATATGAGCTAGACAGTGCTACTATGGGTTAACCTCTTTCAATAACTTTCTTGTGAATTTTTGTACGTATCAAACTAAGATCCACTTATCTTGCAGGCTAGACATTACATCCGATCATTGCCTAAAACGGAAAAGCGCAGCTTCAGCGATGTGTTCCGTGGTGCCAACCCTCTTGCCATTGACTTGCTGGAAAAAATGTTGGAACTAGACGCCGATAAACGTGTTACCGCGGAACAAGCACTGGCACACTCGTAAGTAACTAATGTTATCCTTATGTATCCTAATCACGATTTAAATAAATTATTTCAGATATCTTGAGAAATACGCTGATCCTACCGACGAACCAACATCTACGCTGTACGATCAAAGCTTCGAAGACATGGATCTTCCTGTAGAGAAATGGAAGGGTATTGTTGGATACAGCACATATTACGTATCAAAAATACTCATTTTTCTTTTTAAATTTTAGAACTTGTTTTTCAAGAAGTGCTTAATTTTGTTCCTCAGCAGCATGCACATATTGGAGGTGATGCACAGTAAACAAACAACTTTTCAGTCGGCAAGCAAACCGGAAAATACAACAACCAGTAAACGAACTTGTTTAATATCATCTAGGTATTACATATTAGGTCTTTAAAGGAAACCCCAGATTCACACTAATCAATCACGCCTTCGATAACTCTAACGCCCCATCCATCTCATAGTGAAACAAAAAAAAAAACTTTCAAACCAACAATACTGTCTTTTCCATAACAACTTCTAGAAGCTACAAATAAAGACTCAAAACTAATGAATGAATGTGATTTTTTGATGTGGATAATAAACAGAAAGTAGTATTGAATGGCTTAATTGGCAGGGATTTATTTCTAAAGGAAACGATTTTACATTAAAAACGATGTACAAGCTTTAAGATTGTATTTGCAAGTTGGTTTTTATTTATATCGAATAAGTTTCAATAAAAAATGAAGTCTTGGTAAATAGCTTGAAGCCGCTTTTCTACTATTGAAAGATACACCATCGCAATTTTAAGTTAACACTTTATCCTGGACAATTGTTAATTATAACGTACAGTTCGTATTTGTTAAGTCAGAGTGTTTAAATCGTCAACATTATACATAATGTTAATGATTACTACGTTGCTCTGTATTCCAAATAACACATTCATCCAAATACATGCCACCGACGACTAAGACAAGTTGGATTATTTTCAATTGTGTACGCAATACGCATGCTGTTGACGTTTGAGTCAATAATTGTTTTAGTCAATATGAGTTATTCCGAACATGTATTTTTCATTTGATTTACTATCACGATTTTACCGCATGTTCAACCGAACTTTATCACGTATTTGCACAGGCGTAACTAGAGTTCTAGCAAATATACTCTATATATTTAATTTAGTCCACTCTGTTTGATTTCGAGAGTCAACACAGTGGCGCCGCGGTAAGCAATGTATAAAATGAAGAGAAATGCTGAGGGATATTTGAACGTATGATGCAATATGCAATATAACATGTCGAAATGATGTGCTAGAAATCTCCCTTTTGATACATGAGCATGATTTTTTTTTGTAAAATGTTATTCAAATTGATGTGGTTGTGCTGTACGTTGCCTGTATTGCTAATATACTATATTTGGTTAAAGTCTAGGGAGAGCCATGGCTCTAGCTGGAGTGGTATGTTGAACTTTGTGGATAGAAGGCACTACATGAATGAGTTTCATAGAAAACGGTTTTCATCTCTCAAATTAGCGAAATAAATATTCAATGATCTAGAATAATGCTGTGATTGCATTAATACGTAAGTCGTGTCTTATTTTCATATGCATTTGAACTCGAGCTTTGCCACGAGTATGGCAAGTTGAAACTATCTCCATCTCCTTTGTCCTGACAATAACAGAACAAAACCTGCCAAAGTCGTCTTTCCCCTTATGTGTTATTTTTTATTTTAGATTAAGTTCAGAAACTCAATGGATGTGGGATAAATTTTATTTTATTTCGTCATAGTGAATACATATTTTTGTAATTTCTTTAGATTTGAAATATCACCTAGAAAATACCATTTAAGATACTGATAGAAAGAAATTTTGACATAATTTTGTTTCACGTTTCTTATGAGTTATGAGAAAATCAATGAAAAGGTGAGAAATATTTACAAAACCGAAAAGATCCGCTTGGTTATGAGAATCTAGATGATTTTAAAATCTAAAAAGTTTCTGTTGTTCGAAATAGGAATTTCAAATAAAAACCATAGGTACTGCAGAGTTCTCTTATTACCTTTGAGACTTGGAAATTTTTCATTTACCTTTGTAAGTATTTTGGAAAAGCGCCTTCAATTTAAATAGAGTAAAATTTATTGACACTGAGGTTTAAACAAATAATTCTCAAATGTAGTCTGCATTGCTAGTGATGCCTTTTTGGATTCCTAATATTTTCGGGTTTTGGATTCTTGTTATTTTTACTAAGTTCTTAGATACCTATTTTTGTAAATGGATCTAAGATCTTATTTATACGTATATAATTCTGGAAAGATACTAGGGATTCTGGATAAATTTTATAGATCTAGAAGGAATTATTGAAGTATTAAATGTAAATATGTGTCTTTTACCAGCAGCGATGCCAGATCTACGGAAATTTCCGTAGATTTACGGAATTTAATGCTTTCTACGGATCTACGGATTCGTAGATAAAAACTACGGAAATTTAAAAATTTTTGCGGAAATCTACGGATTTTTTAAAAAGGGCACTTTTATTTTCAATTGGAGTATCTGTGAGTTAAATCACCAGTGATTAACATTGTACGGGGACACTGTATTGAATCCGAATTTGAAACACGCATTTCCCCAGCAGCCCGTACTTGATTCATCTCTATAAAACAGTTTAAATTCAAAAGCTGTATGCCCGCTGTTTAACGATGTGAGGTGATGCGGTGCGTTTGTTAGTTATCAAAGCAGATGCTTTGGAATTGTAAAATATGCTCACTAAAATTTCAAAATTAGATCAATATGAGTAGACAATACGTAAGGGGTCGTTCAATAATGATGTCACATATTTTAGGGGCAAGCAAGAGTAAACGCGACGAGCGAATAACAATCATTATCAACAGGCTGTCAAATTGCACTGTCGCGTCGCGTCGCATCGCACTTCGCGTTTACTCTGGCTTGCCCCTTAGGGGTGGGATGAGGTCTAAAATTGTATGACAGTACATTTACTATACAAAAAACCGTGACAGGGGGGGGGGGGTCTCGAAATGTCAAGAAGTAGTGGACGTCATATTTGAATCGTCCCTAAGATCCTGGTAGGGGAACTGTTCCGTTTTGCATCTCACTGATCATATATTCATCTCATCGCGAAACAAAGAAATACAGCATCAATTTTGTCGCTTCTTTTCGCCAACAAGCTCGCTGCTGAAAAAAAATCACAAAAATAAGAAACAAAATAAATTCATTTCATTGCTTTGTTTTACATGGGATGAATATCGGAGCCATGAGATGAAGTCCAAGAGCAGTAACCCTATATGAGTTCCAATTTGGAGGGAAAGGCCGTTACAAATATTTATTAAAAGTTGTGTCCTAATGGCTTCCGAAAGGTCAAGGAGGAATAATAACTAATTTTAAAATGGAAAAAAATGTTAGAGAAAGTTTTGGAAAGTAATTCCTTTGAACATTTTTCCAGAGATACCTTCGGAAAAACCTTTGTAAATTTCTCCAGTTTCTAATTTCTAATTTCCTGAGGGTTTTCTTAATGAAAAAGTCCACCGTCTTCGACCGGTCGTACAGACTGAACACTTAATATCTAGTAGAAGAAAACGTACAGGACACTTATACAACACCTAGTGGACCAGTGGAGAACTCTTCGCTTTACAAAAAGTTTTCTTCTTATCGGAGCGTTTTCCAAAGAAATTCCTGGAGGAAATTTCGAAAGAATACTTGAATGAATGTCTACAGGAATTCGTGAAGAAATTTAAGTGTTTCGAACATTCTTTTACAAAATCCATTAGAAATTTCCTGAGAAATAATGAAACTATTTCTGAATGAATTTCTGTAGGAATTTCTGAAAATATTACTAAAGGAATTTGTCGGAAGTTAATGAAATTCGATAGAAACTCCTTTAGGAGTTTTGGAAGAAATTTCTGAATTCATTTGCGGAGGATTCAAAAAAAAAATCCTGTTGGAATTTTAAAATGATTTCCTGGAATATTTTTTCATGAAATACCTAGAGGATTTCCAAAGGAATTCCTTTAAAAAAATGAAGGTAGACATTTTTGGATGACTTACCGAATTAATTCCTGGAGGTATTTCCCATAGAATTATTGTAGGTAATTACAGCTGCTTTATTAGACTGAAAGAGCCGACAATAGTCACACCAAAAAGGTATTTGCAAAAAAATGTCTGGAGGACTTCCCAAAGAATTTGTGGATAAATTTATGAAATAACACCAGGATGAATATTCCAAGAATTTTTTCGAAGAATTTCTGGAGGAACTCCTGAATCAAATGCAAAGATTGATTGTAATCTCGATATTTTGATGAATTTTCTTGGGTGGCTATCATAATTTCAGTGTCAAAATAAGGTTTTGTAGTGGCCAAATTATGAATGAACTAATTTCGTCAAAATTCCTGGTGAGTTAACATTATCACAACTCGGGCACCGTCAGTGCCAAATTACAAGAGTTCAGATGAACTCCTAAGTGATAAAAACTCAATCATTTGCCTAAACTGAAGAGGAATCTGCAATAATTTGAGAAAAATAAGCATTTCCGTCTTTAAAATAGGAAAACTTTTCTCGGGATTGTTCCCATGTAGGGTCGATATTCAAGAAGGCTCAAACCTATTAGTTAGCACCAAACAGCCAAATAATCAGCTTAATAATTTAAAATGTTCTGAAAAGTAAGAAGTCCATAATATTAAACTGATTCTATGTTAAATCAATAAAAGTTCAATAATTAAAATGCGAAAATATTATTCTCGGCGTTGGAAACAGTCACTGTCAAAAATATGAATAGCAACTGTCATTATGACGAGTGTGAAAAACTGTAGAAAGCACTGTGCTTATGAATCTCTTTCTTTTTTGGATTTTCTTGAAAGTTAGGATATAACAAGACCAGTAACTATAAGTCTCTTTATATGCATTGAGAAAAGTAAGAGATCAGTCGTGTAATGTTCTGTAATGTATCCTGATTGTGGATGAGCGCCGAAATAGGGACAGCCAAAACTTTTAAGTGAATCTACGGAATTTATGTTGAAGCAATCTGGCATCGCTGTTTACCAGTATTCATGACCATATATGTTCCTAAATCTTGACTAAATTTGCCGTCGAATGTTTCCTCATATCTCAATCATTTTGCCTAACCCCTGTAGATCATAATCCTTTTGTAGACTAGTTAAATTATCTGAGATTGTGCTCATTTTAGGATATTTTCAGATTTCCACCCTGCAGAAATTCGAACATTGATGAATTTCATGCAGAAAATCAGGTTTCCTCACCAAATCCTGAAATCTTCGAACAACCTGTAACTCATGTGTAAAAGACACATTTATTCATTCATTTATTTCCGGATTCTTTTCCGGTTCCGGATAATATAGGGTAAAACGTCCTATCGTTGTGGTATGCCCTAATGTTGCGGTAGTGTTAAAGTAGTCTATTCTGGATATAATACCATTGAAAACAATTGTGGGTACGCTAAAACTCTTCGAATTAACGACAAGAACAGCTTTTGTTTGACAAAATTCCGTTCCAAATGATGAAAAATCATCATTTTTCGTTAAAAATTTGAATCCCGCGGTAGCGCTAAGGTCCTATTGTTGCGGTATCGCTCTCCATAAGAATTACATGCAATACCGCAACAATAGGACTGACCTTCAAAAAATATCGCAACGATAGGCAACTGCGTCCTATTATTGCGGTAGTTTGTTTTTATTGTGATAAAAACCAAACAACATAAGTTCAGCACAATTCACGTAATATTTACGAAACTATAGTTAACGAGCATCCTATTCAACTACTACAAGATGGAATTCGACCAACAGCTAATTTTTGAAGAATTTTTGTAATTAATTTCATTTTGAAACGGTGCTTAACCCCTCCATAATAGGTCGTTTTACCCTATACGTGATTGGAAAAATATACATAATTGACCATAGGGTCCGGAAACAGGTTTACTGAAATGACCATATCTCGGATGTTTTTAAACGGATCTTTGCGCAACCGCCCCCATTCAATTTTCAAATAAGATCCTGTTTCTAGGAAAATAGTGTTCATCGATGTAACTTCAAACCACACAAAAATACGAGCGGCAGAAAAAATGTGTTTTTGACATGGCCTCCGAAAATCCGGAACATCTCCGGTGTCCGGTGGCCAGTATTCGTGACCATACATGTTCCTAAATCTTGACTAAAATGCTTCCGGTTTTGTCAAATTTCATAAATTTTTCAAAAAGTTATAAGGATTTGAATTTGGGCCAAATTTTGCCTATCTCAATCATTTTGCCTAACCCCATGTATTATTTCTTATTCAACAACTCAACTGTAAGGTCGAAATAAGCAAATCCGAGGCAAATCTATCTGTGGTCGAATTCTATCGAATAGCGAAAACAAGTCTTCTGAATTTTTGAGAACAAGAAGCTTTCTATTATTTTAATCAACTGTTCTGCCGCTTACCAAAAAAAAACATCAATCTGGCTTCTGAACTTGATAAAATTATTAAACCGAAAAGTTGCAATAGAGTTTCTCAACACAAATGAAGTGTGAGTTTACGCGGGATTAAAAAGTCTGAAATATTTAAATGATTTTACATTTACAACGATAAGTTCATAAGGGTTTGGGGAGAACCGGATATTACAAACAAAGATTTCGAAGTGTAATACAAACAGGCATTTTGAACTAAATTTTAGCTATCTGTTTTACCGACAAGCCATGTAATTAAAGGCCATTATTATTATTTCTGCTGATTTAAAGCTGAATCGAACTTCATATATAATAAACAGCATAGTTATTTTTTTTTACCGGCAAATAATTATAGGTGCTTTTGTCTGAACTGCTCCAATTCACTTAATAGTTCCATGTCAGTTTTTACTAGGCTGAGGAATTTCTTTTAAAGTTTTCAATCTCGTTTTACATGGATAAATACGAACAATTCTTATAAATTGATAAAATCTGCTTATCGCTTTATCACAATACGCTTTATCAGTATACATTGCTATAGAATTGCCATGAACTATAATTATGTTTATTTTTGTGTAACAAAGTATCAAAACCTGTTTTTTTGCGAATGACAACGACAACGCATGTGGGTTTTTTGTTTGTTTTCAAACTTCTAGGACAAAAAGTCTTCTATTTTATCAGTTTTTTTTTTCTAAAACGAAAGAAAACATCAATAAAAGATAGAACATTAAGTCTATTTTAAGACAAAACAAAATTAAAATCGCTAAAAACGTGATAGGACTTCTATACGAATTGGGGTAGTTGAGGAATTATTTAATTAATAGTTGAAAATGAAGCATTCAATATTTTTAATTTTGTTTTTCGTGAACCGTGTAACAACATGAAGAGTCATCGACTATATGCAAAAGGAAATTTTTGAATGCCTTTTAGTAAGTTATAAAAATTGAAGACTTAAGGCTGGCTGCACAGACAAACAGACATAACACTCGTCAAATTTCCATCGTTCACTGATTTACTGGTCAATTCAAATAATCATTAGTTGGCCAATCGGTCACTAGTGGCGCGTGCATCGGATTTGTTCGAGTTTGACATTTGCTCGCTACCGCCATCTGGTTCGTGATTTGCCCAACTGAAATCAACAGATGTCGTTAGTGTTTAAATGACGATGAATTTGATGAGTGAATGTTCAATGTGTTATGTCTGTTTGTCTGTGCTGGCTGCCTTAATACCTCGGGAATCTTCTCGACGTGACGCGACAGTGCAATTTGATAATACATTTCTAATATGTGTTATTCCTTTACGTATCGCACGTCGCGTTTACTCTGGCGGTATCAAATGACGAAAAATGATTTTGATTTTTGTATGTATCTCAAATATATTGAATGTAAAGTATTATGTTTAATTTAAGCCGATAAGCTTATTTGAAAACTTTCAAATATGGTTCTATCACCATCTCTTCATAAAAAATATCCTAAGAAGTGAAACCTGAAAATCTAATAAAAGGTAAATGTCCAATTTCAAACTACTCAGAGACTGAGTGAGAAAATGGAATAAAGTCTTTAGTCTTATCATTCAATTGGCATGCATCAATTAAAAGATTACTGCGTTTTAAATACACAATGCGAACAATGAACGCCTGTTTACTTCAACAAACTGATTCCTTTGAAATTTCATCTAAATATCGTTATTTTCTCACTGGAAACTAGTCAAATAAATGCGGTGCCATTCTTATAAAGTGAGGGAATTGGCACCTTCATTGATTCTAGTCCAGTAATCAAGATAATGCCGCCAGGTAGATGAGTAACCCTACTTCCAACAACAATTCATATAAATTAAAATGAGGTTTGGTGTCCTCTGTCAGTATGAAACTCCCAAACTTGCTGGCTGATTTGCATTATATTCTCACTAATTTATTCATCTCATCCAATTCCTACCCTGTGCTTCCAACAGTTCTTAATTGAATTGCTTTCAAAAAATTTGGGATTTCAAACATTTCATCGTATGCTTCCCCTTACATTTTTTCAACATAATCTTTCTGTTTCTACTTCCACATGCAACATTTAATTGTCAATTGGGGTGTGTGAGGTTCCAATGCGATTGCACATAAATTATCTAGAGAGCGGTATCGCAATCAACTCACTAATAGACATTTCGAACCCTAAACATAACAGTAAACCAACCGACAGTATAACACGCACATTGAAAAGAAAAAGCGGAAAATTGTCCCAAAGCATGAGGCTTTCTTCAATGCATGTTTTATATTTTCTCAGCTGTTTTACTATGTTTTAGCGTGCATCGCTTTGTAATGCAGTCAATGCAGTGCAACACCAATTTTGAATCACGCAACACAAATTTACGTCACTGCACATGGTAAAGCAGATTGGATAACATTGATACAGGTAATCTAAAAATAGAACAGATAACATTTGTTACGTTTAAAGCAGCACGCTGAATGAAATATAAGCAAATGTAGCTCCGAACGCATGATGGTATGATAGTTTTTTGATTGCCTACGCGTGAGCAATATGTGTTATATTATAATGTAATAATGTTTGTAAATATATTCATATATTTTATTGTGCAATGTTAACTTCATTTAAGGATGTTTTCGGTTATTGAAACCGTATTTTTTTATTTGATGGCTACACAAAACAAAATAAAGCAGGCTTCTGAAACACTAGGTCGTATAATGCCTTCTGCTAATATGAAAGTAGATGCCTAGCGGTAATTAAAAAATAATAGTGATGAGGTAATAGAGGAATGTAAATGGTGCATTCCATTTAATTCTAAAGTTCAATATTTTTATTTTTTAGAAATCAATAATCATCAAAAACTGGTTTATTTTCTTTTTATTTCAATTAATTTATAATAAGTAATTATACTTTATTTTCTTATGTTTTCTCCAAAATATTAGTAAACGCAGTGTTTGCAGATAATTGTAGGAATGAACTTAATTGATACATTTGTGGGACAGGACAACGACAGGTATTCTCGGCAGATCTCTAAAAACCAATGATAACGATATTATTATGCTATAGCACTTTGTTATCACTCGAGAAGTTACAATGCAGCTCTGTATATGGAAGCCATATACATATGTGCTCGACTTGCGGTTAGCGACAGTATAAGCGACAGCTAAAGTATTAATATCGAATACAAGTTTTTTATATCAGGTAATGAATTCTGAACTAAGATATTATCTTATTTCTTTGAACTTTCTGTTCCAGCAAAAAAAATCTCAGTCATTCGCAAATATACATAGATAGTGAAATATGTACAGGGACTACATAATTACAACCTTTCAGAAGTTTAAGAAGCTTCACTGTGATTCACTTATATTGTTGAAGCGCATTCTCGTTTAGGATTCATTGGCAAATAACAAAATCGACAATTTTCAGCCCACACCTTTACTCCTTCGTAACGTTATTTGTATGGAATGTTTCTAAAAAAGCGTTATGTAATTTGTGTATGAGCCCTTACACAAAACCAAATGGGGAAATTACTCAAACCAATCGGATTTGTTCAAACATTGCGGACCGTAAAAACGTGTAAATCGTTGAACCATATAATAAGGTTTAAGATTGATCAGAACCAGCGTTTCCGTAGTGTAGTGGTTATCACGTCTGCTTCACACGCAGAAGGTCCCCGGTTCGAACCCGGGCGGAAACATTTTTTGCCTACGATTGTGCTTACTGCTTTCGAACTAAGAATCATGTGCACCACTCCCTATACTATGAATGGCGTGTAGATGATAGTGGGTAAGGGGATCCAGGCATCCCCTATAACAGCGATTTTCAATTTTGTGGTAGGGATAGGGATGTATTTCCTGTTCCAGAGCTCATATTTTGGATCACCGAGTTGCATGTTGTCATTTTTATCATATACAACCAATTAAATCAAATGCACCAGTTCAGATTTGCACCAGTTCAGATCAATGACGGAGTAGCAACCATTGATATGTACAGTCAGTCTAAGCTAATGTATAGCTAATTAAATCAAGGTATATTTTGCTTTGACCCTTTAAAGAGATAGTTGCGTTTTAGAATAAAATCAAAGTATAGCTAGATATTATTAGTTCCATGTGATAAAAAATGACAAAATGCAGCTTGGTGGCTCAAAATATGAGCCCTGGTATGGGTGGTCCATAATACATCCCTTACCCTACATGTACCTCTTTGCTAAGAGGCTTTTTCATTTAAAATTAAGACATCGTTACCCAGGACGTACATTGGCACATGCTACTCGGAAGATAACTAGTTTCCTGTGTAAAAATAACTATATTTAAATGACCTTTTATTGAAATCAGTTTGTTCAAAAAGACAAGCGTTACTATGCCCTTCAAAGAATAAGTTGAAAATCTGAGAATGTACACACGAAGTTTGTGTCGAAATTTTGGAATTTAAAACGTCTTACGATTGACATCCATATTTGCGAATAATAAAATCTCTAAATATCTTCAGTTATTAAGCGCATCATTTTTTTAAAGTAAAAGTAGATCTACTAATGTTTCGTAGACATTTTAAATTCTATGTTCTGTGACTTCTATTTTCTGCAAATTCCGTAAACACGCTTGATTATCTCCAGATTTAAATAGAGTCACCATCAAGTCGAATTCTCGACGGAAATTCGGAGACAATCGAGCATGTCTATTTCACAAAAGTTCGAAAATTAACGCAATGGGATAAAAAAGGCTTGTGAATATTAGATCTACTTTCTACCCTAAAAGTTTTGTGCGAGTGGAGTTGGACCTTGGGTATGACGTATGGTTTGTTATACAATTTGATTCTCATTTATTCTGGATTAATGACAGTTTTAGCATTATAAAATCTATTCGCTGTAATTTCATGCCCACGCCCTATTTTTAGAGACCCTCCTCCATCAAAACGGGTTCTAAATTCAAAAAAATATTCGTAAACATCTATGCAACACTGAAAGTCGGCTGTGAACCCGGAGTAATCGTTGTGATATTATAAAATTAATGGGCGAAACAAACATTAAATCAATAAAAAATATACCACAAACAGATTAAGCTAATATATATTATATATTTGCATTATATGAGTATGGGATACAGCATAAAGATCAATGAGCTCTCTATCCATCATCTACCTTGAAAGAGTAACATTTGATCATGGGTGGTTAGAAATAGTTAATTCGAGAAACCTCTCGTAACTAATAACAATGGATAGATAGTAATGATAATGATAACAGACTCCCTTTTTTGATTAGCATTGATTGGTTACATTGCTTCGTTGTTGTCAACAGCAGTTTCGGTCGTTTTTCTCTACTATATTTTGTACACCACACACTTGGGATGTAGATCCCATATAGTTCATTGCTATATTGGTCCCAGATGATGGTCCCAGATAGTAAATAATGGATTCAGAAGAAACCCAAAATGAAATGTATCTTCTCTTATCAGATCATCGTCAGCTACTCGCCTGTTCTGTTCTAATCCCTACTTTATCACACGCATTTTCTTGACATAGCCATTCATTTTCATGATGAAAACATATTTATATACAGAGATTGAGAGACATCAATATTCAAGAGGAGGTGCCCTGTCCTGCTACATTGATGAAGGTGGCATCGTTACTGGCTGTTGCGGGAAAGATTGCGGAAAGGTTGCCATGCTCGAATGCAATCAATAATAATTATTCGCGGTCTTCTGTGCGACATCATGCGGCAATGCATCTTCATCAGACTTTTACCTTTATATAGTCTACTATTATATTTATTGAGTATAGATTACATTGGCCAATAAACATGATCTATGAATTTATGTGTACTCCGAAGACTTGTCCAATTATCCGATTGCAATGTCGTTTCCAATGTATTGGTAGTTCTTAGTTGCAAGTAATAGCGGAGTCGTGCTGCTTTATAAGCTTCGCAAACTTAGCAGGTTTCCATTTACCATCCATTTCATTTTTCTTCATTATTTTAAACCCGATGAAGGCGATTAAAGCTCCTTGTACTATGTTCCATAAGAAAGGCATTGAGTTGTCGTCTTGTGTATGTATTTGGTCAACAATTCTCTCATCATGAATTCGGTTTCGTGAAAAGCGATCAATATCACGCGCTTCACGCCTTTCGTCAACACGATCTACTCGATCACGCTCACTGCGATCTACTCGATCACGCTCACTGCGATCGACTCGATCACGCTCACTACGATCGACTCGAACACGCTCACTGCGATCGACTCGTTCTAGTTCATCGCGATCTTGGTTGCGATTATCACGGTTGTCTTGTCGACCATCAACATCTCGAACTTGTTCACGAACTCGTCTATCTCCATCAATGTCTTGTTCACGAACTCGTCTATCTCCATCAATGTTGATGTCTCTCCTATCTTCACGAGTTGTATCACGTTCTGCGCGTTCAAAGCGGCGATCGGCGCCATCTTCTCGAACACGATCTAGCCGGTCTTGCGATCGGTTATCCAATAATCTCCTGTTTTCGCTCTCCGAATCACGAGTAATTTCGTTCCTCCTGTCATTACGAATGAACGAACGAGAATCTCGTTCACGTCGATCATCAGACTGCTCTTGACGACCGCGTTCATCGCCATATCGGAATCTTCGTTCTTCGTTATCCAATCGACGATCTTCCGAACGGTAATCGAAACGATCCAACATTCTTTCAGCACGACTCTCCTCAGATCTATCGTTGGTGATACGATCAACATCGCGACCCTGACGACCATTCTCCATTCGTCTGACGTCGCGACGCTCATCAGACATAGCGAAACGCCTATCCGAAGTGCGCTCATGTCTAGCTAGCCGTTCATTACGTTCATCTGATCGCTTTTCGTCGACCCGTTCCAGCTCTCGTCGATCGAATCGTTCCGTATCACGATGCTCATTTCGATTGAACAGCAACAGCCGTTGTTCTTGGTCCTGGTCCAAACGATCTACTCTCCTGTCCGAATAGAAACGGCTTTCGTCTTCATTGTCACTGCACAATCCATCGGCATCGCAGGAACGCCGATCCAAAAGACCATCGATTATTGGTACTAAACATAGCACCAACATGGTCGTCCCCATCAGGTACACCATCTGCACGTTCATCTTAGACTTTCCCATTATGTTTACTACTCTGCAGAGCTATGGAAACTATTCCACAGGATATGCTATCTATGTCACACTCAACGTTCAACTGTTGGATTTTCATTGAGCAGAATTTCCTTTTATACGCATCAAACAACATTTCAAAGCGTGCAAGTTCGACGGAAGATTAGTTTAAAATTTCATTTGTCTTCAATTTCACAGCTCAATCGTTTTCTATTACCAGAGCACAAGTGTGAATGGTTGACTGTGTCGATCCGATAAAAAAAATATCCACCGCCATTCAACAAAAGGGATAACCGAACCAACCACAATGTCGCGTGTCGCATCGTACCTACGCACAGACGAGTGCTGGACTGTGATAAGAATGGAAAACCGATGGGTGCCCTTTTGATGACGTAAACCAGGTCTGCCCAACGTTCTCGGATCGCAAACCAAATATTGCGTTTCAGGATCTGAATATAACTCATTATAGACTCATTATTGACTTTATTAAAAAAAATCAATCGTTAGACAGTTTATTTGTATGAGCTAATATTCAAAATAAACGATGTGAACAATGAAAATACAAAATTTCAGCACGCACTGTTTTATATAGGTACTAATTTTGTTCTAGCAGCTTTTGCGTTATTCAAAGTCAATTGTATATATTTTTCTAGATAACTGACCGGGCATGGAGATAAAAATATTAAAATACAGTGATGCATGATATTTTATAGAATTCAATGTTCTTGAATATTCTATTTTTTATTGTTATGAATATCAATGCGAAAACCGCATCATATTTTTGTTCGTGAATTGAGCTATAGGGATATCAGATGTTTAATAAACCAGCTTGGTAGCACTTTAAAATGATATATAACAAGTCTTAACAATTATCTTTTCACTAACTCATGAAATATATTGCCGATTTTTAACCTAGTCAGATCATTCTTTATCTACGATGAGTTTTTAATCTAACCACCATCTTCCATTTTGTATATAACTTTAAACAATTTTCTCGAAATCGATCTTATTTTATTTATTCCATTGGACATAATATCGCACACGACAGTTGAAACCTCAACAAAATGGACGAGTATTACTAGAGGTGTGTGCCGCCGCCGACAGTTTTCAATCGGCTCGTCGCCGTTTGAAATCTGCCACGCCGCTGATCCATCACATACAAATTTTGTAGAAGTCCGCAGGTATTTCCATGGAAATTGGCGTAGAATGATTCCGTTAAAAATTCTATACAATCCATACAATTTTGTTGAACTAGTCAACTTAACATGGACATACGAATTTTCCGTGGAAATTCTGAAGTACTTCATGTTGAAGTCCAAACAAATTCTAGTTGAAATCAAACGGCCGTTTGGCCGAATGTCATTTGACCGAACAAACCATTAGGCGGAAATCCATAAAAAAGTCGTTCAGCTGAATAGGTCATATGACCGAAAAAGCCTTTTGGCCAAAATGGTCGTTTTGCAGAAAGTCATTTGGCCAAATGGCCAAATGGCCAAAATGACACCCATTCGGCCAAATGGCCTTTTCTGCCAAACGACCATTTCGACCAAACGGCATTATCGGTTAAATTATCTATTTGGGCAAACATTTTTTGCCTAATGATCCATTCAGACAAGCGACATTTTTGACCAGTTCGACCACATGTCCTTTTCGGGTTTTCAGCCGAATAACATTTCGGGCAAACCATTTCGGGGGAAAGCCGTTTGGACGAAAGGTTTTGGCCGAAATCGGCATACAGCCGAAAGAAAATGTCGTTCGGCTGAACTAGTCATTTGGCCAAAAAAGTCGTTTGGCCGAATAGGTTATTTGACCGAAAATGCCGTTTGGTCGAATTGCTTGTTTGCCAGAAGGAGCAGTTTGGCTGAAAATGTATCTTTGCACTTTTTCGCTTTGCACAACACTTTTTCGATTTTTGTTTTGTATTTTAAAAATATTTAGAAGCGTAAAAAAAATGGGTTCTATGGGAAATTTGACCTTAATTAAGCCAAAGAATCGGTTAAGCGAATAAAAATTTTTGACGGGAAAGGTCATTCATAGGAGATGTTCTAGGTTGTTCTGCAGTTGAAATCGTTTGGTCTACAAGTTTCACTATGGTAATGATTAACCTTGTACCGAACCTAAAACTATCCAGCAATTCCGTTTGAGTCTCTGGAGCCCAATCGAATGTTCCACTATACAAAAATGTCCAAGGCAGATGCTTTGAGTTCTCCAAATTATTTTGGAGTTTAAGTCAATTTAAGTCAACCAGATAAACTACACTTGTTACCAATAAACCGAACGAAATTCAGGATATCCATGCCAGTCTCTTGCACTCTTGCGTGTGATTCAAATGAGGCCATTGCAAATGTTCTAGGTGGTATCAGGCCATTAGACATTAGACCATTAAGCCGAATGGTCATTAGGTCATTAGGCCAAAATATCCTAATAATTCCTACATCTTCCTTTTTTTCTTCTTCTTTCTCTCTTCTTCCATCTTCCTTTCCTTTCTTCTATCTGCTTTTTTTAAACTATTTTATCCTTTTTCTTCAATCTTCCATTCTTTCTTCGTTCAGTTTGCTCTCCCTTTCTCTCTCTTCATTTTTCACCCATCATTTCACGCTTCTCATTTCTTATTGCCAACTGTGGTGGATAAGAAGTACGAAGTGAGATATGAGAAGCGATAAATGAGCAGTAAGAAATGAAAAATGTGACGTCTTATATCTCGCTTTCTTATTCTCATTTTGCACTTCCCGCTTTTCGTAGTGAAAGGTGAGAAGTGAGAAATGAGGAGTGGGAACTAAAAGTATTACTTTTTACTTCTTATTTCTCACTTACCATTTTCTATTTCTCACTTCTCAATTTTCATTGATCAGTTCACACTTGTCAATTTCACTATTGTTTGGGTCTCCAGTTAGCTTGCGAGCGAAGGCTTTGGATTGCCAATACGGAGATGGTGAATACGTTTCTCGGTCCCATCTAGGATATTTTCGTGTAGGAAACATTCTCGGCTCTCTGGGCAAAGTGTATTCATTGTACACTAGATACGTATTCATATATTGGTGGGCACAGAAAAGCTATCAATTATTAACTATGAAAATGTTAATGGAACACTATGTGACAGCATGCCAAAATCCAGTTGGAATGTAAAGTCATTGAAGAGTCACCTCGATAACAGAAATTTGTATGAACTATCCTTGCACAAGAGATAAAATATAAAAAAATAATACAAAAACTTATATGCAAAATACTTGAGGTATTTCAATCTTACTGTTCTTCTAAATCGAAATGAATCGAAACTGCGTTTGCTTGTAAAATTCGTTGATTTGGATAAGCTTCAACTTTACACGTCGTTGAATTTTCAAAACTATTTGCTGTGTATGCTATGCTATCTTCAAAACACATTTACAAAACTCGAGGTCTCCCGACCTTTTCTAAGTGATTACAAATTTCCATGTTTTCCGGCTTTTCGACAAACTATAATAATAGTCATGTGATACCTTTTAAGTTAAGCTAATTCAAGCATTCTGTGAAAAAATGTAAAAAAAATGGCCCGCGTGCTACACATTGGCTATTGCTGTCCTAAACAGACGCTGTGTGTGATAAACGAAATAAGTACATATAAAGCAATCACGCATAAATTGAACTTGAAATTAGAAAATTGATGGATGAATCTCACTTACGTCATACGCTAGTCGCTAGCAGAAGAATGAACGCTGTCTTCAAAAGAAGAAATAGAAACAATTTCCACGGTTCACTAAAACTTTAATATCTCAGCCCCGTTATAACATTTTCTGTTCTGTTTTCACGAAAACTTTCCTTATTAAAAATACTTTTCGAATAACGGTTGACAAATTACGAGAAAAAATTATTTTACGGACACGTGGTGAATTTCTGCGAAAATTATAAAAAAAATGCATTTTTGTGATATTTAAATGGTTTTAGAGGTCATATTATTGCATAATACCAACCGTATTACCATGTATGACACCCATTATGATCCACAAAAAATTAAAAAACCTTAACGATTGAAAAGGTGATAAAAAAATGGCAAAAATAGCCAATATATAACAATAAGTCCAAAAACAGTTTTTCTCAAAAACCGCTCTGTCGGAACCTCTAAACTATTTTTTAGAATTTTGGGTTGTTCTACAGAAATGCTCCAGATGTTAGAATATTTCATTTAAGGCTTGAGCACCATGACTTTTCGTACATAGTGTTTTTTTGAGGCACCCTGCCGACCATGGTTGGTTGCCGAAAACCAAAATTAGCAATAATTTTTAAAAGTGAAAATAAAAGATTAGTTGCGAACGCTACGGTAGAAATCAATATTGAAGGACTAAATACTACTTCGCAAATAACCGAAAAAAAACTTCTGAGTAGGTTTTCACTTGAAAAAAAAATGTTTTCTTTGTTAAACGAAACATAGGCATCAGTTTGGTACGGTATTCCGCACAAAAAGATCGTGCTTTTGCATCCATGACATATACCAAAATGTCCATAACTGTTATCTGCCAAAAGTTACGTCGAGGTGCCGACACCCGACCAGTGCCGGTAACCGACCACCTTCCTCTACTAGAAATACTAGAATAAGAGATCGGCAAAGACGCCATCTTGTTTCCAATCTAACCGTCAAAAGCGATTCCAAATCGACTTGTTTACTTTTTTCACCCATAAGAGGCAAGCAAAAAGTTCAAGTGATGCCAGTATTATTTCCACGATATCACACCTTTTCATACGTTGCCATTTCGACAGTTTTTCACTCCGCCGATCTCTGGTTATAGGGTTGCTATCCTCTACTATAGGAAGAGTTGGCAATCGCGTGATGTACATAATGGATCCTTCATTATTTAGCAGAACAGAACAACTTTTGAATGAGTACAATATGCCCAACAATCAATTTTAGCTGAATAAACTAGTTTTTTAGTTGAAGAAGACTATTTTTGGTCATATAAGCGCTTTACTCACCTCCAATGTTTGTTGGGGGATAGTAAACAACCGAAAAAAAGTGAACAAATGTTTTTATTATAATTGAAGTTGTGGAAAGTAGGTACATAATCAGTTCATCATGCTATTCAATTTTGCATTGCTTACAGAATCAAAAATCTAATGAATATTGAAAAATAACTGTTTATTCCGGTACCAACATTACGTTGCAAGGTCTTACTTAGCCGTGCGGTGAGATTATTATTTATTTATTCAGACTAAGGCCGAAGTGGCCTGTGCGGTATATAAGAGTCTTCTACATTCGGCTCGGTCCATGGCTACACGTCGCCAACCACGCAGTCTACGGAGGGTCCGCAAGTCATCTTCCACCTGATCGATCCACCTTGCCCGCTGCGCATCTCGCCTTCTTGTACCCGTCGGATCGTTGTCGAGAACCATTTTCACCGGGTTATTGTCCGACATTCTGGCTACGTGCCCGGCCCACCGCAGTCGTCCGATTTTCGCGGTGTGAACGATAGATGGTTCTCCCAACAGCTGATGCAACTCGTGGTTCTTTCGCCTCCTCCACGTACCGTCCGCCATCTGCACCCTACCATAGATGGTACGCAGCACTTTCCTTTCGAAAACACCGAGTGCGCGTTGATCCTCCACGAGCATCGTCCAGGTCTCGTGTCCGTAGAGGACTACCGGTCTAATGAGCGTTTTATAGATTGTCAGTTTGGTACGGCGGCGAACTCTATTCGATCGGAGCGTCTTGCGGAGTCCAAAGTATGTACGATTTCCAGCCACTATACGTCTCCGAATTTCTCTGCTGGTATCATTTCCGGCAGTCACCAGTGAGCCCAAGTACACAAATTCTTCTACCACCTCGATTTTGTCACCACCGATGCCAACTCGCGGTGGGTGGCTCACATTGTCTTCTCTTGAACCTCTTCCTATCATGTACTTCGTCTTCGACGTGTTGATGACTAGTCCGATCCGCTTGGCTTCCTTCTTCAGTCTGATGTAGGCTTCCTCCATCTTCTCAAAGTTACGTGCCACAATATCTATGTCGTCGGCGAAGCCAAATAGCTGGACGGACTTATTGAAAATTGTACCACTCGTGTTAATCCCTGCTCTTCGTATTACCCCTTCCAATGCGATGTTGAATAGCAGACACGAAAGACCATCACCTTGCCGTAACCCTCTGCGGGTTTCGAAGGGACTCGAGAATGCCCCTGAAACTCGAACTACGCACATCACCCGATCCATCGTCGCTTTGATGAACCGTGTCAGTTTATCCGGAAATCCGTTTTCGTGCATTAGCTGCCATAGCTGGTCCCGATCGATTGTATCATATGCGGCTTTGAAGTCGATGAATAGATGATGTGTGGGTACGTTGTATTCGCGGCATTTCTGCAGTACTTGGCGAATGGCGAACACCTGGTCCGTGGTGGAGCGTTCGCCCATAAAACCCGCTTGGTACTGCCCCACGAACTCCCTTGCAATTGGTGCTAGTCGACGGCATAGAATTTGGGAGAGTACCTTGTAGGCGGCGTTCAGCAATGTGATTGCGCGGTAGTTGCTACAATCCAGCTTATCGCCCTTTTTGTAGATGGGACACACGACACCTTCCATCCACTCCTGCGGCAAAACTTCCTCCTCCCAAATCTTGGTAATGGCCCATACAGCGCTCTAGCCAGTGCCTCACCACCGTGTTTAAATAGCTCTCCTGGTAGTTGGTCAACCCCAGGGGCTTTGTTGTTCTTCAGCCGGCCAATCTCCTCCTGGATTTCTTGGAGATCCGGAGCCGGTAGAATTATGTCCTGCGCGCGTTCCCCCAGGTCCATCACCATACCGCCATCTTCAGCTGCCACATCGCCATTCAGTTGCTCTTCGTAGTGCTGCCGCCACCTTTGGATCACCTCACGCTCGTCCGTGCGGTGAGATGCACAGCTACAAAGCAAGATCATGCTGAGGGTGGCTGGGTTCGATTCCCGGTTCGGTCTTGGAAATTATCTCGAATTCCCTGGGCATAAAAGTGTTATCGTGTTAGCCTCATGATATATGAATGCAAAAATGATAACATGACTTAGAAACCTCGCAGTTAAAAACTGTGGAAGTGGTGATCAAACATTCAACAAACAATCCAATATATCCAAACACGAAGCCTCTGACGAAAATTTTATAAAAGTAAGTATATGCAAAAATGTATAATCTTCTTTTATACTTTCTTCTTTTCTTCTTTTCTATAAATAAATGAGTTTACATTTCCTTTGAGGCAATATAACTCACGAATGGATGAACCAATTAGTATGATTTATGCACGGTATGATTCGTTCTAGAATGAGCTGTCTTTATATGTAGAAAATACGGAGATAGTTCAAAAATTCAATATTATGCTAAAAGTGAGTTGTGAAGAAATTCAAGACGATTTTACATAAGTCGAACTAGAGTGCGTTGCTGCAATATTTGACATTTACAAAGCAAAAGTGTCGATCCCGGGAAACGCAGGGTCCGATCTGACATTTCCTTAAAAATTGTTTACCTCGGGCCAAAATAGTATCCAATAGTTTCTTTCTGGGGGCTGCAAAATGGTGGGTTGACATCAAGGAAGGAGCGCCCAACAGAGCTCTGGTCCCCACAAGTCCCTATCTCACGCTTCCACGGGTCGTCCGATGACAATAGACCACCAGCTAAGGGTTGTGTACTTAGCTGGTAGTGCAGCCTGGGCACTGTTGTCCTTCTGACATCAGCTAGAGTGAGAAGGTACGCCTCGAGCGTCTGTTCACCAGGAGGTGCGGCTCAAACAGCGTCTGCCTGGTACCCAGCGGCTGATTAACGAAATGCTGTATCGCGTCAGCTATACCTAAGGTGGCAGCCCCATCATCGCGATGTAGGTATACGCGACCCCGGTAAGGTAGCTTACTGAAGCCTCTCAAATACCACGAAAAATGGAGATAGAAGAAAAAGAGAACGTTATTTTTGGCAACCGACCCGGCAACGAAATAAGGACTATGATTGGAAACTCGATACCTGGAATGTCAGGACAGGACCCTAAATGAACCTGGAAGAGTTAGCCTTCTAGTTCGTAAACTGCAGAAGGTTGGAGTGAACGTGGCTGCTATTCAAGAAGTCCGATGGCCTAGATCCGGAGAACGTGAATTCCGAGCCGTGGACCCCACGACCAATACTGCATTCAAGTATAACATCTATCACAGCGGCGGTGAAAAAGCAGAGCATGGAGTTGGTTTCGTAGTGATGGGCAAGCAGATGAAGCGAGTGATGCGGTGGAAACCCATTAGCGAACGAATTTGTGTGTTGAGGATACGGGGCAAATTCTTCAATTACAGCCTAATCAACGTTTACGCACCGACAAACGATAAATCCGACGACGTGAAGGACACGTTTTATGAATGTCTTGATAAAGCCTATGGAGAGTGTCCAAAGCATGACGTGAAAATTGTTATCGGAGACGCTAACGCTCAGGTCGGTAGAGAGGACTTTTTCCGTCCCATAATCAGTAGGGAGAGCCTTCACTCCGCTACCAATGACAACGGCCTACGGCTAGTAAATTTTGATGCTGCCAGAGGGATGGCCATCAGTAGCACCTACTTTGCACGAAAGAACATCCGAAAGCACACCTGGAGACACCCAAATGGTGAAACTTGCAACCTGATAGACCATGTTCTGGTGGATGGGCGCCATTTCTCGGATGTTATCGATGTGCGGACATTCAGAGGTCCGAACATTGACTTTGATCACTATCTCGTTGTCAGTAAAATTCGATCACGGTTGTCAACTGTATCGAAGGTTAAATCGGCTATCATTTGAGATTTTAGTTTGCACAAAAAATACTGAAAAAAATAAAAATTGTCCTAGATCCCCCGATAGAACATTTAAGTTCCTGGAGGAACATAAAGAATAATTCCCGAGGGAAAACGAAGAAGAAGAGACGCTTGGAGAAATCCCTGAAAAAATCAGAATGAATTTTGGTGGGGATTTAGGATGAATTCCAGGAGGCGTAAAAATGAATTCCTGGAGGAATTCGGGATGAAATTCTTGAAGTATTCAGTATGAACTCCTTGAAGAATTCAGGATGAATTCCTTGAAAAATTCAGGATGAATTTCTTAAAGAATTCAGGATGAATTTCTTAAAGAATTAAGGATGAATTCCTTGAAGAATCCAGGATGAATTCCTTGAAGAATCCACGATGAATTTCTTGAAGAATCCAGGATGAATTTCTAGAAGAATTCAGGATGAACTCCTGGAGGAATTGAATTTCTGGATGAATTCAGGATGAATCACTGGAGGAATAATTTTAAATAATAATTTTCGGGGGAATCCAGCATGAATTCTTGGGGGAATCCAAAATGACTTCCTAGGGGAATTTAGAATGAATTCCTTGAGGAAATCAGAATGAATTCCTGGCGGAATTTAGAATAAATTCTTGGGGGAATTTAGAATGAATTCCTTGAAGAAATCAGAATAAATTCCGGGGTAGATCAAAATGAATTTCTGGGAGAATCCAAAATAAATTCCTGGGGAAATTCAGAATGAATTCCTGGGGAAATTCAGAATGAATTGCTGGGGAATTTCAGGATGAACTTTAGGAATTTCTCTTGGAGCTCCACTAGTATTCCTTCCTAGAGTTTCTTCAAAAAATCTTCTTGGAGCTCCTCCAGAAATTACTGCTGTAGATCCTCCTGTAGTTCTTCCAAATATTTCTCCTCTGATTTTTCAGGAGCTTTTCCAAAGTTTCCTTGTGAAGTACTTTCCGGATTTTTTCTTAGAATTCCTTCAGGAATTCAACCTGGGGTTATTCTTCTTCCATGAATTTTTGGAACAACTTACGTCGGTTACAACTTTTAGTGACAAATGTCAAACAAAATCATTAGGCAGCAATATTTTAAATTTGGGAAATTCCCGGAGCAATTTCAGGAGGAAATTCAAAAAGGATATGCTTGTGGAACTTCAGAATGGATTCCTGGAAGAGCTTTAAGAGACTATCCTGAAGGGTCTCGAGGAGAAATTTCGGATAGAATCAAAGAGGAATCACTGGAGTAGTTCCAGGATGATTTTCTGAAGGAACTCTCAAAATTATTTGGGTGGAGTTATCGTAGGAACTCCAGGAGAAATTTCTGGTGGCATTCGAGAAGAAAATCTTACGAGAATTTCATGACACATTTGTGGAAGAACTTCAAAGTGGAATTGTGCAGGAACTGCAGGAGAAATTGCTATGTGCTCCTCAGGGGGAATTTCTGGCTGAACTTCAGGAGATATTCGTGGAGGAACTGCAGAAGGAATTTATGTAGAAACTCTCTAAGATCTCTTTGTTTAGTTTCTTCAGGAAATCCAGGAGAAATTCCTGGTTGAACTACATTAAGAATTCATATAAGTACTGCAGCAGGGCTGATAGCGACCGATGCAACTCAAAAAAGTGACTTTAGTGACCAAAACTGACGAAAAAAGGAACCAAATAGTGACTTTCAGTTGCAGAAAAAGTGACCAAATGGTGACTTTCAGTTTCAGTTGCAAGTTCGATGAGACGAAATTAAGCGTTTTTGGGTCGAATTAGAATCATCTTTCACTCACCACTCTTTTGCCTTAGAACGAACTCAGAAGTGAAATGAAAATCGTACACGCTAACTTTTATCTACTCAGTAAAATTGTATTGGCCTTCCTTTTAATCCCACTGAAATTTTATTAAATATCAGTCAAAAACAGTACTCAAAACTATGAGTAGTAGAGTGGGGCGCAGTTGTATGGAAAAATGCAAACTTCGTCCGATCAAGTGAGATCAAGGATTTTCTGATTTGTTTTGGGACCCCAATCAACTATGCAAAATATGGGTTCGATAGGTTGCGACCTCGCATGCCGCATCGCGTTTTAAATTTACATGAAGATTAATATGGGAAAACGTACTTTTTTACATTTTTGCTCTTAGCGGCTTCAATTTATCATCAATCACGAGACTTAATACGTTAGCATATCGTCTGGAAGATGCCGAAAGACTTTGCCGAAGAAAATACATAGCTGGAAGGTCTACAAAAAATGTTATTACGTTTCGAAAATTGATTGTTCAAACCATATGCAAGGAATCAATGTTTCTGCCAGCACTACCGGACAACCTGTAATTGTCAGAGGGCAAACCCCATTTTCCTTCTAGTCGGAATTTTTACTTTGTGATATCATTCCGAATATCTTCCATTAGGAGTTCAGTGCATGATCTCTCTTGTTTCGAACAGCAGAACGATCGCGAATTATTGTGTCGCCAGCACTAAATTGTATTCCGACTTCCGACGTTTTACTTCCGAACTTACTTCCGACATCATGAACGTCAGAACAAAATTTGAATTTGCTACCAAAACATTGTCGGAAGAGCGTTCGGAAGTGTGGAAATCGACTTCCGAACCTCAATTTGGTGCCAGCGACGTTGTCAGCGACAAAAAAGCTCGATTTTGTGACAGATAACACCGTGCAGTGCTGCATATTTATTTTATTTTTCCGTGTGAATCTCGTCGGAAGTGGGCCTTGTTGCCAATTCATCAGCGTCATATAAACAGTTTTGGTCTAAATGCACAATATTGTGTTCTGCATTGCGCGGCCGGTAATTAGGGTCTCGCCGACATTTCTCACCAACACGAACGCAGGTTCGTGGTTGCAAACAATCCCATTTGATTTTGCCGTGACAGCTGCTCGTGGTTGCAAACAAACCGAGTAAAAGTGTGAGTGAAACGTGCGTGTACGTACACGATCGCTGAAAGCCTAATAAAAATAATCAGTTCAGTGCATGATCTCTCTTGTTTCGGACAGCAGAACGATCGCGTGGTCGGACGAAATATTGTGTTCTGCATTGCGCGGCCGATAATAAAATTAATCAGTTCAGTGCGTGATCTCTCATGTTTCGGACAGCAGAACGATCGCGTGGTCGGACGAAATATTGTGCTCTGCATTGCGCGGCCGGTAATAAAATAATCAGTTCAGTGCATGATCTCTCTTGTTTCGGACAGCAGAACGATCGCGTGGTCGGACGAAATATTGTGTTCTGCATTGCGCGGCCGGTAATAAAATAATCAGTTCAGTGCGTGATCACTCTTGTTTCGGACAGCAGAACGATCGCGAATTATTGTGTTCTGCATTGCGCGGCCGGTAATAAAATTAATCAGCTCAGTGCATGATCTCTCTTGTTCCGGACCGCAGGACGATCGCGTGATCGGACGAAATATTGTATTCTGCATTGCGCGGCCGGTAATAAAAATAATCAGTTCAGTGCATGATCTCTCTTGTTTCGGACAGCAGAACGATCGCGAATTATTGTGTTCTGCATTGCGCGGCCGGTAATAAAAATAATCAGTTCAGTGCATGATCTCTCTTGTTTCGGACAGCAGAACGATCGCGTGGTCGGACGAAATATTGTGTTCTGCATTGCGCGGCCGGTAATAAAAATAATCAGTTCAGTGCATGATCTCTCTTGTTTCGGACAGCAGAACGATCGCGTGGTCGGACGAAATATTGTGTTCTGCATTGCGCGGCCGGTAATAAAAATAATCAGTTCAGTGCATGATCTCTCTTGTTTCGGACAGCAGAACGATCGCGTGGTCGGCCGAATTATTGTGCTCTGCATTGCGCGGCCGGTAATAAAAATAATCAGTTCAGTGCATGATCTCTCTTGTTTCGGACAGCAGAACGATCGCGTGGTCGGACGAAATATTGTGTTCTGCATTGCGCGGCCGATAATAAAAATAATCAGTTCAGTGCGTGATCTCTCATGTTTCGGACAGCAGAACGATCGCGTGGTCGGACGAAATATTGTGCGCTGCATTGCGCGGCCGGTAATAAAAATAATCAGTTCAGTGCATGATCTCTCTTGTTTCGGACAGCAGAACGATCGCGTGGTCGGACGAAATATTGTGTTCTGCATTGCGCGGCCGGTAATAAAAATAATCAGTTCAGTGCATGATCTCTCTTGTTTCGGACAGCAGAACGATCGCGAATTATTGTGTTCTGCATTGCGCGGCCGGTAATAAAAATAATCAGTTCAGTGCATGATCTCTCTTGTTCCGGACAGCAGAACGATCGCGTGGTCGGACGAAATATTGTATTCTGCATTGCGCGGCCGGTAATAAAAATAATCAGTTCAGTGCATGATCTCTCTTGTTTCGGACAGCAGAACGATCGCGAATTATTGTGTTCTGCATTGCGCGGCCGGTAATAAAAATAATCAGTTCAGTGCATGATCTCTCTTGTTTCGGACAGCAGAACGATCGCGTGGTCGGACGAAATATTGTGTTCTGCATTGCGCGGCCGGTAATAAAAATAATCAGTTCAGTGCATGATCTCTCTTGTTTCGGACAGCAGAACGATCGCGTGGTCGGCCGAATTATTGTGTTCTGCATTGCGCGGCCGGTAATAAAAATAATCAGTTCAGTGCATGATCTCTCTTGTTTCGGACAGCAGAACGATCGCGTGGTCGGACGAAATATTGTGTTCTGCATTGCGCGGCCGATAATAAAAATAATCAGTTCAGTGCGTGATCTCTCATGTTTCGGACAGCAGAACGATCGCGTGGTCGGACGAAATATTGTGTTCTGCATTGCGCGGCCGATAATAAAAATAATCAGTTCAGTGCGTGATCTCTCATGTTTCGGACAGCAGAACGATCGCGTGGTCGGACGAAATATTGTGTTCTGCATTGCGCGGCCGGTAATAAAAATAATCAGTTCAGTGCGTGATCTCTCTTGTTTCGGACAGCAGAACGATCGCGTGGTCGGACGAAATATTGTGTTCTGCATTGCGCGGCCGGTAATAAAAATAATCAGTTCAGTGCATGATCTCTCTTGTTTCGGACAGCAGAACGATCGCGTGGTCGGACGAAATATTGTGTTCTGCATTGCGCGGCCGGTAATAAAATAATCAGTTCAGTGCATGATCTCTCTTGTTTCGGACAGCAGAACGATCGCGTGGTCGGCCGAATTATTGTGTTCTGCATTGCGCGGCCGGTAATAAAAATAATCAGTTCAGTGCATGATCTCTCTTGTTTCGGACAGCAGAACGATCGCGTGGTCGGACGAAATATTGTGTTCTGCATTGCGCGGCCGGTAATAAAAATAATCAGTTCAGTGCGTGATCTCTCATGTTTCGGACAGCAGAACGATCGCGTGGTCGGACGAAATATTGTGTTCTGCATTGCGCGGCCGGTAATAAAAATCATAAGGGTTGTGTACAAGACACGACCGCCCGACGTAAACTACGTAAAACAGTTTGGTGAAATGAAGAATCTAGTGCCAGTGCAAGAATACATATTTGCAGCAGCTCCCTACAATACGCGCTCGTTATTCTGCTACGAACGGCAACGTAATTCTGCTACGACGTCGTACTTTGAACAAATTCGTCTCGCCTCCTATGTTTAAAATGGTGTCCATGAGAAGAATCGATTAATTCCCAATAATGCATATTTCGAATCACTAACGACCACACGACCCACGCCATAGGCTGGAATAACAAAACCAAATAAGAATCATCCATGCGAATACATATTTCTCGCTTAACTTTTCAAAAGGTCCTAAGTAACATTTTTTTCATGAATTTATTTGAATAGCGCAATCAACAGACCAATATGAAAGCTTTTGATTGCACATCTCAAATTAATTCATGAAAAAAATGTTACTTAGGTCCTTTTGAAAAGTTAAGCGAGATTTGTAGCATCTCCCTCCGACGCGCGCTCGTGATTCTGCTACGGACGCCAGGCAACTTTATGGCGTCTCCAAGTGGTTAATTTGCACTTTGAAAAAAGTTCGCCTCGCCTCAATCTTCCTTTGTATAGAATGGAGGAGGCCCTGAAAAGAACCGATTTTCCAATATCTCATATGTATTTGGAATAAAATTTGCTCAGCAACTCTGCCGATGCTTAGAGATGTCGTAAAATCTCGATTAATCGATTAGTAACTAATCGATTGCTCTCGATTCTTGACGATTATTGAATCGATTCATCGTTGAGTAGTAATCGAATCAAAATTAATCGATTATCATAACGATGAATCGATTAATTGAAGTAATCGAAATCTAATAGTTGTCGTAAAATCCCGATTGATCGATTACTCTCGATTCTTGTCGATTATTGAATCGATTAATCGTTGAGAAGTAATCGATTAAAAATTAATCGATTATCACAACAAATAATCGATTAATCGAAGTAATCGATTAATTTGCGGCATCTCTACCGATGCTGGGACCGCTCTCCGCGATATTTCAAATGAAACGCCACGCGCGCAGTAGTAGTAGTAAAATTCTTCTTTATTTACACATTTTTTGTTCTACAATTATTTTTACCATGTACAGTGATCGGCCGGCTTGGCCCTCCAACTCCAATTTTAATTATTATTATTATTATTATTATTTTTATGTTTCTACTTAATTTTTAAAATCTAATGTATCATGACGGCCTTCACGAGGCGCTAGTGTGTTTTTTTAAATTTGATAACCTAACTACTATGTACACTAATATTTACAATAAAAATTTGATAACCTAGATTGGAACTAGCGCCCTAAGTGCTTCTTGGTCCGAGTGCAAGCAACAGACCCTAAACTTTTCTTTACACTCACCAAAGCGTTCATGTAAGGTTTTTATTCCGGCCAGACGGTGGACCTCGGATGTTCTTGTCCTGGGAGGGGTGTTGAGGATCATCCTCAGGAATTTGTTTTGGACCCGTTGAAGTTTGAGGTGGTGGGTTTTAGCGCAGCTCTTCCAGACCGGCATGCCATATTCGATCACAGGGAGGATGATTTGCTTGTAGACAGCAAGCTTATTTTTCAGGGACAATGACGACCGGCGGTTGATCAAAGGGTACAGTAGTTTCAACAAGACGTTACACTTTGTCACCGTTTTGTCAACCTGTTGCCTGAAAATAAGCTTGCTGTCGAGGGTCAAGCCAAGGTAGCCGGCCTCATTGGCCCATTCCACAGTCGTGCCATTGAGGATGATTTTACAGTCTCCAGGCGGAACAAGTTTAGGGATTTGGAGTGGGGAAAATTATGACCTGGGTCTTCGCCGCGTTGATACAGATCTTCCAGCTGGTGAGGTACTCTGTCAGGGCATCCAGGCCTCGTTGGAGTTTTGCCACTAGCGCTCTGATCACTCTACCGTTGTAGACGATGGATGTGTCATCTGCGAACAGAGACAGAATGCCGCCTTCTGGAGGTTCTGGCATGTCGAAGGTGAACAGATTGAAAAGCAGGGGCCCGAGGATACTGCCCTGGGGAACGCCTGCGACGATGTTGTGCACATTGGAACTCGCTCCGCTGATTGAGACCCGGAATGTCCTTGCCGACAGGTAATTTTTGATGATTTTCACCAGGTAGCTGGGAAGATTGTAGCGTTGTAGTTTGTACACCAGGCCATCATGCCATACATTGTCAAATGCCTACTCGACATCGAGTAAGGCCATGGCGGATGTTTTCGAGACAAACTTGTTCCGTCTGAGGACGTTGGTAACTCGGGTCAGTTGGTGTACAGTTGACCGACCGCGTCGGAAACCAAACTGTTCCTCGAGCAAGATGTTGAGATTTTCGGCAGACTCTAGTAACCGGTGATGAATAGCTTTTTCGAATAGCTTGGATAATCCTGAGAGAAGGCTGATGGGACGATAGCTTTTGGGTGAGGAAGGATCCTTCCCAGGCTTCCGGATGGGGATGACTTTCGCTGACTTCCAGGCCGATGGGAAGTAGCTGAGCCGGAGACACTGATTAAAGATCAGCGAGAGGTGCTCAAAGAACTCAAAGAAAATTCATGAGATGGTTGCGTTAAATCGGCAGCAGTTACGCAAAAATTCATTAGATTCAATCCATCATTTTACTTCTGCAGAGTTAGTGATTAAAAATCCATCGAAAGATAAAGACGCTAATAGTTTGGAATCTATCCTAATTTCGTGACGATCTCGAATTTGAAAATTTCCGTTTTACACCCCGTATCTGAGTCTTGCCCTTAGACGTAGTTTACGTCAAAAAAATATTTCAACTTAATCATCCTCCCAAACATAATGGTGGTCCTGAAAAGAACCGATTCATTTCCACTTATGTGCCTCAACAACACGGCGTTGATTGCCAGATTCAAAGATGCTGTTGGGAACACGGAAGTAAAGATGTACTGCTGTTGCCACGACCGCCACCACCACCCAACGAAAAATTTCATCCGCATCATCACTCATAAATTTTAATCAACGAGCCCTCCCGTGCGAACGAAATCATCTGTGGAATGCATCATCAGGAATGCATCACGCTTGAATTTGTAATGCTAAAACGCATCATTCCGCTCATTTGCCAAAACATCATTTTGGTTTAAAACGCATTCGAAATTAATTTGGGGGCAATTTATTGCTTATACATGAAAGATTGTCTAATATTTTATGCGAGAAACGTCAATTCACTGTTTTTAACAAAGGAGAACAAAAGAAAACATACGATGATTCAACTCATCCAGGAGTTGTAAGGTGCTGAGTTGGGTGCGTTTCAACTCACGCTTGATTAGAATCGTCCATGAGTTTTGAGTTTTTACCACCACAGACCAATCCACAGGCGTTATCGCTTGAACCGCCCTGGTCCGTTCTCCGTGACATCCAGAATGAAAATGACGCGCGCACGCGAAACACGGGGCTTTATATACACAGGGAAAACGAAGCAGTGGATCAAAAGGCCCGTACCTTACTGCAATCTGATGTCCGTGTTGGGGATTTATGAACGGAATTGAATTTTTCACCCGATTTGGAAAGAAATAACATTTTCAATAGTTTAACGTTGATAATCAATAGTATCAATAGAGTTGGCAAATTGCTGGAGAGTTTCCGAATCTATTGATAAGCAAATCTCGAAAATCCATCGAAAGATAAAGACGCTATTAGCGTTTGAAATCTATCCTAATTTCGTGACGGTCTCGAATTTGGAAATTTCGGATTTACACCCTGTATCTGAGTCTTCCCCTTAGACGTAGTTTACGTCAAAATAATCAGTTCAGTGCGTGATCTCTCATGTTTCGGACAGCAGAACGATCGCATGGTCGGACGAAATATTGTGTTCTGCATTGCGCGGCCGGTAATAAAAATAATCAGTTCAGTGCGTGATCTCTCATGTTTCGGAAAGCAGAACGATCGCGTGGTCGGACGAAATATTGTGTTCTGCATTGCGCGGCCGGTAATAAAAATAATCAGTTCAGTGCATGATCTCTCTTGTTTCGGACAGCAGAACGATCGCGTGGTCGGACGAAATATTGTGTTCTGCATTGCGCGGCCGGTAATAAAATTAATCAGTTCAGTGCGTGGTCTCTCTTGTTTCGAAGCGGGCTTGGTAGTCATATGGCTACCGTTTCTGCCTCATACGCAGGAGGTCGTGAATTCAATCCCAGGTCCGTTCCATTCTCCTACTTTGTATCTTTCTCTTTATTTCTCATGTTCTAGCAATCGCTAGAACTGGAAATGGACTTCCATACCGTTTCCATTACTATTCCTATACCTTCAATTTGAGTATTCTAACAGTAATCTGCTAGAATTGGAAATGAACTTATAGAGCTCGTTTCCTACATCCAATTAGAAATTCCATCAGTTACCTTCTCCTATCTATCACATTGGCAGCTCGTTAACCAAGACGGACCTCTGCCTCTCCAACCTAACCCAGAAATTCCAACAAATTCCGCATGAACTCGTGGCAAGTGCAGAGGTATATTCGGCTTGCAGTGGGCGAGTGATTGCATCATCATTTCCTCCCACTTCCCTACATTCACTTGCATCCTGACGTGGCAGGCGCCAATATGACCTAACAAATGAGATCACCAGTACTTGTACATTGAAGATGTGTGCTAGTCCCAAGCAAACATCTGTTGGTTCCCTGTGCAAGAACAGCTGATCTGGTCATAATGGAGTAGCAACTACGAGCAGTCAATCAAGCTCAAGCTCAGCTCAAGCTCATTCCGAATATCTTCCATTAGCACCAATGTCCTATAAAATCAATAATTTTGAAATAACACTCAGTTTAATTATTGCTCCACGTAGTTCGGTAGTGCTGGCAGAATAAATGATTTTTTGCATATGGTTTGAACACTCAATCTTCGAAGCGTTATAACTTTTTTCGTGGACGTTCCAGCAACGTGCCTTCATCAGCAAAGTAGGACCCAGAATGGCTTCGAAAAACCATTGATTTCAAAAAATGACCATGACGCCCCACTCTAATGAGTAGTCTTCCGAGAAAATTAAATTTTTACGCCACTGGAAGTGAGCAAATCATGGTTATCACTCATAAGACCTGTTTTCTTTTCTGAAAAATGATTTCTAGGCAAAAATCTGCGTGAAGGAGCATTCCCTTCACGTGAGAATCAGTGAAAATTAAGTTCACTGCATTAGCTGAATACTTATTTGAGAAAGATGCACGATTTATCATAGGTGCCACGGAAGTTATTGGAATTTTCAGTGCAAAAAAAAAACAACAGTACGGATCGGTAACAGTAAAAATTATGAAGACCCAGTACAACGAGCCTGGGATTGAACGCTCAACCTCCTGCTTATACTATGCGCTCTGAACTATTTAAATATTTTTTTCCAAAATACGCAGATTTCCCAACTTGCTGTACGTATTCATCACATCTGTCAAATCTACAAAAAAATAGCCGCTTGAGAACAAATTTATATTTTCTTGAATTTGTTTGCCAAACTTCTCAAATGTCAGAATCAAGTCTCCTCATATATAATATAATATCTATATTAGGTTTTTGCCTTTCTCATTTTTAACAATAAATTTCAAGAAAAGTATCATACTGCGATAAGATGTATTTAATTAGGCTGCCTTATGAAATTTCATAAGGTTTCTTAATAGTGTTCATACGTCAACATTGAGATAAATATAAACATTCACTATGGCTCTAGTTCATCCGAAGTTCATCCAACATCATAAGGTTGCCTTATGAATTTCAAACCGATTCATTGTGGCTAATTTTCATAAGGTAAAATAATGATCTTAGAAAGGTTTTTTTCGGCAGTGTATTGTGACAACAACTCAAAATCCAATTATCCTGAAATTGTGGTGGAATGTTGGCATTTTTATCAGTTAAGATCATTTAGCATATTGACGGCTTGTGCTGCGAAAAAATGATAGCATTATGTCAATATTAGGGGAAGTTGTTCAAATTTTGCTAGTCACTAAAAAACATCTTTAGGAGGGACAAACACAGTAAATAATAGAGTAAATAAGGTTGTCAATCAAAAAATAATTCACCATATAACGATCATTTGTCTAGAGAATCTATAATAATAGTACGCTCTAACAATACTGCTATAGTTCTCGATAAAACAGCGGAGAATTAAGTCTCCCAAGGTCATGCTCCCAAGGAATCAAATCTTCCCACCTTCTCCTGCTGTATAAAGTTTGAGCTTTAAACAAAATCGCAATTGGCAGGTCTCCTGCTTGCATGACTGTATACCGATTTATAAATTGTGACGTGAAACACCTTCAATTAGCTACTGGTGAAATGCCAGTCAAAGCAGCGAGTTAAACGGCTGGCGAAGTTTCAGCGCGATCATTTTTTTGAGATCCGTGATTTTATTTCCGCCATGATCAAAGCATCATCCGATGGTTACATAAAGTTTTATTTAAAAAAAAATCTTAGTCAATAGTTTCAAAATAGTTGAAAATAGTGACTTTTTGCGAGAAAAAGTGACTTTAGTGACCTGAGGTCGAAAAAAGGGACTTTTTAGTGACTTGCCCGAAAAAAGTGACCAAGTCACTAAAAAGTGACCCGCTACCAGGCCTGCTGCAGGAGTAATTTCGGTGGGATTCTCCTGAATGGAATCCCGGAGGATCTCCACGATGGGTTTCTGGAAGAACTCTAGAAGGTATTCAACGAGGGTTCCTGAATTCCCAAATTCCTTAACCGCTAAACTCACAAATTCCTAAATTCCCAAATTTCTAAATTCATAAATTCCTGAATCCCTAATTTTAAAAATTGCTAAATTTCCAAATTTCTAAATTTTTAAAATCGTGAATTCCCAAGCTTTCTGAATTCCTAAATCCTTGAATCTCTAAGTTCCCTAGTTCCTAAATTCGTCACCGCCCACAACCAGGACGCTAGGCAAGAAGATTCACGCCTCGATTGTATGCTATTCAATAGATGGTATCTATGCCTCCCATTCGCATTCTGTCGCTTCATACTTGTTCGTACCTTAGCGAACGGCTTTCAATCTTTTGATTTTCAAATAATAACTTTCCCTAAATAAAACATATAGGGTTACTGCTCCTGGACTTCATCTTATAGCTCCGATATTGGTCTCACGAAAAACAAAGCAATGAAAAGGTATTTGATTTGTTTCTTATTTTTGTGATTTTTTCAGTGAGCACGCATGTTAGCAAAAAGAAGCGACGAAATTGGTGCCGTATTTCTTTGTTTCGCGATGAGATGAATATATGTACAGTGAGATGGAAAACGGAACAGTTCCCCTATTTTAAATTCCTAAATTACAAATTCTGTTATATCGTCATTACTTTACCAGTTCAGATTGCAGTTTTCAGCCTGATCAGCGCACTTGCGCACCGATCCAACTTCGTTTCCCTCAGTGACCATAATCTTATCAACTGCACAAATCATCCAAATCTAATCCCGTTTTCTCGGTATAAGAAAATTATTTATTTTTCTTGCTCATTTTTCACGAACTGGATTTTATGAAACACAGATAAAACTAACTATTGATGAAACATAATGTTACTTTTCATTTGGCATAAAATGGATGGTTTCTATTTAAACGGCTTTCATACAAGCGCGGTACGACTTGCAAGCAACATATTGTGACTTGTAAGTGTTCCAAAAAACGTGGAACGGAATATTTCGGCTGGTTCTCAGCGGCCAATGTACGGATTTACAATCTGTAGTCGCTAACGAAATCCTGATATCCTACAGATTGTAACTGGAAAGAATCCTGACAATTGGACTTAAGGCAAAGTTGCCGTTCCACGCTATTTGCAGGGGTTGGTACTTGCAGTGTTAAGAAATAATGGACCAAGATCGATCGGTATGTCACACTATGAGTCTCCAGGTCACCTATAAAATTTCTTTTGGAGCGAACATATTAGTATTTACGTATACTTAGTATACGAGAAAGGGAAAACTCTGTCATCAACAAATAACATCAACTAGGTTTCGTGAAAAAGTTTTTATTCTTTAAAATTATCTTTCAAATGTCTTTCACTTGAACCTTATTGACTAGAGACATCCATTGAAAACGGAAATCAAATATTTCCACAAACGGAAAACAAAGCTAGTTTTACAACTACATGAGGGGTTGTGTACTAATTACGTAAGACATTATGTATCCTTGTCCAAATCCCTGTTCTTTCCTTAATAATCTAACAAATGCTTGAAAGGTACGAGAATGCTGGAACATCCATTAGCTTTTACGTAATTAATACACAGCTCCAAATAATATAAACATCTGAACGGTAATTTACAAAGCAATGACACTATTCCGTCGTACCATTATGGTTATGTTATAAACATATCCTTGTAGAGAATTAATGTAAACTAAATTAATTAGATTACTTTCTTTATCGCTGGTTTTCGATCAAACTCTGTTTTTAAAATGATATGTCATTTAATTATTCACGCAAGCTGTATAGATCTAGTTACAATGAAGTAATAGCTTATCCAAGTCTTATCTGAACAATTGTACTAATCATTTCATGTCGAATATCAAAGTCTTTCAAACCATACACAATCATAAACAATTTCATGTCTCAAGGCATATTTTGTTTTTATTTGCCTAAAATATTTCCAAACGGAGCGCACAAACAGTAACAGGAAGAAGAGGAACATAATGGCAAACTGCTAAATTATAAGAAAGAGAAACTTATAACAAAAGTTAAAGGTCAACTGAAACATTAGACATAATAGCCTAAGTAATTGTAGATTTTGCCAAGAACTAGTTTATGGAACTACTTTTACATTAACGAAACCAATTGTTATTACAAATCAATGAAAGATAAATATTTGGCAACATAATCCAATCAGCTATGCATTTTTATCTCATTTCCAATACGAAAACAGTTTGCATCATTTCGTTTAAAACAAATGAACTGAGAGAGTATGTTATACATTATCAGTCAAGTGTTCTCACGAGGCTTCCGCCCTCACAATATAACTAACTAACTTAATCCGCTTTAACACTATTATGCTGAGATCTTACTTTTTTGGTTGGAGTGGTTTTAGGAGAGTTTTTGACCGATGATTTTCCTATAAGAAAAATGAAATAAAATAGGTAAAAAATAATTATTGAAAATATTTATGCAAATATGAAAAATAAAACCACAAAGCAGCGTCGAACAATGATAAGTCCCATCAATAGTGACTACAGTAGAGTTCAACTTAATATGAACAACGGACCCTCCTCCTCCTACTATAATTAATGCTATAGGTGAAGACGTCGACGCATGCAAGCAGCAGTCAACTGTCTTCTAATTAAAAATTACGTGCTAGGTATGTCTTGATAACCATACCTCACCTGATCGCACTTCCATCGGAAACACGTCCAGATGTGCCATATAAACGTAGAGCAAGCACCCTTTTATATTAAATCTGAACAGACCAAACTTTGTACTTGATTCTAACAGAACATGTTTCGCTAGCGATGCGTAACTTCTAGAGCAGTATTCAGAATATTTGTTTGATTATACTCTCTTCAGACTAAATGTTTTGTCATTCGATAAAGAGTATCATGATCATCGTATTTTCATTTAATATGATATCAAATGATAAAACTCGTAATCGGAACAGGCTATTATCATTCGAGGAGAGTTTATTGTCATGGACCACATCGCATTATTACCGATACTTTTGAAATAGTTCTGAATTGCAGTATAAACAATATTAATTTTGAAATTTTAACCAAATAAGTGTAAACGGGAATCCTATCCAGGGGTCATACACTAATTACGTAAGGTTTTTTTCTGGGTTTCCTAACCTCACATACTCTGGCTCAAATTACCGTCATCCAGTCATTGACACGAAAGACAGCCACGTGCTCGTAGCAGTAATAAAACCACCCACCGAGGAGAAAAAGTATTCTTCAGCTGGATGGGGGAAGTACTTTTGTTTCAAAACTACATCATCCAATAGCGAAGGCATAACTTTATCCGGTGGATGGTTCATTTAGTTGTCTTTCGCTTTAGTTTTAAAAAACCCAGATCAATCCACCTAGCGTTGGTGGTGCCTTTCTCGCGCATTAAAAAATAAGAAGAACACATAAGAGAGGTCGAAATAGCACTTTAGGGGGATAGATTTTACTTTTTCCATCAATTCATATCCATTTGCGGTCATTTGAATGCATTGCTGCAATCTTTGAAAAAACAAAAATTTTTTCGTATTCGAAATTTTTTTTCCAAGGGGGGATCTTTGGAAAAAAACAATGTTTTTCTAATAACTTTGGAACACAATGACCGATCAAGCCAATTTTCAATAGGAAACAACTAGACCGCAATCCGCGTCGATTGCAACTTGTTGCGAGCAAATAGGATATTACTAAGTACCAAAAAGTGTGTCTCACATTTTTGTACACACACACATACATACACACACATACATACACACACACATGAATATCTTTGATGTTACTCGGATGTTTTGAAGGCGATGAGGAGTGACGTCAAGCTCGGTGAACTCGGCGCCGACATACGTCGAATAAGACGTACCCGGATGGGCGAGATGATACTCGAGCTGAAGCGGGGCGTCTCGCAAAAGGGCGCCGCCTACAAGAAGTTGGCGGAGGAGGTCCTAGGCGAGACGGTCAAGGTGAGGGCACTCACGACGGAGGTGAATCTAAGGGTTAAAGACCTGGACGAGATCACTGAAGTCGAAGAGCTCGTCACGGCACTGCGGCGACAGTGTGAAGTGGAGACGCCCACCGCAGCCGTTCGGCTACGGAAAGGTCCGTCAGGGACGCAGGTAGCATTGGTTCGGCTATCTGCAGCGGACGCCTCCAAGGTAGTCAAGTTAGGGAGCGTCAAGGTGGGATGGTCGGTATGCCCTGTGCGCATATACGAGCAACCCGAAGTTTGCTTCAAGTGCCTGGAACCGGGGCACAAGCAATGGGACTGCAAAGGCCCTGACAGAAGCAATCTCTGCCGACGCTGCGGATTGAGGGACATAAGGCACAATGCTGCACGAACCCTCCCAATTGTTTGATTTGTTCCAGCAAAGCTGTGAACAGCAAGCACCCCATGGGGGCTCGATGTGCCCGGCGTTTAAGCGTGCTGCAAAATCAAAGTGCAGGTAAAGCAGCTGGCTTGCTCGGCTTCGCCCGAGTGTTTGGTGTGCGCAGGTTTAGAGGAAACGGCGGAACACGTGTTGTTCGTATGCTCACGTTTTCGCGCAATGCGTGACCACATGCTTGCCACATGTGGTCTGGACACTACCCCGGACAACCTAGTTCGGAGGATGTGTAAAGAGGAAGTTGTCTGGAACGCCCTTTTATCGGCTATCGCCCAAATCGTCTCGGAGCTACACAGAAGGTGGCGCGTGGACTCAAGGATGGCTAGTTCAGGCGCAAATAAGAGGTGGTCCAAGGGATCGGAGTCGGCTTCATGGGTCATACCGGTGGTCATGCTCTGTGGTCGAACTCGATCCTTTTATCGAACAAGTGGCCGCGCGAAGAACAACATGGTATCGTCGCTTTCGCGGCGTCGGTCAACCGGGCGGTTTCCGAGCCCGAGGACGGAAAGGGGTCCTCGTCAAGGCTGGGGCAGGCGTAGGCCTCGCGTCGGCAAGTCCCTCTGTGTGCTGGCGAATAGGCCCTATCGCAGAAAGGTCAATTTGGGGTGCACGCGGCATCATCATTCTTGATACCAGTCGCGCGAAGTCGACCCTGCCCACCTTCCGAGGACATAGGGCGTGGTAAGGCCACCAGAAAGCCGGCAATGCGCTGGCACGATACCATGGTGTTCTTCTAAAAAAGCGAGTCACGATGTTCGATGCTGCAAGGACACGCAGCTAACCTCGAGGGTGCGTCATGCACTGGCCCCCCTTTGAAGCATTACTTTCTGGTTGTACCGAAGGGACGATGGAAGTCAGCGGCAATGGAAACGGTTTAGCTGGTCGGGGATGCAGCCCTGCCTCCCTCATTGGAGGTGGCCCCTAACCCAGCACTTCCTGGTCAACCCAGGATGTCTGTTGAGCAGATTCCCCCTCCATTGTTTAGGAAGAAAAAAAAAAAAAAAGCAGGGACTTTGTCCAAGGGCTTGACGACCCCTCCCCATGGCCACTGCGAGTTGGACCGGGACCATCGTCCCTAACCCCTAATCCCAAGGCGTCAAGCGACCCGTGCCGAGGGGATGCATGGTCAGGGGGGTGAAATAATAAGCTAGGCCTTTAACGGAGCCTGTGGGGTATCTGGGCACCCTCCACAGTAATTGTCCCTTACCGCGTCATGCTGGGCTCTGGCGTGGTGGACCTCTTTTCCCGAGCAAATCGTGGGACCAAAATGGAAAACCAAGTCAATTCATCAATTAGTGGTAGTAGTGCAGGCGACAACCCCTTCGCAAGAGGCGGGTTTTTCAGGTCTCCGCCTAGGAGGCCAGAGGCAATAGTCGGCAGCTCAGTGCGCAGCGCCAGCGTGGGTCACTCAACCTTCCTATCGGCTAAAAAAACGCCGGAAGGAATTATTGACGGCCCATGGCTTGTGGAGGCGATGAACCGCAAACGCGATGGGCTTTCGGCCTTCGAGGTGGCGACGGAACAGCTGGACGTCATCATCGACTTGGCGTGATCGAAGCATAATATCAGCAAGGAACTCAAGAGGAGCTTGCTGAAACTTCGAAAGTCGATGCTGGACGCCAAGCTGGAGAGGGCGGTCGGGACGGCCAAGTGTAAACCCGTGAAATCGGTGGAGTCGAGGTCTACCCAGACTGAGGCCCAAGGATTCGCGGACTCGGGCAAGGTCGAATCGACCGAAGGCGTGTCAGCGAAGACGGTGGTACCAAAGTCTACCCAGACTGAGGTTCAAGTATTTGCGGGTACGTCGGGGGTGACTGCTCCAACGGACACAAAAATGGGGAACAGTCTCCAGGGGATGAGCTCCCTGGGGGCCGCTCTTAAACGCGGAGGGTTACTACCCCGAACAAGGGTAGTGGGGTTGGGAAGCTGAACCCCGGCCAGGTACCTCCAAAACCGGGGGAGGAAGGACCTGGAACGGTCCGTCCACTCAGGAAAGACGGTGGTAAGGGGTTACGGCAGGCTGAAAGTTCTCAGCCGCACCAGACCAGGGAAATAGAGGGGGATGACGCCTCCTGGACCCTGGTCAAGAACAAGAGGAAACCGAAGACGTCAAGGGCCGAAAAGAAGGCCCAGGCGAATGAGGGTAGCAAGAAGTCTAGGGTAGGCGCCAATCGCTCCAGGGGCGATGCCCTAGTCATCACGGCGGACGAGGCTAAATACTCGGACGTTTTGAAGGCGATGAGGAGTGACGTCAAGCTCGGTGAACTCGGCGCCGACGTACGTCGAATAAGACGTACCCGGATGGGCGAGATGATCCTCGAGCTGAAGCGGGGCGTCTCGCAAAAGGGCGCCGCCTACAAGAAGTTGGTAACGCAGCTGGCTTGCTCGGCCTCGCTCGAGTGTTTGGTGTGCGCAGGTTTAGAGGAAACGGCGGAACACGTGTTGTTCGTGTGCCCACGTTTTCGCGCAATGCGTGACCACATGCTTTCCACATGTGGTCTGGACACTACCCCGGACAACCTAGTTCGGAGGATGTGTAAAGATGAAGTTGGATGGAACGCCGTTTTATCGGCTATCGCCCAAATCGCCTCGGAGCTACACAGAAGGTGGCGCGTGGACTCAAGGATGGCTAGTTCAGGCGCAAATAAGAGGTGGTCCAATGAATCGGAGTCGGCTTCATGGGTCATACCGGTGGTCATGCTCTGTGGTCGAACTCGATCCTTTTATCGAACAAGTGGCCGCGCGAAGAACATCATGGTATCGTCGCTGGGGCAGGCGTAGGCACCGCGTCGGCAAGTCCTTCTGTGTGCTGGCGAATAGGCCCTATCGCAGAGAGGTCAATTTGGGGTGCACGCGGCATCATCATTCTTGATACCAGTCGTGCAGAGGGAAGCAGGCGCGAAATCGACCCTTCCCACCTTCCGAGGACATAGGGCCTTGTAAGGCCACCTGGAAAGCCGGCAATGCGCTGGCACGATACCATGGTGTTCTTCTAAAAAAGCTAGTCACGGTGTTCGATGCTGCAAGGACACGCAGCTAACCTTGAGGGTGCGTCGTGCACTGGCCTCCCTTTGAAGCATTACTTTCTGGTTGTACCGAAGGGACTATGGCCTTGGCGGCAATGTAAACGGTTTAGCGGGTCGGAGATGTAGTCCTGCCTCCCTCGTTTGCTGTTGGAGGTGGTCCCTAACCCCGCACTTCCTGGACAACCCAGGATGTCTGTTGAGCAGATTTCCCCTCCATTGCTTAGGAAGAAAAAAAAGAGATCATTAAGTATATTTATGGCTTTGTGCTGTGAAAAAACGAAAGCACTTGGTCATTGTTATGAAATGTTGTTCAAATTTTGCGTGGCCAATAAAAAAATCTTTAGGATGGTCAAGTTATACAAACCGCCCTGCAGAATAAATAAGGTTGTCAATCCCAAAAATAACTCACCACATAAAGGTCATTTGTCTAGAGAATCTTTACTAAAAAATTCGCTAGAACAAAACAACTTTAGTTCTCGATAAAACAGGGGGTGATCAAGTCTCGCTTAACTTTTCAAAAGGACCTAAATAATTTTTTTTCATGAATTAATTTGAATAGTGCAATCAACAGACTAATATGAAAGGTTTTGTTTGCAGTACTCAAATTAAATCAAGAAAAAATGTTACTTAGGTCCTTTTGACGAAAACGGATTTCCGGATAAACTGATACGGTTGATCAAAGCGACGATGGATCGGGTGATGTGCGTAGTTCGAGTTTCAGGGGCATTCTCGAGTCCCTTCGAAACCCGTAGAGGGTTACGGCAAGGTGATGGTCTTTCGTGTCTGCTATTCAACATCGCTTTGGAGGGAGTAATACGAAGGGCAGGGATTGACACGAGTGGTACGATTTTCACGAAGTCCGTCCAGTTATTTGGTTTCGTCGACGACATTGATATCATGGCACGTAGCTTTGAGAGGATGGAGGAAGCCTACATCAGACTGAAAAGCGAAGCTAAACGGATTGGACTAGTCATCAACACGTCGAAGACGAAGTACATGATAGGAAGAGGCTCAAGAGAGGTCAATGTGAGCCACCCACCACGAGTTTCTATCGGTGGTGACGAAATCGAGATGGTTGAAGAATTCGTGTACTTGGGCTCACTGGTGACCGCCGATAACGATACCAGCAGAGAAATTCGGAGACGCATAGTGGCTGGAAATCGTACGTACTTTGGACTCCGCAAGACGCTTCGATCGAATAGAGTTCGCCGCCGTACCAAACTGACTATCTACAAAACGCTTATAAGACCGGTAGTTCTCTACAGACACGAGACCTGGACGATGCTCGCGGAGGACCAACGCGCACTGGGAGTTTTCGAAAGGAAAGTGCTGCGTACCATCTATGGTGGGTTGCAGATGGCGGACGGTACGTGGAGGAGGCGAATGAACCACGAGTTGCATCAGCTGTTGGGAGAACCATCCATCGTTCACACCGCGAAAATCGGAAGACTGCGGTGGGCCGGGCACGTAGCCAGAATGTCGGACAGTAATCCGGTAAAAATGGTTCTCGACAACGATCCGACGGGAACAAGAAGGCGAGGTGCACAGCGGGCAAGGTGGATCGATCAGGTAGAGGACGACTTGCGGACCCTCCGCAGACTGCGTGGTTGGCGAAGTGCAGCCATGAACCGAGCTGAATGGAGAAGTCTTTTATGTGCAGCACAGGCCACTCCGGCCTTAGTCTGATGATAAATAAATAGGTCCTTTTGAAATGTTTAGCGAGAAGTCTCCCCGGGGATCAAGTCTACCCACCTTCCCCTACTGTTAAGACTTGGAAGCTAAATGATAGTATATGCGAGAGACTATCGAAATCCTGACATACACCGTTGGATTTGGATTAAAGCGAAGATTGTTCGAAGAAAAGATGTGAATATCTATGAATGCTATGGAACAGAACTGGGTACGTTCATACGGAGGACTCATCAGCTGCTGCAATACAGCTATGACGATTATGAAACCGATGATTTTGATAGACGCGAAATTGTCAATAGAGATCAAGATCAAGTAGTTGTTCCTGATGATGAATATGTGTCGGCAGAGGATGATAATTTCGAAGATTCAGTTCCAGCTCTACCACAACGAGGCCACTATCGTGAGGATGGAACATGTGTCAATAGAAGCAATAGAATGGTGCGCATTCCAAACCGGAAATAGCTTGCGGGGAAGATTTGATGTCGCGTGTTCCACAACCATAGCTACCGTAGTAGATCAAGAACTACTGTTGTATAGCAACTTCATAGTTACATTAATTGTTGATTAGAAATAAAGAATCATTCTGTATTTTCCGTCAGTCAAGATGGACGTACTTTTATTTAGTTCGATTCAAAATAGGGGGAATGACGGCTTTGGCAGGTTTTGTTCTATTATTGGCAGGGGTTTTTTATGACTGACTAGGCTCAAATTTGGCCTTAACATTCTTTGCATATCAAAGAATATTGTGGCCAAATTTCATAAAATTTGGTCATCAAAAACCCCCTTGCCAATAATAGAACAAAACCTGCCAAAGCCGTCTTTCCCCTTACTATCTGCCAGACGTGTGAAATGTTGCGATTATATGGTCGGGGTTCTGCTAAATCACACCAAGCGCCAATGAAAAATTTCTAATTTTTGGCCAAAGTTTTCGTGTAACAGATTTAATTAATCACAAATCACATCGGACAACGCTCAACGCCATAATTGAGGATATCCTACAACAAATGTACGCATGAATTGACATAAAATACATTCCGTTCTCCTTTTGCGAACAAAATATAACATGTCAATCAAAAATCCGCTTGGTGCGGTTTGGCTGAACCCCGACCATTTGTGTATGATATAATACAAGGAAATATTGAGTGCCCTACTCTACTTGTTTGTTCCGCTGTATATTCCCTCTCGAATACTAAGGCATTCTTCCCTACTAGCTGTTCCATATCACCGAACAAACTATGGTTACAACAACCCACTAGACTCCTGTATCCGTGCTTTTAATGTAATTTGTGACGAATTTGACTTCAACATCTCCAAAAATGTTTTTAATAATAGAATAAGTAGAATTAATATTCGAGAATAAAAGAGACGCGGATAGAAAATATTACTTAAAAATATTATTAGTATCTTCTTCATCAACGAACAACACATGGAAAGGAAGAAATGGTTTATGTTGATAAAATCTCACAATCCGCTATTTAATGTGTGAACATCACATAACAATAGAGTCCAATAAACAATGCAATTTCATTTCATAATATATAAATGACTTGCATATATTATTGACAACTAATGTAAAATGCATTCAAATTTGTTTATTTCAAAATGGCATAAAATCGAATTTAGTCGTTTTCAGTATTTGAGCCAACAAGGTCCGAACACAAAATAATGTTTGAATCGTTTTACTTTTCATTCGTTTCATTTTCTTCAGCTTTTCATGCTTAGAATGCAATGGTATGAATAATATAACGACACGTTTCAAGTATCATATGAAAAAAATTGTTCTAAAGCCCTGGTAACCGAAAAGTAAAATAGGTAGAATTGATGTTGGGACCCATCGGAATGTTATGCCCGAAATTACGAAACAAACGGTCTCCCATTAATTATCAAAGTAGATAAACACGAGAAAAACAGCTGTTTTGATCTGTCTCATAAAATGCCTTATTCCATTCTATTTGATAACCCGATATATTGGACAATATTTTATCCAAATTTGAGCGTTTGTATTTAAAGTTTGTATGGAAAATATAGGAATAAATATAAGATATCTGTATTTCAAAGTTACCTAACGTTATTCACGTTTTAAAACTATGAAACTATTACAATGCTGAAAGTAACATGAAGATTATACTATGTTCGCACTACGGCCTGAATAGCATGTTATTCAAATTATCGATAAAAAAAGAAAGCTCATCAAGATAGCCGAATAACATGTTACAAGGCCCAAGTGCGAACATAGTATTAGAGTTCATCCGATGAAGTTACTGCCATTCTTACTAAACAGCCTTTCATTAGACTGCCACCGAATAAACTGTAATTTTCTCTTTGCTTTCGACATTCGAATGTGTATAAAATTTGGTAGGAGTTAAACAAACGAATGAAACTATAAATAAATGATCGACTCTGTCTTTATGGTTACGGTAGATGTTTGCGAATGCTGCGTTGTTGTGAAATGATAAAAGTATTGTAAGCAATTTCAAGTTGAATTTTTGCTATTTTCGACTTCAAAACTTCAAATATGTATTATTTCCTTTTAGAACAATACCTAGCGAGTATATAAACACTATAGCATAAATTGTGCGCGAAAGTTCGACATAAAAATTTGAGTATATATTACTACATCAAAGAAAACATATTCACGTATCTCTGCTATCACAATTTTCATGTATTGTAGTTTTCATTGAAACTAGGAAATTAACGGTTTAGTACATTGGACCTGCCGGATTCCTAACTGTATCAAACTATTTTGATTTTTATGTCATAGCTTGTGTTGTCGATATCAGGGTGTTTGAGTTTTCCATGTGCGTGTGCCACAAACATAGGATGGACATAATATTCGGGGCCTGAGTCGAAGGTAACATGATAAAAGGTTAGTATGTTGTGTTAGAAAAAAAACGATTGCTGTTGATATGTTTTAGGATTATATAATGTGCGAGTTCACTTGCAACGGGGGATGAACATCTCAATCAGGAATAATGCATATTTTAACTTCTTTAAAAGCTTTTGAAGTGCATTGACCCAAAAGGCAGTTGGGACAGTTGCGACCGTAGGTCAATATGAATCATGACACCACAATACAATTTGATGTGACCAGTGAGATCAAAAACATTAATTTGGATTAAATCTAACAAAAAAACATCTGCTAATGAACGCTTTATATGTGTTCAAGAGATTAATGCATGGTAGACGGTAGTGACAATAGCATTATTATAAATAATAAAAATAGTAAGAAGTAGGAAAATGATAACGCCGAAGTTCCGGGATGAACTAAAACGTTTCTCACATGATTACATATTTAACGTTTTCGCTGCTGATAAGACTAATAAAGTTACATACCTTTAGAATCACCCGACACAATTGCGGAATCTTTGAACCCTCGGCTCAGCTGTTTAACTGGAGATGACTCTTGCGACTCGTCGCCCTACAGAAAAAAATATGTAATCGCAAATGTCCAGACTGTAGTAGAAATATACTCACGTCGACATATTTATGCCATAACATACATCCGAATATGAACAGCATAGAAACAGCAGCTTGTACGAACAGCCAAAAAACGATATTTGTGACCTGTGTTCGTTCGAACAATTCCTTGCCGTTTTTGATGCACAAAATTGCTTCCATAACTAGAATGGCTATGTGCACCCAGCACTGTGTACCCAGCCGCTTGCACCGAGTATCCGTTACATAGATGTAGTACTGCCGAACTGATGGAGCAGTGAACAGACCTACGAATATCAATCTTCCGATAACAACTGGGTGCGATGGCGGCATCTCGAAGATGTGCTTCAGGAAAAATGTATTCAGCTCTGTTAACTGTAATAGAATAAGACAATGAAAATTATGATTTTTTAGTGATACAAATATTTTGAATGAAACGGAAAGTCTTCCTGGGATGCTGCATAAGTTGCTAAAATATACTGCCCATAAATTCATAACAGTCCCATGTAGATAGGAAATCAAGTAACCCAGCAACCATGGGACTGTTATGAGTTTATGGGCAGTATAATAAATATAATGCAATTTTGGGATAGATCTCAAATTTAATAAAGTGTCTCACATCTATAAAACATCACTCACAGAATTTCTTAGAAAATTCCCTTTCGAATAAGCCTTTAATCTCCTCTCTGAGTCGTTCGTGAAAAAAATTATAAAACATTCGCGAAACAATTTACTTGACTAGTTTTTGTTCGGCAAACATTTTTATCAGTATCTGTTAAACACTGAGATAATAATTCTCGGGTACTTATTCAAAAGGACGTATGTGATTTTGTAAACAAAGATTCAGACGTCGATTTGTCCGATATGATTGCCCTCCCACGCAAACCATCACCATACACAGATAGGGGGAGGCTTCGGCTACCTGTTAGTGGTGTTGGTTTGCGTGGGAGTGCCATCAGATCGGACAAATCAAGACAAAATTTTCAAAACGACTTATCTGCTTTTGTAAACAAAGATTCAAACGACGATTTGACGAATCTGATAGCTCTCCCACGCAAACCAACACCATCAACAGGAAGCGGAAACCTTCACCTACCTATTGATGGTGTTGGTTTGCGTGGGAGAGCTATCAGATTTGTCAAATCGTCGATTGAATCTTTGTTTACAAAAGCAGATAAGTCGTTTTGAAAATTTTGTCTTGAAATCGACGTTTGAATCTTTGTTTACAAAATCACATACGTCCTTTTGAATAAGTACCCGAGAATTAGACGCCGCCGCATGGAAATTTTTCACGCCGATGGCAATTGAAGAACTATTAAACCAGTAGTTTCATGGGTTTTGTACATTTTGTTAAAAGAGCATTTTTACTGGTAAGTTAATCCTATCGGAAATACATATTTTCAGTCAAGTTCATATTACATTTATCTACTTCCAAGTATGCCAAAAACATTGGATGGCTACTCATAGCTATAACTGGCATTGAGCTGATTTTGATATACAAGTACGCTGCCCTTTGAAAATATTTCAGCTTCTTGAATTTCTCTTAGAGTTTCTTCAGGAATTATTTTAGTAATTCCTTTAAGAATATCTTCTACAACCCCATCGAAAAATCCCTCGAAATTATTTCAAAATTATCTAAACCCAAGCAACATTTTTAGTTTTATAACGCTCTTGAAGACCATTATTTACTCTTCAAGAGTGACTTAAAACCATTATAAAACCGAAATGTTACTGGGGAAAATGTTTACAGTGAATTAAACCAGGAAATCTTGTTGGGATTTCTCCTGAAAATACTTCAACAACTTACTGTACTTGCTTAACGACTGTGGGTTCTTTAGCTTTGGAATTTCTTTCAGTCTTGGCAGTCTGTCAAAGCAACAAACAACGAGTTTGCCTTTACATCCGACGTTTTCGGTTTTATATTAAATCTTTCTCAAGGAATAGAGGCTCGTTTTTTTGTTAAGACATGGACATGTGCCATACACTTTCGTCTAACTACAAAAATGCAGAAGCACGTAGGTGACATTGTCTGCTTGAAATTAGCCGAATTACCCGTGGAAGTTCCGGAAGAACTCCCTGAGAAACTTCCGAAGGAATTCCTGGAGAAATTTCCGAAGAAACTCATGAAAAAAATTCCTGAATAATTTTGACGGTACTTTTGTATGAATTCCGGGAAGAATACATGAAGGAAATTTCCGAAGAATTCCCGGGAGAAGCTTCCCGAAGAATTCCTGGAGAAGCACCCCAATAAGTTTCTGGTGGAACCCTCGGAAGAATTCCTGGAGAAAATCCTAAGGAATTCTTACAAAAAGTTCCAAAGGAAATCATGTAGCAACTTTCGGAGGAATACTTGAAGGAATTTCAGAAGGAATTCCGTGAGAAACTTTCGAAAGAAGAAATTGGATGGAATTTTTCAGAAGTTCTAAAAAGAAATCTTGAAGCAACCTTTAGAGAAATTCCTGGAGAAGCTTCCCGAATAGTTCCTGGAGAAATTTTCAAACTGATTCATGGAGGAACTTCCGGAGGAATTCCCGGAGGAACTTCCGGAGGCATTCCCGGAGGAACTTCCGGAGGAATTCCCGGAGGAACTTCCGGAGGAATTCCCGGAGGAACTTCCGGAGGAACTTTCGGAGGAATTCCCGGAGGAACTTCCGGAGGAACTTCCGGAGGAACTTCCGGAGGAATTCCCGGAGGAACTTCCGGAGGAATTCCCGGAGGAACTTCCGGAGGAGTTCGGAGGAACTTCCGGAGGAATTCGGAGGAACTTCCGGAGGAATTCCGGAGGAACTTCCGGAGGAATTCCGGAGGAACTTCGGAGGAATTCGGAGGAACTTCCGGAGGAATTCCGGAGGAACTTCCGGAGGAATTCCGGAGGAACTTCCGGAGGAATTCGGAGGAACTTCCGGAGGAATTCCCGGAGGAACTTCCGGAGGAATTCCCGGAGGAACTTCCGGAGGAATTCCCGGAGGAACTTCCGGAGGAATTCCCGGAGGAACTTCCGGAGGAATTCCCGGAGGAACTTCCGGAGGAATTCCCGGAGGAAATTCCGGAGGAATTCTTGGAGGAGCTTCTGGCGGAACTTCCGGAAAAGGAATTCCGGGAGGAACTTACGAAGGAATTCCGGGAGAAACTTCCGGAGGAATTCCGGGAGGAACTTCCGGAGGAATTCCGGGAGGAACTTCCGGAGGAATTCTGGGATGAACTTCCGGAGGAATTCCGGGAGGAACATGTGCTTTACTGTGGTATATCCAAACAATGTTAAAAGCAAAAGTTCTAAGCTCCAAGTATTAGGCTTATTTGCCGATAGCAAATAAGCCTAATAACGAAGGAATGAACCGAAATCAATATTAAGAATAGTTGTAGTCAATGATTAGAATACTGTTAAAATCTGTTTCCATACAGTCGTGTGACCAGCAAAATAAAAAAGAAACTGATATCCCGTCAAAGATGAGGTTTTTAGCTGGGTTTCGGCAAATTATTTGCTGATTTTCAGCAACTTTGACAAATATCTCAGCAAAAATCATGTTTGCTGGGGCTCGGCTGTGCGAATCTTGGTAAAAGTTGAACAAATTGCTGAGATCCTGGTTTAAAATATTAAGTGTGTAGATAACGCTTCTACTATTTCCAAAGAATGTTATTTAGTCTTACCTGCCAAAGCAACACAAGCTGACATACAGCGAAGAATCTCATATAGGTGCAGTTCGGATCCAGCCAACGCACAGGAGCCCAACTTTCCGGCGTGAATTGAAGCACCACACGCTTGATTTTTCCCTTCGTCGAAGATATGTCTCTTATGCTTGCCCATTTGTATTCTCTCATTTCGAGCAGTTTGCAAATTTTGAGACCACACCAAATCCCTAAACCGTTGCAGACAAGCACATCCAATATTAATGCATCCCACCAGCATTCGGCGAAATTCGGTAACAGATGAGCGAAGGAGATTTCCGTTATTTCCCACATAACCGAAATTGCCCACAGTATGCCCATGTGTCTGATGAGTATGGCTTTGAATGCCCATCCCAGAAAGTGTCCCCAGGCGAATACATCTACGTGGGACCATATACGCTCGAATGACAAATCCGTGCAGTTTGCACCATATTCCTGAAAGAAAATAGAGCATTGCCATTCAGTTGCCGTATGAAATTTGACAAAAACTTACCTTGTCCATATCGATCTTGAAATTACGTAACCTAGGATCGAACCAATAGAATATGCCCATAATGGACTTGTAGTCTTGGAACATCAGGAAGACCAGAAATAGCAAATATAGTACAGATAAGCCGAACAGCATTCGCCAAACCACCGGATGAGGTCTCGTGAAGGGACCATTGGGGAAAGCAAGTATTGAGACTATCAGGAAGAAGAATATTACGCACACCATTCCAGCCCAAACATTCTCCTGTGTGTCGGATTGATCGCTGCAGTTACATAGGAGGAATATAAGATATTGATAATTCGTATTAGATCTTAGGTATTGGGTCTTAGGTAAGTTCTTAATTTATGTATCTTTTTCATCATTTATAAATTCAAGATCTGATTTTATATCTTTATTGCTGACTGAGGGAACTTGATGTCCTTATTGAAAATTTAATCTCTGTAACTCGTTCACGTAATTCTAAAATAAATAGAAGGCTTTTACTGATTGCTTGATAAAAAAATGTTTGACGATAGTCGCTTATTTTTTCTTAAAATTAGGATTCAGTAATTATCAAATTTCAAATTTAGAGTAGACTATAAAAACTAAGGGGAGGGAAGAAATTTTATGTTGCATCTTTTCTCATAAATTCAGAAATATTTAATTCGAATAACTCCTGAAAATTGTACAAAGATTTTTTTTAAGTAAGTAGATCCCGGTAACTATGTTAAGCAAATAGTATTTTAAAGACAGCAAACAAATATGTAGAATTTTAGATTATTAAAACAAAACTGACTTATGGAGAATTCTATTTTATGACAAGAGATCGACCAAAATTTCATTCAAAAATGTTGTCCTGTCCATTCGTTTATTGTTTGCCAAATCTGATTAAAATTGATCATTATTAATTATCTTAAAGATAAATCGTCTAGCTCAAACCTTTGTAGGGGTATGTGGCGGACCATCATCATCATCATCATCATTCCAGGCACGAATGTCATAATAATCGTAATGTCCTTAATACACAATCCTAATAAGTCCTCGTCCTGATTGTTAAGTTGTTAATTTATACAAGATACCAATTCAATAAATTTAAATTATAAATTTGTGTTTATTTACAGAATACTCTATGTGGTTTTTCTTCCCTCCAAGTAAATATTCAAGCAATTACACCCGTTAGCCCACTGTTCAATTCTCGTCCGATATCACACTAAAAGCGCGTGGCGAAGAATAGTAAAAAGAGTAAAGTCGAAAACGGCGACACGATCGTACCACCAAAACCACATTGCATTACAGTCGAATTCTCGAGCAATCGATTACCTAACAATAAAATTCAATCTTGTGCCTCTCAAGAAATTCTATGAATGGAACAGCATTTCACCGTGCGATCCTCTCCTATAATTGAATCAAACTCAATTGAGCGAGGCTTAAATTATACCTACAGCTATTATCACCACAAATCACGCAAATTTTACTTACCGTACGAAGGCAAAGTACATGACCCCTATGATGGACACCGCCAGAAGGGTGATAGTATGGGGTTTGTAAAAAAAGTCCAATGAAATATCGTCCACCGGCCGCTCGTTTATGTATTTAAACTCATTGATGGTGGTCATGTTCTGGCGGCCGGTTTGGGCCGGAGAATTCTCCAGCGTCGAAGGAGGGGATGTCCGTTTTTTCATCTTGCGTTTCAGTACTATCACACTGTCGTCGTCTGGAGGGACCAAATGAGATTCTAGCGCTTCCACCAGGTGCCGTCGAGCTGCCGCCGCCAGGGTTATCACTAATTTGATTTCGTAACACGCACTCACTAATTGCTATTCAGGATCAATAATACTACGGCCCCCTCGCTCGAGGGGTTGCGAAGCTACTGCTGGTTCATGTGATAACGGGGAAGGAATAATCGAGAGATTTCGGTCAGCTAGCAACTTATCAGTCAAATTGTACAACAATCTGCTACAAACATCACGCCACCACGGAGCAGGATTTCTGTTCAGTATTCACATGAATTTTAGTTTGTAGAACCGCATGAAAAACCGATGTTCTAAGCAGTGAATTAACACCACGACTGGGCCAAAAAATGATTGATTTAGTTTTGCCGATTTTCTTTTATCCCTACCTTTACTGAATACATGCAGCCAAATTTAATCAGTCAACCGAACGAAACCAACAAAACCAACAACTGCAGCTTGAACGATGTTTGGTCGTGCGCTCGTATTTTCTGTTGTTTTCACGCGTTTGACAACTCACTCACTCAAGCAAAGAACATTACAAAAGTTGTTCACGCATTGAAGATACACGCTTAAACCAAATACCCAAAAAAGAACCAACCATTCTACAGTATACCCCCGCTGATCCGACAAATCAATGGCCGGACTATCCAAGGGACTATCGAGGTTAAAAGCCCCGCACATAGGATACGTTTGACACATTTCCCATGGGAAAACTGTCAAACGCAACGCAAACGTATGCTATGTGCAAGGATGTTATCGATCATTTAGAGCAAGATTACCGGTGGTGAGTTTAAGCCAAGGTTTAAGCCGTTTGGCAGCGCAGTATCATTACTTGACACTTTACCGGTCGCTACTAAACGCGCTGCTATAACAGTAGCGCGACTGACAGGTGACCAAATTTGGTAGCGCGATAAGAGCGCTGCTATTTGATGAACTGTCAACTGTCAAACGTCACCGGTACGGAATACAGCAACCAAATTGAGAGCCGAAAATAGTGATCGATACGGAAACGAGTGACGAAACTAGAATGAAAGCGCTGCGCGGGTGATTAAAATGCTCGCGACCGATAATGATTCTCTTATATTATCCAGTTTTCCGCGAGCGGTAATGGCCGCCAGCTTGCCTGCGGGTTAGTCTCTGATTTGACGTTTCTGGAGGTCAACTGCACCCACCATTCGAGCATTTTGATCAATGTGGTATATAAGAAGGCTTGAATTCATTGAATCAGCACCTTCTTATATGCAACATTGGTCAGAATGTTCGGAGCGGTGGGTGCAGTTGACCTCCAGAAACGTCAAATCAGAGACTAACCCGCAGGCAAGCTGGCGGCCATTACCGCTCGCGGAAAACTGGATATGTGCAGCTTAAAACCGAATTTTTGAACTCACTACAATCAATTTTTCTCCTATTAGTCGCAAGTTTCATCACTGCGCATCTGGTGCGCTGTATAGCGCATCTGGTTGCGAATAATGTGTAGCAGTTGCGCAGTGATGCGCTATAAGTTGAACACGAATAAAATCGGTTTTCGCGACTTCGAAATTGGATTTTCAACTGCACTGAGAAAAATTTTATAGTAGAAACTACCATTTTAGGGCCGATGTCCACGTAGCGGTTTTGAACTTGCGTGCACGCGGCGTCCACGCATTTGCGGCAGGAAGTACCCAACATCACATGGAATCATGCACACGCACTTGCGTTAATGCGGCGTCGACTCGCGTCTCATTTGCGGCGAAAGTTACCGCAAAGTCACCGCTTTTCCCCACAGGAACGCAGCGTGCACGCGAGTAGTTTTTGACATTTCTCTATTCTTTTTCTTTCCAACAAGATTTCTAATGGGAAAATCTGCAGAAAGAATCTGTCAGAGCGAAATCAAAACAAACAAAAATACTTCGCAAATCAGTTCATTTTGGTTTCGCAAATTAGTTTGCAAATAACAAAACGTTTCAAATCTAACTTTTTTAAATAATAGTGCTAGTAATAGTTCGGAGCAGCAAATGTTTCTTTCGCTCCTATGTTAATACCAGCCGTGAACAACACACCTTTGGAAAGAAGTGACAAGCAAACATCCCAGGCTGGCGAATAGTGTTAAAGTCAACCGAAATATGTGCGCGATAGTGACGTTGATTGTACCAACTTTATCAGAATAAATTGATTTCCGAACAGACAGCGATGTGACAGTTTTGGACTGAATGACGGAGCAGGCAAAATTCAACCAACAAAGTAGTGCTGTCCAATGAGAGCTTGAAGTAGCTCGAAGTTTCTCCCTGTCCTGCTCATGCCCATTTGTTGACAAAAAAGAACAAGCAGGACGGGAACAACTTCGAGCTACTTCGAGCTGCTCATTGGACAGCACTAGTGTATTCCGCGGGACCCTACACCAAGGCAGGCGATACCAGTTCCATGGGAAGAATAATAAATGTAAGTTCGATATCGAGATTCCTATATGTTAGCTTTTCTATTGCTGATAGATAAACATGTTTTTAGGAATGTTGACGGAAGGATATCGTCAAACAATGTGGATTGCGATTGCAAAAAGAAACGGGACCACATGATGAGATGGTGGCGAGCCACAGTAAAACTCCGGGATCTGTGCGACTCTTCTAGTGTTGTGGGGCAACGCTATTGCGATCGGTCCGTGTTACAGTGGAGTGAAAATCGGCTGCAGTATCTGACCAAAATGTTTATTGAATTTTTATTCCAGAACAAAATAATGATTCGTCCCTATCTAGCCGGTATATTAAAAGATTAAAGAATCGTACCCCATAGACAACATATGATGGATTCAAGATAAGAACAATTAAATGTCTGGATCCACAATTATTCAAGATTAATCTAACCCTATGAAGTAATAAATTTAAGTTGGAAATAAAGAATAAAGAACATTATGAAATTATAACAATAATTATTTATTATAATTGTAGAAAATACATTGGGATAAAGCAAAGCAATGCCAAATTTTTGCCTCTCTGTATTGAAAACGTGTTTTCGGATTGTGTGGCATGATTTCAATTTCACAGCTCTACAATTAATTTCGGAAGTTCGAACTTTTCATTTTAGAAGTAGATAATGGGTGACTTTTGAATCGACAGTGAATTGATTTTACTACTCTCTACTAGATAGTATCATTGGAACTTTTTATTTTGGGAAAATACTGAGTTACTTGCTCTAGTCTGCCATCATATATGTAGGTAAAAGCTAATGACATGTTTTTAATAGCATTACCCGTTGATTCTTGTTCGGGGGTAATGAGCTTCATACAAATCAAAATCAAACTTTTAAATTTGTAATTCTTTACATATTTCACGTTTGATGTCTTTATGTGAATCGATAACTCGATTCATATTGAAACAGAATGGAAAATGACAAACTGACAACAGCTGGCAGGCGGATGACATTTGGCGTGACAGATTGGTTTGACGTTAGAAGTTTTGCGGCAAATTACCGCTTGTCGTGTGCATTCATAGCCTGATTCAACGCCGAGTAACGCTGCGTCAACGCAGCTTGAAAAACCGCTACGTGGACATCGGCCCTTAGGGGTAATATTGAGAACAGTACCGACGTTTTTCAACCGAAGTGCCAATCGTCTTAAAATGACTAAAATAATATATTCTATCTTACGATAAAAATAGTATATTCAATCACTTACATGGTTATTCTTACTGAAAACATAGTAAAATTGTGTGGTAAAATCAACTATTTTGTTTGAGTCTATGCTAAATAACAATTTTTGTGGTAAAATTGAAAATAATATCAATCAGATTTACTACATTTATGGTAAAATTAAGCGATTTGTCCCTTCGGTTGAAAAACGTCGGTACTGTTCTTAATTTTACCACAAAATTGAAATTTCTACTACAAAGTGGAATTATAATATTTAACATCATCATATCTTTATGTTCAATTCCCGATTAAGGAAACAAATATATAAAAAATGCACAAGCAAACCTCTGAAGAACCTATTTTTTATTTCTGTTGGAAATTTTGACAAGTCCATAAAGTAGAACAGTAAAAAGTATATAACTGTTTGGTGGTATCAATTGATATCGATATTTTGGAAAAGATCGATAAACATTTTCCGTGTTTTGACTTTTGATTATAATTTAAAATTCTTCATGAAATGACATCGATCGCTATCGACGGTTGATATGAAAACCCGAGTGAAAACCTTCAACCACCTTCAACTATAAGGCATTTTATGAGACGTTTCGCGGTGGCCCGTTTATTTACTTCTAATGTTTTGTTTTGGTATGATTCTGCGTGAACATTCCGTTAGGTCCGAAAACAAAATAATGTTTGTAACGTTTTACTTTTCATTCATGTTTTCTTCAGTATTTCATGCTTAGAATGCAATGGTATGAATTATCTAACGATACATTTCAAGAATCACATGAAGAACTATGTCCTAAAACCCTGGTAGACGAAAAGTAAAACAGGCAGAATTTATGATGGGACCCATCGGAATGTTACCAAAAAAATTTACCGAAATTACCAAACAAACGGGCTCCCACTAACTGTCAAAGTAGATAAACACGAGAAAAACAACTGTTTCGATCTGTCTCATAAAATGCCTTATATAGATCGTTACAAAACAAACACTCCTAGATGGCGCGACTCAGCAAAGATTGGGTAAAAATATAGATAGTAGAATCTATAGATGAGCGAAAGCATGGCTGAGTCGATTTTTTTGCCCGTGCACACGCGCATATGACGTCACACCCCTTCCCCGTCGTTTCCATTGAAATCATGACGTCATGCTCGTTCAGAGACACGTTTGACAGTTCGTTTGGAGACAAAGGATTTATCTTCGCTCATCTATATATTCCACTATCTATAGGTAAAAATAAGTATATTTCCATTTATTTTTTGACTCTTTTGAAATCATTGTGATGACCCGATCATTTTTGAGGTTATGAGCAGAAGGAAAACAAACATGTTTTTATACATGACGAATTGCACATTAGTGTAGGGTAAAATGCCCAATAGTGGACCCCCTAGTAGCGAAATTTTGCTCTTCTTGGCATAAGGAGTGGAAATTTTCAAAATATTAATTTTGCGTGATATCTAATATCAAGCTCTGCATCTCCTCTTCACGATACATACATAAAACACTCAAATACTCGACGTTATTCTTTGAAATTAACATTGTAAAGTCGGACTGAATTTGCCCTATAGTAGACCCCCTGGGGGTCCATAATAGGAAATTGCTTCCCTATAGTCGACACTTCATTTGATTTTCATGTTTCGTTTCGGGACGTTCTTCTTCCCTATTATGGACCTCCCAAAATATTCCTTTAATGGACACTCTCGTGTTTATTTTTTATAGAATGGTAAAAAATCATCTAATTTTACTTTCCATAGCATTTTCAATGAATGTAATCAAATCATAGGACTGTAAGGTAGGTTCTCCCGATGGAATTTCATAGCAAAATGTTTCCATTGTGCTGTAATAATGAAAAAATGGCTGGAGGGTCCACTATTGGTTGAGGGTCTACTATTGGGCATTTTACCCTGCGAGCGCTAAAGGTCACTCATCTCTATTCTTTCTTAGGCCCGATGTCCACGTAGTGTCTTTTCAACGCTGCGTGCACACGGCATTAAAAAGACGCAGATGTGCATCGGGAAAAAGCGATAACGCAGCATCACCGCACCGATGCACACCTGCGTTTTTTCAACGCCACGTGCACGCAGCGTTGGAAAAACGTTACGTATGGCCCGATGCCCACGTTGCGTCTTATCAACGCTGCGTGCACACGGCGTTAAAAGGACGCATGTGTGCATCGGGAAAAAGCGATAACGCAGCGTCGCTGCACCGATGCACACCTGCGGTTTTTCAACGCCACGTGCACTCAGCGTTGAAAAAACGCTACGTGGGCATCGGCCCTATATTGGCATCGGCCTTTGGCCCGATGCCGCACGTAGCGTCTTTTCAACGCTGCGTGCACGTAGCGTTAAAAGGACGCATGTGTGCATCGGAAAAAAGCGGTAACGCAGCGTCGCCGCACCGATGCACACCTGCTTTTTTTCAACGCCACGTGCACGCAGCGTTGAAAAAACGCTACGTGCACGCAGCGTTAAAATAACGCTGATGTGCATCGGCGTTTGACGCTGCGTTACCGCTTTTTCCCGGTGCACACCTGCGTCTTTTGACGCCACGTGCACTCTGCGTTGAAATGACGCTACACTCTGAAATAAATTAATACTAAATAGTTTGAAAGTCACTCTAAGGATCTGTCTCAATTGGATAATTAAACTCAAATTAAACTTAGAAGTGACAGTTCAATAATTATCGAATAACCTTGCTGGATGAGCAGGATTACTTTTGACACATATCGAATCATTCTTGATCGATGTCTTATTGGATTTGCTGGGTAGCACGCAGCCATTCTTATGGCCGGGTGATTTTTTAATTTTTGAACTGTCAGTTTTAAGTAAAATTAAATTTAATTCGGGAAATGAGACAGAGCCTAAATGGCTATTCGCCTGGTTGACCCCAAACTCGTATTCGATACGACAATGCTGAGATAGTATAACTTTGAGAAAATCGTTATGTAGTATAAGTTAGGTATATGACTGTTTAGTTTATTTTGGAAATGGCAATGATTTGTAGGTTATGTTCATTTGTTTTTATTTATCTACTTTTATCACAAAAATTGAAATGAAAATCACAATAAAAGCACAGACAAACAGACATAACACATTGAACATTCATTCATCAAATTCATCGTCATTCAAACACTAACGACATCTGTTGATCTCAATTAGTTGGGCAAATCACGAACCAGATAGCGGTAGTGCGCAAATGTAAAATATTGCCCCGCATAATAGAAAACAGTATACTGTGAAATTGATATGATTCAAATGAATTAAGTAATATTGTTACAATTCATGTAATCACCGATTTATATTTTGACTTTATAACTTGCCTCAATTTTCACCATACGCAATTTCAAATTCACGATACCACGTACGATTAAAATACAATAAAGCATTACATTATAATTTCATATACTTGAAAATCAGTATTACTTTGTTGAAAAATGGCACAAAATTAAATGAGAACTATAACGGAAATAGTCATGACATGTGCCCGTACTTTTTAATAATTATGTATCATTCATTGGAAACATGGATTCATCGGGATGTCACGTACACATCGCAATTATATATCTTCCTATGGTAAAACTATGATATTCGTTCCAGTTAGTTAATAATGTGTGTGTGTCACAAAAAAGAATGTGCAGATCTTTTAACATCCGAGCGGCAACCATGTTGAACTTCCTCTAAACTGTCCGCGAGTGATTTATTACCTAAATTTATAAGTCCATTTATTTGAGTTTTTTATTGAACCTGGGTGGTAAAGTGATTAGGTGAGTTTATAAATTATTATAATTCAATCGATAAATAGTTTAATTTTAATAACTTTGCTGAACATTTGCAGATCCAATTTCTATAGTCAGATGATAGACGAGCAGCAATTTCCTAATGTTTGCCAATAGGTTATCAGGTACGTACTTCTCATTAAACCCTCGACTTTTAATATAATCAATGTATACCTACCATCTTATCGTTTCAGATAAAATTCAAGAAAACCAATTATCTCGGCCATCAACCGGTAGAATAGAAGACATGCAATAGTTTTATTGCAATTTAATATTCAATAAAATGAAAAAAATGATTCAATAAAAACAAAAGTTCATATAAAGGCATGTTTTTATTTCGATGAAAAATCCCATAATGCCCAGTCCACACTAACAATAAAGGTTACAGTACGATGCAAATTATTTATTCATGGTCATACTGTACGTACATTGTTACCCATATAGTTATTTACTTGGAACAAGGATTATACAACACCTGCAAGACATAATGTACACCGAAAAATATGTACTGGAAAATTTCATTTTTTATATGGTAATTATACTTAACCGCCCATTACCGAAGTAATAGTTTTGGCAATTACAATACAACTTACTGTTAACATTGTTGGTCATACGGTTAGCTTATCATTTCAATGTACAATAATCTGAATTGCAAGAATATTGTTAAGTATCATCATAAACGATCTGAGTAATGCTCCGAATATGGTTTAGGATTATGCGGGTGATCATTATCTTTATTTAAACCCATGATTTTTGATCGGTGAAATTGAAATGTATACCACCAATAATGCAATGAAGGCGTCGCACTCTACCAGGGCCTGAGGTACCTACACTTTCAGCATTTTACGATTTTACCGTTGTCTGGATGTGGATGCAGAGCCGTAACCTCACTAACTCGGTGAACCAAAAGTGGATACGTGCAGCTGGATTCAGTCGAGGATTCAGTGCTTGGAGTTTCTTCATCGAGAATGCTTTCCCAGCAATAGATAGAAAGTGTATGTACCTCTGCCAAGATATCCGGAATCTTGACGTTGTGGCCATGAATCAGAAGGTGCTTGTATGGTAATCTTCAAGTGTGATTTGCCTTGCCTTCGCCGGTCTTTAGCCTCCGACGAAATTTTCATACCAAGCAAATACTATTTGATGTTGAATTAACGCTGCATTCTGGCGCACATTCAGATCCGGTGGTACGATCCGTTTTCAGGTCATTGACGGTGGGGCATGAAAGTGCAGAAGTCGTGCGTTTTACGTGACATTCGCGACAGCATGTCGGCTGTGTCCATGAACAGGACAGACTTGTCCATGACTTTGTTCACAAACATTAAAAACACCCAGTGCGGCTATCCTGCAAAATGAGGAATATTTTAAAATATAACGACTGAGTTTATATCAATTAAATATATACTTACATTTTTGTCTGCAATATTATGATTCTGTTCAAATAATAATTAAAATTCTTCGCTCTTCTACCAAATCGGTCACGCTGAAATGCGGTGCCATCTTGTTCAACACAATTAATGCAAGAAATCAATAAATTCACGCTATTCTATCATAGTATACATTATTATAATTGGTAGTATACTATTTAAACTATGCTTTGTATAACTTTCAAAAATTGAAAAATTGTATAATTTCAAATCTATTTTAATATTGTTCTATTTCTGAGTGTACGTGGGCATCGAGCCTTATACTAATGACACACTAGTGGTATTCGTACCATGGTACAAGTTGTACCATAGGTGTGTCACCTTGTACCATGCTGGTACAACGTGGAAAACCATGGTACAATATGTACTAGGGTACATAACCGTGGTATACCACGGTCCTTGTACCACCAGTGTGTCTTTAGTATTAATGCTACGTTTTGACAGGGCAAGTGAGTTGAACAACTCAGTTGAATTCAATTGACTTGCCAAAAGTTGAACATGTTCAACTTTCTTTTCGTTCAAGTGAATTGAATTAAGATGTTTACACGTTCCATTCGCGTGCGATTCAAGCGACTTGCTCAATTCACTTGCCTTGTCTAATACTTGTGACACATATATGATACCAATATCACTGTACAGCATAAAATCATATGTCTGTCACCCAGAATCACGCTGGTATCACGATAGCACGATGATTTCCGTACCCTGCCCTTTGACCGTTGTATTGTACGAAACAGAACATAATTTGTTGTTTTAAAATGTCAATTACGCCGTTGACATATAAAATAAAAACAAATATTTGCAAGCTGACTGAAAATTTGTTTTTCTGCAATTCCGTATTATATTTTTCACTACATTGACAAAATAATTATTTGTAATCCTACTATTTGCTACAATTACGCTCTGAAGATGTCTTCCTATTGATTTTGCCAGTTCTTGGGTTGTTTCCGGGAAAATCTACCGTCACTTTTGCATGATATTTAATGGTTTGAGTTCTGCATCGTGTGATTTCGAACATTATGACCCAATATGACCCAATTGAACGGTGCTGGCTTTATCCTTCAAAATGCCCAAATGAATCAAACGATCAGTGCCGTTTGCACTGAGGAAATATCCATTAATTACGTAACGCAAAAGTTTGTCATTTTTACGCCCCCCCTATGTCACACTTTTTGTATGAAGTCTCTAACATTTTTGTATGGATTGTCACACTACGGGCCACCCAACCCTCCCCCTCCAAGCGTTACGTAATTTATGGATGCTCCCTGAAATCACCTCAAACCATAGAATAGAGTGATTAACATTTGCAGAAATAATTGCCCTGCGGAATATTTGCAAGAACTCGCATATTTCTGCTAAAATACCTATACGAAGAATTGGAAAACTATGACGTTTTCATATCGATGAATAAACTGCTGACGCGAATTCACAATTTATTCAAAAAATCTCGCTTAACTTTTCAAAAAGACCTAAGTAACATTTTTTTCATGAATTAATTTGAATAGTGCAACCAATAGACCAATATGAAAGCTTTTAATTGTAGACTCAAATTAATTCATGAAAAAAATGTTACTTAGGTCCTTTTGAAAAGTTAAGCGAGAAATATGGGTAAATATTGTGTAATACTCATAAAAACTATAGTAACAGTTTATGATTTCTATACATTGTTATGAAAAATATAGTTCTGGAAAACAAACTGTCAAATAGATACAACGATGGAAAGAAAATATGTGTGTCATCTTGTCACTGTACGCGTACAGCGTGATACGAAAATCATTGTGCGGAAATCATATGTCTGTCGATAGTATAAACGTACACGCAGAAAAATGGATTGTAGAAACAACAATATTCTGGGTTGATTTCAACAATAAATATTGTTAGCTCAGGGCTAATAATATTTTCCGTTTGAATCAATCCATAATATTGTTGTTTTTACAATCAAGATCTCAGTTGCTTTATTGTAGAAACAACAATATTATTGTTGAAGTAATTGTGATTATATTGTTGATTTAATGCGTGAATACGATCAATTCAACAATATAATATTGTTGAATTCATTGCATATGTATGTATTTATATTATTTCTTTTTTTTTTCTCGAATGTAAACAAAAACAAATTTATGCTCGGGAAATGTTTATTGTTTTCATTTTATTTGAATATATGTATATTATTATTTATGTTGGTCAATCTGCTGTTGTTTCTGATGGTGCATAAGAGGCTGCAGATGTCTACAGAAAATCCTGAAAATAAATTATATCCTTTTTTACTTTTTCAAACTCTAGTTCAGATTTTATAATCACATTTAAATTTGGGTTACAATCGAAAATAAAAATATATCACTTTATACCTGGTCTTTCCAAGATCTGTTTGGCCGGGAATACATATGGAGACGGATACGGTAGTCCTTTTCTGGTTTCATTCTGAAAATATGACAAAAATGTGTACAGTTATTCGGTAATTATTTGTATATTTTGAACTTATACCTACGCATATGTATGCACCACAACGTTGCTGATTTCTCCTCACAGCGAGTTTTCAATAAATCTCTCTTTTATTTAATTTAGGAAAACTATAGAGCTTTATTTAGAAATCAATTATTTAGCTTAAGACCAGCGGCTTTAATTTACATTAGAACAAACGAATAAAGAATGTTGTTGACATTCAAAAATACACGCCTGTTCCCAAAAACGCAAACTCGGTTCAAAAATAAATACTGTTGAAATAAAAATAATATTGTTGTTTCAACATACAATATTGTTAAATCAACAATCAAATATTTTTGGTTCAATAATAGATCGATTGTTGGAATCAACAATATTCTTTTTTAGTTTAACCGTATGAAATTTAGCTGCGTGTAGCATAATGGTAACATGAAACTTGGATGTTTTGCTTCAGTGTGGGTTGATGTTTGTTACACTCTGAAAAATCTTCACGTCATATTTACCTGAAAACAAACGTGGTTCTCATCCACCATACTTTTCATGTAAGAGTGACCTGAATGACAAGTAACCTAAACAAAATTTAGTTTTCTTGAGTTACGTGATTCATCCGGTGACTCTGACTGGATCTTCCAGTGCTAATGACGTGAAGCTAGAAAGTAGTTACGTGTTTGATCAGGTGAACCTGACGTGATTTGTACGTACTGGTTACGTGAAATTTTAGTGAAAGCTACAAGACAGCAGGTAACCACTACATGTTTTGAAATGTATTGCAATATAGTGATTTTGAAATAAATGCAAAAATGAACAGGGACTGCCCATAAAAGGGAATGATTTACGCGTTGTTGATGCATTGATACAGGGAATGCCGTCATTTGGTCATTGCGCTTCGGAGTTATCACAGAAACACTGTTATCGGCGGATGTTGAATAAAATTTATCAGATTAGTTGAGAAATGATGCCAATGAGAATCGCTGAGAATTTGAGAGCAGTTTCTTGCACGAAAATTGCTCATATTGCCGCTGTTAATCAACCAAAAAGTAGTGGAACCAAGACTATAAATTTTATACTATCGCGACCGGAAAACTGTAGCTCTAGACTTCCATGTAGCTTCCTTTTCTTTCACATCATTTTTCAACAAATCTAATAAATTTTATCCAAACTCCAAGCAGGAAAAAAAGCAGGCACCGACAATATCCGCCTAGATGCACCTGAAATATCACTTACCTCCACGAAGCCTCATTATGTTTAGGTTATGTATCTTTCATTCTTGTTTACAATGCAGCTCTTCCGCAAATGCCGATGCAATCACACTTAAATTGTTTACGTGGATGAACAGTCATATTCACCAAGATTTTTAGTAAAAGTTACGTGAATTTCAGGTGAGCATTACTAACGTCACGTAACAATCGTCGTTTGTTCAAGGCAGATCAGTTACGTGATTTTTCACGTGAATATGACGTGATTATTTTTTAGAGTGTACCTCATTCGAAATAAATATGAATACTTTGTTCTCACCGGCACGTCATCTTTAATCAAAACAAAGCAAACCTTGGTGTGCGGAAACCTCGGACTGAATACGTGTTTCTCTTTTCTCCAGCAAAAAATTACCTCTGAAACAGCACTTCCCACGGGAAATCAAATGTTTGTATCGCAGTATTCTTAAATTTCCATGAATCTCTAGTTTATGTACAATTAAAAATCAATAATCATGACATTGATGGATTCGCTTCGACGATTTGATGCGTACCCAAAAATTGATAAGGAATTTAGCATCAGAACGGTTGGGGGAGCAACTTGTAAGTATGAAGTTCCATTCCATATTAGCATTCTCTCGTATTGTTTACATTTGAATGCGAATTCTCGTTTACGCTAGCAAAATACTAGTTTCCTTGCCTGAGTAAGAGATTAATATTTGTAACTGGAAGTATTCTGCAGAATTAATAAACCACGATTGCAAAATTAAATGAAGCGAATAGGATTTGTTCAACCGTTCGTAAGCCAGAATAATTGAGCAATAATTTTGAAATAATAATCAGGGCTAGTACTAAATAACTGTCTAATGATTAAATTGATTATTTTGACGTTTTTGCAGTACTAAAATAAACATTTTATTGTAATGAATAACTTGTTTATAAAATAAGATATTACTGAAATAATGATCTAACAAATGAACATTTTTCCAGAAACTAATAAGTTTAGACTGGGATTAAACACTTGAACGAAAATAAAGTTGAACATGTTCAACTTTTGCAAGTCAAGAATTGAATTTGAATAACTCAGTTCAATTCACTCGCACTACCCAAACGTAGAATGAGTTTATTTCAATTGAACATGGTAGTCCTTTTTAACGAATTTTCATAATCCGCCGCCTGTTTTGTCGTAGTCTTTTCTATTTACAAGCATACCCACCCACTGGGAGGGAGCTCTCGATACTACACATCAAATAAATAAATACTGTTGTCGAGCAACAAGTAAATTTTCAACAAGAAAACACAATCAACGGAGGCGCCAACCATAATGACTAAATTTGGTTTTGCGTGTTATTGTTGTTAAATTGCCTTACAAAATTTTCTTGACGAGAGTTTTGTTCTCGGCTCGCACTGACATGTCGTGACAGCTAGATTTCGGCTCGGCTTGACACACACATTTTTTTAATCTGTTTCTCCCTCCCAGCCCACCCATCCTTGTGAAGTCCGCTCCCATGTATTTGCAGAGTGGAATCCACATTTTTTTTCCTTGTGTTGAAGCTACATTTATACAAAATAGTCACAAGTTTATTTGAAGCAGATGAACTCATTTGTTAATTTCAATTATAGCATGGCATCAAAAAAAATTCAATTTACCTTTTTTCTTTTGCAGTAACATTTATCAGTGGAACTATTATCATTGTATTGATATATTCTGAGCTCATAGCTTATTTGACGCCCGTCGTTACTGACGAACTTTTTGTGGACTCAACACGGGGTCAAAAGCTGAAAATCAATTTGGATTTTTACATTCCAAGGATCTCATGTGAATGTAAGAATGTTTTTAGTGATGGTAACGGAACCGTGTATGAGACAATTCTTTTTTTTTTAGATGTATCTCTTGACGCACAAGATGCAACCGGCGAACAGCATCTTCATATCGAGCATACCATCTATAAACGAAGGTTGGATTTGAAGGGAAATCCAATCCAGGAGCCCGTGAAGGAAGATATTTCAGCTCCAAAACCGCGTCTGGAGAAGAAGGAGGAAGTGAAGAAATGTGGTTCTTGTTATGGTGCCGAGAAGAACAGTACTCAGTAAGTATCTAATTTGACCATCGCCCGTACTGGCGGAAATGGTGTTCTCTAAGCTTAGCAGATAACTTACATATAAATTTGAAATTGTTTACTTTTAGTTGCTGTGGAACATGCCAAGACGTTATCGATGCCTACAGGGAGAAACAGTGGAACCCTAATCTGGACGAGTTTGAACAATGTAAAAATGAGGTGCTACTTGGGAAAAATAGCCTTGAATCTAAGGCATTCAGTGAAGGGTGTCAAATATACGGGTCAATGCAGGTGAATCGAGTTGGAGGAAGTTTCCACATCGCCCCGGGGAAAAGCTTCTCTATCAGTCACATTCATGTGCATGATGTGCAACCGTTTTCGTCCAGCAGATTTAACACATCCCATCGCATCAATACGCTATCTTTTGGGGAGGAATTCGGCTACGGACAGACCAGACCATTGGATTTCACAGAAGAAACGGCACAAGAAGGTGAGTAATATTTAAATTTTGTTGTCAAACATTTATCATATTCCGCTTCAATTGGATTTCACATTAGACTGGCCCAAGAAAATTAGTTTTATAATTTTCCTATTAGTCAATCTGTTTTACATACTAAAACGCAAAAATGCTTCGACAACTCAGTAACTTACAGATTATTCACTAACATCTAATTCCAGTTCCTATTGCCATAAAGGTGCCGAATGTGCCTCCACCTTGTATCATAGTTTTACCGACATTGTTTATCAGCTCTCTTCCTCGTAGGCCATATCTGTAAAACAGGAAATTAGAAAAAAAAATTAATTTCTGTTAAAAGATTTAATACTCCCACATTTCGGTTTTTAAATGGGAGTATTTAGTAAAATTTCAGTAATTTTGAGCTGCACTCTTATAGTAATCGTATGTGCAACAAATCGCCAATTTGACAAAAAAAATATGAGGGCGAACCCCAATATGTTTTAAATATCTTGGCTGTGCATATGCACAGCACATGTTTCGAAATGGACAAATTGATATGAAATTTACGAAAAAGAATCCACGTGTCTTGGAGGGACTCGAACCCTATACCTGCACCGCGGTTAGCTCTTTTTTGCAAATTGAATATCTTTCGGATGCTTGATTTGTCCAATCTTCACATGAGCTTCATTATTTATTATTATTTATTTGTTTATTTCCAGAGGCGTAAGGTTTATCCTTTTAAATTTGCCACATACGGCGACTCATAGTTTTACAATTTAAAATAACAAAAAAAGCTACATTGATTGTTTCAGTACAATATAGATTATAAACTACAAGATTACATTTGATTCCAAAAATTCGAACATTGTTTCTTGAAACAGAAGTCAGATGCTTTCCTTTTCACAGAGTGAGGTAAACTATTCCAGTTAACTACGCCTACGGCCTACGCCTACGGGTATAATCAAATTTTGCGAGCGCTGGGCTCGGAAGTGGTGGATTTTGAGTTTTCATCAGTTTTCTTAAAACGGCGTTGAACTTAGTCTGTAGATTCAAAAAACACCTTAATAAAGACAAAAAAAAAGCTTTCTTAAAAACATACATGATCGATGTGCTGATGTGCATAAAAGTTCTGAAAGGACAGCCCAGCAGATTTTTCTGTAGATGGCTTACATAAGCAAATCTGTTCAACTTGTACACGAAACGAACACAGCTGTTAAGCGCAACACGCAAACGATTCATAAGATCGACACTTGTATTTAAAAGGAATATGTCCCCAAAGAGAAAGTGCGGGCGAATAAGCGACTTGAACAGTTTCAGTCTAGTAGCAACTGGAGCATAATTCGCCCACTGGTTCAACGATCTTAAGCTTGCGTAGACTGTTGTATATCCACAGTCAAGCGAGTGCACATTGTTTATTAAACGAGAGGATCGCACTCTATGCCCCCAACAACGGGCTGGGCGAATTTGTAAAGAGTGCGAATCAATCACACTCTGCTGTGCCAAAGGCTTGCTTGGCTAAAGCATTTGATGAGTTTGATTGCCCTACGCATGCGGTCGCGTGTACTCAGACGACTGATGACGGTGGAAGACCGACACTTGATTGTTCAATTAATTGCAATCGTACGGCCGAGTTGCCGAATAATATGCAATTAATCCCAATATGTTGTTTTGAAAAGACGAAAAGCGTCTCTTTATCAAACCATGTTTTAGTCTATTCAGATTACGCCATATATTGGAGAGAAAATTGAATGTATGGGGATTGGCATCAAGTTATTCTTGATCTTTATCATGATATTTAGGCTAGGCTAGGGTGTTTTGCCTCTGTGGAAAAATGGGTAAAAAACACTTCAGGGTAATTTGATTTTATCAATTAAAGCTTTTCTATGTCCGCCAATGCATGAATATGTATCTTGTGTGGCAAAGTACAATGGAAACACCCAGAGTATCAAGAACGTTTCCAACCCGGAAACATCCTAGACCGGACCGAGAATCGAACTCGCCATCTGATTGGCAATCCTACGCCTTTGCTCGCAAGGCGACTGGAGACCCCCAAGACCAACAATATGAAACAATAAATAATTAAACTCATTGTTTTAGCTATAAGCGAATTCAGTTTAAAATAACTTGTTTGAATTACCTCAACGCCGAGAATCCACCAAACAATGCACCACTGGCCATTCCCACGCAAAATCCGATTGTGAATCCTGTTTTCATTCGATCAACACATGACGGCTGTTGGTTTTGCCCGTACACGCTTCCGGGAACAGCTGGCATTTTCAATCGCTTTTCGTTTTCAGAGCACAATTAGTTTAACTTCAGCTTGAAGTTTAGATGAATGATTTTAATGCTCACTTTGTTATTGGAAATTGAAATATGTACTCAGAATTTCCGAAATATTGGTCAAAATCACGTAATCTCTTTGATGTATCTGCAACTCTATGCATGCAGTTTGCGTGTGTCAAAATGTTGACAGTTGACACTGACACGAGGTTGTGATATAGAGATGTGAATAGTAACATTTTCATGTACACGGAAAAAAAATGTTTTTCAATATTAATAAAGCTTCGGTTCGATTCGCGAAAGAAAATCAAATTAAGCTTTATATGTCCAACTCGCGAATTAAAATCAAATTATATCTCGCGTAATATTAATAGGCTATTGATATACAATTTAATATCAGGTCAAAATCGATTTGTAGGGATTGCTACTACAATGCATAATAATGAATGCAAACAATAATGTGAATAATTTATTGATAATATTGATAATAAATTCTCGCTTAACTTTTCAAAAGGACCTAAGTAACATTTTTTTCATGATTTAATTTGAATAGCGCAATCAACACAAAAACATGAAAGCTTTTCTCGCTTAACTTTTCAAAAGGTCCTAAGTAACATTTTTTTCATGAATTAATTTGAGTACTGCAATCAAAAGCTTTCATGTTTTTGTGTTGATTGCGCTATTCAAATTAAATCATGAAAAAAATGTTACTTAGGTCCTTTTGAAAAGTTAAGCGAGTTTTGATTGCAGTACTCAAATTAATTCATGAAAAAAATGTTACTTAGGACCTTTTGAAAAGTTAAGCGAGAATTATTGATGAAAAAAATCCTCAACCTGAAACATGGTGTAACCTAGAGGCCTTGATAAGAGAAACGCGGATTGACATGTGCCGCCAATAGAACCGTCAAAAAACAGCAGCCAATCGAGCAAGAGACCTGTCAAGCAGCCAAAACATCGGCTCAAATACTGAAAACGGCTAAATTCGATTTAACACCGTTTATGAATGAACCAATTTTAAATGCATTTTTAATTTGTTTCGCAAACCTATGATAGATTATGAAATGCAATTGTTTTATTTGTTGGATTCGATTGTCATATGATGTGAGTGAACACATTAAATAGCGATATGTAAAATTTTACCTGGATAAATCATTTCTTCCTTTTCATGTGTTGTTCTTTAATGAAGAAGATTGGCTGCAGTGTTGGCAGAGCTACATTTTCTATCCGCGTTTCTCTTATCAAGGCCTCTAGTGTAACCGACAGGTGTGCTTATTCTGCATCTCGTATTTATAAGGTCAGGCGTTTCGAATGAAGTGACAATTCTCGCTTAACTTTTCAAAAGGACCTAAGTAACATTTTTTCATGAATTAATTTGAATACTGCAATCAATAGCTTTCATGTTGTTCTGTTGATTGCGCTATTCAAATTAATTCATGAAAACAATGTTACTTAGGTCCTTTTGAAAAGTTAAGCGAGAATTGTCGATACCTCCCATATTAGGGTGGCTCAAAAAACACTTTTTCAAATTTTTTGATGGGCCGCCCTCTTATTCTGTTCTATTTGTTGCCCTGATGCTCTGGACAAAATTTCAGCCAAATCGGTCAACGTTTGGGCGGTGCTAAACTCGTTGGAAGTTTATATGGAAAAATGTATGCAGAAACATCCAAAAACAGTGATTTGCAGTTGGACGGCACAATTTACAATCAAGAACAATGATACTCTTTCAGTTCTTGTAGAATTAAATACAGAATGTTATGCTGAAAACCGCGAGAAGATTAGAGTTTATTAGGCAAAGATATTAGCATTTTACTGGAGTGTTGTAGGGGTGAATTTATTTCTTTTCAAAGGTAAAAGAAACGAAATTTGCTCAAACCCTACTTCAGAGAAATGCTAATAACTTAGCCGGGCAAACTCTAATCTTCTCGCGGTTTTCTGCATAACATTCAGTATTAAATTCTTCAAGATCTGAATGAGTATCATAGTTCTTCTTCGTAAGTTGTTCCGTCCAACTGCAAATCACTGTTTTTGGATGTTTCTGCATACATTTTTCCATATAAACTTCCAATGAGTTTAGCACCGCCCAAACATTGACCGATTTGGCTGAAATTTTGTCCAGAGCATCAGGGCAACAAGTAGAACCGAATAAGATGGCGGCCCATCAAAAAAACTGGAAAAAGTTTTTTCTATACTAATTTGAGCCACCCTATCCCATATAAATTACACGGTCGTCTCACATGAGACGTGTCGAATTCGACTATTGTCGAGTCATTCGAGACGCAGAATAAGCACAAGGGTACCGTATGATTAATAAATTACAATTACAAAAAAAAATCTATTTCCCTAAAGTGCTGTTTTGACCTCTAATGTTTTTACTAGGTGGATTAATCAGTTTTTCTTTATATATTACAGGGGCAATCATGTTCCAATACTACATCAAAATAGTACCAACGGAATTTGTTCCGCTAAATGGACCAACACTCCACACCAACCAATTTTCCGTTACCAAGTACCAAAAAAGTGTATCTATGATGAGTGGCGAATCTGGCATGCCAGGCATTTTCGTCAACTATGAGCTGTCCCCGCTGATGGTTAGGTTCATTGAAAAGCGAAAGTATGCAACATTATATGAAATCATATTTGAAAAATTGAATAATAATTTTTCTTTTCAGCTCCTTCAGTCATTTTGCAACAAATCTTTGTGCAATCATTGGAGGTATATTTACTGTTGCTGGTATTATCGACTCGTTACTGTTTACGTCAATTCATGCTCTCAAAAGAAAAATTGAATTAGGAAAATTTAGCTAATTAGACTTATGCTTGTTTACGGACGACCGCAACTTTTTAACGAAACCGATTTGTTCAAATAGTTTTCCCTTCTAATTTTGCTGGCGTAAATGAGTATAAGCATCAACTTTCGTTTGGATCCGCGTTCGAACGTAAAAAAAGAATACCTGAGTACATTAAAGCAAAAATAAAACGATCTGATCGCAAATGATTGAACAATGGCAGAGTAACAAAAATCTTGCCTAAATTGTTTATTTAAAAAAATCCAAATTACAAAGTCTTCAAATAATCATCGAAACATTGCATGCTCGATTTCGCCGTATTGATTACAAACTCTTGATCTGTACCTTCTACTAACGTTTTCAAAGAAATGTACAAATCCTTGCTTGGATCGTACTGAGCCTTTCCAAGAAACTTCAAAAAGCCATGCCTTTGCTTGGTTCGGTGATCTCTCGATTCCAAAATTTCCGGATGTTTTAGAATTTCTGCATGCGTAACTTGCATCCTTTGATGCACGAAGTCGAACCGATATTGCAGCTTGTCTTGATCTGTAATAGTGAAATAATGACATTATTGTTTCAAATATGCCTATATTGTAACATACTAATCATCCACAACTTTGGTTTGCTCAGCAATAATGCTTTCGTTTCCTGAGCATCGAATCCCATCTCCTCCTTAATGGAGAAAGTACTTTTCCGTATGTGTTCCAGGTTGTACGTTATAATCCTTGGTTGTTTCACTGTTAGGGAACGAACTTCATCGCCTCTCAATTCGAATGTTTTTTGAAAAAATCCCAATCGTCGATCGATACGACGAGTGCTGATCATAAGCCAGAATGGGTTCTGCACTACAATTCTCGTTATTTGCTCTGGAAGGAATCGTTTTGATTCTAAGTAATTTACCCGAACTTCCAAATTCCCTAGATCTTCCTTGAATATCAAAGGATTTTTGGTGATGAATTCTCCAAATTGTTCCACATTCACACCAATTTCAGCCAGAAAAACCAAGTGCTGTTTCATGTTCTTCTCAAAATCCAACTGCATCAAAAATTGAGGGATTCCTTTCCGTTTTTCTAATTTATGCAAATCTACACCAAGTTGGACGAGCTTTTTTAGTGATTCTGACCTATTCACGTAAGCAGCAAAATTGAAGGTCGGTCGCGTATAGGGATGAATCTCAACGGTTTGATCCTCGGGAACCGGCTCCAAAACGGATTGCTCATCGATGTGTAAAATCTGTTTATGTTGCTGCTCTATATCATACAGGTTAATAGATTGCCTCGTGACTAACGGCATTTTATGGGTACAAAAGCAACCACGCAAATCAGCAGGAACTATCCGTATGTGGCGGAATAATCTAAGCGTAGAGTACATTTTTAATATTTTGAATTTCTTAAATTAGATAAAATATGTTTAGTATTTTAAATTATTTACAAAACACAAAAACATAAACTGCTTACATCTCTACACGCTAATCTGAAACAGCCCAGTTACTAACGGATTTTTTTCAATTATTAGAGCATCATTATCGGTCGCGAGCATTTTATTATCTATCCGGAACCAACACACTTAACTCATTTTACAGTATTCGGTAAATTTTACCGAAATCTCAACAGCAGAACTGTTCGGTATTTTTTTTACAGATTTTTTGTAATTTTTTCCATTGCTCAACTGTCAAAATCACCGAAAATCAGTAAAATTATTTACCGAACAGTTCTGCTGTTGAGATTTCGGTAAAATTTTGCCGAATTCGGCGATTTATTTTAAGTGTGAACCCGGATAAAAATGTACTATTGGTTCAATAGTGTAAACAATTGAATTACCATACCATGTACGGTATACAATAGGATATATTGTTTCTTGATGGTTGCACAGATTGTATCAACACTGAGGATACAATGCATCAACATATTTCTCTAATGTAACAATACTTGCAATTGTTTTTGAAACGTTTCCGTACATAAGATTCATACATTGATAACTTTTGAAATGTTTCATTGCATTGCATATAAACTATTTAACAATATTTCCCTCATAGCGCCAAATATGCATTTTTTCCCTTTAAATTGCATTGTTAAACAGTAAAGCTGTCACAGCTGAGAAATCAAAAATCGTATTGTTTTACTATACAAATACAATACAATCCATTGTATTTTGAACAGATTTGTTCGGATATTTCAACAATATATTAACCATACACTCTATTGTGTGACGAAAAAAATGTATGGAAAAATCTCAGATTTTGTATAGTTACGATACTTAACAACCCGTACATTCTATTGCGAAAACTTCATTTACATTTGAATAAATGGTTCATAACAATGCATTCAAATGTATTTCTATGGTTTCATTTACAATATAATCTATCGCCAATTCAATGTTATTAATAGTAGTGATACAATAAATTGTACTGTTATTCTACTGTATTTTTTATTCGGGAAGTTATATGGGGGGGACACTTGTGGTATTCATACCATGGTACAGTAGACGTTCGATAACTGCAAGTCATTTAACTGCAATGCTTTTTAACTGCAATTCGATAGTTGCAACAGTTTTGCAGTTATCGGACCGCTAAACTTCAAACTGATGTCAAACTCAATGACAGCTGCATTGCGCTGCACATTCAGATGCATTGATTATTCACGATGTATCTAAATATGTGGCAAGTCAATTCATTCACCGATCAGATTAGAACGAGCTCAGTGCAATTAAAATATAAACGCAATACTTATCTGCAATTCACAGAGGATGTTGGGATTGTCCTTGAAGTAATCTCGTTGTGAACACAGACTTCCTGTATTGACGGTGGTTGTAGGTAGTATTAGTTATGAATACCACTGCTGATACCGGAACTATGTGATTTTCTTGAAGTCTTGAAGTCTTCTTCATCATTGGTCGTCTGGAAAGAGGTAGATAAGAGAATTGGGCCGCTTTCACTCGCCAGCCCGCAAAACATTAGTAAGTAATTAATCTTACTACAAAGACAAAAATACAGTTCTTATAATTCTGCCTTATTAATGGTTATCACACATGCATATCTGCTATTTAACCTAACTAAAAACATATCCTCAATACTTAATAAAATAAAACGATAACTGTATATAGTTTCTATTATTGTCCATATATACCTACTATTCAATCTAGGATTCCAAATCGGATAAATTAATTCATTTCTCAACCAAAAGATAATCCTCAACGCTTTGGCTGTCAATAGTCCTCACAATATGAACCCTGAAGTTTATAACTTGTTCAATCCTACATCCGTCTATATTAAAACTCAATCCTAACTGCCCCGAAACCGCCCTCAACACTCAACCGCCCCGAGCGCAGCCACTACATGCGACCCACAGGACCCCAATCAAGGACGGCCCATACTATATACACACTTAGAATAGTTTACAGTCTACGGTAATTTTTTACCAAACTTTCAACAGCTGAACGTTCGGTAATCAGTTCGGTAAACAAAACAATTACAGTTCGTTCGGTAGTTTGATTTTGTGTTGCTCTGTCAAAATGAACCATAGAGTTTGGTAATTTAAAATGAAAAACTACCGAACGCTACGGTACTTTTTTTTGTTTTGGAAGGGAATAAAGATATGAATGTTCAATGCTTTCAATTATGGTTATGAAACAAAATACAGTTGCGGTTTCAAAAATATGATTTTATTTAAATTGCTTTACACATTACACGGTAAAACGGGTAAAAACGCATTTCAGTTCTTGTTTCACACTAAAAGATTCCCCAATCACACGCGATGTTCCCGTTGCTGGACGACTGCAATTCTTTCGCCATTATTATGAAAACATTAACAGAACATTGCGACCTAAGTACATTCGCATTGCGTGTGCTTTGGAGGTATTTTATCTCCGCTTTGAAGAATCCTGAACGCATGATTTTTTCAGGCAAAAGAATCGCTGAATGACGCTGATCCTGAAAAGACAATATTAAATTGAAACACAAACCGAGTTGATCGTCAACTAAAATACCTTTTATTATTTCTCCTATCGGCCACTGAGCGTGATTTTCCACAAATGAGACAATTGTTGACCGTTTCAACAAAAAGATCTAAATCTCACGCCAGCTGCAAACACTTTCGGATTTCGAATCAATACAACTATGGCTTTGACAATTTGACAGTTAAACCTAGTTTACCGGAGTTCAGTAATAAAAAAAATAATTTTACAGTTTATTCGGTACTTATTTTACCATATACTGCAATAACCTGGGTTTACCGAACGAAATGTAACTTCGGTTACCGAATTCAGTCAAATAAATCTGTAGTTACAGTTTGTTCGGTAATATTTTACCAATATTCGGTAAAATAAGTCAATCCAACCGAACTTACTGTAATTTTTATTGTTTACCGAAGTTTTTCGTCAAAAAAATTACCGAACAGCGAAGTCTATTTTAAGTGTGTACCATTACAACGCAGAGCCTACACCCTCTCCTGGGCTGTGTGACGCTGAAAACATGCTCCTAACATTTGATGCTTAATAAAACAAAAATAATTAAAATAATTACACTAAATCTTACACTCTGAGCGATCCCGGCTGACATCCGCGTTAAACAATGTGTTCCATGAGTGCTGATCACTCATAATAATGCCTCGAATCGGGGAAAAATGCAATGTAACGCAGAGTTTAAACCCTCTCTTGCGCTAAGTAATGCTGAAAATCTAACTTTTAGAAATTCGATTCGTAGAAACAAATTACCTATACTGAAATTGTTGCGTGGCAAAATAAGTTATACTATTAGCTAATTTAGTTAAACCCTGACTACCCCACATTATACTGGCCCGTTTGGAGTCATCCAGTGGCACTTGGTCTTAACATTCGTTTTCTTTTTAAATTCTACAACATTTCATCACGCGCTTACCCCCCATATTAGTCATATGTACAACGAATGCTTGACTATTACTATACTAAGTATAGTAAAAGACCGGAAGTAATCATGGGGCCAGCCACCACCACAAAAATCTTGAAATGAGTGTCATACCAATTATTGTCTTCATTAAAAATCAGGGGACTGAAGAGAAGGCTAATACGCCTTCATTCAATATGGCACAAAGTGTTTTTGTTTTAATTTCTTTTAATTCATGATATCAAAACTTCGGAAATATCGACAAGCTATTTTTCGACATAAAGAAGCCATACAAACACAAAAGGCTCGATGTACCTCAACTAATTGCAAGTTTTCGCCAGGAGAAGTTAATTGCCGATAATTAGCACTCACTGCGTACTAACCAATCACCCAAAATGAGCGCTGAATTGGTACTAAAACCACTGGGTACACAGAAAAAAAAATAAAACTATGCAATGAAATGTAATGCGCTTTCTATCTGAAAAGCGGCTTATTTTCTTTAAAATGAGAGTAAAAATCGTCTCCGTAAAATGTTTGTATTTTATGTAAAAGTAATTTGATTCGAGGCTGTGTGTAAAATTAAAAGCACGCGCTTTTGTCACAGAAGTTCAAGAAATGTTAAATCACCTTACGTAAACACGTAGCCGGTGCTGTGACACCGAATGATGGAAAGAGAAAACAACAGTACGGAAAACAACGTTATTTTTTTATGTGTAGTCGTTACAGCTGAGCCATCAGACTGCAGGTGGCAACCAGTTGGTCGAGATAAAGTTTTTTAGCCTCGACTAAGTATCCGTCGATTTCTGTTGCTGATTTGTGCTGCTGTGTAGCTATTTTTAGATACTGCTGGAACCTCGGCTGGAACCGAAAAAAGTAAACGGCCATCTACTGAATGTTGGTTAAAAAAAACTTTTGCCACCCGATTGTAGGTAAGTCTCAAAAACCGTTCATGAGAAAGTGCTAGTGAATAGCGTGTTCGAGAGTTCTGATGTGTTTTTATTTGTTTTTCAGCAAATGTTTCTATCACCCATGGTCCCGGATCCGGCAAAAATACGGCGCACTAATATAAAGATGAAGGTAGGTCAATATGAAAAGGTTGATGCTGGAGTTCACAAGCCTCAATGATAAAAAACAGTTCCCCGCTCCAGTGCTTCAAAGTCGTGAGCAAAATTAAAGATTGATGTACCGGGGCTGGGGCACCAGGCTTATAATATTTATGGTACTCAATATTCATGCAAGATTTTTCTTTCTTTTTTTAGGAAATTCATGGCGTAATGTCCTCAGAAGACTATGTTACACACCCTTGTCCTGGCCAGAGGCTTTGTTCACGGGCTGACGTACAAAAGTGGCCACCGTGTTTCGGGAGATGCAGCAGCTTACACCGTCTAAATGAAGAAAAAAGCTTGAAATAAAAAGTGAAAGTCATTCCTTGTGATTTGTTTATTTTCATTTCAATTGGAAAGATGATTGGAGCACGGCCGGGGTATGGGGTTCTTCTAATTAGAAAATGAAAACTTTGATTCTGAATGAAAATATTTCACTATATTTTTTATACTGTAAACTTTTTCATTTGACAGTTCTACAATTTAGTTTTGAATGTTCAAACTTTTAATTTTAGAGCGTTGGGGAACTTTTAAGCCATGATTATTACAAAAGTTGGTGTACTTTTATTTTGAACATGTGGAACTCTCTACGAAAAAGAACCAACGCAACTTTTTAATTTTACCAATGGTTTTTTTAATTTCAATAACGAATTTTCTTTCTGTGTAGGTAACTGCGGTCCCATCCTATATTTACTTCTTCTTCCCTCTAGCGAGAATGACGTTGGGGAAACAAGGAACATAGTCATTTGAGTCATTGCGTTGCTTCTTTCAGTAATCCGGTATGTTGCAGCTGTTGCTCCTGTTCAAATCCATCGTACGGTGCTCGATTAGACATTCCTTTGGCAGTGCCGTAGATGTATCCAGCAAACGCCAACCACCTCGATCAAGTGCATCTGTTACTTTAGAAAAGAGCTTGCGGTGTCCCTCCGTGAAATTTGTGCCGACTAATGGCTACCACAGTTGCCGCCAGCTCTTCCGTTTTGGGGTAATCGATCGCCGGAAGTACAAAAGTTTGATGGCCTGAAGTGCGCCCTTCACGATTTGTAAAACTTGTTTACTTTTAAAAGAGCTGGATGTCTAGAAAAATTAAAAACAAATTTTGTATTGCTGTTTGCATTGAAACTTTTCGTTTCGTCGTTGAAGACAATGACAATTGTCTCCAGCGACTGCTTCCCCGATAGACCTTTTAAACATGTTTCTGAGTGCTCGGCGCGGAAACCCAAAGGTGGTAATAAAATTTTGGGATTTATGCGCAATATCTTAAATGTTTTGACTTCATAAATTTATGACTGGTGTGTTGTTGGAGACGGGCAAGACTGTTGAAATTTAGTCATGAAAATGAAATTTCTAAAATCTTTATCAGCATATCGCAAACTTACCACACGAAAATAAATTTTCTTGATGATTATATTTGCCAAAACACATACATTTTTGCCATTGCGTTTTTTATATAAACCATATGCATTCTTCAGATGAAGGTTATGAAACATTCGAATGATATTCATAATATGAAACTTATACATTTCATGTCCATACCGAATATCTTATATTAGATTTGTAATAAATTTCATGCAGTTATTGCATGAACGTCATTACACGAATGATAATGAAATCATTGGATTCGATTATGAATTTCATTTACCTGGTTCATGTTATATTCTTGTTCTTCCCGCCTTCAAAATAAGCTCAAATTTTAAAAAAACAAACGAATTAGATTTTTCTCGACATTTATTATTTATCCAAATCATCAATGGTTTTGGAGACATTTCAATATCGTTTTTCAGTTCTCCATACTTTATCGTAGGTTGAGGCTGTGATTCACTGGCGCAACGAATCATATCACGCTTCGTATCGCATATTATAATGGGGTGTAGGGAACTGGGTGGTTCATGCACTGCTCAAGCTGCTCTACCATTATAGCCAAGAGCATTTTCAATGTCACCGTGATGTTTTTCTTCGCTACAGCTTCGGGAATAAGATATTAAGCTCCTTGGTCGATCACAGTTGTGGATACTCCATCGCCATACGTCACGATACCCACGGTACGGAACCAATGGCCAGCCAGGAGGAACAATCTCGCATATCAAGCTTACGCTGTTACAAATACAAACTACTGGTTTCTCCGGTGTAATTAATTATCGATTCATCCTGGCGATGACGGACCAATAGCGCTGTAAAAATTAATCTATTTTAGTTTAAGCTGCTGGCGAACTTCTATCAACATCGTCAAGATTTGTTATATTTAAGATAATTGACTTCACCAAACTGGAATGGATGTTTTGCCTTACCTTTTCTTGTTGGTTAATAATAAAAGATTCGATGAGATGTGTAAGACTGCAAGCTCCATCACTGCCTTACACAAATGAAATGCATTTATTATAATAAACTGTATAGATTCAGATAGATTACACCTGATATTTTCCTGATTCAATGCTCGGAAATGTTCCAGCAGCTTCCAGCGCCATGTTTTTTTTTCTCATATCCGCTTCGAATCGAAAGTATAAGTTTTTTCTTATACATTTTTGCCATTAGGAAAAACTTATACTTTTTATTGTCAAATAAAATATAATATATCAACACGCTAAATGCTTTATATTCAAATATGATATGAACATTATTGGACGAGTAATAAAGTTCATGCTTGTATACATAATAATGAATATATATCTAATTTAATAGATAAAACAAATGCTTTTTTTTACGTGCAGCAAATAATACGGCACATTTAGAAACATTTGTCTTCCAGTGCTGGCTTGATATGTTCCGGGACCTCGAATTCCGCTCCACAAATAAACTGTTCGAATCCTGTGCAATTTTCCACTTCTACAAAACAGCGTGATCTGCTGTTCCGAAATGATTCGTGCTGGCGACAAGAGGAAGATGGCAGCTTGCTGGAATCAATTGCTAGAGGCTGTGGTTTTGCAACTTCGTTCGTCCTTTCCACTTGCAGATTGATGCGGTCCTTAGGAAGTAGGGAAAAGAAATTCACTTGTCATAAGACGAGTTAATACAATCCCATTGAATTCCACCACGAGCTCGAGATTCCCAAATTGGACGCATAGTCAAATCACTCGCAATCCATTTCTCAAGCCAACACTACCACATGTGTATAGTACACGTTCACATTGGAGGAGCGTGAGTATTTAGAATGTCTGGCGGCTGTACACATTCTTCATCAGCAACTGTACTGATAAAGTGAGGTTGTGTAAGCTATTTGCCAGTCGGTCGTCAAGCTCAGACCCGACCGCATTGCGTAGGCAAGAGCACGCAACTCAGGTTCAGTTCAATCAAAGTCAATTGCCTATTTCCGGGGATTAAACCACCCGACTTGGACATTAATTTACAATGTTATGGAAACTCATATGTGAATATGTACGTTATGTGGAAGATATTGATTTGAAAAATGTATTGGAGGTAACCACTTTCCCTTCGATGGAACTCGAACCCATGACCCTTCAGTACAATATTTATTTTGAACTACCCCATTTGATTGGCTTTGCATCGGACAGTCAGCAAACTCGATAGTCAACTATAAAAATACAGTATCCCCCCGCTTATCCGGACCTCGCTAATCCGACGACTCGTTAGTCCGGATCTCGCTAATTCGGAATTTTCCGGATTAAAAAGTATCAACACCCTGATCAACACCCATTTAAACACATTATGCTGTCAGTTTTCAAATTTGTGCTGTGATTTTGTTTTGATTCATTTGTATGGATTTGACAGTCGGATTAACGAGAGAAACCTCGATAGTCCGGCCATACATTTGTCGGATCAGCGGGGGTATACTGTAGTTTGTTTTCATCATCGTCTCAAAGCATTTGATAGTGCGAAGTTCATAAACGGGGTGCGAAGCTACACTGAGAAAAATTCCATGGTAACGGTTACTATTTTGTAGACTACGCCATGTTTTTAAAACAACCACAAATTTTCAGTTAAATTAACCACGCATTCGGACAAATTCACCACTGATTCAGTTCATGCAACAACATTCCACCAGGACCACAGTTGATTTTTACTGCGCGCATGGTAAAATCAAACGGGTTTGTTATCTGCTGAAAATCGTCGGTGCGTATTCTTAAATTAACCCTCGGAATGGTAGTTTCGACCGCAACATTTTTTTGCGTGTAGGATTATCACACAGAAAAAAAAAAATCCGTGGTAAAAACTAGAAATACTACAATAAGAGATCGGCGAAGACGCCATCTTGTTTCCAATCGAACTGTCAAAAGCGGTTCCAATTCGACTTGTTTACTTTTTGCATCCATAAGAAGCAAGCAAAAAGTTCAAGGGATGCCGGTATTATTTTCACGATTTCATGCATTTTCATACGTTGCCATTTCGACAGTTTTTCACTCCGCCGGTCTCTGGTTATAGGGTGGCTAGTAAAAACTACTATTTTGTAGACTACGCTCTGTTTTTAAAACTACCATGAAATTTCAATTAATTTTACCATGGTTTCAGAGAAATTCACCACTGTTTCAGTTCATTTGACAACATTCCGCATGGGCCACAGTTGATTTTTACTGCGCGCATGGTAAAAACAAGCGGGTTTGTTATCTGCTGAAAATCGTCGGTGCATATTCTTAAAATCTGAGACGAGACCTGCAAAGACGGCTTTCTTTTTCCTTGTTTTGACACTTGTTCTTCTTTTCATCACAGTTGATCATCAATTCTCAACTGTTTCCTTGAGTGTTTCACCTAAATCCCGGGTAGAATCTTCTGAGCACAATAAACGTGTTTGCAATTTACGAATTTGTAAACTTATTTTTATAAAGATTTTCCTATCGGAAATAAAACATGTATTTATAACTGTTCAATAATAATCTGTCCGGTTATTGTAGAATACTTTTCAAAGTGAAAAAGTACTCGTAAAATAAAATCATTCGGAATACTTTTCGAGGGATACCAATACTTTCACACAAAAAGGTGCTGGTTGCATCTGACAATTCGTGACAGCGCTTGCTGGTTGCAGATGAAGTTACATTTTTTCCTCTTTGCAAGTCCCGTCCCAGCGTAAAATAACCCTCGGAATGGTAGTTTCGACTGCAATATTTTTTTGCGTGCACAGCTAAACAATTGTGTAAAGAGCAATATTTACCCCGGTTTTTTTTTTCAATCGGGTCCAATTTCCGGTTTTTCCCGACTGGATGCATACTATAGATAGTAGAATCTATAGATGAGCGAAAGCATGGGTGAGTCGATTTTTTTGCCCGTGCATACGCGCATATGACGTCACAGCCCTTAACGCTTTCATTGAAATCGTGACGTCATGCTCGTTTGGAGACACGTTTGACAGTTCGTTTGGAGACAGAGGATTTATCTTCGCTCATCTATATATTCCACTACAGTATACCCCCGCTGATCCGACAAATGTATGGCCGGACTATCGGGGTTTCTCTCGTTAATCCGACTGTCAAATCCATACAAATGAACAAAAACAAAATCACAGCACAAATTTGAAAACTGACAGCATAATGTATTTAAATGGGTGTTGATACTTTTTAATCTGGAAAATTCCGAATTAGCGAGATCCGGACTAACGAGTCGTCGGACTAGCGAGGTCCGGATAAGCGGGGGGATACTGTATCTATAATGCATACCCTCTAGTTATACCCATATTTTGTGTTGTTTCACGTTAGCGTATAATAATAGTTGTTCACATCTCACAATAATGACAGCCAGCCATATGTGCACAGGATTTTTCCTCCTTTTTCCGCCCTTTCCCACCCCACCCAACCAAGAACGCGATAAAATTATTTTTGTTTGTGTTTAACCTGACGAAGGATTGAATATTGGTAAACGTTAAACGTTTCGAAACAGTTCTCACAGTTTGTGAAAAATATAACATTATTCCACTGAAATGTCGCTTGCCGATGAACTCTTGGCTGATTTGGAGGACGATAATGAGGAGACAGAGGAACTGCAAGAAACCATTAAACAGGAGGCCCCCGATGACACCGAAGATGGTCGCCAATTATCCGGCAGTGAAGAGGAAACCATCATCATGGACGTAAAAGATGAACCGATGGAAGTGGACGTAAATGTAGCATCCATACGGGAAATTTGTAAACTGCGGGACTCCGCTCGTCTGTCCAATGTGCTTACACAGATAGCAAAGTTCGTGAAAAATCCTCGTAAAACATCTGAAATGATTGGCAACGTTGAATCGGATCCTGAGTACCAGCTGATCGTCGAAGCCAATAACATAGCTGTGGATGTCGACAGCGAAATCTGTACGTGCTTATTTTATCATACTTCTTATCTACATACGAAACACTAAAGTTATACATGAATAAGTTTTGGCCTTTTATCAATATTATGCCAATAGCTGCTGTTGGCTGATCGAATGGAATGATCATTTCTTTTATTTTTGTAGCTATCATACACAAATTTGTAAAGGATAAATATCAGAAACGCTTTCCTGAGCTCGATTCTCTCATTATGGTGGAAATGGATTACATTCGCAGCGTCAGAGAACTGGGAAATGATTTGGACCAAGCGAAGAATAATGAACGACTTCAGGAGATTTTGACACAAGCAACTATTATGATTGTTTCTGTAACAGCTTCTACAACACAGGGGTAAAGTATTTTAGAATTCTTAACTTTTATCTTTTGTTAGTTAAGTAATCAGTTATTTTTGCCACCCAATTGAAACTTAAAGCTACATTCCTTGATATAGAGTATCTTGATATGTATCGTCACGGCATGCAATTAATATCCGTTCGATAGGCCATTCCGCAAAATTTCATACCGCGAAATGCCGCACTCCGGTTTCCGGCTCAAATTGCGGAATTCAAAAAATTAACGCTAATTTTAAAAGACTTTTATCTCTCATTTAAGACGCAGAATAAGCACGATTCAGAATATTATCACATGACGATTGTTATCAAGTACTTTATATTCATTAAACATTAATTCATGATTTTTTTTTGTGCAGAAGCCGCTTGGAGCAACATGAGCTACAACAAATATACGAAGCATGTGACATGGCCACAGAACTTAGCGATTTTAAAACGAAAATCTTCGAGTATGTCGAAAGTCGCATGACATTTATCGCACCCAATTTGTCCATGATAGTTGGTGCATCTACTGCTGCCAAGCTGGTGGGTCTTGCAGGTGGTCTCACCAGATTGTCCAAAATGCCGGCTTGTAATGTACTCGTTTTGGGAGCACAGAAAAAAACTCTGTCAGGGTAGGTCTGCGGAATGTGCATTTCGATAAGTACATCAACTTTAATTCAAAATTTGTTTTTACTTCTTTAGATTTTCGAAAGTAGCTATGCTGCCCCACACTGGATATGTTTATTACTCGGATATCGTCCAGGACACGCCACCGGATATGCGCAGAAAAGCAGCTCGGTTGGTAGCCTCGAAAAGCACTTTGGCCGCTCGAGTCGATGCTTGCCATGAATGCCACATGGGCGAGATCGGTCAACGGTTTCGCGAGGATATTGAGAAGAAGCTGGATAAATTGCAAGAACCTCCACCGGTGAAGTTTATCAAGCCACTTCCGAAGCCAATCGAAGGTGGCAAGAAAAAACGCGGTGGAAGGCGGGTGCGTAAAATGAAAGAACGTTACGCAATAACGGAATTCCGAAAACAAGCCAACCGGATGAACTTTGGAGATGTAAGTTGTATTTAAATATCTTTAATTTTTTACAATTTTAAAGCGCCTGCTTTTCTACAGATTGATGAAGATGCCTATCAAGAGGATTTGGGATACACGCGTGGAACTATAGGCAAAACAGGCACCGGTAGGATACGCTTGCCGCAGATCGATGAGAAGACCAAGGTTCGAATCAGCAAAACACTCCAGAAGAATCTTCAAAAGCAACAGCAGGTGTGGGGCGGAAGCACCACTGTTAAGAAGCAAGTTTCTGGTACGGCATCTAGCGTGGCATTTACCCCGCTGCAGGGATTGGAAATCGTCAACCCACAGGCGGCAGAGAAACCGGCCAGCGAAAGCACGGCGAAGTATTTCTCGAACACTTCCGGTTTTCTATCGGTCGGAAAGCGTACGACATAAGGCAGTTGGGATATTGTTTAGTTACTGTTGAAAATGTGGTAATAAAAAATAATAAAAAACAATTTTATTTACTTTTCAATTGGAAACACTCTTTTCAAAATAAGCATTGGAAATTATTAGATATTCTAAATAGTTTGGTGGGATTGTCCGTTTAATTTTCTGCATGTGCCCTATGTGAGCTGCTGACCGTCAGGATCATTGAAACTATACTGCCTTCGTACTGAAATCAAAGCAACGGAAAATCTATGGGTTATTTATTCAATGCAGTTTGAGATATGTTGATATGTTTCTTTGTGTTGGCATAAAGAAAAGACGCGTTATTTTTTTACGAAATAGTTTAGGCATAATATCTGGGCCGAAAAAATAAATACCTATGTAAATATGTAACAATTTAATGCTGATTGGAGAAAAGTGCCAAATAAATAGCGATCGTACCTACTTTTTTAGATCGTAGGGCTTCAACCGCGTAACAAATACAATTCATTATTTTTTTTTCTTTATTTGAGAGGTTTTCAGCCCTTGGCTGGCTTACCTCTTATTCATTAATTTCGTGCGTAACCTAAACTTAGATGTGTTTGGATATTTTTCCATCACAATAGGTAGGTATGAGGCGCATAACTTACCAGATTTCCGCGCAAGATTCTCGTTCAAAATCTCGATAAATGTTGGCGATAGGTTGCTCTCTCTTTCGCACATAGTGACTCGCTTGTCGCCTTTCCTTATGCTACCCGTTGGTTTCAGGATGGAAGTCATCTGCTTTGGTGATGGAATCGGCGAACTTCGAATCGATACTGGAATTAAGCCAATAAACGGCATTTAGTACAAATTAGGTTGACAATGAGTTTCGACATCTCCCCTTCTCGATATTGAAGGAAGACCATCGAGTTAGGGAGGTATTGAGATATGGCAATCATTTTTTTTTTCAAAATTTAAAAACTTTTCTTAGCATGTAGAAATATGACCGAATAGTTAACATTTGTTTCCTGATTAAGTGAAGTGAGATGTTCGAGGTGAATAGTAGGATGCGGGGACTGAAAGGTGAGAACTGAGAAGTGAAAGATTAAATGTTTGAATGGAGTTACTGTTAGAAGTGAGTACAAGTAAGAAGTGAGTAGTAGTCTCTACTCATTCTCATTTTTCATTTCATATTTGTCACTTCTCACTTAGTACTTCTCTCTTCTCACTTTTCCGTTCTTTTTTCTCACTTCTCGCTTGTCACTTGTCACTTTTCATTACTCATTTCTCACTTCTCTATTCTCATTTTTACTTCTCACTTTCCATTGCTCATTTTTCACTTTTCACTTCGTACTTCACACTTCTCGCTTATTGTTACTTCTCACTTTTCATTATTTACTTCTCATTTCTCTCTTGCATTTCTCACTACTCACCAATCATTTAACACTTTTTCCTTCTCACTTTTTACTTTACACTTTTCATTTCTCTCTTTTCACTTCGCTCTTCTAGCTTATCACTTCGCACTTCTCCCTTCCCACTTCTGACGTCTCACGTCTTATTTCTTATGAGATGTGAGAAATATCTCATTCCTCACTTCTCGCTGTGCACTTCATGTAATTCTCACTTCTCATTTCTCATTACTTACTTTTCACAACTCGCATTTTTTTCCTAAAATATTCGGCTATACAGTATTCGGCCTTTTGGCTAAATGGCGTTCGGCCAAACGATATTGGATCAAGTGGCACCGAACTGTTTGGTACTTCTTCTCATAGCTCGCATGATCATCTCATCAAAAAGAAAGCAATGAAAATGAATTTGATTTTTTTCTTTTTCTAAATAGTGATTTTTTCAGCAGTGTATGTTAGCAAAAAGAAGCGACGAGATTGGTGCTGTATTTCTTTGTTTTGCGATGTGATGAATATATGTTCAGTGAGATGGAAAAAGGAACAGTTCCCCTGCCTATATCATACATATGAACTGTAAAAAATCATCTTCATCTTCATATTGGCATTACATCCCCACACACACCCCCCCGCCAAAGCGACCGTGTGCCGCTCAAAGCGCACAAGCCCAAGTCATGGTGTTAGGTGGGACGCTAAACAGCCCTGACACGACGGCCCTCCGACGAGACAGGAGGTTTGCGCAGGCCCAATAAGCCGCCTTTAAAAACAACTATTACGAACGACATAGAAGATAATACGACTCGATACAATCGGCAACGACCTAGGCGACGAATAAAGGATCACGATTGGAAGCTTGGAACATGGAACTGCAAGTCGCTAGGCTTCGCAGGTTGCGATAGGATAATCTACGATGAATTACATCCCCGCAACTTCGATGTCGTAGCGCTGCAGGAAATCTGCTGGACAGGACAGAAAGTGTGGAAAGGCGGGCATCGAGCGGCTACCTTCTACCAAAGCTGTGGCACCACCAACAAGCTGGGAACCGGCTTCATAGTGCTGGGAAAGATGCGCCAACGCGTGATTGGGTGGCAGCCAATCAACGCAAGGATGTGCAAGCTGAGGATAAAAGGCCGTTTCTTCAACTATAGCATCATCAACGTGCACTGCCCACACGAAGGGAGATCCGACAACGAGAAAGAAGCGTTCTATGCGCAGCTGGAGCAGACATACGATGGATGCCCACTGCGGGACGTCAAAATCGTCATCGGTGACATGAACGCTCAGGTAGGAAGGGAGGAAATGTATAGACCGGTCATCGGACCGGATAGTCTGCATAACGTATCGAACGACAACGGCCAACGATGCATAAACTTTGCAGCCTCCCGCGGAATGGTAGTCCGAAGCACTTTCTTCCCCCGTAAGAATATCCACAAGGCCACATGGAAATCACCTAATCAAGTAACGGAAAACCAAATCGACCACGTTCTAATCGACGGTAAATTCTTCTCCGACATCACGAACGTACGCACTTACCGCAGTGCGAATATTGAATCCGACCACTACCTCGTCGCAGTATGTCTGCGCTCAAAACTCTCGACGGTGATCAACACGCGTCGGAGTCGTCCGCCGCGGCTTAACATTGGGCGGCTACAAGACGGTAGACTAGCCCAAGACTACGCGCAGCAGCTGGAAGTGGCACTCCCAACGGAAGAGCAGCTAGGTGCAGCATCTCTTGAAGATGGCTGGAGAGATATTCGATCCGCCATTGGAAGCACCGCAACCGCTGCACTAGGCACGGTGGCTCCGGATCAGAGAAACGACTGGTATGACGGCGAATGTGAGCAGTTAGTTGAGGAGAAGAATGCAGCATGGGCGAGATTGCTGCAACACCGCACGAGGGCGAACGAGGCACGATACAAACGGGCGCGGAACAGACAAAACTCGATTTTCCGGAGGAAAAAGCGCCAGCAGGAAGATCGAGACCGTGAAGAGACGGAGGAACTGTACCGCGCTAATAACACACGAAAGTTCTATGAGAAGTTGAACCGTTCACGTAAGGGCCACGTGCCACAGCCCGATATGTGTAAGGACATAAACGGGAACCTTCTTACGAACGAGCGTGAGGTGATCCAAAGGTGGAGGCAGCACTACGAAGAGCACCTGAATAGCGATATGGCAGACAACGGTGGCGGTATGGTAATGAACCTAGGAGCACGCGCGCAGGACATGCGACTTCCGGCTCCGAATCTCCAGGAAATCCAGGAGGAGATCGGCCGGCTGAAAAACAACAAAGCCCCTGGAGTTGACCAACTACCAGGAGAGCTGTTTAAACACGGTGGTGAAGCACTGGCTAGAGCGCTGCATTGGGTGATTACCAAGGTTTGGGAGGATGAGGTTCTGCCGCAGGAGTGGATGGAAGGTGTCGTGTGTCCCATCTACAAAAAGGGCGATAAGCTGGATTGTAGCAACTACCGCGCAATCACATTGCTGAACGCCGCCTACAAGGTACTCTCCCAAATTTTATGCCGTCGACTAACACCAATTGCAAGAGAGTTCGTGGGGCAGTACCAGGCGGGATTTATGGGTGAACGCTCTACCACAGACCAGGTGTTCGCCATACGTCAGGTATTGCAGAAATGCCGCGAATACAACGTGCCCACACATCATCTATTTATCGACTTCAAAGCCGCATATGATACAATCGATCGGGACCAGCTATGGCAGCTAATGCACGAAAACGGATTTCCGGATAAACTGATACGGTTGATCAAGGCGACGATGGATCGGGTGATGTGCGTAGTTAGAGTTTCAGGGGCATTCTCGAGTCCCTTCGAAACCCGTAGAGGGTTACAGCAAGGTGATGGTCTTTCGTGTCTGCTATTCAACATCGCTTTGGAGGGAGTAATACGAAGGGCAGGGATTGACACGAGTGGTACGATTTTCACGAAGTCCGTCCAGTTATTTGGTTTCGCCGACGACATTGATATCATGGCACGTAACTTTGAGAAGATGGAGGAAGCCTACATCAGACTGAAAAGCGAAGCTAAACGGATTGGACTAGTCATCAACACGTCGAAGACGAAGTACATGATAGGAAGAGGCTCAAGAGAGGTCAATGTGAGCCACCCACCACGAGTCTTTCACTGGTGAAAGTCAGTCACTGGTGACCGCCGATAACGATACCAGCAGAGAAATTCGGAGACGCATAGTGGCTGGAAATCGTACGTACTTTGGACTCCGCAAGACGCTTCGATCGAATAGAGTTCGCCGCCGTACCAAACTGACTATCTACAAAACGCTTATAAGACCGGTAGTTCTCTACGGACACGAGACCTGGACGATGCTCGTGGAGGATCAACGCGCACTGGGAGTTTTCGAAAGGAAAGTGTTGCGTACCATCTATGGTGGGTTGCAGATGGCGGACGGTACGTGGAGGAGGCGAATGAACCACGAGTTGCATCAGCTGTTGGGAGAACCATCCATCGTTCACACCGCGAAAATCGGAAGACTGCGGTGGGCCGGGCACGTAGCCAGAATGTCGGACAGTAATCCGGTGAAAATGGTTCTCGACAACGATCCGACGGGAACAAGAAGGCGAGGTGCACAGCGGGCAAGGTGGATCGATCAGGTGGAGGACGACTTGCGGACCCTCCGCAGACTGCGTGGTTGGCGAAGTGCAGCCATGAACCGAGCTGAATGGAGAAGTCTTTTATGTGCAGCACAGGCCACTCCAGCCTTAGTCTGATGATAAATAAATAAAACATTCCCACACTGGAACAGAGCCGCCTCGCAGCTTAGTGTTCATTAAGCACTTCCACAGTTATTAACTGCGAGGTTTCTAGGCCAGGTTACCATTTTTGCATTCGTATATCATGAGGCTAGCACGATGATACTTTTATGCCCAGGGAAGTCGAGACAATTTCCAATCCGAAAATTGCCTAGACCGGCACCGGGAATCGAACCCAGCCACCCTCAGCATGGCCTTGCTTTGTAGCCGCGCGTCTTACCGCACGACTAAGGAGGGCCCTGTAAAAATTACTTCGAGTTGAATAATATCGAGTTCGGGAGGCACCGACTTAAGGCTGGTGAGGAAGCAGACCATTGCGAGTTGTGGTGCCTGCCTATGATGTGGTGGGGTTTGACAGTGGGCTCTGGTAAACTTCTATAAAAAGCTACATGTATGCGCAAGTTGACTCCGCCAAAAGGAACCGTGTACCGCTCAAAGCTCAAGCCCAAGTCCTGGTGTTAGGTGGGACGCTAAATATACCTGACACGACACGACGACGGCCCTCCGACAAGACAGGAGATTTGCGCAGGCCCAATAAGCCGCCTTTAAAAACAACAATTACGAATGACATAGAAGATAATACGACTCGATACAATCGGCCACGACGGCCCACGATGCATAAACTTTGCAGTCTCCCGCGGAATGGTAGTCCGAAGCAAGAAGGCCACATGGAAATAACCTAATCAAGAAACGATAAACCAAATCGACCACGTTCTAATCGACGGCACTTTTTTTCAAGTTCCTTTATTTGCTAGGCTCAGGCGTGTATAACACTTTACGGAGCCATGGTTCTTTGTGATATATACAATCAATATCAATTAATTTTTGAGTTAGGAAGAGACGATAAATTTTTCTCCGACATCACGAACGTCCGCACTTACCGCAGTGCTAATATTGAATCCGACCACTACCTCGTTGCAGTATGTCTGCGCTCAAAACGCTCGACGGTGTACAACACGCGTCGGAGTCATCCGCCGCGGCTACAAGATGGTAGACTAGCCCAAGACTACGCGCAGCAGCTGGAAGTGGCACTCCCAACGAAAGAGCAGCTATGCGCAGCGTTTCTTGAAGATGGCTGGAGAGATATCTGCCACTGGAAACACCGAACTGCTGCACTAGGCACTGCGCCCCGGATCAGAGAAACGACTGGTATGACGGCGAATGTGAGAAGTTAGTTGAGGAGAAGAATGCAGCATGGGCGCGATTGCTGCAACACCGCACGGGGGCGAACGAGGCACGATACAAACGGGCGCGGAACAGATAAAACTCGATTTTTCGGAGGAACAAGCGCCAGCAGGAAGATCGAGACCGTGAAGAGACGAAAGTTCTATGAGAAGTTCAACCGTTCACGTAAGGGCCACGTGCCACAGCCCGATATGTGTAAGTGTAAGGACATAAACGGGAACCTTCTTACGAACGAGCGTGATGTGATTCAAAGGTGACCACAAAGGTGCCAGCACTACGAAGAGCACCTGAATGACGATGTGGTAGACAACGGAGGCGGTATGGTAATGAACTTGAGAGCACGCGCGTAGGACATACGACTTCTGGCTCAGAATCTCCAGGAAATCCAAGAGGAGATCAACCGGCTGAAAACAACAAAGCCCCTGAGTTGATCAACTACCATTTAAATACGGTGGTGAGGCACTGACTAGATCGCTGCACTGGATAATTACCAAAGTTTGGGATTGCCGCAGGAGTGGATGGAAGGTGTCACGTGCCCCTACAAAAACGGCGATAAGCTGGATTGTAGCAACTACTGTTCAATCGCATTGCTGAACGCCACCTAAAATGTACTCCCCCCAATTGTATGCCGCCGACTAATACCAATCGCAAGGGAGTTCGTGGGGCAGCACCAGGCAGCTAATGCACGAAAACGAATTTCCGGAAAAACTGATACGGTTGATCAAGGCGACGATGGATCGGGTGATGTGCGTATTTCGAGTTTCAGGGGCATTCTCGAGTCCCTTCAAAACGCGCAGAGGGTTACGGCAAGGTGATGGTCTTTCGTGTCTGCTATTCAACATCGCTTTGGAGGGAGCAATACGAAGGGCAGGGATTGACACAAGTGGTATGATTTTCACGAAGTCCGTCCAGTTATTTGGTTTCGCCGACAACATTGATATTATGGCACATACTTTGGACTCCGCAAAACGCTCCGATCGAATAGAGTTCGCCGCCGTACCAAACTAACTATCTACAAAACGCTTATTAGACCGGTAGACTTATTAGACTCTACGGACACGATACCTGGACGATGGTCGTGGAAGACCAACGTGCACTGGGAGTTTTCGAAAGGAAAGTGCTGCGTGGTGGGGTGCAGATGACGGATGGTACGTGGAGGAGGCCAATGTTTCTGATTATAACCCCCTGCTGGTCTTCCTTGCCTAATCACCATCCACCAAGCACGTCAGAGTATACCCTCCTTAACAACTACAAAACCCTTCCTCCGTTCAAATTCACCACTTGTACATCGAGCAGACGGAGAAGCCAAGAGTTGAACTGCGAAACCCAGCAGGGAATTGGAAGCAGGTATGGCTCAATATTGGGACTAAAAGGCTCAACGCAGTATGTGGTACCTGTTGGCCAACGAAAAGGTCGAACACAGACAGCTCAGCCATACCATTCGACGAGTGGATACTGAGCAGTACGCTCCCTGTAACTGCTGCATTACAGAAACATTAAAACACTAATTCAGTGAGTGCCATTAGGTGACGAGAGCGTGGGCGCACATGCAAAGTATGCTCACATCCATTTTGAATGAACGTAGGCTTTCTTTTGAACAATTGATACACCTAGAACTGTACAACATGAACAGAACACAGAAAACATTCATTCTTAAACATTTCATAAATTATGTTAATTTTGTAAATAGTTGTGAGAACTGTGAAGAACAGTTCAATAGGTAGATTTGGCTTCACTCTTTGCGCAACTCTATATATAATAGAATCTGGATGAGGCGAATGAACCACGAGTTACATCAGCTGTTGGGAGAACCATCCATCGTTCACACCGCGAAAATCGGAAGACTGCGATGGGCCGGGTACGGAGCCAGAATATCGGACAGTAATCGGGTGAAAATGGTTCTCGACAACGATCCGACGGGAACAAGAAGGCGAGGTGTACAGAGAGTAAGATCCATCTTGGAGGTGGAGGACTATTTGCGGACCCTCCGCAGACTGCGTGGTTTGCGACGTGCAGCCATGGACCGAGCTGAGTGGAGAAGACTTTTTTGTACTGCACAGGCTACTCCGGCCTCATATTAAAGTATGTTATGTTTATTGAAATTGTTTACATTTAGCATCACAGCATCACTCTTTCCAAACTATCATAAGTTTTTTTTTTAATTCTCTCATTTAAAAGCTAACTCTTGGGGGTCTCCAGTAGCCTTGCGAGCAAAGGCGTTAGATTGCCAATGCGGAAATGGCGAATTCGATTCTCGGTCCGTCTATGATGTTTTCGGGTTGGAAACTTTCTCGAAACTCTGGGCACAGTGTATCCATTGTACTTGCTACACAAGATCAGGGCATCGATTTTTCTTGGATGCGCATGCGAAACAAACAACGAAAGAGAACCAACGACAAAGCTTGGTTTTTGTCGGAGATATTAACGACAAAGATCCGAAATGTTTTGTCTGCATTATCTCTACAGCAAATCTCGGTTTTAAGCTATCATAGTTTCTGCTTTTATGGAAATATTCGAGAATCTATGATTACAAATTTAGCATCGTATTCTCGGAAATATCAGAGCATGCAAGCCAACTGATTCTTGTCATATTGTGTTTGGGTTCTGACAAAGGCTTGTTGCGTTTGTTAGTAACAAACTCTGTTGACGACAAAAGGTATATTGTTGTGGTTGCGAGGATGCATCCTTCGTGCAGCTGCGTGTTGTTATGCAACGTACACACCAGTCAAGCAGTTTGACGAACAATGATTCCACCCCCAAGAAAACGCTTCGATTGCCGCTTTGTTTGAACGTGTGTGAAGTTGTTCGAACAACCATTTGACAGTTGGCGGCTCGGTTGGAAAAAATTAAAACGGTTTGATTTTGGATTGAGATATCGGAGGCGGAGTCAAGGTTCGCCGGACATGTTTGAGCATTTGTGGTGAAGTTGTACAAACCCCCATATATTTTTTGATGGTGCTGGTGCTTGGTGGTGTTGGTCCTCAAGTTGGCGCTTCGGTTGTTCGTGTGTGATATTGTTGCTCGAATAAATTGATTGTTCGTGCCGCTTAGGGGTTCCATTTTTCCCGGGAATCAACTTCCCGGGAAACGGGAAATAAAATATTAACTTCCCGGGATTTCCCGGGATCCCGGGAAATAAAACTATCATGCGAAACTCAAAATTGTCGTCAAATATGACTTGAAAAAATAACTTGGGATAAAAATATACATTCGACCTAAAAGGATTGATGCTTGCTAACATTGTCCTCAAATAATTAATGAATTGTTGAAAAGTCTGAAAATGCTTTCTGTTCAGTTCAAAAAGCGGTCACTATTTCTGCAAAACGTTTGCCATGTCATAAGTATCACTTGGCGAAGATTTAGCATCTGCTCTCGTTCAAGATTAAAATAAGCTGTGTCCGATATGTGCTACATTTCCATAATGTTCACATTCATCGTTGGAGGAAAAGACGGCTTTGAAAGGATTTGCTCTATTATTGCCGGAGAGTTTCTAGCATCAACCATTCTGAAACTTGAACATATATATTTTTGCCTTTCTCGTACAACTAAGTTGTACCGAAAGGCTATCATTTCACTCCAAAAACGAACTTTTTATAGAAGCCTCTGAGACCCATAGTATTATATACCAATCGACACAGCTCGACGAGCTGAGCACATGTCTGTCTGTCCGTGTGTATGTGTGTGCACAAAAGCTATAAAAAAACATTAGACAACTTTTCGTGTAAAAATCCTTAACCGATTTTCTCGCAACAAGTTTCATTCGACAGGGGACAAAACCTTGTTGATCACTATTGAATTTTATAACGATCGGTCATTGCGTTTAAAAGTTATGAAGAAAATGGTACATCGGACCATATAAACCCCATATAAGGTTGGTGTCTTAACTAAATGCGAGAAAGGCACCACCAACGCTAGGTGGATTAATCTGGGTTTTTATACCTACTGACAACTAACAATGGTCAAGGTTGATTGTGGGCTTCGTGGCCGTGCGGTTAGCGACGTCAATCGTCTAAACGCATGTACTGTGGAGTGTGGGTTCGATTCCCGCCCCGGTAAGGAGAAAACTTTTCGTAAAGCGGGGTGGTTTTGGACATAAGCCCCCCCCCCCCCCAGAGACAAAATTTGTTCAGAAAAATATTCAGAAAACTCCCCCCAGACCAATTTTCTGGCTACGCCACTGGGTGGAGTCAATGTTGGTCAAACTGCTTGACCGTGTGTACGTTCCATTAGGCGTTGCTCGAATATTTATTGCCTGCACAAGATACATACTCATGCAATGGCGGGTGTATAAAAGCTTTTAATTAATAACTGACTAAATGCAAATATTTAGAATACTTGTTGAATGAAGTTGAAAAGCAGCCCAAGTTTCAGTTGGAATGAGCCATCGTGGAAGAAGAAGAATTAAAGGGTCACTCACCGATTTCAGCTGTACAGAGCCGCCATCTTGCGTATTATCTTTACATTAACTTTTTAAACAATAATTTTTCTATGATAACGTTTTTCCGACGAAGTGCCGATATATTTTACTGAACCTGCATTCTGGGAACATCAGAACATACTTTTTTTATTTGACTCTCCTTTTGCCTTGATCGCCGTCGTTTATTTGTCACTTCATTGTAGTCGGATGTCTGTCCAGTCCAGTCACTTTTGTTGTGATTTTAAGTTCTTCAACATTGGATCGTCTAGTTACGGAAGACGGTGTCTCTTTTTCCAGAGTCTATATATAGAGTTGCGCAAAGAGGATCTGCTTACCCTGATGCTGAATGATGCTCATGTTATTATGATGGCAACTTGTATTTTTGTTCAACCCTCCAAGTGACTTCATGGGAGTGTTCACTTCTAAGGCTTTCAAATTCGAAAATCAGGCTTCCTACAGAGGGCGAAGAAGTTAGTTTCTTGTTGCTACTTTATTAGGGGGTATATTGAAGTGTTTTTACGCTGCTTCTAAAACAAACCTAATATATTTTACTTCTTGTGTTTTAATTTGCCATAATAATCATTAGGCGATAACAATACTTCCGCCTTACCAACTAGCATTTGTTTACTTTGCTCGATAGGTAGACGGTTTGACAGTTCAATAGGTAGATTTGGCTTCACTCTTTGCGCAACTCTATATAATTGACTCTGTCTTTTTCCTTATCCATTGGCACGAAGTCTGTTTGGCTAAACAACTCGTCGCATGGAAGTGGAGCTATTGGGTTACTCTGGCTTCATTGCATGTTGAAGTTGTAGTTTTCTGATATTTTCCTGATAGGATTTGCGCATTTACGGCAAAATTTGGGCTGCGTAGGGTACTTTACCATTACATCGTTGGTGATTGTGATGAAACAGGGTATACCACGCAACAAATTCATCATTAGTACTCGAACACCGTTTGCTTACTTACTTATACTTATGGGTCATGTACATCTCCGGTGGAGCAAAGGGCCGAATTGAAAGTTCTCCTTCCTTAGCGATGTCCAGCTATCGCTTTAACCTGTTGCCAGGTTAGGTTTCGGTCGACTTCTTCTGTTTCTTTATCGAGGCTTATCCATCAAGAGCCTCTGGGTCTGCCTCTGTTGCGATGTCCCGCTGGGTTCCAGTCTAATGCTTGCTCACAGATTTCGTTTTCGCCTCTACGTAAGTTGTGGCCGACCCAACCACACACAAATCTCTTAAATTGAGGTGAACGTGCCCCTGGAGCCGACCTTCTGAAGGTGTGGCCGACCCAACTTCACTTCCGATCCAGAATTTCTGTTGCTATAGGCCTCTGGTGACAACGACGATGGAGCTCTATTCAATTGTGAGGCCACCCGACCGAAATTATGTACCGCAGGCACCTGTTGATGAACACAAGCACTTTCGAATGTTTTTGTTTGCTAGAACATATAAGATTATTTTTTTACGTGCATGTACGTACACGTAAAAAAAGTTATGGTAAAACACCTATTCGAAAATATCAATACACTTCATTATGCCACCTAATGAATGATCCCAGTGGCGTAGCCACGGGGGTGGTTTTGGGGTTAAACCCCCCCCCCTCCAGAGACAAAATTTTTGGAAGAATTTTTTTTTTCGAAAAAAAAAAATGTTCAGAAAACCCCCCCCCAGACCAATTTTCTGGCTACGCCACTGAATGATCCCATACCAAAAAGCTAATAAATAACATTGGGCCTCCATATACAGATGTGCTCGACTTGCGGTTAGCGGCAGTATAAGTTTTGAATGTATGTGCCTAATGCAATGTATAAGTTTTTTCTTATACATATCATTAAGCGCCTGCTTTGGCAAAAAAGTATTAGAAATCTGAATAACAAATAAATAACAAATAACATTTTTTTTTTTACGTAGAGATGTCCTTCTGCGATTGATTTCATGCTGAATGCAAAGAATATCACTGAAATTTTAAACTAAAAATATAAATTTTAATTTTCCCCTCATCGATTTTTCTTCTAACACCTTGTAAACAAGCTCTGTGAACTATTAAAATATGTGAGGTTAAGTTGAGAGTTTGCATTGGTCTATATACCGTCGTCGGGGCTGACAATTGATCAATTGGGTATAAATTTTGAAAACTGTACAATAGCATATAAACAAAAAAGCATATGGAGACCAGGGATTGAACTTATCGTTTCATTATCATTTAGTATTCAGCCAATAACTCATTCAACTCATAAGTGTTATTATCATTTAGTGTTAAGTTAAGTGTTATTATCATTTAGTATATCAAATTATACTAGCGTTTCCCGCGGTGAATATTAGACATAGAGCAATGTACCCTTAGACAAAGTTGTAGAGGGGAATCAGCGCTAGAAGTCCGCCATACAACACCGCCGCCTCTGGAATGAGTTATTGGCTGAATACTAAATGATAATGAAATGATAAGTTCAATCCCTGATGGAGACTAGACTGGCCCAGCTTAGTATGGGGAGAAAAAAATGTTGTCGAATTCCACGAGGCACCCCCCAGAATTGTGTCTTTGGGTGAGAAAATCAATCTCTGAAAATTTCAGCTCAATCGCTTGTTGCATAAGCTGGCGCATTTGATTTGAAGTTTGTATGGGGATTTCAGCCAAAATGTATAGGAAAATACACCTCCGTCACTCATTCGATCTGGGAATTGGTTCTGATTGCGCGATTGACCTCAGAATTGCAAAATCGGCAGAAAATATATGTGCAGCGTTGAACTATGCCCGAAAGTAATTCAATTTTTAATGTTTCCGGGAAACCCCCCATTTGAATCGATGTTGTATCATTGCATTTCTTTATAAGTAGGTTGTGCAGATGGCAGTCTGTTGTCATAGGGCTATATTTGAATTATACTTTTTAGTACACTATATAGTATTCTTCTAATCTCTACTATCGTTTTACAAGGGCTTGGACGCATCAATAACCTGTCAGGCTATTTATTGATCAGTCATTGCATTGTGTACTTCCATCAATTCGCAAGTTAGGAAATAATATAAGACCATTTTTTTAAAGCAAGCGATTCTCTACAGAACTCTGCAGAGGTCCAAGCAAAGCCTGACGAATCTGATTTAAAAGTACTCAGGCGAAATGAAACCAGAGGAGGCCTGCGAATTTTTAAGAACTTGGATAATATTCACGATTTGGAAAATGGTGTCATTATCACTACGTATGAGACAATGGATGGGTATTGCTAAGCTTATACAACACGGCAGACTCGACACGTTGTTCATTTGACGGATGAGCGTCAAGCGAAGATAACATGCACTAGACATCCTAGAAGAGGCCGTAGCCGCGTAGGCCGCGTACCCGATGGCGTTTTGCCATCTATAGTGAGCATTACAACATCGTATGTGCTATCCATCGTAGGATTCGTTTGGAGTCTCAAGGATCAAGTTCAGTCAGACAATTTACTGCAACTGAGTAATCACGAACGAACTCTCAATGGATATAAGAACAGCTAGGAATTTTGAAGCGAAAGTAATGGAACAAAAACTAGCCTACCAAAAAGTTATTGGAATGCATAATAGGACAAAGGAGGAATACTGAATGGTTTGAATAGGATGGCTGCAATAGTGAGAGTCATTGAGCATGGTACAAAACTAGACGCAACTGATGGTCGGGAAATAAAAAAAAACCTCTCGTTCAACCGACGATATTCGGATTTCTGAATATCACCCCAACAATTGAAAGGCAGTCTGATCCTTTCTCACAAAAAGAAAGGTCGAACAATCCACAAGGATTTTCTGTGTGGCAGCTAATATTGGCGAGAATGGTCAAAATGTGGCATTCCCAACCTAGACCTCAATCCTTCAGCTTCAGCAGCAAGTTAACATACCACCGGACAACAGCGCGCATAAAAAAGATTACTGCGAGACACTCGAGGATGCAGATGAACCATATTTGCACCAACCTCAGAAAAAAAGCCATACAAAGCGGCAGGAACCCCAAGATTCCAGTCCTCAGGGAGAAGCCGGAAATGTCGGACCCTATCATCGCAATTTTTGTCTATTTTATTAGTGTTTTTGAATTTTTTTTCTTTCAAATTTTATTCTTGTGCGCATTTTATTTATATGCGCAATCATTTCAATGTGGTAATTTTAATTCAAATAACTGACGAAGCCCTTGGTTGACTCACAAGACGGTCCTTCTGGTCCGGCCTTCCTCTTAATTAAAATTGCTAAATCCTTTTAATTTCTTTCCTCATTGGCGTTGAACCTAAAATTATAAATTTCAAAACACCTAAATAAAGACAGCTTCGATCAGCTATCAGTTCCGTCCCGACAGTTGCAGGTGTGAATATTACTGCGTTTGATCCGACTTTATCGTCGACACTCTATACAGCGCCAGTAATCATAATTGTAATTCCGCGATTAGCGGCACAAAAGTTCTAAGCAATAAAATAAATAGCTCTCGGTATTTCGGTAATCCAGAAATGCAATATGATCGATCTGACAATTCGACAGACTTTCTATGTGTCCACTTAAACCAACATCCATACGACTATTGAAAGATTATTTAAATACTATGTGTTTGGATCTCGAGGGGTTGCCCATTTTGCAAACACCCAAATAAATGACATGTTGACTTAATCCTAAAATTAAATTGAGGGAAATCGCGATTTTCGCGACAATATTTGACGGAACCGCGATTTTCGCGACTGGAAGTGTAAATCCGCGACAAATCCGTGAAATTCGCGAAATCCGCGACTGTCGTATCGTAACAGCCCTGGTTGGACTAATTTCCCTCCCCAAATCCTAAATTGACTGTGAGGACGTGGCCGGCATCGTTATTTGTCTTAATTATTGAAACTCCAAATCATGTACAGTGAGAATGGTTTTCTAATTCCAGGAAAACTATTCATTTGGTGAGCTGTGCAAATTTGTTGTTTCTCGGCCAATCACGACTTGCAACTACGATGTGTACAGTCAATCAAGCTAAAGCTAAGCTGCATAACTCTTCATTTTGGTCTGTATATGTCATGATGATCCAGCCTCTGTTTGCTAGGAGGACATTACTAGACTTTAACCTTTTTCTTCCCACGACTTTTTTGGAAGTTTTCAATAGAAAAGAATCACCTTAGAGAAAAAATGTTTAAAAAAAGTTGTTTTGCATATCTACAATTAGAGGAAAACGAATAAGAATGTTTTTGATTGTAAATCAATAGTTACTTGATTCCAATAGTTTTGCTATCTTAACACAAAATTATTTCTATAACTAGTGTAACGAAACCATAAAGATGTGCCGCCAAATATTGCTTTTTGTTGTTGAGAAACAGTTCGATAAAAGTTGGAAAGTGCAAAAGTTGATGGTGCTCTACAGCTACCATGAAAAAAAGAGGGTTAAAAGCAAATAAATTAAAAAAATAAAAATAAAATAGGAAATAATTTATAACAAAAAAATCACTCAAAACACAGCCCACCGAGTGGTAAAACAGTATCAAAACCAGTAACGTTTCCTCTCGCACTCGTGTCTTAGTGATGCACCCCTGTGCTGAAAGCCACACTCTCCATATCTATATGTACATATTATGACAAACACAGAAAAACCATCTTCTTACCTGACACTTCAATCCAAGTTCCAACTTTTCAGAGATACAAATCAAGCACAAATTACTTACATATTTTTGGAGTAGACATGTGGCGATTCCATTTTAGTAGACGATTACAAATCACAACTTCAGCAATAAAACAATGTGCAGAAACACCATCAAGCAGGTAAATTGTGATCTCAATAAAGAACATGTTGTTACATCAATTTGCATCGTAAATACGTTTTTATTAGATGCACGCCAGGCTCGTATCACACTAGGATTTTAAATTTAATTCCGTAGTCTAAACCATTCAGTATCAATGGCATCTAATGGAGGAATGGTTACTCTTGTTTAGGACTCTAGAAACCTAGGGGGAAAATTACGAAAACATCTAATAGATTTTCCGATTCGGTTGTGCTGGCAAAAATACTGGTGTGGAATTTCAATGCACGTCTAATCGTTCGAGATTATTGTACTATTTTTCGAATTGTATAGTTTACTATTTGGCATGATGATATTTATAACCGGTGTGAAGGCGACGCCATGCCACATTTCCGAATATTCTTATTAGTTTCCTAGAAAACAAAAGCAGATCACATCTCGTATAACTATTAGATATTTGTCGCATCTTCGATCGTGTATTCAATCAAATAAAATTGTACTAACGAATAAGAAATAAATGTTACTAATACGCTTAAACTTTTGTATCATCAACGTTCGAGGGAGGATGCGACATGATAACAACACTGGATAGCGACTCATCATGCAAGCTGTGAGACCTGAGGTGAGAACGTTGCTGGAATGAATCATCGCCACTGGTGGCTGACATGTGAGCTAGTAAGTTGGGGTTAGTGAAATTATAGCTAAGCCTCGGCGGTGAACCAATTTCCGAGCTCTCGCGGATAGGTGCTAAGTACTGGGAAAACATCTCACCACTCGGGCTGGGCCGCTCGCTGCCAACTACATCTTCGAAGGCGTCTTCGTTTAGGGTTTGCAAGGCACCACAGATCATTTGCTCCTCTAACGTTACCTGGAATGTGATTAGACAATTGTGTTACCGTTAATAATTGAAATCAGAAATGTTAAATCAATCAATGGGTATTTCCAATATTCATATAGAGATTATGTCTGTGGAGTTTCAAAGATGGAAAGATACATCATAGTTTACAAACCCCCTATTTCCTTATGGGTACCACTTCATACTAGTATACTAGTAGCCTTGCCAATTTTAAACCAATCAACGTAATATCTTCTATAACTCTCAATATGTAGGTTATATCCCAAATAATTATACCCAATGTTCTACGATCATTTTAATACCAAGGTAAATTAAAAATGATAAATAAAATCAAAAATTTTACTATTTTCCAAATGAATGGTAGGGTAATGGAAAGTATTCACGGTAGTCTATTGCGCTCCGGTACACCCCTTTTAAACCGCACAAGTTAAAGCTGCATCGTAAAATGTCGAATGAGCAAATACGATTACAGAGAAGTCTTGGCTAAATAATATTCAAAACCCAAAGATTTAATGAGCCTGTCCCAGGAATACCATCCGTAAACTTTGTGCGATCAGCTTACTAAAAACTTCGTGCGACAAGCTTACTAAAAGCTCCCCATCCTCTGAATTCTGTGTTAACACATTTGAGCTTTTCAAGGCATTGCCCTGCAGCCGTCCCGGTTCTGTGTTCGTATCTGGAGATGAATTAGTCCATAATCGATTATCAAGCAAGTAGGGAGCGGGACCATTTGGGCAGCACCCCCTATTCCCGTCCGCAACGTTATTACCTCGACCGCGTTCCAACCAAATTACTTGATTTTTTGTACATCACTAGATATCAACTCAACCCTTTCCCGCTCACGACTTTTTTCAAGGATTTCAATAGGTAGGAATCATCTTTGAAAAAAATGCTAGAACAAAAATTATTTACCATAGCTTAAATTAGTGAAAAACGAAAAAAAAAATTTTGATTATAAATCAATAGTTAATTGATTGTTTTCAATAGTTTAACTATTTGTTCTCAAAATTGATTATATTTGCAATCTAATGGGACAATAAAGATGTGTCAAATATTGCTTCTTGTTGTTGTAACAATTCGATGAAGGTTAGAAGGTGCAAAATTTGATGGTGCTCTACAGACACCATGGGCGGGAGAGGGTTAAACTAACTATGTACAAAAAAAACAAGGAATTCGATTGTAATGCGCTCCAGTAATGAACGCTGCTGACGGGAATAGGGGGTGCTGCCTAAATGGTTCTCTACCCTATGGCATCTTTATGTACAATCCTTCCGTACACCATTTCCGGATTACAATCGATCATTCGTCTAAATGATTAACAAACTATCGTATCTTCGTTGCCCATGTCTGCCACAAGCCTTTCGGAAGCCTCTTATCCGACACGGTCAAGTTAACCCCGCCAATAAGCACAATTTTTCACCGAGATGCGCGCCTGTTAAATCAATGGAAATACTCAATCCGCTCATCACAGTCCAGCTACTCCTGTGAGTGGACAACAGTCGTCCCGGTCCTATGATCTAAATTTATATCTGTTCTGTTAGTTACAACCTGCCAGTTCCGAGTTGGAAAAGTGTAATCAACATTTTGTGAGTAGTTACCTTCAAGCAGTTCAAACCAAGCAATGCTTTAGCTATACACGCGCTTTTAATCGATAGGCACACCGTTCTGTCAACCATCAGAGTGGAATGTTATATGAATCGATTGATACCCGGACTATTAATCAAAAAATCTGTCTGACACTACTGACTGGTTATTCAATGCCCGTCGCATATTTTGTACAACGTTGATTTTTTTTATTATTCATTTTTATTTTAGAAATGTGTGGGGATCGAATTCGTGTCAAATTATTCAGTCGTAATTTGCGAATCCCAGTGGTCTGTAGTTCCATGTTCCAAACTAGGCCAGTCTACAAAATCTTCATCAATAACTGTTTTCGAGGTTATATAAATTAGTTTACATTATTATACAATTAAACATCAGTTTTTTTCAAACAAAAATTTAGGGAATGCACATTATGAAGTTCAATCTTCTACCAAAACAGCCATATAGCTATAATAGCTTGGAGCCAAGAATAATGCAAAGAATATTTACTACAAAAGTGCTATTAGAAAACTCATTGTAGAGAGAAGACGTTTTGGGCAACACGCCAACCGTTTTTTAAGAAAGTAATCTACGTTACAGTGATTTAAAGGAAAGCATAACTTGTCAATGAATATTGTCAAAACAAATACAATTTTCTTCCTTTGTCTCTATCCTTATCGAAGCTAACTTTAATTATTCAATTGAAAAAAATAAAATGAATTGTATTGAAACATTATAACCTCTCAAAACAAAAACGATGAAAACTGATAAACATTTTTTTTTTTTTTATAAATGTATCAATTTATTTGCAATTTCCCACCTCCTTTGATAGTTAAGGACCAGTAAGACGAAAGAAGGTATTAATATTTGCTCTTTATAAATACTAAACAATACAAAGGAAATGGAATTAGAAAACTACTTAGATTCGCAAAATATACATATTTTTAATGACAATAGAGGGAATGTAACAAGATAAGAACCACAAAAAATATCATACCATTACATCCAAAATCATGGTCGAAAAGACAAAATGTGACATCCTATGTTACTCGAAAGCGTAAAATTATACAATACGATAAAACATCCTGGATACATAGACATCCAATATTCAAATAATTAAAGGTATCTTGATAGGAATCAAATGCACTCGATACATTCAAAAAAGAACGGAATTAATACCTGTAGGTACTCATAATCATGAACCTTGGCCGGCTGCTCATCCAGACATGATTGATACGATTAGTAAAATATTTGATTATCAGCAAATTGACATACCTGTTTTTCCAGAAGATTCTGGGATTTCTGCCGAACGGGTTGGAAAACGGATTGCGATGCGGGGGATTGTGTTGACGTGGGCATGCTGTCGCTTATCTCTAAACTATCGCCGACGGATTTCGCGAACGTGGTGGTTTTGGTGCTTTTCTTGGAAACTGTAGTATTCTCACGTAACTGCAGAATCAGCATTTTGAAAATTTCCCAATGCCCGAAGCTAAGGTTTAGTACGGTTTTCAGTTCATCTAAGCTGCAGTACGACAGTACGCGGCCAGATATTGCATTGTCTCGTAACACTGGCGACATCTTGTCCAGGGCTGGTTTGAGATCACCAACACTAGCGAGCAAATCTATAAGTTCTTCGACGGTCAACTTATTGAGTTGTATATTGGAGATGTCGAAATCTAATGGTGGAGACCCGCGGCTGAGAAGGCTTTTCGAAGGCTGCTTGGAGCTTCCTGGTAGCGAACTAGCACCATTGGAATGATTATCAGTGGAGTGATCGATAAGAATGCTTGTAGACCCTGTCTTTTTCATGCCACTGCTGTCGGGGTGCATTAGAGATGCTAAATTTGGGTTATAATAATTCATCATAGGCATGCCTGGCGGAGCGTTATAGAAGCCAGTCCACGTCGGAAGACTTGTCGCGTGTTGAGGTGTTGGATGGATTATACTTTGGTGTGAATGACGAGTAGGAACAAAACTGTGGGACTTCATAGGGGGTATCGCGCTTTTAATTGGTATAATAATGCCCTCATCTTCCATTGCTTGTTGATCTTCTTTCAGCACTTTCCTGAGGTACGGGTCCAGATTGATGGTGAAAGGTAAGAATATGCGCAAATCAGAAACCAGTAGATCAGACTTGTGTAACTGTAAGAACGCATCCAGTTTGCGTTCGTCTCTGTCCAAGTCCAGTAAATTTGCTGCTTCCCTCAAGCAAGCAATTTTAGGACGAACTCTGTAAAAATGAAAAATTGCAAACATACGGCGTTGAATACTTTCAAGTACACTACATACTTATCGTAAACCGATTGTAGGGACATGGCATCGTCAAAATTTTCTCCCCCTTGGTCATGCTCCAGCACGATCATGCTTGCACGTAAAGGCCACTGCTCTGTAAGGTTTATCCACGAACTGAGCCGGTACCAACTAAAGTCAATTTGAAAAGCTTTCAAAAGGCGCACTACATAAAAAATAAGAAAATATATTATTGACGTTAATGTTTAGCAAAAGATAAGTTGTCAATAAATAAGCAGCATGATGAGTACAACATGAAACCATTATGGAACAATTTCACAATAGATTGAACATTTGGAAGTAGGAGGTAATGTTCTACATGATTTTACTTACCAGTTATGTAAATTACATTCATCAATCTTCGCATACTACGAGGATTTACGTCACTGAAATAGTCGTCAGTCAACACAATTTTCGATAAATCTACCGGTGGATTCTGTCCAAGTTTATGGAGATTCGATCCTATAGAACTAGCTATTGAATCCGATACGCGTAGTTTTTTGCTTCCTGCTCTCGACGTGCCTGGCATAGCTCGAAGTTTTTCTTGGCTCGACATGATCTCGGAAGCATTTGACAATCGTCTTGCTGAAGCTGAGTGGCCTAAGTGTGGTTCGTCATCCCTGCTTAGGTCTGGCACGACTCGGCGGTATGTGGCCATTGCTGTGCTCTGAGCTCGCTGCACTTTTCTTAAACCCGAATTCTGTAGATAAACTGGAAGGTGAACAAGATTTCTAAGGAAATCATGACCTCCAATGCCACCCTCAGTAAATAGTCTTCTACTGTTAGCCTCGGCTGCTTTGGCTATTACATGTGGATCCACTGCCAATAGCAAAACGAACGGTCGCTGGGGAGCTGAGAGAAGAGTCTGGATGGCATTCAGTATAGTCAAAGTTCGTTCCGTATCACAAGAATCTAAAGCATCAACTACTCCAACCAGCCGACTCTGTTGGTTCGTAAATGCATCCAAACAGCGAATCATATCCGTCATCAAGCTTACTTCTGCCCCCAATGCGGTCAAAGGTGCAGCCTCGTTGTTATTGAATGCTCGTTTGAGATGCTTTCCTTGCGTCATAAATAATGCTCCGATGAGCTTTGACCACGCATGAAGATTTGCAATCGTACCCGCTAGAAGAAACCCAATGAGGATGTATATGGTGACGGCAATTTCATCCCTAAAAGTAACAATTATAATTTGTGCTGTATAACATGCAATGATAATTTTTTCAACCACCAACCTGCCACTGCTACCGTATTCCGTATAAACAATGGATAAAGAAGCCGTTGTAACAACTCCCAATATTCCTAGTTCGAATAACAGAACGACAGGAACACAGCACATGCGACGCCACCTCCAACCTCCGGTAGCTTTCACTAAAATGCAAAAGAAATCATCAAAAAAGCTATATCATTGACTGTAGACTGTAGTCGGTTTTAAATTTCCTAGGATTAATAATAAACCACGTAATCATTTTGAAGGTAGGTTGGGAGTTCTTAAAGTTAGTTTTGTTGATAGAGAGATGGCGTATAAAATACCAAAAGTCTATGAAGTAGGAATCTGAATATAAGAAAAAGATCGATACCATAGCAAATATAATAGTTTGAATACTTACATGGCTTTGGTCTGAACGCACGATACAATCCAGTCGCCAGTGATCCATAGTGAGCTTCGATAGCATCAAAAATCGATGCCAGCATTAGGGCAACGGCAGCATCTCCATTCGGGGCAGCACCACTTGCTTCAGCAAAATGAAATCGTACAGGCATAGGTTGAGAATCGCTTTGCGGACCGGGCGGATGGCAGAAGGCAACTTGCAGTATTAAACGGAGTCTTCCTAGTTTTTTCGATAGTCCATAATTTAAACTGTAAAGCCATTCAAGATCGTAGCGTCTGTCCAGAAATTTGAATAGATAGTTGAAGAAATAGATCAACAGCAACAGTGAAATTCCGGTAATAAGGCCCAAGATGTAACTCCAGGTAGCAAGTCCTACAATTGTGGCAATAACCACAGCGACATGTAGACAAACCAAGAAGAACAAAATAGGAGCCCGAATAGGTGGTTCAGACCATTGTTGAGCAAAGCTTTTCATTTCCTCTCGTAGTTTAGCTAGCAGGAAGCTTTTACCACTTCCCCATTTTGCATACAATCCAACGGTAATTGGAGTTGTCAATGTTGGTTCACTAAGTACATCCGCTAATGCTGAAGAATATAATCCATAGCCTAACATTCCCTCCGAGTCTTCATTCGCATTAAGGCGTCGTGCTCCGAAAACCTGCCCTAGAATTGTCTTCTGATGCATTGCATCAATACCATACGGTGTTTCTCCTGCTTTATTCGAGCGATACAGTAATTGACTGTATTTCGGATTGCTTAGCAATGCCTCGACGATCGCTTTGGAACGGGCTCTCATCGCCACGTGAAGACATGTATCTCCACGTTTGTCGGATGCACCAACTTTTGCTTTTCTCTCCAGCAACATTTGCACCATTTCAAGATTTCTATTACGTACCGCCCGCAGGAGCGAAGTGTCACCATCCTTGGTTGAAAGCTCTAAGTCAGGGTTTGATTGTAAAATTAGTTTTACTAATATTGTATGTCCTTTTTCAACAGCGGTATATAAGGCAGTCTTTCTATCTTTTCCTTGTATGTCCACGTCCACATGACGTTTTAGTAGAATTTCTACCACACTGCGGTAACCTCCTTTAACGGCATTGATCAAAGGCGTATCACCAGCACGGTCCTGAACGTTGACATAAGCACCAGCAGCGATTAAGGCAGAAGCAACTTCAGTAAGCCCTTCTCTACAAGCTATCGATAGTGCAGTCATTCCATCCTTATCCAGTGCGTTGACATTAGGTTTACGTTCCAGCAACAATGAGACACATTCCTGATTGCCTCCACTGACGGCAACCAACAGCGGAGTCCATGAATACATACCAGCTGTATCCACATTGGCTCCTGCTTTCAGAAGGGTATCCACAATCTCTGTATTTCCTTTTCGACATGCCCAAACCAACGGAGTTGTTCCATACTTATCCCCTACGTTGGGCTTGGCTCCTCCCGTATTGACAAGCACTTTTACAATGTCGGTGTGACCACGTCCCGAAGCCCATAACAGAGGGTTTAAGTGATAATTGCCATGAGCTTGAACATCGGCTCCTTTCTGCACAAGTAAAGAAACAACAGCGGTGTGTCCTTTGTAGGAACCCCACATAAGAGCGGTCCAGCCGCCCATATCCCGATGTTCAAGATCAGCACCATTATCCAACAAAATTTCAACGATATCCACATGACCAGCTTTGGCCGCAAACAGTAGTGCGGACCAGTTGTCCAAATCCTGTGCTTGCACATCTGCTCCTCGTGCAATCAATTCCTTGACGAAATTCGTGGCGCCACGGCCACTGGCAAGCATCAGTACTGTAGTGGCATTCTGCAAGATATCAACAACACAAAAAGTGTGAACTTTTCAACACGTGATAAACTCTTTATGCAGTTTATTTCTAGAAAATTGATTTGACCAAGGCTTCTTTGTGTAACTAAACATTGATTTATTTTTTTTTTTAAATTGGAATTTATTTCATTTAAAATAAAAACCGCATTATAGATTCGTCATAAGAACTGTTAGGTTTTGTAAGAATGGATTTATCGCAGTATATACTTACATCATCTCGCTCGTCGACTTGCAGCTGACGGGTGCCAAGAAAGGATTTAAGCCCAGCTAGATCGTTCGAATCCAAGAATTGAAGCAGTGTTCGGTGACTCAGTGAGCCCATTGAATCGCATCGATTCAATGCCTATGTACGTACAGCAAGTTTTACGTGAAATGAGAAATTGAATTAAAACTTCAATTAGTTTAGTTTAGCAAAATACATTAATTTCAACTTAAGATACAGTATTAGAGACAGAAAAAGGATCAACTCAAGTCAATCGTAGGAAACTCAATGTGCTGCGCAGTAAAAAAACAGCAGTAAGTATACGGAAGCAGCAGACTTGATGTGGGGGTAGAAATGGGTAACACTATAGTGGAATGGATTTGTGATAGTAAGTTATTTTATCGGTGTTAGGGTCTTTGGATCACAACAAACGGTTGTTAGGTTCAATTTTTGAATTGGTAATACAGGTTGAAGTATTCACGATTCCGAATCACATTAAGCGAACTATAAACTACTAAGTAATCCGGTTAGCGGCCGGAAAATGTATACTAATAAATATAAATACAACTGACATGATCGTGTCTCATTGTGCTCCACACGAGTTCTACATCTGAAGGGTACATGGAAGCAAATAAAAAACTCACTAACTCAAACTGGCTAGAATGTTTCGAGTTTATAATAAAATTGAATAAACAATCAAAGACCAAAAAACGATGTGAGTAGGACTGCTTAAACAACTATAATGAAATAAAGGTAGAAAACAAAATTTGGAAGGGGACCATTTACCCGTGTAAATGGTACTATAGCACTATAGTCAAACAAAAGGCAGATTTTAATCATTTGAGATAAGCTGTACGAGCTCAACCGCATTATTGATAACTAATATTGAGTAATATGGCACATGAACAAGTGTAATTAAAGAGCAATTGGGCATAAGTACCGTGAAGAATCGATATCCGTACACCAAATATCAGTGTTGGATAGTGTATTTCTAGCGCAGTACTGCACGGTATCGTTGACATTTCTCGTAAATTTCTCAATAATTACGAAACCAGGATTAAGGGTGATTAATCGTGGTGTTCGTCCCTTTTTCGGGCTTTAAAAAAGGCTATACCAAAATGGTTTTAAAGAAGTAATAAACAGCACTTTCTTTTGCATCAACATATTTTAGAATTTAAACGGACATCGCTTCAAACGTACGTTTTTCACTCCTATTAAATGAGTTTCTTATATAAATGTATAATACACTCAAATACCACGACGTTTTTTTTTTTTCATTAAACCAACATTTGGTCAACAAAACCTTTTAGTGTTATGTCTATAGGAGGGGGCATCCACAAGGTACGCCACGCTTTAAGGGGAAAGTGTGGGTTTCGAACAGCGTTACGCCCCATACAAAAATTCTACACTCAGGAAAATGGCTCTTACAATTTTCATAAGACCAATCTTATCACTGAGAAAACGGGTCGTATGAACATAAGATACTCTTTTGAAATTGCGACATAAGAAAATATATTGATTTTCATAAGTTTTTCTTATGGAATGAATTTCATAAGACGATCTTATGAAATATTTTGAATATATGTAAAAAAATGTAACCCGGATTCGAACCGTGGACGTCAAGATTAGGAGGCGCGTGATTACATCACACGCCTATCAACGCCTCAAGAAAACATTTTGCTGGATAGCCAATATAAATCCAGAATTTGTCAAAACAAGGTCTTATGATTTTCATAATTCCATTCTTATGAAATGTTCTCAAATATGAGATATAAGATTGGTCTTATGGAAATTATAAGAGTCATTTTCCTGAGTGTATGAGAAAAATTTCTGCATATTGAGCGATGATCCAGGAATATTTTCAAGAATGTTTACTACTGGATTGGTAGTTCGAGATCCGAACTACAGCAGCACATAGGCTGGCTGAAAAACAACAAAACCATAGGGGTTGACCATCTTCTAGGAAAGTTATTTAAATACGGTGGTGATGCACTGGCTAAAGCGCTGCACTGGGTGATTACCAAGATTTGGAAAGAGATGGTTTTGCCACAGGAATGGATGGAAGGTGTCATGTGTCCTATCTATAAAAAGGGAGATAAGCTGGATTGCGGCAACTACTGTGCAATCGGATGAACGCCGCCTACAAGGTATTCTACAAAATTTTATGTCGTCGACTAACATCAATCGCATAAGAGTTCGTGGGTCAGTACCAGGCGGGATTTATGGATGAACGCTACCACAGATCAGGTGTTCGCCGTACGTTAGGTATTGCAGAAATGCCACGAATACAACGTGCCCACATATCATCTATTCATCGACTTCAAAGCCGCATGTGATACAATCGATCGGGACCAGCTATGGCAGCTAATGTACGAAAACGGATTTCCGAATAAACTGACACAGTTGATCAAGACGACGATGGATCGGCTGATGTGCGTAATTCGAGTTTCAGGGACATTCTCGAGTCCCTTCGAAACACGCAGAGGGTTACGGCAAGGTGATGGTCTTTCGTATCTGCTATTCAACATCGCTTTGGAGAGAGCAATAAGGTCAGGGAATGACACAAGTGGTACGATTTTCACGAAGTCCGTCCAGTTATTTGGTTTCGCCGACGAAATTGATTTTATGGCACGTAACTTTGAGAGGATGGAGGAAGCCTGCATCCGACTGAAAAGCGAAACTTAACGTATTGGACTAGTCATCAATAAGTCGAAGACGAAGTACATGATAGGAAGAGGCTCAAGAGAGGACAATGTAAGCCACCCACCACGAGTTTGTATTGGTGGTGACGAAATCGAGGTGGTTGAAGAATTCGTGTTACCTCCGATAACGATACCAGCAGATAAATTCGGAGCGCATCATGGCAGGAAATCTTACGTACTTTGGACTCCGCAAAACGCTCCGATCGAATAAAGTTCGCCGCCGTACCAAACTGACTACCTACAAAACGCTTATTAGACCGGTAGTTCTCTACGGACACGAGACTTGGACGATGCTCGTGGAGGACCAACGCGCACTGGGAGTTTTCGAAAGGAAAGTGCTGCGTACCATCTATGGTGGGTGGGAGTTGCATCAGCTGTTCGGAGAGCCATCCATCGTTCACACTACGAAAATGTGAAGACTGCAGTGAGTAATCCGGTGGAAATGGTCCTCGACAACGATCCGACGGGAACAAGAAGGCGAGGTGCACAGCGCACAAGGTGGATCGATCAGGTTGAGGACGATTTGCGGACCCTCTGCAGACTGTGGTTGGCGACATGCAGCTATGGACCGTGCAAAATGGAGAAGACTCTATATGCACTGCACAAGCCACTCCGGCCTTAGTCTGGTAACAAATAAAAAAAAGTGAGGCGAAACATCACAATTTTGTTCAATTTTAAATTATGTACAAAGTCAATAGTGCGAGTGGGGCAGTATATGTGCTGTCACAAAATCTTAGACCCCCCTCCCCGTAACGCTGGATAGTGTGTTACGGTGTAAGATCTACCACGGACCACGGTCACATTGTCAGCTACAGTTAAATCCTGACCCAACGAATACCTTCCCCAAATATCCAACTCCGTGGTACTTATGAGGGTGTCGCTGAGTCGGGGGCCTCTCGTTAAGTAAGTACTACACCAACACTTCCTTCCCCTCCCAAGTTACAGTCAAGATGGGCGTGGCCAGGAGTAATAATCCTCATGCTTTTGTGATTTTTATCCTAGATTGAAATCAAGGACCACACCCACCTTGATTTCTGATAGCAATCTGAATAAGAATTAAAAAAAAAACACGAGTATCAGTAGTGTCCAATCTACGAAGTACACCGTAACTATGCTATGCTATGTCACAAAATCTTAGAAATGATAACTTTCTTCACTGACAACTCACAGAGGAGATCAGGGGCTTATTCGAACCCGATTTTTGCAAAAAAAAATCATAAAATGGTGTTTTATGAACGAGAGACATTTCTGTATGAAGTTCGTTTTGCCCTATTATTTGTTTTGTTCCTATATAACGAGATTTTTTGACGTAGGACTACGACTGTGTTCTTTATATTTTTCACCATTTTATCTTCATATTTTACTAAAATTGCGTTTTGACATAGGACTACGTTTGTGTTTTCTATACACACCCATACACACCAAAAATCTGGGACTTCACGAAAATATGTTTGACTCCGTTTTTCGCCGTTTTTCGATGGATTTTCATTTTTTTTTGCCTTTCAATCAAAGAAGAGTCAACGCTTCTTTGTATTATTCTGAAGGACTGTTGCCAAAGGTTCGTCTGGCAGATACCTTGATAGATGCATCTCGTATTCAGGAAAATTGATTTCACGATATGCATATGCTTATTGAACTGGATAGGGTATATACCGATGATGAAGACATTGCAAAATTTCAGGTTGATCTGGTAGAGATATCTTGAGGTGAACTCGAGAACTATTGGGAAAACGTTGAACATTTCGTATTGCTGTGATTTGATCACTGGCTTGGGTTCAGAATGACTAACATTGATTGAGTGTCAGAATTATCATAAAGTATGCTGCCGTTCTACGCATAGTTGTTCCATGTATATAGGAAATCCCAGCAAACATGGGACAGATATGCGTATGACGGCAGTATGGTGGAGGATTGAAACATTTCATATGCATTTGCATGCTCTCAGAAGCAAAGTCTGGGTATTTAGGGTACACCCAGGTTTTTTTTCACGGTTTGGTTTTAGTCGTTTAAGATCTTCAGCTTCAATGGAACAATGAGTTAACCACACGAAAAAATTCACAAAAAATCAAAGAAAATTCGGGGGGTATTTAAAAAGCTGTAAAAGTTTAGTTTAGCCAAGAAATTGATTAATTCCAACCGCGTAAAAAATCCTGGGTGTATAGTCAAACTTGCCCTCCGATATTTTCCCTGTAAAGCCAACATCCTGATGAACAATTTTGATGAAGAAAGTGTGGACCTAGCTATCTTCTGTGCTGTTATTTACAAAGGCTATCTGAAACGCTGAGAATATATAACACATTCCCCCTGAAAGCGATAATCATTTTACGTTTTTTTATCCTATATTTTGCGCTTCTAATGAAATGTTGAAGCAAATGTTGGTTGACTATTTTCTAACTGTAACAGTAACTGCAAAATTAAAACGGCTATTCCGGACAAAGCCGGGCACATACAGCTAGCATTCAGAAAATAAGTCGAAAAATAATTCAAAACAGCCCCACGTATAAGGTAATGTTAGTTTTTGTTGCAATCTCAAACTGTTTTGTTGTACTCAACAGAGAAACAAAGGTATTTGAGCGGAGCGAGAAATTCGCTTTACATTATCATAGAGGTAGAAGAAGGTAGCTCAGTTTGGGTGTGGGAGAACGGGTGTGAAAAGTGTAAAAAAAAGTAATGAAATAAATCTAAAATATATTTTTTCTCCAAAATGGTGTTTTAGTGTTGTTAGTGGAAAAAAGAGTAAAAAAAAATAAATTCACAATCGGTTGTTGCAACGGTAAAAATAATATATCGAAAAAGAAAAGTTCATATATTGACTAAGTAATTACGGGAAGAAGACGAGAAAATTCATCACTAAGTAAAAAAATCCGGGATTTTTTAATTTGGAACAAGTATGCATAGATCGGCAATATATTCCTGCGCGAAAAAATCCCATCATAACCGTGAACTCAACTCCAGACTTGGAAATTAATATCGTGATTGATACACATTTTTACTAGCAAACTGTGTCTCAATCATACAAGATTTGAGATTACATCAGCACATGCATTTCCATATCAGAAGTAGCTCAATTGTAGTCTGTGGCAGTGGCATTGAAATCGTGGAATAGTTGTCAGCTTATCCAGAGCAGGATTTCACGTGGGTCTGGCTACCATTCAATGTCCGGTTCTACGCTGTCACAGTCACTAACTGTAAAAAGTAAGGAATGATTGAATTGGAAGATATTAGGTAGCAAATGCTGAATGCTGTTGTTCAATAACCGTACCGGTGAGTCAGAATGATAAGCTCCATGTTTCTAGCCGTGCATTCTCGCAACCTTCAACTCCGAGTTGGCGTGTTTTGTCCGGAATTAAACCAATTATTGATTATCAGAATAAGCGTGCCGCCACAGCAGATTATGAACTTTATACAATGGAGATAAATAACATAAGAGCACATTGCGCCTTGTAGTAACGGCGACTTATGCTTTCATTGAAATTGTAAGTAGGGTGGAATATCACTCAATGGGGAAGGCTAATTCATCTATTCCTGCAGCAGTGTCATTTTCGGAAAAAAATGAGAGCAAACTTATTTTACTTTTACTCGTAAATTTGGAAGGAAATATTGAATGCCGATTATTTTTAAATAACTTTCAGGAAGGTGTTGTAGCAGAATAAGCCAGACCTTAGTTTTTAGCATTAAAATCGTCGAATGACCCATACACGTTGTGCTTTTTTTTTTTGAAAGCTGGTGAATAATGCATCTGGAGTAAAACCTCTAAAAGGGGCATATAATACGCAAAAGAAGACCTAACCATAATACTAATATTAATCAAGAAAAATAATGAAACCGATCGTTTTTTCACAATCTATGTGCAAAAAATATTTTACCCTCTTCTACTTCGTTAGGAATGATAAAGCAAGCAATTAAAAGAACACTCACACGCAATGTATTTCCGATGGGTATTGGCAAGTTTCAGGTCTTCATCAATTTGATAGACGAAAATAAACTACGATGAAAGTGGAAGAAGGAGAATTGACCAAAAATGACACATAATTTATTGGTTACATTTAGCCACTTTCTGGGTGTTGTTTTATAGGGTAAATGATATATTTTGGACATGTACATATTTTGGACAAGCCTGTGCTTCTTGGATCATTTTTAGATAATGTGTAGGAAAATTTTTATCGAAAGTATGATCATTGCATACTTTTACCTCAACTCTAGCGGCTCCTGATGAGAATTCACAAATCAACTATTATTTATCTTTAAAATTATCTAAAATGTAAAGCTATCTACCAAAGTGCCTGCTGGACGCCAGTATGCAGGAGAACATGCATTATAGGACTCTTCTTAACATGCACCTGAAACACGTTTAAACTGGTTCAAACGGCAATCTTGAGGTCCTGCGGCCAAAGTTTGATTGTAATTGAGATACTAACATATTCCAATCGCTTAACATGAACTTGAGACGGATGAAAAAGGAGTGACCAAAATGAAGTTATGTTTTTATTCATCAGACATTTATTGGTCACCCCATGTACAGTACATGGATGAACCATTAATTGCCAACTTTCAGGCTGTTTTCAATGATATCGATAAGATTGCGAAACAATGTTAATTTCTGGTTTATTCTATGTCAGTTAAGCAAATAAATGCATTTAAATGAATGTGGATACGTGCAGGTAAGTCATACCATTGAGATCTGTAGGTGGCCATTTTTAAATTAGGAGAAAATGACTCTGTCCAAAATATATGCATTTTCCATGTCGAAATTATATATTTGATGTCCAAAAAGAAAATATTTCAGTTCGCAGTATATAACAGTTTACACCTAGTAAACGTAATTTACTCAAAAATTGGGCAATGGAGACACAAGACTAATCATAGGTTATGAATTTGGATGAACCTAGTGGTTTTCAACTGTTTTATACTACTCAATCTCGATATATTTTCTAATGAATGTCCTGCGCTTGTCCAAGATACATCATTTACCCTATCCGATCGTTTTCAACATTGATGATGTTCGAATTGATGTCTTCTTCAAGTTAGTTTGAATGTCAAAGACAAGTATAGTTGTTCTACTGAGCTCAAATATACTTCGATGGATTAAGTGTCTGATGCGAAAGACGAAAAACAATATTATATTGATGCACACATTAAATTCTTTCAATTAGGGATATCAGACAAAGTTTTACTAGATAAAAGAATGATATATTTGTATTCGTTTTTAATGGTTAATAACATTCAAACCATGACTCAACGGAAAGTAGTTAGTAAAGTGCTACATGAACAATTGGGTTTTAAACATAGAAAAAATGCTATTTGATCCGGAGGAAACGACAACAAATCGAATGTTGTTGGTTTTGTTCGGCGGAAATTATGGAAACCGACCGTTCACTAGACTTTCCATTTAGAATTATTTTTTACGGTAGCTACGATTTAAAACCGATTGCGCCTCTTTATTCATATGTTTGCCTATGAAAATTTAGTACAAAATACTTATGTTACATTTCCCGTCCCTGGATACTGAAAGTGGCAATTTTCGCCAGATACGAGGCGTGAACTATTAATAATAAATCGAATTAATATTATTATTGATGAAGAACAAACTAAAATATTATTTCTCTATGACTTTCCGTCAAAAAGATTTCCATTTCCAGAGCAAATGCACAAGAATAAAATTTATAAAACTTGGCAACATTATTTTTGGGGCAGCATTGACTATGTCAAAGGGCTTGACGAACACAGGCCACAACGAGTTGTGGCGCTTGCCTAGGAAGTGATAGTGGATTCTGCTAAACTTTTATAAAAAGCTACATATTTTCCCCACGAAAGCGACCGTGTGCCACTCAAAGCGCACCAGCTCAAGTCCTGGTGTTGGGTAGAATTGTAAACAGATGTCAGATGTGAACAGAGTTAATGTACGAGGATATTAACGACGAGGAATGCTCACGAGCACTTTGTTGCCAGGATGTTGGGCCATTGGGTTTTGGACGAACGCTATTTGACCGAATGGGCCAAATAGTTTTAAAAAAATCCTTAGATTGAAAGTAGAGAAAAGTAGCCATGAGAAGTAAGAAGTGAGAATTGCGTAGTGTGATGCGAGAAGAAAGGAATAATAAATACCTCAAAGACGTAGAAGACGTGAGAAGTAGGAAGTGAAACCCTTAATCCTGTAAGAAGTGTAATGTGATAAGTGTGCAATTAATCTTTAATCCTTTCCACTTCTTTCTTTTTCTCCCTTCTTCCTTTCCCTTTTTCCTTCTTCCTTTTTTCCTTTTTCTTTATTCCTTCTTCTTTCTCTCGTTTTCCTAATATCTTCTACCTCCATCCTTCATCCTTCTTTTCTGTTTTTAATCTCCATTTTCCTTCTTTTTTCTTTCTTCCTTCTTCTTTTTCTTTCTTCCTTCTTCCTTCTACCGGATTCTTTCTTCTTTATTTCCTCTTCCTCATTCCTGCTTCTTTCTTACAGTCTTATATATAAAAATGAAATGGTCTGTGTTCGTATCCGCATAACTCGAAAAAGGCTGGATGGATTTTTTTCATTTCTTCAGCAGAAACATTCGTTATAGTTTCCGACGGGTTTATATGATATTTCCTAATGGGAAAATTACGACTAAAGTTGAGCAAATCGTGAATAACTAAATTTGTGATTCCTATGCGAAGTTTGCATGGGCACTTCGGAATGCACATTCTCGTCTACTATGCAGGACAACGTCTGCCGGATCAACTAGTTACAGATAAAAATGGCTTTCTTTTGATATATGTATTGATCTCACTTCTGTGTCATGAAATGCGTCCTTTACGAACTTTTTGAAATTGTGCCACTTTTGGGGGGAATTCAGTGCAAATACAGGACATTTTTGAATCGCTCTATTTTACTACTTAAACAATATGTACAAAAGTTTAAATGAATTTTATCACTTCCAGTCAGTGTTGTAAAATGTCATTTGCATTCGTTTAAATAATTTTCCCAGAACTTTTTCCAGAAGGTAGATATCGATTCATGATGTATGACGAACTTATAGCGCTTAAATGTGCCCACAACTTTGTCTAACAAGACATTGCTGTAAATTTGTAATCTGGGGCGTGGGAGGCAAAATGTCATTCAAATGACATTATGTCAAATGACACGTGACATTTTGGAGAGTTTTCACTCTCCAGCCTCAGATGTTATATTTAGAGCAATGCACCCTTGGACAAAAATATAGCCCTACTCAAGCGTTATGAGTACATCTAAAATTATGGAATAAATTTGGCTTCTAAAGAAAGTTATGGACAAATTAGTCAAATGACATGCAGATGACATTTTACAAGCCTGCTTCCAGTATGCCTAAATATATCATTCATACTCTCTTTTTCTCACTTGATGCCAATAAGATGGTAATTTTGACTGAATTCAAAATGGTTCAAACCTTGATACGCTTTTCCCTAGTGCAAACCATGATTGGATGCCCTAATGAGAAATAGGAAGTGAAAAGTCTTTCTTCCTTCCTATTTCTTCTTAGCTTCTTCTTCCTCCTTACTTCTTCTTCCTTCCCGATTTCTTCTACCTTCTTTCCTTCCTTAATTCTTCTTCCTTTTCCTTTGTTTCTTCCGCCCTCATTTTTTCCTTCTTCCTTTATTTTTTCTTTCTTAGTCCTTCTTCCTTTTTCCTCTTTATATCTTTCTTATTTCTCAATTTTCGTTCCTTCTTCCTTCTTTATTCTTGATTCTACCTTCCTCCTTCTTCCTTCTCCCTTCATACTACTTCCATCTTTCTTCTTCCCTTTTCCTTCTTCTATTATCTTTCTTCCTTCTTTCTTCTCGCTTCTTCCCATTTTCCTTCATCCTTGTTTTTTCTTTCTCCTTCTTCCTTTTTTCCTTCTTCTTTCTTTCTTCTTCCTTATTCCTTCATCTTTCTTTCTTCTTTTATATTCCTTATTTATTCTTTCTCCTTCCTTCTTCCTTATTTCTTCTTCTTTCTTCTTCCTACTTCCGTCTTCCTTCTGCCTTCTCCCTTCTTACTTTTTTTCTTCCCTATTTCTTCTTCCTTCTTCCTGCTTCCTACTTTGCTTTTTTCCTCTTCATTGATTCTTTCTTCTCCCTCTTTCCTTCTTGATTGTTTATTCTTCACTCAGAGATGATCTTGCTTCGAATTGCTTGCGACTCGCTGTTCCACTTATCACTTCTCACCTAACATACCACTTCTTGCAAATAACTACAAATAAATAACTACTCATTTCTTATCTGTCATTTCTAACTTCTTGCTTCCCACTATAAAGACTTCTAAACTCTCATTACTCACTTCTCACTTCACACACTTAATGAGGATATAATTCGGCCAAATGGCTCTTTCGGCTAAAGCTAAACGACATTCGGCCAAATGACCCTAAACCTGACCCTAAACCCAAATGACCCAATACTGGAGGTAGTGGGGTTTAAATTAGTTTTTTTTATAATTACACCCGATTCTGTTTTTACACGGATTTTTTTTACACGTCCGTGTAAAAAAATCCCATACAAAGTTTTTGTAAAGTTGCTCCATTTTGCATGATTTGTCGAGAAATCATAAAACTTTTTTTACACGGATTTTCAAATTTTGAACTGAAAACTTGTTTTACATGGAATGTAAAGAAGAATCAGGTGTATACACTTTGATGGTTTCAGTTGATGCATCCCTGAAATAAATAGCAAATATCCTGTTAAATGCATCTTATCTATTGAGAACAATGATTTTCCTTTATAAAATTGACTCCTTTTGCACCTATAGTTGTGAAACTCTACCAATAGTGGTGAGCTTCATATGAAATCAATGGATAGCACCACTATGGGAACCAAATTATTTTTTACCGCCACTAAAGAAACAGTGTTCCCATTAGTGGTGCAAGCAATATTTGCTGGTGTTTGATGATAAATGACACCAATCTCATTTTTGTTAGCAAATCTATTGAATAAGATATTAAAGCTGTAAATTTCCCATAATTATCCATTTTTTTAAAAATATTTTCTTTTGTGAATCTACTAATACCTCCAGTATTGGTACCGTAACCCTAATCAAACTGCACAATTTAGTTAAAGTAAACCTCCATGAGTTGATGTTCTATGACTCGATTTCAACTTATGTAAGCAACATATTCCATATTTAAAACTATTTTCTGGGTCACTTCGATGGTTTGTAGGGACCATAGCATTCCAAAGATTTTCTATTCCACATCTCGATATTTCCATTAGTCGATGGTCCCTTCAATATCGACTCATGGAGGTTTGACTGTTAATACAAGTTACTGTTAATAAAGGTTCAAGAATTAGTTTTCAGTCTTCCAGCATATAAAGTTTTTGTGACGATGAACTAGCAATATTTCATTTAAAGCATAATATAGGCTCTGAAAAAAGAAATTCGCACTTTTCTTTATATTTCTTTGTCTCATTTTTATTTTGAAGATATGTATTCAATCTAGTTTTGCAGCATCCAATCTTGTTTTGTACTTGACTCGACATTTTCTATTTATGAGAATTCAGTTTGTACAAGAGTTTGTATATGACTTAAATTACAGTTGTATAAAGTGCCTCAGAGACGTTTATTTAAGAGTATCAAATTTTTTGTCAGAATTGAGTGAAAAAAGAAGATAATGTTTGTTTGTTGCATGAAAGACAAATGTACAGCATTCAGAGTTCACGTACAGTTGTGATTTATTTAAATAGTAGGCAGAACGATCGGCCGGTCATCACATAATATGTTCTGCTTTGTGCGGTTCGCAGAACGATCGCCCGATCATCGAAATGTTGTTCTGCTTTGTGCAGGTGAGTAAATTAATACGAAAGTGAAGATTCAGTTCGCGTCAGTAAGCAGAACGATGTTGTTCTGCTTTGTGCGGTTAGCAGAAAGATCGGCTGGTCATCGAAAATTGTGTTCAGCTTAGTGCGGTCGGTAATGTAATCGACTATGTTTTGAATTGATCAAACTACACGCTATACACGGTATACCGTTTACCAAAACGAACCCTGCCACAATACCTACCCCATATATCCAACATCCCAGTGATTTCTCGTGGAAGTGCAGATGACTCGTCGGCTTCTATCAAAGCGAGTATCATGTCAACATTTTCCTACCCATTCCATAATTGACCTGCATTCGGACACGGCCGGCGCTGGTATTGCTTATTTTTGGGTCACCAGTTCTTACACATTGAAGATTATGTTAGTCCCAAACTTCATCTGTTGGTTCTCTGTGTAATTACAGCTGACCTGGCAATAACGGAGTAGCAACCGTGGGCGGTCAATCATGCTCATGATCATGCACATAAATTACAGTTGTATAAAAGTATTAAAAATGCTGTGTCAGACATAAGGAAATTTAAAATTTAGTAACTTGTCCTTCTTTTTGTCATGGTTTTGGTAAAATGCCCTCCTTTGTGAACATTTTATATGGTATATAAATATACCATCCAATAAATTTAGACTTACTGTGCTTGATATGCATTTTCATGAGATAAAAATGAGCAAAAAATGTATGAGTTATGAACAAATTCATTTTCTTATCCCAAGAGGTGAACCCAAACTTTTGGCCGATATGAGTCATCATGTTTCTCACTGTTTCATTAAATATCCAGTTTTCTGCGAGCGGTAATGGCCGCCAGCTTGCCTGCGGGTTAGCTTCTGATATGACGTTTGTGGAGGTCAACTGCACCCACCATTCCGACCATTTTAATCAATGTGGTATATAAGAAGGCTTGAATTCACTTCATCAGCACCTTCTTATATGCTACACTAGCAGACCCTAGTGTAGCATATGAGAAGGAGCTGATTAGGTGCCCTCCTTAGCCGTGCGGTAAGACGCGCGGCTATAAAGGAAGACCATGCTGAGGGTGGCTGGGTTCGATTCCCGGTGCCGGTCTAGGCAATTTTCGGATTGGAAATTGTCTCGACTTCCTTGGGCATAAAAGTATCATCGTGTTAGCCTCATGATATACGAATGCAAAAATGGTAACTTGGCTTAGAAACCTCGCAGTTAATAACTGTGGAAGTGCTTAATGAACACTAAGCTGCGAGGCGGCTTTGTCCCAGTGTAGGGATGTAATGCCAATAAGAAGAAGAAGAAGACACTAGCAGACCCGACGAACTTTGTTTCGCCTAAAATTGATTTATTTTCTGATTAATTCTCGAGTTATGAAGAAATTGATGTTTCATTTGTATGGGAGCCCCCATGTCCAAAGGGGGAGAGGTCTCGAACGATCTTAAGAACCTTCTCCGGCCCCAAAAACCTCTGCATACAAATTTTCACGCTGATCGGTTCAGTAGCTTTGGAGTCTATAAGGTTCAGACAGACAGAAATTCATTTTTATGTATATAGATTGGTCAGAATGCTCGTAGCGGTGGGTGCAGTTGACCTCCAGAAACGTCAAATCAGAGACTAACCCGCAGGCAAGCTGGCGGCCATTACCGCTCGCGGCAAACTGGATAAACAAATCAAGATTTTTTCGCCGTGTTTTCAAAAATGATTAAAAAAGTATGCATTTAGGGTCTTGTTAAAAGATATTTTAGTTACCAGATAAAGATTGTCGCTGTCCGGAACATCTTTTGCTGGCGAGGATAGGGGAGCTAAATGTCAAAGAAGGAAAATCCATACGATTTGACAGCTTGGTACCCAACATGTTCCGGACAGCAGAACAAAGGGAACCGAAGCAACCAATTTTGTCGGCTCATTTTCTAAGAATTTAGGTTTAAAAAGTTATGTTATTTTTGGACAAAAAATGCAATTTTGGTTCAAATTTGAACATGCTTTCCAACAAAAATGTGTTTTGTCAAACATCTTAAGCTCAAAATCAAATCATTATCATTCGAATGAGCCGCGAAGATTACAAATTCGGACATAAGGCTAAACAAATATGTGTGAAACACTTTGTCATATGGCTCGGGAGTGTATGCTAGAAGATATGATAAAAAGATTTTGAATTTTTGTAGAAGAGATGCTCGGATATTATATATGAGCATTTTTCATTGTGCATAATAGTGTCAGACACAACGTTATCAATGGTAGACCCATTAAAAAACTATTAAATTAAATATTTAGTGAACTATTGCTTTCCTAACAATGTACTGATTTACTTAAACACTGACTAGGGTTTAATAATTTTACATAATGTATACACATAATTGATTAACACACATCAAAAACTTCAAAACGTACACATCAAAAACTTCAAAACGTAGAATATTTTAGTAACAGCTTCTATTGGAAAGGATGATGAAATAATGAACAAATGTGTACAGTAGCCTTGCGAGCAAAGGCGTAGGATTGCCAATCCGGAGATGGTGAAATCAATTCTCGGCCCGGTCTAGGATGTTTTTGGGTTGGAAACATTCTCGACTCCCTGGACATAGTGTATCCATTGTACTTGCCATACAAGATACATACTCATGCAATGGCGGGCATAGAAAAGCTTTCAATTGATAACTGAGGAAATGCTAATAGAATACTCAGTTGAAAAGCAGGCCAAGTTCCAGTTGGAATGCAGAGCCATTGCTTTTGGAATGCAGAGCCATTGCAATATGAGAAAAGCAACATCTTATTGAATTTGATCCTTCTTTTCATATGGAATCAACAATTGTGCCGTTAGTCGAACTACAATTTCTCGCTACAGCAGAAAAACAAAAGTAAAAATCGATGTCATGTGAACACAGCATGAGATCTTGCTCTAAAAATCAAAAGAGTTGGCCTTTCTTCAATTCCGTGAACTTTACATGAGTTTTATTTTTATTTATTTTTTTTCAAATAAAATGTACCTACCATTAATCATCCAATTCTTTAAATATCTTTGGCCTATATTCGGGAGGATTATGCCGGCAAACATCCATTATATATGCTTATATTTGATTATAAGTAAATACGTTACGGGTACCGTATCAAGCAAATGATTAGGGTAAGCCTGCTATAGTCACTCTTGATCGCCAACCGGTAATTAATCGCTGCCGCGGCGAAGCTTTTGATTTATGAATAACAACAACCGTACCATGGTGCATTATTTCAATCATGCACACAATTTTACCTCGCCCACGATCTTGAGTGTCACTAGCGTTTGCCGAGTATTGTTAACTGACCAACCGGTAGCTGCAGCTCGCGATCAGGTCCAAATCATTGATACCTTCGAGAGCTAAATGCTGCGTAGCGGAGTGTGTATTTAGCAGTACCAAAAGAATCTGGTACTATTAGAACAAATATTTATTCATAATTTCTTCAAAACTTGTTTACGAGCCTAATGCTACACACTTAGTAATATGTTAGGAATCTGGAAATGCATAAATAGTATAAAATTTACAGATTTATATACAAGAACACTAACATGCACTTTGGACGAACGCGATATCCGGCGGCTGTACTCTTTGAGTCGTTGCACGTTTAAAATTAGCTCATCGTATCCTATCATCTTCATCTTGATGGATGGTGAGGACGGAGGCAGGCAGCGGTCAGTATACACGAATGTACAAACGCTTCCTGCTGGGCCTGATGCTGCGCGGTGGCTGCTGGCCAATCAGTCTTGAGCTGCTTTCAGGCGGCTGCTGCGTTCAACGGAACATGTCGCATCCGCGCGGATTTGGAGATTCCCCGAATGAATATGCAAATTATTGTTCCTGTTACACCAGCAAGGTTTTGGGCAAATGAACCGATTGGATGTTTAAAAATGGATCGCTGGTTGGCTTGTGCTTGTGTTTACTTTTTATTTGAAAAAAATATTACTCATTCTATAATACTACATCTTCAATCCCCGCTGTTTGTGGAGTATTCCATCACAGAATCGTTATTTTTAAAACTTTACTCACTATCCACGCTTCCAGAAAAAATACAAGAGCAAAAAGGCAAAAAGAGATACGCATCTTTTTGCATTCGTTTTATGAAACAGCTGGAGGCCATAAATTCAACTTCAGATTACGTTCATACAGATAAAATTAAAAATATATCTATAACAAATCATCAAAGCGAGATTTTCGAAATAATTATTTCGTGCTTTGTATCATGATGGCGTAATTTTATCGATCGATAAATTCATCTTATAAATGCAGCGAATTGCGACAGTTTGATGAAGATCTTATGGTTTAGTGTAATAAAAGATGATTGCTTCTTACGTAAGAATCAAAAATCATGACTGTAACTTTTGATCCGATATTAACGAAACATCGATGATGAAAAATCGACCAATGCAATTACGCCCTTATGATGCTTAGCGCGAGGGCTTCGATCTTATGTGAATATACCGTTTTGATTTTCACACAACAATGCGATTAATCGCAATTTTGCCTTTCTCGTAAACTAAAGTGTTTGAAAAGACTATGGAACTCCAAAAAAGGTACCTGTGCAAGGAGGCTCGAAGACATATAATGCAATATGTAGTTGACATTATCTCGAATGAATCGAAATAAGTTATGTGTGCGTGTGTGTGTATGGAAATTTTCTAAATCTTTCTGGAATTTTGCGTTGACCAATTCACTTGCAAGTTGCATTCGACTAATTAACTAGTGATGAACTTACTTTCGGGTTTTGTTTTTTACTCGACTGTAGTAGTATTAGCCTTAATTGGGATTTTTTTTGGCTTCGTAGTCTTGAAGGGAATTAAAAACTATGTTTTAATTTTTTCCCAACGTTTCGGTTTATTTAGGACCGAACTATATATTTCAAATTTGGTCCGAATGATTTGAGTATCGGACAATTTGAATAATATTCTGCTACCCAAAAATCGGTGTATGGACTTGCTAATTTCCACCATTGCTTTTCTTTATCATTTTATGTACTTAAATACTTACAGACACATACACATACACACACAGACATCACCTTAGCTCGTCAAGCTGAGACGATTGGTACTGAGCACTACGGTTATTCGGGCCTCCCATCAATAGTTTGTTTGTTTATACTGCCCATAATCGCATATTTGTCCCATATAAATAGGAAATTAAGCAAAGATGGGACTGATAGCAGTATAGTATGGGGTATAGCTCCTATAGCTCTATGTCCTCTACGTAGAATTAATGTGCGAGAAAGGCAAAAAGGTCAAATATAGATTCAAAACTCTTGTCAATTATTAAGACATTGCTATTTTTTCAACTCTAAAAGCACAAACAAACCTAGCTGTATCCATATATTAAACATTATAAATCATTGTTTTTATTCAACAATATAATTTCACGCCAAGTTTTGTTACACTTGATCTCTTCAGTAGCAAAACAATAAAAAAAAACTTCACACATAGCACTCACAACAGTTAGCTTCTAGGTTTTTCTGTCACGGGTTGCCGCGAACAGAAATCAATCTCACTATAAGTTAACCACTTGTACAAAAAGGTGACTTGATTCTCCAAGTTAGGCTGTGTTTCCCAATCAGCTCTTTCAATCACAGTTATTCCTAGGTTTAAATGCATTGGCTATTATATCCACACTAATGGTCTTTACTGCGATGACTGTGATGGAACTTGTGTAACTAGCATAGATGCAAAAAGCTAGATGGCACTCGGTGGTAATAAGATGCTGCATGCAGAATAATTAGACATCACTCAGGTGAAAGAAATGGTAGCCATCAGCACTTTGGCCACACGCACTATTGCATACTTTTATACGCCAACCGCTATGTGGATTCATTGCATTGCTTGTAAAAACACAAGTGCTCTAGGATACTTCGTATGCTGTAAAACTTTCTCCACCTCTCTGAGGAACAATGAAGAGATCAACTTTACACTATATTACGACGGATACGTTGATAAATCATGCATTTTTTTTGTAATTTCACATTTTAAAGAACAATCTTTTTTTCTTCCAAATTATTTACATGAGATCTACGACGATCATTAGAACTAATACACAATTGACCGAACGCGCGCGTGCTGCACTCTCCCGGGAGTCAAGAAACGGCGTCCGCGAACACGATCGTCAGGATCGCCCGCTCTTTCGCAAATGCAAACAGCGCAGCAGTATCGGCCAAGTTTTATGTTCAAAATGCAAATAAATAAACATCGGAACTCCTGGCTGCCTGGCTGGGTCTCTCACGGCTACTTAGCACAGGTTCCTATCGCTGCCATTCGGTTTACTTTAGAATTGAACATGCAATCGACAACGGTGCCACCTATAAGGTTAAGGTAAAGCGAGAGAGCTGATACTGCTCGGACATTGGGAAGACATGCGGAGACATTTTAAGAGCGCGAGAGACGAAATAAAACACAGCCAGCGATGAAAAACAAATGACCACTGGTCATGAGGTGGCTGTGTACATGTTCTCTTTGGTATGCCGACCGGTGCAATGTGTGTGCAATTGGCCCACGCGTACCGGAACAGCTGATTGACAGGGTTGAAGGGTGTTGCACTAAATTATTTTTGTTCGTATAATATTGCAGATTGATTACTGAAATAGTCGACCAGATAATCAATATGCAACATTTGAGTTAAAATACAGAATACTGTTCTCAGACCATTGACGTAGCTCACAATCTGTTGGGAGTGGATGAAACTAATTAAAAAGTCATCAACGTCATGTTTGAATTACCGTAATCCAGTGGTGAATTGATCGTCGTGGTAATAATAAGCAATCCGATACCAAGGTGTGTTATCTTTCAGCGGGACAACAACTTTGAAACTATGGACAATGAATATTCGATGGCATCTGATTTCGGTATAGGTATTTTTGTACTGTTTTATACAATACCAGATTTGGATAAAAATATAATAGGGGAAACCGCCAAATGTTGAACGGCTAATTTTGTCGCCTATTGTTGAACTCCCATAAGAAATACACGTGCGAATAAATTAGCCGTTCAACAGTTGGCGTTTTCCCCTATTTGTATGTTTTACATAGAAGGCTAACATTATGTTAGTGATAATTTTAACATTTTAAAATAGTTTCAAAATTCAATCTATAAAATCATTCAATGTGTACGAAATTCTTATTTATGTACTGAAAACCATCAAAAGATTTCAAAATCCTTGAAGATTATTGCCTACGAGTGAGAGAAAGTAACTCACTTATATGTATGTATTGCTAATAACTATGGATTTGTTGGTATTACCATTACCGTCGACAATTGGGTGACTAAGTTATCAACAGCCAATTAAGGATAATTACTAAGACGGGCCAAAGAAAACGAAATGTGAGACAAATGGATAGTGACGATATTAATTGTGTTTGTCCGGGGAGAAGTGATTATTCAATATCCAACAGTTATGTAAAGAGAAGATTGGCTTTCTGTAACTTGCAGAAGGGATACTCGATTTAAACATGCATATTTCATGTTCGCCGGTAACCACTAAATTTTGGGAAAATTGTCCTTTTGATCGCACTGACTGATAATAATAATCAAGGATTTGGTTATACGGATTTCAATAGATATTTTTTTTTTAAATTTAGCTAGGGGAAATGACGACTTCGGCAGGTTTTGTTCTATTGTTGCCAAGACGTGGGAGAATAAAAATGGTAGTTTTTGCAACTAATTGAAAAAAAGGTGATTTTTCCAGAGCGAGTTGCACGTTCATAAAACGAGGCCTGCCGAATTGTATAAATACTACGATTGCTGAAGAAAAATATGTTTCAATTAGTTGCGCACACTATTGTTTACAATGACGAAAAGGTGGCTTTAATATGATAAATCTGTACCAAAATGGTTCATTCTGATTTATTTCACATTATCATTCTTGCCAAAAAATCATGTTGCTGCTGAAAACAATCAAATTCTTTATTTTCATATTCCACATTGCATAGCTCGACAATTCATGAGGCGATAGATGAACCTGTCTTTGGCGAAATTTGATGTCATGTCCATCTATTGCAACTATGTCAATTATTACGCAAAGCAAAGAATACACTATTTGAACATTCACTTAAGCAATTGAGAAAAATATAGTCATTCTTCCCCGCAAGAATGTCCACCAGGATACATGGAGATCACCTAGCCAAGAAACGGAAAATCTAATCGACCACGTTCTAATCGACGGTAAATTCCTCCCAGATGTCACAAACGTCTGCACTTACTGCAGTGTGAATATTGAATCCGGCCAATACCTGATTGCGGTATGCCTGCGCTCAAAACTGTCGACGGTGTACAATACGCGTCGAAGTCGAACAAGACATTGGGCTACTACAAGACGGTAGACTAGTCAAAGACTACGCGCAGCAGCTAGAAGTGACATTCCCACGGAAGAGCAGTTAGGTGCAGCTTCTCTTGGAAATGGCTGGAGAAATATTTGGTCCGCCATTGGTAACACCGCAATCGCTTCACTAGGCACGGTGCCCCTTGTAGATGACAGCATGGGCGAGATTGCGGCAACACCGCACGAGGGCGAACGAGGCAGACAAAACTTGATTTCCGGAAGAAAAAGCGACAGCATGAAGAGGATGAGGTTCTGCCGCAGGGGTGGATGGAAGGTGTCGTGTGTCCCATCTAGAAAAAGGGCGATAAGCTGGATTGTAGCAAATACCGCGCAATTACATTGCTGAACGCCGCCTACAAGGTACTCTCCCAAATTTTATGCCGCCGACTAACACCAATTGCAAGAGAGTTCATGGGGCTGTACCAGGCGTGATTTTTTTTAACGCTCAATAACAGATCAGGTGTTCGCCGTACGTCAGGTATTGCAGAAATGCTGCGAATACAACGTGCCCACACATCATCTATTCATCGACTTCAAAGCCGCATATGATACAATCGATCGGGACCAGCTATGGCAGCTAATGCACGAAAACGGATTCCCGGATAAACTGATACGGTTGATCAAAGCGACGATGGATGTACGCAGTTCGAGTTCCAGGGACATTCTCGAGTCCCTTCGAAACGCGCAGAGGGTTACCGCAAGGTGATGGTCTTTCTACTATTCAACATCGCTTTGGAGAGAGTAATACGAAGGGCAGGGATTGCCACGAGTGGTACGACTTTCACGAAGCCCGTCCAGTTATTTGGCTACGCCGACGGCACATAACTTTGAGAGGATGGAGGAAGCCTACATCAGACTGAACAGCGAAGCTAAACGGATAGGACTAGTCATCAACACATCGAAGACGAAGTACATGATAGGAAGAGGCTCAAGAGAGGACAACGTAAGCCACCCACCACGAGTTTGTGTTGGTGGTGACGAAATCGAGGTGGTTGAAGAATTCGTGTACTTGGGCTCACTGGTGACCTCTGATAACGATACCAGCAGAGAAATTCGGAGACGCATCATGGCAGGAAATCGTATGTATGTACTTTGGACTTCGCAAAACGCTCCGATCGAATAGAGTTCGCCGCAACTGACCATCTACAAAACGCTTATCAGACCGGTAGTTTTCTACGGACACGAGACCTAGACGATGCTCGTGGAGGACCAACGCTTACTGAGAGATTTCGAAAGGAAAGTGCTGCGTACAACGTAGATGGGGGCAAATGGCGACCGGTACGTGGAGGATGCGAATGAACCACGAGTTGCATCAGCTGTTGGGAGAACTATCCATCGTTCACACCGCAAAAATCGGAATACTTCGGTGGACCGGGCATGTAGCCAGAATGCCAGACAATAATCCAGTGATAATGGTTCTCGACAACGATCCGACTGAAGCAAGAAGGCGAGGTGCACAGCGGGAAAGGTGGATCGATCAGGTGGAGGACGATTTGCGAACCCTCCGCAGACTGCGTGGTTGGCGAAGTGCAGCCATGGACCGAGCTGAATGGAGAAGACTTTTATGTGCAGCACAGGCCACTTCGGCCTTAGTCTGGTAATAAATAAAAACGCACTTGTCATAAATAAGTTTCTGCAATTCATAAGGACTAAAGCTAGTCATATTTAATTTTTTGTAATTCATAACGACTGAAGCTAGTCATATATGAGTTGCTGCAATCAAATCTGTCTAAAGTGCGCTTTCACAGGCCCAGCATTTTTTAGAAAATGACTTCCAGGAATCCGTAGAACCTCTGTAGAAGGAATTCTCCGCCACTCCTGAAGGAGGAATGATTCGAAATATCGGAAGCTGGTTTCCTACCCATCGATGGCAGTATCCAGGTGAGAAAAGCAAAAAAGCTAAAAGCTAAGAAAGCTAATAGAATTTTTAGCAGAAAGTTGTAAGACGGAAAATATCTAAACTGAAACTCTTCAAAAGAACGAAAACAATTCTCGTAAAAATATTTAGTTCGACTTATGTAGGATGGTGTTTACTAATGGAATGGAATAGGCCAATGATGTTTTCTTCCTCGGGAGAAACCATTTTTATTTCTTGATGATTCATAAACTTTCTCTTTTTGTTGTTTCTTACGAAATTACTCGCGGGAGTAATGCAAAGCCTCATAGTGATTCAAAAATTGTAACAAACGAAACCCAAAAAAGTGAAAGCATTGTCGCATACATTAAGTTTGTTTCTTCAATACAAACTCCACTATCGTTGACCGTTCAATTAGACTTCCTATACATTTTTTGCTTCTGAGATGCAATATATTTGATGTTGATGGGTTTCAGACTATAAAAAATATAAAATAGTTTTGGGCACACTAGAATCGGTTCCAGACTATATAGGTGGCAGAGCTTTAAATATTCGAATATTTTTTTATGAAGTCCATCGGCCTTCTTTGTCACTTCACTTATAAACATATTCATATTCGGCTCTGCACAGTCAATTTTCGGAATGAATATGGGTCAGTGAGTATTTATTTGAATTTCACAAATAATCATATTATCGTAAAACTGAACACATGTTCGATGATTTAAATAAATACACGCATAGATCTAATCCTGACGTTCAATTAAGGGCAGGGTTTGCAGAAATCGCTCTCAATAGATAACGAACAACGATAAAAGAGAGGCAAAAACTGTTCAATCAAACTTGTATACAAGGGCGAAAAAACAGAATCGGATAGGCAGCCCCCACAGAAAAATGGTGATTCTCGCTTTGTTTTCACTCATTTCGTGTTTGTTACTGCACAGCTGTGTAGAACAAGTTTAAATGCATCATCAGAGCCAGTGCTCCCCGCATTTTGAGCTTTCTAAAAGAAATGTATCCTGGGGTTTGGCCTCCCGAATCAGTTCTCTATCAAGACAACTTGCGAAAAAAAGTCTCTCGCGGAATGCTACATATCGTATATGTATACAGAGATGATAAGTGAGAGACTTGCTCATTCTCTTTAGGATTCAATCCCTGATTGAGGGGCATTTTTAAAAGACAGAATCACCGTCTTCGACCAGGGGTCGCACAGACTGAACACTTAACATCTAGCATGAGACAACGGACAAGGACATTTACACAACACCCAGTGGACCAGTGGAGAACTTTTTGCTTTACGAAAAGTTTTCTCCTTACTGGGGCGGGAATCGAACCCACACTCCACAGCACATGCGTTAAGACGATTGACGTCGCTAACCGCACGGCCACGAAGCCCACAGCGGCAAATCTCAGTACAGTGAAGGCTAATTATGTTTTTTTTCGCGCGCAGTTACCATATTCAGTGGTAATCAATTGAATGAATCTATAAAGAAGTAAACTGAGTAATTCATTCTATGTTTTGAATAATCAAAACACGGTTGTCAAAAGTCGGAACGAATATGCTTCATGAAAGTGAATATTTCATGCTCTGTAGGTGAGGACTTATATCCGAATACCTTCAAATAAAGGTGAGCAGGATTTCGACTTTTTGTTTTTTTCGTTTCGATGCAAGCAAGCGTTTTTTGGGCCCAGGGAGAATCTGTTTTCTTTGTTTATGGTGAGGAACATTATTAAATCACTCATGTTAATGGCAATTGCTCTGGAGTCTCATAACCTCACTTTTTACCTGTACAACGACACAAAAATGGAAAATTTTGATATTTTAACAACCCAACAAAAAAATAAAATTGCCAGAGTCGATTAATCTAATCGAAATCTACTTATTTCGTGCATTTATTACTGAAGGCTTACTCATTAAATTGATCATTATCTATTTCAATTTGAATGATAAAAATAAACCAAGATAAATACTCAACATGGACACATTTGATCACCCACAATTTGGACACGAGTGGGCTAATGGTCAGGTCCCTATCCCAAGACAATCATGGAGATGCAGAGGTATACTCGGCCTCTATTAGCAACGACCGAGAGTCGGACTAACAATCCTTCCCTTTTTTTGTTAAATATTTGTGACAGATTGGAATTGAATGAATGTATTTCATTGATGAATCTTCCACCGCGTTAGTTTCTTTTTGCAATTGATGTGTTTATTGTTGTACATGAGGCACATTGTTTATTAAAAGAGAGGATCGCACTCCATGCCCCTCTCGTTTAATAAACAATGTGCACTCGCTTGACTGTGGATATACACCAGTAAAGCACATGTGGAGATTGGAAAAATCAAGCATCCGAAAGATATTCAATTTGCAAAAAAGCTAACCGCGGTGGAGGTTGGTACTCGGATTCTGATGGCTTTTCCGCAAACGTGACCTTTAAGTGGTCTTGTTGTGTAGGGGTTATCACGCCTATCTAGAGAGTAGGAGGTTGAGGGTTCGAGTCCCTCCAAGACACGTGGATTCTTTTTCGCAAATTTCATATCAATTTGTCCATTTCGAAACATGTGCTGTGCATATGCACAGCCAAGATATTTAACAAAAAAATGGTTTTCGTACGGCCGATTTGCCGAATGATATGCAATTAATCCTTCCCTTCCTATATGACCGTATTTGAGCTTCCGAAACGTGTAATAGCTAACTCCAAGCTCCATTCATTTGATTCTCAGTACAATAATTTCACAAGTTTTAGTCAATCACGGAGGTGCAACTACAAATTATACGGTCATAATGCTTATGCTCATGTTAATAATAAATTTATACATTTATTTATCCCACCCGCTTCATTGCCAGGCCCAATGGGAAAGATTAAGAAATTAATATTTGTGCAAGCATAACTAATATATAATAATATACCGAGGACACCTAGACCCGAATAATTTTATGCGTGTCACATTGTGTCCACTTTCCCCAAAATTTCTATAGGTTCAAAAAATTGCACCGACACGCCGGTTAAAAAAGGTGGCGACGACGACGCTGAAAAATAGGCGGCAACCACGACGCGGCGCACAACCGTGCTGCCCCAATTAGCAAACCCCCGATTGAAAAGCACCCCAACTAAAGAAAACCCAATTGGCGAACGTTTACTTTATTAGTCTGTTTGAAAAACAAAAATGAAACCCAGTACCGTACATTATTATCAAACTATATTCACTTACAACTGATGCTTAGTTGAGTGAGTTATAATTTCATGAACATTAAAAACAAGGAACCTGGGGCTGTACTAGAAGTTTAATGCACTTACTACCGATTCTATTTCCCCTCTTTTTTTTTTGAAAAATATGAACATGTCAATTGCAACAAAAAATATTTCACTGATGGTTCCCGCATCAACGAATTCACTGGCTTCGGCGCTTTCAACGAAAATTCGACAACCTTCCAAAAGCTTCAAGAACCGTGTTCAGTTTATGATGCTGAGCCGGAAGCAATTAATTTCGCTTTGGGGATTATTTCCGATCAGCCCGTAGACCATTATTTCATTCTTAGTTCTATCGAGGCACTCCGGTAGATGAAACCTGTTAAGCACGCATCTTACTTTCTTACAAACATAATAGAGAAGATGCGTGATTCGGTCGAAAGATACTTCAAGATTACCTTTGTATGGGTTCCATCCCATTGCCTAATATATGGCAATGAGAAGGCGGACTCGCTAACAAAGGTGGGCGCACAGAAAGGTGAAGTTTTTGATAGACAAATCTCGAACAACGAGTTTTTCCCATTAGTCCGTCAGAGTACTCTTCAAAATTGACAAATGAATTGGTCACACAACGAACTTGGATGGTGGCTATTTTCTATAGTTCCTAAAGTTTCTGCGCAAGCGTGGTTCAGAGATGAGGACTTAAGTCGAGGCTTCATTCGCACGATGTCGAGGCTTATGTCCAATCACTATTCATTAAACGCACATCTCTACAGAATAAACCTTGTCGATAGCAACTTATGTAGGAGTGGAGCCGGTTACAATGACATCGATTACGTAGTTTGGTATTGCTCGGAAAACGACGCCTCCAGAGAACAACTATTGAATACCCTTGTGGGCCGAGGTAAACAACCCTACAGGGAAGTAAGAGATGTTTTAGAGGCTCGCGATGTGGTTTATAAGCAGGCCATCTATGCCTTTCTTTGCTCATCTGACATCAAAGTCTAATTCTGCTTTTTATTTTTCTTTCTCAGTTTTTTTCTTGTCTCTGTCTTGTTGTTTCGTGTACCATGAAGCTCTGGCCATCCGGAAGATGCTCCCTGGCGAACCATAACTCGAGCACGACGCTACGCCAAACCAGACATGACGTCAAATACCCGGATGAGCAGCTTGCCAACCATTTTGCAGCTTGCCAACTTCATCTCTGCGTATGGAGCTGAAGGTATGGGAATCTTTGAAAATAGAAACCAATTTTAGGAACACAACCAATGCCAGGCAATCGAAACGCTTTATCACTCCAAATGTTTCCATGACTCGCAACATTTTAGTATTATCTAAAAGAGACCTAAGCACGGGTCTCATTACAGGTCATTGTCCAAGTCGATATCATTTGAAGCCTATAGGGAAACTTCAAAATGAACTGTGTCGCTTCTGTGACATAAAAAAAAGATTTGGAGCATCTGTTATGCCGTTGTTCGGCAATTTTACGAACAAGACGAAAGTTCTTCACCAAGAGGCTTATAGAACCACTTGAGGTTGGTAGAACAAATCCCAATTCGCTGGTGCATTTTGTTTGAAAAGCTGAGCCGTGTTGGGGAGATGCTGTTAGTCAAACAATGGCGCTCACTTCCAAAAGCGATACGCTATAATGACATAGTTAGAAAAAAGGGGAATATATTACAATAGATCAAAAAAAAATTGTCGCGGTGATAAACAAAAAAATTATCAGGAAAAGTTGAAATTATTTACAGTTTCAAGCCGTTTTCCTTGCATTTCGTTTTTCAAAACGTCGTACATCGATACAAATACAAACCATAGATTATACAATACACCCATTTTTTTAGCAACAGCAGTACCAAGAAGAAATTTCCATTTAATACATCAATACTATCTTTATAAATCCATCGACTACTATCTTTATAAATAATAATAATCATCCTTAACATCGTTAACAAAATACTATCTAGCATGCGTGTGGTTTTAACCATTCAAAAACTAACACATTTATTAGTGGTATCAAACAAACTTGAGTCAAAATGAAAACATGTGATACTTCATAATGAATTTGTGCATTGTGGTAGGCTGATACAAAATAAATAAATTTTACCCACTATCCAATAATCGAATTTAGGTTTTTTACTGATTTGCAATCGAATAACTGGAAAATACGGTCGGGTAGAATATTGTAACAGCCCTCATTGTTAGGTGAACTCATATTTAAAAAAAAACTATCTACTAACAAAAATTAATAACAAGTGATATATTCTGAATACTACATTTATGTGTACATTTGATTTGATATCACAAATGCGCACGATGATATGAAACATACTAAAAGGGACCAGACGACAAGAAATAATCTGTTTATAGATTAGTTTGCAATAGCGATACAAAACATCCGCAAACGTCATATGATCAAAATTCTTATAAATTCGTGTTTAGATACCGTATTCGAATGACGCCTCATAAGGGCAAAACTGAACCGCCGTAAAGAGTTGTCTCCTTCGCCCATTCCGGGGGGGTTACAGGTGATGTGAAATGGTGACGGTGAGCCCGTTACCACCAGTGACGGTACCCTGAGCCGATTAGGCATTTTACTTGGTGACACGTGACCGGATTCACCAGTAGGGTCGTTGCTTGGTGAATCGGAATCGGTAAGGGTAGGTTTAGAATGAGTTGAGGCTGTCACTTCGGTGGTGGATGACGAAGGATTGATGCCCAAGGACGCGGTATCCAACAGAACAGCGCCTGGGAAGGATCCGTGGATGCTGTTCACCAATGCCTTGACATGCCCGTAGCTTCCCTTGCGTTCCATACCAATGCTTTGTGTAACTCGATCAATTCGGTTATCTTGATTTTGATGGACTAGGTAAATGTATTATTTGTCTTCAGAAATGTCATCAAATAATTCCACAAATATTACATTACTCGCGATCGAACATAGTCGGAAACATCAACGATAGTGTAAAACGTATAATAGACGACCACGGACGTTTACTTCGATCACCTTGATAGACTATATTTCATACAGACATTTAACGATAACAGGCATTAGTAATAACAAATAACAAGTGGTTTTGTTGTATATGCAAGCATTCTGTAAAATATGGACGAAAAACGGAAAATAATAGTATGTAGATTTAAAAATAATTATGACGTATTACATGGCTTCGTGATGATGAATGAAAAATGGATGTACACATGAAATTATGTTGTTCCAATTCTCAGAAGTATACAATGTGTGATAATATGTAAACGCCAACTATTCATTATGATTGTGCAACCAGAAGTATGGAAGGTTCTAATCATTCCCATGTATGTTAAGCATTCAACTCGTTTCTACGGCTAATCTTTTTTGATAGACAGACAAATTGCGTCGTCAGAATTAATACAAAACCTGCATCACTAGAACCAATCGGTAAACTGAACACCTTAATAACGTCACAGTGCATACTAAAAGACCATATTACATTATACAAGAGCTGGTAAGCTTGATGAATGAATAAACAGTACGTGGCACATGGCAACGATTTTGATTGTGCCCTCGTTCTTCTCTGATGCAAAAATGTAGAACAAGTAGTAAACATCAGACAGGCCTCACAGAAACCCAAATGAGCATGGATACAATGTAGTTATATGAGGAGAGCTATCATGGTGGCAGCTGTTGGAACTGAAGCACAGCGATGTCGTGGGTAATTGGTTAATTGTTGGGTGATGTTGATTCAAATCTGACTATACCGTGAAGATGTTGTGCAAATGAACTGTAAGATGAAATAAGTGTTGTCTGAAGCAATTACTAATGTTCTAACTGTCACCTATGTGAATACAATGTAATAAACCTTCGTTTAGTCATAACAGTCATTGCAGTTAGTGAGGTGCATAACCGGCAATAAATTCTAGTCCATTTTTTGCAGTTCTGATATTGTACGGAAGCTGTAGCGTTCATCCAATTGTCGATTTGCTTGACCAACGAAATTAATGCGTGGAGCAATCAAATTGGCGGTTATTCTATTAATTTTTTTAGTTATCTGAATGATACGAAATTAAATTTGCACGGAAATCGCCAAGGCTACAATACCTGTAGGGGAAAAACAAATTCAGAGCACTTTTGTTTTGTCTAAGATTTCCTGTATAGCACTTGTTTTTCAGTTTCGATTCGTCTATCATTTCTATAGGTTTATTTCTCTTTTTACTGGCGTTGAATCTGGCAACGAAGACGTTGCTGCTAAGCAGCTTGATGTTCGCCACAAAGTTATTTATGCCTTTGTACATTATGTCGCTACCAGATAAAATCAAGAACTTCATTACACTAAAATAGAAAAATATGTTTGGTGATTGAGAGTCGTTGAATAACTTTTAAATTTTGGAATGGCGATTGCTCTTCGTATATAAACTATTGTGCCCAACAGAAGGAAGAGCTTACATTCTATCCGATAGTAACTTCAGTTGAACGAAATATGCTGAACAAAGAGAATCCGTTTCAAACATTCTTCTTCCTCTATGGCTCTACCACGCTCTACATTCCAACTGGAACTGCTTTTCAGCTTACTGTGCATTAGCATTTCCACAGTTTTTAATTGAAAGCTTTCTATGCCCTCCAATGCATGAGTATGTATCTTGTGAGGCAAGTATAATGGATACACTATGCCCAGGGAGTCAAGAATGTTTCCCACTCGAGAACATCCTGGACCGGAGCGAGAATCGAACTCGCCATCTACGATTGCCAAATCCTACGCCTTTGCACGCAAAGCTATCCTCAGACTCACCCGTATCAAATGACAAAGCCAAATAAAAATTGAATAATTAAAATGTAGAAATTGAATAATTTAATTGGTGGAGCACGGAAGACCGAAATAGGGTGACTAGGCCGTTGCATAATAAATCAGTAACAGAACATTAATGGTTGAATTCCAGTTATAGGCTCTCAAATCAATGAAAGCAAAATCAGTTTGTTATAACTTCAATATAACAGACATCACCTCAATTCATCGAACTGAGTCGATTGGTATATAACACTATGGGTCTCCGAGCCTTCTATCAAAAGTTCGGTTTTGGAGTGATCCTATAGCCTTTACGTATACTTTGTATACGAGAAAGGCAAAAATGTTAATCATGCTATGAGGACACAGATGAAAATGTCTCCCGTAACCTTAGTATTTTTTTCTTAGGTATCATGCAAATTGGCTTGCCAATTTTCCCGCAAAATGACAGTGGCTAACAACCAAGCCATCATTATCTTTGAAAAATCAAGAACAAAACATCATATGCAGTTTTGGAAGAACCAATCTTCGCAGTAAGGGTTCTTTCTAAAATTACGTAACGCTAAATTTTATTAATTTACCACCACCACCTTCCCCCCTCGTAACACTTTTTGTATGAAAGGTTTAATATTTTTGTATTGATCGTAACGCTCGGCCTTACCCCATCCCCCTTCTTCTTCTTTTTCTTCTTATTGGCATTACATCCCCACACTGCACGATAGGACAGCCCTATACAAAGGAGTGGCCAAAACTACCAAAAGGCCCATTTTTTATTTGGGCCAGTAGAATGTTATGAATATATAGCTTATAACCTATATTTTTATTTCCAGGACAGTTTTTATTTTTTAGATTTTTTAGGGAGGGGTTGGGGGCGTTCAAACTAGCCCCCCTAGAAATATTATTTTTAGGTTTTTTGGGAAAACGGCCATCTTTGCCATGTTTTTGTCTCAAAAGTAACATATTTATATATCATTACAAAGCTCTTAAACAGATCTATGTAATAGGATTGATGATGTAATAATAGGTCCGTCCCGAATTTAGTTTTCAGTAGTTTTGTAAAAGCATATTTTACGCAATATTTAACGAACAAAACAGTTTGGTACCTCGCAATACCCCGCAGTAAAACATCATGCACTACACTATTGAACTCTTAAGCTTTGAGGACCATGAATAAAATTCTGCCCAAATTCACCATTTTGTGAGATAAGGGTAATGACGGCTTTGGCATGTTTTGTTCTATTATTGGCAGGGGTTTTTTTTATGACTGATTATGCTCAAATTTGGCCCAAACATTCTTTGCATATCAATGGATATTGTGGCCAAATTTCATAAAATTCGGTCGATAAAAACCCCCCTGCCAATAATAGAACAAAACCTGCCAAAGCCGTCTGTTCCCCTACATGAATTTGAAAAAAGACCATTTTTGCCTTTTTCGTGTACTAATTATACGTAGAAGCTATATGATTGCAAAAGCATTTAAAAGAAAGTCCAAACACGCATAGTGTTGTATACCGATCGATTCAGTTCGACGAATTGAGGTGATGTCTGTGTGTACGTGTGTGTGAATGTCTGTATGTGTGTGAGCAAAAATGATTTTAACTCTTTTTTAGGCACTTACTTTAAACCAATTTACTCGGAATAAATTTCATTCGTCAGAAATGAAACGTTTTCCATTGTTCTCTATTAAAAAGACTGGATTGGACTATGGGCTCGAAAGTTATGGCCAAAATACATTTACTTATAATGCACGAGAAAGACAACATTACCTCTAGGGGGATTAATTAGGTGTTTTGGTAAACTTCTTCATTTTCGATTTTCATTTGAGTTACTTAATAATGCCCCTTTAATTGAATTTGGCGCCGATCACAAATAACATAACATTTTAGGGGAAGGGTTATGTCTTAATTGATTCATCTATGATTCAAGAAAAAATCATCTATCATATAAAAAGCGTTAGGTAGTGAGAAGGGAAGGGTTCAAAATTTACAAATTTAACATTACTTTATTCTTCTTCTTTTTCTCATTGGTATTACATCCCCACACTGGGACAGAGCCGCCTTGCAGCTTAGTGTGGGGCTGTCCACAAACCACGTAGACTGAAATTTCACATTTTCAAACCCCTCCCTCCCCCCTAGTAGACTTTCGTAGACTTTTCCGAAACCCCTCCCCCACCCCCTTGAAGTCTACGTAGACTTTTCCAAATTTTTACAAAATATCATATGAGATTGGACAATCAAAATCGAAATCAAATTTGATCCTCTGTCCACTGCTCGTGAAACCAAACCTACAAGTCAATTAGGGGAAAAGACGGCTTTGGCAGGTTTTGTTCTATTATTGGCAGGGGGTTTTTGTCGACCGAATTTCATGAAATTTGGCCACAATATTCTTTGATATGCAAAGAATGTTTAGGCCAAATTTGAGCATAATCAGTCATAAAAAAACCCCCTGACAATAATAGAACAAAACCGTTCCCGTGAAAAGTTAGAATTATTTTCAGAGGTAATTTTAAGTTTAAATGGATATTCCGAAATATTTCCCGTGGAATTTTGGAATGGTTTCCTACGTTCTTGCTTGCAGATTTGGAGCAATTTCCTGAGGATTTTTTTTTAAATCCTGTAGACATTCCAAAGACTTTTACGAATAATTTGCTGTGGAAATTATAGAGAATTTTCAGTTGAAATTTTGGTGAATTTCTCGTAAAAATTTCGAATAATTTTTCAAGAAAATTACAAAAGCTTTCTTACAAAAATGGCAAACATTTTTTAACGGAAACTCAAAGAGTTTTTGGTGGGATATTCAAATAATTTCTCGTGGAAATTTTTAACAGTTTCTTTGGAAATTCTTAGGATTTTCCATTGATCATTCCAAAGAATTTGCATTAGTACTCCCAAAGAAATTTCCCTAAAATATACGAAAAATTTCCTATGCAAATTTCGAAGAATTTCGCTTATATATCCGAAGAAATGCATCGCAGCGGGCAAGGTGGATCGATCAGGTGGAAGATGACTTGCGGACCCTCCGTAGACTGCGTGGTTGGCGACGTGTAGCCATGGACCGAGCCGAATGGAGAAGAATCTTATATACCGCACAGGCCACTTCGGCCTTAGTCTGAATAAATAATAAATAATAATCCGAAGAATTCCTCGCAAAAATTTCGAAGAATTTCCGCAATTAAGAAAAAATCTCGGGGACCTCCCAGAAAATCTCCAGCGAAGGGTTTCTCGCGGAAATTTTGAAAATTATAAAGAATCACGAGGAAATTAAAAAAAAAAATGCAATAAAATCCAAGTGGAAATTTTGAAATTTTTTCGAAAGTTTTTATAGAATACTCCGTAGAATTTTCCTGCTCAGCACAGAAGAATTTCTTGGGAATATCCATATAGTTTTAAGCCGTAGTTCAGACTATTACTTCAGTGAAATACATTAGATTATTTCGATAAAGTCTTGCAAATTTTTTTGGGAAGATCCTAAAAAAATCGAACAAGCGAACTTAGCACATAGCTTCTGTATAAATTGTTTTCCAAAAAAATAAAAATTAAAAAAAGTCTACATAGACTTTTGGTATACCCCCCCGTCCCCCTTCGTAGACTAACGTAGACTTTTTCGAAACCCCTCCCTCCCCCTCAAGAGTCTTCGTGGTTTATGGACAGTTCATTAACCACTTCCACAGTTATTAACTGCGAGGTTTCTAAGCCAAGTTACCATTTTTTTGCATTCTCGTTTATCATGAGGCTAGCACGATGATACTTTTATGCCCAAGGAAGTCGAGACAATTTCCAATCCGAAAATTGCCTAGACCGGCACCGGGAATCGAACCCAGCCACCCTGAGCATGATCTTGCTTTGTAGCCGCACGTCTTACCGCACGGAGGGCCCCCTCCCTTCAGCGTTACGTAATTTGTGAAAGGTCCCTAAGCAGATAGTTCGCGCTGTCTGATTTTGTTTTGTGCGGTCGAAATGAAAATCAATCTGTGCCTGTTCGCGAGGTCCGATTTTGTTGTTCTGTGCGGTCGAAATGAAAATTAATAAGTGCCTGTTTTGTCGTGTTTCTGCTTAGTAAGCAGATAGTTCACTCGATCCGATTTTGTTGTTCAGTGCGGTCGAAATTGTCTCGACTTCCTTGGGCATAGAAGTATCATCGTGATATACGAATGCAAAAATAGTAACTTGGCTCAGAAACCTCGCGGTTAATAACTGTGGATGTGCTGAATAAACACTAAGCAGCGAGGCGGCAATCTCCCAGTGGGGGATGTAATGCCAATAAAAAGAAAAAGAAGAAGCGTTACATTTGCAAGATCCGGGTTACTGTGTTCTGCTTTGGACGGTTCGTAAGTAAATTAATGAATAATTTGTCAGCATATGCTATTATTGACAAACCCGTCGAATAGAGCTCCCTATTATTCACCTTACCTACTAACACAAATTTTCCCTGCATCTTCACTAATAGACGTTGACCTAACATTTCTTCCCTTCTTTCTGTTTACAAATTTATCAAACTTGTATACAAGTGCGAAAAAGCAGAACCGGATAGGCAGCCCCCACAGAGAAGTGATCATCCTCGCTTTGTTCTCGCTCATTTTGTGTTGGGGACCGCACAGCTATGTAGAACAAGCTGAAATGCATCATAAGAACCAATGCTCCACGCGTTTGGAGCTTTTTATGACAGCTTGCGAAAAAAGTCTCTCGCGGTATGCTACATATCGTATATGTATGTATGTAGGTTAGACTGGCCCAGGAAACAAAAAGTTGTCTAATTCCACGGGGCACCCCCCAGGATTGTGTCTTTGGGTGAGAAAATCAATCCCTGAAAATTTCAGCTCAATCGCTTGTTGCATAAGCTGGCGCATTTGATTTGAAGTTTGTATGGGGATTTCAGCCAAAATGTATAGGAAAATACACCTCCGTCACTTATTCGATCTGGAAATTGGTTCTGATTGTTCGATTGACCTCAGAATTGCAAAAAACGACAGTTGGTATGCTACAGAACAATTTCACAGAACATTGCATGATGATTAAATGAACTTTTATATCATTTTCGGCGCCAGCTTATGCAACAAGCGATTGAGCTGAAATTTTCAGGGATTGATTTTCTCACCCAAAGACGCAATCCTGGGGGGTGCCCCGTGGAATTCGACAACATTTTTTTCTCCCCATAGTAATCTGGGCCAGTCTAATGTAGGTATACAGAGATGATAAGTGAGAGACTTTTTCATTCTCTTTTGGATTCAATCCCTGGTTTTGACTATACAAGTTAGTAATTGGACGAAAGCTTTTAAATATATCTATCAGCTTAGGGTATTAAAACGAATATTGGTGTTAATATCACTCCGTACGAAATGTTCAAAGAAAAAAAAAAGCCACTATAAGTTTATTTTGATCAACTCGAACGGAGTGATTTTAAGACCAATATCTTGACAGTCGAGTCAAGTACTCAAATACGAGACACTCAAGACGGCCTCACTGTTGAGGTCAAAATACGTATCAAGAGGAGGAACTGGAAGAGGAGCAAAGTTACAATCAAGTGAGGAACTAAAATATCTTTTTAATAATCTTTTCAATAACATAATTTGTTGTAGTATAAGCTATTTTCATTAATTTTTATGTAACACATTGAGTTATATTTTTGTTCAAATCATAACATATTTAGTAATATTTTTGTTAAAACTAGAAGAGATTTTGTTACAATTTTTATTATTTTAACTATTAATGGTACATGTTTTATAACAACCGCTGTTATAAAAAACTGCTGTAACAGAATAACAAATTCTGATATAAATTTTTTACTATCTACTGGTCGGGAAGCTTTCAATTAAAAACTGAGGAAATGCTAATAGAATACTAAGTTTAAGAGACTCTCGGCTAGACTCCTGTTGGAATGTAGTGTCATTGAAGAAGAAGAAAGTTGAGACACCACGAAAAATTTGGAATTCCTGAGCTTGTCAAAATTCCTTTAAACAATGTACATTCTAATAAAAAATCCTATAACAATTATATACGGGGAGATTAATGCTCACTTAATCTCAGGAGCACACGATGCTCCCTCACGAATATTTTCGGGGAGAAATCGCTTTTCGGGAAAGAAAAACAGCCTGGAGAGTGATAATCATTTTTCGCTCACTTCGATTGCCGCCAACCATTGGTTTGCTCTTTTTCTTTCATATTCAAGTCTTTCCGAGGCATCATAAATGCAGATGGTAGTAGCTTATGTGGAACACATATCTTAAGGCTTTCATACAGATAACGTGGTGGTGTGGCTAGAGTAAGCGCATCCCAACAGCTATTATTGTTACTATTCAGGGTTCCAATCCCGGCGTGGCCATACAATTTTATAATTGTTCTGTGAAACGAAGATGAAACGAAAACGGATTTTCATCTAATAGGCAAGATTTTTGTTTATCTTCTAAGGCTAATTATAGAGAAAAGATTGATGGGTGAAGGATGATCCTCAATATAAACAACGAAAAAAGATTTTCTCTTGGCCCGAAAAACGCTTGCTTTGGTCTCATTGAAACGAAAAGTTGAAACCCTGTTTATATAACAAAACTTGTTCAAACGACATTTCATAACTCCTGAGATTCAAACAAAATGCACGTGAAAACCAGAAAAAAAATAAACGAGATGTTAGTTGGCTTTTTATTTTGTCTAAACATCTTTCAGTGTCGATTAAATTCCCGGTTATGAAAAGCTAGCAACAAAATAGTCTTCTTTTTTGTTGCTGACAGAAATTTTTCGAATCTTTGTCATTATTATCTCCGACAAAAACAAAGCTTTGAAGTGAGAGCAACTATTGGATACCCTTGTGGCCCGAGGTAAACAACCCTACAGGGAAGTAAGAAACGTTTTGGGGGATCGTCTTATTGTTTCGTGTACCATGAAGCTCTGGCCATCCGGAAGATGCTCCCACTCGAGGACGATGATATGCTACAACGTTTTCGACGTTAAATACCCGGATGAGCAGCTGAAATACCTCAAACCAAAATCCCAACCCAGTCCAGTATCCATCCTGAAATTACGCAATCTAACCTTGAATCGCTACGAGTATCTTGGTCAATGTCCCTTTCCTATTACTAACTGTTAATAATAATATAGTTTGAAATTGAAATTGTTCGATATAGGAGATAAAAGAACAGGCAACAATATCAACAATTTGCACCGAAATATATAATTTTTTTAAATATCAAGATATGCTATGGATAAGAACAAACTAATGGCACATGATATTGATCACTTATTACAAATAGCATAACTTGATCTCTCATGATATTCCAATGCAAAATATTGATATTATCGTCTGATCTATTATCTCTTATATCAATCATGTCCATATCTCATTTTGCTATCTTAGCAACATTTGATATTATTGAGTTTGTTTTTTCAGTTTAAATTTAGGCGAAGAAAGTTAGTTTCCAAACAAAACGTCAAGAACTGTACTCCAGACAATATTTGGCGAAAATTAAATTAAATCGCATATCCGGAGAGTGAATCCAAACTTGTGGCCGGTTTACCATATAGTGGATGAACCCAACGTTTGGCCGATGCATATTATGCACTTGAATAAACATTTTGATTTTTAAAAATAAAACAAGATTTTTTCCCCGAAATTTCATCAATGAATCTCAAAGATGATTAAAATTGGGTTCCGTTCCACTTTTTATTTTGAAATTTTGTGGGCTCAATTTTGAGAAAAATCAACATATTTTTACAACATAAATTTAAGAAAAATGTGTATCCTAATGTAATATTTTAGCACATAAAAAATGAAAATTGTTACTGTAAATTACTTACGATGCAAGATCTACTCATATTTTTTGTATTGAGCCAACAATACCCGAAATCGGATGTAAGATGGCGAAAATACGGCCAAAAAGTTATACCTATATTTTTCAAGGGTGAACCCAAACTTTTGGCCGGGAGTACGTTAGGCATAAAGATGTTTGGCATGAATAAAGTAATCTGAAGAACGCCCGAACGCTTTTCTACGGCGGATCCCACCATCAACGTTACCAACACCAAATCATTAGATGTCAACATGGACAGCCTCTCCCACTTAACAGTAGCCAGGCAATCAGTGGAGAAAGTCGACAACTTTCAATATCTTTTGGTAGTCGGTTAGCATTTTACGGCGGAACCAAAAACATAGGAACACGGATCAAGAAGGCAAAAGCTGCTAGACATCTAACCGGATTATTTAGATAATTTCTAACATTCAATAATATTCAACGTGAAATTACTATTGTTATACGCCAGTGAGACTTGGTGTGTATCAGCAGAGATCAAGCAGAAACTGCAAGTATTCGTCAAACGATGTCTACGTTTCCGGCTTGGTGACCTTTAACCAGATCTCAAATGAGTTGAGCTTCGTCGACCATGCTATCAAAAATCGATATCAGAGTATAAATTGAGGTGGGTCGACGACACATTACGAAAGGGCGTAGACGAAATTTTGCAAACTGGACTAGAATCCGACATTATCTGTTGCATCACTGGGCACGTCTTTTCAGCCGAAAAGGCTTATCAGATACAGGATAGAGATAAGTGCCTGAAAAATGAGTTTTTTGCTCACATACATACACACAGACAGGCATCACGCTACTTCGTCGAGCTTAGTTGATTGGTATATACATTCACTCTCAAAATTGAGCGTACAGCATGGGTTAGATGAATATATTCGAAAATTCCAAAGGAAATTTTATTGTTGGCTCGGTTGTTTTTAATGCACTTCAATATTCATCCCTTCCTTCAATATATGCGTACATAAAATGATTGAAATGCCGGTAAAATCCATATCTTAAAGCATCTATTTTGCCCAGCAGCATTGAATTGTTAAATAGCAATGTTCTTACCTCTCACTTGTTCGCCATTTTGACCAAAACATGGTTTAATTTCAAAACATTGAATGTTTAAGTAGCGGATGTTTATTATTATAAATATAATCATGAAAAAACAATATTAAAATACATTACTCGTGTTTATAATAAGAAATTTTATTGAAAAAAAATTCGCTGTACGCTCAATTTTGTCACATCTAATAGGCGTATTTTGAGATTATTTTCAAATAAATAAACTTTAGAGAAAAAAATCAACAATTTTATGTACGCATACATTGAAGGAAGGGATGAATATTGAAATGCATTAAAAACAACCGAGCCAACCATTTAATTTCCTTTGAAATTTTCGAATGTAGTCAACTAATCCATACTGTACGCTCAATTTTGAGAGTGACTGTATCTAGAAGTCGGCCCTCTTCTATTGAAAATTCATTTTTAATGAGCTTATTTCGTTTGACTTTGGGGTACGCGAAAGGCAAAAACTCAAAAAACATTGTTAACTCGTGAAATATTTGTTAATTGTATTATTGCCCTCTAAAATTGAAAGTTTTGATCAAACAATCAAGGGGATTTTGAAGGTGGAGACCGCAACCGAAGATGGAGATATCCAAGCTCAAGCCGTATACTATGGCGTTCAATTTTTGATTCAGTAATATATGTTCAAAGTTAGTTAAAAATCAACAAAAAATAATAAATAAGGAAATGGAGAAACTTTGAAAAAAATATGTGTATAGGCCATATTGTACGAGGAAAGCGAAAATGATTCATTATTTTTGTTTTTGCCTTTCTCGTACAACAAAGTTGTCCCGAAAGGCTATTATTTACTTCAAAATCGAACTTTTAAAACAATACTCGGAGACCCATAGTGTTATATACGTTATATACCAATCGACTCAGCTCGTCGAACTGAGCAAATGTCTGTCTGTACGTGTGTATGTATGTATGTGTGTGTATGTCATATAGCAGTTCTTGACCAAAGAAGTAAAACGTAGTGGATCACAATTAAATTTCATAACGATTATTTAAAAAAAATTGTAAACATTGAAAAAGTGTTTGAGTCCTGATCATTGAATAATAAAATGCTATAAAATGCCTTGCTGGGTGCCAATTTACGCAATTTGATTACAACTTCTAAATCACAATGCCGCCAGCTGAATATTTTTGCGCCACCTATTGTTCGAACAATTTTAGTACATAACATCATTGCCATCTTACGTCGAGTAATGAAACTATATACTAGACATTCAACCGAAATACTAATTTCCAAACAAGTATAAGAAAAATCGCCAATGTGGCAATTATACTTATCGGATTTGCATTCGAATTTTCTAATGCTTGAGAAAGGCACCATCACCGCTAGGTGGATTAATCAGGTTTTTTTTTGTATTGAACTGATAAAGAATGAATCATTGGCAGTGGCTGATTTTCTACCCGCCGCTGCCACATCCAGGCGCTATCGTATATGCGCAAATAGCCAGCATGAGTTAACCGCCAGAAATTTGTATGGCGAAAGACATCTAACGCGGGTTTTCTCAAAATTAGAAACTTTTCATGAAAAACTATTTACTTAATTTTGAGAAATCGAACCTTAGATGTCTTTCGCCATACAAATTTCAAAGAGTTAACTCCTAGTGTGCCGCTGCAAGCAGGCGATTCATTGTATGGTTTTTATTACAATGATTGTACTAAAATACAGCAAATTTTTATATACCACATTTTTATACAGATTTGTCAAGATTTTTGGAAAAACAGATTTCTGTACAACATCGGCTGATTGGGTGTATAAATTATCATTAGCTTACTGGAATGTCATTAGTTGGAACATTATGTGATTTAATTATATAATCATAATCATTATTTCTATTATTAATAAGTAAAAGTAAAATAATCATCGATAAAACGATATGCGCTTCAAGAGAGACTAATTACCTGATGTTGATCAGCAGTCGACGATCGTAATTTGTTACGAAACATTCTATAAAATCACTACTTTCTCACTTTACCTTAAAACGTTGGTCACTTGTCCGGTATCTATATCTATTTTATTACATTCTAGCACTCCTCTATGCATAATTTAGAGTCCGTTATGATACAACCGACAACACATCTTACTGTGACTGCTTAGAACACACTTCGCTACATATTGATATCAATCGATCAATTACACTTTTTCCTATTCTCATCAATTAAATAGCCATGCTGTTGTGTGCTGTTGTCGTTCATATAATACGATTAATAACCAAAGTTCTATTCCGAAGAAAGCGAAACTCCCCAACCAAGTTCCACTGAAGGACTGATATTTTCAAAACTGTTCAATTTTTATAGCTGCACTCAGTTGACACGAACAACAAATGGGACTCTATAACACTGGCTATACGCCACTACAGATGATACGATGGGCCCCTGTCAGGCGAACATATAACGATAGCAATGTGCATTCTAGTTGTGACTATGGACCATCCTCGCGCGCTACAGCGCTGGGTATGGTGGTACGTGCACTACTCTCGAAACACTCACTATGGCCATTTTCCATACAGACTGGTGGCCAAAATTTTTATTATCGAATTCGTATGTATTGAATACAGGGTTACTGTTCTGGGTTATCGTTTTATAACTCTCATACGCGTGCTAGGAGAAAAAAATTACGAAATTCTAGATTAATAAAAATACATAATCAGTTTTGTGCTAAAATCCCAATTATTAAGTTAAAAATTATTTAGCCTTTACGTACACTTAGTGTACGACAAACCTATTTCTGGGGTTGTTAGAGGCTAGAAGTACTTAATTATAGACATTCCAAAAAATCTTTTCTATTGTGAACTATGCTGGCAATAGTTATTTGTGAAATATATATTTCATCGTAAAATACATTCACATTAAATCTATAACTACTCCGTGTAAAACATAGCACCTTTCTCATGAATGAATATGGCCAAAAAAGAATATAAGGTAAATAAAAACATCTCCCAGTAAGGCGGATTATTTTTCCTCAAAATATCTTTTTCTAAGCACAATCTTGTGTGTAAATAATGAGTCATCTTTTTGCCCAATGTTCTCTACAGTGCCTAATTCAGGAACATCCTAACCTAACGAATACTATCTTCAATATCAAACTCCGTTATCTTTTTAACGCAGAATCCAGCCATTCTCTTTTTACAAACAGATGTCTAAACGTAAATATGTCCCATCCGGTAGGGAAAAGCTTTTGATTGCAAGTTAGATACGCTGGCCAACGATACTCAGCTTTGTTGGCATTTGTTTTTTCGATTTTTGGCCACCTGGAAACTCACAGTGTGCTACCTACATCTCTATAACGAACCAACAGAGCACTCGTAATAAATATATGTTTGCCTTCAGATAGTGAAAAGCCTCAAATGTTTTGTCGAGGAAAGAACATTGACTTTGAAATTATTATCTAGAGCACAAGAACGTACCAACATGCATCGATTTGAATGGCTTTATTGATATTGCTAAATGTTCACGCCCGCCATCGAGAACTATCTTATTGATTTTCATAATAAAACAAATTTTATGAAAGATAAGATTTGAAAGCTATCGTGCTCTTGATCATCCATACTGAAATTTGTTGAATTTAGAGTGTAAAAACGCCAGGGACACGAAAAAACACAAGTAGTTATTGATGACACAAGTAGTTTAAAATATAATCCACATGCTTTTCAATCGAATCATACAAAAACCAATTGACCTACGCTGATCGTTGTGATGCAGAATCGATCAAAAATAAATTATGCATGACGATCTTACTTGACGAGCAGCATACGGTTTTGTATTACAGGTCCTCAATTTTATGACAAACTGATCGTAACTCTGCTTAATTATTATATGTACAACATACTCTGTCCAAATAACGACAGAAAAAAATGGCCAACTCTATTAGTTTTTCTCCAAGATATTGCTATGCTTCTGACAAACACAAACTTTTGTATGTAATCTAAATAGCAATCTGATATAATTGGTTTCTAATTGCCAACAAAATATTTGAGCCGAAAACAGATTTAATGGCGCATATAGATCACGTTTATCAACAATAAGTAATTATAAATAAATATTGATATTAGATAAGGTTGTCCTAACAACTTCGTGCATTTTAATTTAGAAAATGAAACTGTTCAGATAACGAGCCCAAAAACCAAAAGATTTAATATCAAGAACTCAAAGTAAATAAGAAAACACTATTCGTGATACGCGTAGAAGATGAGAGTTCCAGGCCATTTTTCTTAGCCTTCCTTATCAAGAAAATGTTATCAACAATTTGCATTCTTCCAAATTGATTTATTGCAGGGCTAGTATCCTCTTTACTCTTTAGTATTTTCCCAAAAGCCTAGATGATGCTCACAACCGGCACGTGAAATTGCACTGCACTCGAATGTTTTCAATTCCAACACGTTAAGTTCAACTACCCGAACTGCGTTACTCACAAGCGACGACCGTATGTATCTAATCAGGAGCACGGCTAGCAGTGGTACTGAAGCATTAAACGGCGTAGAGCGCAGCAAAACGCAAGTATCTCTCACGATTCAGATTCGCACACCGTACCACCCAACATCCAACGACATCGGCAAAAACAAACGCCTGTTTATGATTAGTTTTTATATCTCCGAGCAAAAAAGGTCCAATAATTCCTATTATTGCAGTATCAGTAGACACAAATGACACAGGCAAAGAAAATTATCATCACGGCACAGGTTCGTACAACGTCTTGTAATGCAGCGTCGGACAATGAATGGGCATCTCACTGATGAGTACCGCACTAAAATTATTTGCGGCAGTTTATCAAACGGCGATCGTCTTAACAACAATTCATTGGCGTTGTGGGTGTACTCTACAGCGGAATTCGTAGTGTGAGTTCATAGTACCTATATCACGGTGATGTCAAGCAGTTATCTTCGAGTGCAAATCATTTGTCCATCTCACTGTAAGGCCAATTAAGCTATAGGTTGAATATTTTCACCTAAACCATACCGTTAAGGTTCATACTTCAGTTATTAACTTATTGTCGGGTATAAAACAAAGCTATTTTTGTCATACCTGTCAATAGATAAGCAATTTCCGGGATTCTGGTTCAGGCTTCAATTAGATGAATGTACGGTTGGAAAAAACATTGTAAAACCACGGTTATATCTTGCTAGCTGTGAAGCTCGCTTTTCCATAAATTGCTTGTTTGATACACCGTTTTGGTAGTTGAATGAAGCAACCGATTGTGAGCACAGTCATCAATGGCGCATCTTTCCTGTTAGTGCAGTGTTATTCCAAAATGCCACCATCTCAGTTATCCGAATTAAATCGAATGATTGAAAGTTGACTCTTTCGTATTTGGAATAAAATTGTGCATATCCATACACTTTTTGTTCTAAATTTAAACATGTGTCACAACTGTGTCATGATTTTATTCTATTATTGGATATTTGTAAATTAAACTTTCTGAAATTCGGTCATATGATGCTTTGATACACAACAAGAACGTTCAAGCCGAATGTGATCGGAATTGGTCTTAAGAAACCTCCCGTCAATAACAAAACAAAATGCTGCCAAAATGAAATACGAATACGTAAATAATCAAATGCGTAGTAATTTATGTCTCTAATATTTCATGTTTAAGGCTAGGAAGAAATTACAGTAAAATGACGGAGGAGATGATTGTAAATCTACCTCACTCGAGCATCGTGATCGACAGGGCTCGTTGAGTATCGAAGCTTCACCGAATAGTCCATATAAATTGTGCGATAAGATACTGATTAGACTTTAATGACGATAATGTATCTGCTGAGAGGTTTATGGCCTTGTAAATTTGTCAGATCGACAGCTGATGATGTGTTCGTATGACAAGCTTTCATATTTCATGCCGTTGCAGAGCAAAGTAAGAGTTTTCTTCATATTGTGAAGCAAGATTCTTGAATATACTTTATATTGCTTTAAATTTTCGAACGTTTTGAAAACCGCATAGTCCCATAATTATTTTATTTCATAACTAGCAGACCCGACGAACTTTGTTTCGCCTTAAATTGATTTATTCTCTGATTAATTCTCATGTAATGAAGAAACTGGTGTTTCATTTGTATGGGAGCCCCCCTTTCCAAAGGTGGGAGGGGTCTAAGACCATCTTAAGAACCTTCCCCAGCCCCAAAAATCTCTGCTTACAAATTTTTACGCTGATCGGTTCAGTAGTTTTTGAGTCTATAAGGATCAGACAGACAAAATAGTAGTTTGTGCAACAAGTTGCAAAAAGATGATTTTTTCAGCACGAGTTGTACGTTTATCCAACGAGGCTTGCCGAGTTGGATAAATACTACGAGTGCTGAAAAAATCGAGTTTTGCAACGAGTTGCACACGCTATTTTTTGCAATGACGAAAAATGGACTTAAATTTGATGGATCTGTACCAAAATTGTACAATCTACTTTACTCCACATGATCATTATTGCCAATTATATTGCTGCAGAGAACAATCAGATTCCATGTTACCGTGCCACATTGCATAGTTCGATAAGCCGTGAAGCGATAGATGTACTCGCCTATGGACATTGTTGATATCATGTCCATCAAACTATTTCATTAATTACGCGACGTTGAGAATACACTATTTGAACACTTACCCAAGCTGATTCAGTAAAATGTAGTCATGTAACTACTGTTCTGATGTTGGTTTTTCATTATAGCACCCAAATGAGTGCTATAATGAATATTATGCAACCCATTTGAGTTGCATAATGTTCATTAAAACACCCATTTCGTTGGTATGGAAAAGTAGGCCGTTTTATCACTCAAAGACGAACTGTAAACCAGGTATTATGATCAGGAATTGCAAAAATTCATTTTTATGTATATAGGTTAAGGTTATTATCAAAGCAGAAAAAGATTCATAGAGATGCTACTTTTTTAATCAATATGTGTAGGCCATCATTTGTAGTCACTAGTCAGTGAAACGAAAAGAGATAAAGAGCGAGGTATATTATCACCACGAAATATTTCATTCTGTAATTTGAGTTTCTTTTTATAAATATCTAGAAATCAAATAAAATAATAAAATAAGTTCTAGCAGTTACTTTAAATCAGAATTGATTTTAATCTCGTTATTGATAAACAAGTCCATTTAACCTCTAGCAGGATTTTCATGTTCATTATCTTGTATTTACAACATCGAGTTCATTAGTTTCTCAATACGTTTCGGTGTGAATCTTTAACAAACAAAAACCCAATCCACCCAACGATGTTGATGCTTTTCTCGTTTTTTTTTCTTGTTAAGTATTTTAATCACTGCGACCATTTGTTAGATCTATTGTGATATATGCCCCATTTGTTCTAGCTTTGTCAAGTTGAAACATCATTACTATTTAGAGCAATTGCATTACCTTGACTACCAGCGTTATCCCAATGCGGTATTATGGTTCTGATGAATCGTACTACCATATTGGGACTTGTTATCCAAACTTCTGAGGGTTCTATCAGCCCTGTAAAGAACTGTAATCTCTTTCTAAAAATTGCCGGACAATGGCATAACAGATGTTCCGAGTCTTCTACATGTATGCCGCAGAAACGACATACATCATCTTGAAGTTTTCCTAACAGCTTCAAGTGATATCGGCTCGGGCAATGGCCTGTGTATGTGTTAAGATCTTTTTTTGAAAGATCTAAAATTTTGCGAGTGATAAATACGTTTGGTGTGATGAAACGTTTAGACAATCAATGTGTGTTTTCAAATGTCCTCTATTTTAGAATGTTCCCAAGATTTGAGTTCCATTCGAAGAGAACACGCAGATACACCACAAAATGGTTCGGGACCTATGAATTGTCGAGATGAACCAAGTCTTGCCAGAATATGGACGAATGTGTCTGAAAATCCCCAGAGATATTTTACCTTACATAAGTATAAGGACAGTGAGAATTGATTCCTATACATAATTTGATCCTGAAATAAGCTCAGGACACCCCCGCCCCACCAGACACAAAATTTTTAGAAGAAATTTTTTTTTCCGATTTTTTTTTCGGAGACCGAACAATCCCCAGACCAATTTATCCAGTAAATTTAATGACCAGTAAATACATGTTAAGGACCATTTTTTCGTAATAAGTTGCACTCGACGGTAAATTCGGCCCCATTGTTCGCTATTGAAAATCGATTAGTCACTTCGTTCCGAAGCTATTGCAAAAATCTTGTATATATGTAAATGAATTGGGCCTACCTTATAGCCATGCGCTTAGAAGCATGACTACAAAGCGATGATGCTGGTTGGACTCACGGTAAAATGAATTTTCGGGTGCAATTAGGCATAATCGTGTTAGCCTCATTATATACGAATGCAAAAATGGTAATGCCAACAAAGAAAAAAGAAAAAGTGTAAATAAATACATAGAATGCGAATAAAAATGAGAGACTATTCACACTGAAGTTTTAATAAAAATCATTTTAATATGCTTCAATTATTACTTTTCAATTTTTATAATGCACAAGAAAGGCATCAACGATGTTAGGTGGATTAACCTTTTTTACCCATTGAAACTATACCACAACCCATATTTTTTCTCTGAATGATATGATAATGAAAGTTGGCCTCTTCGAAGTAATTTAATACATGTTGTATGAAATTTGTTTCAATGGGACAGTTATGCTTGGGAATTCTACAATGGGACAAAATGACCCGATATTTTTCCGCCAAGTTTTCGAACAAGCTATATGTATTTATTTGTTCACAATAAAATATACATTAATTTAGAACGTTTGGTGCATAAAGCTAATATTTTTGCCTAATAAACTCTAATCTTCTCGCGGTTTTCAGCATAACATTCTGTATTTAATTCTACAAGAACTGCACAGAAAAAAATAATGAAAAATAAACAGCGCGTAAAACTTGACATGTGAAAATTTACGCCTTTCTACGCTGAAATGATCCTCTTCCTAACAAGATTGCTTACAACTTGTATGCAATATTGACGATTCACGTCAAATATTATATACATTTAGGCTATATCCCGTGTGGAATTACGCTAATAATGGTGTTCCATTTATGTGCATGATTCTTAGCGTACATTTCATTGGATTTTTCTATCTGTGTGAGTGAGTATCATTATTCTTGATCGTAAATTGTGCCGTCCAACTGCAAATCACTGTTTTTGGATGTTTCTGCATACACTTTTCCATATAAACTTCCAAGGAGTTTAGCACCGCCCAAACGTTGACCGATTTGGCTGAATTTTTGTCCAGAGCATCAGGGCATCAAATAGAACCGGATAAGAGGGCGGCCCATCAAAAAATTTGAAAAGGTGTTTTTTGAGCCACCCTAATCTACATATTGCTGACTTCAAAGCATTCAATGCTGCTTGACTGTCAGACATTATGCAAATATTTGAATGCCTATAATTTCTGTGTAGGCATAATTTAGAGCATTCAAGAATAGCCTGAACTTCAGCTTGGAAAACAGTTGGCCATTTGCCCATGGGAATCGAAATATTTATCCCTGGGCCAGTCACGCCTGCTCCAACTTGATTGTTCAGCTTTGAACCATCGGTGTAAAATACAATTGATCCTGAGAAGATTTGGTCCACCGTTTGCCCATGTATTTCGCTCAAGATTAATTACATCAAAACAACGACAAAAGTTGTATCTTCTCCTCATCCAGTCATCATTGTTTGTGATAAGTGAGTTGATATTTATTTTGTTTAGAATACTAAGATGTCCTTTTAGGTCACCTTCGAAGAGGTTTGAATCTCTTTTGATCTTCAAAGCACTCTTCTCTGCTTCTAACTGAATAAATTGATCCAATGGTAGCACGTGGAGCAAAGCGTCTAGCGCTTTATTCGGCGTGCTTCTCATTGCACCAGTTATTGAAAGAGTAGCCAATCTTTGAAGTTTTTCCAACTTTTCTGAACCACCCTTTCATTTGTTTTTGGCCACCATATTAAAGAGGCATATGAAATTCTGGGTTTCACAATCGCCAATAAATCCATTGAATCATTTTTGGCTTTAGTCCCCCCTTTTACCGAATGTCGCCATACTCATCCATAAAGCATTTGTAGTCTTACTCAACGTTCCACAAGATGTAAGTTCCAATTCAGCTTACTGTCAAGTCTAACTCCAAGATGCTTGTTTCAAATCTGCTCCTTTCAATTTTAAAGTAGGAAAAGAATAATTTCTTCTCCTTGTAAACGCCACCAATAATGTGGCCTTTGAAGGATTCATGTTTAATCCTTCTTTTTCACACCATAGAAATAACACAGTCATATTTTCCTCTCACCAATATAACTATATCATTCGCGAAGCCAACTATTTCGAAGCCATGAGCCTCCAGTTGTTTGAGAAGATCATCAACGATTAAAGACCACAATAGAGGTGATAGTACGCCTCCTTGGGGACACCCTTTTACTTATCTTACACTAATTGATGAGCTTCCAAGGTTGGCTGATATTTCTCTTTTTGATAACATCTCGCCAATCCATTCAACAATGCATACATCGAAACCTCGTTTCAACATAGCATTTTTTATTGAACTGTGAGATATGATATCGAATGCTCCTTCAATGTCAAGGAACGCTGCAAAAGATCTTTCCAACTTTGTAACTAGCTTGTGAAGCGCTGTTACTGAAGATTTTCCCTCCTGATACGCGAACTGATTTCCGCTTAGAGGAGTTTTCGTTAAATAGGATGATTTTATATGCTCATCTATTAGTTTTTCCATTATTTTTAATATGATGGACGATAAGCTAATTGGTCTGAAGGATTTTGGGGATGATGTATCCTTCTTATTAGCTTTTGGGATAAATGTGACACGCACTACCCTCCATGCAGTCGGTATATAGCCTAATATTAAGCTTAATCGGAACATCTTAGTCAGAATGGGTGCTAAGATTTCTTTTCACTTCTGTAGTAGTACAGAAAAAATTCCGTCCCTACCTGGCGCCTTGGAGGGTGCAAAAGAATCAATCGCCCATTCTACTTTCTGTTCCGTAAATATTTCACTGGCCAGAGTACTAGCATCACTCCTAGTGCAATTCATCCCAGTGACCTTATTCGTTTGCTGAATATCCTGCCTGGTTTCATATACACTAGTTTGCGATACAGATACATTCTGATCTTCATGTAAATTGATGATAGAACACGGGAAGTGTTTTTGCATCATTACTTCTAATGTTTCATAAGTTGTCTTGGTAAAAGAACCATCATCTTTTTTTATACTCCCAAGACCATTTGTGTGATCCTTAGCAAGGATTTTCTGCAGTCTGGCAGTAACTGGAGTACTTTCAATGTTTTCACAAGTGTGCCTCCAGTTTATCCTTTTAGATCTACGAATTTCTCTATTGTAAGTAGTGAGGGATTCTCTGTATTGATCCCACTGTTGTGTGCGTTTAGCCCTGTTAAAGAGTTTCCGGGTTTTGTTTCGCATCTTCTGAAGATTGGTATTCCACCAAGGAACGTCTCTATTTGAAGAAAGTTCCTTAGCAGTGCAGTTGACTTGAAAAGATTGCAGTATCAAGCAGGAAAATTGCTTCGAACTTTCTTCAAGTCCATGACAAGAGTTTAAAGAGGTCATTACTATCTTCGCACAAGCTGAACTGAGACGATGCTCTACGGTCTCAGCATGCTTACTTTTGTACTCTAACATGTGGCGATAAAATATGCGTCACTCTTGACGTGTCACTTTTCTTACGAGCCTACCTTGTTGTCTGTCTTATTGTCTGTACAAAAGATATTTTAGTTACCAGATAAAGATTGTCGCTTCGGTTCCCTTTGTTCTGCTGTCCGAAACATGTGTGGTACCTAACTGTCAAATCGTATGTATTTTTCCTTCATTGACATTTATATCCCCTATCCTCGCCAGCAAAAGATGTTCCGGACAGCGACGACAGCGACAATCTTTATCTGGTAACTAAAATATCTTTTATCTGTACCGTGATGCTTTTGATATGTCATATGACAGTCAAACATTTTTTTCGTCGTATCAGTTCGACAGCTTTCCATGAGTTCTCTTGAGATATTGGAAAAGTAAAAGCGGAATAAACGTAAAGTAAAAACGGAAAAATGACACTTCAAGAGTGACGCTTTTTTTCGCCACATGTTAGAGTACAAAAGTAAGCATGCTGAGACCGTAGAGCATCGTCTCAGTTCAGTTTGTGAGAATATAGTAGTGACGACACATGTTTACATTCAAACTGAGTGTTTACATACGTGCTGAACCTGCCTATTTTTGTATGCCGTGAAAAGGATCCTATGATTGAATCAAAACTGATAAAGAGATCATTGTAATCCTGATTACTTGTATATTGCTTGAGCTTGATTGACTGCTCGTAGCTTATTTATTTATTTATCATCAGACTAAGGCCGGAGTGGCCTGTGCTGCACATAAAAGACTTCTCCATTCAGCTCGGTTCATGGCTGCACTTCGCCAACCACGCAGTCTGCGGAGGGTCCGCAAATCGTCCTCCACCTGATCGATCCACCTTGCCCGCTGTGCACCTCGCCTTCTTGTTCCCGTCGGATCGTTGTCGAGAACCATTTTCACCGGATTACTGTCCGACATTCTGGCTACGTGCCCGGCCCACCGCAGTCTTCCAATTTTCGCGGTGTGAACGATGGATGGTTCTCCCAACAGCTGATGCAATTCGTGGTTCATTCGCCTCCTCCACGTACCGTCCGCCATCTGCACCCCACCATAGATGGTACGCAACACTTTCCTTTCGAAAACTCCCAGTGCGCGTTGGTCCTCCACGAGCATCGTCCAGGTCTCGTGTCCGTAGAGAACTACCGGTCTTATAAGCGTTTTGTAGATAGTCAGTTTGGTACGGCGGCGAACTCTATTCGATCGGAGCGTCTTGCGGAGTCCAAAGTACGTACGATTTCCAGCCACTATGCGTCTCCGAATTTCTCTGCTGGTATCGTTATCGGCGGTCACCAGTGAGCCCAAGTACACGAATTCTTCAACCACCTCGATTTCGTCACCACCGATAGAAACTCGTGGTGGGTGGCTCACATTGACCTCTCTTGAGCCTCTTCCTATCATGTACTTCGTCTTCGACGTGTTGATGACTAGTCCAATCCGTTTAGCTTCGCTTTTCAGTCTGATGTAGGCTTCCTCCATCCTCTCAAAGTTACGTGCCATGATATCAATGTCGTCGGCGAAACCAAATAACTGGACGGACTTCGTGAAAATCGTACCACTCGTGTCAATCCCTGCCCTTCGTATTACTCCCTCCAAAGCGATGTTGAATAGCAGACACGAAAGACCATCACCTTGCCGTAACCCTCTACGGGTTTCGAAGGGACTCGAGAATGCCCCTGAAACTCGAACTACGCACATCACCCGATCCATCGTCGCCTTGATCAACCGTATCAGTTTATCCGGAAATCCGTTTTCGTGCATTAGCTGTCATAGCTGGTCCCGATCGATTGTATCATATGCGGCTTTGAAGTCGATAAATAGATGATGTGTGGGCACGTTGTATTCGCGGCATTTCTGCAATACCTGACGTATGGCGAACACCTGGTCTGTGGTAGAGCGTTCACCCATAAATCCCGCCTGGTAATGCCCCACGAACTCTCTTGCAATCGGTGTTAGTCGACGGCATAAAATTTGGGAGAGTACCTTGTAGGCGGCGTTCAGCAATGTGATTGCGCGGTAGTTGCTACAATCCAGCTTATCGCCCTTTTGTAGATGGGACACACGACACCTTCCATCCACTCCTGCGGCAGAACCTCATCCTCCCAAACCTTGGTAATCACCCAGTGCAGCGCTCTAGCCAGTGCTTCACCACCGTGTTTAAACAGCTCTCCTGGTAGTTGGTCAACTCCAGGGGCTTTGTTGTTTTTCAGCCGGCCGATCTCCTCCTGGATTTCCTGGAGATTCGGAGCCGGAAGTCGCATGTCCTGCGCGCGTGCTCCTAGGTTCATTACCATACCGCCACCGTTGTCTGCCATATCGCCATTCAGGTGCTCTTCGTAGTGCTGCCGCCACCTTTGGATCACCTCACGCTCGTTCGTAAGAAGGTTCCCGTTTATGTCCTTACACATATCGGGCTGTGGCACGTGGCCCTTACGTGAACGGTTCAACTTCTCATAGAACTTTCGTGTGTTATTAGCGCGGTACAGTTCCTCCATCTCTTCACGGTCTCGATCTTCCTGCTGGCGCTTTTTCCTCCGGAAAATCGAGTTTTGTCTGTTCCGCGCCCGTTTGTATCGTGCCTCGTTCGCCCTCGTGCGGTGTTGCAGCAATCTCGCCCATGCTGCATTCTTCTCCTCAACTAACTGCTCACATTCGCCGTCATACCAGTCGTTTCTCTGATCCGGAGCCACCGTGCCTAGTGCAGCGGTTGCGGTGCTTCCAATGGCGGATCGAATATCTCTCCAGCCATCTTCAAGAGATGCTGCGCCTAGCTGCTCTTCCGTTGGGAGTGCCACTTCCAGCTGCTGCGCGTAGTCTTGGGCTAGTCTACCGTCTTGTAGCCGCCCAATGTTAAGCCGCGGCGGATGACTCCGACGCGTGTTGATCACCGTCGAGAGTTTTGAGCGCAGACATACTGCGACGAGGTAGTGGTCGGATTCAATATTCGCACTGCGGTAAGTGCGTACGTTCGTGATGTCGGAGAAGAATTTACCGTCGATTAGAACGTGGTCGATTTGGTTTTCCGTTACTTGATTAGGTGATTTCCATGTGGCCTTGTGGATATTCTTACGGGGGAAGAAAGTGCTTCGGACTACCATTCCGCGGGAGGCTGCAAAGTTTATGCATCGTTGGCCGTTGTCGTTCGATACGGTATGCAGACTATCCGGTCCGATGACCGGTCTATACATTTCCTCCCTTCCTACCTGAGCGTCCATGTCACCGATGACGATTTTGACGTCCCGCAGTGGGCATCCATCGTATGTCTGCTCCAGCTGCGCATAGAACGCTTCCTTCTCGTCGTCGGATCTTCCTTCGTGTGGGCAGTGCACGATGATGATGCTATAGTTGAAGAAACGGCCTTTTATCCTCAGCTTGCACATCCTTGCGTTGATTGGCTGCCACCCAATCACGCGTTGGCGCATCTTTTCCAGCACTATGAAGCCGGTTCCCAGCTCGTTGGTGGTGCCACAGCTTTGGTAGAAGGTAGCCGCTCGATGCCCGCTTTTCCACACTTTCTGTCCTGTCCAGCAGATTTCCTGCAGCGCTACGACATCGAAGTTGCGGGGATGTAATTCATCGTAGCTTATCCTGTCGCAACCTGCGAAGCCTAGCGACTTGCAGTTCCATGTTCCAAGCTTCCAATCGTGATCCTTTATTCGTCGCCTAGGTCGTTGCCGATTGTATCGAGTCGTATTATCTTCTATGTCGTTCGTAATAGTTGTTTTTAAAGGCGGGCCTGCGCAAACCTCCTGTCTCGTCGGAGGGCCGTCGTGTCAGGGCTGTTTAGCGTCCCACCTAACACCAGGACTTGGGCTTGTGCGCTTTGAGCGGCACACGGTCGCTTTGGCGGAGCCTACTTGCGGATACATGCAGCTTTTTATAGAGGTTTAACAGGGCCCACTGTCAAACCCCACCACATCCTGGGCAGGCGCCACAACTCGCAGATGGCCTGGGGAGGGATCGTCAAGCCCTTGGACATAGTCCCTGCTGCCCCTATTCTATTCTGCCCTATTCTGCAACTATTGTTTTTAATAATCCTTTTGCATCATTACAACTGATCAGTTGAAAAAAAAACAAGTTTGAGTTTACTACATTACAAATGATAGTTACTCAAGAATTACAAAAAAACCGGTGATAACTATAGTAAAAAATGTTTGTCACTTGAGCTATAAATTTCCCGGTTTGTTGGATGCTTTCCCCCATTATTCCCATTTTAAGCATAGGGGAGCGAAAAAAACAACAATTGAATCACTTTAGTGTCCCTTCTACAGAAACAGCGATAAGCTGGATCGTAGCAAATATCGTGCGATCATTCTGCTGAACGCCGCATACAAGGTAGGGTAAAACGTTTTATCATTGTGGTATGCCCCAACATTGCGGTAGTGTTAAAATAGTTTATTCTGGATAGAAAAGCATCGAAAACAATTGTGGATCCGCTAAAATCCTTCGAATTAACCACTAGGATACCTTTTGTTTGACGAAATTCCATTCAAAAATTATTAAAAATCAACATTTTTCCTGAAAATGCGTCCTTTGAGCCTATTATTGCGGTAATGCTAAGGTTCTATTGTTGTGGTATCGCTCTCCATAAGAAATACATGCAATACCGCAGCAATAGGGAAGGTAAACAAGGTCTGGTTGTGGCCCGAGGCCATACCCCCACCGGACCCCACCCTCAAAATCAGTCCCTGATGGTAACCAATAAATATTATCTGCTGGCCAGTGAATTACATTCTGTTGCTTATTAAATATGTTATTGATTTTTAAAGTCAAATTATTTCTAGCAGAAACACCGTGTTGGAACTGGGGTATGAGATGCAACAATCTTCTTTGCGCAGAGATTTACAAACATATTCCGCAACTGATAACGAGAGTCCGCACATCAATGTCTAGGGTGGAACAAAGAGCGATTTTTGTCACACATTTTACGATTGTAAAACAGTACAATCATTTGGTTTAGAAAATTGATATATAATAACGGTGGCAAATCAGTAATGTTACAATAGATCGTGTGTTCTAACATATATTACAAAACATCAATTCATTGTTATTGTAGGTACTTTATTTAAGGTATTGAGTGCTACTATGTGAATTTGCCCACCCTAATTAACAAGTATCTGGAGGTTGCTGTAATTAGTTATTCCAAACTAACAACTATTAATACACTTGATACGCTTGAATAGCTTTTTACATGTTTTGTAAAAAAACTAACAATTTGTTTTAATTATGGTAAAATTAAGAAACAATTAATGAACTAAACATTTATTTCTCTTCCGCAAAATATAACACGACGCATAATGGTTATTATTGACCGTACCTGACTTGATGATGAGGCTGTTCTTAACAAAGAATTCCGGACATACGATATAAAACTACCATATGAGTGATTTCTCTGCATGTTAGAACTAGTGGAGGGCTGCGTCAACGGCGATATTTCGGACAATGTCCGATCCTTCAGCAAGCGACGGTTTTCCATTTCTTCGTTTATTATCAGTTATGTTAGACACTTGTTGAATATCATCACATATAGCTATTAGGAACTTAAAACTACGCCAATACTGCTAATGAATAATTTAATATCAATAGATATGTATCACTGTCAAAAAGGTACAAAAACACATAAATAAATAACATTAATCACAAACGGACAAATCTCAAAAACTGTGCGCTCGGGTAAAATGAATCAGTCAGACTAGAAAAGATGCTATCAGTCAGCAGAAAAAAAGTTACTCAAATCCTGATCTAGGTGCAACAGCATGTTCCCTCTCTATCCCACCTACTGTCTTCGAGTTTGTTCCCTGATGAGTATATGGAGTAAGTAGTTCAGATTCGGACTTATCAGTTTCTGCTGTACAAATCTGAGCTACTATAAACAAAGTTCATGGTTTTGCTAGCACCCCTTACTGACACATGTAGGATGTCGTTTGTTTAATGTTTCTTTTTGTTCATATTCAGGAACGGCGATAGAGCATGTCTCTTAGTAGCGATTATTTGCATGCAGTATTGTTGCGGTATTTATATTTTGATTACAATTAAAATGTAATGAACGCTTTCCAACCTCAATCTTTTCGGACTGGAACGTCAGTAACTCAGACACTCAACGTGCATCAATGTGCAAAAGTATCCTTGCACGTGAAGGTAAAAATGAATATCTGTGTAATGGTATAGTTTTTCTTACAATAATTGTGGGGCAGTTACGTATGGTCACATCACATGTATGTAAATGGAATAGAGGTAATACCTCTATTATAAATGGTGTTATATTTAAAATTTGGTTCGTCCATTGCAGTCACCATTGGATTTGCATCTGTGATTGAACTCGTGTTCTAAATTCGGATCATGACGTAGGACTACGTCTGTGTTTTCCATACCTGGGTACACTTTGCGACTGCGGAAACCGAAGACCGTTGCGAAAATATGATAGAGTTTGAACGTTTATATCTCAGCCATTTCTCGATGGATTTTACATTGTTTTTAGAAAATTCGATCAACGCTTATTTGTATTGTTCTGAAAATGATGATTTTCAACTATTTTTATTATCGATAATTGGTAAAAGGTTGAGAAATAGGTAAACCAACCAATCCCGTACTTGCATCGCAAGCACAGACATCGAAATCAAGCAATAGCGGGGTTGGATCTAATCCTCAGTTCGAACAAGATTTCAGGCAAAGTAGACGCAGCGTAGCGGACACAACAGCACGAAAGCGCTGGTAGCAGTCTTAACGGAAAACCATCGCATCGGTGGTCGTTGGGGTGGTTGCTGCAGGTCAGTTGACCTAAAACGATGGCAGCGATAGCTCTTTGATTAGCAGCAGTGGCGAGTGGCCGTCGCAACACTAATCTATCGCAACGATGACCAAACGTTTGGTTGCGACACATTGCGAAAAGGAAATCTCATTTTATGTGAAGAAGGGTTGAAAGAAAATTCGGCGTGTGTAGCGGCATCAGTGGCGGTCATCGATGGCGGAGCGGCGAATCATCGGTGGTCGGGCCGGTAGCAGCACTCGTGAAATTTTCCGCATCGGTTGCGTTCGCAGAACTAACTGATCGGGAAGCAGCTCTCAAGTCAGATTTGTCTCGCAGTATTCGAACTATTAAGTGATTGCGGATAGTGACTGGAGATATTTTTGAAAATAAATCGGCTCTTGTCAGGACCACCATTATATTCGGAAGAAATACAACTGTACTGTGACTGTTGTAAATTCGTGGCCAGTAAAATTTTCAACTTAATTTTCGGATTGACTTTCAGTCACGGGTAATAGCGTTGACATTTTTACTTCATCGCCGACGTTTCGATCCGGGATGGGATCTTCTGGGATCGAAACGTCGGCGATGAAGTAAAAATGTCAACGCTATTACCCGTGACTGAAAGCCAATCCGAAAATTAAGTTACAAATTTCACAGTCGTAATCCACTAGTAAAATTTTCTTTCTACGTTTTGAGTTTGGTTATGTGCTGTTGTGATTTCAAATGCGTATTATTGTTACTAGTAACAAGAGAGTTGATCCTAAACGAACTTTCAAACTATAAAATACAAAAAATTGCTTAGCGTGGGTCGCGGAATCATGGCGACAGTGTCGTTAAAAGCGAAGACCGTAGGCATTTTCTAAAAAGATTCTGACTTTGTTTTTTTTGCGATTAGTGCTTCAAAATGCTCAGTTTGTCGGAGATAGACGCTATAATAAATTTATTCGCAGATGAAGGCTGACATTTTTCACTATGGTGGCGTCTTCAACGATTTGACTAGTGTTGATAAAGTGGAATTTCTTGCAGGACTCATTGCAGTTGAAATGACGAGTGCAGTTCATAAAATCTGTGCAAAATCATGCGTGCAACAGTTTTGAATGCATGGTTTTGCACAGATTTTGTGAACTCCACTTAAATGACATAAAATGGGATGGTTGGCTTGAAGTCTTTTGGAGTGATGCACGGTGTAAAAAAATGGATTATTATCGAAGTTTCATGTACCTCTGTTTTTTTTTCACAGAAAGTTAGGTACGGGGTGTATATTTTTAATTCTGAGGGCTAATTACAATATTTTATCCATTGCTGAGTAATCAATTGACTTTTTAGACGGTATCTTAAGGAAGAAAACAATAAAAATCACTTTTTTTAAATCCCCGATGAAATATTTTTAAACACCCCGTACCTCATTTCTAGTGGCCTTACCTAGCTTTCTGTGAAAAAAATCAAAGGTACATGAAACTTCGATAATAATCCATTTTTTTACATTTATTAATTAATCGTGTGCCGGTGAATGTAATCCAGCCAGATGATGTCTTTGAGGATGGTGGTCCTACAAAGGGTCGTTTGTAGAGCTGGCCCGTCAAGAAAGATGTTGAGCACTGCTCTGTCGGTGTGCTACTGACCAGTAAACATACTCCAACGACAGGAAAATAGTTGAACTGCTGAATGTCTAAGCAAGAAAAGACAGTACTTACACCAAAGAATTTTTTTCAGTCATAATGCGAATAAATTTATTCCATCGTCTCCTTCAGACATTTTCAATCACCAACAGAAACAAAACCAAAGTTAGAGTTTCGAAACGTGATTGTAATTATACACAGGGAAAACGAAACAATCGGCCAAAATGCCCGTACCTTACATCAATCTGATGTCTGCGTTGGGGATGCATGACGGGATTGAATAATTCTGAATTGTTTACCGGGTTTGCAAAGAAAAAACATTTTTGCCTTTCTCGTATACTAAGTATACGTAAAGGCTATAATTTCACTCCAAAACCAATCTTTTGATAGAAGACTCGGATATCCATAGTGTTACCGATTTAGTTACCAATCGACTCAGCTCGACGAATTGAGGTTATGTCTGTTATGTGTGTATGTATGTATGTATGTATGTTTGTGTGTGTATGTGTGTAAGTGTGCAACATTTTGTAGACACACTTTTTGGAACTTAGCATTATCCGATTTACTCGCAACAAGTTGCATTCGACGGGAAATGCGGTCCCATTGTTTGCTATTGAAATTGTTTGTTTGTTTGTTTGCTATTGGAAAATCGGACATTGCATTTCGGAATTATTGAAAAATCATTGTTTTTTCCCCTTGGAAAAAAATTCAAAATCGAATTTTTTTTTCTATAATGGTGACAATGCATAGTAGTTAATGCAAAAACATGCGAAATGATAGAAAATATGCGATCTATCCCCCTAAAGTGCTTTTTTGACCTTTCCTATGTGATTTTTTCAGTACATTTTACGATGCACGAGAAAGGCATCATCACCGCTAGGTGGATTAATCTGGGTTTTTATAGTTTAATGTTGATAAGAATCAACAGAATCGATGGATTTGGCAAATTGCAGGGGCGTTTCCGAATTGATTGAGAAGAAAATCTCAAAAATCCATTGAAAGATAGAGACGCAATTGGAGTTTGAAATTTCTACTAATTTCGTGACGGTCTCGAGCCTACCCCTTAGACGTCGTTTACATCAAAAGGCGTCTGTTGCGTTCTGCGCCTCCAGTAGCGATACTGAAAATTCATACTAAATGATGGCGTCATCGAGTAGCCGTCAGACAGCAGCAGCACAAAGTGAAATCTAAAAACAAGGAACGGACTCTTAGTTTATAGAAAGGCGCATTGAGCACAGAAAATTGTACATTGGAGAAAATTCCTCTTAATCCAACACACATTTATCAGGCGGGAGCTTGTGCGAAAAATTCACGAGTTATTTTCTGTGGTTCACGCAACTGTCTTTTGCCCTTTTTGAGAATAGTTTACAAATCATCCTCTTTATGCACAAAATAAATTGTGATCGTGAAAAGAAACGATCTTCACATAAAGAAGCTCGTTTCAATCACTAACAGTAATCAAATGATAGCCCGAACTAGGGTAAAATGCCTAATAGTGGACCCTCTAGTAGCGAAATTTTGCTCTTCCTGGCATAAGGAGTGGAAATTTTCAAAATATTTATTTGGCGTGATATCTAATATCAAGCTCTGCATCTCCGCTTTACGATACATACATAAAACACTCAAATACTCGATGTTATTCGTTGAAATTACAATTCGAAGTCTGACTGAATTCGCCCTATAGTAGACCCCCTGGGGGTCCATAATAGGAAATTGCTTCCCTATGATCGACACTTCATTTGATTTTTATGTTCCGTTTCGGGACGTTCTACTTTCCTATTATGGACCCCCCAAAATATTCCTATAATGGACACTCTAGTGTTTATTTTTTATGGAATTGTAAAAAATCATCTAATTTTACTTTCCATAGCATTTCCAATACATGTAGTCAAATCATAGGAGTGTAAGGTAAGTTCTCCCGATGGAATTTCATAGCAAAATGTTTACATTGTGCTGTAATAATGCAAAAATGGCTGGAGGGTCCACTATTGGTTGGGGGTCCACTATTGGGCACTTTACCCTATGTGAGAAAAAAAATTATTCATTCGTCCACTTGCTTTTGTTTTCGGTTCGTCGCGGTGACGTTATTTTCTCCAGGATTCGTCATGAGAGACTCAGGGGCAGGGAAAGTGCCGAAGCACACTGCACTTGGAGGCGCGGGTAACCCTTCCAAATAGTTTGTGCAAACCAACGTATATTCATCGTTGTCAATCGACGACGCCGGCAATTAGCCGAAGAGAAAAAAGTAGCAATCGCGCAGTCGCAGGTGCAACCAGAACGGAAGGAGACGTCCCCGTGTTTGTGAAGGGTGATCTGTCGAGATTGCGCCCGAAATACGTCAACTGGTCGCTAAGGGGCTGACATGTACATTTCGGCTATGTAGCGAGAGAGTGATGCCGATAAATAAGGACCACCAGAAATCCTCGAGGTCCACAAGATGAGTACTACACTCATGACCAACCCGCCACGAAGCCACTCAAGGCTTTACCGAGAGACTCTACGACATGAAAGAAGAGGAGATCAGGGATTGAACTTATCAATTCATTATCATTTAGTATTCAGCCAATAACTCATTCCAGAGGCGGAATTCCGAAAAGTGTTGTATGGCGGACTTCTGGCGCTATTTCCCCTCTACAACTTTGTCTAAGGGTACATTGCTCTATGTCTAATATTAACAGCGTGAAACGCTAGTATCATTTAACATACTAAATGATAATAACACTTATTATCATTTAGTATATTAAGTGACCCTAGCGTTTCACGCTGTAAGTATTAGACATAGAGCAATGTACCCTTAAACAAAGTTGTAGAGGGGAAAAAGAGCCATACAACACTTTTCGGAGTTCCATCTCTGGAATGAATAATTTGCTGAATACTAAATGATAATGAAATGATAAGTTCAATCCCTGGAGGAGATCCAAGCAGAACTCGAAAGGCGCGACTAGTGGCTGTACACAAGATCGCTCGTCACGCCATCGTGACTAGCTTTACCTGATCCATCTGGAACACAGCTCCATCACCTGGACGGACCTGCAGCTGGTCGGCGTTATAAATTACACTGTCGTTGACTGGGAGCGATATCGGTCAGTCCATCGAGACGTCACGCAGTGTACCAACTGCTTCTACTTCGATCACGGCGCCAGGAACTGCTGCATGAAGCCGCGCTGCAACAAGTGTTGCGAAACCCATTCGACCGACGAGTGCGACAAAACGGAGGTGACGGATCCCAAGTGCACACACATCTGGCTACAACCTAGGAATGTCCAAAGCGAGCGGAGTTCCTGGAAATCCGGAAGAAAGCTTTCACCAGGACCCAGCCGAAAAAAAACCGTGTTCATGAACAGCGAGGTGAACTTTCCGGCCATCGCGGCTCTCCGACAAGCGATTCCAATCCTTCCATCGTTACAACCGCACAAGCAGTAGCTGCGTCGATTCAAGTTCCAGCACTACCGGCTCCATCCAACAGCAGCCAGGGTTCCGTCGGCAGCAGGAGAACGAAATTGTCCTACCGGAAGAATGAACACCGCTCTACACCCCGGAGCAATTGATGCCCATCTTCTCGCAGCTCGCCACTCGGCTGCACGGTTGCAAAACCCGATTCGACCAGGTCTGCACTATTGGCATGTTCGTCATTGAAAATGGGTTGCTCGCTTAAGAGTAAAACCATCAAGCTAAAGTACAAGTATTTTAGATCCCATGTCTTACCATATAACATTTTTTCAACGAATGTTCAAGTTTAATGCATGTCAATGAACATTGAACAAGGGCTTGGAAATATCTTGAAAGTTTGTGCAAGCATAGACTTCAAACGTCACCACTTCTCACTTTCAAAAGGCTAAGATCAGCGTTTACGCTTTAAATAGGGTTTCTTACCACATTCCCGGCCTAACATGCATACTACTGCATTATTTAATTGATATTTATGTTAGGAAACAACTTTTCCTAAATTTCGTGTGCCGTGCAATACTGCAATGGGGTTCACTTCTGCTTAAAAATAGTTTTTCTTGGTAAACATCGTTTGAAAAAGCTTTTATTTGATTTAAATTAACGAGGTCCAGCACTAATTTCAGTCATAGCGATTTCATTTCCGGCCCACTTCCAAACCGGTTCTCGGCCTAGGCAAAATTTCGCTCAATCTCTCAACATCTTACTCTCATTCTCTCTTGGGACGGTAGAAAATGCGACGTAAACAAAAATATGCACGTTCAACGCCGACATGATGCCAGATGGTATTACACAGGATTTTGTTTTTACACGATTTTTTTTCGCTCGTATTTTTGTTCGTGTGACTTTAATTTGTCACCAAAATCTTTGCAACATATTTCAAAAAATCCTAAATAATTCAAAGAAAAATCACAAGGTCATTAATATGCGTTAAGCATTTAGGATGGGTGAAAAATTAAGAAAGTGTAAATCGTGTAAAAACAAAATCCAGTGTATTTATAATAATTTTTATTTGGTTGAAAAGATATATTCACTCATCCAAATTACTTCCAAACGCTTAAAAACTATATTTTTTCACTTTTTGAAATCGAGAGAATTATAAATAGCCCTCCTTAGCCGTGTAGTAAAACGCACGACTACAAAGCAAGACCATGCTGAGGGTGGCTGGGTTCGATTCCCGGTACCGGTCTAGGTAATTTTCGGATTCAGACTCGACTTCCCTGGGCATAAAAGTATCATCGTGTTAGCCTCATGATATACGAATGCAAAAATGGTACCTTGGCATAGAAACCTTACAGTTAATAACTGTGGAAGTGCTTAAGGTCACTCCTGACGGAATCCAAGATTAAAAGTGCTCGCGTTTTCGGGGGCACACCACTCGATTCCACAACTGTCATTTTTGTTGATTTAGCTTTGCTGCGTCGCAGCATGCGTGAAATAATAAAAATGACAGTTGTGCGTTGCTTCCGTATCGAGTGATGTGCCCCCGAAAACGCGAGCACTTTTAATCTTGGATTCCGTCAGGAGTGACCTTAATGAACACTAAGCTGCGAGGTGGCTCTGTCCCAGTTCGGGGATGTAATGTAAATAAGAAAAAAAGAACATGATGATAGCGTCAACACGTATTAGGGTATCTGTTCCCATATTAATAACAGCCCGTATATTAATCCCAACCGTCGATAAACCAAATTAAAAATCAATTTAATTTCAATTTCTCACATCGTATGTACACAATAATGGATGGAACACATTCTTGAATGTTTCGAATATTATTCAAGATTTTCTTAAAGTAATGTTTTAATGCACAAGAATCAAATTATTAAAAGATAAAATTATTATGCACTTTTATTTTCATTTTCCTACCTCTGAACTGTTGGTTTGATGCACTGCTCGATTGCTACTAGCAGATTCATCCGTTTTCACGCCGTTGTTTTCCACTCAATTTCAAGCTAACACAAGTGTATCCTTTCGAAATTCACTTCACAACACATAAAGCACATCACAATTTCACTATAAATATAATTATATTTGGAAAACCAACGCGATTTCCTATAGTTTGATATAGGTTTATTTCGAACAACGTTTAAATTATCCTTGCCCGTATTCCAAACTGTTTACATGCCTTGCAGTACTCTCAAGGGTTGCCGACCTAGATTTTTATTTCCAAAATGCTTGAATAAACTTTTACTGTGAAATTCAACTCTTATGTTTGTAAAATAATGTATATCGAAAAGATAATCTTCGACAAACATAAAATTTAACTGATAATTTGAAAAACTACAACAAAAACTGCAATTTTGTAATTATATTTCAACTCAATTACAAAACATTGTAGAATTCGGCATCACTGCAATCATATCGTTACGTATACACACAAGTAATAGTGTGCGTATTTTATGTTGGCAACAGTATTATTGATATAGGTACAGGCATAGGATTAACTATTCTTGAATGTTATTGAAATAGGTGCATGGCGGTGTTGATGTTTTTCAGCTAAATACTTCTAAAATGTGATAATAATTTTATTTTTGAAGTTACCAAATTGTTTTCAATTAAAAATTACGTGAGCCAAGCATAATTATTCTCATGTTTCTTGATTATTGGGTGAGAAATCAATGCATTTTATATGCGCATTGCCTTATTGTTATTGATATAGGAACAGATACCCTAGATAGTTTTCCTATGAACGATGAAGAATTTTTTTCATACTAAAAAAGACTCCTGGCCTTTTGGCAGCACGGTGCGGCTAGAAGTTTTTATGCCGAGGTGAATTTTTGTTCGGTTTGAGGATACATTTTTAAATGTATTCTAATATGTTTATATGAAACGAACAAATAGAAAAGATTAAAGTGTGTGAGTTTAGAATTATGTATTGTGTGGTGATTAACAGCTTCAAGCAATGAATGTATCGAGAACTGTGACGATTCTCAGGTAGGTGTTTATATGAAAATACCGTTTTGTAAAAGTGGAAAGATTCACTCCGGCTCAGTAGTGTAGCAACGGAGAGCGATTGTTAGGAATGCACATTTTTATTCTTTATTATTGGACCAATTAGGAGTGAAATAAATGGTTGAAAAATATTGAGTATAGTGCGAAATAAATGGGGGACTTTTTTAAAATTATATCAACAATAAAATTATGGCTTCCAAAAAGTTTAAATCCTTAGTTTTCTGTGCAGTGAGCCGGGAATCGGGTCCATAGGCCAAAGTAGTGATTTACCCTATGTATGATATTTATTCATTTATTTGATAAAATTCAACTGACTTCTTATAAGTCTTATTGAATATCTTAACTTATGATACAATTAATTCACAAAGACATCACTTAACAGAATTTCTCAGAATGTTTTCAGATTGCATTATTCATTTCCTTTTCACAATATCATCAACATGTGGGATACATTATCATCGAAACGTCTAAACAATAAAAAACGAGTGCAACTAATTAACAAACAGGCACAGTACTACACATTTGGCTTCCATGTTTCATTACATTTACAAATAAACTGCCTGAACTTAATGCCTTTGGGCCATGTCGCTGGGTTCAATGCTAGAGTTTTGAATTTTGATGAAAGCACTACTCTGAATGATACAAAATCTAACTTCGTGTAACTTTTCCATTTTGACACTAACTTTGTCACGTCGATATGTACGGGATCGAGAGAACCCACCGCCCTAGCGACCATCCATTGTACGTCTCGTTCAGTTGCTTTGCAGTCGATATTGGTGAGGAGTAATGAAAAATCCTCTTGGTTATCTTCACATCGGCTTTCTTCCTTACTATCGTATACGCAGTCATCGGTTGAAGTTCCATTGATTAGCTTGAATGATACTGGCGTCGAATGTAGCATCTCCGTGTTGATCTGAGCTCTAGCGGGTACACGTACAGGTAGAGTTTCGTTTAGCTTTTCGATTGTTTTAACTATGCCGTCCACAGTATTCTTTAATTCTTTCAATTCAGACTCAATCGATTTCGTCTGCCTCGAATCAGTGTTAGATGAGTTACCATTTCGCACACGTTGAAAAGTATCCATACAGTTCTCGCACATCCAAACAACATTCTTCGAAAGGGCATTGATTATGTTCCACTGGATATCACGTAGTCCAATACAGTTGCAATGGAACACTCCGCCGCAACCACCTTTGCAGATCATGATAAATGTATCGTTCGCGGTGACACTCTGAGTGCATTTACGACAAACTCTGTCACCGTCCTCCATTACCGAATTTGAGATTCGCGGGGATTTGATGCGCAATTAAATTAGCTATTGAAGCCAAACACACTATTGCTCAGTAAATTCGTTCGTCTAGCAATGATAAATTGTCGATCGCGAATGATTAACGATAATTATTTTTAATTTATGGTACGTCCTCACAGTGCAAAATCAAATACAAAATAAAGCAACGACGGCTACGAGGTACAGCGTACGAGGACAACAATTCAAACATTTCTTCTAAGCATTTTGCTATAGGTCATTGCGCGCCGCAAACCTAACCTCACTCTTTTGACAGGTACTGGTCCTGTTGTTTACGTTTCGGACTTAGAAATTTTTTGATCCAAATTAAATCTGCATATTTCACGATATTGAAGACATTCCGTACATTCCGCATTCAAATATTGGTAATTATCGATAAGCTTAGGTAATTAACGATCAGAAAATCCAAAGAATTATAGAAGTATCTCAAAATTAAAATAAAGTCTTCTGTAAACAACAGGACCAGTACCTGTCAAAAGTCGTGTGTGACGTCACTGTGCAATGGAGTATTGAAAATAAATCTCAATGCGGATAGACAAAAACCCTGATTAATGCACCTAGCGGTGTTGGTGTATTTCTCGGGCCAAAAAGGTGCTTGAAAAATGAGTGAGTGTTTTTAGCGGGATTGATTGATTGATTATAAAAATAGTATTTTGGCCATAACTTCTGATCACATAGTCCAATCAGACCAATTTTCAATAACAAACAATGGAACAGTATTCTCCATCGAATGGAACTTGTTGCGAGTAATTCGGTCAATGCTAAATTCCAAAAACTGTGGATGATTATAGAAGAGCAAGTTTTTTTTTGATCCGTCATTTTTTAGCAGTTTTTAATTCTAAAATAGTTTTTAGTTTTTTCTATAGTGAAAAAAATTTACAGCTAGAAAAACCTTATAAAAGGATTGTTCCGTATTTCCCATCGTTCCACAAATGAACGCTCAAATTTTTACTACTTCGAGTAATGCTGCATGAAGAAATTGGAAACTTGAAAGGCAAAACATGATTACGTTTGCACCAAGAAAGTATGCCGACAAGTGGGGAACATATTGATGGTTGCGACATTAAGTTGATATCGTCTGGCCTCATTACGCTGACTCGCAGTATAGAAATTGAAGTGAACTTCCGAAGTGATCTAATTATAGACGAGGAAGTAGTGAAACCTTCCAGGATTGCTCGAATGAAAATTCCGTGAGTTATATCTTATTGACTATCCGGAACAAAGTTAGAACACTTTTTATACCGAAGTTGGATTTTTCTCCAGATACAGGCAACTTACCCAACTTCGGAAGTAGTGCGCCGGATTCGCCTAAAGATGCGCTAAACAACGCATCAATTAGTTTGACAGATAAAACTTCGGAAGAAAGTTCGGTTCGGAAGTCCCGACTTCCGAATTCTAAGTTGGCGTTGCAGACAATATTACAGGGTGTCGATCATTTGGGCGGTACCCCCCAAAGGTGTCGTGGGTTCGAGTCCCATCGAAGGGAAAGTAAATACCTCCAATATTTTTTTCAAATCAATATCTAACACATATTGTACTCATTCACATATGACTTTTCAGAACATTGTAAATGAAAATATTGTTTTGGCTACTACTTCTGAGCCAATATATATATAGCCAATTTCCAATAGAAAGTAAGTACCGCATCGAATGCAACTTGTTGCGAATAAACCAGGCGATTTCTTTAAATAAGCATTCAGCAAATTTGCCTTGTACCGTGCCTTTACTCTGCTTTGTTCGCTCCGAGACAGCTAAGTAAGTTGTGACGAGACGAACGCATAGAGAAAAACAAAACTGCGCAATAAACATCCTATTCGACTAGATGCTGATGTCATATTAGAAATTTGGAGACAGTACTCGTCGATAGAAAAACCCTTCCGCAAGCGATGGTATATTGCCAGTGGAGAGATTCGAGAGATATCAGCTTACACACTGATACTCTTCATACGGGAGCTTAGCGGAAGGAAGGTCGTGAGATATATTGCCCTCCGCTCGCTTTCAAATCGACTTCTATAAAAACATTCTTCGTGCCTGCCGTGTATCCTACAGGATCTATACTTTCGCCTCTAAATCTATCATGAACATGTACGTCTAAGTTTGGAAGATAATATTAGCATTTCCATATAATTGAAAATAAAATTTGCTGTGCTATATACACAATGGCATAATTGACGTATCAATCGAAGGTACCATGTTACAAAAAAAAAAACAATGTTCAACGTAAAAATATGCCAGAAGTAAAAAAGTAACATGTAATTCGGAGTTGCGACTGGTTTGTAACATTGGTTTCTCATAGAGTCTTTACTGCTGTAATGACTTAGAAGGCATAAGCAAATGAAGAAACGAGATATTTTGAACAAAAATGTAATAATAAACCACAATTTTCACAACCACATTTAAGGGAACCACCGTCAGAAGCTTCGGAGCCTTCTTGGCAGCGTTCTGAAGATCCATGATTGTATTATGATCAGTCTGTTAAACGGAATATCGTGAAGACTGCAGACATATAATTGAAACGTTATTTGGATAACGTGTTTGGATATTATAGTATTGTTGACTGGCGGAGTTAAACTGAGGCACGATGGTGTACAGATCCACGAATTTTGATATTATTAATTTCTGGAGAACTCCCTAAAGAATTTATCAAGGCATTTTCGTTAAAACTTCTGGAGAAATCCCCCAGTTTTTTTTTCGAATTTTAATAAGAATCAATTCGGGAATTACATTGAGAATACTATCGAAAACTGCTCTAGAAGATTTTAGAACTTATTTTAAAAATTTAGGAAGAATTTCATCAGATATTTCGTCGGAAAATCCTACGGAAAATTCTTTGGAATTTTTTCGAAAACCTCTGCAAGGATAGCTTCGAAGGTTCCCTTATTTAAACCATACGCCATTTCATGAGGAATTCTTTCTAAAATTGCTGCAGGAATTCTCCCGAAATTTTAAGAATTTTATAAATAACATAGTTTCTGATGAAACTCATAAAGGACTTCCCGAAGGAATTGCTGGAGTGAATGCCAAGGAAATTTCTTAAGGCATTACAGAAAACAAAAAAACATGAAAACATTCCCAGTAGAATTCCTGAAGTAATTTCCGAAAGAACTCGTAAATGAATTTTCGAAAGAACTCCTGATAAAGTTTCCGAAGCATTTCCAACGACAATTTTATAGAAATAATAATACAATAACTTGCAAAGGAATTTCTAATTCCCGAAGGAGTTCCTAAAGGAATTTCCGAATGAATTTCTTTTTGGAATCCCTAAGGAATTCTAAAAAAAGTTCTAAAAACGTCGTAAAGGAATTTTTGATGGAATGTCTGGAGGAATTTCCGTACTGAAGAAGAAAGGATCTAGAGGAATATCTGAAAAAAAATTCAAAGGAATTCTAAAAAACCCTGATTAATCCACCTAGCGGTGATGGTGCCTTTCTCGTGCATTATGAAAATAGTATTTTGGCCATTACTCTTGAGCGCATGGTCCGATCTGACCAATTTTCAATAGGAAACAATGGGAGAGTATTCTGCGTCGAATGCAACTCGTTGCAAGTAAATTAAGGATTAAGGATAAGTGCCTGAAAAATGAGTGACATTTTTTTACTCATTTTTTCTATAAAAAAAAGTGGTATTTTTACCATAACTTCCGAGCCCATAGTCCGATCTGACCAATTTTCAATAGGAAACAATGGTAGAGTATCCTGCGTCGAATGTAACTTGTTGCGAGTAAATCGGATGAGAATAAGTACCTGAAAAATAATGAAAAAACAATTTTTTGGGTGGGTGCGCACAGACACACACATACACACAGACATCACCTCAATTCGTCGAGCTGAGTCGATCGGTATATAACACTATGGGTCTCCGGGACTTCTATAAAAAGTTTGTTTTTGGAGCGATCGTATAGCCTTTACGTATAGGTATACTTAGTATACGAGGAAGGCAAAAACAATTCCCAAAGGATTTTCCAAACCAATGTTTAAACATGTTGTTAAAGAAATTGTCGAAGGAGTAAACTCGTAAAGAAATTCCCAAAAGAATTTCTGAAGGAATTTTGGGACAATTTTCAAAGGAATTCTTGGGAAATTTTAAAAGATTCGGAAATGTCTTCAGGAGTTTTCATTGTAAACTAGCTTTATGTACCCGGCCTTGCTCGGAATTGCCAGTTTGTTACGCAGTTTTTTTTTACAATCGGAAAATGATAAAACTAATTGGTCAACAGGGTAATTGTCAGATTGTAATTGTGTTTACCTATTGATACTTCATCATTTGATTAAAAGAGGACTTTTGGAAACATTGACTGATTTTGAAGAAGTGATCATACCCACAATCGCCTTATTCCGAGCAAACGTCTATTTCTAAAGAAGGAAAAACATCCACCGATGCGATATTCCAGGCAAACGCATTTTTTTAAAGAAGGGATCACACCCACCATTGCCTTATTCCGGGCGAATGGCTACTTTTCAAGAAGCAATCACATCCACCATCCAGAAGGAAGCACATTAATCATTGCTTTCCACTGGGTAAACTATGATAACAATTGGGGTAACAATTATCATTGATTTATACCCAGCAAATGCATGCTTTCTATGAAAGGTTTTTCAGATCCTTTTCACAATTATCCCAAATGCCCTTTCATGTCGAATGACCTTTGGCCAAATAGTGGCCTGCTTCATTCAGGGGAATGTCATATTCTGGATATGTGTATCGGGAAATATCATTTTCGTTAAATTCATTTTTGTGGAAATGTGATTTCCGTGTAAATGTTAGTGTCGAGGATTTGGTATTTTTGAGGAATTCGGGCAATCGGTTTTCAGAGCATTTTACAATGTCAAAGAACCTTGGACAAACTAAATAATAGAGAATTTAAATTATGACTAAAGGATTCAGAAGTCGTTTTCTAAACAATAGCCAGCCCCAATAACCTCCCGCATTGCAAAAGTCCCTCCCAGCCTCCCAGGTAGAGAAAGCGTGTTTAAAAGTTTGGTTTGAATCGACCCATGCGATAAAAAGGTATACTAAACTCTCTCATTCATCTATGACACTCCTACCCAGTCTGATATGGTCTTCCATAGATATGGTCCAAATTTGGTGGACATCGGTAAATGGGTTCAGAATTGATCGATAACTAAACAATACCCCTCTCTCACACCCCCTCCCCCTTTAAAAAGGACCTACCCACATCCACTAAAATCGTTTCCTTAAGACAGACAATATTTGATATAAATTTGGTTCAAATCGGTCATAGGGTTTAAGACTTACATTGTGTTGATCAATAATTTAGCACTACCCCTCCCCCTTTTCCAAAGAGCATCCCTAACCCCCCTATCGTCGTCTTCTTAAGATAAAGAATGTGTGTTCCAAATTTGGTTGAAATCGGCCAAGGAGTTCAGAAGGTACACTGAGTTTTGCATAGAGCATTTCTAACCCCCTATCGTCGTCTCCTCAAGATAAAGAATGTGTGTTTCAAATTTGGTTGAAATCGAAGTTATGCTGGAATATACATACAAACATACAAACATTCAGGAATTCTTCCTATAGATTTATTATTATAATTCGTTCGGAAATTTCTAAGAATGAATTTTTGAAAAAAAAATGTTAAAAACTCCCTATGGAAATGCCTAAATGTAAATCAGCGACAGCATTTTAAGGAACCACGAGACTCGCGACCGGAAGAGATAATCCGCGCAAATCAGTAAAATTCGCGAAAAGCGCGTGAATCGCGAAATTCGTGACTGTTATAACAGCCCTGTTGATGGATTTTATTTTAAGGTGGATATTCTCCTTGATACATTTCTAAATTACAAGCTCCAATTAAGAGGACATCGGTGCTGATGAAGAATTTCGACTTGTTTTACACAAGGTTTCCGATGGCAATTGAACTTGAACGAAACGTTTTATCTTAACGTCGGTGAGGGGGAATTTTCTCTGATACTGTTTTTTCGCATTTGTATTAGGTGACGAGAAGTTTGTTTTCATTGCTTGTTATAAACGAAAGAGGCTTATGCATTTCCTTTCCACGTCAATTATCAATTCTGAGCGAATTCTGTAACTTATTATGCACCCAAACACATCGTTCTATGGAGGGGAGAATACGTGTTCAAATTTCGAATCAACTGCTTCATCAGTTTTATAACCACATCGGATTAATTAAAAGCAAATCTGAAAACTTTGTCTCAAATGCAACCGTTCAACTGGCGATCGATGAAGTAATTGCATGGGCAGAGAAAACGGATTTCCATGGAAAATATCTCGAAGCGAGAAGTTCGTGGAAATGTTCTAGAGGAAATAATTAATTCATGGAATTAAGATTAAATATATACTTCAGCACCAACCTTATGTCCTCCCATTCCATCTTTGTCCTCGTTTCTTAAAGTAATCATATTATGTACGAAGTACGAATATAACATGATTTGAATTTATGAATTTGATATACAAGCCTCTAGTCAAAATTCACCACCTAGATACGTATACATGATAGTAATGAAATAAAAAATATAGAATAAAACAAAAATCGCGGAAAAGAATACTCCGGACCGAATAATCAAGTCTAAAATTCCGCATAATCGAGTCCGACCTGTGTTAAATGAACTTCAAATATTAACACAATTTATAAGAATATTCTATTGCACGCCAACGATTAAAGGCAACATATATCGCTACGCTACAGCTTCCGACAGATAATAATTTCTAAGGAGATAAATATTATAATATAGGTAGTTGTAATACGTAAAATCCAAAATAATGAGTTGAATTTATTTTACTAGTGTAAAATTACCTAAGTATTATCTTATATATTTCAGAAAAATTCTATCAAAAATATTCAATACATCAACATTCTCTTTTTTTGCAGGTCTTGTTAAAATATTCTTTATTAATTTTAAATACATTTTATAAATCGTATTTATGAACATTTAAAATATTTGAAAAAATCTATGATTATATAGTTTAAGAACAAAGATTCATAGATTTATTATTAAAACCTAAGCCTATAATGTAATAAGCTGGAAGATAAGTATTCCGGATATTGTTGAAAATGGAGAGTTCCGGTAGTTAACCTTATTTTCCGGAATGATTTCGATAAAATAATTTTATTGTATTCATTCCAAGAAATATCAATTAAATATGAATAAAAGAAGATCGGTTTATGCAGTGAATGACTGAAATGTTAGTGGGTGGGTATGCGATTGATGAAGGAAGCCGTGCTGATAAAAATGAGACTCACCTTATTCTATGGAGAAAATACAAACAGCTCTTATCAAAACAGCAAATGCTGGTAGGGTAACTTATTATTGTAAATTGGCACTCTTCTCTTGCTGCTTTCCAGCCAATCATTCAATATAATTAATTATATTATTAATGATTCCTCTTAGTATTTCAATGTCACTTGAAAAATTAAAAGCGGAGCACGACTTGCAAAATTTGCTTATCCTTGCTTTCAATTTACTTTTCTCTTTCTACACTTTTCACCGATTTTAATAAACAAGCACCTGTCCACTCCCGATCAGTGCGATAATCTGATGATATTTATATGCACGATATTAAATTGTTTTTCGCTTAAGAACAAAATTAAAGCATTTCAAAAGTCTGTTGTACAATAAAAATAGGAATTCTTACGCAGCCGAGAATAAGGATTTTTTTTTATTTTTGCTCTTTACTTTCGCACTTTCTTCTTTTGGACCACGAGACAGTTCGGGCGAGCTCACTCGGCGCACCCGTCACGTTACACAAATAACACTCGATCACTCATTATTGAGTAAAATATAGATAGTGGAATATATAGATGAGCGAAGATAAATCCTCTGTCTTTAAACGAACTGTCAAACGTGTCTCCAAACGAGCATGACGTCACGATTTCAATGGAAACGTTAAGGGCTGTGACGTCATATGCGCGTGTGCACGGGCAAAAAAATCGACTCAGCCATGCTTTCGCTCATCTATAGATTCTACTATCTATAGAGTAAAAAAAAAACAACCATTTAATTGGGTTTTTAAATTTTGAAAAACAATTTTTTTATTCATTCGATAGAATAAATTCTTTTTCTGAGCTACAACATTTTTTTTTCTTTCCCTTTTTGTGGCACAGACCTGTTGGTCCATATATGCCAGGTGTATCCACGGACATCTTCAAGTACCCATTAATGGGTACTTTCGTACCCATTTCGAAGAAAAGCGGCATAACTCATTTAATGAGTGAACTCGATTTACCCATTAATGAGTACGCTTGCGAAACTTCAAAAAAAGGGTAGTTTTCACTCCTAGTTTTTATTGATCAAATGGGTAAAAAAGGCCCAATAAATTGTTTTTTTTTGGTTGAGGTTATGCATCAAATGCAATGAAAGAAAGCTAGTAAATACATTTAAACAAACAATTAACATAACATTTATTTTCTCCAATCCCGCGTCATAATATAAATGATTATGCTTATAATTTTCTCAAATAATAATGTTAAAGACTTTTGCATGATGAATTTCCACTATAGTATATATAACATCCGGCGTTTTCCTCAGTGGATTGATCCGTACACAGCAAAATCCATTCATCTGGCAATGCAAAAAGTATCAGGGAAGGGGTAGCACACGGTGTCTCATCCTGCAGCCAGCCATAGATCTTAATGATTGGAGCGGCACAGAAGTTGCTCTGAATAAGATCAACATCATCCGAAATCCCCCAGCCGCGTACTGGTTTCTATAGAACAAAATAAACGATTACAAGTCAGTAGAGATGCATATTTCGGTAAAATTTTGGGCAAATTGAAATTCAAACAAGCGTATTGCGTCAAATAAACTTACCTTCTTTGTTTTTTTTAGAATAAAAGGGAAATCCATTGTTTTTTCACAAAAAAATATCCAACCCGTCGAAGCGGAGCAAAAATGGCGTAAGATTTCATTCTGAAATGAAGCGTACAATTTACCCATTATTGTTAGGAAACAATGAACTTTAATAAGAGGTTTAAATACCCATTATTTGTATTTAAAAAAATACCCATTGTTGGACATTTCTCGCTTAACTTTTCAAAAGGACCTAAGTAACATTTTTTTCATGAATTAATTTGAATAGCGCAATCAACAGAACAACATGAAAGCTATTGATTGCTGTATTCAAATTAATTCATGAAAAAAATGTTACTTAGGACCTTTTGAAAAGTTAAGCGAGATTTCAGTACTGAGACGAATAATGAGTACATGAAACCCAATTAATGGGTATTTTCAAGCTTCCGATGATACTTGCAAGTGATGGTTGTCTTGTCAATTGACGGTACGGTAGCGAGTAAATATTTCGATTGACCTCTGTCAGATGCAGTTCCGATCAATTCCGAAATTGTAGTCTTGTGAATGCAGTACAAATCAAAGAGTTAATACTTATTATTTATTTATTCTATTTATTATTGATACGCGGGAATCCTTCAAACATTGGTTCCGATCTCCTTCACAAAATCGGCTATTTGAATGTATTCATTTGTTTTTTTGTTTTTTAGGACACGGATGAGGTCGGTTTTAATGATATATGGGTTAACTGTCAAATTTTCCGTTTCCGTCGTCGTTCCGTTGTACTGCGTTTGGGGCTTTACGATCCAGTACAGGATACTTTTGTCTAGCCAAATTTTACTTTGGACAGTCATAGCGGATGTGGGTCAAATTTTCTTGAACGTCGCAGTCATCACAGTTTTCCGATTGGATAGGTTCCATCGATATAGTCTGTCTTTAGTAGCTGTGTGTATTACACTGCTAAAAAATCAATAATTTTCTACATATGTAATGACCAAGGTAATGACACATATTGTCGGGCCGGCACCAAACCGCTGCGACGCGAGTCGCGACAATTTGAAATATTTCATTAGTAGTGCGCATCATGCACGCATGGATGTAAATACTATCATGCGCACTAATCAGAAATGAGTTGCGACGTCTGATAACTGCAGATATTTTATTGAAAACAAATTTTCGATTTTCTACTATACACGGAATAAAACAATCAGAAATCATCCGCTATACATTTTATATGGGCTTTATGGAACATAAAATCATGCAGATACCCTTAATAAGCATGAATGCTAACAAACAACTGCATCTCTTTTTGAAAGTATATGTGGGGACTAATGGTTAAAAATCATAACATCTCACACATAAAACAGACAATGGTGAAACATATAGTTGATACTGATACGAACCATGCGCAAAACCACGAGAAGTGTCAAAAGGAAGGACAAAAATACAAGTGAACGCATGCTGAACGACGCTTCGGAAATTTGGGTTTTCTTGCAGGTAGGACTTGTTAAATATAGTTATAATTTTATACTTAATGCATTTTATGGTTCTTTGTTCAATGAATTCAGATGCTGTGCGAATGGGAACAACCCGCATAATAAAAAACAACATGTTATATGGTCAGAATCATTATTACGATGTAAGATATAGCTTCACAGTTTACGTTGCGGTTATCAAATACTTTTCGGCCGATTCAACCATAACTGCTCGACATCAACACTAAATGTCAATGTATAACATGCTGTCCCGAAAATGTTTTATATTTCCTGCATTATATGTCAACATTTTATCATACTGTCGAGCGAAAATTTTGCAGGCGAAAACGGCCGATTTTTTATGGTGACATAACTTAACAACCCATTCAACATATTGTTATTTGTCAAATAACCGTACCACAAACTGTTGAAACTTTATATGAGATTGTTCGTATACAGTTGTCAACAGTAAAGGATACTGTTGCCGACCGCACGGGAAAATGTCCATGTACAGTTTGTAATTATGCGGGAAGCCAACAGGAGTGGAACAAGCTAAAAAATAGTGTTGTGAATTGTGATTGATAACCCGCTGAGTGAATTCGGGCCGAATGCATGTTTCCTTCTCCGGAAGGGATGTCTTCTCCCTTTGATTCGTTTTGATTTGATGGCGGAGACGGTTGTTGCAGATGTCGGTTGTTGCAGATGTCGGTTGTTGCGGATGTTTTTGGAGACGGTTGTTGCGGATGTTGGGGATAATGCTGCTGAACCGCCTGTTGGCGATGCGGACACTAGAAAGAAGTGTGCTGAATAAAGATCGGGAAGCTCAACAATGATGCCGAAAGTCTGCTGCTAAACACGATAAGGCAAACATTAGGGACGTTATTGGCAATTTTGTGTGCGGCAGCCGTTAGTTATGTTTTTATTAGATGAATTTCACAGTCGTCTCTGGATTACTGATAGTGAAAAGCGTATAGACATTGTGAAAACCCAGATTAATCCACCTAGCAGTGATAGTGCCTTTCTCGTTTCTTGTGAGTGAGTAATTTCTTCGCACTTTTGGTATGAAAAAAAGTATTTTGGCCACAACTTCTGAGCCCATAGTCCGATCCGGCCAATTTTTAATAGGAAACAATGGGACATGATTCTGCGTCGAATGTTGCGAGTAAATCAGCCGAGAGTAAGTGCTTAAATAGAGGAAAAGAATTTTTCTTGTAAAAACTGGCCATAACTCCGAAGCCCATAGTCCGACTGGGCCGGTTTTCGATATGAAACAATGGGACAAGATTCCGCGTCAAATGCAACTTGTTGCGAGCAAATCGGTTGAGGATAAATGCCTAAGAAATGAAATGGTTAAGGATAAGTGCCTGAAAAATCTGTGAGATTATTTTGCCCAACCACATACACACACAGACATCACTTTAATTCGTCGAGCTATACAAGAAAGGCAAAAAGAATTTTGGTCATAACTTCTAAGCCCATAGTCCGATCGGGTCAATTTTCAATAGGAAACAATGGGACAGGATTCTGCGTCGAATGCAACTGTTGCGAGCAAATCAGTTGAGAATAAATTCCCAAAAAGTGAGCTAGACTTTTTAATATGATTTTTATGAAAAAAAAGTATTTTAGCCATAACTTCTAAGCCCATAGTCCGATCGGGTCAATTTTCAATTAGAAACAATGGGAAAGGATTCTGCGTCTAATGCAACTTGTTGCGAGCAAATTGAGAATAAGTGCCCAGAAAGTGAGCTAGACTTTTTAATGTGCTTTTACACGATTTTTTTTTGGCCATAACTTCTAAGCCCATAGTCCGATCGGGTCAGTTTTCAATTGGAAACAATGGGACAGGGTTCTGCGTCGAATTCAATTTGTTGCGAGCAAATCGGTTGAGAATAAGTGCCCAAAAAGTGAAATAGACTTTTCAATTTGATTTTTTATGAAAAAAGTATTTTGGCCATAACTTCTAAGCCCATAGTCCGATCGGGTCAGTTTTCAATAGGAAACAATGGGACAAGATTCTGCATCGAATGCAACTTGTTGCGAACACATTGGTTGAGAATAAGTGCCCAAAAGTGAGCTAGACTTTTAATGTGCTTTTTATGAAAAAATGTATTTTGGTCATAACTTCTAAGCCCATACTCCGATCGGGTCAGTTTTCAATAGGAAACAATGGGACAGTATTCTGCGTCGAGTGCAACTTGTTGCGAGCAAATCGGTTGAGAACAAGTTCCCAAAAAGTGAGCTAGACTTTTTAATGTGCTTTTTTATGAAAAAAAAGTATTTTGGCCATAACTTCTAAGCCCATAGTCTGATCGGGTCAATTTTCAATAGGAAACAATGGGACAGAATACTGCGTCGAATGCAACTTATTGCGGACACATTGGTTGAGAATAAGTGCCCAAAAAGTGAGCTAGACTTTTTAATGTGCTTTTTTATAAAAAAAAGTATTTTGGCCATAACTCCTAAGCCCATAGTCCGATCAGGTCAGTTTTCAATAGGAAATAATGGGACAGGATTTTTCGTCGATTGCAACTTGTTGCGAGCAAATCGGTTGAGAATAAGTTCCCAAAAAGTGAGCTAGACTTTTTAATGTGCATTTTTATGAAAAAAAGTATTTTGGCCATAACTTCTAAGCCCATAGTCCGATCGGGTCAATTTTCAATAGGAAACAATGGGACAGGATTCTGCGTCGAATGCAACTTATTGCGAGCAAATCGGTTGAGGATAAGTGCCCAAAAAGTGAGCTAGACTTTTTGCGCACACACACACATACACACACACATACACACACACATACACACACACAGATATCACTTGAATTCGTTGAGCTGAGTCGATCGGTATATAACACTATGGGTCTCCGGGCCTCCTATAAAAAGTTCGGAAATTTAGCCTTTACGTATACTTTGTATACGAGAAAGGCAAAACGAAGATCTTCGCCATTCCGATTGCATCATGCTCCAATTGCTACTCATAATGAAGAAATAAATATAAGCAAATACAAAAGTTCGTTTTATTATTTTTTCATGTTACGAATACCAGTATATTTATATTGTGATTTCAAATGAATTAAGAAATGAATTTAATTAATCAAATCCATTCAATTTTATCGACAAAAAACAATAGAGCTAATTAGTAAGCATAAATAAATTATATGTGTGCTCACTTATACATTTTCTATAAGGCTTACACATAAAATCCATTAGATGGAAGCTATTGCAAAAATCTATATCGCTCACACATAAACTTGATATGGATTTTTTGCTCAGTGTAGTGTTCTTATTCGTCCTATGGTAATAGTCTGTGTCGTAGTCATTTCCATCTTGTAATGCCATGGCTTCATTTCTACCGTGTTCATAATTTGGAAGTGTTCTTTGCCTTTTTCCTGGTGATTTTGTTACATACTCTTCGTTCCACTCTTTAACCAACTCTTTTTTAAAACTAACAAGTGAGTCACTTGTAGTTAGGGGATAATATTCTGCATTGGATATATTAATTCCTAGTTTAGCAGCTTCATCTGCTCTGTCATTGCCGACAATAAATACCAATGTGGCCTCTGGCAAGGGGGACGACACAAGACAATTCTCAAAAAAATTCCGACCCTTTTCATCAAACTTTTTGAAATATTTGTTCTAAACATTACTTTCAGTGTCTTAGAAAAGATTAGCATGATTTGGACTGTCTTTCAAGAGATTAGAAATGCTTGGAAACGGATATTTAAAGATATTTCCGTTTGACGTGCTGTCAGAATGACAAACTAAAAGGAAATAATAATCTCGGTTTTATTTTTATGTTATTCTAAACAATGTTGTTTGACTAAGCAAATTAAATGTATCGCACAGCAACCGGAACAGGAACTAAATAGTTTTCGAACGGAATGAACAAATTATCTGATATCAGGTGTTCCTGTCCCGGTTTCTGTTCTGTCGGCTGCCGAAAGTTTCTCCTTTGCGTGCTATTCGAAGTTTAGCGGAATGGCTTGCTGCTTATCAGTGGTATGGAAACGACCAGAGACAACTTCACTGAGGGGATGTGCCGGGATGAAGATTTGCAAACATTGGAAATTGGGACCATTGCGGTTCATCCGCGGTGGTTGTTATCGGAGTGCTTTTCTCCAAAATGGGAGACCGTTAGGTCACTATCACGATTTGCGATCGGAGGGGGCGAAGTTGACACCTGGAAGTCGATGCTGTGTGTTTTATAATGCCTTGTGCGTTAGCATAAGTATGAGCGTTTTTGATAGTCCTTCCTGGTGTTTTTGTTTAACTGCCGACCGGTTATACGGACCAGTGGAAAAGTTTGATCTCGGATTTGGTTTTAGTGGGTCGGGTGAGAAATAATATCACACCTATCCCCACACTACCCGTGAACCTCCTCAGGTGTCTGATTTCCGTTTACCCTTGCTCAAGAAAAAAAATCATGTTTGTTTTTGTGTATCTCTTTTGTATTGTTTCATCGCATCGTTTTGCTTTGTCATATCTGAGTTGATTTGTCAAATTTTGACAAATGCTTGGAAGGAATATGAAGGGTTAGAAACAGATATTAAAGGATATGCCATGAAAGTGCACGCTTGGACGAATTAGATAGGATATTAAAAAAGGGTTTATAGTTCGATAGGGTTTTTTAGTGTTTTTTTCTAAAAAAGCGGAAGTGTCGTGCCCCTTGCACCGGAATTCTTTCAGGATTTCATTGCGAATTAATCTATTATTGATTTCATTTTCGGTATAATTTCTGTATAAATTTCCGGTGGAATTCCTGGAGAAATTTTTTGAAATTTTCACAAGAAATTATTCGAAACAATTCACGGAAAATTTTATGGAATTTACACAAGAAAATGGAAGGATTTTCGTGAAATTCTTAGGAATGTTTACTGACAATTCTGCGGAATTTCCACGGAATATTCTTATTCTTAAAAATTATGGGAAGCAGCACGAAATTATTTCGGATCAATTCCCGGCAAAATTTATGGTGGAATTCCTGAAGACACTGCCGAATAAGTTGCTGGAGGCATTCCTAAAAAATCTCTGATAGAATTTCGAATAGGATGCCAGGAGCAATTGTCGAAGGAATTCCTGGAGAAAGCTTGCATATTGATTTTTCTGCCTATTTTATAATAAATAATGTCTCAGAGAGGATTTGTTTAGAAATTCAGATGTATGGTTCTAGTTTTCTTAAACTTATGGAAGAATACAGGATTTTTATAATAATTGTTATAGCCGATTTTATATTCTTTCTGAATACTAAGTTCGTTAATATTTTTCTCACTTTATTTAAAAATATCTGATGAGCAATAAATCACGCATTTTTAAATCCATTGTTGTTTTAATCATTATTGTTTCGATTTGGTTTGGATTTGGTTTCATGTGTTAATATTCATGTGTTTTTATAAAACTACTATAAAACTACGATTGAGAAAAAAGTTGCCCCCCCCCCCCTTCTCGAAATCCTGGCTACGCCCATGCGTCCATGGTTTGAAACCAGATTACACTTTTTTTAACGAACTTCAAATTTTTCATAAGATTGTCGTATGAAATGCATTCCATTAGTGAATCGTACACTACAAAAATTCCACACATTTTTATTGGCAAAAATCCATTAATTTAATTCATGATTCTTATGAGTGCACACATAACCACTCTCCACGCGAAGTACAAATATAATCTATAATCAAATAAAATGTATGTGTGGTCTCCTTGGTGGTCTCTAATATGCAGTTATTGAATTTATGTGTGGGTACAAATTGCATATATTTGGGTCGCCAAATTGCAAAAATTTATGTGTGCGACCAGTGTTGTTGAAGAGCGAAAAAATCGCAAAAGTAAAACGAATTCCACTCGGTCGAGTAGCAGCGAGTAGCGAAGAATTCATTTTGCCTTTCTTGTGTTCTATTCCTCAGCAGGCGAATGAATGCAGAAAACGAACGTTGGTGTGGTTCATTCTTCATTTTTTCGATTTCCTTTGCGACTGTCTACTGACTTTGGTTCGCCCGAAGATGCGTATGCTGTTTGACGTGCGGCTTGCTCTTCGCGAAGAATCATAATTCTACTCGCATCGAATGCAAGCATCGCATAGGTGGCAAAGACTATCTGAGACTGAGACATGATGTACACATTTTCTAGCATAACAATTCATATTTACATTTTGCTTATTTCACGCTAGTATTGTCGGATAGAGTTACAATATGTATGTAAAAGGTAGGTTTCAGAATGTAATCGATATATTAAGACTTAGCGTTTTTATGAAACATTTATATGACGTAACATGGTCGGGATTTTGTCAGGAAAAAAGAACATCATTTCATATTAATCCAAATCCATGCGTATATTTGTTGCAGAATATCCTCAGTTACGGAGTTGAGGGATATTCGATACAATTTGCAATTAATTAAACCTGCTAAACGGAAGCTTGGGCAGAAAAATGGGTAATTTTTCGTTGGCGCTTGGTGCGATTTTTCAGAAACTCGTCCACATGTCATGGCGTAACAAACGGCGAATTCCTGTTATAGCAATCATTTCCTGCGAAAACTACGGTATGTGTCTAACTGAATAAGCTTTACTCTGTAAGGTAAGGGAATTAGTTTTCGATAAAAACGCTTGCATTCTACGAAACCCGTAATACAATGGTTGATTACAAAACAAGTTACGCCCAAATTGCAAAGGTGAGATATCTCGAAATCTGTGAGATTTAGAAAGTTAGCGTCCTAATTCAAAGTTGTTCGAGTGGTAATACTCAATATTAAAGCAGTTGTGGAATTTATCAGCTGTGCTGCGCTAAAGTATGAGGAATCACTTGTAGGGTTAGCTATTGCGCAATTTGTGGTCATAAAAGAGTTGCCATCTTCAACAAAGTGGTTCCGTTGGCAAAGTCAACATGAAACAAGTTTATTTAGGAATTCACCCGTTGGGTGGCACTAGTGTATGATGAATTACTTTTTAGGTGAGATATCTCGCACACTATGAGATTTAGAATGCTGCCGTCTTCTACAAAATTGTTTTGGTGGTAAAAGCAAATATACGATGGATTTAATTCAATTAGGAATTCAACCGCATACGGCAATCTAGTGTATAAGAAAATATTTGAAATTTGGAATTCAATTGTTGGCAGCATTAGTACAGGGGATGTCCAAATAACTGGGATAGACAAATTTTAGGCATAATTAGATGTGTTGTAACTATTTCAATTATTATCCTATTTTTGATAATTCAGGGATGTTTGAACTAGAAATTTAATGTAGTTTCACCATATGTTCATGGAACCGATCATCGCCCTCGGATTCCGGAGATTTTCCGGGTTTTTATAAGGTAGGTTTAGAACCGTAAATTTGTGGTGGATATTAGGATAAGTTGTGGTTAAAAACAGAATAATATTAGTAACCACAAATAAAGTAGAACTGTTTCTGATTGGAATCATATGTTGAAATTCGAAAACGGACTAGAATCAAGTGAGGGACAAGGCCACAAATTTCATTTGATTCAAGCTTTTTCACCGATCTTTCATCATGATAACATTCCAGAAGTCTTCTGATATGTCAAGAATGAAAAACCAACCAGACGGATCCCGAAGTTGCTGGGGTGCCCCTGGGGAACCTGTAGAGGGTTCTCATGGTTTTCGATCCGGAAGCGAGGTACGAATATAAAATTGACCATCTACGACTCTGACCGCTTCCGGGACCTATGGATTACCTGAAGAAGGGTTTCTTTTTCGGATTTAGCGCCAAAACTGGACATACGATGGATCTATTTTCATGGTTTTCTATCAGGAAGCGAGGTATGATTATAAAATGTATTATTGACTACTTTGTCCGCTTTCGGGACCTACGGATTTTTTCCGGGGAGCTTGTAGAAGGGAAAATTTCACATTCTGCGCCAGAATAAGTCATTAGAGGGTTCTTTTCTCAAGGTATTCGGTCATGAAGCGAGGAATTTCAATTCATGAGATTTACAAAGATAACGTCTACAAAATATTTGATCTTGGAGGAAAAATTAGTTTTTAAATTTAGAATTATTTATATAGGTGAACGGTTCGGCACTTCATCTCATAGCTCCCGTTTCTATCCCTTAAAAAACAAAGCAGTGAAAAGGATTTTGATTTTTTTTTATTTTTGTGATTTTTTTCAGCAGTGAGCACGCATGTTCGCAAAAAAAAAGCGACAAGATTAGTGCTGCATTTCTCTGTTATGCGATGAGATGAATATATGTTCAATGAGACGGAAAACGGAACAGTTCCCCTTTATAGAGATGTGCTCCAGTTCGAAAATTGTTAGCGGCGGCTGCGTTTTCAGCGTCACGCCGAAATCAATTTTGGCCGGCGGCCATGCCTATTTTTTATTACATACATTCCATTTTTCTCAAGTCTTTTTTGCATGTTTTTAATATTTTCAAGACATTAACGAGAGATTTTTTAGAATTTTACGAGAAAAGCCAAGTTTTTTTCAAAATATTATTTGGTTTTTTTTTAGCGGAATGTCTCCACTTATCATAAGACGAGTTTGTACCATCCCCTTTAATTCCACCACTTGATCAAGTGGTGGAATTAAATGGATAGCATAGTATAAACTAGTCTTATGACAAGTTAATTTACGTGTTTTCTTACTTCTTTTATCATACTTTTTATTCGTGCCTTACGAGATACATTTTGTGGGCCTCAAAATGTACCCTTGAAATGGAACTGAAAAACTAGAAAAAATGTGATTGATGAAATCTGAGAAAAACAAAAACAGTAGGATAATCTAAAAAGTTTATGTTAACTGTTACTCATCTGACATTATGTTAACATTACAACATCTAAGCATATCTAAAACAGATTTCACAACTTCTGCGGTTTATTAACAGGACACTGCCCAAACAAATATTATTTCAAACAACCTGTAATGTTTTAGATGATACCTGTCGTTCTTGTGAAACGGACATGGAAGATTCGGAACAATCATTTTGTACCTGTGAAGCACTTTTCAAACAAAAACACGATTTTTTTCAATAAAGGATTGATGCAACCATCAGATGTATGGATGACTTCTCTAAGCTAGGCAATACATTTCATAAAATATGTTATACGTTACTGGGATAATGTCTACAATCATCTATGGAAATCACTCAAGTTCATAGTGACATGACACATTGCAAGGTACACACATTAAAACGGGGACTGCCACAGTAGGTTATCAATTGGTCGCAGTGGAAAATGTACCAAACAGGGAAAAAATCAGCGGACCATAGGTCGTTGTGCCAAAAATTGTTTGTACTACTTATACATGGCCGGGATTCTGCTAATACGCATCAAAAGTAGCAAATTTTTCGCTCAAGTTTTCATGCACGAGATTCAATTCATCACCTCACATCGGATATTCGTTAACCCCTAAATGATGAATCCTACAACAAATGTTCGCATGTACATATTGATATTAATAGAATTCGTTTTCCGTTTTATAAACTAAATATCTCAAGTCATTAAAATAACCGCTTGATGCGGTTTGACAGAATTCCAACCATATGTTACGTCCACCAAATTCACGCGACATTGAACCCAATTTGTCCGATTCGGCTTCGAAATTGTTGGCACAAGGTACTAGCGAAATCAAAGTACAACGACGAGAGCTAAGATTTGGAAAATTGCTTGACTTGTAAACAAATTAATCGTTTTAACACCTTCATTCAATCTGTAAAATGTAAAATGGGGAAACAATTACAGTACAATTAAAGTCAACTGAATTAATCAATAATTATTCAATGCTTATCATTATAATTATTCATATGCTTATTGAAACTTAACATAAGCATTCAAACATCATTTAAATCACAACGAACGTTAAACAGCTTAGGCGCATATAGCCATCGTACGGACGGGTGTGTATCTGTATATGCGTAAGCATGCTGTTGTCCATTATGACTTCGACTTTGCGAATAACAATCGCCGTCTCTATGAGGCACACGAATGAACAGCAGAAAGAAGATCCGATCAACCATCGAGTGGCAATTATTTGAGTTCATTCCTTTTGATGTTTATGTTCACTCGATGGTCTAATCATTCGCCGATTCGAATACCATTCGCAGCGAGTCGTTGGAAAAACGAATGTGGCCGAATAATGACTCGCGAAGAGGCAAAGATAACCACTCGCGAAGAAGAGCCACAGCAACCCTGTGTGCGACAAATATATTCAATATAAAGAATTTTTTCGGTGTATGAAAATCAATACATTTTCTTGTGGCGAAATTTCAAAAGAGAATCGTATGATAGTCTTACAGTCAATATCCTCAGTGTAAGTGTTTGTGAATGAACTTTATCTCTACTGGGATGTTGTTTATTACGATGTTAATATTGTCTGGAGGCTTATTCAGTCAAACTGAAGCCAAAATTTTCTATTGTGCCGGAGCCAAACATTGAAGATTGTGGTTATGTTCGTTTCTGATCTAACATTGAGAAGTATTGTTATTATTTTGGGAAAAAATAAAAATAAACTTTGTTTGAGTTTTGTATTCTTTGTAACAAATATTCTCACATTATATTTCAAGTGGAAAATTAGTGGGAATGCAACTAAAAAGCACTCGTTACGATATTTCACGAGATTCAGCAGCTGATTGGAGCATGAATGTATGTAAGCAATCGTAAAGTCATGTAGAGTCTAGTGCATTTGTGTGCCCCCATGCAGCGTAAAAAAAGAAATTCGAAGAGCGGGAAATGTTTGACAGCCAAGTAACTGCAAAATAATTTTGTTTATGGGAGTAATTTCAAAATATCTTTCTGCTCGCTTGAGCGCAGAAAAGCGGCTCTATCCGCAGCACCCAGATTATTGCTAGCTTCTGTTGGATCTGTCCCATTGCTATTATGGAAAAGTCATCGGCAAATTGAATGAGTGTACCATCTTCTGTTATGTCATGTAATGTGGATGTATAAATGTTGAATAATACGAGTGATATAGGGCATCCTTGTGGAAGACCTTTATTAGATATTTTTGTTACTTTGCGACCGATAATGATGCTCTAATTAGTTACTTTTTTCTTACCGTGTCATTGAAATATTTCCTGGTTGTCAGTGATGGCGGTTTCCGCGGCGTCGCGTTGATAATTGTCAAACTTCAATACTGCCAACATACCGAGCCCAAACTTCCAAACTCATTCTTTTCCGGTGTACAGAGGTGTCAAAATTTGTGAAATTTTTACTACAGTGGCAAGGAATAGCAAATTTTGGCGTGAAAAAGCCTCATTACCGTGCTAGAATGGCCAAGAAAAAAGGCGAAAATTACGATAGCGATGGTGGAGACGACCAGGACTACGACGAGGAGCCCAATTTCGACGATCCGGAGGACTTCGTAGACGACGTCACCGACGAAGGTAGGCCGCTGTTTCGCATATGCGATAATAGTGCTGTCCAATGAGCAGCTCGAAGTAGCTCGAAGTTGTTCCCGTCCTGCTCGTTCTTTTTTGTCAACAAACGGGCATGAGCGTGACAGGAACAACTTCGAGCTACTTCGAGCTGCTCATTGGACAGCATTAATGCCTTTAACGCTCAAGAAAGAGGGGGACGAAACGACAGCACAGCTAAAGCTATCCACGTAGCAGAGGCTGAAGGTGTCGAATAATTCGGCACCAACATTTCAAAAGGGCGAAACTGCTTTTGTAAACAAGAGCTTCTCACGTCTCTGGTGGGCTTATTTGTGCTCGCCCACGCAATCCAGCACCATTAAATGAAAGAAGAGGATTCGATGCTTCCATCAGTGGTGTATGATTGCGTGGGTGGGCTCAAATTAACCCACCAGCGACGTGAGAAGCTTTTGTTTACAAAAGCAGTTACGCCCTTTTGAAATGTTGATGCCGAATTAACTGATTAACGCCGATTTTTTTTTTATTTTAGAATTGTTGAGCGATTTCTTGAAGCAAAAACCTTGCGAATCGGATGGTGTGGAAAATGTTATTGTCGTGGATAACATTCCAGTGGTGGGACCCGCTCGGTTTCCTAAGCTGCAAGGAGTCCTCGATAAACTTTTCAAGACCGCCGGAACGATAGTAAACATTCACTATCCTAAAGATGACGAAGAAAATACCAGGGGTTACGCCTTCATTGAATTTAAAAACCCGGAGATGGCCGAGGAAGCTGTTAAGAGCTTCAACAACTATCGCCTGGACAAGTCGCATACATTGCTCGTGAATTTGTTTTCGGACTTCCAGAAGTATTCGGACATTCCGAAAGAGTGGAGCCCTCCGGAGCCACAGCCCTACAAAATGCAAAATGATCTTTATAATTTCTTGACCGAACCGGATGCTCAGGATCAATACTGTGTGATAGCCGAATCATCGCCTGGGGCAGTGCAAGTCCAATTCTGGCACAATACCCAGCCGGAACCGGTGGAACTTCTGACCCGTGATGTGAGTATAAATCTTTCTGCTATTAATGTGAAAACAAAAAACAATTTCTTGACTTGACTGATTACTATCGCTTCAATCAAATTATTGTTGGATTATATGAAAGCCTGAATTTAGGTCAAGTACAAGGTTCATCTTGGTCAGGAAAGCATCGAATACATTTTTACCTTTACGTTTGCACCAAACTTGATATGCAACCTCTTATATCTTTTTTAGCGCTTTACGGAAACATACGTCAAATGGTCACCTCTGGGAACGTACATCGTAACGTTCCACAAACAAGGTGTTGTCATCTGGGGCGGTTCCAATTTTACCAAGATCAATAAGTTCCCCCATGTTGGCACCCAATATGTGGACTTTTCTCCGTGTGAGCAGTATTTGGTGACGTACGGTCCAAACGGCCAAAAGATAATTATCTGGGACATCCGCACTGGTACCGAGAAACGTTCATTCATTTCGGATGGCACTTCAAACATGTCGATGTTCCGGTGGTCCCACGACGATAAATATGTGGCTCGGATGGGCGATCATGCCATCCATGTGTACGAAACATCCACTTTCTATTTATTGGATAAAAAATCGATAAAAGTTCAAGGAATCAGCAGCTTTAGTTGGTCTCCGACGGATAACGTCATCGCTTATTGGATAGCGGAAGACATGGATACTCCGGCTCGTGTAACATTGCTGGAGATTCCCAAAAAGATCGAAATCCGAAACAAGAACTTGTTCAACGTGGCCAACTGTAAGATTCACTGGCAAAAGTCTGGGGACTATCTGTGCGTAAAGGTTGATCGTTATTCTAAATCCAAGAAAGATAAGAAGGACGCCGACGTAAAGTTTCTTGGAATGTTTTACAACTTCGAAATTTTCCATATGCGAGAGAAGGATATTCCCGTGGACTCGGTTGAGGTGAAGGAAACAATCCTGGCGTTCGCATGGGAACCAGTGGGATCAAAATTCTCCATCATCCATGGCGAACCATCGTCCGCCAACGTAAGCTTCTACGAGGCCAAGAAGGGTCAGGAACCCACAATGTTGAAGAAAATGGAGAAAAAGGTTTGCAGTCATCTGTTCTGGTCTCCGCGGGGGCAGTTCATTGTGTTGGCCAACCTTCAGATGGGTTCGTTCGAGTTTGTGGACACCAACGATTTCACCATCATGAAGAGCGGCGATCACTACCGCGCCTCAGAGGTGGAATGGGATCCGACCGGCCGATATGTGGTGACTGGAACTTCTGGAAAGGTAAGTAAATCTAACGGAGAGTCCATTAGAGATTTTCAAGCACAATGCCAATGATTCTCTCTTAGTTTGCCTCCAAGATTAATATTGGCCTACAATTTTGATGAGCTGTTGACAACATGACAACAAAGATTACATTTTAAGCCAAACATGACGAAACGGTTGACGATAAATAAAATAAAATAAAAATGATGAGAATTGCAGGATTTCGTAAGGCTAGTACATTATGGATGGCAATGTTGAAACATTACGGTAACACAAAAACGTAACATGCAGAATATTTTTTAAGCGAATTAATCGGCGAAAAGAAACTAACGCTTTCTGTTGTTCACACTTTGTTTGGCCGACCGAGATCCAGGTGACAAAGATGCATATTTTCCATAACGTTCCTTGAAATTAAATACCGCAAGATGGTCAAAACCACGAAGTATGTAGGGGAACTATTCCGTTTTCCTCACTGAACATAATTCATCTCATTGCAAAACAAAGAAATACAGCATCAATCTCGTCGTTTCTTTTTTATAACATGTGTGCTCACTGCTGAAAAAAAAAACAAAAATAAGAAACAAATCAAGTTCCTTTCCAGTGCTTTGTTTTTAATTGGATCAAAATTACGGCGGTACCCCGTTTGGCATAATGCCATATGGCATAATGCCATATGGCATAATGCCATATGGCATAATGCCGTTTGGCATAAAGCCGTTTGGCATAAGGGTTGTTTGGCATAATGACCATTTGGCATAATATGTATGCGGTGTCAAATTGAAGGCCATTTGGCATAAGGGCCGTTTGGCATAACGACTATTTGGCATAATTTGTATGCGGTGTCAAATTGAGGGCCGTTTGGCATAATTTATATACGATTCCAAATTAATTGCCGTTTGCAACAATTCATATGCAATTAAGAAGGGTAAATTACAGAAAAAGTGAATAAAAGTTTTGCTATCAAGGCTTTCAAGAAATGGTCAGTTCAAAAATTCTATTGAAATAAACAAAGAACTGCTCGCGTTTCAAAGAAGGGTGAATTATAGGAAATGAAAATGATAAGGCGTTGAAGTGAATAATCTTCAGAGTGATATACAGTGAACCCTTCAAGAGACGATGTTCTATGACTCGATATCGAGCCATGGAAGCAAGTTATGCCATATTGTAAAATATGTTATGGGTTTCTGTGATGGTCCCTTGAAAAACCCTAGCAGCACATGTTTCACATAGATTACTGCAATTCATCTGTGACCAGATTTGGTCACAAACAAGTTGCTGCAACCATTTTTGGCTGACTTTTGTTGCTCGGGAAGCTTTTTAAGGATTTTATATCCCACTTCTCGATATTTCCTTGAGCCGATGGTCCCTTTATTATCGACTCATGGAGGATTGACGGTATCAACAATTTTATGGTGTACCGTTTCTTGATGCACTTGTTTGCCTGTTATAAGGCAAAATGTGTTATTTTGCCTTCTATAACTGCTCGCATTTGCCCGGTATAACGCCAAATGTGTTATTTTGCCTTCTTTGAATACTCGAATTTGCTCGGGTATTGGCAGCAAAACGATTCACTGCAAAATAATTCTAACTGCGGAATGATACAAAACGCAGAATGGAATATTGCGCAATGGTAATGATCGCGATGTGGTACATCAAGAAATGGATTACCGTGGAATGTTGTACCGCAAATTGTCGTATAATCTTTAGAGCTTTAAAGTCTACTTAGCATCATCGGAGTAATTCACCTCCGATGATGGTAACCCAAGCAACCAAAAGTTCGGATAAGAGGGGATGTTTTGGCGTAATCAGCTCGCATTTTAAATAATTTTTTGTATGGTGAGAGCGCAAAAGTGAACTTTGAAGTTCCGTTAAGGTGCTTGGAACTCAATGTGAACCAAAAGTGAACCAATTGGTTCGTTTAGGAACAAATTTAAGTAAAATCCGAACTTTTGGTTGCTTGGGAAGTAGATTCCTGGGCAAATAATTTGGAACAGTGTGTAAATTATGCCAAATGGCTATTATGCCAAACGGCCCTCAATTTGACACCGCATACAAATTATGCCAAATAGTCGTTATGCCAAACGGCCCTTATGCCAAATGGCCATTATGCCAAATGGCCTTCAATTTGACACCGCATACATATTATGCCAAATGGCCATTATGCCAAACGGCGTTATGCCAAACGGCATTATGCCATATGGCATTATGCCAAACGGGGTACCGCCCAAAATTACGTAAAACATTGCGTACATCCCATAATTCGCATAAAAACCGCGAAATCCTAAAATTTGCATGAAAAACGACTCTAGTATAAAATATTTTATGTCTACATTGTCAAATTGGTACTTTATTTATTGTGTATGAAGTTTCATCACTCCGAGCAAATTTGTCGATTGATTTTTCATTGGCTTTTATCGGTGGGGCAAACTACGTAAGCTCAAAGTGGAGGCCACTCCTATAGCCAAAGTGGCGTAGCCAGAAAATTGGTCTGGGGGGGGTTTTCTGAACATTTTTTTTCTCGAAAAAAAAAATTTCTTCTAAAAATGATGTCTCTGGGGGGGGTTTTATGCCCAAAACCACCCCCTGGCTACGCCACTGCAGTGCCAAGCCGTTCCTGAGTGGAGGACGTAAAGCAAAATAACAGCGCTAATTTTCGTATTGTTCTTCAATGGCCCTCTGCTTACTTTCCAACTTCTACACGATTTCATACATGTCGCTTGCTTTCGATATCTTCCGATTCTGTGCTTTATCGTGCTTTGTAAAAAAAATCACTTTCAGCTTAGGTAGTTCGTCTCACCGATATAAGCCAATGAGAATGAGTAGAGATAGCCGATAGAAGTCTGATAGTGATAACCTTCGCAGACTTTGATCATGTAAAAAAGAGAATTAAGAACTCAATAACGGAGAGCCCATTAGAGATTATTAACTAATACAAGTCTATTGATTTTCTCTTAGTTTGCCTCCAAGATTATACCTGACGAATTTTCTTACATCAATTGTTGGTAATCTCTGCGAAACAATTGTATACATGAAGTCAGAACAAGAATCTAGAGATGGGTCCCAAAGAAAACTCGACAATCGCATGATAATAACCCACTCCTCGTATATTGAAAGTCAATCAATTTATAATTCTCATCTTCCAGGTCAAGGAAGATCACGGTTACTACATCTGGTCCTTCCAAGGTAGGATACTGAAGCGCGTCAATCTGAAAAACTTCATCCTCTTCCTGTGGCGTCCACGGCCGCCGACCTTGCTGCCGGACGAAAAGCAGAAGGAAATCCGCAAAAACCTCAAGAAGTACTACGCCCAGTTTGAAAGCAAGGACCGTGTCCGCATGACGCGCGCCTCGAAGGAACTACTGGAGAAGCGCGCCAAGTTGCGCGAGCAGTTCGTAGAATACCGTTCCAAGCGCGTGAGCGAATGGGAAGAGCAAAAGTATCGCCGCATACAGCTGAGAAACAGTAAGATTATTTTAATAATGCACATTTTCTCAAACAATAATATTTTGTGTTTTCTTTGTGTATTCCACAGATGTAGATACAGATACGTTGGACGCTGATCCAGACAATGTAGAAGAAGAAATTGTAGAAATTCTAGTACGCGAAGACACCACTCTGCTCGAGTAATCTGTATAAGGCAGCATTCGTACACCGGCACACTCTTTTGTCAGCTCTGCCTATGATAGTTAGCAACCCAACATCTGCGTTTTCATCTTCTGATCACAGGATAATATTTTAATATCGGCAAAAGAGTGTTCTTGTGGTATAGTAAAAAAAAATACTGAAAGATAGACCCCATAAGTCTTTAATTCTGTTAGGACAGGTAAGAAAGTGTTATACATTTAGCACATATTTCTTACAAGGCCCATTGCAGGCAATTCATAATTCATTTGTAAGTTGTATTTCAATTGGTAATATGAAAAATATAAAACATCTTATAACTTATAATAAATGGTTCTTAGCTTACAATAGAAATTGTGTCACAGTTTTTATTTTAGATGTCACATACCGTGCTGTGCCCTTATTCCGTTCACCTAAGACAATGCGCTATGTCTAAAAGCTCTAAAAAATACCCGTTTAGTATTTTGAAGCTGCAATTTCGCTACATAGTGTCATTTGCTATATACAATTGAAAATAAAATATGTTGGGATGCATTCATAGACTTAGGCTCCACTAGTGAAAAAAACATTGCCAAATTATGTGGTCCTAATTCAAATCATCTGAAATGGCATTGTTCCTAATTCCGTTCATTCGTGTTCCTAATTCCAATCACCCGAAAAACATTTGATTTCTTGAAGATGCTAATACCAGGCATCATTTTTCTCACAAATCCATCTTTTCATTTACTATAATATTGCAAATAAAAAGCTTAAAATGTAATTTCCTTCCAAATTTAAAATACAATGAATGATATTTTCTTAGTATAGCCAAGTTGACTGTTTTTTTCGTTTGTTTCACTTACCATTCGAGATATATTCAACATGAACATTGATGCTAGCTGCCCAGTTGCATCAGGTACCACAGAGAAGGCCAGATACTATTCCTTATCGGAGTTTTACACCTTATCCTCAACATAATTTTGACTAGAGCCTGGATACTAGACCTTTAATTCTGACCTGAACCTTCCAAAACAATGTCTCTGTTTGTTTGGAATTGTTCGTAACACTGTTTCGTTGAAATTGAATATTCTTGAAAGTTCCTGTTCTTTATAGTACCGGATAACCCTACTTCTACGAAGTAAATTCACGAATTTCGGTAAAACATAACCTTATTTGTATCTCAGAGAGGGCAGTGTTTTTTTTATAGAAAGTCGCCAAGAAATTTCCGGATAAAGCTTTTAAACAAGAACGCCACAATTATGGATTGTGCTGTTTAAAACTGTCCGTATTCTCCGGAAACCGTTTCTTAACATTGTCCAGCATTCACTTTATAAATCATCATTAAATCATTAACTGAAAAAACTGTATTTTCCCGGCACGAGTTGAAAAAGGTCCCATAACCTGTCGTTAACGGAATTCCTTTCGGTCTGCCTGCTTGCGGGATAGAATTTCAAATGTTCACCATTCACCACTCATATGGCTTCATGTACGATGTACCTTTTCTTGCTCATAGATTAGATTATAAAACATAGAACTTTCGGAATCCATCCTCCAAACCCAATGAACGGAATAAGGAACGAGTAGATTTAGAGGTACCCTTATTCCGGTCAAGATATTTTTCACTTTTCAGCATTTTCTATCGGGAAAATACAGGCAACAATTTGGTAATACGCTATAATGTTACCTGTTTTGTCTTGTTATGCTGCTGTGTTTGAAATCCAGGACAAATTTTCACTTAAAAATGCTTAAATATTATGATAGACGTTCTTAGCAAGTGGGTTAATGAAAACAGTCAAAATGGCGCTCGTAGTGACGACCAACAAATTTTGTTTAAATTTTCACTATTAATCGCTAAAAATGACGCTGGTTTTCATTTCATTTCATGCATACATAACCATAGAAAAGTATAAAGATATTTTTCTGCTGTTTGTAGACAAAAACTCTTTATTATGTATCACTAGTTTTTTTGTGGACGCTGTAGCGCCCGTGGCAAGTGTTTTTTTTTTTCAATCAAAATTTTCCACGTCTGTTGTCTGTGATTTTTTCATCAAATGCTGTGTCTCTGGTTGTCTAAGGTTGTCACTGGTTTTGTTTTATGCATCTGATAGAAAAAAAAAGAATTGAAGTGTCAAATATTTTATTTTTTGTGAGAATTTCCCCGCGTGCTGCGTCTGGTTGGCTAGTCACCGGACAGACAAACAGGGCTATTATATCGGCACCAACATTTCAAAAGGGCGAAACTGCTTTTGTAAACAAGAGCTTCTCACGTCGCTGGCGGGCTTATTTGTGCCCACCCATGCAATCCAGCGCCATTGAATGAAAGAAGAGGAATCGCTGCTTCCATCAGTGGTGTTGAATTGCGTGGGTTGGCTCAAATTAGCCCACCAGCGATGTGAGAAGCTCTTGTTTACAAAAGCAGTTTCGCCCTTTTGAAATGTTGGTGCCGATATATATTATTTTGTCTTGCGTGAACGGAATTAGGCACTGATTGGAATAAGGGCACAGCACGGTACATATAATTTAAAATTGAAAACTCAAAAGTTTTATCTCGTTTTATTGACTACCCGACATCGAAACTGATTGTGCCATATGTACAGTATGCAGGGTTTGAAGCGAAAGGAAAATGAAAAACCTCTCTCTTATCATGTCTGTATACACTCTCGATAGGTAGCATACAGTGACGTTTTTCGGAAGCAGTTACGATAATGAACTGGTTCGGGGGGCTATACCCTATGATAATTTTTTTTAAAAAAGCTCCCATGATGCATTTCAACTTGTTTTACACAGCTGTGCGAAAAAAAATATGGTCCCCAACATAAAATAAGCGAGATCAAAGCGTACCCCGCACGGAAGGATGTCTAAAAGCAAACAGGAATCTACCTCGATGGGACACAAACCACCGTAGTCAAGTTTCAAAATAAGTTTGGGTTCGAACCAAGTGCATTTTGCCCTCGGGTTTTTGCGAGTGTGTTTGTTTACCTCTACACCTTCATCACTGCTAATCTGTTGAATCGGTTTAGACCTGGGTGGTGCGGATAGAATCGATTTGGTTGTCAAAGTGAAGCCAAAATTTTCTATTGTGCCGGAGCCAAACATTGAAGATTGTGGTTATGTTCGTTTTAGATCTTATATTGAGAAGTATTGTTATTAGTTGGGGAAAAAATAAAAATAAACTTAGTTTGAGTTTTGCATTCTTTGTAACAAATATATTCACATTATATTTCGAGTGGATAATTAGTAGGAATGCAACTTAAAACGCACTCGTTGCGAGATTTCACGAGATTCAGCAGCTGATTGGGACAGGAATGTATGTTAACCATCGTAAAGTCATGTAGAGTCTCGCGCATTTGTGCGCCATCGTGCAGCATGCAAAGAGAAATTCAAAGAACGGGAAATGTTTGACAGCCGGAGAACTGCAAAATAATTGTGGTTATAGGATTGATTTAAAATTTTCCCGCTACTCGCTTGAGAGCAGAAAAGCGGCTCTATCCGCAACACCCAGGTTTAGACCACTTTCTTCCGCGCTTTTTGTTGTCGCCATCTTTTTTTCACAGGTTACAGTGGCCGGGAAGTGGTTGAATTGCTGCTCACCAACGGTGCATCGATCCAGGCCAGAGACGATGGAGGACTCCACCCGCTGCATAATGCGTGTTCGTTCGGTCATGCCGATGTCGTTCGCTTGTTCCTGGAAGCCGGCGCCAATCCAAATACCCGGGACAACTGGAACTATACCGAGGCCGCCAGCAAGGGTAAGAAATCTGATTAAAGTGATCGATGGAATCTGGTCAAACTTCCCGAAAGAATCTGCTCAGATTCATCGAAGAAATCAGCCCAATATTTCCAAAGGAGCTTGCCAAGATTTCCCAATTGAAACCGCCCAAAATTTCTGTAGGAATCAACATTCCCGAAGGAAGCCGCTCAGGATTCTTGAGGGAAACCACCCAAAATTTTTAAAAAGATTCCGTCTACGTAAGATTCCTGAAGTAATCCGCTCATAATTCTCGAAGGAATTCAACTAAAATTCTCTATTTAGTTAATAATGTTTTCTCTAGAATTCACCAAATCTTCTCGTGATTTTCGAATGAAACACCCAAAATTCCTAAAAGAATCTGCCTACGATTCTTGAAGGAACCCGCCCAGGATTCACAAAGTAATCCGCTCATACTTCTTAAAAAAAATCCCAACGGGTTTTAAGAAATATTTTGCACTGGATTCCGAAACGTGCCTTGATCGAATTCCAGGAGGAATTCCAATTAGATTCCGGAAGGAATCAGAACTAGAGGAATGTTTCCGGGATACTTGTTATCTACGATTTCATTTGAACATTTATTGGGATTCCTTCGGAGAATTTGTTCAGGAATTTCTAGAAGTCTTCCCAGAATTCCGAAAATTGTTTCATCCATTCTAATAAATCCATATATTGCTAAAACTATTACAGAATATCTTCCTTTCTTCCAAACTCCATTAAAATGAATCGTTTTTTTGTCCTTTTCTTCTCAGCAGAGCCGGGAATAAGGAACCGTTTTATAGGAGGATTTCGTCGAGATATTCGTCCGTCATTATCCACAACAGGAGGTTCCAGTGCTCGTCGAATTAAACAAACTTCGGCTGTCAATGAAGCAGATGGTAATGTATAATAGAAATGTACAAATATTAAATAGAAATTAAAATTGAACTAAAATAAATATGTTTGAAAAAAAGTTTGTTATCAAATCGAAAATTAAAAAAATTATAAAAAGAATACTAAGAAGAAGAATCGAGGTACCCATTGCTCAACCATATCTAGTAAAAATCTAGTAGAGCTGTAGTACCCATGTCTAGGAGATATCTCTGCGTCATCTAAGAGAACCGATATGTCAAATCCTTTCCGGTTCAAACGGTTTACTCGTCTAAAATTTGAGGTAGACACCGGTTGAAACGGTTGTTGCATTTGAGGCGGATTTGAGGTCTGACAGGTTCTAGACATCGTAGAAAAAAGTCTAGGAGACTCATTTTTTTGTCTCAGAGATATCACGGGAGACTTCTAGAAGATCTTTCCGAGCGGGAATAGATAATAAACAACGATAAAAGAGAGGCCAAAACATCTTCGAATCATAACAAGCCATGAAAACAAGTCTATCGCACTTGTAGGTATACAAGTTGAAAAAAAAACGATTCGGATAGGCGGCACCCATTTCGGCGGGATTTGGGAAGCGGGGGTCAAATCCGTAAAACTACTTCTCAAGAGAATTTTGGCAGAGCACAATCTTTCCTACGAGCAGCTTTCTACTGTGCTTACACAAATAGAAGCTATTCTGAACTCGCGCCCCTTGACTTCTGTCTCCGATGACCCGAATGATGTCCGTGCTATTACTCCTGCCCATTTTTTGATTGGACGGGAGTTTCAGGCAATACCGGAACCGTCCTATAAGGAAATATCTCCTGGTCGACTCTCCAAGTGGCAATTCTTACAAGATTTGAAGCAAAAATTCTGGAACCTCTGGATGACCCACTATTTACATGAACTTCAGCAACGCCAGAAGGATTTTAAGATTACCACATTCAAGGTTGGTGCGTTAGTGTTAATCGTCGATGAGAACGTACCGCCGCTGCAGTGGATGTTGGCTCGTATTGTCGAGCTGATTGCTGGCAAAGACGGCCATATACGTGTCGTTCGTCTAATTCTGCCAAGTGGATCAACAACAACGAGAGCTGTGAAGAAAATATGTCTACTCCCATTAGATGCCGAAGCAGATTCAACGGTCTAGTGATTTGAAATGGTGCATTTCAACGTGTGGGAGGATGTTACACCTGGCAACATGCCCAAGTAACCATGAAGCTGTATATGCTTGTAAAAAGCACAGCCCTAAAAGTTGATTTAAAGTGGAAAAGGGCAATCATAAGACCGAATTAATGGTTCATTACTTTGACATGTTGAAATAAAGCATCAGTAATGCATCGCTGCATTCCCATTGCTGATTTAGAGTATCGTTGTCTGACAGTTGATAAATAAATGCAACTTCACATCGTTAAAACTGATCTAATGCAATTAGCATTTAGCATGCCGATTTGTGACTGATATATGTGCAATATTGTAATGCTTGGTGTTACTTGGGTGGTCCATCTGCAACACAACAATATTATATGGCAACCCTAAAATTTGTATACCCATTGCAGTGTAACCGAAGCTGAATAAATTTAGTTATAAGTTTGACTGTTCCAAGAGCAGACGCGAGTTTTTAATTTGTCCCAATACAGTCCATTTTTCTCCGAACAGCACACAATGAAAACCCGGGATTTAGCTCATTCTACAAGACCATTTCAAGCAAGAGAATTTGTTCAGTAATAAGAACTTCCGTGTGTTCCTCTCACTACCATTTTCACCAGTTCATGAAAAGTTAGTACGTATTTAAACCCCTAACTCGATTTTTCCAGCAGTCAGTTCAGCCTAGGACCTAGGGTACCGAGGTTTTTTTAACTAATTGCTTGAAAAGTTGTTTCCGATACATACACTACTAAAAATCCACACATATTTATTGGCAAAAATCCATAGATTTCACTTATGATGTATATCAGCGCACACATAACCATTCTCCTTGCAAACCACTAATAAAATATATATCCAAATAAACTTTATGTGTGGTCTCGAATTAGCAATTATTTAATTTATGTGTGGTTCTATATCGATTATATTAGGGTGGAGCTATTGCAAAAATTTATAACGGCGACACATATATCTTATATAGATATTTTTGGCAGTGTACAGTTTAGCCTCAAACAAGAGGAATTCGAGTCTTTCAACTGTCTGCAAGGTAACATTAATTATGTTTTATTCCTGAGACTGCTGTTAGTAGCGGGGACTAATGATTCATGGTAAAATTGCTTGGCAAAAATACATGCAAAAGTTGATGTTTTTGAATGGTAACGATACTTAACAACCCATTCAATGTATCATCCAAAACCAAAATATTATAAGCGCTATCGTAAATACCATTCATGGTATAATTAATGTACAGTATTCTTGTTAAATAATACAACTGGTTCGATTGACGTTTAATACCAGAATGAAAATCTTTATTACTAATCAAAAATCATGGCTTACTACAATACTCCTCCTTAAGCTATTATTCCGAAAGCTTCACGATTCTTCTTCAGTTTCACGGGGGCCAAAGGTTTCGTGAGTCCATCAGCTAGTTGATTTTCGGATGTGACAAATTCAATATTGATTATGTTTCTTTCCAGTGCATCTCGAATATAATGATGCCTTATGTCTATATGCTTCGTCCTAGGATTATACCCACCAGCCTTAGCGATTGTAATTGTGCTTTGATTATCACAAAAAATGGTGATTGGACCTACATCTTTGAACTGCAACATCAATCCTCTCCACCACGATGCTTCCTGAACAGCTGCAGAGAGGGCCATATACTCAGCTTCACATGTAGATAGAGCGATGGTTGGTTGCCGTTTGCAGCACCAGGAAATCGCTCCGCCTTGCAGCATGAAAAGGTATCCGCTTGTTGACTTTCTTTCGTCCAGGTCAGCTGCCCAATCCGCATCACTGTATCCCATGATCTCTTCGTTGCCATTCTTGCTATAAACAAGCTTCATTTTTGAAGTACCACGGAGATAACGAAACAGATGTTTGACAGCAGTCCAATGTTTCATTCCTGGATTTGAATTGTAACGGCTGAGGTGGTTTACAGCAAAAATTATATCAGGTCGAGTACATTGTGCCAGATACATTAGACTGCCAATTGCTTCTTGATAAGGAATGTTAGCCATTTGATTTATCTCGGCAGATGTAGTTGGTGACATTTCTTTGTTGAGTTTTTCATTCATTGGTGTCTTTGCTGGTTTGCAGTTGGCCATATTGAACTTGACTAACATGGCTTCAATATAAGCTTCTTGATCCAATTCAACAGTATCATTCGTCCGGCTGATTCGTATTCCTAAGCAGTTTTTAGCTTCACCTAAATCTTTCATACGAAAATTCTTGTTCAAAAACATTTTCACACGTTCGATCCATTCGTCGTTATTTGAAAAAATCATCACGTCGTCGACGTAGACTGCTACAAAAATCATCCATTGACCATCGAAGTAGTAGTACAAACAGGGATCATAATTAGCTTGGATGAGGCCAATTTTTTTGAGCTTTGAATCTAATTTTTTATTCCATACACGACTTGACTGCTTGAGCCCATACAACGCCTTCTTCAAACGGCAAACCTTAGTGTGATTTTGATCATTTTCGAATAACGGGGGTTGCTCCATGTAGATTTCCTCTTCTAGGTCTCCCTGGAGAAAGGCAGTAACCGCGTCCATTTGCTGAATCCGCATGTTATATTTCACCGCCAACGCAAAAAGATATCGCAGTGAACTATGGCGTACGACAGGGGAGTATGTTTCTCCATAATCTTTCCCCTTCTGCTGCGAAAAACCTTTAATCACCAATCTAGCTTTATATCGGTCCACATTGCCACTTGAATCGTACTTGGTCTTGAATACCCATTTACATCGTATTGCCTTCCTGCCTTTAGGAAGTTCCGCCAGGACCCAGGTATCGTTACTGATCAACGCATCATACTCCTCTTGCATGGCTACCTTCCATTTTCCAGCATCAGGACTCGACATTGCTTCTTGGGGCGTTGTAGGATCGTTTAAAATACTGATATTCACATCATCCGCTTGTTGCTGAGTCGCAACTCCACTGAACTCGTCTAGCTCGACTGACTCAACAGGCCGGTTTGGCTCAGCATCTTGCATTATATAGGGTTGATTTGGTTGTACAGCATCAAAATTCTGAGAAGAGTTGGAACGGGGCAAGCCTTTCGTCGAAACAATAAATTGATCATACTTGCCTGGGAGAATGTGCTCCCGACCGCTTCGCCTCAACGCCTGTGACCTAGACGGATATGAAACTTGGCGCGGTGGGAGCACGGTCATATCAGTTAAAGTATCTGCTGAACTACTGCTTACATTGCTTAAGGCTTCCTCATAATCGTCGTCTTCTACATCACTCTCGGGAACATTTTGTACGGCATCGATTGATACCGTCGACGCTGGATTATTTTCTTCTAAACCTTCTGATGGTAACGATACGCTTTGTTCAAAATCCAATTTGATTATCATGCGATCAACATCTCGATCTGTCTTCAATGTACGGTTATCAATTGCTCCTTCGTTAATGAATCTTACATCTCGGCTCTTGATAATTTTTCTGTTCTTCAGATTATATAATCGATAACCCTTAGTATCTTCATCAAATCCGACCAAAATGCATTTTTCTGATTTCGCATCCCATTTACGCCGCTTTGCTTTCGGAACATGTACCATAGCTTCTGTACCAAAGATTCTAACATGCGATAAATTCGGTTTCCTTCCGCTCCAAAGTTCTTCTGGTGTGACGGTTTAAAAGATATACTGCCGTCGACACAGCTTCTGCCCAGAAAGGTTTTTCCAGTCTTGCATCAAATAGTATACACCTAGCACGTTCGACTATCGACCGGTTCGCCCTCTCAGCTAGTCCATTCTGTTCCGGAGTATAACTGTTCGTAGTTTGATGCCGAATTCCAAACTTTGCAAGGTATTCAGAAAAGCTTTTATTGGTGTACTCCAAGCCGTTGTCAGAACGTAAGATTTTCAACTTGTGTCCAGTTTGACGCTCCGCCATCACATGGAATTTTTTGAATGTATCTAGTACTTCGCCTTCGGATTTAGATCGCAGGAAATAGACAAACATTCGCCTTGATTTGTCATCCACAAAAGCGATATAATACCGGCTTCCTCCGATCGACTTAACTTCCATGGGACCACAGATGTCAGTATGCACAATCTCCAACAACTCGGTTGCACGGGTACCATTTTTATTAAAAGGATGTCGACAATGTTTTCCCATCGCACATACGCAGCAATCATTACCAGCCTTGTCGCCTAATTGCACGCCATGAACTAGTCCATCAGCCAACGTCTTCAACCCTGCTAGATTCAGGTGACCCATCCTTCGATGCCAGATATCCAGCGAAACCGTTGATGAACATGATAGCGCCTTATCACTAATGCTGTGCTGATCCAGTTTGAACAACTCATTCTCGTGATTGCCAGTTGCCATAACATCACCACTTGCATTCAGCACCTTACAGCCTTCGTTATCAAAAATCATGGTAAATCCATTCTTCACAATCTTGTTCACAGAAAGCAAATTCACAGATAGTTGAGGAACGTATCGTACTTCATTGACTTGAAGTTCAGAATTTCTCTCCCTACAGCGTGGTTTGAGAATGCTTTTTCCAATAGCTTCAATGCTCATCTCGCCCTTGTTGGCCGCAACAACATTACCGCTTGAAGGTTTCCAATTTGTCAAAAGTGCCTTATTGTGTGTCATATGAACTGTTGCTCCCGAGTCGAAGAACCAATCGGTGTTACTATTCAACTCTATCGACGACAAAACAGAACAAAAAGCTTCTTCATCTTTCTTACTTCGGCAATCTTTGGCGATGTGTCCATATTTCTTGCATTTTCTGCATTTCGGCCCCTTCATGTCTGTTTTAGGTTGCATGAATGTGTTATGCTGCTTGGTCTGTTTGTTAAATCCAAAACGTTTTCCCTTCGTCAGTAGTGCTGTGTCCGACGAAGTTACCTGCAGCTCTTGCAGTAGCTTGGTTTTGATGATATCTCCTTTCACTTGGATTCCGGAGTTTTCCAGAGCCATAATCATAGGCCTATACTCCTCAGGAAGACCACACAGTAGCAATGCACCAACCCAGTCTTCGGAAATCTTGAAACCAATGCTATTCAGTTGATGAGCTGTCGAAACGACTTGATTAACGTATTCAGACATCGATGCACAGCTTTCAAGGTCAGTCTTCACCAGTTTACGCAGAAGTCCTACTCGCCTAGTGAGTCCGGAATCTTCGAATGCTTTCTCCAGGTTTTCCCAGACTTCTCTTGCTGTCGTCGCATCTTCAACATGAACATAGTTTGTCGGATCCAGTAGTAAAATTATCTTCGCTCTCGCTTTTCGATTTTTTGTAGCGTCGACATCTTCGAATGTTCCGTCAGCCTTTTTCGTGGGTTTAACAGCCTCCCAGAGGTCTTCAAGTTCGAGGTAGGTCTTCACGGCGAACTTCCATGTCGACCAGTTCTCCCGTCCATACAATCGTTCGATCCCGGGTAAACTTGAAAAACCATGAGCTTCCGCATTCCTAGAATTGCTAGTTGTCATTTTGATCCTTGATTATTATTCAATCGTCTGCGTTGAATAGGCCCATAACCTCTTGTTAAATAATACAACTGGTTCGATTGACGTTTAATACCAGAATGAAAATCTTTATTACTAATCACAAATCATGGCTTACTACAATAAGTATTTTATATGATTCCATGAAAAATTCAATTATAATTTTCTATACTCAAAAAACGATTACTACACGTAAAAAAATAACCTTATATGTTATGGCAAAAAACCATTCGAAAATACTTATACTCTTCATTATGCCACCTAATGAATTATCCCATATCAAAAAGCTAATAACATTCATAAGTTCATGAAAAGTATAAGTTTCCGAATGTATGTGACTAATGCGATGTATAAGTTTTTTCTTATACATGTCATTAAGCGCCTGCTTTGGCAAAAAAGTATTAGAAATATTAATAATAAACAACATTAAATTTTTTTACGTGTAGAAAAAATCGTTGGAAAATTTCATTTTATTCGGGTCGGCTTCGGAGTAAAATTTTAACCACGATGGGAGAATAACCATCAAACTGTCAAATTTTAACTAAAAGTTAATCGAATCGGTGGAATGGTTCATAGCCTTAAGTGTTTTGAACTTCATTCTGGGTTGATAAATTTAAGTGTGTAGTGTTTGTGCTGAAACGTGTTTCACTTCCTTCACAGGGGGTTGGGTGGGAGTGATGACGGTGGTGACATTTCTTTTACAAATCAAAACAGCAATCTCGCGATGTTTGCGATTTTCAGCGAAAAAAATTAAATATTTCGTATCAGCTGTGCATAACAATGTACTTGAAAATGCAAAAACAATTAGAATTAATTAGATACTCGGTAGCGGAATGTGAATAACTATCGTGAAATATAAAAACCGTTTGTAATTCTGTGCAATCGAGTGACGATCTTCACTAATTAACGCTGTAAAATGGTAAGTATTTTTTCTTGGGTTTGGAAGATGAGCATGTATCGCAAATAAAAAAAACTTCCCCTTGTATTCCAGGGAGCGAATATTTCTCAGCTGGAGCGTGATATCGGAGCCGATCAATTTCCGCCGAATGAGCATTACTTTGGATTAGTTAATGTAAGAGACACTCATTGAGATTCCACACTCGGTAGTGTGTGGAATCCATAAGTTAATGAAATACCTAAATTTTGGGGTTTGGTGAAATTCCTAAATTTTTGCGACGAATATTATATTGAAATGCGCTACACTAGAAGAAAGGTTTGCTGAAAACCCCCAGAATACTATGTATCCATTGAATAGGGATCTTTATCATTGATCCATCTAAAGGATTCATTCCTAAATTACGTAATATGTACTACATTGGTAATATGTTACCATAACTTTTGGATACTATATCCTCCTTCTACCACGCCACACCGAGCTTGATACTATGTTTAGAAAAATTACGAACTGAAAAAGTGTTATTCCAATTATTTGTTTTTTTGTCATGCCTTTTTTTAAAGAAAAAAACTCGATAAATATTACTCAAAGCTTTGATAAGAATACGACTGAGTTGTGGTAAGAGTCAGGAACATATGGATTTTCCTGGTCTTGGCCACTATTTGAGCACGTATCAGCATTTTGTGTATTCTTATCTAAAAAGTTTTTTATAACGCCTTCGTTTCCATTATATTAAACAGATTTACGTTTGATAAATTATAATTGCATATATGCTCGAATATTACACCTCGCATCTTGTGTAGTTATGTAGCAATAACTGAACTGCTGGGGCGTTTTAGAGATTTGCGCAAGATTTGTTCTAAACATTTTAGCGAGGTTCATCTTCTTTTTATGTATTATCAATTCAGTGCAAAGCCGAGTTATAGCCGCTAACAAAGTTGGATTTTTCTCACAATCCATACGTTAAACCTAACTTCGGAAGTGGTGCGCTGTTTTCATTTGGTGATGTGCTATACAGCGCACCACTTCCGAAATTAGGTTTAACGTATGGATTGTGAGATAAATCCAATTTCGATAGCGGCTATAATTCGGTTTTCTACTGAATTTATAATAATGTGATATCAAATGATAAAGCTGGCGAGAACCCTATGCTAAGATACCATTTTTTTGCATTCGTGTAGTATGAGGCTCACACAATGATACTCGATTTTGGTGATGCCCAAAGAAGTCGGAAAAATCCCGGATTTTTTTTTCTAGAACGCTTCAATTTGTCGAATAAGTATAGGGTATAGGTTGAGTTCAAGAATGTTCCATCTTAATAACAAAAACTACTAAAGCTGTCATTTTTCTAAACCGTTTTAACACGAATGGAAAACATTCTCAATGATCGAACAAAAACAACACATAAATTAAAAACGCAACTGGTACGTAATTGATCAATTAAATCTTTTTCTAGTTTGGAAACACCTGCTACAGTAATTCCGTGTTACAAGCACTTTACTTTTGTCGACCATTCCGGGAGAAGGTTCTCGAGTACAAGGCCAAGAACAAACGTACAAAGGAAACGTTACTGTCATGCCTAGCGGATTTGTTCTACAGTATAGCCACTCAGAAGAAAAAGGTTGGCTCCATAGCGCCGAAGAAGTTTATCGCCCGGTTGCGCAAGGAGAAGGAAGAGTTCGACAACTACATGCAACAGGATGCACATGAGTTTTTAAACTTTCTGATAAACCACATAAACGAAATTATATTGGCCGAACGAAATCAAGCGAAAGGGGCCGCTGGATCGAGCGGCAATAAAAACATCGGCAGCATCGGAGGTGGAAGTCTGAACGGGGACAACTCCGGGCAGCCCCAAGAACCAACCTGGGTGCATGAGATATTCCAGGGTATTTTGACCAGTGAAACGAGATGCCTGAACTGCGAAACTGTAAGCAGTAAGGACGAAAACTTTTTCGATCTGCAGGTGGATGTGGATCAGAATACGAGCATAACGCACTGTTTGCGATGCTTCAGCAATACCGAAACGCTGTGCAGTGACAACAAGTTCAAGTGTGACAACTGCTGCAGCTACCAGGAGGCCCAGAAACGCATGCGAGTGAAAAAGCTACCGATGATACTGGCGTTGCACCTCAAGCGGTTCAAGTATATGGAGCAGTACAATCGACACATCAAAGTGTCCCACCGGGTTGTGTTTCCCTTGGAATTGAGATTGTTCAATACGGTAGGTAACGGGAGAAGGGCTGAAGTAAATAGATTAAGTTAAGATTAGAGAACAACCTGGCTGGCATCTGTTTTGGCTTGCGGGTTTCTATTTTGTTTCAAATTATATCTTATTGTCATTTATGGGCACTATGTCCTAGTTAAACTAGTTCTCCAATGTGCAAATTCTCATATCTATCAGCAATAAGTACTATACAACGTATAACGGTATTTTTTCATTAATTTAAAGTCGGACGACGCGGTCAATCCTGACCGACTTTACGACCTAATGGCCGTGGTAATTCACTGCGGTTCGGGACCCAATCGAGGGCACTACATCAGCATTGTAAAAAGTCACGGATTCTGGTTGCTGTTCGACGACGACATGGTTGATGTAAGTCTTTTAATTTGAGATAATAATAACTAGCTAACGATTTGAAATGTTCAATAACTAATTTTCAGAAAATTGAGGCCTCAACTATTGAAGACTTTTATGGTCTTACTTCTGATATACAGAAATCGTCCGAAACTGGCTATATCCTGTTCTACCAATCACGAGATGCAACATGAAGCTTGTAAGTATGAACATAGTTGTTTTAAATTAGAGACGTAAAATTAATTTATTCTACTGAGTATATATATCAAAAACCGTAATTTGTTAGCATATTTTGTGATAAGGATAAAATGAAATTTTCATTCCTAAATAAAGAAAAAATCCACTTGGGTAAACGTAGGGTTTGTTTTAATGAACATGGCAAACTAATGAATCTGTTCATATGCATATGGTGTACCATATGTTTTATATAACTATAATGAAACGATTTTGAATAAGAGTAGAAAAGCATTTAGGACCCATTTTCATTCATTCACATTAACAAAAATACCAAGGACTATCAATAACGTTTAAATTGATAAAATAGTTTTGTTAGTCATAATATATTTGCGTGGATCCACATTTTCAGTTAGATCTCCTATCACGTTTCGAAAAAACAATTGATAGTGGAATATATAGATGAGCGAAAATAAATCCTCTGTCTCCAAACGAACTGGCAAACGAGCATGACGTCACGATTTCAATGAAAATATTAAAGTGTGACGTCATATGCACGTGCTACACGGTCAAAAGAACGAACCCAACCATGCTTTCTCATCTATAGATTCTACTATCTATAGAAAAAACTGTTCGTTTCCGTTTTAAAATTAGCTTCAAATTTAGAGCCTGCTTATCGTAAACAAATACAACATGAGTAGTATGATAAACATTTAGCAAACGAATGTCGAAAATGTTTCAATCATCATACCTATTAATAAACTGGATTAGAAATATTTTTATATTGTGCTTTTTCTTGGCCCAAACATATTCGAAATTCACTGCAATATTTTTTTTTTCTTTTTTTTTTTACTTTTTCTACAATACGTATTCTAGATTTCTTGCACTGAGATACGGGATACCTTACAACAGTTTCATTGGGCATTAAACAAGTTTTGTACAATAAGGACAACAAGAAAATTAAACGAGTAAGGAAAACAACCTTAGGAATTATAAGGAGAAAAATAGAGAAGAAAAAACTGAATACTCTATCACAGTCTTCACGCGGTCAATTCTTGCAGTAGAGTAGAGGGTTTGCAGATGAGAAGCAGCTCGTACAAAATTTCGGCATCAGTCTCAGAAACCAATTTTCTATCATTTCATTTTATGCAAGTTGATGGACTTCCTCTGTTGGGTGAAAAGGTTCCAGGTTTAGCATCATCTTGAGAAGCCGGTGTAACAAATTTTATTTTATACAAACATATAGATGCTCAAGCAACAAGAAACAAATAACAAATTAAAATAATGCACTTTCTCTCTTGGTGCCCTGAGAGAGACGGCTAGGTGGTGCCCACTACTTTGTATAGGATTCTTATCCTATTCGGGCACCTCGAATCAATTAATGCCATTTGGCATTAACGATTCGATGTCTGTGTCTGGAACAAACCACAACTAAACATTTTATTGCCTATTTTCAGGCTTCTCTCTTGAGTCCAGACACATAATCAACAAATAAAACAGATACAATAGTGCTGTCCAATGACCAGCTCGAAGTTGTTCCCGTCCTGCTCCTTCTTTTTTGTCAACAAATGGGCATGAGCAGGACATGGAGATATTTCGAGCTACTTCAAGTAGAGGTGTGCGCCGCCGCGCCACGCCGCCGACAGTTTTTGGCACGTTGCCACCACCGGCATTTTTGCATCGGCGCGCCGCCGTTTGAAATTTTGTCACGCCGCTGATCTACATTTTTCCACGCCGATTCAAATTTGAAGAAGTCCGCATAGTTTTTCGTGGAAATTTCGAAGATTCAGTCGAATTTCCGTAGAATTTCCCGAATGATCCCCACTTCTTCATATTGGAACCCCAGAGAATTGTTCATGAAAATACCAATGATTTCCTTGAGAATTACCATTGAAATTCCGAAAACCTCTCCGAGTGGAAATTCCGAAGAATTTCTCACTGAAATAGAATTTTCGTCGTTTGGCAGAAAGTGCCGAAAGCCACAAGGCCGACAGTTGTTAGGCCGAATATGTAGTTTGATCAAGCACATCATTTGACCGAAGTCCATCTCGCCCAAAATTATTTGGTCGACGACCGTTTCCTGTTTTAAATGTTTTCCTATGGAACTTTTGAAGAATTTCTTATGGACAATACAAAGAACCTCCCGTAGAAATCCAAAATCCTTCCGTGACGTTTTCCGTTTTCCGTGAAAATTCAAAAATTTTACTTATAAATTCAGAATTTTAGTGGAACAAGGTGTCTGCTCAATTGTTAAAACCAAATTCCCTATTTTTTCCAGTTTTTTCAGGTACTCTACATTAATTTTGATGTAAAAACAAACGTGCCATATACAGATTTTTACAGCAAGATAATCAATTCAAACAAGTCAAACGAAACACGTTTTTCAAAAAAAATTATTGGTGGCACCCCAACATTTTTTTATCGTCATCTTTTTCTTCTTATTGGCAGAGGTTGCATATCCCACTAACACATTGCCGCCTCGCAGTTTAGTGTTAATTAAGCTCTTCCACTGTTGTTAAATGCGCGGTTTATCTAAGCCGGGTTACCATTTTTCATTCATATATCGTGAGGAAAACACGATGATACATTAATATGCCCAGGGATGTTCAAAAAATTCCAACCCGAAAATTTCCTAGACCTGATCGGGAATCGAACCCAGCCACCATCTGCATGGTTTTGCTTTATGGCCCTGACTCGAAAAATAAGTTCATCCAGAAATTGCTTCAATCATTCAATCAAAAATTCCTTCAGGTATTCCTTCGAAAATTCCTCCAGGAAATGAAATTGGAAATTCCTTTAAATAGACATTCTAAGAATTGCTTCGGAAAAAAATTCTCTCCGTATTCCTTCGGAATTTCCTCCAGAATTCCATAAAAAAATCCCTTAGGTATCCCTCGTAAAATACTTTGGAGATTTTTGCAGATATTCTTTAAAAATTTCTTCGAATATTCGATCGATTTTGATTAGTAATTTCTTTAGAGGAACTTTAGTGAACTTAGAATTGTTCAGGAAATTTGTTTTGAAATCACCGTGAACGTCCACCCGTTCTGGGGTGTTGTCGTCCACACGCCTGGGCCAGCTCACCTTGGTGTTATCTCAGGGTTGGCCTTAGGCCACGGAAAACTGGACACTCACCTGAACCGATCGAGCAATCAATGGATAGGCCTCTACCTAGGTGGGGGTTAGATTCTTTATTTGGTCAAGCTAAGATTGAGAGATTTCTATGTATTGGTTTGATTTATTAAACTTTTTACTAGGTCTGCGGAAATGACGGAATACTGACGATGATCGTTGGGCCCGTTCTGCAGTTTCAGGAGACAGGGGGAGATGGTAGGGCTAATAGCATACCTTGATCATGGCTGAAGTACGTGTTAGTGCGTTGGAGTGGTATGCATCACTCGGGAATCGACGCCACTTCGCTGTTCGTCTTGTAGGCCGACTGTATTGTGAGGGGTTTCTCCTCAACTCGTAAATCTCGCCAGCGAGGGCCGGCTGGCTGCGGGCGGGAACTGCGACCGTTCCTGGGTATGTCGGTTCCGAAGAAATGTGTACCGTCACGAGGTTTGTATGCACCTTGTGCAATTCGGTTGGAAGAGAAATCCAACTAGCCGTTGACTGTAGGCTCCGGAATCGGTGGTGTTGGGATGTTGGGATTGGGCACGCTAGGAAGCGACGGAGCGTGTATCGCAGCGTCCAGTTGAGCTTAACAAAAGATATTACGGTTCTGCGCCCAATTGATGGAGGGCCGACCGGACCTTGCACTCTGAGCACTAAATGTTGTAACTTGGCACTTTTCTCCTCAAAATCTATTTGCTCAACATTTATCAATAATTTATCACCACTTAGAAAATAAATTCACCCTTCGACCACTTTTATTTGCAAGGAACTTTTTAATGTTAACGGTGTTGCTTCCTTATCCCGAAATCAACTGAACTCCTCATCAGAGTCAGGGTTCCTCATACCCTCCTTTCTAAAAATCTACCTTCTCCCCTTCTCCACGTTGCTCCCCCTTTCCTTGAGTCCGTCATTCCAATATTCTCCCGGATCTGGTGTTGCAGCATCCTCAGTTTGCTCCTCTTTTTTAGCGAGAGGTCTAACAAAGCCTTCACGGATGAATTTTTTTTAGGTTCGAATTATATATAATATTAAACATGGGTTCTCAAACTAATTTCAAATTTAATCAACAATTTTATCTTTAAAGGAATTACAATACATACCACAAGTACAAAATATAAACAATTTTTATAACCGAAGAAAGAACAACTGTTTTTAATCTAAAAAGCCATAGGTTGTTGCCGATTACTTCGGTAACAGTTTGGGACTTTCTTCGGGAATTCCCTCAGAACTTCGTACGGATATTCCTTCAGAAAATCATTTGACGATTCCTAATTCTAAATTCTTCTACGAGTTCCTTTAGCACATTCCTCGGAAATTTTAATGTTTTTATTAATGAGATTTTCAGCCAGATTCCTCGGAAATGTTTTAAGGAATTCCTTTAGAAATTCGTTCGGAAATACAGATGATGAAAAAGTATAAAACTGCTAATGTCGCTCCAGTTCATGTGACCAACATCTATTCTGCCCCACTCACATATTAGTCCCATACCGTTTTTTCGCATTGTGAGATAACAGCTATTGAAGTTCCAAATAGCATCTTCCATAAGAAACTTTTAAAAAATCTAATAAATTGAAACATCATCGTATCTTTCTGAAATTTTGCTAAGTTGTTCATCATTCGATGGATTACCGTGAAGCGATTTAGTTTGACCGAAACATTGTTTATTTTTAAGCAATTAGGTAGTTCATGTAAATTCTTAGTGGGTCTGATATGCGGGTACTTTCGATATGGGACTATTTTTTCACTCATGGGCATACAAAATCGTAGTTTTTATTATGATTTATGGAAGTACCTAAGAAATGAACCCTATTCATTGGGTTAACTCAAATGTAACGAAAAGTCAAATGGGACTGTTATGCCGGTAGTATAAGTGTCAAACCGATGTTGTTGATGCAACCAATCATATACACAGGATTTTGTTTTTACACGATTTTTTTCGCTCGTATTTTTGATCGTGTGACTTCAATTTACCTCCAAAATCTTCGCAACATGTTTCAAAAAATCCAGAATAAATCAAAGAAAAATCACATGATAATTAATATGCGTTAAACATTTAGGATGAGTGGAAAATTGAGAAAATGTAAATCGTGGTAAAACAGAATCCAGTGTACTACAACATGATAGACAGCATATGCCAAGTTAAGCTTATTGAAGCCAAATAATTTTAAATGGCAAAATAATTTTAATGGTTACAGCGCCACTAGCGTTTTAGTACTTATGCTCTACTGGGAATACATTCGGAAAATGCTTCGGATTTTTTTGAAATCCTTGGGGATTTTTTAGGAATTCATTCGAAAATTTATTTACGAAAACTTTAGAAAACACCTTAAGGAATTGTTCTGGATATTCTTAGGAAAATTCCTTTGGAGGTTCCTTCGGAAATTCCTTTACGAATTTCTTTGGAAATTTTAATAAATTCCTTCAGTAACTTCTCTGGAATTTTTTTCGGTCATTTCTAGAGAGTTTCTCTTCTACAAATTCCTTTTAACATTCGGAAATTCTCTTAAAATTTCCATAGAAATTAATTTCGAAATTCCTTTGAAATTTTTTGACTTTTTTTGAGAATTAGTTCGAGAATACCTTTAGAAATTCTTTTGAGAATTCTTCTGGGAATTCCTTGGAAAATCCATTCGATATTCCATCAAAAATTCCTTTAGCAGAAATCCTTCACAATATCTATCAGTTTTTTTTTTGAAAATCTCTTCATGGTCAACCGCGGGAGTTCTTTAAAGAATCCTTTCGGAAATTCCTCCTGAATTACCTTTAGAAATTCCTCCAGGAATTCTTTCGGTAACTCATCTTGGAAATTCCCACAGAAATAATTTAGAAAATTACGCTTCTGATTTCTAGGACACGTGATTCCTTTGTAAAACCATGCGAAAATTCCTTTGAAAATTGATCCAGAAATTTCTTCGAAAGTTCTGCCAGGAACTGCCTTGAAATCCTTAATTATTATATATTTTTTAATACATTCATGAAGAATTTCCGAGCGAATTTAAAGAAGATTTTACAAGCAAAATTGATTTCCCGAATAAATACTTAGCTCTCTTCAGGTATTGCTTTGGGAATAATTCAGAAATTCCTTTGAAGCAGGATAAACGTTTGTTTGTCCATAGATCGGAACAACGATCCATGCGTGTTCAATTCTATAATTTGTTTATTTTTTTTCATGTTTGAAAGTTTCCTGATTGTGTCAGAAATTCTCTGATAATTCCAGCATTTTTTCAGGTTTTCCATGTAGTAGTCACCCTGTGGAATTCTGGAAACTTTCCATGGAAATTTAGAAAAAATCTCGTGCCAATTAGAATAAATTTCCTATGAAAACTCCTAACAATTTCCATTGAAATCGAATTTTTTTTCGCGGAAAATTTCTGGTTAAAACTCCAGCGAGTTTCCCGTAAAAACTCCTTAGAGTCTCCCGTGGATGTTCCGAAAAATGTTCAGTGTAAATTTGACATATTTTGTTGAGTATGCTGGAGTACAAAATTTTGAACAATTTCTCATGAAAATTCTGAAAAGTTTCTCATGCTAATTTTGAATTATTTTCCCCTGAAATTCCAAACAATTTTCCTTGGATATTACAAAGAGCTACAAAGTAGTTCCTGTGGAAAATTCGAAAATAATTTCCAATAATAAATATTTTAGAAAAAAAAAATTCTGGAAAAGATGCTCCCGTTGACGTCTTGAATATCCCGAAAAAATGAAAAAAAAAACAAATCTTCGAAAATGTTATAAAAAAACACCACGCCGATTCACGCCGCCGCCGCTGCCGGTTAAAATGGCTTTCGGTGTGACGCCGAAAACGCCACCGCCGCCGACCAAAATTCTGACAAACGCCGCCGCCGTCGATTTTCGGACCGGCACCTCTAAGGTGCCCACCAGAGTAAACGCGACGCGACTCACGTAAAAGAATAACAATCATTATCAACAGGCTGTCAAATTGCACTGTCGCGTCGCGTCGCATCGCACGTCGCGTTTACTCTGCCTTCACCCTAACTTCAAGCTTCCATTGGACAGTACTAATATAGCACAAGCGATACATACTCGATCGAATATTTACAACTATTCGAACAAAATAAAACCAACCGTAACACCGGTTTTGCTTCACTTGGATTTTCTTCCGATTGGTACGAGCACAATCATGCCACGCAGGAAATCCATACTTGATTATAGGCCGAAAAACGGTTTTGTACAGCAATATTTTAGCCATTGGATCAAGCACTAGATCCAATCGTGAACGGCGACTCACGACATGGGTAGGACAAAAATTGGATTTTAAAATCTATAGAATACTTTCTATGGCATTTCAGAGACTTTCTGAAGATCCTCTCGGATTTCAAGAGATTTTTTCGGACTTCCACAGATATGATATAAAACGTGTGTGTTCATAGAACATTTCCAAGAAGCATGTCTTTAAACATTACGAATTCCAGTGTTTATGGATTCCTGTAAATTTTATAAAATATTGGATGGTTTCAAGCAATTATCACTAGCTTCAAGGAATTCGAACCATTGCAAATCTTCAGAAACATCTCTACTATCAGTAGCTTATGATCGTCCAAGAACCTTTAAGGGTGTTCAGTACTATTAAAGGGTTTTCAGACATCTCAAGAATAAGGTTACTTTGAATTTCAGACTTTTTTTCCTCACTTTGTTTTCTCATATCCTTGTTTAGCTGCTCAACTTTAAGAGACGAGCTCGGCAGACATAAGGTCTGTCAAAAACTACATCATATAGTGTCGCATAGACTAAATCACTTTTCTAAGTGTATCCTCGATCTATACTTCTGTTTATCTACCTTACCGAGTTATCGAAATTTCCTTTCTGTATTATCGTGGGGATGCAGAGGTTTTCTCGATCTCTAGTAGCAACACTAACTACACACTACCATTCCTCTTCTTTCCCAACTGACTGGAGCCGTAGGTAGTAAATATCAACCTTTAGTCACTTGGATCGTAGTACAATTTACCTACATCAGTTCTGACCAGTCACGAAGAAGCAACCGTTGACAAGTACAATCAGTTTTACCTAAGTTAAGCTTAGCTATATCCTTGTTGAGATTAATTCACGTGTCAGCTTCTCTGAACTAGCAGAAATAATTAAGTACTTCCAGAAAATTTTCAACATTTTTATGAAAGAGCAAAAACTATTAGAAATTTCAAGACTTCTTGAAAAATCTCCATACATCATTGAACACTTTTTGGAATGGAAAGAATTCCTCATAGACTCTTTTCGGAATAGATTTCTTCTTTACAATCCCGCAAACCTCCAAGATTGTCAGGATGCTGATAAACTTTTGAACCTCTGATTAACCTTGAAACGTTTTAGTGAAAAAAAAACTGTTAAAAACTGTTGGAAATTTTGTAAAAATCAAGGAAACTTGTCATGCCAGAGCACTGTAAATACCGAAGCCGTAACTAACAAGACAAGGTTTCTCTTCACCGACTTCTCCCCATCGAAATAAAAGAGACAATATGCGGGTTTGTTTGCACTTTATTACTTCAGGACGAATGATTACATTTTTATCTGGCGTTCTGATAAAACCGAAAAATCGTTGAGAAACTTTTTCGGATGTTTTAGGCCTTCCAGTTATTAATTGAAAGCTTTTCAATGCCCGCCATTGCATGAGTATGTATGTTGTGAGCCAAGTACAAAGGGAACGCTACGTCCAGGGAATCTAGAATGATTCCCAAACGAAAATATTTTAGACCGGACCGGATATAACCGTGAACATTCCAGAAAATTGTGTTTACATTATTCCTATTGGATATATTAAGTTTTGACATTGAGACATTGATTGATTGACCTGGTAGATACCTTGAGCTGAACTCGAGAATGTTTTGGAGTACGTTGAACATATCTAATTCAAAAAAATTGAGTTTGCATGGTGCGCACATGCTTATTGAACCATGTTGGGTGCATATCGATGTTAAGGACATTGCATGAAGCCTTGGTTGTCCGGTAGATACTTTGGGTTGAACTTGGGAGCGATTTTGAATACTTTGAACATCATTGAGAAACCTGGATTTAAATGATGCACCTGTGCCTATTGGACTGGATTGGGTATATGACGAAGATTATGACTTTACATAAGCCTTGGTTAATTTGGTAGATACCGTGGGCTGAATTCGAAAACGTTTAGGAGAAACTTGAGCATCTCGTATTCCAGAAAACTGATCATTGTCTCAACGATCAAGATGACTAAACTTGATTTATTAAACAATGTGGTATAGTATCCAAATATTTCAGATTTATCTGCAAGCTGTCAGAAGAAAAATATCTTCCCAAGGTTTTGGATATCTAGGTCTTCAGGGTATAGTTAAACTTGACCTCCAATATTTTTCCTGGGTAGCTGACATCCTAATGAACATTTTTGCTGAAGAAACTGGTCCCCTAGCTCTCTTCGGTAGTTTTTTCACAGCCAATCTCAAACGCTGGGCATATATGAATATGACCGAAAGGGTTAAGGAGGTCAAATATTTTCAAATTTATTGTTATGTTATCAACGGATGCCACCTTATCTTAGGGAACGTTCATAAATTACGTCACGCGGAGGAGAGGGAGGGAGAAGGTCTCTAATAGTGTGACTACTCATATCAATTTATATAAAATTTCATACAAAAAATGGGACAACGAATGGAGGAGGGATTAACAATGGTTAATTTTTCGTAACATCATTTATGGACGTTCACTTGATTCAGTCCTTTCTTGTCAGGAACCTCAACCAGTCACCATTATGTCTTTTCACTAACCCTTGCCACCCACTAGCATGTTCACGTGGTTTATGGACAGTCCTTTAGCATTTAAAAATGTTAGAACCTGAAAATCTCACATTTTACCAGCTATAAATCATTTTTGCTAAAATTTTAGCTAAAAAAAATCGTCTAAGAAAATTATTCCGATTTTGTCACTGTTCCGATTTTATCAACTGAAACTCGCGGACCATGTTGATAAAAACGGAACATACCTGTAATTGAGAAAATCATCTTCTATGGTAAAGTAAAGCTTATTTTATGGGAGGTGAAACTTATAATTTTTAATCATTTGGAAGACATTCTAACTTTTTTGTCAAATGACTTATACGCTATAATTAGTTGTTTATGAAAAGATTATAGAGTTTGCTGCATTGAAAGTAGAAAAATGATTGAATTAACAAGAATATTGGGGGTGTCCAATCTGCCCCGGGTGTTCATAATGCCCCCTACATCACGGAGAAATGGGATTTGAAAATCGTGACCAATCCTGAACAAATTAATGATGATTGGCCAGAGGCGTCGCGTGACCAATTCTTCAACCTGTGCACTATTTTAATAAATCGAGAAAAACACATAAAAGGGACAAGAAACGATAAACGAGTCATTTTTCGGCGCGTTTCTCAACATGTTTGTTTATTTTGTTGCATCTAACTGGTTATTAGCTACTTCTTATTTTCTGAATTAACTCAAACTAAACTAAGCTTAAAAGTGATAGTACGTAAAATTAAAAATTACTGTCATCAGAATCGTTTCCAATGTGGCATATAAGACATATCGGAAATTATTGACCTGACTTTCAATTCTGATTTGAGTCATTTCGCAAATGAGACGAAGTTTTAAATAGAGGCATTCCACGAGGGCATGTCAGTCGATCCTGAGCGACCATTTCGAAAATCTTTGAAACTTTGTACAGTTTTTCAATTTCATCTAAATCGTCATTTTTCGATATCAAATCTTCATATTGAGTCACGACTAACTTTTCAAAAGGGTGTATGTGAAAATGGTTCAAAAATATTTAAAAAGCTGCACAGCAAAAACGGAATGTTCGATTGTTATGATTTTTTCAGCGAAGTTAGACAACTAAATGGTGATTCTTAAGAAAATGTGCACAGTAAAAAAAAATTTTTTTGCCTTCAAAAATATCATTTTGTCACAAAACTCAAATATCTCAAAACCCTATCTTTTTCGAACGTAATTTTTTAGGAAAACGGTCCATTATATTAGCTATCTACCATAAAAATTTGGTGATGGTAAACTAATAAACAAAAAGTTATGACATTTCAAACATTTCACAATTTTCACATTTAGTAAAAAAAATTTTTTCTGTGTAAGTTATTTCGAGAATTGCAGTTTGATGCAGATTTTATTGTTAAGGGACGTGATTTAAACAAGTTGTTTTCATGATATTTTGATTTAATTATTCATAGCATCTATAAGAAACTTAGACACGATCCAGTGTTGTGATCAAAAGTATTGATAGTGTCATAATTTTCATTGCACGTGACTGGCGAAAAATTCTTTTAATAGTGTTGAAACCTGTTGATAATAACGTTGATAGAAACATATCAGAAATGTTATTTTTAAGACAAAAGCTGCAAAATCAAAGATTTATATACACGTGTACGTCTATAGTTTACCTGCAAAAATATACCTCTTAGAGAATAGACTTTATGATCGGGAGGAAACGGGTATCTTCAACAACAACAAATGCATGATAGGTACATACCATGACAATGCTCACGAAAAAGCAAAAAATTACTACTACTAAGGTTGTTAAAGATCTTATAGTAATTTTTTTCTTCAGTCAAGCAAATGACACCAAACTAGTCAGTAAAAACTTAAAAGTGATTTTGTTTATTGAAATATTACGAACAACATGAGTAGCCGCTTTCTCAACTGTTGTAGGCCGTTTGATGGAAAAAAGTGTTCAAAGAGTTACGAAATCTCACCGAAAGCACCATAGATAAACTGAAAGCGACTGGTTATGCTCCAATGTCCACATTGAATACAAATTTACGCATTTGCACGTCCTGCCGTCTAAACGTTGACAAAAGAGCAATCTGTATATCATCGGTTGAGCAGAGCGCAGGAAGTTCGAAAACGACAGCAACTGAGGAATTGCCAGATGTATCGACAACAACTGAGGAATTACCAGAAGTATTAAGTGCTGAGAGCCTTGCCACCGTACCATCAGCGAAATCTGTTTCAACAAATCAATCGGAAGATGAGTGTATCCAAAAGGTCAACATCGAACGCTTTAACGAGGGCATAGCTGGGATAAAAGTGACTCTGATTAAATGGAGTAAGATGGACTACGTTTATTACCCGGAGAAAAAATACCGTGAAATAAACGAAGCTGTACGAAGAAACCTCTTCAAATTAGGACCTGATGATTAATAAGACTGCTGGGAGCAACTACAACTGGGGGGTTTGTTTCTAGGGGAGTATAAAAATACGTGTTGTTCGTTTGAGGTGTAAAACAGAAGAGAGCTCCTGGCTCTGATTTATTTAATAAAATAAACAACAGCAGTGTTGCGCGCTGCGCTTGCTGAACATCTGCTGATTACACGGAAAGATATTAATTTATCAATTTACAGTATACATCAGCTCTTCCCCCTTCAGAAGGAAAGGAGACTCAGACTGAACAAAGATTCAAAAAATTAACAATACAAAAATTCACTTTTAATCTAGCTTTTCTGATTCTTATTGAACGCCTAGGTAGGCCAGAAAGCTCTACCGGCTCTGACGGGAATTTTCTTTTCCTATTCTTATTCTTCATTAACTTGCGTTGATTCGAGGCGCTTCCACTGCTATGACCTGGTAATTGCCAGATATCGCTCTCGTTCAGTACGGGTTTCATCATGCGTTCTGCTGCAGTCCACAACGGTCGACCATTCTCGGGAATCTCGACAGTCGATAGCGGACGACCAGTCTCGACCACTCGCATTACCCGCTTCGACAGATCCGTAACTCCATGTCCATCCTCAAGGACTCTGATCTGATTGGGATGGGACGATGTTGTCGTCTCGTTTCCAACCATGATCTGTAATATATTTTGAGAAAAACGTTTCAGAAAAGATACTTTGATCCATTTTCCACGTATATGCGGTTTGTTATGTTTTTTCGTTTTAATCAAACAGATTAACATCTTAGATGTATGGGTATAGTATTTTTCAGGAGGAAAATTTCCAACCATTGTCGTATCATTAAAGCTTAAACGTAAACTAATCTGGTTTTCCAAGTGCAACTTACAACTTTTATGTAAGAAACCATTGTCATACATTGTGACGTTGTCCAATACAAAACTCGCAAAATGCATAGCCAATTTAGCTATAACTACCAAATAGTTGTCAATTTTAATCATTCGTTTTACCTCCACCCTTTTAGAGAAATCATTTCCTACCGATGGTTTCTTAGTAGGTACACTGTTTGAAAATTTTGAATTAATATTATGTTTTGGAATGATTGCCATATTGGAACAGACGCCACAAACAGCAACAAAATTCGTGTCAAAACCAAACAAGTGAACCGCTTGTTCTACGAATTTTATCATATCAATGATGCCATCATGAATGACCTCGTGAATGACACGTTCAAGTTTAATCATTTCTCCTTGAAATTTCTGCGTAATGTTCACTTTGTCCTGGAATAATAAACACACGTCAAGATCATAGAAATCTGGTTTAGTTCTAAGCATTTTAAAACCATGCTTGTCAGTTTTCTTAGGCCACAAATAGCGTGTAAAATAAATTCTGTTTTTCTGAAATATATCATTTATAGTCTCTATGGAAATTGCCAAAGAATCATCAGTTATAATATTACTTTTCACAAATTTATTACATTGTATTGGAACTGACACATTCAAAACCAACTGCGAAATAAAACTCGCAAATAAAAATTTTGACGAAAATATATTAGGAATTTTGAAATTGAATACAAAAATTTTAAAATTATTCTGCCTCATATCATAAGGAAAGTCATTATCTTGTTTTGAAATTGGTAAATTACTTTTTAAAATCACATCTGCTTCACAATTAGCAATAGAATTACTTGAATTTCTGACAAATACATCAGCACATTTAATCTTAATATCTCCAGTAGGTGTTTTATGTTGTTTTTGGCGAATATTATTTCCTGGCAAAGAAATGCCAAAATAAAATCTCCAGTTGGGAAAGAATTCATCCAACCACGTTCTTCCTAGTAATGGAATAAAGTGATAATAGCAATCAAGCACTAGCAGATTAAATATTGCTTTTGTACTATTCAATTCAACCGTAACATCATCTTGGCCAGAAATTGTCACCCTGGAACTATTTATCTCAATTAATTTATTAAACCTCTTACTTAATGTTCGGTTGAAATTTGGAGCAGCTGTCCTAAATCCACTGTCAATCTCCAATTTTGTCAAATTATTCTCAATAGAGACATTCAACAAACAAGAACTACTGAAATTATCGATGGAAGAAACATCCATACACTCCAATACAAAATCACTTGGCTCATTGTTATCCAATTCACAACTTATTTCTTTAAAATTATCCAGACGCTCGGACAAGTTATCCGGAGCCACAAAAGATTCTTGCATGTCGGCATGTTCAACTTCATCGCTCCTTTTAGGATTTAGTTCACGGCACCTTCTTCGCACGTGTCCTTGTTGTCCGCAGTAGTCACAGGTACGCTGGTCTACCATCCTTTGATTGCTATCCATTTCCAATTGTCGATGCGATGAACAAGCAGATGCGTCTTGGTACCTAAATTGTTGAGAAGGAAAACAACTTTGCGTATTATGTGGATAATCATTATTTGCCGAATCAAAAAATTGATATTTGGTTTTTATTGAAGTTACAAAGTCAACATTGTTTTTATCAAGCCTTTCCTTGAGTTTTTGAACTAATATTTCATAAGACACATCCAACAATTTATCTGCAGGGAAAATCTCATTTGCAATATCGAATAAAAAATCACCTCCCAAACAAAACATCTGGTATTTTCTCTCATTATCCTTGACTTTGTTCACTCGGAAATGGCAAGACAATCGCTTAATCCAAGAAGTAAATGATTGTCGCTTACTGTATGGTTCAATATTGGGAGCTATAATGTAGGACATATTTGTCAAAATCTAATTTAAACAAAAATAAATTACTCTTACAATTGATTTCGAAACAGATTCACAACAACAATTGTAAAAGGCTATTGAAATTGGTAAACATTCTCTAACAATAATTAACGAATGGAAAAACCTATTGTTTCATTGTTTTGTGTCAATAACAATTCCAAAAGCTACCAAAAATATCAGCTTTTGTTCAATAGAAATACAAAACATGCAATAAATCACGTTACTTGCGCAAAATCACTTTTGTATAGTATTCAAAAAAAATGCGCGGCTTTTCCTGACACACTATAGAGAAAAGTAAAATCACCAATAATCAAAATTAATTCTGGCTTCAGTTTAACCAATATATCACACTGCGCAAAACCAATTATCACTTTTTATTACTTATGTAAATTGCGCGAACACTCCTGGTAAATGCGAAAAAATAAACGTAAAACGCCAATTAAACCAGATTTCGTTACTCACCCGATGAATCCTTTACTCTCACCACGATTCCCAGGTAAAGGAACCAGAAAACCTTCCAGCGGAGCGAAAAGGAAAAGATCAAAATTAAACCACTACTGCCGCACAGACGGTCCACTGTGCAGATGCCCCTATGTCTCAAATAAAAGAAAAATCACTTTTATTATAATGTATAATAGATTTGTCACCAAAACAATTGAATTGAAATACTAGGTTTTCTTTAAAAACACTTTTTGTTTTGCTTGAAACCGACGCCGTATAAGCAAATGGCGTTTCGGTGGGCAAGTGCACTTTGCCACCTCCGAAATATATGCCACCAAATGTGTGCTATTGTGATTAATTATCACTATCACGGTATCACTTTACCTACCGGCAATCGAAACAACAGCCGCCGTCTCCTGTTGGTTTTCCGTCGGCAAAGGCTGATACGATCCAGTAGCTGCGGTGATCCGTCGGTTCGTTTTTTCCTCGTCGCCACTAATAAGACTGCTGGGAGCAACTACAACTGGGGGGTTTGTTTCTAGGGGAGTATAAAAATACGTGTTGTTCGTTTGAGGTGTAAAACAGAAGAGAGCTCCTGGCTCTGATTTATTTAATAAAATAAACAACAGCAGTGTTGCGCGCTGCGCTTGCTGAACATCTGCTGATTACACGGAAAGATATTAATTTATCAATTTACAGTATACATCAATGATGTGAAAAATACAGATTACGATGAGGTAATTATAAATATGAAGGAAAGGTTCTCGAATGCAGCCACGACAAGGAAAGAAAAATTATTGATTTTGTCGATGCTGCCAAGTTCGTGGTCTATTCAGGATGCCATTGATGAGTTCAAAACCAATAGAAATACAGTAAAAGAGGCAAAACAATTGAAGAATAACTGTCTTTCAACCAAAAATACTAGGTCTAGTACTGCATTAAGGCTCAAGACTCCATCACAATATTTTGAAAATTAATGACTGTATCGCTTGTTTGTAATAGTGAGGCAATTGGTACGGAAAAGTGCAGCAGCAATAGATAAATTTTGTTTACAACTGGGGTGGGTGGAAATGGGGTGTTAAAATATTCCAGCTGATGCATAATGTTGCCAGACTTGACGAAATGTTTATTCTATATCATAACATATGTTCGCGATGTATCAATTATATGGGTATTTATCGGTTTAAAAACATTTATTCACCACTTGGAATGCAACAGAAGCTTACATAACATGTTTAAATATTTATTTCTGGTATATTTGTTCAGTCCGACAAACAACAATGACTTTTTTCAATAAATAAAACTGGCAACGGAGAGGAGATGATTATTTTCCTTTGTATGCACACCTTTGTTTGCGTGCTGGCTGGCGTATACGTTGTATTGTTCGGATTGAATGAAGTTGCATCGCGTAGATTTTGTTCTCACCATTTCACTTATTGCGCTAGTGAATTTGAGTCTTCCGCATTTTATTGCATTTACAATACGGTCGTCAAATTTGTCTCTCACTTCGATTTTCGGAAAGCAGTTTTTGACAGTTTTTGGACGTGAAGTGAATTAATCGGTAGTCAAGATTGAATAAAAAGGTGAAACTCAGTTAGTGAATATGTTTTAGGAGTGATTAGGGAAAAGATCAAGTGAAAAATCAAGTGCGTGTGTATGTGTTTGCTCCAAACGTTCGGAGTTAGTATGCGTTCGAAAAATACGAATGCCGGCCCAGGAAAAAGGCAGTTTTCAGCGTTTTTCAGCAATTCCTCAGTAATTGATAATTTAGATAAGTGAAAAATTAATATGAAAATGCAATGAATATGCTATGATGGAGGTAAGTCGGCAAATAGCCCCAAAATATTGAATTTAGTTCAAAACTTTATTAGTATTAGTGCGGATTCGAATAAAATCATCGTCATTATCGAATTGATTACGGTTTATAGAGCCTTAACAGATGAGACAAAAGAAATAGTAGTTCAATATTTTGAAGATGATGAAGTAAGTCGAGCTATGCCTGGTCAAAAAGATTATGTATCAGTAAAAAAAGATGGAAAGCGTCAAGCAATCCAAAAACGATTAATGATGACGACTTTGAAAGAAGCGTACACACGCTTCAAGGAAATTCACGATAATATTAAAATAGGTTTTTCCTCATTTGCAAGCCTTCGGCCAAGGCAATGTAAGCTTCTTTCCAATTCAGGAACACATAATGTGTGTGTGTGCACAACCCATGAGAATATTAATCTTATTTTACATAGTTTGAAAAGAATCAATTTAACAAAGGATATTAAAATGTTAACTGGTAGTCTTTTGTGTGAAAATACAACATCAAATTGCTATCTACGATCTTGTTCGGATTGTCCAGATTCTTCATCATTGGAAAATACTTTATTCGCTGAGTTTGAAGAAAAATATATTGATCAGTTATCATTTGAGCAATGGGTGACCACGGATAGGTGTGACATACAAACTATTGTAAAACCTGTAGATGAGTTTGTGTCATATTTTTGCTTGAAATTAGAAAGTTTAATCCCTCACGATTTCATTAAAACAGAACAATCCAGCTTTTTAAAAAATACGAAAAATACATTACAAAATGGTGAATTTTTAGTCATTTGTGATTTTTCTGAAAATTACAGCTTTGTATTGCAAGATGAAGTGCAGTCCCATCACTGGAACGTACAACAAGCTACAATTCATCCATTCGTTATTTATTTTAATGGAAGTACGCAAATTGAACACTTAAGTTTTATTATAATTTCCGAAGATTTAAGACACGATTCAGTATCCGTAAACTTGTTCATTGAAAAATGATTAACTTTTACGCGTTGATAAGCATAAAGAAGTCAAAAGATATATTTCATGTCTGATGGAGCAGCGTCGCAGTACAAAAATCGTAAGAATTTTTCGAGCCTATGTCAATTTAAATCAATGTACGGAATTGATGCAGAATGGCATTTTTTTGCTACATCACATGGCAAAGGTCCTTGTGATGCTATTGGAGGAACAATAAAGCGCATGGCCACAAGAGCAAGTTTAGCCAATGAACGTGAGCATCCAATTAAAACTGCGAAAGAACTTTTTGATTGGGCAAATCGTAGAAAAGAAAAAGATTTAACCAAATTATCATTTTGTTTTACTACTACTGAAGAGTACGAAATAAAGGCTTCAGAGCTCAGCTAGCAATTTAATAACGCGAAAACGATCCAAGGAACCCAAAATTTCACTGTTTCATTCCATTGTCGGAAAATAAAATTAAAGCAAAACTATACTCAAACTGTGCTGATAATAATTCAAAAGTGTTCGATATTTTAAAAAATTTGAATAAAATAAATAAAAATAAGTATTAATAAACTGTTTTCATGATATCATAACCCATACCAAAATTCAAACCCAAAACTCTTAGAGTTTCTATAACAACATTGTGTAACTGCCACATTTAATTTAATACTTAGGATAATATTAATTCATTTTTATTTATTTATACATATAATATTTATACATATAATATACATAATATCGATGAATACATAAATATGGAATATCATACAAACAACTTGTTTAACTCACGCAAGGCCCTTAACAATAAAATCAGCATCAAACTGCGATTCTTGAAAAAAAAATACACGGAAATTTTTTTTTGTTTACTATATGTGAAAATTGTGAAATGTTTGAAATGTCATAACTTTTTGTTTATTGGTCTACCATCAGCAAATTTTTATGGTGGATAGCTAATATAATGGACCGTTTTCCCTAAAAAAAATTCGTTGGTAAAAAGATAGGGTTTTGAGATATTGGAATTTTTGTGACAAAAATGATATTTTTAAAGGTAAATTTATTTTTTACTGTGCACATTTTCTTAAGAATCACCATTTAGTTGTCTAACTTTGCTGAAAAAATCATAACAATCGAACATTCCGTTTTTGCTGTGCAGCTTTTTAAATATTTTTGAACCATTTTCACATACACCCTTTTGAAAAGTTAGTCGTGACTCAAAATGAAGATTTGATATCGAAAAATGACGATTTAGATGAAATTGAAAAACTGTGCAAAGTTTCAACTCAATAGAAAATCATGAATTAAAAATTTTCTTAAATTTTGATGCTGTTGCTTGGAATCGCTCAATAGACAAAAGAATATTTGAATATATCAATCATGCAAAGTTACTAATAATAAATTAGCATGTAATAGCATGTCATATCAGAAACATAAAGTCTGTACAATAAAGAGAACAATGAAGTTCATAGCCTTAACTCCTTTCAATTAATAATTATTCTATTTACAATTTATTTCTTTGATCAATAATCTGAACTGGGTAGATTTCGAACAGTTTTCCGCCCATCAGCATGGACAATAGCTCATAAATTTGTTTGGACCATTGACATTTGACGTCCCCCCTCGCCAACTAAATATATTGGATTTCTCGAAAAAAAAACCTTCAGAAATAAATTTCTTTGAAAATGTTGCCCGTTTCATATTTGCTAATTCGGCGACAATATAGATTTTCATCAGAAGATGAAATGCCTGTTTACATTATGTTAATATTGTCGGATATTTCAATGTTGAATATAATAAGCGTATTTGTAAACAGGCTTTATTGCAAACGCTTATTAGCAGATGACAATTTCTGTTTAAATTGAGCTAATGTCGCGCTAGTATTATCGGACAGTACATTGTCGCCAGGATTAGTGGATATGTAAACGGGCCATCCCAATCAAATATCAAAAGCGCTTTTGCTTCGCGGTGCTTATTCAAAGCGGAACTTTCGTCATGGAACGCTTTGAGGGAGCAGAAATGAGCGCGCTTTACTATTCTCTTTCCGATCGCTCTCTCTTCACCGAATCGCGTATGCATGCGCTGTTTGAAGCGGTTCTCGATAGGCACCTGATAGGCACCAAACCGTGCATTGCCAGCGTAGAACGCTTTGACTACCTATACATCGCCGATTGCGGTTAGAGCAGATGATCCACACATACAAAATAATGCGTGTATGATGCATGACAAAGCGTTCTCGGCTGAAAGTTCCGTGTTGATACAACATGTGGTGTCGGAGGGTCGGTTCAGTATCGTAAAGAAAAATATAACGCGCCCCCATCGCAGCATTTGGTTTCCTCACATCACATGCCGCATATAAAAAAATCATTCATATTTTCCGTTTATGTATCTAATAGTCAAATTTGCATGAAACATCTATCAAATGCACATAATTCAAATATATGTTTGGATTAGAAAGGCAAGAAATCTGTCGAAAGTTTAAGTGTTGGGGATAAAATTGCCACATGTGCAGTGCACAGGTTGCACATGCGGACGCGACGCCTCTGTGATTGGGTCAACAAAATTGACAAAATCTAGCTCAAAATGGATCGATCGATGGGCGAAATCATTGTTTTTAATTGGTTCCGTAATACAATTGTATCCACATGCAAAAATTCTTGATCCCCCCCTGAGGCGCTGCTGAAACTTTCCCATTTATTTGTGTTGGCGTAAATGAAAATGCGCATCAACGTTTGGTGAGCGCTTCAATATGAGTGATTGAAGAAAGTACTTCAGACTACCTACGCGATTTATCTCTTTGTATATTAAAGAATGTGTTTTGATGGAAATGCATGTGCACTTTGACAACAAGCTTCTCTATCATACGATGTAGTTCATAGTCTGAATTGATTACACCCGGTTCTTTTTTTACACGGGTGGGTTTTAGTTGATTACGACCTTTAGCGTTGATGAAACTTTGAGTTAACCCCATGAAAAAATTCACAAAAAATCAAGGAAAATTTAGGTGGTATTTAAAAAGCTGTGGAAAATCAGGTTAACCGGGAAATTGAAGAATACCAACCGTGTAAAAAAAATATTGGGTGTATTGTAAAAATAGAAAGAAAAAGTAGACAAAGAGAGCCTTATTTTGAACTTACTTTAAAACCATGTTAGAATTACTTACCTAAATCATAAATTTCGGATGATGCCTTCAACACAACACGCAAATAGTGCAACTTTAAATTAAATTTGTTTTATTTAAGATGTACACTCACTTCATACCACCGTCGCTCAAATTTCCCCACCTTATGCTACGAACTCGTACGGAATCGGAGCCAGGAAGACAGGCTCCGGTGGGCTCACGATGACCTGCTCGCCGCGTGGTGCCTGTGGCTTGCGCTTCAGGCAGATCTTAGCTTTGGGGTTCTTGACCTTCAGTGCGTGGCGGGCGGCGTCGTTTTCCTTGACGCGGCGCAAGAAATCCTCACGGCAGCGCGATGGCTTGACGTGTTCGATGCGGACGTTGATGCGCTTGGCGAGGATCTTTCCGCGCACCCGCTTGTTCACGATGACGCCGAGGGCGTGCTTCGTTACGTTGTACACACGGCCGGTCTTACCGTGGTATGCCTTGTACGGCATACCCTTGTGAACGGCACCGTGTCCCTAAAATGTATTAAGAGTAAATTTTCACCATTATTGTTGATCACATTGAAAATTGAACGAGAGTTATTCTGCCCCTATTCACATAAGCTTCCCATGTCAGTTTTCTTTCATCTTAAGTAATATGCCGTTCAATTTTTTTTAATAAATTGGAAATATTTGCAACACGCAGAGAAAATCTACCTTTTTGAACTAAAAATGAAATTATTGAAATATTTTTTAAATTCAAATATTTTATTTTTAAAATCAAAACTGAAATATGTTTAATTCAAATAATTTTATTGTTGTTTCTACTGCAATCTAGTATAAATTAATACAGTATATTATAAACTAGTTTGTGAAGTAATATTTGAAAAAAATAGAAATATAATTATTCTAGATTGCTTTGAGAATAGGTCGTATGTGCAAACCAGAGATTCTCTTTGATCACGTTCTCTTTCGCTAATATATCGGCTAGTTTTGCATGTTTTGCTGCATGGCCACTTCAGCATGATAGACAAAGCTATTGTCTTTGGATATCTGCCAAGAAATTCGAAGTAAACCTTTGTATAGTTTCGTAATAATCGAAAGAGAATAGATCCAAAGAGAGACTCTCTTTTGCACATAGGACCTATTCTCAAAGCAATCTAGTATTGTGGTTTTATTTTCCACACCAAACCAACCAAAAATAAAATAATTGATAATCACAAGAAATTGGTGTTTCATTTGTATGGGAGTCCCCCTTTCCAAAGCGGGGAGGGGTCTCGAACCATTTTAAGAACCTTCCCCGGCACCAAAAACCTCTGCATGTAAAATTTCACGCCAATCGGTTCAGTAGTTTCCGAGTCTATAGTTCAGACTGACAAAAATTTATTTTTATATATACATAAAATTTAAAATAAATTTTTGATTACAATATTTTTTTTAATTGAAAAAATGAAAATTTTTTGAACATCCAATTATTACTAGTGGAAAATGTATAATGTACTTTCCATATTAAGATACTACTTAAAGTCTATAGTAAATAGCATAGAAGACTATTAACTGTATTGGTAATTGATTTTATTTTTAACGATGCAGTAATATATTTAAAATCATAATGATTATAAAAAATAAAAATTCAACTATTTTATAAAGTTATAGTTGAGCAATTAAATTAGTTGGAATTGCACAAAATCGCTGATCTGCGTATTTTGCCGTGGAAAATTTGTCAAAACGTACGCAAACGTGTCCATTCTGCTTAGCTCTTGCTCTTTAGTCAATGGGTTTATATTGTATGCATTCCAAGTCATCCTCACTGATCCTCAATTAGCTCAATAAAGAAACAACAAAGTATGCACTGAGTATTCAATATCGGAGAATAACTAAGAAGCAAACGGCGAGGAAATCCGTAAGCCCCTCCTGAACATCTCCGGTTGAGAGTTTAGCCCCCCATTGCAATCACATAAACTGTACTCACCTTAATGTCTACATAATCTCCGGCTTTGTAGACCTTCATATAGGTGGACAGCGGGATGGTGCCGTGCTTTCTGAAGGGACGGGAGAACATGTCCCTGGTGCCACGACGGTAACCCTTCGAGTTGGTCATTTTGATTGCTTATTGTATTGTGAGCGCACCAAATGCTAAAAAAGAAGGGAAATTAGTCTAATCTTCCATAAAATACACTCCACTCCGTTTCGGTATTCAATCAGCGTTCCAATGTTTGTTTTTCTATAATCGAAATAGCACTTGATTTCTTCACAAAACATCTCAAACTTTGGGGAAATCGGATAATACATAGCATGAATTTCACTTGTACACAAAATATTATACAGGAATGGCCACTTGAATACCGAAATTCCGGATTTTTCGGAGAACTTTCCGACAATACGTACTGTCAACTTCACGAATAACAAGGAAAAGGTTATGTTCAGGGATCTGAGATGTCAACACTTGTTGGCAGCATTGGTTTCCGGTCGGAACTTCAAAATGATGACATAAGCGTCGTCTCAAAGTGGGGGTGAGAAACATGTGAAACATTTCATACACGCAGAAAAAAATAGATTGTAAACTCAGAAATATAAGTAACCCAAGGAAGGTTTGAAATTAAACTAATTTGTCATTTTTGAAAATTATACATCCTTCGGTATAAAATATATACTATCTAACTTTTAAATTTAAACTAAGTGGGAATAATGTGGAAATATATGTTTCTTTGCATTCTTTTGTAGATTTTGACATTAGCCTCTCGAATATCTTCGCACGCGTGGGAAATTATGTATTTGTATCGTGTCATTAAATTGCTTACTATACCAACAAAAATGTGAGAGAACTTGGCATTTTGTAAAATATTTGCATATTAATTTATTTGTCCTTACAGATTTGATAACATGCAAGAAATATCCTATTGTTTGATGTAAAATGTGGAAGTTGCATGCAGAAGTGGACAAACATCATTGCACGCCTTTTCGGAGGAAGTTCCACGACCATCGACACGGAACGATATAGTCGTGTCGTTCATTTGCTTCCAAAGTGTCCCAGCCCACGAACAAATCGACCGTTCGGACCTGGGTGGTGCGAATAGAATCGATTTGGTTGTCAAACTGAAGCCAAACTTTTCTATTGTGCCGGAGCCAAACATTGATGATTGTGGTTATGTTCGTTTCAGATCCTATATTGAGAAGTATTGTTATTATTCGGGGAAAAAATTAAAATAAATTTAGTTTGAGTTTTGCATTCTTTGCAACAAATATGTTTATATTATATTTCTAATGGAAAATTAGTAAGAATGCAATTAAAAATCACTCGTTACGAAATTTCACGAAATTCAACACCTGATTGGAGCAGGAATGTATGTAAACTATCGTAAAGTCATGTAGAGTCTCGCGCATTTGTGCACCCTCATGCAGCATGGAAAGAGAAAATCGAAGAGCGGGAAATGTTTGACAGTCAAGTAACTGCAAAATAATTTTGCTTATGGGATTGACTTCAAAATATCCCTCTACTCGCTTGAGAGCAGAAAAGCAGCTCTATTCGCAGCACCCAGGTTCGGACAACAAACGTACAGTCTACGTGCGTATTGCATTACATAAATACGGAATAAGAAGACGACCATAAGTACAATTTCGTTGGCAGATTCCAAAACAAAAACGGTCGGCGATATGTATGTCCGTGCAACCCCGCGGTGTAACACCGATCAACACCTGAATATTAGGATGACTAATCTAATCTCTATCAGTTAGAGACAGGATGATGATGTCTCGAAGGCGATCACTATATTACGGAATCGACGAAGGCTGCGTCGATGATGCCTGCCAAATAACTACGGTTAAGATGAGCGGTTGACTATAACTCGAACGGGCAACAAATAGGACGCAATGAAGTCAAACATTGTGCATAATACGGTGATGAACGTAAGTATTGCATCGAATTATTGTCCATAATTGAAAACAGACGTCTCCTAATGTAAAGTTTTTGAAATTATTTTTAGCTGAACCACAGAGTTTCCTTTAACTTAACTCAGGGCTGCGTTGTAGTGATGTATTCTACGGGAAAGACGACGCCTCGGAATGGTCAAATTTTCACCGCGGCGCTGTTCCATCTTTTCAACCTGATGCTGCTCATCCCATGCGATCGCTGTGACTAGGACAATGAACTACATCCCGCTCTGACAAACTCTTAGGTTTTGTTTATGACGCTGCTGATACCGGCATGGATCCTAAAATGGCTCTCGGGACACTTCTCATGGCCACCACGGGAACCATCAAGACATCAAGAAGCTCTGTATGTGTGTCCATAAGAGAACGGAAAAGGAGAATGGTGCCTATGAGGTGTAGTGTTTGATAATGATGTGATAGCAGGACGATGCGTATCATGAAAAAACGGACTATTGTTTTATTACCAAGAATAAAAAAAGATAAATATAAATATTTGTTTAGATTTTCTTATAAAACACAAGTCAAATAAGAAATGAAAACTAACATAACCTTAAAAATCTGGACCATTATTTATGCCGCAAAATAATCTTAAAAGCAATACAGTCTACTTATACTAATCCTCGATTTTTTCAAAGTTATACTATGCCAGTATTATCGAAGCAAATACGAGTTTGGGGTCAACCAGGCGAATAGCCATTTAGTATGACTTTTAACCTATTTAGCATAAATTTATTTCTGAGTGTACAGTGATCTTTCGCTAATTTGGGGCACGACAAAGGTATTTTAGTTACTAGATAAAGATTGTCGCTACTGTTCCCTTTGTTCTGCTGTCCGAAACATGTGCGGTACATACCTGTCAAATCGTATGGATTTTCCTTCTTTGACATTTAGCTCCCCTATCCTCGCCAGCAAAAGATGTTCCGGACAGCGACGACAGCGACAATCTTTATCTAGTAACTAAAATATCTTTTGGCACGACTAATGACACACTGGTGGTACAAGTACCATGGTACAAGAATCTTGAAATGAGTGCCATACCAATTATTGTCTTTATTGAAGTTAGTCTTGGAATAATTTTCTTGTTCTCTTGTACCATGGTACAAGTACCACAGGTGTGTCCTTATAAGTATTACTATAGTATTACACACCAAAATCTCAAATAGTATTTCAGCAAAATGCTTTACTGAAAATCAATCAGCAATTTTGAAGTTTACTGAAAGTCAGTAATTTGATTGGTCTTCACTGAAATTTAGCATACTTCTTCAGATTACTGATCGTTCAGCATTTCCCATCGACTTGACAGTTTCATCACAGACAAACAGACGTAACAGCTTGAAAATTTTTCTGAAAAATTCATCGCTCTACTCCTCTACCACCATTTTGCGAGCATGTTACACGAAACAATATTTCGTATGACATTGTCACCAGAAGGCGCTAGAGTGAAATGTCAAACTCGAAAGATTCCGAAGCTAGCGCCTCTAGTTGTGAAACGCTCAATCAATCATATTCAAATTGGCCGTTAAAGTCATGGTCGATAGAATTTTCTCTAGTGTTACGTCTGTTTGTCTGTGGTTTCATGTTTCGAGAAAAGCAACCATTTTTAGTTTTGAGCAGAAGATTTCACAATTGTCTTTTTTAAATAAATGTTATTTAATCAAACATTGAATTGCCGAATCTAACATGAGGCCTGTAAGTATTTCATCATCCATATATTCAATTATATATTTACATGAGATTATTACAAAATAATCATGTGGAACATCATAAATATTTTTCAGCCAATCCAAATGAAGAGACGTCTAGCATTTCGGACTATTTTAGAGGCTATCACAAAAAATGCACAAATATCAAATACATCCCCATGTTTATTGTATTGGATTTTATGTTTTTTGTAAATAAAATATAAAAAAATAATGGAAAATCAGTTTATTTATAATTGCCGTGAATGCCGTTCGCTAATTGGGGCGTTTTGACAAGCGTCAATGTTGTTTACTTTTTGCATTGAACAAAGGAAAATTTTACGCGCCAGAAAATATCGATCCCGCCAAACACGGAAACAAAACGTCAACGCGTTTTTGACATCACATTCTGACGTTTAGCTGCTTTTTAATTGGGTTTCGCCCCAATTAGCGAACCCCCAACTAAAAACGCCCCAACTAGAAAAAAAAACCCAATTAGCGGACGTTCACTGTAAAAACATCGAAATATGGGGTCAAATTTGGCAATCTTGTTTCCCGAATAAAAAAGTCCAATAGACTTATGGGCCAAACACAATTAATACGTTTGCGTGCGTTTTGACAGTTTTCCCATGGGAAAACTGTCAAAACGCACGCAAACGTATCAATTGTGTTTGGCCCATTAGGCTTTGGTCCGATTCGTGAATTAAAATCGAATTAAACTTAAAAGTGACAAATTGAAAATTTTCAAATAACCCAAGCACCAAGCATTACAATATTGCTCATATATCAATCACAAATCGGCATGCTAAATGCTAATTGCATTAGATCAGTTTTAGCGATGCGAAGTTGCATTTATTCATCAACTGTCAGACAACAATACTCTAAATTAGCATTACAAATGCAGCGATGCATTACTGATGCTTTATTTCAACATGTCAAAGTAATGAGCCATTAATTCGATCTTATAATTGCCCTTTACCACTTTAAGTCAACTTTTAGGGCTGTGTTTCTTACAAGCATATATAGCTTCATGGTTACTTGGGAACCCTGCTCGCAGAGCAAGATTACTTTTGACAGATATTGAATCATTTTTGATAGATGTTTTGTTGGTCTTGCTGAGTAGCACCAGCCATTCTTATGAGCGGGGGATTTCATAATTTCCGAACTGTCACTTTTGAGTTTAATTTTATTTTATTTTGCGATCGGACCAAAGCCTTACAATAGAAATTATTGTAACCATACGATAAATTTAATTGTTATTACAATAAACTCTATTGTTGCTTACAATAGGATAACAATTAAGAATATTGTTTTCCACCATAAATCCTATTGTAAATGGCAGTTTTACAATAGAAAATAGGGGTTGTTACCCGCATAGTTGAAAAATGTAAGCAATGTTGTCACAACTTTAAACTTCTTTTAAGTCACACATTCACCTTTCGTCATAATGTTGCTGAATTGCTTCACTTTAGCTATATTTTGATTTCGAAATATTAAGTTATTTCAACTCAACATTATCTCTTGATGTTTCACAAATGCTACAAACACACTCACAAATTTTATTGATGAAATTTAAAAGGATTTTATGTCTTATCGGTAGGACCAATATGTGTGCGTTTTCTTCGACCAATGTGTTTTCTTTTGACAAATTTAATCCACTTGTGAAAAGCAGCCATATTTCAACGAAACTGAATGAGTTAGCTTGTTCGCAACGTAAGTATTTTCCATTGAATATACCTTTAGAATTGAATTATAAATAAAACTAAATATTTCTCTCTGTTAATGAATCGATTTTAGATGGTTAGCTGCTGCTGTGGTTCCTGTAGCCTGAACGCTTCTTGCGTAATAATGCATGTTTTGGACGCTTTTTCTGCCGCCTTGGCTGCCAATAGGACTTTCGAACGTAGTCCAAAAACCATATGAATTGCTGGTTTCTTCTACCGTAAACATCCGGTGCAGCAGTTGATGTAATTACAATGGTTCAGAGGTAAGTTTTTCTTTCTCAATAGTGATACTGATGGGGCAGTATAAAATAGAAAATTTGTTTTGCAGCGCCGAATAACAGAACCAATTTCGAAGACAGACGCTACTTCCATGGACCGGTGTGACACTTACGTTTTTCGTAAGTTCTATTTATTATAAATGTAAGACAATATTTTTGCATTTCCATTGTTGTTAATGATTGAAAATTTTAATAAAAGTTTATGAATAACAACATTTTAACCATTTTATTTTTCTCAAGAGAAAATCCTATTGGAAACGATCGAAAAATAATTAAATCACAACTTTATAGGCTAGGGTGATTCTCAATTATTTATTTTGTACCATCCAATTGCAATTTCACTTTATAGTATATTGTCTAACATCACAAAACATGGATTAAACTTCGACCTTATGATATGAAATCCAACGAAAATTTTATTCGCGAAAATGGCTTGTTTTTTATGGTGACCTAACTTAACAACCCTTTCCACATATAGTTATTTGGCCGATAACCGTACAACAAATTGTCAAAACCATTCGTGATAGGGTGCGCTTACAGTTCTTGTGAATTAAATATGGAAATGTTAGCACAGAGTTGTAAATGGTTCTGGATGTTTCGATATGTAGTTCATGCATGGTTGATGAATATGCGGGTATAGTTATCGTAACAATAAAAAAATTCAAGACAAAATTTTCAAAACGACTTATCTGTTTTTGTAAACAACACTCAGCCAAGAAAACTAGTGATAATCCTCGTGATAATCATACGAATATCTTATGTTTATTTGCTATAAGAATATCCTGTAAACTTTATACGGTTTTCTTATAAACAGTGTGTTATATGACCGAGAATGATTTTCATAAGCTTGTCTTATGAAAATATTAAGTTTATTCAGACTTAAAGAATAAAGAACTTCATAAGGGAATCTTATGAACATCAATAATTCTTGCATATGAGGGTCATACTATTTTCAACACGATTATCATATATGTTGTGCTCTTCCACAAGATCAAAAAAGAAGTAATAAAAAATTCTACAAATTATTTTTCACTATAAAATTGTATTTTTCTCGTGTAAAATACCATTTTTTATGCTGAGATTTTTAACTAGCTTACAGTAATATGTACTTCTCAATCATTTATTAATATCAATAACTTTGGGATTATTCGATTTGGGAGACCCGAAAGTCACATCCTTAACCGGTTGGTCCTCTCCTGCTGGTGGGAAATGTTTGCTGGTATATAGTTACGATCCAGCTTCCATTGTGCCACAAAGTATCCTGCACAATTTGACGGTCGATTTCCTTCGATTGACGAGAGACGCCGCCGCGAACCATTTCAATCAATGATTTCAACCCCTCAATTTGTCGTTGCACCAGATCATTGTTTGAATTACAGATGAAGTTGAAAAACCTGTCCTGGTGGTGTCCTTTTGCATTGTTCAAGGTTCTGTAAAACATAAATTATATGATTTTTTCTATATAAAGGTTGGTATCGTGTTCAAAAGAAATTTCTTTTTCTATCTCAATCACATGTTAAATTCCGTTCACTGAATCGGAAAAGTAAAGAATTGAAACAAAATTCTTACAACAGTATCCACATGAAAAGAACAAAAAACAAAATTGGCATTTGTAAGGTTCCCACGCAAAGTAATGGGAGCTGTCACTTTACTTTCGGAAAAATATTCTGCTCGATTATTCCGTAAGTAAAAGTGACAATTTGCTCCATGCAGATCAGTTGTCAAAATTCCTCTTGGTAATATTGAACAAAATTCCGTAACCTCTCTGCTTTTTAAGTCGATACTGGCCTTAACAGCAGAAAGAAACCATTAACAATAGAAAACATTTACTCACGTTTGTGATCGACTTGATAGAAATAAATCTGCGATGAGAACTGCGTCCAACATATTCCACCATGTTGACTTCTCATTTCATAAGATTTGTCTTATGAGTTTTTCACATCAAGAGTAATGATGAAAATCATAAGACAATTCTTATGTTTTAATTTTTCTATAAATAACTTTTATGAACATCATAAGATATAAAAATGAATTTCTTAACAGGCCAGTAATTATCATAAGAGGCTCAATGGAAATGAAATTCGGTAAATTTTCCGCGCTTCATAAGATGATGCTTATGATGTTCCTTAGATAGTTTAGTTGAGTGAAAGATTCAAACGGCGATTTGACGAATCTGATAACACTCCCACGCAAACCAACACTATCAATAGGTAGGTTAATACTAGCCACCCTATAACCAGAGACCGGCGGAGTGAAAAACGGTCGAAATGGCAACGTATGAAAATGTATGAAATCGTGAAAATAATACTGGCATCACTTGAACTTTTTGCTTGCTTCTTATGGATGCAAAAAGTAAACAAGTCGAATTGGAACCGCTTTTGACGGTTCGATTGGAAACAAGATGGCGTCTTCGCCGATCTCTTATTGTAGTATTTCTAGTTAATACTAAAGACACACTGGTGGTACAAGGACCGTGGTATACCAGGGTTATATACCCTAGTACATATTGTACCATGGTTTTCCACGTTGTACCAGCATGGTACAAGGCGACACATCTGCGGTACAACTTGTACCATGGTACGAATACCATCAGTGTGTCATTAGTATAAGGTTTCGGCTAGAAACCTTAACCTACCTATTGGTAGTAGATAAGTCAAAACAAACACGACAAAATTAGATAAGTCATTTTGAAAATTTTGTCTTGAATTGTTTATTTCTCGAATAAAATGTTTGCCATTACAAAAGAATTTATTGTAATTCTATTGTCAACATTTTTCTGTCAATAGATTTTATTGTACGTTTATTGGAACAACAATAAGGCAATTTAATTGGTACAATAGAAGAACAATAGAATTGAATGTTCATCAATGAAATGTATTGTAATTTTATGATATTTTAATGTAATTCTATTGTATTTTCTATTCGGTTTGTCATCTCAGGACCTGTTCAAATATTACGTAACGCGAAAAACGTTGTTTTTAAGAACCCCCCACCCCCTCGTAACAATCCGTAACAATTGTCATAAGCATCCCCAACCTTATGCGTAACGCGTAACAAATGCTATTTTTTGAAAAAGATCTTTATAATACAAGGAACAGTGCGATTGCTCGTGTACTCGTCGATAGAAAATCCTTCCGCACGCGATGACATATGAGAAAATCAAACCACCTTCCTTTTGCCAGTGGAGATATATCAGCTTCCACACTGATATTCGAGCTGATATTCTTCCCTCCCCCTTCATACGGGAGTTTGGCAGAAGGAAGGTCGTGTGATATGTGCCATCACAAATATTGCCCTCCGCTCGCTTTCAAATCGACTTCTATAAAAACATTCTTCATGCCTGCCGTATCCTAACGGAACTATCAATTCTATACTTTCGCCTCTAATTCTATCATGAACATGTACATCTAAGTTTGGAAGATGATATTATCATTTCCTTATCATTGTAAATCGTTTAACTTCACGTAGAAGTAACACACTCAAATCATTAATTAGTATATGAGATGTTGGAAGATCTCCAAATTGTCCTGAAGTTTGAGTAAAATGGTCTACCGAATCAACCAAGGCTTCCATGATGTCCCATACCGCGGTATCAACCCAATTATGTCCTCCGAGTATTTATCTTTCCCTTGCGTCTCAAATCCAGGCATTTGAGTTGTTGTAAGATCTCCTAATTGTCCTGAAGTTTGAGTAAAATGGTTTATCGAATCAACCAATGCTTCCATGATGTCCTCTGCCGTATACTATAGTATAACCCCTATTATGTCCTCCGAGTATTTGTCTTTCACTTGCATCTCAAATCCAGGCATTTGAGATGTTGTTCATTCATTTCATTTATTTAGTTTACATTTAAACAGATGACACTGAATCAACAATTTGACGCCACAATACACGGTTCGAGGCCGCATCTCTCCATCCTCGGATACGCCCCACGCTCGCCAAGTCGTTTTGCACCTGGTCTGCCCATCTCGCTCGCTGCGCTCCACGCCGTCTCGTACCTGCCGGATCGGAAGCGAACACCATCTTTGCAGGGTTGCTGCCCGGCATTCTTGCAACATGTCCTGCCCATCGTACCCTTCCGGCTTTAGCTATCTTCTGGATACTGGGTTCGCCGTAGAGTTGGGCGAGCTCATGGTTCATTCTTCGCCGCCACACACCGTCTTCTTGCACACCGCCAAAGATGGTCCTAAGCACCCGTCTCTCGAATATTCCGAGTCCTCCTCAAGCATTGTCCATGTTTTATGTCCGTAGAGGACAACCGGTCTTATTAGCGTCTTGTACATGACACATTTGGTGCGGTGGCGAATCTTATTCGACCGCAGTTTCTTCTGGAGCCCGTAGTAGGCCCGACTTCCACAGATGATGCGCCTTCGTATTTCACGACTAACGTTGTTGTCAGCCGTTAGCAAGGATCCGAGGTAGACGAATTCCTCGACCACCTCGAAGGTATCCCCGTCTATCGTAACACTGCTTCCCAGGCGGGCCCTGTCGCACTCGGTTCCGCCCACAAGCGTGTACTTTGTCTCCGATGCATTCACCACCAATTCAACTTTTGTTGCTTCACGTTTTAGGCGGGTGTACAGTTCTGCCACCTTTGCAAATGTTCGGCCGACAATGTCCATGTCATCCGCGAAGCAAATAAATTGACTGGATCTGTTGAAAATCGTACCCCGGTTGTTACACCCGGCTCTCCGCATGGCACCTTCTAGCGCAATGTTGAACAACAGGCACGAAAGTCCATCACTTTGTCTTAGTCCCCGGCGCGATTCAGACGAACTGGAGTGTTCGCCCGAAATCTTCACACAGTTTTGCACACCATCCACCGTTGCTTTGATCAGTCTGGTAAGCTTCCCAGGGCAGCTATTCTCGTCTCATTCACTAGAGGGGGCCGGACGACGGAAGATGATCTGGGATATCACTTTGTAGGCGGCATTAAGGATGGTGATCACTCGAAAGTTCTCACACTCCAGCTTGTCCCCTTTCTTGTAGATGGGGCATAACCCCTTCCTTCCACTCCTCCGGTAGCTGTTCGGTTTCCCAGATTCGGACTATCAGTTTGTGCAGGCAAGTGGCCAGCTTTTCCGGGGCCATCTTGATGAGCTCAGCTCCGATACCATCCTTACCAGCTCACCCTCTTCCGGCAACGCTGCCTCGAGATGCTGCGCGTATGCAGTGGCGACATCAGGTTGCTTCAGTGGCTCTAGGTCGTACCGCGGCGGTCGTCGGTACCGAACATTGTTGATGACGGATAGTTTTGGGCGCAGTTTAACCATCACCAGATAGTGGTCAGAGTCGATGTTAGCGCCACGATATGTCCTGACGTCGATTATGTCGGAGAAGTGCCGTCCATCAATCAGAACGTGGTCGATTTGTGATTTTGTCTGCAGTGGTGATCTCCAGGTGTACCGATACGGGAGGCTGTGTTGGAAGTAGGTGCTGCGAATGGCCATATTCTTGGAGGCGGCGAAATCAATTAGTCGTAGGCCGATGTTGTAAGATCTCCAAATTGCCCTGGAGTTTGAGCAAAATAGTCTATCGAATCAACCAAGGCTTCCATGATGTCCTCAGTCGCAGTATAAGCCTCAGTCGCAGTATAAGGAATTTCATAGCATAATTTATACATTGTGCTGTTATAATGCAAAAATGGCTGGAGGGTCCACTATTGGTTGGGGGTCCACTATTGGGCACTTTACCCAATATGAAACTTACCTGCAGGTAATCATGATATATATCAACATGGACTTGGACAACAGTGGCTTTGCAACATTTTTTTTTATTTTTTCACGCAACGAGAAACATAATTATGAAAAAAAATCTGCTTGAAGATTAATCGACTCGTCACAGAAAAAAAATGGCTACCAAAATTTTACAAGTCCAGCTAGCGTCAGTGCAGGGTACAACAATTATTATGGTATGAATATGTTCCCTTACACTATTCAACTAAGATTCACCGTTCAACTGTTAGATGACAATTGCAACCGTTCTAACAATCAGCGATGTCAATTTTTTACCGTTTGCCATGAACCTTACGCAGATCACACCGTCAATAGGTAACCACTTTTCGTATGTTTCCATTACATTTTGAACTGTTTCACTTGTGGTAAATTTGAATGCGGGATAGTGGAACAAAAATACAAGCAACACTGTCAGTTTGATAGACTGGTGTCACTTTGAAACTTTTCAAACATGCCGAAAGATGACAGTGGAAATTCACGAATGAACCAAAACAAGACTATCTGGATTGCTTGTCATAAACATAGGAGAAAGCAAATAAAACTTTTCGTGATATAGAGGTACAACATAGGAATTGAAGTTAGAATATTTTTTTAAATATAAATATCATGACATACAGTTGAATAAATCGAATACCTATTATACCAATCTAGGTTTATAACGTATCTAGGTATTGGTGAAGCTGAATGATGATTCTGTAATAATTTTAGTGCGAAATACGAAACATTCACCGGGTCTGATAACACTTGTGGTATTTTGGTAAGTGATTAGCCTAATTTGATCAAATATGTTTGCATTTATCTACCGATACGTAGTATCTGTGATAGTGTGGGTATAAATAATAAATTTGGGTAGTGCAAGAGGTAGGTGTTGAAAATAATAATTATAATGAAATCAATCATTGTCCCACTGATAGTGATTAAATGATATGACTTTAGAATGTTAACGATTAAAGCAGCCTTTCCCGTAGAGTTGCAGAAAATGAGTAAAGTAAGTTTTAGTTTACTACTTTTTGATTAGTGAACGTGACTTGCGGAACATGTTCCCATGATTAACAGAAACATTGTCCATCTCGAACATGCTACAAACAACTGATTGGTATGAATAAAAGTAGTGCTTGCAACGAGATTTACTAATGATTTATGAGTCAAACATTATTCTGCACTAGGCGTTGTTAATCATGTTTCGGATGGAGGTTATCTGTCACATTCCAAATAATTCGTCTTTATATTTGAGAATAGCAGTTGAATCGAAAGACATAAGATAAAATGCCCAAATTTATCATTCAGCGGTAATGCTCGACGCAATCGTTAGTTTTCGCATAGGTGTAACACGTAATAATTGCCTACCTTGGGGCTTTTGCAAAAGAGCCCCGCATAATGGGTACGTTCGCGTACGTTTTGAAAAAACTATCAGAACGCCCGCAACCGCACTACTGTGCGGGGCTTTAAACGCTTTATAGCTAATCATGCATGCTAGCGTAATAAAAATATTGTATATTACCCAGCCCGTTGCAAGATATGCTTCTCAGAGTTACGAACATCCTTAACAGTAACAGAATCACAATTAGGAAAGTGCTACACATAAATCGCTCTTTCACAAGTAACTAGAATTTAACCAAAATATTATTTGCCACATTTATGTTTTGCTTGGTTACAAAACGAATAAACAAGTTACGAATTATTAATTCCAGGGCTGTTACAACAGTCCCGGATTCAGCCTTAAGCCCCAAATGCAATACAACGGAACGGCGACGGAAACGGAAAATTTGACAGTTAGCCCATATATTTTCTGTCAAATTTGCCGTTTCCGTCGCCGGTCCGTTATATTGCGTTTGGGGCTTTATAGTTGCGAGAATCGCGGTTATAATACCTCTCCGGAGGTGCAAATCTTACTGAGCGTTTGTTCTCCATGTTAGGAGCGGCTCACAATAGCGTCTGTTCTCCATGCTACTCACTTAATTTTTTTCGCCGAGCTCGATAAACGAATTACCGAATTACCAAATTCTCAACAGCTGAGCTCTCGATAGTCACCTCAGTAAAAACATCACCCATTTATCGAATGCTCGGTTTTGTGCGCTCGAAGGCAAAATGTCAAAAATTACTGAGCATATCGGTAATCATTACCTGGCACTCGGTAAAAAAGTATCGACGAATCTTCATTAAAAAGAACTGGGCTCGGTAATGAAAATACCAACAAATTTCTTAATATTAAATAGAATATGAAGAAAAGTTTTAACCATTATTATTTTTGGTTTTATTAAAAATTAGATTAATTATAATAATATACACGCTTTGATAAGTAAATTATCTTATATAACTACTAACGGCTGCAAAAGCTGCTACACTTCCTACACACTAAGTTTTTCTTTCTCGAGCTCGGCAAAATCGGGCACCGCTGTACCTCAGTAAATTTCAGAACTGACGTTCGGCAGAAAAATTGGTTTATTACTGACATTCGGTAAAATATTTACCGTATCTCAGTAACTGAAACGTCACTTTTACTGAAATCTCGCCAAAAATCATGTTTGCTGAAAATCGGCGGTGCCCACCTCGGGAAAATAAACAAAAAATGCTGAGATCTCGGCGATAAAAATTAAGTGTGTATCGCAAATCTACCGCATTCCACTAATGCTGTCTTAATCAGCTCTTTGTACCACTGGAATTCCGTTACAAATTCTCTGCACAATGTCGGGAACAGTCTTGGAAGTTTTCTCAGTTGTGCTGACAATGACATGAACGGGTGTTACAAACGCCATTTTCTCAATTGTGCTGAAAGTTAAAAGAAGAGCTGTTTTACAAACGATATTTTTAAAAACTTCACAAGGATATTGTTCATATTGTAGGTACTTACATTTTTTCACTGGATCTGATGGCACTGAAATCAAGCAACAGATTATCTCGAATAAATTTTAAAGTTCGGAGAGGGAGAACTATAAATATGGCGCCATATTGAGCGTCACGTAACTCCCGTCGGGTACCGAGACCTCGGTAAATATGCTACCGTAAGCTCAGTAAAACATATATTTTTTACTGAGTGGTCGGTATTTTGTTTTTGACAAGTGTTGACTGATTTGGATTACCGAATTGCTCGGTAATTTTCACTACCGATGTTCAGTATATAATTTAGATTTGCTGAGACACCGGTATAAATGAATACAGATATCAGTAAACTCTAGAAAATTTACTGATCTATCAGTAAAAAAATAATTTTACCGGGTAAAATCTGTAAAAATTATTACCGTGCTGAAATTCTGGATTTAAGTGTGTAGGGGCGGCTTATCATCTTCCGAATGCCAGCGAGTGCACCAATGGTGCGAGGGATCGAGGTGCGAACGTTTAAAGGTAATCATACCATCTACCAGACATGCGGCAACACACACTGGGAACAGTGATGGGCAATACGCAAAGGCGCGTTATCGGGTGGTGGCCGATCAATGAGAGAATGTGCAGGTTGAGGATCAAAGGCCGGTTCTTCAACTTCAGCATAATCAACGTCCATAGCCCAAACTCCGGAAATACTGATGATGATAAGGACGCATTCTACGTGCAGCTTGAACGTGAGTACGACAGCTGCCCAAGCCACGACGTCAAAATCATCATAGGAGATTTGAACGCTCAGGTTGGCCAAGAGGAGGAGTTTAGACCGACTATTGGGAAGTTCAGCGCTCACCGGCTGACGGACGAAAACGGCCTACGGCTAATTGATTTCGCCGCCTCCAAGAATATGGCCATTCGCAGCACCTACTCCCAACATAGCCTTCCGTATAGGCACACCTAGAGATCACCACTGCAGACAGAATCACAAATCGACCACGTTCTGATTGATGGACGGCACTTCTCCGACATTATCGACGTCAGGACATATCGTGCCGCTAACATCGACTCTGACCACTATCTGGTGATGGTTAAACTTCACCCAAAACTATGTACTATAAATTAAGCGAGACAGGTCATTCAGACGAAAAGGAAAGCGAAAGAGATATAGCTTTAATCGGTTCACATTCGTGGTTGATGAGAATCGTCGTTTGATCAAGTCGTGCAATTACTTCGGTAATTTTACGTACTTCCGGTCACGAAGCAATAAATCTTCACTTATTCTGAGGGCTTCAAGAACTTTTTCTCGTCCATTCTGACCTGGATCGTGGAAGAGGCGAGGCTGCGTGATCAGTGTTTAGTGTCGCGGTGTGTTTAATTTGGTAATAAATTTAAAATGTGAAAAGTCTTTTAGATGTTAATAATTGTTACTTTCAGTTCCTTCAGTATAGCATAGTTCAATAACCTAAGCTAAAAGGTTACGTGCGTTCAAGTTTGTGTGTGCGATTGTAAATTGAAAAAGTTAATTAATAAATTTGTTGTGTGGAGATTTTTTTTTGTTAAATGTGTCGAACAGCCGTTCGACGGCTTTTTATTTAGGAATCGCTTCTAGTGATCCACGGTCCAAACTCGGCACACAGCAACTACCAGCTAAACGCGACTCTCGACCCCACGCTGCAGCGTGCAGAATTCCGGGTTGAGGGGAAAGCCGCAAGGGAACCATTGTTCCAACAGAGTGGCCATTAAAAGATTTTTTTTCTTCGCTACGAACCGTAGCACGACACCACCAAGCCTTCGACGATGTAAATCGTCGTCATTTGCGCCATCTTCCACCGGCGTGCATCTCACTACCAGTTCAGAACCTACCACCGTCTGAGAATCTCGTTGCACAGTTATTCAGCGTTCTGGATCAAACGTCGCGGTAATCCACATAGGCGTAACTAGAGTCTCGGTCTAGGGGGGGCCATGGCACCAGCTGGTGGGATGTAATTATAGAAATTGTTTGACTAAGTTTATCGCTCATTCGTCCTAGAACTAACATAAAAAAATCGCGAATAATACATTGATTTCCAATGATAATGTGATTGCTTCAAAACGCTGTGTCAACTTGTCTTCTCCATGTTACTAAATGTGGATGAGTGTGTAATCTAAGATTCAAGAATCTTCTTCGAATTATCTATAAATGAAATTCGATATGAGTATATTTCTGAAAGTTTTCGATTTTTTTGAAACTTGAAATTTTTTAAACTCTTTAGATGCGGAATAAATTCCACGAAATTTTGTCATAATCAATATAAGTATTCATGCAATTCCAAAATGTATGCTATGTGCTGAAATAGTTAAGTACCGATGAACACAAATTTGGAATCCTAAAGTGTTTTTTTATGAGTCATAAATTCCATGAGTCATAAAATTATGAGTCATAAATCAAATTCCAGAATAACATAGGGTTTTTGTAGTTACTGACGTTAGGAAGAGGCTTTATTATGGTTTTCTGAATAGGTGAGAAATTTCTCTGCAAAAATCAAAGAGACTTGAGAAGCAACCAAATCGATCTGAATTGTGCTGCAAAAGAAATGTTTTCTGATACAAACTGGTTTCTAAATCAATTTTTTTTTATCCTAAAAAACAAATTCTAACTAAAGCAAATTCACAAATCTAACAAACTCTAACAAATCTTTTGAGGATTATAAAAATATTTCTTTAATGCAATCTCTGTTGTGAGTGCGAAGGTTGCCTAAGTTTTGTCCTAATACTTTCAATGGAATGCGTTGTTGATTTTTCTGTCATTGTAACAAAGATTCTTAAGTTTTATAATTTTATATCTTTCTGTGCCAGAATTATATAGCGAGAGCAAAAAGCTCCATAGGAATTTGATCAACTGTTTTGCGGCATACCTTGCGATTAACTCGAAGATTTTCGAAAGAATGGTCGTTCGAAATTTCATTGACCGGATTTGTGTACATGTGCTCATTTTGATGTAGTTGCTTCAGTCTTTTTTGAAGCGGATGGTAGTTTAATAGAACAGAAATAATTATATCTTAATACAATTATATTTTTATGTTTCTGCGACCAGGATACTAGTCAAACAAATGCAGAACAAATTTATTATTTTAAGCTAGCAACTGAATTAGAAGCGGCATTGATTTTAGCTTAAAAATCGAGAAAATGTTCCCGGGGGTCCTACTTAAATATTTCGATGCTTTGCTGAACAAATGGTCATAGATGTCCAACTTCCAACTTCCAACATCCAACTTTTTCTTGTACGCAATATTGAATACAAGCTCCATAGTAATGGCAACCTGTAATTTTAAAAAGTGATGGAAAAATGAGTTTAATCGAACGGAGCCTTTTTGTTACATCATATATGCTGTAACATTTTTATACTGTGTACGTTAACCTAAATTTGAATAAAGCCAAATATGTTTTTAAATGTAGTTTGTAATGTGTTGGCGCTTTCCCTGTAACAGTTTTTTTGTCTTCGAGATTTTTTACGTTCGCATCGTTCTACCTGGGAAATCAGTCTCTCCACTCACGTGTCTGAAGCGACTTGGAATTTTTGAATTAGGGAAGTCTTCCAATGGTGATACGCGTGAGTCTGGTGGTGTCTTTGTGTACTGGTAGAACGACCAACCATTTTTGTGAAGTGCTTAGGGCGTTACCTAAATTGGTGAAATCTCGAGTAGGGCTTTTTGTTTGGATTCCTGTTTCGTCCCCTCAATCGCTATTTGGACTTTTGTACAAAAACCCGCCCTGAGTTGGGTTTCTTGTCGGGCAAACAAACCTCGACAGACGGTCCTCTTCGGAAGTGGTGCTTAAGCCGTCTGTTTTCGGAGTCGAGAACGGGACGGGAAAAGAGCTGCAATTGCACGCTTCAACTATCCGTCTCAACAATGTTCGGTACCGACGACCGCCTCGGTACGATCTAGAGCGACTGAAGCAACATGATGTCGCAACTACATACGCGCAGCATCTCGACGGAGCGTAGCCGGAAGAGGATGAACTCAATGGGACCCCTCTTGAGGACTGCTGGAATACAGTTAAAGCAGCCATTAACGACGCAGCGGAGAACAACGTCGGGTACGTGGGACGAAGTCGACGGAACGATTGGTTCGACGAAGAGTGCAGACAGATTCTGGAGGATAAGGACGCAGAACGTGGAACGTTATAGACGGAAGCGGAGACAGCAGACCCGCCTTTTTCAGGAGAAGAAACTCCGTGATCGAAAGGTGGAAGCAGTACTTCGAGGAACACTTAAATGGCACAGAGTGTACAGGCTGTGAAGGCATCGGAGGAGATGACTAAGTCAATTCAGCGGACGATGGAAGCCAACCAGCCCCCACCTTGAGGGAAGTTAAGGATTCCATCCAATAAAGCAACTGATAAGGTATGGTATCGGAGCTGAGCTCATCAAGATGGGCCCGGAAAAGCTTTCCACTTGCATGCACAAACTGATAGTCAGAATCTGGGAAACTGAACAGCTGCCGGAGAGGTGGAAGGAAGGGGTTATATGCCCCATCTATAAGAAAGGCGAAAAGTTGGAGTGTAACAACTTTCGAGCAATCTCCATCCTTATTGCCGCCTACAAAGTGATATCCCAGATCATTTTCCGATGTATGTGATTCACCATTAGTGAATGAGTTCGTGGGAAGTTATCAAGCCGGCTTCGTTGACGGCCGCTCGACAACGGACCAGAAATTTACTGTACGGCAAATCCTTCAAAAATGCCGTGAATACCAGGTCCCAACGCACCATCTGTTCACTGATTTCAAGGCGTTATACGACAGTATATACCGCGTAGAGCTATGGAAAATTATGGACGAGAACAGCTTCCCTGGGTAGCTTATCAGGCTGATCAATGCAACGGTGGATGGTGTGCAAAACAGTGTGAAGATTTCGGGCGAACACTCCAGGACTTTTCTGACTGTTGTTCAACATTGCGCTAGAAGGTGTCTTGCGGAGAGCCAGGTGTAACAGCCGGGGTATGATTTTCAACAGATCCAGTCTTTTTTTTTGTTTCGCGGATGATATAGACATTGTCGGCCGAACATTTGCAAAGGTGGCAGAGCTGTACACTACAAAATGGTAGTGTTTTAGAAAAAAGTTGTGATAAGGAATGAAGTATGAGGTGGAAAGATTATCCCATGCTCTTAGTCTGCACTGACTAGTAGTTTTTATAGTGATGAAATTTCGATTTTACTACCACTGAATAAACGCCATCTCTTGCATTAAACGTTTTGACTGCTACCTTATTGCAAAAAATAATTAAAGTAGATGAAATAATATCAACGAACTTTGACCAATCCACAAGTTTACATAAATCTGGAAGATAGTAACTATTAAATGAATTTTTATGTGAATAAATAATAATTTAAAGTAGGATAGGTAAATGATCGCTACCTTTGGCATCAGCAATACTTCTCTATTAACGAATCCGATACTGTGTACGTGTTCTCCGTATGGCACGCTATTTTTTGTACATACATACAGGCTCACATCTACACATATCGTTTAAATAGACGAAATTAAATTTTTGTTTTTGGTCAAAGTTTATTAGTTGTAGACTAAGCAGGATGGCAGGTCTGCTAACAAACTAAATGATGCGTTGTTTGGCGCATCTTTATGCGAATCCAGCGCACTACTTCTGAAATTGGGTAACTTGCCTGTATCTCAAGAAAAATCCTTCTGTAAATGGGGGATTTAAGATCAAGCCTACTTATTTTCTACCGGATGGATAATAGTGAACATGAATACACAATTGATTGAAAATTAAGGTCATTTTGAACTGAGACGCATTATAATATGTTTTCAATATAATAGCTAAGAATCGAGATTTCGATCGAGATCCTCAAACATGACCATGGTCAGAGAGATCGAGATCCACAAACATGACCATATCAAAAGTTCAACCGGTCAGCTCAGAATCACAATTCTTATGCTAAAATGAGCCTGCTGTCAAATTTTCAGCTAATTCGGATAAAATTTCGAGGTGGTTCAGGTAGACTTGTTTTTAGGCTATTTTAATTTTGTTAAAAAAAAACTAGCAAGCGATACTTACTTGATACTTGATGGGCTACAGCTCTTCGATGAACCTACGCCGAATGGAATATCCTTCTCCACTGGACTCGATCCTGGGCCAATCGCTTCCAGTCGCCCTGAACATTGAGCGCCCTCAGGTCCTCTTCCAACTGCAGAAAGCCATCGTGTACGCGGCCTTCCACGAAGCCTCTTCCGGTTTCTCTACTAAATATTATCTTTGCTTGGCGTTCTTCAGGTATACCAACAACGTTTCCAGCCCACCGTAGTCTGCCGTGTTGTATAAGCTCCATAATATCCAGCGCTTTATACACCTGGTACAACTCGTGATTCATGCGACGCCGCCAGATACCATTCTCCTGTTTATCGCCGAGTATTGTCCGCAGCACCTTACGGTCAAACACTCCGAAATATTTCCGATCAGCCTCCTTTAACGTCTATGTTTCATGGCCGTATAAAGCCACCGGAAGAATCAGAGTAGTATACAGCGCGAATATTGTCTTCGTTTGCAGACTACGGAACTTAAGGTGGTTATGAAGTCCATAATAAGCCCTATTTGCAGCTGCAATATGCCTTTTCACCTCGCGGATAACATCATTATCGCATGTCACTAATGTTCCAAGATACACAAATTCTTCTACCACTTCAAATTTTTCGCCATCCAGCACCATTTCGCTACCACCACCACTAATGAATCCACGTTGATTGCCAGCGACCATGTTTTGATCGTGAGTCCAATCTTCGCTGTCTATCTTTTAAAAGGCACAAAAGCCTCTTCAACGGCATGGCAATCAATCCCGATAATATCGATATCGTCCGCAAATCCCAGGAGCAGTTTCGCTGGGAAACCATGTTCAAGCATAATTTGCCATAATTCATTCCGTTTCGCTGAATCGTACGCCGCCTTGAAATCAATAAACAGATGTTGTGCCTGCAAGTTGTACTCCTGGAATTTATCAAGGATTTGTCTCAGGGTAAACATTTGATCCGTCGTTGATCGGCCCCCTCGAGAACCTGCTTGGTATTCGCTGACGAAGGACTATTCAAGTGGTCTCAATCTGTTGAACAGAATAAGGGACATAATTTTGTACGCCGAATTAAGGATGGTTATTCCTCGGTAATTGGCGCACTCCAGTCTGTGCCCTTTCTTAAAGAGAGGGCAAATGAGACCGTCCAACCAGTTCAGCCGGGAGCTGGTCCTTCCCCGCAGCCTTATTGTTTTTCAGCTCTTTAATAGCTTTTTTAACCTCATCTAGTGTAGGCGACTCCACAGCTTGTCCATCGTCGCAAATATTTATTCTGTTCACCGATGCGATGCACCGTCACTTCCACTATTCAACAAGTTCTCGAAGTGTTGCTTCCACCTGGCAGCCACATTGCACATGACGAGACATGGCGCTGTCTTTCTCCACACGCCATTGACAGTCTCATTAAATCTCCGCATATCATTCTGCTCCATTTATTCCTGCGCCTCGCTAACCACTTGTTCTTCATACTCTTTTTTCTTCCTGCGGTGGGTTCGTTTTTCGGCTATTCTTGCTTCCTTGTACCGATCTCTATTCGATCGGGTACCCGACACCAACATCTGGCTTCTGCCAACGTTTTTCTCGTATGACACTTCGCATCGAACCAACCCGTCCTGGGTCGCTTCTGTGCAGCGCCTACTACTTCTCGTGCTGTTGTGCTCACCACTCCATGGATCGATTCCCATAGATCGTTGATGTTGTCGCTAACGTTGATTGCACTTATCTGTTCGTCGAGCTTCTGGTGGTACTCAGCCGATACTCCTTCCGCCGACAATCGCTGGATATTGTAACGCATCGTTCGCTGTGATCTTTCCTTCGATACAGTTGACAACCGTGATCGAATTTTACCGACAACTAGCAAGAGACATAAACGCCGGAAATCCTCTTAACAACCTCTATACGAAAGATTCCAATGTGCTCAACAAGTCTTGTAAACATTGCGATTCGTTCCGTTCACGTTTTGACCATGTTTGGGCCGATGCCCACGTAGCGTTTTTTTTTCATGAAACACTGTTTCCTCTAAGAGTCGTTATTCTAAAAAAAATCTTGAATTTATTACAAATCTTCGCTTATTTTTTCATAATACTTTTCCCTGGACATTTGAGTATTATAATTGCCAATGTGCGTTTTATCGTTAAATTCTTAAAAAATCAGATGTTGAACATTTTTCATAAATTTGCACGTTAGGATTTCTTCAAACATGACCATTTTGTATGAAAATCAGCGTTGGCGTTCAGCGTCGCCTTTACATGGGTCGATTTGGATAATAAAATCCAAAGCATTAGGTCATCTAATAGAATGGAATCATTTATATATGTATATATTAGAATGGGGCGTCATGGCCATTTTTTCAAATCAATGGTTTTTCGAAGCCATTCTGGGTCCTGAACAACTGTGCAGAATTTGGGACCGATTGATTGCTACCTCGCTTTCCGCATCGCGTTTGAAGTTTGTATGGAAATTAGTATGGGAGAACGTATATTTTTGCATTTCTACTACTAGAGGTTTCAGTTCATTGTAAACCAAGTGGCACATTGCGTTAAAGTATAACCCAAAGGATGCCGAAAAACTTTGCTGAAGAAGGCACGTTGCTGGCACGTCCACGAAAAAAGTTATAACGCTTCGAACATTGAGTGTTCAAACCATATGCAAAAAATCGTTTATTCTGCCAGCACTGCCGTACTACGTAAACCAATAATTTTACTGAGTGTTATTTCAAAATAATTAATCTTATAGGGCTTTAGAGCTAATAGGAGCTATCCGGAATTATTTCACAAAGAAAAAAATCCGACAAGAAGGAAGATGGGTTTTGCCCTTCGATAATCATAGGTTGTCCGGTAGTGCTGGCAGAAACATTGATTTCTTGCATATGGTTTGAGCAATCAATTTTCGAAACGTAATAACATTTTTTGTAGACCTTCCAGCTACGTACTTTCTTCGGAAAAGTCTTTCGGCATCCTCCAGACTATATGCTAACGTATTGAGTCACGTGATTGATGATAAATTGAAGCCGGTAAAAGCAAAAATGTAAAAAAGTACGTTTTCCCATACTAATCTCCATGTAAATTTGAAACGCGATGCGGCATGCGAGGTTGCAACCAATCGAGCCCATATTTTGCACAGTTGATTGGGGTCCCAAAACGATTCAGAAAAACCTTGATCTCACTTGATCGGACGAAGTTTGCGTTTTCCCATACAACTGCGCCCCACTCTAATATATATACAGCGATTCCACGGGAAAAGAATAGAGTTGAAAAAAAAAAGTTGTCCAATTTTGCTCAAAATCGCTTGGTATGTTCTTCATTGAAAATAATTAGACCCGTATTTTTTTATTTTTTTTATTAGGGTGACCATGTTCGATATAGGGTTACCAGAAAAATCGCTATTTTTCGAATTTTTTTATTTAAAAAAAATCATAACTTTTGAACCACTGGATCGATTTGCAATATTTTTTTTATGGATAGAAAGCTTATTACTTCTAGTTCTTACTAAAATTTTTGGTTTGGTGTATTGGTGTACTCAAATTTGCTAAAATGGTCAAAATATTCGTTTTTTTATGATTTTTGAAATGTTGGACCATAATGACTATAAAAATATTTTTTTTTATGAAAATTCAAACATTTTTACATAACATATCAAAAAATTAGAAATGTTCATCGAGCCGTTTTTGAGTTACATTTTTTTGAAAATTTCAAGTTTTCTGCCCATACACACATGGAATGAGCATAATTTTCCATCACTTCAAAATAACTGCGGGAATCATTCTGTTGAAGTTATCAAACTTATTCCTAATAAATTCATGATAACCATGTTTACAAATCTAGTTTTATTTGTGAAGTAATGTACCTATCAAAAGTAGGGGAGGCTTGTCCATTTCTGACCCCATCAAATGTAAGAACTATAAATCACCCTCAAATTGTTTAAAAGCAGAGACCAACATTGCTAGGGTTTACTCAACCATGGTTTACGCTTTAACTGGAACCACAATGGTCCGTTAGCGTCCTAATTCAGCATGAGTGCTCATAAGGGTTGCAGAGGCACTCATGCCGAATTTGAGTGGTAGCGTAAACCACGACTGAGTAAACTTAACTATTTTGAATTATTCCACAAAAGGGTCATTTTGAGTTTTCAGGTAAGGTAGCTTTTTTTTTAATGAAATTCACACAATTTGTTATAAACAGCCGAACGGCAACATGGTTATGTTTAGTAAATTCTGCGATTGCTATGAAGCTTGTAAACTTTAAATTTTGTGCTTCATCTTTATAATATATGGCAAAAGGATGGATTGTGCATTGAGCGTTTGCCCAATGAAAACCTTGTATAGCGTCCTGAATAACAAAAGAGTAATTTTCAGAGAAGTCAGCAATTATAATGCAATCAGTTGCTTCCAAATTAATTTTAAGTTGTTTTAAGTATTTTCCTTGTTGCTCTGCAATAAAATTATGCGGAGATAATTCGCTAAATTTTTCTAAAAATGTTTCCACATACTCTTCTGCATCCATTCATATTGAATTTAAATGACAACGATCTGTTTGCTTCCATTGTTTAAATTCTAAGGAATCGACATTTTCAAGAAAATTCATCAGGTCATTCTCCATTGTCTGCGTACCCGGGCAATGATCACAGGTTTTCAACCAACATTTCTCAGTAGGATTTTCACAAAGTATTTTAAAAAACAAGTCATGTTACGTTTTTAAATGGTCATGAATAAGTTTCTTGTCCTTAAGGGTTTTAAACATTAATTTGACATTCTGATGATAAATGCATACGCAGACAGTATGCGTTCCACTTGAACCAGCTAGAATTTTTTGGGCGGCTGCTGGAAAACATTGAAAATCCAATTTTAAAAGTAAAATATTGCCCTTTGAAAATTGAATAAATTTCACGAAGGTTACATAAAAGTAACCTGCGCTGTACATGCACTTTTTCTCCTGCCATATTTTCAATAACGAAATCCCTTTTCCCAGGACATGCTCTGCTTATCTCGTCACTATTATAAAAGTCCCTAACTACAGTTAGAGTATCATCGCTCAAAGACAACATATTTACTCTGGTCTCCGGTGTGCTCATAAAACCTTTTTCAATCTGTAATTTCTTTGCACGTTGAGCAGTTCGTTGCGAAACACCGAATTCTTGCATCATTTTGTATGCAGTCCAGGATTTGGGAAGGGAAGTTAGAATCCTATATCGATCGTTTCTGTCAGATATTTCATCAAATTTTGCCTTCATTTGTTGAAGAATTTCCTGACCGTCTCCGGGTTTCTGGGCACCAGCGCTACCAATTGATTCAGCACTCGTTGATTCCAAAGAAAACAAAGATTCTGAAAACAAGATGGAAAAATAACTATTAGTTAGGAGCATGTTTCTTCATATAATGTAATACATATTATTCTATTTTGTTGCATGATAGGCAACTGCTATACAAATTGAGCTACTAGGTCGGATTAGGTAAGATTATACGGAACTGATGTTTTTTCAATTTTCTGAATAATCGAGTACAACTAGTATAACGTAGCAAATCATGATGACTGAATGAACAAAAAGAAGAGATTATTCTACTTACCAACACTAGGAACAGCGTCAATTTCCGATGATCCAGCAGCATTGGGATCGATTATTTCGAAACCACCATTATTGATGTTGGTGCGGCGAAATTGTTCACTCTAGATGGTCCCGCCACGGTGAAATTATTGGTGCCTGATGGTCCGGCAACGGCGAGATCATCAAGTTTCGATGGTTCAGAAACGGTGAGTTCTTGATTTTCACATTCTATATTAACTGCACTTGGAGCTGCTGGCTCGTTTCCTTTCTTGATAATGCGATAAAGTCGGCAATAGCAGGTATTACAAATGTAGGAACAGCTTTTACCCAATTTTATTCTCCTTTCCGCTGCATAATCATACAGTTTAGGAGTAAGTTTCCTGTAACAATTACTCCAAACATGGCAATTTGAGCATTCGTGCTTCATTGTATTAAACGTTTCTTCAGTAAGGCAACTGGACAATTTCACTGATTTTCTTGACTGACATATACTTATATCTTATAGACCACTTTAAATAGTCCCTTTGGGTATCATTTAGGTAGAGTGAACAAGGAAAAGGAGACAGATGAATCATAATCAAAAAAGAAAATACCTGCATCAAAAATATTGAAAACATATAAACAAAGCAGGTAACCTATTGTATGGATCGCTGAAAACCAACCTTTTTGAAAAACGACATATTGCTTTGCCGATTTTGGAGAATGAAGTCATCAATAACAACACCAGACTATTCCGATTGAATTATTTTCAACTATTGCGATTCGTAAATTCTTCTAATAAACGAGACCAAACAAACACTCTTGAATAACATTTTCATACTTTTGATTTAATTTGAGCTATTTGAAATAGTGGAGAATAACGTTCATTCCATGTGTGTATGGGCAGAAAACTTGAAATTTTCAAAAAAATGTAACTCAAAAACGGCTCGATGAACATTTCTAATTTTTTGATATGTTATGTAAAAATATTTGAATTTTAACATTTAAAAAATCTTAAAAAACGAATATTTTGACCATTTTAGCAAATTTGAGTACACCAATACACCAAACCAGAAATTTTAGTAAGAACTAGAAGTAATAAGCTTTCTATCCATAAAAAAATATTGCAAATCGATCCAGTGGTTCAAAAGTTATGATTTTTTTAAAATAAAAAATTTCGAGAAATAGCGATTTTTCTGGTAACCCTGTATCAAACATGGTCACCCTAATAAAAAAATAAAAAAATACGGGTCTAATTATTTTCGATGAAGAATATACCAAGCGATTTTGAGCAAAATTGGACAACTTTTTTTTTCAACTCTATTCTTTTCCCGTGGAATCGCTGTATATATATATATATATATATATATATATATATATATATATCATATGTAAACGTTTGATTTATTCTATTTTCTGGGTACCTGGGAGAAAGTGTTAATTAGACACCTACTTAAGAAAGCATGCGTGTATTAAATTCCCAAATTTGATGTTACTCCAGTCTACGGTATCGTATTCCCCGTTGTTCTATTGAAGTGAAAGACATGAGATTTCCATATGCCCCATAGTGTGCACGGGTTGTGGAAACTGCAAACTATTATTATTATACATATGCTACTGTACTAACTCAATCGAGCGATCAGATTCATACCACAGAAAAAATGCTCTGCCCATATTGGTCCATCATTTGTGTCTCAGTAGAGAGCAGGAAGAATATCCGTAGGAGATGCTGGAAACAGTTTCCTTATCGCCAGCGTTAGTCATCGACACCGAGAGCGGCAGAAACGTACCTCTTCTGGAGCATGTGTTCTATGCGGTTAACTGAAATGAGTGAAAAATCTCCATTTAGTAGCATGGGCCGACCTACACCACAGCTGAGTGGCAGCATCCAGATTTAGAGCAAACGGCGGCGTAATGCGAAGGAGGCATATACAAAGTATTACATATATTGGTTAGTATGTTCATATTTTCTTCTCGATGCTTTCCAAATGTGTTTTTACGATTTCTATGCCTCTGGTTAGTTCTAGTCTGCACGCCGAACGGTTCGTAACTTGAGATGCGTTTGTTTAAAAAAAGCGAAAGTGTTATTCGCATGCGACGGTTGGTTTGCTGACGTGGATCGTGCAACGTAGCCATATTTTTGCTGTAGTGTGTGACTGATTTGGAACCGATTGGACAGATTTATCGCTAACATTTCTGTAGGTATTCTGAAACTGAAGAAACTATCTATAATTTATGCACGATTTGTAATTTGATAAAACAGTTTTCCATACTTCAAATCAACTTCATTGACTTTTTCACTGTGTAGCTTGTTAAAAACGTAAACTTATTTTAAAAGTTTGAAATATCAGCTCTAATCAATGATCAATATAGTAACAAGTTTCAACTGAATTGGAATAAACACATCTAATCTTATTCCTTTTTTCATGTATATTTCAAAATCAGTGATTATTTAAAAACAAATATTCCAAGTAAACACAACAGTCGTGCATTGATTTAAAATATGGCAATATTATTTCATTCGAAGCATGGAAATTATTCAAAGTTTACCCAATTGATATGCTTTTTGCAGTTTAATCTTACCTAAGGGGCTGATCACAAATTACGTAACGCGAAATATAGACTTTTAAGATCCACTCACCCAGCTCATAACGCTTTTTGTATGAGCCATTTCAATTATTTGAATGCACGTATTGCTTTGAATGACCTCTCCTTTCTACTATACGGTAACGTAGTTAATGAACAGCTCTTCACTACTTTTCTTTATTCTTTATTAAAGAGGCTTGCTGCCCTAGGCTGGCTCACCTCTAGCTCTTCACAGCTCTGCTCTGCGAGAGGCCCAACGGTTTGATCTCTTGTTCAATATGTTTTTTGGTTGGGTCAACGGACAGTCATTTGAACACGTTCATTGTGCCTTTAAGATCACAAATGATGCCCAGTAACGTTGAATTCCGTTGTTTGTATAGGGTTTGGACATATGAGTGCTTTTTAGTTAGGCCATGGTCCAACCAGCGGAGTAAAACTGATAAGTTTATTTTCAGTGCAAACCGTTAAAATCCCGGTGTTCATTATACAAAAAGGTTGGTGAATCAAGAAATCGATTTGGGTTTGACCTTGTGAACCAAGGCTGGTGTAGGCCAATCCGGAGATGGCGAGTTCGATTTTAGGTCCGACCTATATAGTGTTGGGTAAATCCGGGTGAGACGCTACACCTTTTTTAAAACGATGTATCTTTAAAACAATCTGTTAAATTGAAACTCTAATGATTATTTTTTCATAGTTAAGGGATTCTACTATATAGTGTATATTTTTTTGCGATAAATGAGATATCTTTTTTTTTGTCTTTATTTAGGAGACTTTCAGCCCGAGGCTGGCTCATCTCCAGAAATGAGAGATCATAAATATTATTTCAGGAACGCTTAAATATTTATTTTGTTTATTTGTTTATTTTATTTTTTACTTTCAACTGACCGATATGGTCTCATTGAAATCTTATCTAATTATGTAATTATAATAACTATACGATTTCATACACAATCAACAGGATAGTAACAGAACATACATTAATAACATGGCTCAACTAATATAAAAACGAAATATTATCTTTTTTAATTTAATCAATTCAGGGTTTCCAGAAAGATCGGTCTTCAAATTCTCTATATTTAACGCCTTTAGGCCACGTTGAAGGTTTCATAGCTAATTGTTTCAGTCTGTTATCCAGCATAACTTTAAACGAGAAGTAATCAACATCATTTTCTTTTCCTCTAGGAACTAGCTTCCTAACTCTGACTTCATCTGAATTATCAATATCCAAACATTCACATACAAGCTCATTAATTTCATGTTCGGTTGTGTGACACCTTATATTCGTTACGAAGAGTGAGAAGTAGAGTAGAGTATTACTACAATTTGAATTAAAAGTATGCGATCCTTTACGACAGAAGATGCGTACTATGGGCTAGAGGGGAGTTGGCAGCAAATTACCGTGTATTCCATTTAGTGACATTTGTTGTGTGCTATGAGGTAGCAATGTTCCAAGGGTTTGTATTATTTCCTCCACTTTCGTTTCGAGCTCCTCTATTTTAGCTTCGCATGTAGTCGAGTGCCCACTAGGGTGTTCAAAAAAAAAAATCGATGTTCGAAGAGTCGTGGTGCTCAACCCTGAAATGAAAGATATACTTGTCTGGATAATTTTCGTAGAACAAACCGATGTTCTAAAAAATCGTTTAGATGTCGCGCCAGATCGATTTTTGAAAAATAAGTTTTTTAGGTAAAAAATCAAATATTGGGTCCTTTCACAATTTTTTTGAGGGTCACCCATTCGTTATTTTTTTTTTATTTTTCTGTGGATCTTTGCCCATATCCATGAATTAGTTTTAGGTATTATACGTTTTTATAGTCTGCAGAACTTTTTAAATAACGAAAAAACCACACTTTTTTTACTAATTTTCGAAGTTATTTCATCCTCACACAAAAAAATATTTTTTTCTCGTTCAGATAAACTCACATACTACAAAGAGCTATTTATAAGGAGTATTTTCATAAAAAAAGGTCCAAGAAATATTGTTCTGGGGCTGAGATATTGCAGTTTTAGTAAATAGTCAAAAAGTGTACAAATTCGGTACTTTTTCTTTACATGTTATAATTTCATCAAGATTGCACCAATATTTTAATTTAAATTAAAAACAATTCAAAAGCAAATAAATGGGAATATTTTCTTGGTAACATAGCTTTTCGATGGAGTTGGTTACCTGAATTACAGGATTTGGTCGGATGGAGCCAGTTATAAAATGATATCACACCCAACAGTTAATATGTAACAATATACAAGTAATCAGGTTTACTATGATCTCTTTATTAGTTTTGATTCAATCATAGGATGCTTTTCACGGTATTCAAAAACCAAGGCAGGCTCAGCACGAATGTAAATATTCAGTTTGAACGTAAACATGTCGTCACTACTATCTTCGCACAAGCTGAACTGAGACGATGCTCTACGGTCTCAACATGCTTACTTTTGTACTCTAACATGTGGCGATAAAATATGCGTCACTCTTGACGTGTCACTTTTCTGATCGTAGTCGGAATATTTTTAACGGTTTAAGCAGCCACTGCCCGCTCCGAGGACAACAAATTATAACAGAGTGAGACGTACAGCAAATATTAACTGTAGAGCTATTCAGAACAAATTTTTGAGGTCTTGATACAATGTTTTTTGACGGAATTATCAGAACGAAAAACAACAAACGGGCCGAAGCAAAAGACACAACACAGATTTCATTTGTTGTCAACGACTGTAAAATTTATGACGTTGATCAGCTTCAGGTCGTTCCAAGTGGTGGAGTTGTGCTCCAGATGGACCAGGTGAAGCTTGTGCACGGCCACTGGCTTCAGGCCGTAACTTTCGAGTTCTGCTTGAAGCTCTTCCTCCTTCATGTCGTGCAGTCCTCGCAGCAAAGCCTTGAGTGGCTTCATGCCAGGGAGGTCATGAGTGTAGTACTAGGTTGAGCAGATCATTTCGGTGAAAAAACGGGACAAACGCACTTGCAAAATGGGACATGTCAAAAAACCTGAAAAATTTAGAGTGAATCATTCACATAATAACCATCTATTATTGTTCCAAGAGGAGATTTTTGCTATAATGAAATGTGCTAATATCTGTGTAGAAAGGAAATATAGATATGCAAATATTTGAATTTTCACAGATAGTCAAGCGACACTCAAAGCGTTGAGTAGCTTTAAATGTACGTCAAAACTTGTCTGGGACTGCATTCTTTCATTGCGAAAGGTGTGCCAAAAGAACTCCGTAAATCTGTACTGGGTTCCAGGGCACTGTGGCATTGGAGGTAATGAAAAGGCAGACGAGCTTGCGAAACGAGGTTCAAATACACAGTTTATTGGCCCAGAACCTTTCTGCGGTATATCATACTGTACCATAAAAATGGAATTAAAATCCTGGGAAGCACAAAGGTTGATGACCAATTGGTTGGTTGCCGAAAAGTGTGCTCAATCAAAGAGATTTATAATTCCCAATGTTAAAGTAACCGAAAAGCTCTTAGAGCTCAGCAAGAGAGCTCTTTGCACCTTCACTGGCCTAATAACCGGACACTGTCCGAGCAGATATCACTTGAAAAATATTGGCCAAATATTGAAACCTCGGAACATCTGCTTTGCAGTTGTGATGCATTGTACAAGGGTAGATCTAAATTTCTAAATAGTGGCTTTATGCAACCAGGAGATATGTGGACTGCAAATCCTGGAAAGGTAGTGGGTTTTATTAACTCAATTATACCGGACTGGGAAAATACGCGTCTTAGGTTGTTTACTTGACAAATGGTGATCAACCTAGAAGATGCGAATAGTTAATAGTAATCAGGGGTATACCACAAAAGTTCAACTTAATGGACGCAGTGGTTCTACGCCCCAACAAAAAAAAAAAAAAAAAAACATCTATTAAATTAAGTTAGTTATGGAAAAATACATTGCGGAATTTTGAAATTTTATTTTAACCTTCGTAGTGAATTAAAAAAGAGTGGCACATTGTGCATTAGCGGGTCAAAAATGACCCCAACTTGGATTCGCTCCAAAAAGCTCATTTTCGAACCAATTTTCAATCTTTTGGAACCAAATTGTAGGTATGGATTCCTCAGATGGACTTATTTTTGCAATTTGGCCATTCTGGCCATTCACAATCTTTTGTTACTCAGAGTACGACCATAAAAAGCTTTGTAAAAAGCGCACTCTTCTATGATAAGTTTCATAAATTGATCACTTTACCGGACGTTCCGGATCTTCCGGTGACCGGTGGCCACCCAGGTCCATCGAAATGGGTCTCCATAATCATTTATTACTCAGCGTTCGAAAAGGAAAAGGTTTGGAAACACCCGCGCTTTTCTATGATGAATTTCATAAATTGACCACTTTTACGGACATTCCGGATCTTCTGAAAGGCCACCCAGGTAGATGGACCTTCAATTTGTCATCACAATCATTTGTTATTCAGAGTTCGTGATAAAAGCTTTGGAAAAAAATGCGTTCTTCTAGGATGAGTTCTATGAATCGACCACTTCTACGGATGTTCCGGATCATCCGGAGGACCTCCGGTGGCCACACAAGTTCATCACAATGGGTCAGCACAACCATTTGTTACTCAGCGTTCAAAAATGGAATACCTTGAAAAAAACACGCGCTTTTCTATGATATGTTTCATGAATTGACCACTTTTACGAACGTTCCGGTCTTCCGGACCCGAGTAGGAGCGACGACCTCGATAACAGAAATTAGTATGATTTAGCCTTGCATAAGAGGTAAAATACCAAAAAATAATACCAAAAACTTATATGCAGAATACTTGAGGCATATCATGCTTAGGTATTTAAATACCAAACGAATAATAATTGGTTATGTATTTGATATTTAAATTCAATTTAATAACTGAGTTTGTTATGGGTGAGGTATTGTGCATATTAGTTTTTGGTATTATTTCTTTGGTATTTTACCTCTTATGCAGGACTAGTTCATAACAGAGTATGGTATCAATACCAGAATTAAGTATTATTGAGCCAATTTCTCCTGCTCGGGTCGAGGGACACCGGACCGTGAAATAACCAGGAATTGGACAATGGCTACATTCTATTGGGATTATGGCTACGCAAAATTATGAGCATTTCCAAAATCACCCTTCGAAAGGCAAGAAGAAATTGTCCTAAGAATCTATGTTCCTTCAAAATCGATTCCTGGGAATTAAAATGTCCAAATTGTAAAAATCTGTCCATAACGACATCCGCGGAATCCATACCTTCAATTTGGTTCCAAAAGATTGAGAATCGTTCCGAAAATTTACTTTTGGGAGCGAATTCAAGTTGGGGTCATTTTTGACCCGCTTATGCACAATGTGTCACTTTTTTTGTTGTGTCGTTCCTAGATGTCGCTGAAAGGTGATTATCATCTACAAATTTTCGTTTCCAAAAGTTAGGACAAGTCAGAAAATGCAGATAATAAATATTGTTTTTTGAGGGACACCCTAATACTGGTAAGTAAAATTGCTCTAAGCAAGTGAGCTTAAGAGCTACATAAAAAGTTTATATATCAAAGTTGATTGGAAAAAGCTGCGCTACAATTTTGTAGAACATTTCATGTCAATATTCCGCAAAATAAAAAAAATAAAAAATTTAATTTTTTTTTAAATGGCCCGCCCTATTTTTCGATATTATTAATTTCGTATTAAACTCAAATGTATGTTGGTTATACATTAAACAGTTCAGAAACATTGAAAAATTGGTGGCAATATAGTTGCCACTGTCCGTCAAGCGGGATAACATTGGTGGCAATATAGTTGCCACTGCCCGGCAAGCGGGAAAACAGGCAACAAAAAAATAAACAAGGATTTTTTAAAATTAGGTTTTACGTAAAACCAGTCAAATCAAGGCACGTTACTTTTTTTGGTGAAGAGTCCTAGTCGGAAAACGCATTATAAGTGAAAAAAAAATTGCGCTTTTGTTCCCAAGGGGGGACCCTTGGGAAAAAAACACAATTTCGTCAAAAATCCAAAAACCAAATATACAGAAAGGTAAAGCTTTTTTCACGCTAATCACGTAATAATCTAACACAGGAGATTCAAAATAATTATTACCAACGGGAAAAAATATATGTTTGTCGTCTTTTTAACGAATTATAACTGAAAATCCTTCTTCCACTCGAAACTTACGATTTGTTCGTAAAAAAACTGTTCTCAAATAGACATTTCAATTTTTTTATGGCTTAAATTTCATCTGGGGTGTTACTAGGAAGCAAATAAAGCCACTACATGGGAATTAATAAGTAGAGATTTTGTTGATAAATAGAAAAACATATAATATATGCCTTATAAAGGGTTAATCTTGCAATACGGTGATAATGATAAAACTTATAAAAAGTGTTAAAGCCGTAGATTTTTTATTTTTTATTGTTCACGAATGTCACCTTCTGAAGTCTTTTGAGGCTTTTCAAGACGCGTGTTTTGCTATAAGAATATCGTCTGTATCTTCTTCCATTGTTTAGTTAGATCAATTTTCTTTAAAAAACATGATTTTAGTAAAATTGGTATAACTTGAATTAAAAAAATTACATATCTCCAATTTTTTGACATAATAAAGAATATTAATTGCTCTTTGAAATGCCGTGTAAACATATTTTTTTGGTCTGCCCTATCCAGAGATATCAACTTATGAAAAAAATATAATTTTGACAGAAAAACGATTATAACTTTTGATCGGAAAAAGATATTAAGCATATTTACCCATCAAAAGTTTTTTAGCTCTAAAAGTCACCTGAACACGACATTTTCGAGTAGATCAAAAATATTGTTTTTTTGAGGTGTACCCTAATCCAATTAGGTAAAATTGCTCTAAATCAGCCAACTTAAGAGCTACAGAAAAAGCTTTTTTAGCAAAATTTATATTGGAATAAGCTGCGCTACAACTTTGTGAAACATAACATGTCAGTATCCCGAGAAATAAAAAAAAATTCTCATTTTTTTTATATGATGGGCCACCCTATTTTTTGATAGCACCATAATGATGGCCTCACTATTTCTAACAATTTTGTAGAACAACAGTTTTTTTTTTCTAAAAAATATAGTTTTGGCGTAAAATGCATCTTTCCGCGTAAATCTGTATCCTGGACCATAGTGCAATGCACTAGGAAGGTTAATCTACTCTTAAACATGCAATAATCATTTAATTACTGATCAATGTCAAAAACTTTTTCAAATCTGAACAATTGAAAATTACAAAAAAATAGTCAAAGTACTCTGCCTAAAGCCGGTCTGCGCATTAGAGAAAAAGGAAAAAAAATTAAAAAAAATTGATTTCCGTGCTAAAACATGAACTTATGTTGAGGGAAAATCTGCGGATAAGAATAACAAGAAACTCGACAAGAAAAGAACATTAATAAAATATTTTTTTTATTATTTCCATTAATATGTTTGGCGCATGCGCAAATCTAACCAATTTACAGTTATTTTTGATCGAAATTGAATTGAAAATAGGCTACACAGCTATTTTGAACTGTTGAAGCAGGCCGCTTAATATTTGGTTCTTTTCCAGACTGACCGGTCCCAGAACTCCATACAAACTTTGGGTTTAAATTAAAAAGTCGCATTGGAACAGGGATTTCAATCCAAAATCAAAGTTAATGACTCCACATGACTGCAGATGTTTAGTCTAGAAGGAATTGACCAGTTTTGAAAAATCCATTTTTTTCTTCACAGGACCGCGCTTTAAGGTGACTCGAGGAGGCACTACACACCGTGTTACTTTTCCTATCTTTTGTCTCTTTCTAGCATTGTCAGCTCGTAACTTTGGAGCGGCGTATTTCGGTTCTCAGTTGTTTAATGAAACTGTAAATTTATCAGCATGTAAATTGCGAATAAGCACGCGCAGATGATACTTCTTCAAAATCATATTTGTTCTAGAAAAAAATTAAGCATTCAATGATAAAAATGATGACGATTTGATGATTTTTCGTGCTTCCCGTGTCACCTTAAGATGCGACCAAAAATTAACTAAAGTGTGGTGATCTACCAGTGACTGGTAGACTACCACTACATTGTCTCAAAGCATCTACCCGTGAAGGTATATCAGGACAATGAAAACCAGGCTCATCGATAGGTAAATAATTATGAATATTCACCTCTCGATAGTTACCTGATCATGTATATATAGTATGTAAGTAGATAATAAAATTAGAGTTAAGGTAGAACCAAAGGACGACGGCTTCACTTCAACAGTTTGGGGTCCCTTATGATCGGGACTTATTACAATTCCAATCACAACTTATTTATAATGTTTTGATATTTGTGTTTTTTTATTTCATAACTTTGTCTTAAACTTGTAAATAATATGCGCGATCAATAAATCAAAGTCAACAACCTTCAACAACCAGCACAGTGTAAGAAAGGCTGTGGAACAAAAGATCAAAAGGACAAAACTTCGAATTAACAAATTTAAAAAACTCTTCAATGCAATCTACCTGATCGAAACAAAATGTTGAATAATGTGTCCTTTCAAGAGGCCCGGAAGCTTCTTTTCAAGAGGCCCGGAAGCCTCCTTTCAAGAGGCCCGGAAGGCCCGGAAGAGGCCCGGAAGCCTCCTTTCAAGAGGCTCGGAAGCCTCCTTTCAAGAGGCCTGGAAGCCTCCTTTCAAGAGGCCTGGAAGCCTCCTTTCAAGAAACATGGAAGCCTCCTTTCAAGAGACCCGGAAGCCTCCTTTCATGAGGCCCGGAAGCCTCCTTTCAAGAGGCCCGAAAGCATCATTTCAAGAGGTTCGAAAGCCTCCTTTCATGAGATCCGGAAGCCTCCTTCCGAGAGGCCTGGAAGCTTCCTTTGAAGACGCCCGGAAGCTTCCTTTGAAGACGCCCGGAAGCTTCTTTTCAAGAGGCTTGAAAGCCGCCTTTAAATAGCTCGGAAGCATCATTTTAAAAGGTTCAGGAGCTTTCTTTTAAAAGGCCCAGAAGACTCCTTTCACGAGACACGGAAGTGTACTTTCAACATTCTCGGAAACCTCCCTGCAAAGGGCTCGGAATTATTCTTTCAAGAGGCTTAGAAGCCTACTTTACAGAGGCTCAGAGGCTGAAAAGCCGCCTTTAAAGGGACTCGGAACCCTCCCTTCAAGAGGTTCAGAAACCTCCTTTCAAGAGGCTCGAAGCCTACTTTCAAGTTATTTGGAAGCTTGATGTATAAACTTAATTTGAATTGGAAAGTTTCACGGAATAATGAAAATTTTAGCCCAACTTGTGGAGAGCCATATATCTCGTTAGTTTTCAGGTCCATTTTTCATGGATCTCGTAGGTTACGTAAGTAAGTCACTTACAGAAAAAAATAGGGGGTACCTCAATTAATGCAAAAGTTCGAAGGGGTACCTCTCAAGAAAAAGGTTGAAAACCGCTGTTTCAGACTATATGCTAACGTATTGAGTCACGTGATTGCAAATAAATTGAAACCGGTAAGAGTATAAATGGGGCCCTCCTTAGCCGTGCGGTAAGACGCGCGGCTACAAAGCAAGACCATGCTGAGGGTGGCTGGGTTCGATTCCTGGTGCCGGTCTAGGCAATTTTCGGATTGGAAATTGTCTCGACTTTCCTGGGCATAAAAGTATCATCGTGTTAGCCTCATGATATACGAATGCATAAATGGTAACCTGGCTTAGAAACCTCGCAGTTAATAACTGTGGAAGTGCTTAATGAACACTAAGCTGTGAGGCGGCTCTGTCCCAGTGTGGGGATGTAATGCCAATAAGAAGAAGAAGAAGAAGAGTATAAATGTAAAAAAGTACATTTTTTCATACTAATCTCCATATAAATTTGAAACGCGATGCGAAAAGCGAAAGCCCATATTTTGCACAGTATTTTTCCCTGTCCACGGATGATGGGGTCAACGTTGATAAATCAAGTGTCTGCATATTGTAATTTGTGAAATAATTTGTTCTTTTATAGTACACATTGCTAGTATTGTAGTATTATTAGTACCCAACACATTACCGTAACGAAATGAATTTAATTGCATCCGATTATGGTTACACTATTAAGCAGTACTGAAGTAAGTACTTTAAACCCGTTAACATTTCAATTTAATAGAAACGCGTCGAGTATTTTTGTCAATATATAGAAAATAATTAAACACTTGATATATCATACCTTCATGCAAATACTTAGAGAAGGTGTCGCATGATCTAACAACTGCTTGAGTATATGCTGCGGAGGTTCCGGCAGGGTCTAGTACCAGTCTTAACTAACATAATACTAACACAAAAGACTGGGAAGCAAACGATCATCCATTGCACCAATTGTAGTTCATAGTTTTGTATACAGTAAGTAGTAAAAGTAGATACTGTAGATTTACTAATTTTGCATTATATATGGTGAATGTATCTGTTATTTCTTCTCAGTAATATTTGTTATTTTACTCTTACTTTTACTACATGGATCAACGTTTAAACAAACCTGTTTCTCTCTTCATTGTTTTTCGGGTTAAAAAAAAATAAGACATACTCTAATGCAAAGAAAGATTGAAGGACATAGGAGACGTGACTTAGTGTATTCTGAAAGACAAATAAAATTAGTTGACTACCTTATAACACAGAAAATGACCGATAGGAAATGAATACATGATCAGCGCTAGACGGTAAAACAAGAGATAGAGTCACGTTTAACTGAGACATAAGCCACCTATGTACATGAGAATAGACCATATGATACTTTCATCCACTATCCTTTTCTCTACATGACTAATAGTTTGACCACCTAAGGTCGTGAGGAGGGTCAACCAATGTCTTTTTAAGCCCATAATCAAAAGGAAGCTCACGAAATGGTTTGAAAAAATTACCTACTGAATCTAGTTCCGAGACGATGATGATGCTATGCAAGGCCGTCATAAGTCCACAAAGATAGTATTAGGCGTTTTCTTGGAACAAGGTTCAAAATATGTAGTTGTTAAAATTGCAGGTTCAAATTTTTTAAGGTTGTTTGGTGAACGGTTCCGAACTGTGGCCCATTTTGGCTTTTCGTTTTCATTAAAGGTGTTTACTTGAAATATAGTCAGCAATTCAAATTAAACGAGATGTATCGCAATTCCTATACCATATACACATCAACATAATTGTATTTACACTGACTCGCGATTGAAAATTAAGATTTTGAACAAACTTTTAGAGCTTCTTTTGTTTGATGGGGACATTACTTAAACGCTACTGATGACAAAATTACTTCGAAAAAATACCACTCACACTGAATACTCCGAACAATATTGAATGAGACTTTTTATAAGAACTGTTTGGATCAGGCTTAACAGCAGACTGTAATGACGAATAGACTGATCATTTAGGACTAAGGATTTGTAAGGGTTTCCTGGCTGGACAAGTAAAATTTGTAACATCAGACATAACTCTAACAGGAAGAATTCAGATATCAACACGACATACTAACAAACACATTTGTTTAACCACCTAAATATAAGGGAAGCTCTTTATGATTTATAATTGGAATCAAAGTTAATACATATAATCAAATATTATAACCGACATCTCTCCACAGCTTTAATATTCATCATAAAAATATCCTCAACCTGCCCATACTCCTTAGGCAGTGATATACTAGCAGTATATCCCGCAAAACTTAAAACCCCCATGGGTAAAGATGTTGTGAAGCCTTATCCTTTAGTCCCTGGTGTATCATGGACGATGTGAATTTCAAATTCACATCGGTGACTTGGCCCCCGGCCCCCTTATACATCAATAAAATAAAATAAAATAAATAAAATATTTTGCACAGTATTTTTTATTCTGTTGCGTTTATTTAACAGGCTCAGGTGTGTATAACACTTAAGGTGACACGGGAAGCACTAACAATCATCAAATCGTCATCATTTTCATCATTGAATGCTTAACTTTTTTTCTACAACAAATATGATTTTGAAAAAGTATCACCGACGCGTGCTTACTCGCAATCTACATGCTGATACATTTACAGTTACATCAAACAACTGAAAACCGAAATACGCCGCTCCAAAGTTGCGAGGTGATAATGCTAGAAAGAGACGAAAGATAGGAAAAATAACACGGTGTTTAGTGCCTCCCCGAGTCACTTTAACGGAGCCAAGACTCTTTATGATATTTACAAACTATATCATTATTATCAACAGTTAGTAAGGGGAAAGGAACATAGGTCAAGATACTCGTGGTAGCTCAAGGTTAGATTGCGTAATTTCAGGATGGACGGGGTTAGGACTTAGGTTTGGGGTATTTCAGCTGCTCATCCCGGTATTCGACGTCATTATCGGTGTAGCGTAGCGTCGTGCTCGAGTTGTGGTTCGCCAGGGAGCATCTTCCGGATGGCCAAAGCTTTATGGTACACGGAACATTAAGACAGAGACTAAAAAACTGAGGAAAAAATAGAAGTATTAGACTTTTATGTCAGACGAGCAAAGAAAGGCATACATAGCCTGCATATACTCCACATAGCGATCCCCAAATACACCTCTTACTTCCCTGTAGGGTTGCTTACCTCGGGCTACAAGGGTTTCCAATAGTTGCTCTCTGGAGGGGTCGTTTTCCGAGCAATACCAAACTACGTGATCGATGTCATCGTAACCGGCTTCACACCTACATAAGTTGCTACCGACAAGGTTTATTCTGTAGAGATGTGCATTTAGTGAATAGTGATTGGACATAAGCCTCGACTTAAATCCTCACCACTGAACCACCTCGCCTCCGACTTCTCATTGCCATAGATTAGGCAATAGGATGGGATCCATACAAAGGTAATCTTAAATGATCTTTAAACCAAATTACGCATCTGCTCTCTTGTAAGAAAGTGAGATGCGTGCTTAACTGGTTTATCGACCGGAGTGCCTCGATAGAACTAAGACTATCCGAGAAGATGAAATAATGGTCTACGGGCTAATTGAAAATTATCCTTATTTTGCACAGTTGATTGGGGTCCCAAAACGTTGCAGAAAAACCTTGATCTCACTTGATTGGATGAAGTTTGCGTTTTTTCAAACAATTGCGCCCCACTCTAATGAACATGAACAGCTATGAGATGAAGTTCCGAAAAGTTCCCCTATTAAAATTCCTTTGCTTTATTGGCATCGACATAATTGAGGATACTTACAGAGTTTTTACTGGTATGGTCCTATTTTTTAATTCCAGAATAAAACTTCCAAAAACATGTTCCTGTTGGTACTAGGCTCAACTATTTGTCTGCTTTTGAACTGCGCCGTATCGGCGATACCGAAGCCGGAAGAGAAACGTGTCCTCGATCATGAGATCATCAACCATGTGCAGCACTTTCAGAACGACGAACACAACAAGCAGTACGACCATGAGGCGTTTCTAGGAGAAGACGCGAAAACGTTCGACCAGCTGGAACCAGAGGAAAGTCGACGAAGATTAGGGTAAGATTTGCGCCTCGCTGACTTGCCTAATCCAGGTTAAGCGAACAGACGTCGCGCAGGTCACAGCGGATGCGACTGATGCCGTTTAGATTAGTGCGTTTTGTATAGTTTAATGAATGTGGTCTTCTTTTGTGTTGCAGAATTATAGTGGATAAGATTGACACTGACAAAGATAACTTCGTTAATTTAGCTGAGCTCAAAGCGTGGATTCAGTATACACAGAGACGGTATATCGACGATGATGTAAACCGACAATGGAAGCAACACAATACGAATGGCAGCGATCAAATCCACTGGGATACCTACCGGAAAAACGTATACGGTTTTCTGGATGAAATGGATCCCAAGGATCTCGAGCAAGGTGATGAACATTTTTCGTACAAATCCATGTTGACGAGAGACCGACGGCGGTGGAGTGTAGCAGATCGGGATGGTGATGATTCCATGACAAAGGAGGAGTTCACTGACTTCTTACATCCTGAAGAAAGTCCCTATATGAGAGATATTGTCGTTCAAGAAACTATCGAGGATATCGATAAGGACCACGATGGAAAAGTTTCAGTGGAGGAGTACATTGGTGACATGTATCGCGGCTCGGAAGACAACGAAGACGAACCAGAATGGGTGAAACACGAGCGTGAGACCTTCACCAACTTCCGGTATTCAAATTTGAATTTTCAAAATTTTATAACTGTTTTCATGAGAAATGTGTTATTTGCAGCGACAAAGATAAGGATGGTTTCATGAATAATCAGGAAGTCAAAGATTGGATCATTCCTGCGGATTTCGACCATGCTGAAGCAGAAGCACGCCATTTGATTTACGAAGCCGATTCTGATGCCGACGAGAAACTAACCAAAGATGAAATCATTGAAAAATACGATTTGTTCGTTGGATCGCAAGCAACCGATTTTGGAGAGGCTTTGACACGCCATGATGAGTTCTAAGCCACATTTATTTTAATCTCTTCTGTTCGAATATAGAGTGACAATTTGTTCAGGCGAATGGTAACTTAAGTGATATGCGATATTTTGAATGTAATCTCTACAATTTCAATACTCTGGCTTCCAGTTACGGAAGAGTGACGATTTTAAAATAAAAATAACGCATTACTAAGATTATGTAACTTGTTTGGTATGAACGGTAGCCCAATTTGTTTCAAATGATGCTTAACTACATAGATTTAATTTACAGTTCAGTATTGCATTGAATGAAGTGTAATAAATTGTATGTATCGAATAAAAGCCAGAGTGACCTCTGATGTTCGTAGAAGTCGTATTAATTAATTCCACACCCCAAGTTTTGCAAAGTGATTGTCCCAAAAGCCGACGATTAATCCTACTGACAGTAGTTGTCTCAATGAATGTAACTTGTTTTAAATTCAATTGGTAACGGCCGACAGTATTGTAGTTATGATTAATAATTATCTTGATCGTGCATACGAACAGCCAGCTCATGTTGTAATTTGCGGAAAGGAATTCGCGTGTCTCGTGTGGGACTCGTATCTACAGCCTCCTAATTTCTCACGGACGGAGTGGGGTATCCACACAGTGAAATTAAGAAAATAAACACGCGTAAGAATACACGCAGAGAGGGCCCGAAAATCGTTTTCTAATTAGTCGATCCACCTTGCGTGCTGCAACACCTTGCTTTTTGGGCCCGTCGGAGTGCTATCGAGAACCATTTTCACCGGGTTGTTGTCCGACAGATGCTCGATTTGCGCGGTGTTGCAATGCAATAGTACTACGATCCGAGTGAACAGAAGTATTGATTTACCACTTATTCAGCTCACAAATCTGGATCAATAACGGCGCCGGCCAAGTCGTTACAGTCAGTTGGGAAATGATTGGAATGTTAGTGTGTGTGTGTGTTATTGTTACTACTAGAGACCGAGAATACCTCGGCCTCACAATACCACGGAAAGGATGTTTTGTTAATTAGGTAGGGTAGATAACCTGAAACATGGACCAAGGAATGATTCACAAAGCAAAATGATATAGTCCATGCTACATTTTTTAAATAGAGGCGAGCCTGGGATTGAACACACGACCTTCTGCTTGTAAGGTAGAAGCGATAGTCACCAAACCACCAAGCTCGCCTTCAAAACTTTCCGACCGCACAAAAGAAACCAAGCACTCGAATCCGCGAAAGCACATGATAATGGCTCTGCGCCCACACCGACAGTCTGGAGTTGACTCTTTACCTCAATGCCTTAGTAGATTTCCTGATAGTTGGCCAACGCCAGGGTCAACTAATAACAACTCTTGTTTTTCAGTCGGTCAATCTTCTTCTGGATTTCCTAGAGATCCTGCACGCGTGTTTCTGGGTTTGACACCATATCTAGATCGACTCACATTCGTTCGTAAGAAGTTTCCCGTTCATGTCCTTATACACGTCATGCATGCACGTCATGGCACGTGGCCTTTTCGTGAACGATTCAATTTATCATAAAGCTTTCCTCTTGCTTCACGGTCTAGATCTTCCTGCTGGCGTTTTTTCCTCGTGCGGTGTTGCAGCATTTACGCCCATGCTGCATTCTTGTCTTCCACAGAAGATGCTTCAAATGTTCTATCCTCCAAAGTATTTCGGAGTCGAAACTCTACTTTTATGATCTCAAATTAATCTCAAGGGCTTGATAATGGGTCGTATGAATAAAAAGTAGTAAGTACAACTTTACTACATTTTCAGTAGTAAACGTCACTTGTGGAACATGTTCGTATGAATAAAAGAGCCTTTACTACACTACACATTTCGAACATACTACAAACAACTGATTCGGTATGAATAAAACAAGAGTTTACTACTGATTTCTTGTAGTCTGCTCAAGACGTTACTACTCATGTTTCAAATGCAGATTATTCATCAAAATCGAAGCGAATCGGCTTTGTTCTTGAAAATAGAAGTCCAGTTTAGGGAAAACAAACAAAACAGACATGTCTTTTGTTGATTAGCCGCAAAAAATGATAAAATCATCATCGTCATCATGGGGTCTATTTTGTTTTGACGTTTCTCCGTGTAGTAAATGGTAGTAAACTGAAGTAAAGGCAAAGTTCGAATGTAGCATATGCCATAAGTTCGAAAATGTTTTTATTCATATCAAACATGTAGATTTCTCTGTGGACTTTATTTTTGAGTAGATACTACAAGCGTTGAGTTTTGCTACTTTTTATTCATACGACCCAATGATTTTCGGTTTATAAAATTGCAAATAATGCTTGAAATGCTCTATCCTATCCAAATGGTTTTATTTTTTTATTTTTATTTTTTGTTTGTTTTTTTTTTTTGTTTTTTATGCATTAGAATTTCTTGAAAATGCTGTTCATGCTTGCTTATATGTGATTAAAAATAATTGTAATGAAATTATAGAATTGGCTTTCCTCTGGATTTTCTGTAGTTATCCTCCAAATTGGAATCTTATAAGTGCTCATTAAATTTCCTCAGAACGAATGAGTCCATTCGACTTTCGCATTCTGTAACTATGGAAATAGAGCATGTTTTAAGAAAAAAATGATGACGTCTAAAAGAAAATTCTGGGATTTTTCTTTTCCAATCGTTAAATTGAAGATTGGACTTAAAGAAACTTTGGAGGACAAGCATCTGTAGTTATCCTCCAAAAGAACCCTTCAACGTTGCACACGACTATGTGGGAGAAAGAATATGTCTATGCGAATTATCATAATTTATGAAAGTTTTGATATAAACGGATGTCGTTGATACAATTTAAACCAATGTGTGTTTAAATCACATTTGGGTAACTCTTTGAACGAATGAACTAATTGCATAGTTGAAATATTTTTCCGTTTAGTCAAACCGATTGCAGTCAAGACATACTATCATGCTCTTGAAATAATGTGTTCCGAACAAAAAATATTTGCTTCAAATGTTCTATCCTTCAAAGTATTTCGTAGTCGAAACTATGCTTTTATGATTTCAAATTAATCTCAAGGGCTTAAGGATGCTTTTCTGTTCATTTAAATTGCGAATAATTCTTCAAATATTTTATCCTCCGAAGAATTTCGGAATCGATACAACGCTTTTGTGATCGCAAATGAATCTCACACGTGCAAGAATGCTTTTCTGTTTAATAAAATTGCGAATAGTGCTTGAAATTTGAAGTAGATTGAAATATGAAGTAGAATTTCAGTTTGCTGAAGCTGCGAAAAATTCCTCTTAGAAATGTTGTACCCTCGTGGGATTATTTCAACAGTTTTGTTTGTCGTTTCCTTTTAATTAGTTACACATGAAGATCGGTGTTATAAATAACACATTATACGGCATAATGAAACATAAGAAATACTGAACCATTGAACGACTAGCTTTTGTACTTCAACTATATGATTCTCCAGAGCTCGTTCTCAGCAGTACCAATTTTTCTGGCAGTGGTGTATATTACTTTGATTAAGGGGGGTCTCGTAGCGTAGTTGGCTACACGTTCGCCTTATAAGCGAATGGTCATGGGTTTGATTCCCAGCCCCTCCACCAAATTCTCGTCAGTCGCCGGATGCCGAATGCGTAATGGCGGACGTATTACAATTCCAATCAAAACTCATTGATAAAGTTTTGATATTTGTGTATTTTTTATTTTAAAAATTCATATTGTACATTATATGCAATGCGATCAATGAATGCCAATTGAATTCGGCCTTCCACAACCAGCACAATGTATGAAGGCCTGCGGAACAAAGATCAAACGAACAAAACGTCGAATGAACAAAATGTTTTTTTTTCACTAATGCTCGGTTGCTTCGTTGCAAGAGGATTAGAAGCATCCTTCTATACATCTCGGAAGCCTTATCCCAAGCAGCTCGAAGGCCCCCTTCAAGAGGCTTGGAAGCCTCTTTTTAAGAGGCTCGGAAGTTTCCTTTCAAGAGACGCGGTAGCCCCCTTTCAAGAGGCTCGGAAGCCTCCTTTCAAGAGGCTCCCTTTCAAGAGGCTCAAAAGCCTCCTTTCAAGAGGCCCGGAAGCCTCCTTTCAAGATGCTCAAAAGCCTCCTTTTGTACAGGCTCAAAAGCCTCCTTTCAGGAGGCTCGGAAGCCTCCTTTCAAGAGGCTCGGAAGCCTCTTTTCAAAAGGCTCAGAAGCCTCCTTTCAAGAGGCTCAAAAACCTTCTTCCAGGCATAGAAGCCTCCCTTCCAGAGGTTCAAAAGCCTCCTTCTAAGAGGCTCGGGAGGCTCCTTTCAAGTAGCTCAAAAGTCTCCTTCTAAGAGGCTCGGAACCAGGCTTGTAAAATGTCATCTGCATGTCATTTGACTAATTTGTTCATAACTTTCTTTAGAAGCCAAATTTATTGCATAATTTTAGATGTACTCATAACGCTTGAGTGGGGCTATATTTTTGTCCAAGGAAGATTGCTCTAAATATAACGTCTTAGGTTGGAGAGTCAAAACTCTGCAAAATGTCACGTGTCATTTGACATAATGTCATTTGAATGACATTTTGCCTCCCACGCTCCATATTACATATTTACAGCAATGTCTTGTTAGACAAAGTTGTAGGCACATTTAAGCGCTATAAGTTCGTCATACATCATGAATTGATAGCTACCTTCTGGAAAAAGTTCTGGGAAAATTATACAAACGAATGCAAATGACATTTTACAACACTGCTCGGAAGCCTCCTTTCAAGAAGCTCGAAAGCCTCCTTTTCTAGAGGCTCAAAAGCCTTCTTTCAAGAGGCTCGGAATCCTCCTTTCAAGATCCTTTCAAGAGGCTCGGAAGCCTCTTTTCAAAAGGCTCAGAAGCCTCCTTTCAAGAGGCTCAAACACCTCCTTCCAGGCTTAGAAGCCTCCCTTCAAGAGGCTCAAAAGCCTCCTTCCAAGAGACTCGGAAGGCTCTCTTCAAGAGGCTTGGAAGCCTTTTTTCAAGAGACTCAAAAGCATCCTTTCAAGAGGCTCAAAATCCTCCTTCTAACAGGCTCAAAATCCTCCTTCTAAGAGGCTCGGAAGCCTTCTTTCAAGAGGCTCGGAAGCCTCCTTTCAAGAAGCTCAAAAGCCTTCTTTTCTAGAAGCTCAAAAGCCACCTTTTCTAGATGCTCGGAAGCCTACTTTCAAGATCCTTTCAAGAGGCTCGGAAGCCTTCTTTCAAGAGGCTCAGAAGCCTTCTTTCAAGAGGCTCAAAAGCCTTCTTTCGAAAGGCTCTGAAGCCTTTTTCCAAGAGGCTCGGAAGGCTTTTTTCGAGAGGCTCGAAAGCACCTTTTCAAGAGGTTCGGAAGCCTCCTTTCAAGTGGTTAGGCTGCCTCCTTTCTAACGGCTTGTAAGCCTCCTTTTAAGAGGCTCGGTAGTCTACGTTCAAGAGGCTTGGAATTCTTATTTCATGATGCTTGGAAGCATACTATCAAGAAGCTCAGAAGCGTCCTTTTAAGATGCAAAGGAAGCCTCCTTTTAAGATGCAAAGGAAGCCTCCTTTTAAGTGGATCGAAAACCGCCTTCAAGAGGCTCGGAATTCAAATCAATTCAAAAGCTGAAGGCAGCTTCCCTTTAAAAGGCTCGGAATTATATTTTCAAGAGGATTAGGCTTCCAATAACTTTCCAGATGGGGTACCTAAATTAATGCAAAAGTTCAAAGGGGTACCTCTCAAGAAAAGGTTGAGAACCGCACACGTTTCAGAGTACCCTTTTTAGGCCGGCTCATAAGGCCGGTAAAAGGCTGTAGGAAGAGGAAAGAAGAAAGAGGGGAAAAGAAAGAAGGAGAAGAAAAAAAGAGGAAGGAGAAAGAAGGGAGAAGATGCCGCACGATACGATTCATACCAAAAAACTAAACCTTCTATACAAGAATGTTACGAGGGGGAGGGTGGGGGTCCAAAATCATCAAATTTAGCGTTACGTAAAAAAAGAAAGAAGAAAAAAGAAAGAAAAAAGAAGAAAGAAGAAAGAAGAAGGAAGAAAGAAGAAAGAAGAAAGAAGAAAGCAGAAAGAATAAAGAAAAAAAGGAAGAAGACAGAAGAAGGAAGATAGAAGAAAGAAGAAAGAAGAAAGAAGAAAGAAAAAAGAAGAAAGAAGAAAGAAGAAAGAAGAAAGAAGAAAGAAGAAAGAAGAAAGAATAAAGAAGAAAGAAGAAAGAAGAAAGAAGAAATTAGAAAGAAGAAATTAGAAAGAAGAAAGAAGGAAGAAGAAAGAAGAAAGAAGAAAGAAGAAAGAAGAAAGAAGAAAGAAGGAAGAAGAAAGAAGAAAGAAGAAAGAAGGAAGAAGAAAGAAGAAAGAAGAAAGAAGAAAGAAGAAAGAAGAAAGAAGAAAGAAGAAAGAAAAAAGAAGAAAAAAGAAAGAAGAAAGAAGAAAGAATAAAGAAGAAAGAAGAAGGAAGAAAGAAGAAAGAAGAAAGAAGAAAGAAGAAAGAAGAAAGAAGAAAGAAGAAAGAAGAAAGAAGATAGAATAAAGAAGAAAGTAGAAGGAAGAAAGAAGTAACAAAGAAGAATTAAGAAGAAAGAAGGAAGTAATATTGAAGAAGGAAGATAGGAGACGGGGGGTGCTTAAGGTACCCCGGGGCAAGTGAAAATACGGGGTAAGTGGGTACTATGGCTACCGATTAATCGGTGAACGTTTTTAATGGTGACAATGTTCTAGAAAGATGAAGCAGAATTATCAACGAATTTGCCTGACACAAAAAAAATGGAATCAAAACCATATGCGGTACCATACTAATGGTATTGTTCAATCATGACTTTAAACTACCGGGAAAATCTATTACTTTTATTTAAATTCAATGGATTTCCAACAAAATAGTCGTTTATAAATTCATCATTGATGTGGAAAGTGAATATTTTGAGCAATTAAATAATTGTGTGAGCATGAGCATGAGCATGAGCATTATGACCGCACAATTCGTAGTTGCTACTCCGTGATTGACTGAACTTGCGACATTGTACAGAGAACACAATGAATGGGGCTTGGGATTAGCTACCCATTCTCAATGTACACGTTTCGGGAGCTCAAATATTTAATGTCAATAGCGGCGCCGGCCACGTCCTTACGGTCATATAGGAATGGAAGGATTGTTAGTCCGACTCTCGTTGCTACTAGAGACCGAGTATACCTCTGCATCTCCACGATTGTCTTGGGATAGGATATCGTTTTAGTTACAAAGGATAATTTATCTGGATTCACTTCGGTAAGTGATGCGATCTATGGGATGGGAAATAACACTAATACGAGTTAAAAGTTAAAACATGCACGCCCGGTGGCATATGAAAACTGAGGAGATTCGCGTTTTGGACGACCGCACGGAAGCGCAGCACTCTGTACTCACTTGCTCGATGGCTACAGCAAATTATTAAATAAGGCGCTTTTTTCGACAGCGTGCGACATGCGCATGAGCCACCGAACACAATATAGATATCTTATTTCTTTCCCGACGACTAAAACACGCACTGCACTTACTTGTTCGATAGCTATTCTTGTCGCGCAATGCAGAACAAAATTATTCGGCCGATCGCGCGATCGTTCTGCTGTCCGAAACAAGCAAAATCACGCACTGAACTCTTTGAGCAATCAAATAATTGTGTGACATCAAAAACGATTTAAAAGTTTTCATTAAAGCCAAAATCTGCAATTTTCACTTTCCCTGGATTTTTAACATACATGAGGCAAGTGGGACATATTTGAACAATAACTTCGACACTCATATATCATATGGATCAGTATCAAATGCAGTTGATACCGTTGGTTTAGTTGTTAAGAAGTAGTGTACAGTTGATTTGTTATGAAAACTCATATGTGAATATGTACGTTATGTGGAAGATATTGATTTGAAAAATGTATTGGAGGTAACCACTTTCCCTTCGATGGGACTCGAACCCATGACCCTACAGTACGCTAGACTGGTGCTTTAACCAACTAAGCTACGAAGGACCTCCGTCGGCCTTCGCAACCTAGCGGGTGGTTTAATCCCCGGAAATAGGCAATTACCTTTGATTGAACTGAACTTGAGTTGCGTGCTCTTGCCTACGCAATGCGGTCGGGTCTGAGCTTGACGACCAGCGATGCCAGATTGTTGCAACATCAGTTCCGTAGATTTGCTCAAAAATTTTGGACGGCCCAATTCCGGTGATCAGTTACAAACCTTCCAGTTCCAATACAAAAATGAAGTAAGATCTGGCGTTAGTCAAATTTCCTCTCGTTTTCATATGTCACAATTGCCATGTACGGCATCATGTGCATTACTCATAACAGTCGCGACAACCGAATATGGGAAAAAATCGATCACAATTTATATGCAATTGAACGAATGTTATGAACCAAGAACAAAAGTGTGCTGACAACCGATCACCTTTTTCTACTTTGATTACTTTGACTTTCGTTGATGATTAGGTTCTTTCTATATTTTTTCCCAATCATTTGTAACTATTACAAATAAAGAAGTCAACAGAGTACCCTAAGTCTCTAAAGTATCAATTGTTGGACTTGAAGTAGTTCTAGGGCGAAAATAGACTACACTGAGAAAAATTTTATAGTAGAAACTACCATTTCAGGGGTAATATTAAGAACAGTACCGACGTTTTTCAACCGAAGTGCCAATCGTCTTAAAATAACTAAAATATGGTCTATCTTACTATAAAAATAGTATATTCAACCGCTTACATGGTTATTCTTACTGAAAACATAGTCAAATTGTATAGTAAAATCAACTATTTTGGTTGAGTCTATGCTAAATAACAATTTTTATGGTGAAATTGAAAATAAAATCAATCAGATTTACTACATTTATGGTAAAATTAAGCGATTTGTCCCTTCAGTTGAAAAACGTCGGTACTGTTCTTAATTTTACCACAAAATTGTAATTTCTACTACAAATTTTTTTCAGTGTACTATTGCAATCGAAATAGTACAGACAAACAGACATAACACATGGAACATTTTCCGAAAAAAATAATAGCCACACAAACACTAACGACATCTGTTGTTTACACCGAATTTGGCAAATCAGGCAGGTGGCGGTAGTTGTCAAACTTTAAACTCGAACAAAACAAATTAGCACGTCGCCGGCGATCAATTAGCCAGCTAATGATTATTAGAACTGACCAGTAAATCAGTGAACGATGAAATAATCTCGAGTGTTATGTTTGTTTTTCTGTGGAAATAGTGAGTTGACTCCCCGAAAAAACCGAAGAAAAAACAGGTGATATTTAGAAAGTTATTGAAATTAAAATGTTATTTCAGTAAAATGCATTTAATTCTATCGATCTTTTGAATAACATGATGAAATGTGAGATTTTGTTCGGAAGAAATGCACTAAAATAGCAAACCAACGTGTCCCATATTGAATGTACCCGCATATCAGTTTCATTGTTCAACAGTAAGAAATTAAACAAAGAATAGCTTATCAAAATTTCAACAAGATAAAAGTATGATTGAGACTTTTTGTTTGAAAAGTTTTACATGGAAAACCGATTTGGGACCATTGGCTACCATCCAGTATGCGAAAAACCAGTTTCGAATAAATACAGCAAACGTTTAATTGATTATTTGGCTTTCTGATGACTATATGTTTTATTTTGGTAGATTTTTGGCTTCGCAGTCTTGAAAGGAATTGAAAACTATGTTTTTATATTTTTTCCCGACGTTTCGGTCCATTCAAAAGCAGAAAGCAATGCAATGATAGAAATTAGCAAGTCCAGGCACCGAATTTCGGATAGCAGAATTTTATTCAAATTGTCCGATACTAAATTCGTCCGATACTAAATTCGTTGAATCATATAGTTCACATGATATAGTACGTTACATAGAAACATATTTGACGAAGAAACTTAAAATCGACCCCCTGAAAAATGCCCTGAATGGACCGAATCGTCGGGAAAAGATTAAAAACATAATTTTCAATTCCCTTCAAGAATCAAGACTGCGTTAGGAAATCCTGCTAGGAGAGTTAGGGGCAGTTTTATGCAACGTGTTGCATCATTCCACGCCGCACTGCAAATCATGTGTTGGGCTGAGCAAAATGCGCAAGGTAAGCATAATTAATTTTATAGTAAGTCAAAAATCTACCAAAATAAGTTCAATAATACAGTCGAGTAGAAACAAAAAAAATTTTTTTTTTTCGAATGATTTATCAGGAAACGCACGTACAAAGTCAAAGCCGCAGAATATATTGTAGCTTGAATCACAACATCAACGAATGTTCATCGACGAATACATAAAATTGTATTCACTGGATAAACAGTACAGTGGATTTTGCTGCAAAATAAAATGTGCTGGAGTACTAATAAAATGTATGTGTATTGCTGAATAAATTGCTCAGTTTTGGACATGGCCACGTAATTCTCTATTTAGGTCCCTATCCCTATTTCTGAGCCTTATATAAAGATCCATTTTTACACCGGCGGTCTAAACTGGAATGGAAAAACATAGAATAAAATTATCTGTGAGTTCCCAAATTTAACGCCCTGCAAAATTTCAGCACTCTGGTTGGGATTTTGCCTGATTGTGAATGAGGAGTTCTTCTATTAGTCCTCAAGAAGTTATTCTACGAGTTCATCTAAAAATTATTTTATGAGATATGTGCCGGTAGTGCCCGTAGACTTTTAGGATTGTTTTTCAGAAATATTTCCGGGAGTTTCCATATAACCTTCTCTATGATTCGAGTTCTTCCATTAGTTGTTGTTGTTTCGGTTGTTCTTACAGCAATTTCTCCGGGAATTCCTCCAGTACAAATTTGTGGGAGAATTACTGGAGGAAGTCCTTGGATGGAACTCTCTATTTCAGAATACATGCTTGAAGAAAATTCAAGACAAGCTCCAGTTATTTTGAAATATTGAAATGGTCCACAAAACAACAAGTGTTTGATTCGCTTTGAAAAATCAGTGCTTTTATACACCGCAATGCATATGCTTATACGTCGGACAAAAAGGAACTACTCTAGCAATGCACGTTGTGAGCCCAATATATTTATGAAATTGCTAAACTTACGAGTACTCAAGGTTTTCAACAAAAATCATGAATAACGTGTCGTTGAATTTCTTGTAGGGGTGTGTGAACAAGTCACCAGAAAGCCATAACAGACTAATATGAGACTATGTCCTCATGAATTAACGATAAAAATTAAAACTGAGAAAATAATCCGTAGATTTCCGCAGAAATTTTCGAATTTCCGTAGATTTTATCTACGGATCCGTAGATCCGTAGAAAGCATTCAATTCCGTAGATCTACGGAAATTTCCGTAGATCTGGCATCGCTGTTGACGACCGACTGGCAAATAGCTTACACAACCTCACTTGATCAGTACCGTTGCTGATGAAGAATGTGTATAGCCGCCAGACATTCTAAATACTCACGCTCCTCTATGTGGACGTGTACAATACACATGTGGAAGTATTGGCTTGATAAATGGATTGCGAGTGATTTGACTATGCGTCCAATTTGGGAATCTCGAGCTCGTTCAGTAGCCGCTAGGTTGCGAAGGCCGACGGAGGTCCTTCGTAGCTTAGTTGGTTAAAGCACCAGTCTAGCGTACTGTAGGGTCATGGGTTCGAGTCCCATCGAAGGGAAAGTGGTTACCTCCAATACATTTTTCAAATCAATATCTTCCACATAACGTACATATTCACATATGAGTTTTCATAACATTGTAAATTAACGTCCAAGTCGGGTGGTTTAATCCCCGGAAATAGGCAATTACCTTTGATTGAACTACAGTTGATTTACCAAATGTGTATTATACTTTCTGAAAATTATCTCCCTTATGGAAAATAGCAATGGTTATAACTATGCAAAATTATTCGTTTACAGTGCAAACAATCTTTTTATTCTACAATAGATCAACAGGTTTTGTCTTGTGTTTTGTTATTTTTAAACTTCGCATCAGATTAACAGATTTTCAGATAAATAAAGTGCTTAAGACATAAATTGGCCATTTCGTTCTATAACAAATTTACAACACCGCCTGAATAAAAACGTTCCTTTTGAAGTTCTAATTTATGAAATAATTTGTGTTAAACAGAGAAACATTCATTCGAAAAGTGAACAAAGATTTGCTTATCTCTTCCGTCTAACACATTTGGTAATATAGTAAGCAAATGTATTTTATACTTTTACTTAAGCGGAAACGATTAGCGAGAGTGGAAAAACGAGCAAAGAAGGTAGCAGATTACCTAAGGTTACCGTGATATTTAAAGATGACCAACTGCTAAGATTGAGGTTTCAAAGTGGACTGATCGTCCAGTGTAATCGTCGAATCATATGAGCCATTCGGCTATCCTTTCGTTTGTCTAATCGGCAAACGTCAAATGACACAGAGATAGGGATGTACATTTCAGATATAACAATTCTTCCCCCTTTAGGAGTTAAAACTACTCAGAACGCGAAAACTTATCGATCGTAAAAAAATAATACAACAAAAATAAACTATTGAAATAACAATTAAATCGATTTCAAATTTCATTGATTACCAAAACATGTTCGAAAATTTTAGAAATTCAATTGTAATAAAATTCATCACTGCGGTTAATTTTCTTCGGTCGTTTTGATCTACGTAGCTCCCCATGATTGCTGCCTGATTCTAGCCGCCTCCGTTTCGTCCCTCCCTTCGGAGCCCGCTCCGGTGTTCTATCGCCATTGGGCGGCTCGTCGTCGGGAGTCCTCAAATCGTCATTCATCGTATCGCGCTGCTCATCTCTCGTCACCACAACGTTCGGTCGCTGCCACTGCGCTGCTTCCTTACAGACTCTCATCTGCTTTCTGTGAGCCATTGTGACCACGCTTCCAATACATATCTGGAAAACATTGTGAGAGTACTTTAATAAAAACGGCTTTAATCCATCTAGTCTGATGGTGGGGATTGTTATTCTTATACCACACTTCATCCCCAGCCATCAGATTGTCAATCGCATTGTTGGATCTCTGCAGAAATTTTCCATTACGATTTTCAACATGACCTTCATCATCTGACTGCGTTATGTTCATATGCTTTTTATAATTACTCTTTGGATTAATCAAATCTAACATAGTCTTTGGTTTGTAACAAAAGATTCTTTCAGAAGGATAATGTCCTTCTTTCGTCAAATTATTATTTCTAAAATTGAACAAAAACAAGTTTATCTGGTCTTCCAGATCCAACTCCGAGATTTCCGGATCTATTAGAAACTTTTTAAGGACTTCCTTTACTGTTCTAACCAAACGTTCAGCTTGGCCATTACTTGCGGGATTGTAAGGAGGACTTTTCATCACCTTAATGCCTTGCCTTTCCAAAAAATCAACGAATACTCTGGAGTTGAAGGGGGGACCATTGTCCGATACTAATATGTCTGGCAAACCGAAACGCGCAAAATATGCAATCATTTTCTTCAACACTTTATTACAGTCTGTACCCTGTTTCATCCACTCTACCTCAATCCATTTAGAAAAACTATCAACAATCAACAAGTAAGTGCGATGTTCGAAGAAGAAAAAATCAATGTGGATCCGACTAAAAGGTCTCGTAGTAGGTGTCCATTTAAAAGATTCCTTGGATGTGTGTACAATTGCCATACTATTACAGGCTTCACATTGTGCAACATACCCTTCAATGTCAGCATTTATACCGAACCAATACACCGTGTTTCTTGCCAGTTGTTTCATTTTGATTATTCCCGAATGATTAGCATGAAGCAGTTTTAAAATTTTCTTTTGAAAAACTTTTGGTATGACCACTCTATCCATAAATAGCAGACAATCGTCCATCAGTTCTAAATCCAAATAATTAGAGAAAATGTCTGAAAATGGTTTTCAAGCCTTTCAGGCCAGCCATTTAGCATGAAAGATTTCACTTTTGTAATAACTCATCCTTTTTGGTTGCTTCAGCAATCAATGCTGCATCAATAGGTATACTCTTACTAAAATTAATACTTTTAATAACATCAGTATCAATCACTTCCGGAACACTTTGTTGTAGCGGGAATCTAGAGCAGAAATCTGCATTTCCTAATTTATGCGAGGGTCTATAAATTATGTCAAAATCATATATCGCTAGATCTAACACGAAACGCTGTAGCCTTGTTACATAAATCGCATTTTTGCCATTTAGTTATGGATCCTGTACACCTCCGGTGGTGCAAAGGGCCGACTTGAAAGATCTCCATCCTGAGCGATGCCCGGCTATCGCTTTAACCTGTTGCCAGGTTAGATTTCGGTCGACTTCTTTTATTTCTTTATTGAGGCTTCGCCGCCATGAGCCTCTGGGTCTGCCTCTGCTGCGATGTCCCGCTGGGTTCCAGTCTAATGCTTGCTTACAGATTTCGTTTCCGCCCCTACGTAGAGTGTGGCCGACCCAGCCCCACTTCCGATCCCGAATTTCTGTTTCTATCGGCCTCTGGTGACAACGACGATGGAGCTCGTTGTTTGAGATCCAGTTGTGAGGCCACCAGGCCCGAATTATATACCGCAGGCATCTGTTAATGAACACCTGCAGCCGTTGAGTGTTCTCCACTGATACACACCATGTTTCGCTAGCGTATAACAGCACAGATTTCACGTTAGAGTTGAAAATTCGTATTTTGGTGCGTTCACTTATCTGCCTGTTTTTCCAGATATTTCTTAAACTCGCAAAGGCAGCCCTTGCTTTCTTGATCCGTGCGCCTATGTCGATCTTGGTACCGCCGTCTGACGCCATTTGGCTACCAAGATATTGAAAGCTTTCAACATTCTCCACTGGTTGCCCGGCTACTGTGAAACTGGAAGGAGTCACCGTGTTTACATCCAACGATTTGGTTTTGTTGACGTTTATGACTAAACCTGCCGAGGAGGAGCGATCAGCAAGGTCGTTGAGCTTACTCTGCATATCAGAGCGCCGTTGCGCGAGTAGTGCAACGTCATCCGCCAATTCGAAGTCGTTTAGGTGCTCCATGGTTATAGGCTGCCATAACAGCCCGCGGTTTGGTTCACGGTCAATCGCATCTACCAGAATCTCATCGATTACGATGAGGAACAGTAACGGTGATAGAATACATCCTTGCCTCATACCACCTACGACCCGGATAGGGTCGGACAGGACCCCATTGTGCAGCACTCTACATGAAAAGACCTCGTACTGTGCTTCGATGAGGCCGATGATTTTCTCAGGAATCCCCTTGCGTCTCAGGGCGCCCCACATATTGAGGTGATTGAGACGGTCAAAAGCTTTTTCATAGTCAATGAATACCAAGTAAAGGGACTCTTGGAATTCGTTGATCTGCTCCAAAATGATGCGGAGCGTGACAATATGGTCCACACAGGATCTTCCGGCACGGAATCCGGCTTGCTGCCGCCGGAGAGTCGCATCGATCTTCTCCTGAATCCGGGCTAGGATAATTTTGCACAGAACTTTGAGAACGGTACACAGCAACATAATGCCTCGCCAGTTATCGCATACTGTCAGGTCACCCTTTTTGGGCACCTTCACTAAGATACCTTGCATCCAGTCGACCGGGAAAGTTGCGGTGTCCCAGATATTACGAAATAAACGATGCAGTAGTTGAGCGGATGTCATGGGGTCAGCTTTGAGCATCTCGGCTGATATGCGGTCGACCCCTGGGGCTTTATTCGATTTCATGCTTTGGATGGCTGTTTGAATCTCTAGCAGTGATGGAGCTTCGGTATTGACACGTGTTATACGTCGGATCCTAGGCAGATCATGCCGAGGTGGTGATGGCCTGGTTGGCACTTGAAAAAGTTGTTCGAAGTGCTCGAACCAGCGTTTCAGCTGGTCAGTTGGGTCGGTCAATAACTGATCATTCGCGTCTTTCACAGGCATCGTTGCATTCATCTTCGCCCCGCTTAAGCGTCGTGAGATATCGTAGAGGAGGCGAATGTCCCCGGTTGCGGCGGCTCTCTCTCCTTCGTCGGCCAGAGAGTCTGCCCACGCTCGCTTGTCCCGTCGACATGAGCGTTTTACTTCCTTCTCAAGAGCCGTGTATCGTTGACGGGCTAAGACTTTGGCTCCTCTTCGATTTCGGTTTTCGATCGCTCTATCGCGGCTTTGGCTTCTCTTCGCTCCTCTATCTTCCTCCAGGTCTCATCGGTGATCCATTGTTTTCTCTGGGTGCGTAGTTCACCCAGATTGTTCTCGCTGGTGGCGATGAAGGCATTCTTGATGGCGGTCCATTGGTCTTCCACGCTGCCACCTTCCGGAATATCTGCAGCACGCGTCTCCAGTTCTTCAACGAAGGACCGTTTCACCGTGGCATCTTCCAGTCGGCGTGTTTTGAACCGTCGTCCAACTCTCTCCTCCTGCCGACGAATCCGCGCAATGCGCATGCGTATTTCGCCGATGAGGAGGTGATGATCAGACGCGATATCGAAACTACGTTCATTCCGTACATCAAGAAGGCTCCGTTTCCATTTTCGGCTGATGCAGATGTGGTCGATTTGATTTTCTGTAAAGCCGTCACGGGAGACCCACGTGACCTTGTGAACCGGTCGATGAGGGAAGAGCGATCCCCCGATCACCATGTCGTTATTACCACAAAATTCTGCGAACAGCTCTCCGTTTTCGCTCATTTCTCCGAGACCATGGCGTCCCATAATGCGCTCATGGTTCGAGTTGTCGGATCCGATCTTCGCATTGAAGTCGCCCAAACAGATCTTGACGGCATTGAGTTGACTGTAAAAGTTCTCTTTGTCTTGCAGATCGGCAGCATCGGTTGGCGCATAACATTGGATTATAGTAAGGTTTCGGACCCGTGTTCTAAATCTGGCAACGATTATCCTTTCACTTATAGGTTCCCACTTCATAAGCGCAGAGTGTGCCTGAGCGCTTAGTAAGAAGCCAACTCCGCGATGCCGGGGAGCGTGTTCACCTCGTAAACCAGAGTATAGCAGAACTTGTCCCGACGGCGTTCTGTGTTCTCCAAAGTTTGGCCAACGGACTTCACTCAGTCCCAGGATCTCAAGCTTTATGCGGCGTGCCTCATTGGCAAGTTGTGCCAATTTACCCTGCTGGGCTAGGGTTAAAACGTTCCATGTTCCTATTCGTGTCCGTTGTTTCGCGCTAAGAGTCGTCGCCGTAAAGTCAGTCCGTATTCTTTCATTATCGGATTCTCGAACAAATTGATGTTTCGGGAACATTAGGTTGTTGGCCCAAGGTTCCCTATCCACCGGGATGGGGCTGCCATCTTAGGTATAGCTTCTGGGGAATAGCATTTCATACTCAGCCGCTGGATGCCAAAACAGACGCTGTTGGAGCCGCACCTCCTTGGTGGACAGACGCTCGATCAGTCGGGTCAAATTTGTTTAAAGTCCCACCCAACACCAGGACTAGGCTAGTGCGCTTTGAGCGGCACACGGTCGCTTTGATATGGCCTGCTTGGGGACACATGCAGCTTTTTATAGAAGTTCAACAGAGCCCACTGTCGAACCCCACCACATCCTAGGCAGACCCCATAGTACGCACCCTCTCACTCTAGCTGATGTCAGAAGGACAACAGTGCCCAGGCTGCACTACCAGCTAAGTACGCAACCCTTAGCTGGCGGTCAATTGTCATCGGAAGACCCGTGGAAGCGTGAGTATTGGAACTTATGAGGACCAGAGCTATGTTAGGCGCCCCTTCCCGGATGTCAACTCACCATTTCGCAGCCCGCATTTTTGCCCTCCTTCCCAAAAATTCCAACCAAAGGCTTATGATCAGTGTAAACAGTGAACCGTTGTCCGTAAAGATATTTATGGAATTTTTTGATGGTGCACACCAAAGCCAAAGCTTCCAAGTGTAAAATAGGGTATTTTTTTGTGCTGAGTTAAGTGAGAATGAAGTAAAACTAATCGGTTTTTCAACTTCACCTATAACATGCGCTATTAACCCCCCAAGTCCGTAGCTTGAGGCGTCCGATATCACCACCAACGGCTTCTTTGGGTCAAAAAACTCCAAAAGGTCTGTCTCCATCAGTAAATTTTTACTTTCCATAAAGGCTTTTTGACAGTTATCATCCCAAGCGAACTTCACATTATTCTTCAGTAGATTGTATAGAGGATATAATTTAGTCGACAGGTTTGGCAAGAATTTGTGATAGTAATTCAATAAGCCTAAGAAAGATTTCAACTCCGATTCATTCTTTGGGGCATTTGCCTTCTCTATGGTAGATATTTTGTCCGGACAAGGCCTCAATCCTTTATCGCTGATAATGTGCCCCAAATGTGTAAGCTCTGTAACAAAAAAATTGCATTTCTCAAAATTCACTTTTATGTTAGCTTTAGCTAATCGTTCTAAAACCAATGAAAGTTTGATCTTACAATCCTCGGTTGTTTTACCCGCTATCAGAACATCGTCTAAGTAGCATGAAACATTTTCAATTCCTTCCAATACTTTGTCCATTACCTGTTGAAAAATTGAGGCACTAGACGATGCCCCTTGGGGTAATCTATTATATTTATATAATCCTTTCATCGTATTAATAACCACAAACTTCTTGGATCTTTCCGTTAGCTCTAATTGGGTATATGCTCCCTCAAGGCCAAGCGCACAAAAAACTTTACAGTCTGCTAAACTTGAAAAAATATCTTGTGATGTGGGTAATGGGTATGTATTAGGTATAATGGCCTTGTTTATAGACACCTTACCGTCGATAACTAAACGAATGTCATTGTTTTCTTCATAACTATGATGATTGGTGAGGCCCATTCACTAGTACCAATTGGTGTAATAACTTTCTCCCGTTCTAACTTATCCAAATATTCTACTACCTTATCCTTTAATCTGTAAGGAACGTCATATGCCTTCTTGAAAATAGGCGTTTCATCCTTCATTACAAGCTCTGCTTTAAATCCTTCAATAGGTGACGAGAAATTTTTTGTAAATACTTTTTTAAAATCGCTTTTCAGTTCATCAACCACTTTTTTACCTGCTTCATTAACACTATTGATTTGCATAGAATTTGTGAAAAAATATCTCCAATTGGGATAAAACACATCAAGCCAAGTTCGACCCAACAACGGATAAAAATCGTTTTCGCAATCAAGGACTAGTAGTTGCATTAACCCCTCTTTACCATTGAATTTGACGAAAACTTTTGCCTCTCCCTCAATTTTTAGTTTGGCTCCGTTTACTACCATCAATGGCTCACTATATCTTCGTAAGGGTTTATTGAACATCGACAAATATCGCTTTTTATCAATAACAGACACAGACGCGCCACAATCAACTTCCATTTCCAAACAATTATTTTCAATTTCCACTTGTACTAAACTAGGATTACTTATTCTGTTGATCGATGCTACCAACATACATTGTAAATTACCTGAGTCTTCTTCTTCTTCTTCTTCTTCTTCGTCGTCGTCGTCGTCTCTTGTTCGCATTCGCTCCAATAGTTCAGTAATGTGTCTGTCTGATGAGGGCCCAGGTCTGTACGACTCCACCAGGTTCACCGCGTCCCGATTCAAGTTTTTTAACTTGAAGCATTTCCTTCTTATATGGCCTTTTACCCCACAGAAATGGCAAATCATCTGAGAGTAATCCGGTCTCGGCCACTGTCGTTGTCCTCCCACTCTTCCTTCGTGTTGTCGAACATTCCTCATTTCGGATCCTTGTCCTCCTTTGTACACTTGTTGCCATCTCTCCAATGGCCTGAATCCTAACCGGCTTTTCACTGGCCTCCTATTACCCCCATCCCTTTCAGTACTGGTAAAACCCTGGTTTTTTTTTTTGAGAATTCATACACTTTAGCTAGTCTAGTGGCTGCTACTCCCAGAGGTTCGTTTGGTCTGTTGTTTATTGCAGCTATGAAACTTGAATGACCCGGAACCATATTCGGCTGATCAGCCGTACCTGCATTTGCCCGAGCCACTTCCCATGTAGCTATTAATTTTTCCGCATTAGCCAAAGTCAAATTATCTTCGCCTAGGAGTCTTTGCCGCAATTTCTTGTCGCTAATGCCGGCAATAAGACGATCAAGAATAGCGACTTCTTTGAAATTTTCAAAGCCGCAAAATTCGGCTTGAAGTTTTAAATTTAGAATAAAATCTTCCGTGCTTTCATCGGGGGCTTGAGTTCTGGTACTGAATTTATACCTCTGGACTAGATCCGGTTCTGTCTTGTCTAAACGATGTTTTAACTTAGACACGATATCTTCTAAAGTAGCCTCCTCAAAATTTCCCGCCGGAAACAAAAGCTTAATCTCGGAGAATATTGCCTGACCACTCATGGTAATGAAGTAGGCCATTTGATCCTCTTCTTTTACCTTGTTCACCAAAAAGAAATATTTCAATCTGGTAAACCAGTCATTGAATGATGTACCCCTGCGGTATGGTTCCAATGAAAAGGCAACGCTGGTACTCATTGTCCAACTACGCAAAGAATAAGGCAATATGTCACACAAAGGTATTCAATAATATAAAAAGGAATCAATTTTTTATAAGCGGATCAAATATTTAGATAGAAGCATCGACACAATGCAAACAAAGAAATTATTTTAATAGTTGATGAAAAAAAGAGCAAAGAAAAAAATAGAACAAAGAACACTATGGATTAAATGAACCAGCAAAAAAACGTTTCGCTCACTTTCTGTAATTTTTTATGCATAAAAAAGGTAATATGTGACTCACCCTGATGTGCTGAGCTTTCGGAGATTTCTGGCAAACCGCCTTCGTGTGTTTAACTTTCGTGCGACAAAGAAACTACGTCGCCGCCTGAATTCGGTCCTTTGATCTCCGTTGCACCACAGAATAGAAACGGTCTATTGACTTCCACACTTTGTGCTAAACGATTTTCTGGTCACGCTGCTCAGTGACCTGATTATTCCCTGATACGGTCTTCAGCGAAACGGTGGATGTTGGATTTTCTTACTCCCTGATGTACACCATACGTCTCCAAAACGAACAGCTTTTGTGACTGCTGGAGTGATCGCTGCTCTACCGTAGACGTTGCTGGTGACCACAAAGAATGGACTTGGAGCAATGGATGAAAAAAAATACACTCTTTTCACTTGCACGCGCGAAACCGATAAATCCGTTCCTCGTCGCCACTTTTATACTTTTACTTAAGCGGAAACGATTAGCGAGAGTGGAAATACGAGCGAAGAAGGTAGCAGACTACCTAAGGTTACCGTGATATTTAAAGATGACCAACTGCTAAGATTGAGGTTTCAAAGTGGACTGATCGTCCAGTGTAATCGTCGAATCATATGAGCCATTCGGCTATCCTTTCGTTTGTCTAATCGGCAAACGTCAAATGACACAGAGATAGGGATGTACATTTCAGATATAACAAAGTAAAGCCAGGCAACAGACAATTAAACAGTAAACCGGCGGTTGTCTTGTTTTTATATCTGCTAACATTGTAATCCCTTTCTTTTGCCAAAAACAAAAGTCTGACAATCAATAAACCTCCATCCATGATCTGAAATATTACGACTCAGAAATTACATGAACATTATTTCTACATTCTTCAAATTAGTTTCGTTCGACAGTATAGAGCAGAATAGGTCCCACTTGCCCCGTTTGAAGGGTCCCACTTGCCCGGGGTACCTTATTTGGCCTAAGGGCCATTCGGCCAAATGACCTTCGGTCCAACGGCCTTCGGCCTAATGACCTGACACCGGTTAAACGAAGTTCCTCTGGTCGAAAAAAAAAATGGTTGACCGAAAAGCTCAATTGGCCGAAAATTCCGTTCGGCCGAAATAATCGCTTGGCAGAAAGGGCCATTTGACCGAAACAGACATCGGGCCGAAAATGTCGTTTGACCGAATAGATCATCGGATCGAAAATACCGTTTGGTACAAATGGGAGCATTTGGCCGAAACAGACATCGGGCCGAAAATGTCGTTTGACCGAATAGATCATCTGATCGAAAATACCGTTTGGTAAAAATGTGACCATTTGGAATTTCCACGAAAACTTCTACAGACTTCTTCAAATTTGAATCAGCGTGGAAAATTATAGATCAGCTGCGTGACAAATTTTGAACGGCGGCGCACACCTCTACTCGCCTTCTTGTGCCCGTCGGATCGCTGTTGAGAACCATTTTCATCGGGTAACGTGTCCGACATTCTGGTAACGTGTCCGGCCCACCGATCTGGTCCGATTTTCACGGTGTGAACGATGGATGGTTCTTCCAACATCCGATGCAACTCGTGGTTCATTCGCCTCCTCCACGTACCGTCTGCATGCTGCACCCCACCATAGATGGTACGTAGTTCTTTCCTTTCGAAAACTCCAAGTGCGCGTAGGTCCTCCACAAGTATCTAAGTGAATTATGTTATATTCACGAGGACATGAGTTTTATATGTTCAAACATGAATACTGAACGTTTACAGTGGATTAAAGACACCTTAGCTCAGTCCGCTTTATTCTTACAAATAGGAGGACGAGGAGTGAATTCTTCAACTAGTGGCGTGGAAAATCTCCTGTTTGTTTATGAGCCAACGCATTACATGCCAATATTGTTGTTGACTGTGTACATCTTCTACTTCTTCTATGGCTCTACGTTCCAACTGGAACTTGGCCTGCTTTTTCAGCTTAGTATTTTATAAGCATTTCCTCAGTTATTAATTGAAAGTATTCTATGCCCGCCATTACATGAGTATGTGTCTTGTGTGGCAAGTGTGTGGCCCCAAATAGCCGGAGCGAACTATTATAACAGCAGCTCTCCGTGGATGCCTGTGCACGCCACGAAGGTCTGACCAGAAGAGGCCGAGTCATGGCTTGCTGCGCACTGATCGACACGCTGAGGTGTTAATGTATAATCGCATGCTGATGGTGACTCACTCAAACCCCACATTTCCCTTTTTCTCTCATTAAAAAAGGGAAAAAAAACCTCTAGCATAGAACGCAATGATTTTTTTTTTGACGTAGAGCTACGTCTGACTTTTCTATATTGGGGTACACTTTACGATTGTAAAAACTCGAAAAACGTCATGAAAATATGATAGACTTTGATCGTTAATATCTTAGCCGTTTCCGATGGATTTTCAATTTTCTTGATCCATTCGATCAAGTAAGAGTCAACGCTTCATACCCGATGTACACTGAAGTCGTTTTTACGCGGTTTTTTTGAACACGAATCGTTTTTTATGCGATTTTATTTCACTTGAATTACACAGTTTTTTACGTTGTTTTAATTTACGCGGCTCATATCCTCCGCGTGAAAACCGACTCCAGTGTTACAATATTTACATGTATGATTATTTTCTTTAGAAAACTTGCTAACAGTTTAGCAATCGGTTCCGGCGAATCAGTCAATCTCGTAAGTGCATCGCAAGCTTCTTCTTCTATAGCACTACATTCCAACTGAAACTTGGCCTGCTTTTCATCTTAACAATCTATTAGCATTTCTTTAGCTATTAGTTGAAAGCTTTCTATGCCTGCCTTTACATCTTTGCCATCTTGTGTCGTAAAGTCAATGGATACAATATGTCGAGAATGTTTCCCACCTTTAACCATCCTAGATCCGATCAAGAATCGATCTCGCCATCTCGCGCAGACGCCATTGTTCGTAAGGCTGACTGGAAACCTCAAGCCAGCATACACGTCAAGTTATTGCAACTCAGAGGGCTTTTAGCTGATGCAGTTCATTTCTGCTAAGTCACACGCGCGTTTTCTCTCGAAAGCTTGGGGGCGTTTGACGACAGCTTCTTGCTTACGTCTATTGTTGTCAGTTCTGGTAAACTTTCTTCGGCTCGTTTTTGCTGATTTCTAGGTGTCTGCCGGAGTAAACGCAAAGTCCGACGCAACTCGCTTGAAGGAATAATAATTATTATAATTGTTATCAATAAACTGTCATACTTCTTTGTCGCATCGTGTTGCATCTCGTCAACTCTGACTTCCTCCATAGGATGACCTGACCAACAAACGCCGTTGACAGCCCAGCTTTTACGATGGACTTTTCTGTAATGAGGCACCGAGATTCAAGACTGACCTAGTGCTTAGTCTCTGTTCCAGTTTGCGTCGGTTGCAGCGGTACTCTATCAGCCAGGGTTGTGATCAGGAATTGAATCATTCTCATACGATAATTATTGAAATTATCATTTGATAACTTTTCAGGTGATTTGTTATCGGCGATAGCTTTTCAAATTTTGGAATGGATTATCATTCATATATAAACCTAACTAATACCAATTTAATGTCAACAATGAAGTTCAATCGGATGTTTGGCATTGTGTTTTAGTGTTATGTAGGAAAATAAGTTCAAAAAGTGGCATTTACCATTGCTTTGAATCGAGATACAATTATCGAACAAAACTTACTCTCTAACGAGTTTTTATCAATTGATAATTTGGATATGTGATACCTTGAGAGTTTTGTTTATCCTCGATTATTTGAATATTTTATTTTCATCAACCTTTTCAAATGTTGGTCTTAAAATAATATACATCACTAGGGATCGTAATGTTCACTCAATCGAAAACAGATTCACCCGTTCACCCTGGGCTTGAAAAATGCTTGCTTTGGTCGAACAGAAAAGTCGAAAACCTGTACATAATAAACAGCGTAGTTTAGCGTCATATTTGCATACAACCCGATTGGACTGCGCCTTGGAGTTTTTTAAGTTATTTGCACGAGACGAAGATGAACATATTGCTTTTGAGAAACCGATAATTTCCTTTGAAAACTGAAATCCAAAATGAACCTGTCTGATCATCGTGGTTTTCAATCGCAGAACAACGAAATGCGAGTCAATAGGTTGTATCGTTTAAGGACATAGTTGGAAGAGTACCACGATGGCAGTCAAGATGGCGCTGGACCTTCCACGGGTCAACCCCACACCTCCCGCACCCCTCTCCCACCAGCATTCGAATGCTTCGAACAACATCGAATAAAAGTTTAATATTCAAATTTGTTGCGACGGTTACGACAGAAGGATTTTCGGACGCCTCTGTAGCAAACCCGTTTTTATGGGAGAATGCTTTAAGCTGCGGATTTTAATTTTTCGTTATTTTAGCACTAGGGTACATAATTTACTACTCACGTTAATAGTCCTAATTTCAGTCTGTCTGTCTACTGTCCGCAACTGTCTGTTTACTTTGTTCTCGTCTGTATAATTTCAATTATTAAAGTTAGTTCACATAGTATAATTTAATCATTTCAATTAAGGAAGGTTTCATAATATGTACTTACATAATTTTAGCTGATTTTAAGTAAATAATATTTTATAATTCAACCGCGTGTTCAATGTTTTAGATTTTAGATTGTTGTTTTTGTTGTCGTTTTTCTGTGTCCTTATCCTTATCTTTATATATACCACAGTCGCTGTGTAGAAGGTTGCCCTCTTCATCGGCTGGAGTATATTAGTGCGTAAGATGGGTTTACACGGATAAGGCAGGCGTACTCTCGAACATTCCCCGACTCGTATTGCTGCTAGTCATCCTCAGCCATACCACTAGTAGCCACATCAAGAACTGCCACTTTGGCAACCGGTCGCTGGAACACTCCATTTGAAGTCTGTACCTCTACTTTACGTACCCGACCGTCTTTGCCAGGAATCGCCTTGATAATCTTCCCACGAGTCCAGCTGTTCCGCACACCTTCATCGACAACGACAACCAAGTCTCCAACGCTGACCGGTTTGACATCGTCGAACCATTTCGTACGACGGCAGATCATCGGCAGATAACCTTTGATCCACTTTGTCCAAAATTCATCCAGTTGACTCCGTATTTGGTCCCAGTTGGTCCTGAGTTTACGTCCGCTGTCATCCAACGGCAACTGCGTTGGCTGAACTACACCGCTAGAGCTCAACATAAGGAAATGGTTGGGTGTGAGCGCTTCGTCATCTTCCATTTCTAACGGTACAAAGGTTAAGGGCCTGGAGTTAATGATTCCTTCAACTTCGGTCAGAAGTGTCTGAAAGGTTTCTTCATTCGGTGTTCTGCTGACGGATATTGTTTCCAACGTAGACTTCACCGTTCGTACCAAGCGTTCCCATGCTCCACCTATGTGTGGTGCCGCTGGAGGATTAAAACGCCACTGGGTATCATGGTTGGTGAAGGTTCCAGCTAATTCACGATTTACTGCCGAAACTTCGGCACGTAATTCCCGGCTCGCACCGACGAAGTTGGTGCCCTGATCGCTGTATATTTCCTGCGGGGCTCCTCTTCTAGCTATGAATCTCCGGATAGCCATCTTGCAAGACTCGCTGGACAAACTGTAGGCCACCTCCATCGTTTAACATTGCTCCTTCCATTATTATTATTTAATCAGACTAAGGCCGAAGTGGCCTGTGCGGTATATAAGAGTCTTCTCCATTCGGCTCGGTCCATGGCTACACGTCGCCAACCACGCAGTCTACGGAGGGTCCGCAAGTCATCTTCCACCTGATCGATCCACCTTGCCCGCTGCGCACCTCGCCTTCTTGTGCCCGTCGGATCGTTGTCGAGAACCATTTTCACCGGGTTACTGTCCGACATTCTGGCTACGTGCCCGGCCCATCGCAGTCGTCCGATTTTCGCGGTGTGAACGATGGATGGTTCTCCCAACAGCTGATGCAATTCGTGGTTCATTCGCCTCCTCCACGTACCGTCCGCCATCTGCACCCCACCATAGATGGTACGCAGCACTTTCCTTTCGAAAACTCCCAGTGCGCGTTGGTCCTCCACGAGCATCGTCCAGGTCTCGTGTCCGTAGAGGACTACCGGTCTAATTAGCGTTTTGTAGATTGTCAGTTTGGTACGGCGGCGAACTCTATTCGATCGGAGCGTCTTGCGGAGTCCAAAGTACGTACGATTTCCAGCCACTATGCGTCTCCGAATTTCTCTGCTGGTGTCATTTTCGGCAGTCACCAGTGAGCCCAAGTACTTCTTCTACCACCTCGATTTCGTCACCACCGATGCAAACTCGCGGTGGGTGGCTCACATTGTCTTCTCTTGAACCTCTGCCTATCATGTACTTCGTCTTCGACGTGTTGATGACTAGTCCGATCCGCTTAGCTTCCCTCTTCAGTCTGATGTAGGCTTCCTCCATCTTCTCAAAGTTACGTGCCATAATATCTATGTCGTCGGCGAAACCAAATAGCTGGACGGACTTATTGAAAATTGTACCACTCGTGTTAATCCCTGCTCTTCGTATTACCCTTCCAAAGCGATGTTGAATAGCAAACACGAAAGACCATCACCTTGCCGTAACCCTCTGCGGGTTTCGAAGGGACTCGAGAATGCCCCTGAAACTCGAACTACGCACATCACCCGATCCATCGTCGCTTTGATCAACCGTGTCAGTTTATCCGGAAAACCGTGTTCGTGCATTAGCTGCCATAGCTGGTCCCGATCGATTGTATCATATGCGGCTTTGAAGTCGATGAATAGATGATGTGTGGGCACGTTGTATTCGCGGAATTTCTGCAGTACTTGGCGAATGGCGAACACCTGGTCCGTGGTGGAGCGTTCGCCCATAAACCCGCCTGGTACTGCCCCACGAACTCCCTTGCAGTTGGTGCTAGTCGACGGCATAAAATTTGGGAGAGTACCTTGTAGGCGGCGTTCAGCAATGTGATTGCGCGGTAGTTGCTACAATCCAGCTTATCGCCCTTTTGTAGATGGGACACACGACACCTTCCATCCACTCCTGCGGCAAAACTTCCTCCTCCCAAATCTTGGTAATGACCCAGTGCAGCGCTCTAGCCAGTGCCTCACCACCGTGTTTAAATAGCTCTCCTGGTAGTTGGTCAACCCCAGGGCTTTGTTGTTCTTCAGCCGGCCAATCTCCTCCTGGATTTCCTGGAGATCCGGAGCCGGTAGAATTATGTCCTGCGCGCGTTCTCCCAGGTCCATCACCATACCGCCATCTTCGTCTGCCACATCGCCATTCAGGTGTTCTTCGTAGTGCTGCCGCCACCTTTGGATCACCTCACGCTCGTTCGTAAGAAGGTTCCCGTTTATGTCCTTACACATATCAGGCTGTGGCACGTGGCCCTTACGTGAACGGTTTAACTTCTCATAGAACTTTCGTGTGTTATTAGCGCGGTACAGTTGCTCCGTTTCTTCACGGTCTCGATCTTCCTGCTGGCGCTTTTTCCTCCGGAAAATCGAGTTTTGTCTGTTCCGCGCCTGTTTATATCGTGCCTCGTTCGCCCTCGTGCGGTGTTGCAGCAATCTCGCCCATGCTGCATTCTTCTCTTCCACTAACTGCTCACATTCGCCGTCATACCAGTCGTTTCTCTGATCCGGGGGCACCGTGCCAAGTGCAGCGGTTGCGGTGCTACCAATGGCGGATCGAATATCTCTCCAGCCATCTTCAAGAGACGCTGCGCCTAGCTGCTCTTCCGTTGGAAGTGCCACTTCCAGCTGCTGCGCGTATTCTTGGGCTAGTCTACCATCTTGTAGCCGCCCAATGTTAAGCCGCGGCGTCCGACTTCGACGCGTTTTCCGTTTCTTGGTTAGGTGATCTCCATGTGGCCTTGTGGATATTTTTGCGGGGAAAGAAGGTGCTTCGGACTACCATTCCGCGGGAGGCTGCGAAGTTTATGCATCGTTGGCCGTTGTCATTCGATACGGTGTGCAGACTATCCGGTCCGATGACCGGTCTATACATTTCCTCCCTTCCTACCTGTGCGTTCATGTCACCGATGACGATTTTAACGTCCCGCAGTGGGCATCCATCGTATGTCTGCTCCAGCTGTGCGTAGAACGCTTCTTTCTCGTCGTCGGGTCTCCCTTCGTGTGGGCAGTGCACGTTGATGATGCTATAGTTGAAGAAACGGCCTTTAATCCTCAGCTTGCACATCCTTGCGTTGATTGGCTGCCACCCAATCACGCGTTGGCGCATCTTACCCAGCACTATGAAGCCGGTTCCCAGCTCGTTGGTGGTGCCACAGCTTTGGTAGAAGGTAGCCGCTCGATGCCCGCTTTTCCACACTTTCTGTCCTGTCCAGCAAATCTCCTGCAGCGCCACGACGTCGAAGTTGCGGGGATGTAATTCATCGTAGATCATCCTGTCGCAACCTGCGAAACCTAGCGACTTGCAATTCCATGTTCCAAGCTTCCAATCGTGATCCTGTATTCGTCGCCTAGGTCTTTGCCGATTATATCGAGTCGCATTATCTCTTATATTGTTCGTAATGATTGGTTTTCTAGGCGGCTTATTGGGCCAGCGCAAACCTCCTGTCTCGTCGGGGGGCCGTCGTGTCAGGGCTGTTTAGCGTCCCACCTAACATCAGGACTTGGGCTTGTGCGCTTTGAGCGGCACACGGTCGCTTTGGTGGGGCCTACTTGCGGATACATGCAGCTTTTTATAGAGGTTTAACAGGGCCCACTGTCAAACCCCACCACATCCTAGGCAAGCCCCACAACTCGCAGATGGCCTGGGGAGGGATCGTCAAGCCCTTGGACATAGTCCCTGCTGCCCGAAAATTGCTCCTTCCAACACGAATTAAAAAGGGTCCGCAGTAATCAATACCGATGAAGCTGAACGGTCGAACGTACGGGGTTACTCTAGCAGCTGGAAGCGGTGCCATCCGTGGGATTTTGGGAACAGCACGATACACTGCGCACCAAGCACATTTCCTGGCTATTTTTCGTACAAGAGTCCTTAAACTGGGAATATAATAAATCTGTCGAAGCTCATTCGTTACTGTTTCCCCATACCCGTGTGCGTAACGTTGATGGAAGAATTCAATGACTAAGTCGGTAAAGCGGTGTTTTTTCGGAAGAATTACGGGAAACTTGGGTCCGTATGGAACAAATTTAGCAGCACCAATTCGCCCTTCAATACGCAGGACCCCTTTTTCATCCAGGAACACGGACAGCTTGCGCAGTGGGCTGCTCTTCTCCAGCCGATTCGCTTGCTCTGGTAGCAACTGTTGATTTTTTCGCACTGTTGACAGCTCATTTGAGTACTCTTCGGCTTGAACCAACCGCCACATTGCATTTTCTGCATTGAAAAGTTCTTCTCTCGATAGTATTCTGTCATCACAACGTTCGGAATCAGCTCTTCTCCGGCAACGATCGATAAAGCGTAAAACATAACCCATAGTTCGCAACAGCCGTTGATATTTGGAGAATCGGCTATATTGAATTAGAGATTCTGCAGCAACTCGATGGTGAGCTTGAGTCGTTCGCATTTCTTCCGGAGTATTCGGTGGTGATGACTCTTGAAATGGCCATTCAGATTCGTCCTTGTAAAGAAACTCAGGCCCTACAAACCACCGATTGTCAGTTTGGAAGCATGGTCCTTTGCCCCATTTCGTACCCTCATCCGCAACGTTGAGCCGCGTCGGAACCCATCGCCATTCATGTGGACTTGTTTCATCGAGAATTTCGCTGGGTCTAAACGCCACAAACTGGCGGTATTTCTGTTGGCCTGAATGAGTCCGGGAGTGCACTGTCCTAGAATCACCTCAGATCACGCGTCGGGTGAGCGGCATAGTATGGTTTCCCTGTACCGACTTCATCAACCGTACTCCGATAACCGCAGCTTGTAACTCTAGTCGGGGCACCGACATTTGGTTTCAAAGGGCGACTTTTGTTTTGGCAGAAACAAGTGCACAGCGGACTACCCCACGGTCGACAATCCGGAAATAAGCAACGCAGGCGTACGCTGCCTCGCTCGCGTTGACGAAAACATGAAGTTCCAAGCTGTGAAGACTTTGGGGTTCATATCCAGGGAAGTAACACCGCGGAATCCTCACGTGGTTGAGATTACAGAGTACTTCGACCCAGCGCCGCCATCGATTTACCAACTCCGCAGGAATCTGTTCATCCCAGTCCACTCCTGCTCTCCAAATGTCCTGGATCAAGCACTTGCCATGAATAACAAATGCCGCCACAAGTCCAAGGGGGTCAAAAATACTCATCACGACTCTAAGGACCTGACGCTTTGTTGGGATTATCTCTCCTCCCAGCAGCTGTTGAATGTCAGGTCGAAACTTGACGGCAAATGTGAGGTTGTCGCTTTCAGGAAGCCACGTTATACCCAGGACTCGTTCCGCATCGGCGGACTTTCCCACAGAGAAGCTTTTCGCAGTATCCAAACTTTGCTCCCCGACCCGTTGAAGAACTTGTACGGAATTCGAGAGCCAGTTCCGAATTTCGAATCCCGCGCTTGCATGAATCTCCTTCACTTCGAGTGCTACACGAGCTGCTTCTTCAATCGTATCCGAACTGTTCGCGTAATCATCTACGTAGGTGTTCTCCATTATGGCTGCTGATGCTTCGGGATATATGTGTTTCCATTCCTCAGCGTTTTTATTCTTTACGTATTGGGCAGAGCATGGTGAACATGTTGACCCAAACGTTGCTACGTCCATAACGTATTCCTGCACTGGTTCTTCTGGATGGTTCCGCCACACGAAGCGCTGAGCTTGCCGGTCTTCTGGCCGAATAACGATCTGGTGGAACATTTCCTTAATGTCGCCTGTAATAGCAACTTCTCGTTGACGAAAACGAAACAACACCGATGATAGCGATGTGAGAAGGTCCGGGCCCGCCAAGAGCATCGAATTCAAGGAAACACCACCAGTTTTTGCAGCAGCGTCCCATACGACCCGAACTTTTCCGGGTTTATTGGGATTCTGCACGATTCCTAACGGCAAATACCACAATTTCCTTTGATCACTGCTGACAGATTCTTTCGTTCGCATACAACTCCGGTTTCTTTGACAAGCTACGTTCCAAACACTTCAATCGTCTCTCCGCCATGAATCGGTTTTTAGGAAATTCAACACAGTCATACCTCCACAACAGACCAGTTTGAAATCTCCCAGTCGCCAGACGAACGGTTGTTTTTTCCAGAATTGCGCGTGCCCTGCGATCTTCTTCGGCTTCAACTTGCGGAACCAAAGCTACGCCCATGCTTTCAGTTGAAAAGAAATTCTTCACAGCATCGTGCAGTTGTTGATCGGATGACCGGGTACAAATATGGAGGAGACGATGTTCCGGTAAGCCAGTGAGACCTTCTGCTTTGCCGTAGATGGTCCAACCCAACCTCGTTTTCGCCGTGACTGGTTCGCAATACTTCCCTTCTCGCTTCTTCAGTGTCAACAACAGTTTAGCATTGTCGGCGCCGATCAAGATACGAGGTGCTGCGCTAGGATAACTGTCCACAGGAAGTCCCTTGAGATAGTCGAATCTACGCGTCATTTCGGCGTAATGCAACGACTGCGGAGGTAGATCCAAGTTGTCGATCGTACGCACATAATCCAACAAGTGCTTCCGATGTTTACCAATCGCCGATACTTCAAGCTGAACGTTCTGAGAATCTTTTTCTGTTCGTCGGATGTTTCCGGTCCATTGTAGGCACAAGGGTTCCACTTCGCCGTAAATGCCCAGCTCGTCGGCTAAGTCCTTCTCGATCAATGTGCGCGAAGATCCATCGTCAAGAAATGCTAATGTCTTGACTGACGAATCTTTTCCGTAGAGTGTCACAGGGAGTATCCGGAAAAGTACCGGACACGGAAGCTGTCGATGGATATTTACGGTGGCTGATGGTGTAGGATGGGGCCCTCCTTAGCCGTGCGGTAAGACGCGCGGCTACAAAGCAAGACCATGCTGAGGGTGGCTGGGTTCGATTCCCGGTGCCGGTCTAGGCAATTTTCGGATTGGAAATTGTCTCGACTTCCCTGGGCATGGAAGTATCATCGTGTTAGCCGCATGATATACAAATGCAAAAAATGGTAACCTGGCTTAGAAACCTCGCAGTTAATAACTGTGGAAGTGCTTAATGAATACTAAGCTGTGAGGCGGCTCTGTCCCAGTGTGGGGATGTAATGCCAATAAGAAGAAGAAGAAGATGGTGTAGGATGGCTTCTCGTTGGGTTTACTGCGCCTGCAGCTGACGATTGGGGATCTCCAGGATGTAACAGCTTATGATGACGTCCTTCGCAGCCTCCAACACCACAAATCGTGGCCTTGCATGGCCACTTTCCGTGCGGGATCAGGCAGCGACGACAAAGACTCAACTGCTGAGCGATTTTCCAACGATTTTCCAACATCAACTGCTTAAAACCGTTGCAGTCTTTCACTTTATGTCCATCCCTCTTACACAGCAGACACGGTTTTGGTTGGTGATCTACACTTACGTTGACTTCCTCCTTTTTAGCGTTGCGTTCAGTTTTCCTGTGGGCTTCCGTTGAATGAGCGTTGACAAAACCCTTTTCCTTCCCCTTAGGCTTATCTGGCTTCCTCATTGGTTCTACGTAAAGGATGACATTGCTTGCTGCAGACACGATTGTTGTCATGTAAGTGCCGAAAGCACGCAAATCTACCACTGGAACTTGTCGCTGATACATAGCCCAGTCCAGCTTGATGTTAGCCGGCAACTTGTCTACGAGTTCCTGGAGTAGAGAGGGGTTGGACAAATGGGTTTCCATACCCATCGACTGTAGCTGGCTGCAAAGGTTCTGCACGACGAGTCCGAAGCTGATGAGGCTTTCCAATCTGTCTGCTTTCGGTGCCGGAGTAGAATACACTTTGTTCATCAAGCACTTCACTATTAGCTCCTGGCGCCCATAAAGTGTTTCCAAGGTGGCCATGATCTGCGGTACGTTTGATGGGTGGTAAAGATGCCCCCGAACTGCCTCCTTCGCATTCCCCTTCAGGCAGCGTTGCAGCCGCATGAGGTTTTCGTCGTCGGTATATCCACACATACGCGTCGAATTGTTGTAGCTGCTCACAAACAAAGGCCAGTCTATGGGATCACCGGTGAACTCCGGAAGCTCTTTGGGTACCACGTGCCTTGCGGCGATTTGCTGCGAATTCGGTCCGCAATTACTGGCCGATGGATCAGGAATCGCTCTTTGTGACACTACCGGCGTAACATTTGGATTTGAAACACTCGGTACACTCGCGACGAACGGACGGGAGGAAACATCAACAGGAAAGGCGATTTGCGGGTTAATTGGATTCGAAACATTTCTTTCACTCGTGACGCAAGGATAAGGATGTGCTTCAACCGAAAAAACGGGTCGATTGATGAAATTTGACAGGTTTGATTGGTACTGTTGGGACAAGTTTCCAGTAGGAACGATGGGATTTTTATAATTGTTCAGATTGGGAACCCCTGACCGGTCCGATGCCAAATTGCTTGACGATACTATCAAGTTTCAGTGAGGAAGAAAATTAGCGTTCGAAACAGTGTTTTGTGTGGTACATTGTGTAGCAAAACTAACATTTGCCTGAGTCCCTATTGAGTTACTGCGCGGAAACTGCGTGTGTCTACCTACTTCTTGGGCCACTCGACAGGGAACATGCAAGTTTGACGTACCTGTTCCTATCGTATCACTTAGGCTAGTTACCGGAAATGAAACGTTGTTAGTGTTGCCGGGGCCGGGCATTGATCGGATGAACTTCGCTTGAGGTTGGCTAACTGTTGCTGCAATTCCAGCAGCTCTCGTTCTATATCCGCTCTAGACATTTCACCGACGTGAGGTGGAGATATGTCCATGTCGAACACAGGTGGGCCAACTGGCTTCGTTCTCACTGAGGGATAACTGTTAGCTGCTTCATGATTGGCGGTGAGAAATCTGCCTTTTTTCCACTGGAGTACTGGACGTTGTTGGTTGCGATGAATGAAGAATCGAAGCTGAATTCACTGGGCCTTGAACAGAACGAGGTACGAGTATTCCCCACGACGCAATGTTGTTGAAGTCGTACGAACCAGCAGCTGCTATAGACGTATAGGGGACATCAGCCTGTGTCGAAACGGTCGGAAGTGTACCACCACCCGAACTGCCAGCGGTTGCTTTGGGGTTAATTTCGGCATTCGGCGTGGCACCGATAGGGACTTGGCTTGTCCCGGATCCAGTGGCCATGGCCAAAGCTTGTTTATCAACCCACTTCTTCGGAATAGTACCCACACATGATCTACCAGCGGTTGATTTGGGGTTAATTTCGGCATTCGCAGTGGCACCGATGGGGACTTGGTTTGTCCCGGATCCAGTGGCCATGGCCAAATTTTGATTATTTATCCACCTTTCAACATCGCTCAGTTTTCTTCTAGTGCTGGCATGACTTTTCAGGCTCCCCCCTGTATTCGATAATTCTTCCTCCTGTAGCACTTCGTACTTCTTGGTAATATACCGCTTGGCAATGTCCAACTTCTCCTGCATGATCCTCTTCCGACGCTCCTTTTCCTCTTCCGCTAACTTCTTCTGTAGCACGGCCTCCTCTTCAACTTGTTCCGCCAGCAGTTTCTCCTGTACTTCTTTTTCTTCTTCTAATCTTAAAAGCTCGAGCCGTCCTCTCGCTGAATTGGTGCTGGACGTGGTTGATCGGGTTGATTCTAAACCATGTTGCAGTGCACAAGTGCCATACGCAAAACTACGGTCTTTAACACTCTCGTCTCGCGCCTGAGAAGTGAAACCAACGTTGGCATAAATCACACTGGACCATCCATCTATCAGCTGCATCTGGGCGGTCACAGGAGGGGCAACGGCCGGTGACGCAGCTTTCTTCGTCCGTCAGCTGTCGGATGACACCGCGACGCTTGTCTGGTACTCTATTCGAGTCCGACATTCCGACTGCTAGTAGCACTCACTTCGAGATATTAACCTTAAAGTTTGTTGCGACGGTTACGACAGAAGGATTTTCGGACGCCTCTGTAGCAAACCCGTTTTTATGGGAGAATGCTTTAAGCTGCGGATTTTAATTTTTCGTTATTTTAGCACTAGGGTACATAATTTACTACTCACGTTAATAGTCCTAATTTTAGTCTGTCTGTCTACTGTCCGCAACTGTCTGTTTACTTTGTTCTCGTCTGTATAATTTCAATTATTAAAGTTAGTTCACATAGTATAATTTAATCATTTCAATTAAAGAAGGTTTCATAATATCTACTTACATAATTTTAGCTGATTTTAAGTAAATAATATTTTATAATTCAACCGCGTGTTCAATGTTTTAGATTTTAGATTGTTGTTTTTGTTGTCGTTTTTCTGTGTCCTTATCCTTATCTTTATATATACCACAGTCGCTGTGTAGAAGGTTGCCCTCTTCATCGGCTGGAGTATATTAGTGCGTAAGATGGGTTTACACGGATAAGGCAGGCGTACTCTCGAACAAAATTACAAACCTGTTCACAACATATTTATTCATTTACCGTGATAATGAACATGTTTATCAAAAGGATCTTATGTATATCGGCTCGAATAATATCATAAATCAGCAGTTTCGTGCCAATTTATAAGCCGTTCGCGATTTGGTGGGTTTATCACTGCACTTCACTTTTTCTCAAAGGGCACTGAAAATGTTAAGTTTTTACTCACTTCTCCGCACATGAACACCCCGAAATTTTGATGGAATGCAAATAAACATCAATTTTCGAAATCAGTCACTTGTTTAAACCGAAAACTTAATATAAACTGCTATTTTTGCCCGAAAAAAACGATTAAAAACTGATCGCAGAGCGAATGTAAACAACGGCACCGGCAGCAGCAAACTAATAAACAGGGTGGTTCAAAAAATAATTTTGCTCCGCCACGCTCAGTCGATTATGATTTATAATTTGGGTGTTATCCGATGGTTTGGGCTGGTTTGATTAGAGGTTTACCGTGCACAGATCGTTTCAGGTTTGTACGACAGTTGATATGGCGAGGTTGAATTTAACATTATTTGATTCTGGCACTCCGTCATTAGGCGATGGCGAGGGGGGAGACCATATGACTGGATGAAATATTCAAGAGCTTCAACTCCATAGACAATCCATATAGAATGGTCGTTCCAATAGTTGGGAGTCGATTTTAAGCGAGGTTGCGAATCTTTAGCATGATCATTAGGCTTCTCAGAAGGCATCAGTGAAACGTGCAATTCAACAAAATACCCAGAATTTGTCTGTGATATCTATCGCACCAGGGGCAGATACTTCTAGTCTAGTCTAGTCTACATAATCGCAAATGCTTCATACAAAAAGTGTGACGTGGGGTGAGTGGGGTGCTATTATTTATATGTTAAACTAAATTTGTACCTAGTGTTATGGTTTTGATCTCACAAGAAACATTTTATATTGTAGCAATAATCTAAATATCTTATACCGTCCATTAAATCCATTTATCAGCTTCATAAATAGTAATACCAGTAAGCTGACCTTCAACATATCGATGTTGAACTTGCTAACAACCGTTTAGAACATGTGTTCCCCAAACTGTGGGCAGCGACTCCCAGGAGGTCGTAGGCTGATCAATGATGGGTTGCGAAAGACGAATCTTGATTCATACTTTTGTCCTTATTTTGTTCCATAAATCTATCACAGCCATTAGATATGGATCTAGGTATTAAATGGAGAACTATAAAATTTGAGATTTTTTTTTCAAATACAATGAAATCCGAAAAATCCAAATTCAATTCAATTCCAGTAAAAAATCCAAGCCACATTCAATCCAATTTCAATCAACATCCAATCCTAATCCAATCTGTAACCAATCCAAATCCAATCCAATCAAAATCTAATCCAAATCCGATCCAAATCCTATCTAAATCCGTTCCAAATCCAAATCCAATCAAATGCAATCCTAATCCAAATCTAATTCAAATCCAATCCAAATCCAATTCAAATCCATTCCAATCAAGTCCAACTCCAACCAAAATCTAATCCAAATCCTATCTAAATCAGTTCGAATTTCAAATAATTTCCAATCCATTCAAAGTAATATAATGGTGGGATATGAAGCAATTCATAATGGTTTGTACAATCTAACGCGAACTCATTTTTATCCAAATTCTAAAAGCCAATGTGGGAGGGTCGCAAGCAATATGCGATTCTGCTAGGTGGGTCGCATGTACAAATAGTTAGGGAACATTTGGCCTAGGATATGATATTTATCTAAAATTTCGCAGAGATATCATACTTAAATGAGATAGCATAAGTATATACCTAAATTTCAGACTTATTTTAACCAGTACTATTAGCCAATAACTCCAAACTTATGACTTTGTGAATGCTGGCAACGTTTTTGAGCTTCGTAAATGTTAGATATCTCATCCAACGGGTAATTCCGCTACGACTACTAAGTCAGTGAACTCCAAAATAAACTCCGAGGTAATATATAAAGCCTTCCAAACAAATTTGTGGCATACGATAGATCTCGATATCTCTCATATTTCTTTAGAACTAGCTTAACTGGTAGTCTCATGTACACTAAATTCGCCAAGTTGTACATTTCAAACAAAATCAATGCTTCCATGACCCACCTTGGGATTTTCTAGATTTTCAAGCCTTTTCTCGGCAGTCTCCTAGACGCGCCTTGTGGTATTGCAAACCACAAATAATTTTCCAGCGATCTCCCACGCTTTGTGATTTTCCAAACCACAATCCATTTTCCAGCGGTCTTCCAGACGCGCTTTGTGATTTTCCAAAACACAATTAATTTTACAGCGGTCTTCCAGGCACGCTTTGTGATTTTTCAAACCACAATCCATTTTCCAGCGATCTCCCGCGCTTTGTGATTTTCCAAACCACAATCCATTTTCCAGCGGTCTTCCAGACGCGCTTTGGGATTTTCCAAACCACAATCCATTTTACAGCGGTCTCCTAGACGCGCTTTGTAGCAATACAAACCCATTGTCTTGTGTTTTTTAAATTCATCAAACATTTTAACACATTCGCACATAATTGAATTCAACTCACCTTTTGAAATAAGAGTCAGGATCCAACAAATAACCTGGTAGGATCGCCAAAATGTGTGGCCCTAAATAGCCAGAGCGAACTGTTATGATAGCAGCTCTCCGTGCCGTGGGTGCCTGTGCACGCCACGGAGGTCTGACCAGAAGAGGCCGAGTCATGGCTTGCTGCGCACTGATCGACACGCTGAGGTGTTAATGTATAATCGCACGCTGATGGTGACTTACTCAAACCCCACAGCAAGTACAATGGATACAGTATGCCTAGGAAGTCGAGAAAAAAGATATTTTAGTTACTAGATAAAGATTGTCGCTGTCGTCGCTGTCCGGAACATCTCTTGCTGGCGAGGATAGGGGAGCTAAATGTCAAAGAAGGAAAATCCATACGATTTGACAGGTATGTACCACACATGTTTCGGACAGCAGAACAAAGGGAACCGAAGCGACAATCTTTATCTAGTAACTAAAATATCTTTTGTCGAGAATGTTTCCCACCCGAAAACATCCTAGATCGCACCGAGAATTCGCCATCTCCGGATTGGCAATCCTACGCCTTTGCTCGCAATCGCAAGGCTACTGGAGACCCTGGACTGTGTACATACTATGCTGTAAAACAGGGAATCGGAACGATGGCTACGCTGAAAGGGACTCGAACATTGACTAATATCGATGTGGCTAAGCTGCTTTCGGATATTCTAGTAAAAACTCCATCCAAATTATTTCATCATATTTCTTTTTATTTTGCACCAGCTTTGTCGGCGATACTGACCATATTTACAGCGATATTATTTTCTTTATATCACTTTATCAAAATGTCGTATAATCACAATATGTTTTAATCGCAGCTCTATACCGATTCTCAACGATCAGCCGTGACTAGTATTGCGGAAAATGATAGGCTTCATATTTGGTTTCAGGAAATAAACTTCTTATCCTTATTTTGTGGATTTGATTCGTTGCTAATCTGATCGACTAGTATACAAATAACATAGGATACCAGCTGAAATCTGATGCTTGTATTCGTTTGCAGCGTCCTTTGAGGAGCACGAAAAATTCTGCACATACTATTAATAACGATACACTGTCTAAACAAGATGAGTTCAAATAAATTGTTTACAACTTTGCGGCTCTGCCTCACCGGTTTCGAGATGGCTACGCATTTTTTGCCTTTCTGCTGACTGTGAGTATCTCATGAACACTGTTTTTGGGGCGCATCACCTATTAGAACGTAGAACGTAGAGATATGTTTTTAAAAAGTGATGTTTTCCTTCGAATGGTATCCTTCTTGGTCTTTAAGCTTAATTTTTCTTATCAATTAGTTACATCAATTCGTTTCTGAGTGTTCGTTCCGAAACAATAATAACTTAGTTTTGTATTTGAATTATAATACTCAATTCTGGTTTCATTTTTCTCTGTTGATTCCAATAGCTTGTTTAAAGTATTTTTGCATTGTTGCCATGATAATATGTACAGTGCGAGAATTTAAAAAATTAACAATTTCATACTTAAGTTCTACCAGATAAACAAATGTTTGTCTTTATCTTTGATTTAGGAATTTAAATAAGCAATAATCTTATTATTTATTTTGACTAGACTATGTATACAAAGTATTCATCTCGTTTTGTTTGTGTTTCTGCAGGTCTTGCTATTTAGGCGCTGATGTAAAAATCTGAAGGTGGTGCTTATTTGAGGTTTGAACACAAGAGGTCCTAACATTACCAATAATATGATAAAATTGGATAAAGCCGTCATTTGTACTGCAAAAAATATGCCTTTAATAGATTATTCAGTTCAGACTACGAGCTTCCTTATGGCTTGATGCCAAAATTACCCCATCAGGTTTTGCGCTTAAGATAATGTATATTGTATATGACGCTTCATACACTACCTATGTCTTACATTTATTGGGTCGTTCGATTTTCCAGGATAACTTTTTACTATTGCACTGAACCCCACAATTAATTTGTTTGGTTGAATTAAAACGATGAAATTTGTTATTTGTATTGCTATAACTGTTGAAATCATTTTATAATTTATCAAAAGTTGACATATTGATATTAATTTATAAATATGAAAAATAGCTGAAATTTGAGCTAATAAATGGTCGCTACCATTTTTTAATTCCGCTAGGTTCGTCCAAGTTTAAACGACCGCTAGGTGCGGTGCGTGTTTATTTTGTCTTGCACTAGTGAGAACAATTGAGAAAATATTGGCAATAGGTGCTTAATTTTGCATTTGTCCATGACAACGCAGCTGTTCTAATGTAGAACGAAGTACCAAACACAGAACCTCAAAATTGAAACACCTCTTCAGAAGCACATCGCGCGAAAATTGTGTGTAGCGTGGAACGCTTCATGTCACTTCATCAACCATTCCCTGCTACCAGTAGCTTCGACTAGGTGGCCTCGCAGAATCAGGGCACTGGGCGTCATTGAGAGGCCGGCGTCTCGAAGGTTTCCGAATCGGGACTCCCATAGCCGCTGGAGCCATCGTCTCGGTGAGGACCAAGATTGCTAGGATGGTGCTGCTGCTGGGCAAGATTTTGCAGATGACTGCCACCAGCCGTTTGCTGCTGTGGTGATTGTTGGGGTGGTTGGGGGTGATGCTGCGCCTGATGATTCGATGGAACTGGCGCGTGCTGCTGCTGCTGGGGTGCTTGCGGCGGTTGCTGCTGTTGTGTTAGACCGAGTTTGTCTGCTACGTATGGAGATCGATTAACGGTTGGCGGCATACGTCCACTGCCGACATTACCGATGAGATTTTCTCCGGCTGGCTGCAATGAAGAACAGAGAATGAAAGAGAGAGAGCTTTAGATTAATTAATTGTGAAAAATGTCCCCTGTGGACAAGGGCGTGAAAGACGAGTAAAGCACGTAGGATTTACAGGGAAAAGGCTGGGCAGTGGCGGGATTTCTGGCGCAAGGACGAATGAGCAGCAAACGAAGCTACCAGCAAAAAAAAGTTAAATATCTCTTTTTCGCAAAAAATTAATTAACTTTAGCTAATTAAACATCGCAGAGTAGGGAAGTTTTTGTTTTTTAATTTTCAACTCCTTTCGCTCTCGTTGCACCGTGATGTCAGCCCGAGAGCCTTTCTTTTGGCGAGTGCTCCTTGTTTTTGTATTTCTGGTTGGCCGAAAAGATATATATTCTGAAGTAGATGTATTAGAAATTATATTATTCTGGTGTGGTTAAATAAATATATAACAATTGTCTTCAAACCATCGGGAAGCTGTATAATGCTAGCTTCATAGAAATAGTATTACTTGTTGGTTTTCAGAAAAATCAGAATGTGACATAACTAGTTATAAGATATATTTATATACAGTGGACATGATAACTCAGCTAATGTTTCATTTTCAAGCTCTGCCTGCATTCAATGTAAATAAAAAATTAGACTCATAAAGCATAAGCATTTGTATTAGACTAATTTCGGCTGGTCACGTAAAGCGAGCGCCAGAAAAAAACAATTGCTTCACTTGCGCGAATTATCTATCCGGAATGGACATTGTTTACAATGTTTGAAACCCTGATGTGGATATGTACAGCATGGGGGTAGGGATAAAAGGCCGAAAGGAGAAAAAGTCGGAAGAAAAAACGTCAAAAGACAAAAGGTCGAAAGGACAAAAGGTCGAAAGTGACAAAAAGCTGATCGAAACAAAAGATCAATAAGATCAAAATTACACAATTTTTAACAAATAATTAAAATTCATTCAGTAAGTACAACTAATAGATGGATGTTTGGGATTTCTAAATGTCACATAGATCTGTTACGATGGCGCACGCCGCACATCAAATACATCAATGCTCGAAATTTGTTACTTTCCGACGTTTGTCCTTTTCGACCTTTTGTCCCTTTCAACCTTTTGTTTTTTTCGGCCTTTTGTCCCTTTCGACATTTTGTCTCGTTCGACGTTTTATCTTTTCGACCTTTTGTCCTTTCGACCTTTTGCCATAGATTCCACAGCATGTGGAAGATTGAATTCGAAAAATCGAACCCATGACATCAGTATGCCATCTAGACTTGCATCTTTTGAATGTTCACAACAAACAGGTGTGAAAAGCATTGGCGTAACTAGGCCCAGGGGAAGGGGGGGGGAGTGTGGTGGTGTGGTTATAGCCCCTGCATCTATTTTCTTTAATTTGAGTTTTCAAAAATTATCGAATATTTTATCACCTCATTAAACTATCTTGCTAAAACGACTCAAATTGATAGCGTATGGCTATTTCGGCTGAATGTAGTAGGGCTTCGCTTGGTCTGTTGGTCCCGCTTGGTCCCGCAGACGAAAGGACATTATGTGATGGATCGCCGTCATGTTCCCACCGGTAGACGGTGGAATTTTTTGCATATTTAATAAACTTTCTATCTATTTCAAATGAAAAGAAAATACAACATTCCTCCAGTGTTTCCGACGGAAACCCTCCAAGGATTTCGATAAGAATCCTTGATAGTGATTCCGGCGGGAATATTCAGAGATTTATCGGGAATCCTCCAAGCATACCGAAGGGAATCTCCAGGGATTCCAACAGGAATATTCCAGATAGTCTGAAGGGGATGTTCCAGGGATTCCAAATCCTCCCGGGATGTCGACGAAAATCCTCCAGGAATTCCGACGGGAATGTTCCAAGGATTCTAGTGAGAATATTTTAGGGGCTGTTCATATACCACGTTGACAGTTGTTGGTCAGTTTTGGATAACCCCCTTCCCCCGTGTGGACAATTGCTCATACAAATTTTCAAACATTTGTATGAACCATGGGCATTGGCCATACCCCCCTCCCCCCAAAATTGTCCACGTGGTACATGGATCGCCCCTTAGATATCCTCCATCATCTAGGAATTCCGACAGGAATATTCCAGGAATTTTCCAGGGGTTCCGAGTGAATGTTCCAGGAATTCAGACGGGAAGTCCGGAAAGAGGGAGTCCGAACTAAATTTTCGATGAATTCCGAAGCAAACTGTCGATGTATTCCGAATCGAATCGTCGAATGATTCCGAAGCAAATCTTCAGAGGGATTCCGATCGTCGAGGGATTCCAAAGCAAATCACTGAAAGGTTTCGAGGCAAAACGTCGAGAGATCCCTAATTAAATATTCAAGGGATTCTGATGCAAATCGTTAAGGAATTCCGAAGCAAATCTTTGAACGATTCAGAAACAAATCTTCGAACGACTCCGAAGGAATTCTGAAGCAGATTAACAAAAGATTCTGAAGCAAATCCTCCGCTCCATGGATTATGAAGTGTATCCCCACAGATTCCCAAGGGTATCGATACTGTGTGATTCCCATGAGAATTCTTCTTCTCGAGAATTCCTCTGGGATTAAGATGAGATTCCTTATCGGATGCTGATGGGAATTGTTGAGATTATCATGCTGATAGACAAGTGGAAGTCTGCTGAAAAACTGTCACTCTAGTTCGCGATGGTTGACCACATGTCTTTGAGGGCAAAGTACTTCGATTGCTTTGATTGATATTTAGGTGGCACTCCGTTGTTATTCATAGCAAGCTTATTTTCATGCTTTCAAATCAATTAGGAATCTTTCTCTGAAATGAGAAATAAGTTTATATGTCTTTTACTCATTTCATTATGATAGGATGAATATGGGAGATAACTTTGTCTTTAAACTTTTTCATTATGCTATATGTTGAAAATTAATATCACTGCTAACTAACTTTTTAAATCCTAGGGGAGGCTATTTTTTTTCTAGGGAGGGCTAAGCCCCCCTAGCCCCCTTATTTATGCCAATAGTGAAAGGTGTGAATAATATGATTCTAAAAAAACAACAATCTGTGTCGGATCCTTTGTTCAACGGTCAAAACTACCAAAAATCTAAAAAAAAATATTACCGAACAATTCTGATGTTGAGAATTTTACCGAAATCTGCGATTTTAAGTGTTTGTATTCGTTTTTTAAGAAGCCCGTATACGATTAACCCACAGTTTAAATGTGAACATCAAATTATGTCGCTCAACGCGCTTGATTTTAAAGTTCTTTTTTTTTAGTGGGAATTGAGGCGATGTGTTTTAGACGTGTGCACCGATGTACTTTGAACCGGCGTCGGTATGAGTGCAATTTTCTGACGGCGACTGCGGCTCGGATAATATGAGCTAGGTACGTTGTAAACATTTACACACTTTTGGTGTTTGCTTTAATTATTATTATTTTTAAGCTGACTCGGTTCAAAATTGGGCTCCCCACGAACACATAAATAATAACGCACGAAAGTTCTATGAGAAGTTGAACCGATCACGTAAGGGCCACGTGCCACAGCCCGATATGTGTAAGGACATAAACGGAAACCTTCTTACAAACGAGTGTGAGGTGATCCAAAGGTGGCGGCAGCACTACGAAGAGCACCTGAATAGCGATATGGCAGACAACGGTGGCGGTATGGTAATGAATCTAGGAGCATGCGCGCAGGACATGCGACTTCCGGCTCCGAATCTCCAGGAAATCCAGGAGGAGATCGGCCGGCTGAAAAACAACAAAGCCCCTGGAGTTGACCAACTACCAGGAGAGCTGTTTAAACACGGTGGTGAGGCACTGGCTAGAGCGCTGCACTGGGTGATTTACAAGGTTTGGGAGGATGAGATTCTGCCGCAGGAGTGGATGGAAGGTGTCGTATGTCCCATATACAAAAAGGGCGATAAGCTGGATTGTAGCAACTACCGCGCAATCACATTGCTGAACGCCGCCTACAAGGTACTCTCCCAAATTTTATGCCGCCGACTAACACCAATTGCAAGAGAGTTCGTGGGGCAATACCAGGCGGGATTTATGGGTGAACGCTCTACCACAGACCAGGTGTTCGCCATACGTCAGGTATTGCAGAAATGCCGCGAATACAACGTGCCCACACATCATCTATTTATCGACTTCAAAGCCACATATGATACAATCGATCGGGACCAGCTATGGCAGCTAATGCACGAAAACGGATTTCCGGATAAACTGATACGGTTGATCAAGGCGACGATGGATCGGGTGATGTGCGTAGTTCGAGTTTCTGGGGCATTCTCGAGTCCCTTCGAAACGCGTAGAGGGTTACGGCACGGTGATGGTCTTTCTTGTCTGCTATTCAGCATCGCTTTGGAAGGAGTAATGCGAAGGGCAGGGATTGACATGAGTGGCACGATTTTCACGAAGTCCGTCCAGTTATTTGGTTTCGCCGACGACATTGATATCATGGCACGTAACTTTGAGAGGATGGAGGAAGCCTACATCAGACTGAAAAGTGAAGCTAAACGGATTGGACTAGTCATCAACACGTCGAAGACGAAGTACATGATAGGAAGAGGCTCAAGAGAGGTCAATGTAAGCCACCCACCACGAGTTTCTATCGGTGGTGACGAAATCGAGGTGATTGAAGAATTCGTGTACTTGGGCTCACTGGTGACCGCCGATAACGATACCAGCAGAGAAATTCGGAGGCACATAGTGGCTGGAAATCGTACGTACTTTGGGATCCGCAAGACGCTCCGATCGAATAGAGTTCGCCGCCGTACCAACCTGACTATCTACAAAACGCTTATAAGACCGGTAGTTCACTACGGACACGAGACCTGGACGATGCTCGTGGAGGATCAACGCGCACTGGGAGTTTTTGAAAGGAAAGTGTTGCGTACCATATATGGTGGAGTGCAAATGGCGGACGGTACGTGGAGGAGGCAAATGAACCACGAGTTGCATCGGCTGTTGGGAGAACCATCCATCGTTCACATCGCGAAAATCGGAAGACTGCGGTGGGCCGGGCACGTAGCCAGAATGTCGGACAGTAATCCGGTGAAAATGGTTCTCGACAACGATCCGACGGGAACAAGAAGGCGAGGTGCACAGCGGGCAAGGTGGATCGATCAGGTGGAGGACGATTTGCGGACCCTCCGCAGACTACGTGGTTGACGAAGTGCAGTCATGGACCGAGCTGAATGGAGAAGACTTTTATGTGCAGCACAGGCCACTCCGGCCTTAGTCTGATAAATAAATATATAATAAAAAACACATAAAATTCTACAGAGATTCTACATAGATTCAAAAAAATCTTCGTGACTTCTGAAGAATTCTTCTAAAAATTCTGGAAAATTTCGATATCCCGGTATTTTTTTCCAGAATTTTTAGAGCATTCTTTTCGAAAATTCCAAGAATCGCACCAGGAAATTCTTCAAGAATGCCTCATTAATGTCTCCAGTAAATCCATGAAAAGTTTCACCTAATATAGGGGGAGATCACCCAGCGTCGGACACCTCCCAATGCCGAACACTTCTAGAAACGGCACTTGCAGAGATCCCTACATCATTTTAAGAAAGCTATTGAAAAGTCCTTTACCTGTATTGAATATCAGATCCCCATGTTGTAAACTTTGTACATAATTTGAAATTGAACAAAAATGTCAAAATTTTTCTTCTTTTTTTTATTTTAGATGGTTTGAATCAACTATTAAAACCCATCGAATGCATTCTGATTATGTAGAGATGGTCAATATTAGTCATATATCAAATAGCGATCATGATTTGTTAGATGTATAATGTATCTATGGTGCAAAATCAATTTCTGTATTCGGTAGCTGTCCCCCGGGTCCAGACAGTGAGTTTTTTCATGTGATCAAATAGCCATTCTTTACACCTGTTTTTGCTAAACTTACTTCAATTCAATATTTTTTCTTACTGAGGTATCTGAAAGTTATAGAAATAAGCAGAAATAAAAATTTAAGATGTCATTGAAAATGGAGGGAATTTTGAGTACACCCAACCGGCGGTTGTTAGATTTTCTAACATTTCTGTATAAGAATCTACCAACACCGGAGGTGAACTAGCCTTGGGCTAAAAACCTCTTTAATAAAGATTATAATAATAATAATCTACCAACACCTGTATAAGAATTGGGCATATGCGAAATTGTTAGATTCTTATACAAAAAATGTAAGAAAAGCTTACAATATTGTTAGATTCTTGTACAATATTTGTATAAGAATCTAGCAATTTCGCATGTGCCCAGTTCTTACACAGGTTTTGGTAGATTCTTATACAGAATTGTTAGAAAATCTAACAACCGCCGGTTGGGTGTAGGATGCAAAAAAATTGAGCTGGAGAGTCAACTCTGCTAACACGTGTTAATATCTACAACGTGAAGCAAGTGAGAAATGTTACTATTCTAAATGATGTCTTTACTCGTGTAATAGGAACTTGTTCATATTTGAACATGATGCAAAAGTGTCCGGTACTCGAGGACGCTTTTCTGATTCGTGAAAATTTTCGCTAAAATTCATCATCAAAATACATCGCCCAAAAACGTGTTCAAATGATCAAACATATGTTTGTATGAATCATCAATGATCATATTTTGTGTATATGGTATACAAGTAAGCATAATCCAAAAATTGGAGAGTTTTTCGTTAAATGGGTTATGTGTCCGGCACTAGGGGATCTCCCCCTATATTAAAAATTACTTCAATCAGTGATTAAAAAACATTAAAAATAAATTTTTATTCGCGTTGTGCGTAACATTTGGTAGTACCCATCCCCTCCCCCACCTTTTGTTGTAACAAAGTATAACGCAAGTTGGACCTCGCCCCTCCCCCGTAATTTGTGAACAGACCCTTATGACACGAGAATGCAAAAAGGTTGGATTGGCTTAGAAACCTCGCAGCTAATAACTGTGGCTTGATGCACCCTAGCAGTGCAAGCAGTGCAGTGTTGGTAGAATCATACTCAAATCTCGATCATTGCTAACTCGCCTGTGATTCTGTAGGGAGAACATCGTGCTTGAGTTTCTCGGACAGAATCGCTTCGCTTAGCTCACTCGCCAAAAAATGATTGCGTTCTAAAAAGGTTCGAAACGCAATCGAGGCGCATGTATTGTTTACATATGGATTTATCAGCCATTGATTTAAACGAATAACGAAGTTAATTCAATACATTCAACAATGAAGATCAGGTAAAAATCATGCGATGATGCAAATCGCGATTCGAATCATGAGCGATTCTCTGGGCCATGATTCCGATGGGATTTGACTCACGCATGATTTGAATCGCTGATGAGATTTGAGAATTTGAGATTTTACCAACATTACCAACAGAAGAGAGAATTCTGGCAGGTGATACGTGAGAATCCTACAGGAATTTTCAAGAACTGATGAAGGAATTTTTCTATGAGTTTCCAATCTATAATTTCTGGTAAATGATTTATTTTTTCCTTAGAACTTCTGGATAAGGAAATCTCTGAAACTCTTAGATAAGGAATTTTGGAGTGAATTGAACATCTGGGAGAATAAAACCCTCCCGAATTCTTTGATAAGAATTTCACAGGATCCATGTAGATGGTACTTTTAAGAAGCTCTGTTGAAAGAATTACCCAGAATGCAAGGAGAAGATCTATAACTCATGAGAAAAGATTTGATCATTACTCGTGAGGGAGAAATTCTCCATATTTGTCATAGAGAAGAATTAGAGTTTGTTCACAAATTGCGTAACGCCAAATTAAACGGTTTGATGTTTTGCATGAACTCGACTCCCTTTCTCGCTTTATAGCGTTACATAGTTTTTGGGAACGGAAAGCTAATTTCAAGCCCCATTTATTGTGTTCTTTGTACAATTTCGCAAGTTCTAGTCAAACTACGAATTGTGTGGCCATGATGCTCATCATGCTCATTCTACAGCGTTGGCTGAGGGGAGTGATTCCCCAGAATCCTCTAAGTAGGTTTCCTCCAAGTTCCTAAAAGAGAATATGATTCTTAATTCTGGGCGAGGAATTCTCTAAAATTTGTGCGAGAGGAGGTGCCCTGAACTTTTGGATTCCATGACATTCCGGAATGAGTATTTCGGCGAATATTGTAGAAGAAATTCTTGAAGACGGAATTTCTCGGTGTTTTTGAAAAAGAAATTTTCCTAAAATTCTAAAGCAAGAATATTCAACAATTCTTGTAGAAAGAGTTCCTCATAATTCCTGAAAAGGTAAGAAGCTATAAGATTCTGGAAAAGCAATTCCTCAGGATTCTTGAAGATGCAAGAACCCAGAATGTTTGAAAAATCAGTTTTTTAGAGTTTATGAATCACATATTTCCCAGAATTTCTGAGGAGGAATTTAGTCAGAATTCAAGAAAAATGGCCGTATGGGGAGTCCTTGGAGGAAGAATACTCCATAATTTCTGAACGGATAAATCCTCAGAACTCCTGGGAAGGAATTACCGAGAATTCCTAGAGAAGGAATTATCCATGTTATATAAGTTTCCCAGAATTGCCGGAGAAGGAATATCCCACAATTCCTGAGAAAGGATTGTCTCATAATTAAAGAAGAAGTAAGCCCCAGAAATCTTGATGAAGCAATTTCCCCGAACATCTGGAGTAAGGCGAACATATTCACAGAACTCTTGAAGGAGCAATTCTCCAAAATTTTAAGAGGTGGAATTCCCCAGAATTCCTGCTGAAAGAATTACTGGTGGCGGAGTTTTTCTGAATTCTTGTGGACAAAACCGCCTATTTTTATTAGAGATTTTTTTTTCTCAGGAAGGGTTTCCTAAAAATGGTACTAGAAGAATCTCCAGGTATCAGTTATGTAAAAAGGTGTTTGCCAATACTGCCGTAATCTGAAAAAGTGACGTATACGCCATTTTCCAAAAATAGTGTTAACGAGTACTACTCATCGAGCTCTTTAACAGAAAAATGGAAAACATGCATGTTGTAAAATGGCTGTTACGTCACTTTTCCAGATTACGGCAGAATATGTCTAACTCTTTCGTGTGTGAAATGGCTCAATGGCGATTATGCCATTGCCAGAAATACTATCGTTAATATATACAGAATCGCATCGCTGTCATTGCCAGAAATACCAAACTGATCACCGCCTCACATCCACTGAGGGCACATTACATCATCTTACATATTGAACGTTTAGGTTGTCGTGAGTATGATCCACAACTCCAGCACATGTCATGCCTATGTTATTATCAATTTGCATGGGAAATACTAGAGAAATTAATTTTTACGTGAATTTTTAGTAAGAAAAGACTATCTATTTACTGCAACTATATATGGGCTTGAACGATGTTCTTCTTCTATAAAAATGGAGGGATGGGAATTAACTTCAAAGACCACCAGGATGCGGTACTGAAATTATTTGAACGGTCCGCTTAACATTCACCGACGGTGCGGTCAAAAGATGATGGCGGTGCGCCAGTCAAAACTGGGGGCGGTGGCGGCGCACAGCTCTAATGTGTGTGTGTGCCAAGAATTTTGTCTATTTTGATAGCGTTTCGCAACCCACAGGGGAGACCAAAGCTTATTCATACACGCAGGCAAATAAACTTAAGATTTTCATAAGTTACATTTTATGGATGAGTAATTTTTCGGTTCCATTACAGACTTATGCTGTTCACAAAAATGGCTTTTGAACTCCATAACTATGACTTATGATTAGCATTAGAGTTAATATTGAGGAAAAATATTTAGTTCATCATGCCGATGATAGATAAGTGAATAGCATTTGTCAACAGATTAATTTACACTTCGGATGGCTAAGACGTTTTGAACGCATTTTTAATCATTTTGGTTATTTGTAAATTATACTACTCTTTACAAATTTCAGAAAATTTTCTTTAATATTTTTATATTGTTTTCAGATTAATGATCCAGCAAAATTCTCAAAAAAAGCCGTAAATTTATTTTGAGATTCGCTTAATTCATCGTGTCTTATGGGGGCATTTAAAATTCCATTATTTTTTAAGCTTCTTAAGAAAAAAGCGCCCTTTTTAATGCTAGCGATAATACATATGTTTTTGACTACTTTTTGAAGTTAGTCATTTGAAAAAAAAATTTAAATTGATTTTTTTTCCTTCTTTAGGAGAATTATGGCATACATTTTTAATTTCTATTTTCATTGTAATTGTACCATCAATATTCATGTTATTTTCATTATTAAATTCATAAATATGACTATGAACAATTATTAACTTCTCTTATAATGTTAATAATTCTTTTTCATAATTTTCATAAGTCAGGTTATGGAAATTGTAAGTAACTGAAAATACATTTCTCCTCTTAAGTCATAAATTATACTTATGGTTTTCACATACAATCTTTGTGGCGCCAAATCATAAGTAGTTTTGATGAAGCTTCTAAGTGTTTTGGCTGGGTGTATGAAAAATTTACATGAAATGCGCTTATTTGTCCCAAAATCTCTTTAAATTCGATTTTTACCAACAAAGATGTTTAGTGCCCTGCTGTGGATCGGCTTGTGACAAGTGGACTGAAATTATGATCATCTCTTTATTGGGAACATTTTCGTTGGTGAAAATGTAATTTTAAGGGATTTTGGGACAAATAAGCGCATTTCATGTAAATTTTTCATATGAATAAGCCCTTGATCTCATTTGTGGGTTGTTCGTGAAGAAAATTAACAAGTTAAGTCTTTGCGAGTATATACCTAAGATGGCAATGAAAGAATACGGACTGATTTTACGGCAACGACTCTTAGCGGGAAACAACGAACACGAATTGAAACAGGGATCGTTTTTACCCTAGCCTGGCAGGGTAAATTGGCAGATCTTCCCAATTAGGAACGCCGTATGAAGCTTTAGATCCTGGGACTGAGTGAAGTCCGTTGGCTTTGGCCAACACCGGAGAACATTTGGAGAACACCGAATGCCGGCGGGACAAATTCTGCTACTCTGGTTTATGAGGTGAACACGCTTCCCGGCATCGCGGAGTTGTCTTCCTACTAAGCGCCCAGACACACTCTGTGCTCATGAAGTGGGAACCTATAAGTGAATGGATAATCGGCGCCATATTTAGAACACGGGTTCGAAACCTTACTATAATCCATTTTATGCGCCAACCGATGCTGCCGATCTGCAAGACAACTCAATGCTGTCGTAGATATAATACCGAAGGGTGATATCAAGATCTGTATGGGCGACTTCAATGCGAAGATCGGATCGGACAACTCGAACCAAGAGCGCATTATGGGACACTATAATGGTCTCGTTCGCTGAAAAATGAGCGGAAACGGAGAGCTGTTCGCAGAATTCTGTGGTAATAACGACATGGTGATAGGGGGATCCCTCTTCCCTAATCGATCGGTTCACAAGGTCATGGAGTCTCCCTTGACGGCTTTACAGAAAATCAAATCGACAACATCTGCATCAGCCGAAAATGGAAACGGAGCCTTCTTGATGTACGGAACAAACGTAGGGCCGATATCACCTCCTTATCGGCAAAATACGCCTGCGCATTGCGCGAATTCGTCGGCAGGAGGAGGGACTTGGACGACGGTTGAACACACGCTGACTGGAAGTTGCCACGGTGAAACGACCCTTCGTTGAAGAACTGGCGACGCGTACTGCAGATATTCCGGAAGGTGGCAGCTTAGAAAACCAATGGACGACCATCAATCCTTCATCCCTACCAGCGAGAATAATCTGGGCGAACTGCTCATCCAGCGAAAGCAATGGATCACCGACAAGACCTGGAGGAGCGAAGAGAAGCCAAAGCGGCGATAGGGCGAACAAAAACCAGAGGAGCCAAAGTCTTAGCCCGTCAACGATACTCGGCTCTGGAGAAGAAAGTGAGACATTCATGTCGACGGGACAAGCGAGCGTGGTCGGCAACCGGATCCTACGCATAACACGCGTCAATACCGAAGCTACATCACTGCTAGAGATTCAAACAGCCATCCGAAGCTTCATGCTTCGAACGAAGCCCCAAGAGTTAAACGCATATCTAACCCCATGACATCCGCTCAACTACTACATCGTTTATTTCGTAATATCTGGGGCACTGCAACTTTCCCGGTTGATTGGATGCAAGTGGATGAAAGTGCCTAAAAAGGGTGATCTGGCTGTATGCGATAATTGGCGAGACATTATGTTGCTGTGTACCGTTCTCAAAGTTCTATGCAAAGTTATCCTATAGTCCGGACTCAGGAGCAGATCGATGCGACTCTCCGGCGGCAGCAGGACCTTCTTCTTCTTCTTATTGGCATTACATCCCCACACTGGGACAGAGCCGCCTCGCAGCTTAGTGTTCATTAAGCACTTCCACAGTTATTAACCGCGAGGTTTCTAAGCCAGGTTACCATTTTTGCATTTGTATATCATGAGGCTAACACGATGATACTTTTATGCCCAGGGAAGTCGAGCCAATTTCCAATCCGAAAATTGCCTAGACCGGCACCGGGAATCGAACCCAGCCACCCTCAGCATGGTCTTGCTTTGTAGCCGCGCGTCTTACCGCACGGCTAAGGAGGGCCCAAGGCACGGCTAAGGAGGGCTGCAGCAGGACCAACATTATCTAAATGTATTATAAAATAAGAAAGCTGCTATCGCCGCTGTGTAGATTACTCTGGATTTTTATTTCTCTGTGTGATGTCTCGAAAGTGCACCTCACTTGGTTCCATCTTCGGATGGCGGCGAGCAGCCTGCTCTATGCGGCGCATGATAGAAATACTGCATTGTACGCTTTGTTGCAGATTTCATCAGTTCGTCCGGTGGAGATGAAAAATGAAAATTAGTTCGTCCAATTATATCAAAACCCTCCAAAAATCCAAAGGCACTCAGTGAGAAAGAGCGAGTGAAAACGAACAGCGCAGTGGTCAAGGGGAAATATCATATGTACGCAAAAATGTCTGCAACGGTGTTTCATTATTTCGCCCATTCGCCTTCGCAATACGCGTCGCGAGCAAATGCCGCGCTCTCTCTATCTAATTATAATTTTTTAATTATCTGGAAAAGATTAAAGATGCGGAGGCAAAGTTATTATCCTTTTTATAATTAATTTTCTTTTGTTCCATGCTTGATATTTCCTTGACTTGTACACTGGCAGTGTTGTCTCGCGGAAGTCAGTTGACTGACGGGCAGTGCGTTGTTTTCCCAAGTAGACGGAAAAAAGGTCTAATTAATTTCCTCGGTGTGCGGCATGCTTTTGTTGGTCATTTATCATCCACGCATGTTTGTAGAGTGCATCTCTAGCGAGGAGAAGTTTCTCGTACTCTAAGCTCAAGAATTCGTAACCAGAATCTTGACAAAAAAGAGAATTTATTAGTCAGATGATGTCCAAGTCAAATAATGCGTAGGTGCATTCTAGGTTGAATTGACATGGATATTCATTCCAGTATTTAAGCTAAACTATTTTTTTGATTTTAGAAGGATACTATAAAATATTCGTTGTTTACTCACAAGTCACAGTTTTCGTTCTGTCGTATACTTACCCTTTTTGCAGTTTAAAGCAGAACTTATTTTGTTCAATCTTCTTTATATTTACATTTCATTCGAAGCAATATAACTCACGAACGTTAGACCGATTTACAAGATTATTTTACTAAACGATTCGTCTTGGGATCAGCTGGGTTTATATAAATAAGAAGCCGAAAAAAATCACCGGAAAAGTTGAACAAACATGAAAAAAAACGTTTTTCTGAGTTCTGAAGAAAGCCATCAAGTTTGAACTGAAATCGATCTAGAGCGCGACGTTGCAATTAAATAAAGTATTGACAATTGGGTAAAAAAAAACAATTGGAGGGGGATTGGGAAGTTTCGACTAGTTACAGATAATAGGGTAGAAGATCCAATAGCGGAGAAATTAAGCACCTCCCAACGATATTTGATCCCTTGCACTAAATCTATACTTCATTTTGTTTGCCTTGAGAGTGAGTTCGAAAGCTAAACACTTCATTTTGTACAAAAAGCCACAGAGTCCAGCCTTACTACCTAAAACCAATTCTCCAATTATTGGTGCATTGTTCCAATAGTTGCGGTATTTCATAACTCATGTTCCTATAGTTGCGAATCCCATTGGTTTTATACGGGATTCGCAACTATTGGAACACTGCCGCAACTTCTGGTACAAAAGGGGAGAAAAATAATGAATTTTATTAATACTTTACCAATATTGAAGAAATTTCCAACTAGTTGACTGACAAGCATTGACAAGACAGCAGGAGTGTTGTATGGGTGAATTTATTTCTTTCCAAAGGTAGAAGAAATGAAATTTGCTAAAACCCCGCTTCAGAGAAATGCTAATAATTTCGCCGGGAAAACACTAATCTATTCGCGGGTTTCAGCATGACATCCTTTATTAAATTCTTCAAGATCTGAATGAGTATCATAGTGCTTCATCGTAAATTAATTGCATATTAACGTTTAATAAACAATGTGCACTCGCTTGACTGTGGATATACAAAAGTATAGCACATGTGGAGAATGGACAAATCAAGCATCCGAAAGATATTAAATTTATAAAAAGAGCTAATCGCGGTGGAGGTTGGTATTCGGATTCTGATGACTTTTCCGCAAACGTGACCTTTAAGTGGTCTTGTTGTGTAGGGGTTATCGCGCCTATCTAGAGAGTAGGAGATTGAGGGTTCGAGTCCCTCCAAGACAAGTGGATTCTTTTTCGCAAATTTCATATCAATTTGTCCATTTCGGAACATGTGCTGTGCATTAGGGTGGTTCAAAAAATCGATTTTGCTCCACAGTACTCATCTGATTCTTTACCATGTTCTGAGTGTCCTGTGAAAATTTGAGCTCATTTGGATTAAAACTGATTTAGCACAAGCCGTTTCAAGTTTGCATGCAAATTAGTATGGGGAAAATTATTTTTTCATTATACTGTTAATGACGCTTCCCCTTCAAGCGCATGTTAAAAGAAAACCTACATAGCTAAAAGGAATACTCAAGAGCTTTCACTCAGTGAAAACCGCATCTCAATTAATCGTTCCAATAATTAGTAATCGAATTTAATCTATACCGTGGTTTTCTGGAGCTAATTGCATAACTCATCAACAGGCAACATTGCTACTCGTGGCGCGAAAGATAGAACACACCAATTCAGGCTACTATGTTGCACTGCACATTTCAGTGATGCCCTCAAAAAAGTTTAACGATCATGACTAAAGATTCGCAACCTGTCTTAAAATCGATTACTAATTATTGGGACGATTAATCAACATGCGGTTTTCGTTGGGGGAAAGCTGTTGAGTATTCCTTTTAGCTATGTAGGTTTTCTTTTAACCTGCGATTAATAGGGAAACGTCATTAACAGTATAATGAAAAAATAAATTTCCCCATACTAATTTGCATGCAAACTTGAAACGGCTTGTGCTAAATCAGTTTTAATCCAAATGAGCTCAATTTTTCAGATGACAGTCAGAACATGGTAAAGAATCAGATGAGCACTGTGGAGCAAAATCGATTTTTTGAACCACCCTACTGTGCATATGCACAACCAAGATATTTAACAAAAAAATGTTTTTGGATGTTTTTGCCTACATTTTTACATAAAAACTTTCAACAAGATTAGCACCGCCCAAACGTACACCGACTTGGCAAAAATTTTGTCCAGAGCATCAGGGCATTGAATAGAACCGAATAAGAAGGTGGCCCATCAAAAAAATGAAAAAAGTTGTTTCCATACTAATTTGAGCCACCCTACCCTACACATTGTACCGCTCATAAAAAAATCTATTGCTCTGCTTATTTTTAATTGTAACGAAAAATAAGCGCCAGATAGTCACCTAAGGGAAACATACCTGCCACGTGGTGGCAATGAATACTTTGATAGCACGTGCAATTTGTACTGCGGATAAATTTTATACATCTTTGAAAGCTTTAGAAAACTATTACGAAAGTTGTCATTTTGTTGCAAGGTACAATATATCCTTTAATAAACTTTACAGTTTACGTTGGCTTTCCTACTAGGTACATACAACATTTAAATATTTATTCTAATTTTTCAATCTCTAGTACTTACTCTTATTATTCTACGAGCTCTCACGTCATCTAGTTTCACATTTTTTATCGTTGTTGGTTGTCAGGCAATAAGTTGTATTCAAATAGGCCGATGATGATTGAGGGAAGGGATGTTCATGAATAAGGCAGAGTTACAATGCTCAAATGAACCAATAATGAAATATTGTGTTTGTTCAACTGCATCCTAATCATCCATAGTAGATGTGAATTAATGTTCATAAGAAGCACTATTTTGGAATTCTTCCAGGAATTAGCATTGACAGTTTGATAAACAACCGGGCGTTTTTCATTCAAAGTATGCCCCAAAATTGCCGAATGGGCTTGGACAAAGTCAGTTGACCGTTTCATCTTTCTCCGGGGACCGATGGAGTGGAACGCATCAACAAAAGAATTTGTAATTAAATTTTTGGGTCAAGTAATTTCCCGTTTAAATTTTTATTGTCACTTGGGGTGAGAAGGAGACTCTGAAGCGAAAGCTCTATCCTCGCATAACAAAGGAGAAGGACCACATCCACTCGCAGAGTGGTAGTAAATCATTTCCAGCTGGTGATTTCTTGAATGGTCCTCTTTTCTTTTATGCTTTTTCACACATTTTTGGAGGTCCACGATGAAGTTTGACACAAGAAACATTGAAATAAATTGAATAGCTTTGGACTCGAGTCACCCGCGCTCTCCCGTTAGAATGGCACTGAGTCGGCTTCTTACCCAATGATGGCCCATCATCGGTGCTCCCTCCATTCGGGGGGAGGGCTGCACGTTTCGCTCGAACTACTTCTCTCTCTCCGGCCATACCGGGACCTGTGGCATGGGTAGTAGAGGGCACTGCGCATTCTAACAAGTGAAAATTCAACAACTTTTCCACACGTATAATAAACTGAACGATTTCATGAACCCATTTCCCTGTGCCGGCCCGGCGCTCAACGGTCGGTCGTTCAGCGGGAGGTGAATGCTTTCCGTAGATTTGCCTTCTTGCATATCGTGGAGTATAATATAAAAGAGCTATTTTTGCACATCGAATGCGTATAATATTTTTTCTTATACAACTACAGCGGAGGTATGTGTACATAAGTAAGTATCGTAATCCGGGAAAACATTTATATTTTTTAATTGTTTTGTAAATATTTCCTCCGTAAGTAAAATCATGGCTTTTTTATATTTTTAAAAAGCGTGAAATCTTATTTATACTGAGGATTAGATCCAAACCCGCAAGTTGCTTGATTTTGAGGTCTGTGCTAGTGATGCATGTAGTACGTGATTTGTTGGTTTACCAATTTCTAAACTTTTTATCAATTATCGATAATAAATCATTGAAAATCATATAAATACAAAGAAGCGTTGACTCATCCTTGATCGAATGGTTAAAAAAATGAAAATCCATCGAGGAACGGCTGAGATATAAAAGTATAAAGTCTATCATATTTTCGTGACGATCCCCGTTGTTCGCAATCGTAAAGTGTACCCCATTATAGAAAAGACAGACGTAGTCCTACGTCAAAAAGTGGAAAGTATGCATTTTCCCATATATTGAGTAAATTTTTCCCATATAAACTTCATGTTCGTTGAGCATTGAACCATTTTACAGTAGCTTCTGGGAGCAAAAAACTTTATTTTCATGGGGTATACGGCTCGAAAAATGATTTTGACTGTTTTCATATAAGCGTGGTGGGACCCTCCTTAGCCGTGCGGTAAGACGCGCCACTACAAAGCAAGACCATGCTGAGGGTGGCTGGGTTCGATTCCCGGTGCCGGTCTAGACAATTTTCGGATTGGAAATTGTCTCGACTTCCCTGGGCATAAAAGTATCATCGTGTTAGCCACATGATATACGAATGCAAAAATGGTAAATCTGGCTTAGAAACCTCGCATTTAATAACTGTGGAAGTGCTTAATGAACACTAAGCTGTGAGGCGGCTCTGTCCCAGTGTGGGGATGTAATGCCGATAAGAAGAAGAAGATATAAGCGTGGTCCGCCCTAATAAGCAACAATTTAATTTCAGATGCATATTTGTGTTTAGTCATGCACTTCGCTATGATCTATATAGTGTATTTGTATTAAAAATAAAGATAACATTTTATTTTATGTTTGCCTATTTCACATCTCTCCGCATTAAAAATATATAATGCGAACATTGAGAAAAAGAAGTCGATTTGATGTTTGAAATTTGAACCTTAAGCTACGCGTGTAGACCTGAAGGCCGTAACTTCTGGAGTTTCTTGGATGACCAAGAACATCTTCCGTAGACGGATTTTATTCTATGTACCATAATGGGCATATAACATACTCAAAACATGCTTATAGAACTTAAGATACGCGTGTAGTGAAGGCCTTCACATATGGAATTTCTTGGATGACAAAGAAAAACTTCCATATAGACATGGTATGTACAGTACACCACAAAGGGCACATAACATATTTAAAGCAGCCTATTTCACCATTATATGAATTTATGTTGAACAGACAAATTGAAAAAAAAGTAAGGCTGTTTTCGATTACTGATTTTCAATAAACCATGGTTTATTTACTATGTCTCAAGTACGGCAACAAAAGCAGAAATTTTAAAATACATTACAAAAAACTTTGTAAAATCATCAGTTGGGCTGTCATTTGAATTATATTTGAAGAACAAGCAGCAGCAACTACGACTAATAATGCTAATAGAACACTAAGTTAAAAAGCAAGCCAAATTCCAGTTGAAGAATAATTAATAATTCTAGAATTCTAATAATAATAAATAGGTGGGAGTTCAAGTGAAATACCCTGGGCGTCCATGAAAAACCACCATTTCGAGTAGGTGGGAGCTGAAGGCTCAATTCCCAAGCACCAATGAAAACCCACTCTCCGTCGAGCACTGGCGCTTGAACCTAGCTATTTAGCACTGTAAAGAATTAAATAACTTTACAGAACCCGTAGCTTCCGGGAATGAAAGCACACCCAGATATGGAGTTACGCTCAAGAAGAATACCACCCATGCGATTGCCCGAGGAGGGAGCCCCTACTGGAGCTGGTCCTGGAACGGGGGACAGAGCGAGCGGCCAGCGGCTAGACGAAGGAGAGGTGCAACAGCGACGCTCTAGTTATCGGGCAAGGCAAAACAGAAACGGCAGCAGAAGAAATCACAAAGGCAATGCTGCACCTGCTGATGCTGCTACGGTTGATCGACGTCAATAACTCACGTTAGCAGGCCGCCGACGGCAGTGAATCATGTGGACAATGGAGATGAATCAGTACGTGATCCGTTGCTACTACGTTTGCACCAGGGTAGAGACGGATATGTCCGGCAGACCGGCGATGCTGGAGATGTTCAATGAGAGGTTCCTTCGGTTTGCACTCCAGCTTGTACACACGTTAGAGAGCTATTATGTCACATAATATGCTGACTCCAGAAGACGTAGCGGGAAGTGCAGAGGAAACTAGGAGAGGAGGAGGAGGCAAGATCGAGCGATACGTCGAGAAGGAGTTCTGTTGGGTTGGATGCATCAATCGCAAGTAACCGTCGCGATTCGATTGCACCCGCCGCTCCAGGACCAATAGTGGAATTGCAACAACAGGAATTGAAGGACGAACTAGCCAATCATATGAGCATAGCGTTTACACAGTTTCGTGGTACATACACCATGTCCCGACACCGGATACCCAAGTTGCAGTACTTCTATCGGTTGACGAGCACAGTAAGCATCCTTAACCAGGATATTTTGCCATAGTACTTGGAAACCGTGGAGAACCTTGAGGAGCTGCAATTTATCGTGTATTTGGCTGCAGTGGCTGTTGTAAGAACGTTGGGATTGCGAACGCGCCCACAAGGTGAGAGTGATGGACGCGCACGCCCCAAAGCACAAAAACCCGCATGGGTGCGACGTCTGGAGACCCGCATCGCCACACGAACATAACTGACATCCTTGACACCCATGTACAACGGACGAGTGCTCTTGCTAAACGACTGCGACGTTATAGAGAATGTTCGAAGAGGAAGGAGCAAAATCGAATGTTCAACATCAACGAAAGGGAGTTCTACAACCACATCCGAAACGACAAAGCCGACTTTAGCGAGGGTCTTCCGGAGATTGGAGAAGTCATGTAGTTTTGGTCCAATCTATGGGAGAACCCCGTCATACCCCGATAGGGTGTGGATGGCAGAAGAAGAGCGATATTGTGGTGGAATTGGAGACATGACCGCTATCAACGTGACCGCCCAAGACATACGTAAGGCTACCCGGTATACCAGGAATTGGGCTGCACCAGGACCCGATTTTGTGCATAATTTCTGGTATAAAAAACTCACAACGGTCCACGGGCGGATGGCGGAATGCTCCAACACGGTACTAGATAACCCCGGCCAGCTACCGGAATTCATCTCTAGGGTTGTCACTTATCTTCTGCCGAAGGATCGAAACACTTTGAACCCAGCCAAGTACAGACCTATAACGTGCTTTTCGAGTCAGTACAAAGTGCTGTCATCGGTAATAGCGAAGAGGGTGCAGAACCATTGCGACGTCAACAACCTGATGACCGAGGAACAAAAAGGTTGTCGACGCAACACACGAGCCTGCAAGGATCAGGTCATCATTGATGCAGTCGTTGTTGGGTAAGCCACTCACAAGCAAAGCAACCTGAGCATGGCGTATATCGACTATAAAAAGGCATACGACTCAGTACCTCACTCGTACCTCCTTAAGGTACTGCAGTTGTATGAGATAGACGGTAACGTCATAACTTAAGTAACTAATGTAACTAATGCAGCTCGCTATGGGGATGTGGAGCACATCCCTACACATTACCGATGGAGAAAAGATGTTACGGTCCAGGACTCTCAGCATCAGGAGGGGCATATTCCAAGGCGATACCTTTAGTCCTCTATGGTTTTGCCTTGCCATGAACCCTCTTAGCAGAGCACTCAACCAACACAACTATGACTATCATTTGAAGAGTGGGGGAAAGGAGTACAAACATTACCCACACCTTTTTTATGGATGATTTGAAGCTGTTTGCGGAATCTGTGGAGAAGCTGCATCAATTCCTGCGGCTTGTAACGGTATTCAGCAACGACAACCGGATGGAGTTTGGTATCGATTAATGTCGATTTATACATCTACGCCGGAGTTACCTGTTTTTTTTTACAGTTTCCGCATCAACGAACAGAAGGAGATTCAAAACATGGTTGAAGGCGAAACGTACAAATTCCTAGGTTTCCTGCAACTGAAAGGAATTCGTCATACAATGATCAAGAAAGAGCTGCAGGAAAAGTTCTTGTATCGTGTCAACGGTATTTTGAAGAGCCTCTTGTCGGCCGGCAACACGGTGAAGGCGATAAACACGTTTGCCGTGCCCTTGTTGACTTACAGTTTCGGGGTGGTGAAGTGGACCAAGACTGACTTGGAGGCGTTAGAACGAGCAATACGAGTGGCGTTCACTAAGCATCGCATGTGCCATCCAAAATCGTCCATTGAGAGATGTAACCGTTCGGTTCCATTTAAATGCTTGTTAGCTCCACCATAAGTTCCTGTTACATTTCCATACCGAATACATCCCTGAAAATATGTAAACAGTGACACTCATTGTTGTCCTGCAAGTGTGTGAGCTGTTCCGCTTTCACAGGAACTGGGCACATGAATGTCAGACCAAAATCGAGCAGTTAGAGCGATGGGCAAAACATATTTACACAGCCCTGACTAATCAACGCTAGTCCACAGATGTCGCTAGTTTGGAGTAGATATCAGGGTGTGCAAACAGAAAGCATAAAAACATATCTGTCATCACTATAACGGGACAGCGATTATCTATAAAAAAGGGGTTCCGGCCAATCAAGGACTTCTTTGTTCACAAAATCCTCGAAAGACCTAGAATTGCACGCTTGACTAATATTAGCAATTCGAGGTTGTGAAAGTTTAACCTCATGGTGGTGATAATTTTTAAAATTTTGTGTTCTTTCTTTAAATTCAGGATCAAGTTGGCATGAATTTGTTCAAATAAAATGTTAGTAATTAATGTGAAGAATAGTATTATCTGGTTAGTGTGTTAAAGTAAGTAAAAATTGTAAACAAATTAAAACGTTAAGATTATATACTAGGGTGGCTCAAATTAGTATGTGAAAAACTTTTTTCATTTTTTTTGATGAGCCGCCCCCTTATTCGGTTCTATTTGATGCCCTGATGCTCTGGACAAAATTTCAGCCAAATCGGTAAACGTTTGGGCGGTGCTAAACTCGTTGGAAGTTTATATGCAAAAATGTATGCAGAAACATCCAAAAACAGTGAATTGCAGTTGGACGGCACAACTTACGATGAAGAACTATGATACTCATTCAGATCTAGAAAAAATAATTACAGAATGTTATGCAGAAAACCGCGAGAAGATTAGAGCTTGCCCGTCTAAGTTATTAGCATTTCTCTGAAATGGGGTTTGAGCAAATTTCGTTTCTTTTACCTTTGAAAAGAAATAAATTCACCCCTACAACACTCCAGTAAAATGCTAATATCTTTGCCTAATAAACTCTAATCTTCTCGCGATTTTCAGCAAAACATTCTGTATTTAATTCTACAAGAACTGAATGAGTATCATGGTTCTGGATCGTGAATTGTGCCGTCTAACTGCAAATCACTGTTTTTGGATGTTTCTGCATACATTTTTGCATATAAACTTCCAACGAGTTTAGCACCGCCCAAACGTTTACCGATTTGGCTGAAATTTTGTCCAGAGCATCAGGGTATCAAACAGAACCGAATAAGAGGGCGGCCCATCAAAAAATTTGAAAAAGTGTTTTTGAGCCACCTTATTATATACCCTAGAAAATCTATATGCCACGGTTCACATACATGTTAAAATAATTGTGAAAAAACGAGTTAACATCAAGAAAAAGGTAAATATAAAGTGATTGAAGAAGAAGACGAAGTTGGGTTAGGTTTGAGACGTCACTGGTACTAATTTCTGGTGAATAGGTCCTAGGACCTTTTTCTTTTGTATTGTTTATTCAAGTCCAACAGGTCAGGCCGGAAAAGTAAACGTGCGTGAGTGTCGTTTGAGGGACAATCCAGCGATTTAATGGCCGAGGATCGTGCCACCGGCGCTTCGTTGTTATTCAGCCTCGCATCTTTCCTTGGAGTAGTAGTCATCTTGGAATGTCGAGAGCTTTGATTGACAATCCGTTTCCCGACGAATGCGCGGACAAGAATCGTTCTATCGGCGTTTCGTCAGCAGACGACCGTCAACAACGGCTACTGCCCGCCATCTTCGCCCAATCCAACCCAACCGCATAACCCACACATAACCCACACTCACACACAGGCCCGAAGTTGGTCCATCGAGCCAAGATAGACACGCTGTATCGAAACATTCATCCGATTCCCGACCGGGACCTTGTGGTCACGGCAGCTTCAACGCTGAGGGGTACGCCCGTAGCCCGTGCTCAGTCGTTTCTTCCTGGGAATCGCAGTCACCACGAAACCACACTTCGACCTTGTGCCGTTCTATTGTCCCGTCGCTCAAGGAGTCAAACCCGCTGGCAAATGGACAAAACGCCAACAACACCACAACTCTAACCACTGAAGAAGACCATTCATCGCATGCAAGTACCAAATCTGTGACGTCTCAGTAATATAACCTTTATAAAAATGAGATAGCTTGAGCTTCAGTGGTAGCCTATTATTTGAGGAGAGCAACCCTGAATTATAAGATTTTCCCACCTTTCTTGTTCGTCTCTACTCGTGTTCACAAAGGAACCGTTCAGGCCTCGTCATTCGAGTGATTTTTGTGTATTTAGTTAATTACCCCTTTGTGTTAAAGTTTGCACACTCCCACTTCAACAATGCAATTTATATGGGTAGATATTTCAGTACCTTACGTCCTGTATCGAGTTCAATCTCATTCATGTCCAGGTTTGTATGTGGAAGAACAGTCATTCAAAGACCCTCAGATTTCCTCACCCATTGAGCAAGCAAGTTATAGAGAGTCAGCCTGCCCCGTACAGTAGGAGGAAGAGGCGTCACCGATATACAAACACTATGTGAACCGTTTGTTTGAGAAACTGCATATGTAACATTTTTGGCCAAAACGAGATTTTAATATATTCTGAATCCTCGTCCAAAAATACGTATCCTGGCAAAAACAAGAAAAAAAAATTTTGTTCAGGAGTGTATGAAAAAAATTTCGTTTCTTTGAGAAACTACATATGTCCACGTACTTTGAAGAGCAATTGTGAAGTACTGCTTACATTTTTTTCACTAAAAGTGCCCCAGGGTGTTGAGTTTTGCCAAAAACTATTGATCTGTATCGCAGGATTCGAAAGATTCGGTGCAAATTTGTTCAAAACCAGTTTTTTGTTGTTTTCTCGAAATAGTGTAAAATGGACTTATACAGTTTCTCAAACAAATGATTCATGTGTTTCCCAGATCCAGCAGTTGCGAAGATAGTTCGTGGAAAGCCAGAACCGCCACGAAATCTATCGCGCTGTGTGTGAAGCTGACCACGGATTCAGTGCCCTGCATCCGGCGCAGGAAGACTATCAACTGAATTGCGACATCAAATCTGTTGACGAGATGATCGCATCGTGGAAGCAGTAGGAGTTACATTACCCCCATCAACTGGAGCTGGAATATATCGACAAAGCGGTGTCGAATACGTGGCTGGTGCGGGGTGAACTCTTCTCAAAAACAGAAGGATTCATGGTAGCCATCCAGGACCGGGTAATTGCGACGAAGAACTATCGGCACTATATATTGCACGAAAACGTGAAGAACCGCTGCAGGAAGTGCAATTCAGTAGGAGAGACGATCGAGCATATCGTGTCCGGGTGTTCAGCCTTAGCTTCTGCCTATCTTGGTCGCCATAACAAAGTAGCCAAGATTGTGCACCAACAGCTTGCTTTGAAGCACAACTTGGTTAACCAGTTTGTCGCCTACTACAAATATGTGCATGTCCCGGTTCTGGAAAATAGTTTCGTGAAGCTGTACTGGGATCGCGAGATCATTACGGATGTCCTCATTCGTGCCAATTGGTCAGATATTGTGGTCTACGACAAAAGGATGAAGCGGGTAACCCTCATCGACATGTAACGCTAGACCATAATGTCCAAACAACATTCTCCAATAAGATAACGAAGTACCACGACTTGGCGGAGGAGTTGAAGCAGATGTGGCACCTGGAGGACGTGCGTATAATTCCGGTTGTTATCTCAGCAACCGGAATCGCCCCGAAATCTCTTCTGAGATCCTTAGGAGAGCTGGAACTATCTCATCTCATATCCTCCATATCATCAAAAAGACAGTGGTTCTTGAAACTCGCAGCAATGCAGCATCGTAAGAAGATTCCTGAACCACCATAACTAAAACATCCGGTGCAAACGTTTATTATAGGATTTTAAGACAACCGGCGAATGAGATCCACAAACCCTAATACTAAGAATAAAGAAAGAAGATATTATTGAATAAATGTTTTTGTTTTTATAGTTAGTAGTTTTTATAGTATATAAGTATACAAAATTTGTTTGGAAATTATGTCTTCTCCCCTTGATTTATTTTCGGTTGAAATTGTCAGTTTGAGGCAGTATTGAAATTTTAGAATAAAATCTTGGTTTTCTATTCTCATTCATTCTTTAACAAATCCATTTGTTTTATTGTTTATTTTTTTCTTTCCCATCCCCTTCCCCACTCGAACAGCACTATAGGACATATTTTTTATGTATTATTTGTAACGGCCTTATTACACTTGCCCAAACAAAATTTCTATTCTAAGATATGGTATACAGTTGTGCGAGGGCAAATCTGCTGCCAAACTTTTTAGCAATATTGTTTTTTCGTCGTCCCTCTATGCTTGAGTTTCCCTTGCGATCCCCCGTGTGGCTCCATTTCCTTTTATTAGGTATATATTATTTTAGAGATAAACTGATTTAATTTTACGCTTCATATGTTTACAATCCTTGAAAGTAATAATCAATAACAAATAATCTGATTTCGATGAATGAACAGCCAAGTCAATTTATTTTTCCTCCCTGTTCGCTCTACCAGAGTGCTAGTCCGAGCGGATTTCTTGACGTCTGCGACTGCCACACCACCGTTGTTGTTTAGTTCAGGATCACAGGCACGGGAATGTGTCTGGAGCAGTGTTGCCACAAGTACAGATTTATCTGGAAAGGTACAGATTTTTTGACGAATTTTGGTACAGATTCTGTACGGTACAGATTACAGATTTTTCCAAAAAGTACATATTGGTACAGATTTTTAACAAACCAAGCCTTATGAAAGTAAATTTGCTTCGGATAATCATTCTCCAACGATAAATATTGCAATTTTCATTCGAGATTTTTTTAGATGAGAACAGTAGGTTAGTTATTACCGGCGATAACTTCTCATCAAACGATAATATACGCAAAATTATCATCCAGTATAAACCCTACTTATACCAACTAAATATCAACAGTGCCGTTAAACATTGTTTGGCGTTATGGCTCCGCGGTAGGAAGAAAAATTAGTTCAAATACTAACGATAAATACTTCAACTGGTAACACTGACGTTCTATTATGGTTTTATAGCATACTTGTAGAGTAAATCGTTGTCTCTAGGAGTGTTACAAACCATAATTGTTACTTGGGATGCAGGAAAAAATATTGAAATAGTATCTAATATTGAAAATATAAAATAAAATTACTGGGAGTTACTACTTTAAAGGTAACCAAAAATATATTAAATACAACTTATAGCGATATGTTTTCATGAGCAATCACTAGAATTCATAAAAATGCTCTTCCACGAATGAATTTGTTTGCATCGCTCAATTGACTTATAATTGTTGTATACTTATGGGTAATTTCCCATACTGTCTGGTACAGATTTTGGTACAGATTTTTGAAGATTTTGGTACAGATGAAAAAGATTTTTGAGGCCATGGTACAGATAAAAATGTGGCAACACTGGTCTGGAGCAAGCGCTACACTTTACCCCAGTTGCACACTTTACACTCCAATTGTGTGCGAAGCATCGTTGTGGCAGCCGAAGGGTAGGGGTTGCACAATACACAAACGAGATTTTTTTTATTCCATTACGCGTGGCTATTTGGGAATGCTAAGAGGGGTGGTATATCTGGAACCAGTAGTTGAGGTAGGTTCGGCGTGTGCTGACAGCGTGGTAAAGAGGTCTAAAATGCATTGTTTTGATGATGAACAACTCTTCACATGAGCTGGTGATGGTTTTATTTCTATTAATGTTGCATGAAGAAAATCCAATAATATAACCAAGTTTGGTAGGAGCCATATTGGACCGTCCTCCCCAATGTTGGAAGCCTTGCTTTGTTAAGCGCCTGAGACAGACCCTGGTTGCTGGTTCAAATAATGGATCACTGAAGAAGAAAGTGAAAGAAACTGCCGGCCGGCAGCAAGGTGCCTTATAGCGGACGGCCTCGGCTCGGCATGCCCCTTGTTTCTTCTGTGTATGCTTTTTAGGCCGAGAGTGTGTCCAAGCGAAAACGAGAAAGCGAATACGATCACTGATGGGAAGTGATGGAATTCATTTACAACTTTTAGGTGGGAAAAGTTTAAATTAGATTTGAAGTTTTCGCCGAATGGACGCAAATTTGTGCGGTGGCTCCTTGGACAGGTTTAGCAGTCGATTTGGCTGTATAGGAAAACAGATCGATTAAGGAAAGATGAATGGGATTTTCAGACAGACCATGTGATTTGTTTTTGGTCCTTTCTGTTGTTTTTTTGTCTTTAATTGCAAAGTGGAATAAAAGCGTTAATTCCAACGCAAATTTTAAATTATTGTAGATTTATCATAAAAACATTGATATTTTTTTTTGTAATTTGTTTATTTTATTGGACACGAAAACCTGTTTAGTGTAGGTAACACTTTGTATCAGGTCCAAGATGATACAACTAGTATCAACTAATCAACTAATGTGATTAGTAGAAGCACCCTCGTTTGAAACATAGAATTTAAGAAAATTTGTACTTTATCCCGCCAGATTTGCGTAAGTCTGTCTGCTTATGGGAAATCTAGCAGCTATTAGCCCTTCATACAGCAGTGCATTGAAGACAGTATGTGAATTAAATTTGAGTGTACTGAGTGTACTACCTACATACATAACAATATAAGAAAATCACTACTTATTGCTTACTGGGCTACTGCTTTGAGTTTCATTTGTACAAAATAGGGCTAGAAGAAGTATTGTGTTAACTTTATGATACACGACTGCAAAATAGTATGTTTTAATCCCTCGCTCCGTGTTACCATTGTCGTATGAACAATACTAACATTTGGAAGGTTCGTTGTCCCTACATGAATCCCTACTACAGAATGTACTTTTTGATTTGAAACATCATTCCACCAAATATAGTTATACTAAATGTGATATTTATTGGGCCACTTACTTTCGACAAAGCATACTACGAACTAATACTCATTCGAAACTACATCCTGATTAAACGTAACATTATTCCTCTTTCGCGTCGCGCTGAACCCCATTAGTGGCAAATCACCGCGAAAAATAACATTCATTACTTACGGCCAAGAATACCACTTAACAACCCTCCTCAATAATGGTGCCCCTTTCTTCAAACGAGCTTTCGCAGTCTGCCGCCCACCACACAGGAAGCGAAACCATCAGGATAATGACTTCTACCGCGTGGATTTGCCTGTCCACGGTATAGATACGGTAAGCCTGATGGGGCCGGCCGGCGGGTGGACGGTATAGGATGACTCGTTTTTTCTCCGTTTGCCATGAAACGGCGGCCGGCGGTCGGAATGGGCTTCGGTTTTATTTTCATTTTTTTTTGTCCTTTCAACTTCCCCTACCCAATCTATTACAGAATTTTAATTAAATTCATTAAAAATATTTTCAATTCAACCCAATAGGTATTTATTTTTTATACAGTTTAATTTTTTCGTAATTAAAATAATTTTGTGGGAGGTGGGCTGCGGTGAAATTACGTCAACAAGCGAAGAACAATACAAATTGGGTGGTCATGAGCCGCACGGTTGGAGTGCGAAATTTTATCGTTTCCGCCGTTAATGAACTGTTTGTGATTGTTGGATTTTAATGTGTTGTTTTAAGGCTTACGACTGCTAAGGCTCAAATTGATGTTTTGTCTCTTAGTTAATATATTATTAACGTTGTTTGCTTGCAGCAGGTTGACGAAATGTTTGGCCTTAGTTGTAGTGTAATCAACTTCTTCTTCAATGGTTCTATACATTTCAACTAAAACTTGGTCTGCTTTTTAACTTATACGCATGTTCTACATATACGCATTTTAACAGTTGTTATTTGATAACTTGTCTTTGTCTGCCAAAACATTGATATGTATCTTGGAAGCAGCAAACACAATTGATAGACTTCGCCAAAATCCTTTTTGGCCAGACCAAGTAATAAACTCGCCATTTCCAACAATCCTGCACTATTGCTCACATGGCTAACCCTAATCAATTATTTTTTCGAAGATTTTGAAATTATCGTAAGTGTAAAATACCGTTGTAAAAAAATAACATCAATCTGCCTTTATCCAACTTGATTACAATATGCGACATAAGATAGAAAACTTTTATTTTTCGCTACTTGGGTTGTGAAAGTCATAAAAACATAAAGGAAGAAACGCAAAGACTTGGGCTATTTAAAGATTATTTGGTCAATCAATAAGGATTTTTGACCAGGATGTTTGTCGGTTGCAAATCTCTCTAGAAAAAGTTGAAGTCGCTTGCATATGGTACAGAAAAAGTTATTCCGACAACCTGAAATATTTTCATTGGGACAGGGGCATACAAAACATATTAAAATGGAGACACATGGTATATGGTACAACTTTCTGTGAACATACTTCCATTACACTTAAACATCTGGTTACGGCGCTTCTTTATAAGTCACTTTATTCTACGTCCTCTATTTTTACGGTACGTGGCGTAGAAAGAACCTAGGAATATGGGTTCTACTCTTAAAGCACGAACAATAAAAAAATATTATAGTGATATAATTCCTCCTAACTGTTCGGCATAATGATTTTCGTATTCTTTAAAAGAAGGTATCATTCTCTTGTTCATTAATCGGAACAAATACGAATTAGCGCGGCGATTTTTTTATTTTTTAAAAAGATTTTGCCTGAACTTTTTCGGGATACTTTCAAGGCATTAACTGGATAATCTTTTAAGTTTCGCCGGTAAAATCTAATTAGCTTCCCCAAAACCTTCTCCTAAACTTTCCAAAAATATTAATTTGTATTTTTTTTTTATTTTACACGGAAAATACTCTGAAGGTTTCACGGCATTTTTTTGGAATTTCTAGAGAAATTTCTTTGGAATTTTCAAGGAACATTGTTCGGAATTTCCAATGAAAGTACTATGTAATTTTCAAAGGGAATTGTTTGGAATTTCTAGAAGAAATTAGCTGGAAATTCCACGGAAATTCTTCAAAATTTCCACGGGAAATTTTCAGAATTTCTACACAGTGAAATATTATAAAAAAATAGCCACGACTAAATTGTATCAGATCATAATTTTAAGTTTTTGTGATGTAAATGATAAAGTCATTGATATTGCAATTCAAAAATCTAAAATTTACATGATTCTGCCGGAAATCTTGATGTGCGAGGACGTGGTTGTCAAAATAAATCAACACAATCCCCATTCCATTTCATGCATGTCGCAGCTGGAATTTAATTTATTCACATAAGCGTTTACCAAAAGAATATATTCGAATATCGCAATAAGATGCCCGTCCTGTCGCAGCATTTTATCGCTATAGCTCAATGAGTCTCAAATGATTCCGTCTCAAAGGAGTTTCCGTGTCATGTAAATTTAAGGTATCGTTTAGCCTGATGAATAATTATCGAATTACCAAAACGTTTAACCTGTTCACGTCTCTCGACTCGATGTCAAGAAGCGGAAATACCCTGCTCTTATTTTTTCGTTTTCCAATAAAAATAAGAACTGTAATTGATGTTTTGTGATGTTTTGTATCTTAGTTAATATATTATTAACGTTGTTTGCTTGCAGCAGTTTGATGGAATGTTTGGCCTTAGTTATAGTTTAATCAATTTCTTCTTTGATAGTTCTTTATATTTCAACTGCAATTTGGTCTGCTTTTTAAGTTATTAGCATTTTAACAGTTATTATTTGAAAACTTGTCTTTGTCTGCCAAAGCATGGATATGTATCTTGGAACCAAACACAATTTATTGACTTCAATCCTTTTTGGCCAGACAAGTAATAAAAGCCATTTCCGACAATCCTGCGGTTTTTCTAACACGGCTAACCGTAATCAATTATGATTTTTTTAAAGCACTTTTTTCAGCATTTTTTTTTCAGAAGTGCACTTTTACAGGGTTTGAAAAATTATAAACTTCCGTTGTTACATAACAAATATAACATAACAAAATAACATCAATCTGCCTTTATCGAATTTGGTCACAACATGCGACAAAAGATAAAAAAAATATTTTTCGCTATTAAATATGGGTTTTGATAGTCATATAGACATAAAGGAAAAAACGTATTCATTTAAATATGGCATTATATCCTCCCTTCACTTTGTACCGGGCAGACGCTACCATTTAAAGAAAGAATTACTCCTCCCTTCGCCTTATACAGTCGCGATTCGTTGGTTGGGCCACAACTTCGACCCGACTAACGAATTCGGTTTATCAATTGGGTCAACTGACAGCCAATTGAACACGTGTATCTTGACTTGAACATCCCAAATGATGTCCAGTAACGCCTAAGGGGCCATCCAGAAACCACGTGGTCATATTTTTGAAGATTTTCAACCCCCCCCTCCCCCCATGTGGTCTATCGTGGTCATTTGGCAGACCTCCCTCCCATATTGACCACGTGGTTTTTTTTTCAAGTACAAAAATCAAAAAAAACCCTATGTAACTAAAACATATGGTTAATCCGATCAATTTTGAAGATGGACAATTTCAACTGATTCAAAATCAAACTAAAACCCAGCATGAAAATTATAAATTTTCATTATTTCGAAGATTTTTATGATGTTATCATGTTGTAATGTGTATCAGGTATTAGGTTATCTAGAACTCGCATACCTTCGATGCATCAGGAGGATACCAAAAAATGCGGACTCGCGAATATGTTATAAAAATTTCGAGAAAAATTTGTAATGGTTTAGAAATTTTCCAAAATATCCCTATATTTTTTAATTTCTTTATTGGTGATTTTTTTAAATACATAATTGCAATTTTTGCTTTTACAAGTGCTAATTTATTATTGTTTTGTGGAAAATTTTCAACTGTTTATGGAAATTTTGCATTATTTGCAGTAATTCTATATTTATTTAATACTCATACCCTGATTTCTTTATTGGCAATTTCCAATTCTATTATGGAAAATTTCTATTTTTTCTCTAATAAATAATCTAGTCTTCAGGGTCTAGTTTTCAGGGTCAGTCAAATTTGAGCTCCCATATTTTTTCTGTAAAACCAATATCTAGATGAACAATTTTACTGAAGAAAATGGTGGTCTAGCTCTCTTTTGTGATTTAATAGACAATCTAAAACGCTGGGCATATATGACCCATTCGTCCTGAAAGGGTTGAGATTTGTTTTGGAATTCAATTTCAATCGTTATTATAACACTATTTATTACCCTAGATTGTTTTAGGAATTGGAGTGTTTTTTTCTGGAGCACTGCCACTTTTTTTTTCATATCGGCGGACTCTTCATAGTTCTAAGACCCTTTTATGAATTTAAAAAGCATTTTATTTAAAATTTCATGTTGATTTTTTAAATGCAATCTTCTCTATGTCATAACCTTTTTCATACGCACTACTAGTATTTTGTGCATTATTGATCGAAAAATTTAAAAATGCACCTAAATGTTCTAATTAGGTGCATTATTAAATTTTTCGATCAATTATAGCCTAATTATTCAATATCATAAGAACTAGGCTTCTTAATCCTAAATAATTGCCTACATTTATTGCTTGGATGAATTTTAAATTCCAAGATCTTCCTAATTTTCAAGAATAATTATTCTGGAGTTGCAAGGGAAACCCTTCAGAACGATTTTTTTTTCGAAATTCTGTGGAAGAGTGCCTAAAAAAGGTTCGGTAGAAATTTTGAAGAACTAGAAGAATCCGTAGAAGGATCCTAAATGCGTATTTACGATGAAAATTCCAATAAACATCAAATTCCGAAGAACTTCCGGTATAAATTAGAAAAAAAATCCAGCTTACTTTTTTTACAGAATCTCTAAAGATTTTTTTCAAAATCCTGGGCAAATTTAATGAATCTTCAAAGGAAATTCTTCTAAATTTCCAATGGAAATTTTTTTCGTTTTTCAAAAAAAATCTTAGAAATTTTCAGCAGTTTTTTTAATTTCCAAAAGAAATTATTTGGAAATAAAGAAAATATTTCCGATGGAAATTCCTAAGATTTTCCAGTAGAAAATAGAAAAAAAGTTCATCTAAAACACCAATAATGAATTTCCCGAGGATATTCTGATGTTTTTACAAGTGGAAATAACGAAAAAAATTGCACTTTTGTAGTACTTGTGAAGGTTGTACTTTAGAAGCAATTCCAATAGGAATTCCTTAGAAAATTAAATCAAAATTTTAAAGATTTTCTGATGTGAAAGTTCCTTAAAATTTTTAAATCATTTCTTGTGCTTCTTTGCATGGTAAAGATTTAAAGCAATGTTTAGCTGAACCTACAAAGAAATCAAAAGGACTTTCTGAAGAAGAATGAATTTCCCATGAAATTTTGGAAGAATTTATGGTGCAAATTAAAAAAAAAACACGAACCTTGAGAATTCTAAAGATTTATTCTTTGAAAATCCAAAGTATTTTTTGAAGATAATCCATAGACTCTTCCGTGGAAATTCTAAATAATGCCTCGAATAAAAAAAAATATTTGGAAAATTTAAAAAATGTGATAGAATTCACAAAGAGCACATTCATTTCAAAATTCCAAATTTGAAAACAAAAATCCAAAAACAAAAAAACAACGGTAATACCAAAGTGTTTCATGTGCCATTGGATATTTAATTTCTCATGAAAATTCAGAAGATTTTTTCTTGAAAAATTTAGAAGTCTTCTTCTTCTTCTATGGCTCCATATTCCAACTGGAAGTTGGTCTGCTTTTCAACTTAGTTTATTCTATTAGCATTTCCTCAGTTATAAATTGAAAGTTTTAAATGCCAGCAATTGTACGATTATATATCTTGTGTAGCAAGTACGAAGGATACATTATACTTAGGGTGTCGACAATGTTTGACACCCGAAAACATCCTGGACAGGAACGAGAATCGAACTCGTCATCTCCGGATTGGCAATCCTATGCCTTTGCTCGTAAGGCTAACTGGAGACTGAACATTTTGAAGTGCACTCCTAAAATGTTCGAAAACTTATTTTGAAATGAAATAGAATTTCTGGTGAAGATTCGGAAGAACTTGTCGAAGAAATTCATAAGAATGTAAAAAAAATATGAAAATATAAACATTTTTTTCCACCGAAAATTATTTGTATTTCCCACGAGACTGTTTCGAATTTTCAGACAGAATTCACATGGATTTTTTTCGGCATTTACACTGGCGATGTTTTGTTTTTTTTTTCATGACCAATTTGTAGCAAAATTTACAAGCAAAATTTTCGAGAGAGAATTGTTCAAAAAACATTCTGAATGCTAGCACTTTATCAGGATTGTATGAAGTAAGGTCAAAGTTTTTACAGGAAATTTTTTTACTGGATTTTTCCTGAATATCCACAAGACATTCTTTTGAAGATTTTTCTTGAATTATTGTAAAAACATGAACAGTTTTCAAAATTGTAGCTGTAGTCCGCTGATGCAAAAGTGTCGGCGGCGTGATGCCAAAACCATCTGCGGCGGAATTTAAAAAATATTTTTCATTTTTCTTTCCCAATTTTTTGGTGAAAATTGAGACTGAAACGCAACCTGCTTTTTAGTTTTTTTTTATGGGAATAGGATTTAAAGCTAAGTTGGCCAAATAACTCAGATATGCATCGGCGTTGCGACCGACGCTGCGTTACCGGGTTTTCTCGATGCTTAATGCTAAATTCTTTTTAACACTGAGTTGAAAAGATGCTACGTGGGCATCGGTTCTAAGATGCGCTTTGCGTTTAATGATTAAATCATTAAATTTGATGATTTGAATTTTTTACACCGCTATTGTTATTTACCAAAAATTTTCGTGTTAAAAAAAACCACGTGGTTCGAGAGCAACACCCCCTCCCCATGTGGCTTATCGTGGTCATTTTCCAAACCCCCCCCTCCCCCCCTATATGACCACGTGGTTTCTGGACGGCCCCTAAACCCGTTATTCGTGTTTACGTGCTTTTTTGTTGAGCCAGGGTATTTTTTCCCGTTTCTGCTATGACTACGTACAGAATTCGAAGAGTTATGTGGTGAATAGATAATAGCATTTAGTTATGTACGGAAGCTCAGATGCAGTTGGCTTGAGCATCAGAAGCAACAGTTTATTCAACTCGAGTGCCGGTTGTAGTCTCGCGATGACCCGTTGTGCTGGCAGTTTTATTTGTGAACCCTGCGTTCACATAGCTGTGTCTGTAAGCAACGACAGAGGAGCGGAAGAAGAAATCCGGCAACTTCATTTCATATTTGAAATGCCTGATTCTCATCGACACCCAAAGTTTAGCTGCTCTGCTAGTCCTGGTGGGTATCTGATGATCATCGCCAGGAATAGTTAAAAGCGCCGGCGTTCATCATCGCCTTTAACAGCATCGGAACCTTCATTCCTTGGCAACCGGCAAGGAAAATCTATGTATTTGGTAAGATAAAAAACTTAATTCACCGAGTAGTGATACTGCTTTCTCGCATTTAGCCAAGACTCCAACCTTATATGGCGGTAATATAGTTCGATGTACCATTTTCTTAATAACTTGTTTACGCAATAGTCGATCATTATTAAATTCAATAGTGATCAACTACGCTTTACCACTTTTCGAATGCAACTTGTTGCGAGAAAATCGGTTAAGGATTGCTATATGAAAAGTTGTCTAATGTTTTTCTTAGCTTTTGTGCACACACATACACACACATACACACACATACACACTTGGGGGCAGCAGGGACTTTGTCCAAGGGCTTGACGAACCCTCCCCATGGCCACTGCGAGTTAGACCGGGACCATCGTCCCTAACCCCTAATCCCAAGGCGTCAAGCGACCCGTGCCGAGGGGATGCATGGCCAGGGGGGTGAAATAATAAGCTGGGCCTTTAACGGAGCCTGTGGGGTACCTGGGCACCCTCCACAGTAATTGTCCCTTACCGCGTCATGCTGGGCTCTGGCGTGGTGGACCTCTTTTCCCGAGCAACTCGTGGGACCAAAATGGAAAACCAAGTCAATTCTTCAATTAGTGGTAGTAGTGTAGGCGACAACCCCTTCGCAAGAGGTGGGTTGTTCAGGTCTCCGCCTAGGAGGCCAGAGGCAATAGTCGGCAGCTAAGTGCGCAGCGCCAGCGTGGGTCACTCAACCTTCCTCTCGGCTATAAAAACGCCGGTAGGGGTTATTGACGGCCTTCGAGGTGGCGACAGAACAGCTGGACGCCATCATCGACTTTGCGTCATCGAAGCATAATATCAGTAAGGACCTCAAGAGGAGCTTGCTGAAACTTCGAAAGTCGATGCTGGACGCCAAGCTGGAGAGGGCGGTCGGGACGGCCAAGTGCAAACCCGTGAAATCCGTGGAGTCGAGGTCTACCCAGACTGAGGCCCAAGGATTCGCGGACTTGGGCAAGGTCGAATCGACCGAGGGCGTGCCAGCGAAGACGGTGGTGCCAAAGTCTACCCAGACTGAGGCTCAAGTATTCGCGGGCACGTCGGGGGTGACTGCTCCAACGGAGCAGACACAAAAACGGGGGAGACAGTCTCCAGGGGATGAGCTCCCTGGGAGCCGCTCCAAAACGCGGAGGGTTACTACCCCGAACAAGGGTAGTGGGGCTGGGAAGCTGAACCCCGGCCAGGTACCTCCAAAACCGGGGGAGGAAGGACCTGGAAAGGCGCCGACGTACGTCGAATAAGACGTACCCGGACGAGCAAGATGATCCTCGAGCTGAAGCGGGGCGTCTCGCAGAAGGGCGCCGCCTACAAGAAGTTGGCGGAGGAAGTCCTAGGCGAGACGGTCAAGGTGAAGGCACTCACGACGGAGGTGAATCTAAGGGTTAAAAACCTGGACGAGATCACCGAAGTCGAAGAGCTCGTCACGGCACTGCGGCGACAGTGTGAAGTGGAGACGCCCACCGCAGCCGTTAGGCTACGGAAAGGTCCGGCAGGGACACAGGTAGCATTGGTTCGGCTATCTGCAGCGGATGCCTTCAAGGTAGTCAAGTTAGGGAGCGTCAAGGTGGGATGGTCGGTGTGCCCTGTGGGCATATACGAGCAACCCGAAGTTTGCTTCAAGTGCCTGGAACCGGGCATATACGAGCAACCCGAAGTTTGCAATGGGACTGCAAAGGCCCTGACAGAAGCAAGCTCTGTCGACGCTGCGGATTGGAGGGACATAAGGCACAATGCTGCACGAACCCTCCCAATTGTTTGATTTGTTCCAGCAAAGATGTGAACAGCAAGCACCCCATGGGGGGTTCGAAGTGCCCGGCGTTTAAGTGCAGGTAACGCAGCTGGCTTGCTGCGTTACTGCTTGCAGGTTTAGAGGAAACGGCGGAACAGGTGTTGTTCGCGTGCCCACGTTTTCGTGCAATGCGAGACCACATGCTTGCCACATGTGGTCTGGACACTACCCCGGATAACCTAGTTCGGAGGATGTGTAAAGATGAAGTTGGCTGGAACGCCGTTATATCGACTATCGTCCAAATCGTCTCGGCTAGTTCAGGCGCAAACAAGAGGTGGTCCAATGGTTCGGAGTCGGCTGCATGGGTCATACCAGTGGTCATGCCTTGTGGGCGAACTCGATCCTTTTATCGAACAAGTGGCCGCGTGAAGAACAACATGGTATTGTTGCTTTCGCGGCGTCGGTCAACAGGGCGGGTTCCGAGCACGAGGACGGAAAGGGGTCCTCGTCAAGGCTGGGGCAGGCGTAGGCACCGCGTCGGCAAGTCCCGCTGTGTGTTGGCGAACAGACCCTATCGCAGAGAGGTCAATTTGGGGTGCACGCGGCATCATCATTCTTGATACCAGTCGTGCAGAGGGAATCAGGCGCGAAGTCGACCCTTCCCACCTTCCGAGGACATAGGGCGTGGTAAGGTCACCTGGAAAACCGGCAACACGCTATCACGATACCGTGGTGTTCTTCTAAAAAAGCGAGTTACGATGTTCGATGCTGCAAGGACACGCAGCTAACCTCGAGGTTGCGTTGTGCACTGGCCCCCCTTTGAAGCATTACTTTCTGGTTGTACCGAAGAGACTATGGGCTTGGCGGCAATGGAAACGGTTTAGCGGGTCGGGGATGTAGTCCTGCCTCCCTCGTTTCCTGTTGGAGGTGGTCCTTAACCCCGCACTTCCTGGACAACCCAGGATGTCTGTTGAGCAGATTCCCCCTCAATTGCTTAGGAAGAAAAAAAAACATATACACACATTAGGGTGGCTCAAAAAACACTTTTTCAAATTTTCTGATGGGCCGCCCTCTTATTCGGTTCTACTTGATGCCCTGATGCTTTGGACAAAATTTCAGCCAAATCGGCCAACGTTTGGGCGGTGCTAAACTCGTTGGAAGTTTATATGGAAAAACGTATGCAGAAACATCCAAAAACAGTGATTTGCAGTTGGACGGCACAATTTACGACCAAGAACAATGATAATCATTTAGTTCTTGTAAAATTAAATACAGAATGTTATGCTGAAAATCGCGAGAAGATTAGAGTTTATTAGGCAAAGATATTAGCATTTTACTGGAGTGTTGTAGGGGTGAATTTATTTCTTTTCAAAGGTAAAAGAAACGAAATTTGCTCAAACCCCACTACAGAGAAATGCTAATAACTTAGCCGGGCAAACTCTAATCTTCTCGCGGTTTTCTGCATAACATTCTGTATTAAATTCTTCAAGATCTGGATGAGTATCATAGTTCTTCTTCCTAAGTTGTGCCGTCCAACTGCATTTCACTGTTTTTGGATGTTTCTGCATACATTTTTGCATATAAACTTCCAATGAGTTTAGCACCGCCCAAACGTTGACCGATTTGGCTGAAATTTTGTCCAGAGCATCAGGGCATCAAATAGAACCGAATAAGAGGGCGGCCCATCAAAAAAATTGAAAAAAGTTTTTCCCATACTGATTTGAGCCACCCTAACACACATACATACCTAGGAGCCTTCCTTAGCCGTGCGGTAAGACGCGCGGCTACAAAGCAAGACCATGCTGAGGGTGGCTGGGTTCGATTCCCGGTGCCGGTCTAGGCAATTTTCGGATTGGAAATTGTCTCGACTTCCCTGGGCATAAAAGTATCATCGTGCTAGCTTCATGATATACGAATGCAAAAATGGTAACCTGGCTTAGAAACCTCGCAGTTAATAACTGTGGAAGTGCTAAATGAACACTAAGCTGCGAGGCGGCTCTGTCCCAGTGTGGGGATGTAATGCCAATAAGAAGAAGAAGAAGACACATACATACACACGGACAGACATACATTTGATCAGTTCGTCGAGCTGAGTCGATTGGTATGTAACACTATGGGTCTCCGAGACTTATATAAAAAGTTCGTTTTCGGAGTGAAATGATAGCCTTTCGGTACAACTTTGTTGTACGAGAAAGGCATAAACAGTGCTAGGTACAAACTACACTCGAGTAAGTCATTTGACCAATCCGTAAACTAAGCTTAAAATTTAATCCTGCCATTTTGCTAGCCATTATGATACGTTATGAGTCCAGCAAAAAATTTGATTTTATTGTAGAAGAAGGGGAAGTTTGTGATCAAGCCAACCATTGGCTAAAGCCATGAGTCCTGCATTTTAACTTTTATCTCACTATTACCCCTGCTACGGGTTTGCTGGGGCTAGTTGTCCATTGTGATAATTTAAGCTGCCACGATAGAAGGTCTATTTTTAATTGCTTAAGGTTTTCGGCCCTGGGCCGGTTCACCTCGTTGGAAAAATAACTTTTGGCCAATAAATTTCGGCCTAATAGTTTGTTTGGTCAAATGACATATTCGGCTACCCAACTTTCCGTCAACAGCCATTCCCCGTTCGAACATTGTATTTTGACGAGAGTTATAAGAGAATTAGGGGCCTCCTTAGCCGTGCGGTAAGACACGCGGCTACAAAGCAAGACCATGCTGAGGGTGGCTGGGTTCGATTCCCGGTGCCGGTCTAGGCAATTTTCGGTTTGGATCATCGTGTTAGCCTCATGATATACGAATGCAAAAATGGTAACCTGGCTTAGAAACCTCGCAGTTAATAACTGTGGATGTGCTTAATGAGCACTAAGCTGTGAGGCGGCTCTGTCCCAGTGTGGGGAAGTAATGCCAATAAGAAGAAGAAGAATAAGATAATTAAGGGATACGAGAATTATAGAATATAGAAGTAAGAAATTGAGGAATTAAATTATTAAGGATTTAAGGAATTTAGGTATTAATGAATTGAGGAATTAAGGAATTGAGAAATAAGTGATGGAAGAAATTGAGGAATTAGGAAATTAATAAATCAAGGAATTCAGGTATTAAGGAATTGAGGAATTAAGGAATCAAGATATAAGTGACGGAAGTAATTAAGGAATTAAGGAACTAAGGAACTAAGGAACTAAGGAATTAAGGAATTAAGGAATACAGAAATTAAGGAATTAAGGAATGAAGGAACTAAGGAATTAAGGAAATTAGGAATTAATGAATTAAGGAATTGAGGAATTAAGGAATTAGGGATTAAGGAATTGATGAATTAAGGAATTATGGAATTATAGAATTAAGGAATTAAGGAATTAGGGATTAAGGAATTAAGGAGTTCAGGAGTTAAGGAATTTAGAAATTAAGAAATTAAGAAATTAAAGAATTAAGGAATTGTTCCGGAGACGAGCCAGCCTCGGGCTGAAAGTCTCCTTAATAAAGACACACAAAAAAATTAAGGAATTAAGGAATTAAGAAATTAAAGAATTAAGGAATTAAGGGATTAAGGAGTTAAGAAATTGAGAATTTGGGCAAAATAAAAATTGAAAATCAATCATTAAACGACAGTCATCATTCTGTAATCGTGAGCTGCCACTGTGAGCCATTTTAGGAAACGATGAAAATCTTTGCCTGGCAGAGAATCAATTTAGTTATCGACAAGAAAGTTTGAAATAAGAAGAAACGCTTCACAACAGGAAGGAAGTGTTCTTCGGGAAGCTTTTTATGTAGGCTTTATAAAGGTAAATTTTTGATACAAGCAGTTCTCCATTTTATGGGCAACTGATGCAGACATATTGAGAGGTCTGACAATCGTTATCGGCGTTATCGTCGAAACATAGGAGAAGAGGATTCACAACTCCTCTACCACTTTTATATATGGCCAGGGTTGTGCCAAATCCCACCAAACGCCATCAAATAGTTTTCGATTTTCCGCCCAAGTTATTGATTAACGGGTATAATTGATCACGAATCGTAACGGATATCCCTCAATCACATGACTAAGGCTATCCTACAATAAATGTGCGTATGAATTAATATAAAATGATTTCCGTTTTCCTTTTACGAACAAAATATCACAAGTCACCCAAAAAGCCACTTGGTGTGGTTTGGCAGAGCCCCGACCACATATCGCGTTTGAGGTCTAAAATAGGCCTAACAAAGAGTTGGTTTTAAAAAAGAGATTGCGAGAGTTCGGCTATGTGCCTGGTTTTGGGAATTTGATCTCTTCGGGCAGTTAAGTGTGAAAGGCTGGAATGATTTATCTAATGATTTTACGAGATAAAATGACTTAACGACACTAACCTATAATGTACAACGCGCCCCCACACGCAACCACTCACTGTTATAGTGTTAATACCAAAACTAGAGAAACAAAACCCTGCTCATACATGGTTCTCTAATTGCCAGCTGGCAGGTGTTTTGCCTCCACGAGTTTTCCAGCAAGTAAGATGTTCTACTAAATGATAGACTGAACACACTATCAGGGACCAGATGTTCGTCAAATGCCAGATACTGCATTGTGTTCAAAGTAGCTACGTTGCAATCGAATGAAATCGACCTCAATGTATATTCGTGCATTATTACTAATGAGGATTCCCGGACAATCTGATACGATTGAGGAAACTTGTCCATAGACTTTAGAGAAAAGTTTTCTTGTCATAGACTTTTAATCAAACCTGCCATATAGTTGATTCAAACGCCATACCACCCAATCAAAGCACAAGCACTTAATTCACCGAATGTCACATCGATGAGCACCACAAAATAACATCATAAAACCCCCCGAAGGAAAAAAGCACAATCTACCAAATTAGTTTTTTGGCTGAACGATATTGTTTATAGTAATAATGATAATAACTCCACGGCATCGCACTGCATACCAAGCTGTGAAGTGCTACCGTTGCCACGACTAATCCATACAACCGTATAGTTTCACGGTGCGTTCTTCCGTTGTTAAGCTCTGCCACTATCGAAAGCCATATACTACGTATCCTTGGTCGTGCTTGCGCTGGGGATGGCTTGATGCTGATGATGATGACAACGAAAACGACGACGACAACGACGATGAAAGCCACCAAGTCGACGATGGATATCGAAACAAAGTGTCGCGTTGTTATTTTAATAAATTTACTGGATTCAATATGACAGCGCCGTGTAGTAGTGGAGAGACCGCGGCGGGAAGCGCCGACGACGAGACTTGGCCATCATTTTGGCCCGAGATTTCATCGCATATGGTGATGGTTCTTTCACGCTCTCCACAGGGGCGTCACTGTTATATAGCGGAACTATGCGGCATGCATAAGTCTTTCCATCATCGCACACACAATTTTATAGAGCGCCGGAGCCGGATGCAAACGCTTATGCAGTCAGGGAGCAAGTGGCTGGATAATAGCGCAACGGGCCCGAAAAAGGACGATTTGTAACCGGCGACATGCGAGAAAGGATGTGTCACTGTACTGAATGCTACAGTGCTCTTATGACTACAGCAGCGCTGGGTATCGTCGTTGCCTCCATCGGAAGATATACGATTACCCTTAGGATTCCGTAATATGTTTGCGCTTTGTCCAAAAAAGGATGACTATTACTAGGACTTTGTTGGGAAAGCGATAAATAAAACCGGCGCTAATATTGTTGCACCAGCCAGAGTAGTGCAGTGGGGCTAGATTGTGTACGCTGCTTTCGTCTGTTTTGATTTATCTTAAATATGTGCAGCAGCACATTCGATTCCTTTGCATAGTTCCACGTATTGATGGGAGCTAAATAATGGATGATACGCATTCTTCGCAACGAAATGCCGTACTGCGGAACGAGCGGATAAATTGCAGTGGACATTGTTCGCCATATGTCAGCGAATTTGCTTAACGAAGTACATTTACATGTTGAATCTACTATCTCTACTAAAGAAAGCATAGTTTGTGAGTAAGGCTTTCCAGTCATCGATTCTCGTGTAGTCGATCGCTATGTAGAACATTGAATTGTGAACAAGATTCAATCGTCGATTTATATAAATCGTCTATATTTTTTATTCAACGTTTCAATCTGTGTTTACAAATACGGAAAATTCGTTTTGAAAATTTTGTAATAATGATTTAAATCATCATCATTGTTGACCCCCATTCACCCCATCGTAACACTGTTTGTATTAAACATCTTGCCAATTCATAAGGGCATAGTAACGCTTCGATTGATCACATTCCGCACCTAAAGCGTTAAGTAATATGCGAATAAACTCTTATGCAGGTATAGAAAGTTTATCCATTATGTACAGTAAAAATGTGGACTGTTTCATTGAATTAACTAAACGGAGATTTAGGATTAACGACAACTTAATGTTACTGCGCCTTGAATTAATCTCAGGTGGCATGTATTTAAAGGGTATCCACAGTTAAATTGAATCATTTAGAAAACAAATCTCAACCGATTTTTTTGAAGCTTTCAGGGATCAAAATACAATATATAAGTTTGGTTTCTAATCGGGATGATGATTAGTTGGTATCATTCAACATGAGGGGGCAAGTACAAGAAATAGTGGAACTGATAGCTTGCATTTCCATCATGATAGTAGGGTTTTTGAATCCAATCCGAATTGAAAACTAAAGCTGTTGCACATTATCCGGAGGCACCGCCATTTCGACAGCATCGCACAGTAGAGCCCATAACCTTGGCGCTGGAGGTTCGGTTGGTCCACCAGAAAGCATTCATGATCTTATACTAGCTGTCAAACTCACCAGTATTTATATAGGCAATGATGCGATATACAGTTTGACGATACAGCGTGAAGAGTTACGGACATACCTGAATGTGGCTGACGTGCCGCAAGCTGTGCGATGGGGTTTTACAAACATTCTGGACTCGTATCGCCATTTACCATCCATGGCAAAACCATGACCCAAAGAGCCAACTGGTTGGTTGACACCAATACCTAGTAGTTCTGAAAGTGGTGGATAAAGTTGATCGATTCTATCCGGATTCCCTATTGTCATTTTATAGAAAACCCTGCTAATATGGGACAACTATGTGATTACAGGCAGTATAGTACTGCTATAGCATCGTTTTCTGGAATGATTCTCGCATCGCTTGTGGTTGGCTCGGAAGCCTCCTTTCAATAGGCTTGGAAGCCTCCTTTCAAGAGGCTCGGAAGCCTCCTTTCAAGAGGCTTTTTTTTTTTTTTTCCCTGTTGGGTATCTTAATCACTGCGACCATTTGTTAGATCTATTGTGATATATGTATGCCCCATTTGATCTAGCTTTGTCAAGTTGACGCATCATTACTATTTAGAGCAATTGCATTTCCTTGACTACCAGCGTTATCCCAATGCGGTATTATGGTTCTGATGAATCGTACTACCATATTGGGACTTGTTCTCCAAACTTCTGAGGGTTCTATAAGCCCCCTATTGAAGAACTGTAATCTCTTTCTAAAAATTGCCGGACAATGGCATAACAGATGTTCCGAGTCTTCTACATGTGTGCCGCAGAAACGACATACATCATCTTGAAGTTTTCCTAACAGATTCAAGTGATTTCGGCTCGGGCAATGGCCTGTTATAAGACCTGTATATATGTTAAGATCTTTTTTTGAAAGATCTAAAATTTTGCGAGTGATAAATGCGTTTGGTGCGATGAAACGTTTAGATTGCCTCGCAATCAAGGTGTTTTTCCAGATGTCCTCTATTTTAGAATGTTCCCAAGATTTGAGTTCCATTCTAAGAGAACACGCAGATACACCACAAAATGGTTCGGGACCTATGAATTGTCGAGATGAACCAAGTCTGGCCAGCATATCAGCTTGTTCATTGCCTTCAATGCCAAAATGACCAGGAACCCAATACAGGTTCACTTTGTTACGACTACCCAAGGTTTGGAGTGACTGAACACATTCCCAAACGAGTTTGGATGTGCATGTTGCTGATTTCAAAGCATTCAATGCTGCTTGACTGTCACACATTATGCAAATATTTGAATGCCTGTAATTTCGGCGTAAGCATAAATTAGAGCATTCAAGAATAGCCTGAACTTCAGCTTGGAAAACAGTTGGCCACTTGCCCATGGAAATCGAGATATTTATCCCTGGGCCAGTTACGCCTGCTCCAACTTGATCGTTCAGCTTTGAACCATCGGTGTAAAATACAATTGATCCTGAGCGAAGACTTGGTCCACCGTTCGCCCATATATTTCGCTCAAGATTAATTACATCAAAGCATCGATAAAAATTGTATTTTCTCCTCATCCAATCATCATTGCTTGTGATAAGTGAGTTGATACTTATTTTGTTTAGAATACTAAGATGTCCTTTTAGGTCACCTTCGAAGAGGTTTGAATCTCTCTTGACCTTCAAAGCACTCTTCTCTGCTTCTAATTGAATAAATTGATCCAATGGTAGCATGTGGAGCAAAGCGTCTAGCGCTTTATTCGGCGTGCTCCTCATTGCACCAGTTATTGAAAGAGTAGCTAATCTTTGAAGTTTTTCCATCTTCTTCTGAACCACCCTTTCTTTTGTTTTTGGCCACCATAGTAATGCGGCATATGACATTCTGGGTTTCACAATCGCCGTATAAATCCATTGAATCATTTTTGGCTTTAGTCCCCACTTTTTACCGAACGTCACCTTACTTATCCATAAAGCATTTGTAGCTTTGCTTAATACTTCCTCAAGATGTAAGTTCCAATTCAGCTTACTGTCAAGTCTAACTCCAAGATGCTTGACTGAGTTTGAAAGTTTCAAATCTTCTCCTTTCAACTTTAAAGTAGGAAGAGAATTATTTCTTCTCCTTGTAAACGCCACTAATGTGGCCTTTGAAGGATTTATATTTAATCCTTCTTTTCACACCATAGTGTGATGAAATTTAGAGCGATTTGCATTCGGTCCGAAATAACACAGTCATATTTTCCTCTTACTAATATGACTATATCATCCGCGAAGCCAATTATTTCAAAGCCTCGAGCCTCCAGTTGTTTGAGAAGATCATCAACGATTAAAGACCACAATAGAGGTGATAGTACGCCTCCTTGAGGACACCCTTTTACTGCTCTCACACTAATTGATGAGCTTCCAAGGTTGGCTGATATTTCTCTTTTGATAACATCTCGCCAATCCAATCAACAATACATACATCAAAACCTCGTTTTAACATAGCATTCTTCATTGAACTGTGAGATGTGTTATCGAATGCTCCTTCAATGTCAAGGAACGCTGCAAGTGAAATTTCTTTTGCTTCAAAAGTTCTTTCCAACTTTGTAACTAGCTTGTGAAGCGCTGTTACTGAAGATTTTCCCTCCTGATATGCAAACTGATTTTTGCTTAGAGGAGTTTTCGTTAGATAAGATGATTTTATATACTCATCTATCAGTTTTTCCATTATTTTAAGTATAATGGACGATAAGCTGACTGGTCTGAAGGATTTTGGGCATGATTTATCCTTCTTATTGGCTTTTGGGACAAATGTAACCCGCACTTCTCTCCATGCAGTCGGTATATAGCCTAATATTAAGCTTAATCGAAACATTTTGGTTAATATGGGTGTTAAGATCACTTTTCCCTTCTGCAGTAGTACAGGAAAAATTCCATCCCTACCTGGAGCTTTGAAGGGTTCAAAAGAATCAATCGCCCATTCAACTTTCTGTTCAGTAAATATTTCATTGGCCAGAGCGCTAGTATTGCTCCTGGTGTAATTCATCCCAGTGACTTTATTCGTTTGTTGAATATCTCTCCTGGCTTCATTTACACTAGTTTGCGTATCAGATGCATTCTGGTCTTCATGTGAATTAATGATAGAACACGGGAAGTGTGTTTGCATCATTATTTCTTTCAAGAGGCTTGGAAGCCTCCTTTCAAGAGGCTTGGAAGCCTCCTTTCAAGAGGCTCGGAAGCCTCCTTTCAAGAGGCTCAGAAGCCTCCTTTCAAGAGGCTCAGAAGCCTCCTTTCAAGAGGCTCAGAAGCCTCCTTTCAAGAGGCTCAGAAGCCTCCTTTCAAGAGGCTCAGAAGCCTCCTTTCAAGAAGTTCGGAAGCCTCCTTTCAAGAAGCTCGGAAGCCTCCTTTCAAGAGGCCTCAGAAGCCTCCTTTCAAGAGGCTCAAGCCTCCTTTCAAGAGGCTCAGCCTCCTTTCAAGAGGCTCAAGCCTCCTTTCAAGAGGCTCAAGCCTCCTTTCAAGAGGCTCAGTGGCCTCCTTTCAAGAGGCTCAGAAGCCTCCTTTCAAGAGGCTCAGAGGCCTCCTTTCAAGAGGCTCGGAGGCCTCCTTTCAAGAGGCTCGGAGGCCTCCTTTCAAGAGGCTCGGAAGCCTCCTTTCAAGAGGCTCGGAAGCCTCCTTTCAAGAGGCTCGGAAGCCTCCTTTCAAGAATTGTCTCGTTTTACTGTCAACTTTCCCAATTTGTATATATTTGTACGCTCTCTTTTTACTATCACAACAAAAAACGAAGAATAAGCTTCAGGTTTAATCATTTTATTGATTTTAGTTTTAAACTATGGAGGCGTCAAACATATTGGTTTTTCGGGAAAATGGATCTGAAACAACGATATGACGACCTCTGAGTTCTGTTGAGAAATGTGGGAGTTCTGACTGTTTTGGTGAGTCAAAAATTGACAAAAATCGATAAAAATGATTTCGTGTATAATTAACGAGGGGTCCATCTTTCTGGGGAATTTAATTCAGACCCTTTATCTAGCCCTTTATATACTCCCGAAAGCTTTCAAATAAACATAAATTTGGATATTTTTGAGAACCTCGTGCAAATAGTGGCCTGGTCTTAGCGAGAATCCTCATTGTAAAAATTGGAAGATTGTACACGCAAAAAAAAGCGTTCTTGAATTCGTGAACTAACGAGTTCACGGTGTATTTTTTCGTGAACAACAATCACGGATTCGGGAACACCAGTCACGTTTTCCAGAACGTTCCAGAAAACGTGACTGTATTCCCGAATCCGTGATTGTTGTTCACGAAAAAATACACCGTGAACTCGTTAGTTCACGAATTCATGAACGCTTTTTTTTGCGTGTAAAATACACATGATTCTGTTTTTACACGAATTTTTTTGTTCATATTTCTGATCGTGTGACTTCAATTTGCCACCAAAATCTTTGCAACTTGGTTCAAGAAATCCTAAATAGTCCAAAGAAAAATCACATGGTAATTGATATGCGTTCAACATTTAGGATGGGTGCAAAATTGAGAAAGTGTAAATTGTGAAAAAACAGAATCCAAAGTACAACGTCCCAGGAAAACTCTTTCAATCAAAGATTCATGTTTTTCAATACCGAAAATTAAGTCTTCACACTGTACATATTGATCAAACGTCACATATGTTGAGTTGTGTGCATATTGGAAGTTCCCACATAAACGGATAAGAATTCTTCTTTTCCCCAGTGAAGCATCAAACCACTAAATTAAATTTTGAACCTTCTTATCACCGCATAGAAATCTCGCTTCTCTTTTTTCTCCGGCTCTAGCTCCCGACACATTGTTAGACGGACCGATGTGATGCGGGAGCTCAAATTGAAGCCATTAAATTATGACGGGATCCAGATACACGTTATGTGTGCGGTGAAAAGTTTAGACCCAGGGCTTATTTTTTGCATGCGGTACATATGTATGTTACGTATGGTTCTAAGTTCGCTTCGATGTTGTTTTTTTCTCTTTCAACCGTAAGCGAACCGATCTCAATCATAGATAAAGCTGCAGTTACACATTTTAAATAGTTTTTTTTCGCACTGCTCATACGAAGCCATTTTAGCAACGGGGCTACGGAATCTGGACATCAGTGGGTAGTAAACTGCTTGACTGACTTATGTAGGATTTGATGCGATATTGATTTTTTTTATTATATTTATTTTTCGATGAAATCAGACTTCTCAGCTACCATTCGTTATATTGATTTGACTCAGTATGTGCTTACAGTACGATTTTACTGCAGCAAAAATCTTCATCATACTTGAGATTATGCGAATCAATTTATAAGGTTTTAAAAACCCTCATAAACAAACTTGTAACACATGTGTGCATAATTTTCCGAAGATACACCTTCAAAGTTCGGAACGGTCGCTATTTGTATTCGAGACGCATCATTTAATGTCACATGCGTGAGATTGAGTTTAACGGGATTTTTACGGTGCATTGAATGTGCGGAAAACGTTCGGTGCTTCCATCTGGCCAAACCGGAAGAAGTATACCCAAATGCTGGTTCAGATTCTTCACGTGGGATCTTGAGAAAAAAAATAATAGTCTTTTTGCTGCTGATCCGCTAAATCTTGGTCCAAGTGTGCGGATGCTGGGAATGAGGTGAAGCTCACACACGTATACAGCATGTGCCAAAAAATTAAAATACCATGGGAATCGACTATACTTCTACTTCGAATCGAGACAAATTGATCCATTTGAAACCGTTTTGTTTGAAAAATCAGATGAATGATTTTATTTTTAACAATTTGATCTAACCTGATTTTTTTTTAAATTGTGACTTTAGGATATACAAATCTGAACATTAAAATTTCAGCTAATTATTTGGAAATTTATTCCAAACAAAAATATTGACAGGGAAATTACTGCGTGTCTAGGTGTATAAACATAATCACCCCTTATGCAGGTTTCACTTTATAATTCACCTAGAAATAGTTTTATTTGAACCGGAGCCAGCGTAAGTGTTACATCTCACATTGAGTAAATTTTACAGGACACGCATTTTCCCAAAAAACATTGAATAATAATGTCAAATATCCATTTTTTTAAAACTCAATTCTGCCAACATGTTATGAATGATGTGTCTAAAGATTGGAACAAAATGCACATAGGTGTGTACCACTATTAGTGAGAATAAAATGCAACAGAAACCGAAAATCGTTGTCAGTAGGAGTGATAGATGTACATTTATTAAATCATTCTAAACGGTAAATTCAATCGGTTCTAAACTTGAAATTCAAAATAGTGCAAAGATCTGTTGCATATTTAAACGCACGAACTGCCGGTATTTTTAAAGTAGCTGATTTTAATTGGTACAACTGTAAATTACCACTTTTACTGGCAACGAAATATATGAATTTCAATATTTTTTGTTGCATTCTGTATACTGCAGGGGACGTAAAATGATGACACAAACGAACAAACTGCCTCGGTGGTAGTCCTCAAACAGGATATAGCAAGAGGTGCGACTTTTTTTTTTCAATAAAAGGATCTTGATTGGATTTCCGTGCTTTGTAAAAAGTGTTAATATACGTGCATAAAATGTGCGGCGTATCAATATTCAGCATAACCAATATATTTTACGACACTTAATGCGTGATTCGATATTTATTTGTTGGTATCCTTCCTCGAGTAAGAAAAATGCGCACAGAGTATTGATGTTTATTTTTCACTCCGAAAGCTTACTGCTTATCAACCGATGTGCTTGTTTTGACATGGCGCCAAATTAATTCCTTATACGTAGTGCTCTGTGCTGTCGATTGCAATCATTAAAAATCTCTATGATTTTGGTATTCAATAATAATTCAATCGGCTCAAACCCGTACTCAACAAAATTTGTTGACATTTGATGTCAAACTGGAAACGATATATTGGTTACCGAACAGTCGCCAACCAGCAACAATTGCTACATCGAATGTAAGCATTTCAGTCCAGCAGCGGATAACAACAATAGCGACGACAACAACGGCAAACAAGAGAAGCAAAAACACCGCTTTATCATCGAGATTTATTGCTAATATTTAAAAGAAATTATGTCACCCACTTGGATTTTTTTTCCAAAAAAATATAATTTGAGGAAGCAATAATACAATTTCTTAATAATGCTGAAGATTTTCAAAACATTCTTCAACATATACGAGGAGGAGATTTTGATTTTTATCTGAAAGAGCGATGATGCATATAAATGCATGTAAGCAATAATGAGAGCTATCTTCCCAAAGCTCTGTTTTGACATCCCTAATGTACCTTTTTTGATACAACTTTTCCAACTTGGTTAAATTTTTCAAACTCGTTTTACATGGAGTAATGCAGAACAAATCGAATAATTTGATGAAATCTTCAATCTCTTAGAAAAAAATTACATAATATTCTTCATCTGCTTACATTGCTATGGGACTATGTATTAAATAGGCTACAGCTGTGTTCAATTTTTGTGTAAAAAGGTATCAAAATCTGGAATGTGGCTGTAATGCAAATAAATATCAAGCTGTGACAACACAAGTGGGTTTTGATTTTCGAATTTCTTGACGAAGCCTATTATTTTATAAGTTTGCCTAAATTGTAAGGTCATAGGGCAATTGCAAGCTTAAATCTGGAAAAAATCAAAATCGACATGCGGCGAGTCTGTGCGCCGCCACGCCACGCCGCCGCCGCCGATGGTTTTACTCGCGCCGCCGCCGCCGACGATTTTGGGTCGGCGCGCCGCCGATCTTAGTTTTGCCACGCCGGTGACTAATCGCAATAAAAAAATCAATTAACTTAAGTCGAGTCGAGCCAAGCACGAGACACTGAAAACGGCCTAATAATTGAGGTCGAAATACGTATCCGTGAAGAAATACAGCGTGGTAGAGTTAATTGGAATAGTACTAAACTAGTCTTATGGAAGTTCATAAATGTTGTTAAGGTGAATCTCGCCAAAATTCATTTTCAAATCTACTTCAAGCGATGGTGTCCCTAAGTCGGTGTAGCGACATACATTGTCTTGGTTAATTAATAGGTTGGTTGATTAGTTTGAGAGTTTGAATGAGGATTTATCTAGTATAATAATGCATGAGTTCTTAAACTGATCTTTGGAATGCGTTGAGCCAAGGCCTCATTTAGTCGGGCACCTAAACTTGTAGGTGACTCGCAAAATGGGTTTGTTGTGGGGCCTGGATACATGCCCAAAGCGTCCCCATTCTTAAAATATCTGACATTGGTGCAGGAAAATTATTGCAGTCAAGAAATTTCAAGTCAAGTTGCACATTAGTTATTTTGACAATATTTTTTTGTATTATTTAAATCAACTTATTTAATCAGTTTCCTTTGTTTTAGGAGTTGTGCTATTAGGACAGTTGGCTTATAAGGCAAACTGATTTAGAAAAAATAATTAAATCCCAACTGTGAATGCTTTACCGATGTTTTTGTTCCGACTCCCGAGTAAGTAATTTATATTTTGAAATCAATTTCTAAATATAACTGACAAAACCACTTGCTGAGCATCAGAAAAGCAAATATTGCTGAGCAAATATTACGAGCATCAGTTGAACACACTTCTTATTTTCTTATTCACAGCTATTGTAAGCCAGAACTGGGTTATTGTCGCCTCGCTGAATTGTATATAGTCAAATTATTTAGTTAAACGTCAGGAATTTTCAAACATAATGAAAATGTAATTTAATTTTATGGTCTATTTATTGAAATTATTTAATACTGTATTGTAAAAGCCTTATTGTGAATTTCCTGGAATTTCTGAGAATATTCGAAGAAGTATCGTTCAAACATTCATTTATGAATTCCTTTGAAAAATACTCCAGAAATTAGTTTGGAAATAAATCAAGAAATTTATTTGATAATTCCTCCAGATATTCCTCCGAAAAGTTTCTTTTAAAAAACTTTAGAAGATTATTTTAGGAATTCTTCCTAAATTTTTTTGGGTATTCCTTTGGAGATTCCTTACAAAATTTCTCCGAAAATTTCTTAAGAATTTTCATTACGGATTTCTTTAGAAAATCCTTTACGAATTTCTTACGGAAATTGCTTAAGGAATGCTTTCGGATTTTGTTCCACGAATTCTCGCAATCTCCTTCGGAGAATCCTTGAGGAATTTCTGTGGATGTTTATTTAGCATTTCCTGTGAAAATTCCTTAAGGAATTCCTTAAAAAATTCAATTTGTTCTTTTGAAAATTTCTTCGGAATTTTGTTGAGAATTTCTTCGGAAATGTTTGCTTTTGAAATTGTTTCGGCATTTATTTCATGAATTTCTGGAAAAAGTTCTTTTAGATATCCATAAGGAATTAATACAAACTTTGCCTAAGGAATTTCTTCAGAACTTCTTCCAGCAACTTCTTTAAAACATTCTTCGGGAATTCTCCCTTCTTCAAAAATGTCTTCATCTTTCCTAAAGTCTTTGCATGCTTGTTGTTTATTTTTGGATTTTTTTTTTCAAAAATTCAGTAAGTAATTACATCGCAAACATCTTCATTTTCAATAAATTTCAAAGGATTTCTGGAATTTCCGAAGGAATTTTCAAAGGAAATTACGAAGAATATCCTAATAGAATTTCAGAGAAAATGCCTACTGGTTTTTGTGATGTAATTCCTAGGTTTCTTCAAGATTTCCTTTGGAATTTTTCTGAGTAATTTATTCGCAATTTCCTCCAGAGATTCGTTTGAAGATTTGTTCAGGAATTCCTTAGAAAATTGCCTCAAAACGTTCTACAAAAACTCCTCCGTAAACGAATTCCAGAAAGTTCTTCGGAAATTCTTTCGGATATTTCTTAAAATTTACCTCAGGGATTACGTCAGAATTTCCTCCACGTATTCCTTTGTGTAAGAAAACCTTAGGAAATTCGTTAAGGTTCGTACTTTTGGAAATTCCTTTGAAAATTTCGTAGGAAATTGCTTTAGGAATTGCTTCATACAATCCTTTAGGAATTCTTTCATAATTCCCTTAGAAATTCTTTCGGATATACCTTCAGAAAATCATTCGCAAATTCCTTTTGAAATATCGACGAAAAATATTTTAGATTTCCTCCAAAAATTCCTTCAGAAATTCATTTAAAGATTCCTTCGGAAATATGTTTAGTCATTAAAAGTTTGCATAGGAATTTCTGCGGAAACTAATACGTAGGATTATTTTAGGAATCCCTTCGGATTTTTTTAGAAAAAAAAAACTTTGGAAATTTTATAGAAATTCCTCTAGGGGTTCCTTAGCAAGTTCTTAAACAACTTTTCCTGAAATTCCCATAGGAATACTTTCAGAACTACCTTAAACAATTCCTACCTTAAACAATTCTACGGGTAATCCTTTGAAAATTCTTTGGTAACTTTAGGAAGAAGTTCTCGGACATTTCCCTCAATAATTCCGTCACAATATTCTCCATTACTTTTGATTTTTCGGGAACCTCTTCAGAAATTAACTCGAAGAAATTTCTTCGGAAATTGCTTTTGGGAACAATCACCCCATCAAACGAATTAACATTCGATATTCAATTAAATTTGATTGAATTTTACAAGCAAGCACCGTTTACATTTATTTCGATTTAAAAAAAATAGTGGGATCGATTGAATGTTACGTTTATTTGCATGCTCCAAATATGTGCATGAAAATACATTTAAAATCACAACATATTTTTATCTGTGTAGAACATTTTTTCGAAATTTACTGAAAAGATTATTTCTGATTTTTCTGCGGGAATTCCTTTGGTAGGGAACCTTTGGTATGCCCCTAATTGAAGTCGGTGCTTCCGGGAAAAATTATGAAATACCTATACATATAATAAGCAAGGCCTGCGTGCCCAAACCTTTGTTTCTTTTGACGAATAAACGAGTCTACATTAAGCAAGGTTTTGTATTTTCTTGGTGGTATTTGTGGGAAGTGAGCCTCGGGATCAATAGTGAATTTTACACTGAGTTCTTTCGAAAAATCCTTCAAAAATTTTGCCATTTCTTTTATAAACTCTTTTCGCTATTCCCTCGGAGAGTCCTTTCTGAACCCCTTCGAAGATTTTTTCAGCAATTTTTTTCGGAAGTTGTTTTTCGATTTTTTTCGGCAACTATTTCATTCCTTAATAAACTTCCGAATGAAATCCTGAAAGAATATTCTACGGTTTTACCTGTGGTTTTACTAAAGGACTTTCACAACGAGAACCTCAATGGTTTTGAAAAATGCATTTGTCATATTTTACCAACTTTTGAGGAAAATATTCAATTTGGCTGATCATCGTGGCCCAGTCTAACTCAGCCAGAGCTCATTTTAGTTATGTTGATTATCTATTCAGATTTGTGCATACAAGAACGCGAGGTGGGGAGTAAACTGTCCATTGTGGTTGTCATTAGTGGACTCCATCGTGAATGCCTTTCTAGGATCCAAGGGTCACAGCAGGTGAACGAAGTAACACTGCTAATTCTCTGAATATACTAGATATGCAGCCGCTCAAACATTGCCCAATTGCATATGTAACTCAAAGAATAGTAGTTAGAATTTTTCTGAAATTTAGATATATTGAGAAGTAAATCGACTGGAGTTTATCGCACAGCGGCGACTCTTATTCGAATCGGGGCAGTATACGAATGATGATATTTTATATCGCACCGCATGCAATATTTTTATATATCTATATCTATCGTTCACAGATTTAGTTAAAGTTAATCTACTGCTGCCAATAAGCGAAGGAAATTTTTGGTGTTAAATAGGACTGTGGTGAGTGAATTGGAAATGAGAAATTCCTAGGGAGCTGGTTTTACCTGTAAATTACTAACTTGCCTCCGTATATGCGCTAAACTAGATGGATTGCACGCCATGCTGGCGAACACTAAACGCTCTTCGTAGTCGTATTCACATAAAATTTTATTATCACATAAATAGAAACGGTCGCCCACGCAGAACCTGGAATGGAAAAAATGGGAAAAATATATGAATATGATTGGTAAAGGCAGGACTTAAAACGTCAAATTCTAGCTTAAATTGGATAATGTAACACAAAATTAAAAAAAAGGACAACATTAACTTATGGCTTAAAATTTGAATACAGAAAGTTAGCTATGAAAGATGCTACGACCACCATTGGTGTCACAGGAAGTTTTGGAGTACGAAATATTTAAAATTGTTGGCATCGTATTGAAGAACGTGAAAGCACAAACGGAACAAAGAATGGAATACGAAGTAGGAAAAAGGAGAGTCTGAGAGAGAAACTACGTTTTCCTGCATTTAAAACGCGGTCACAATTCACAATACCACTGAGTTTAGTGTTTTCAACTCATTCATATAATATTCCTAAAACTATACTTCGAATCATCTCATATTTTATTTGTGCAATTGCATATCCAATTATGTGGTAAACATATATAGGGGCCCTTTGGTTTTTAATGAGATGAGTTTGTTACTTCTGCGTGACGTTTAATACATTTTACAACTATATGGAAATGTTAATATTTTCTGCTAAACTTAGCCGTACATTTTCATGATAGAATTGATAGTTCCAGGAGTTCCACTGGAAGTTCGTTCAAGAGATCCTCCGTAAAATACTTCAGAAGGTTCTCTGGAAGTTCCTCAAGGACTACCTCCAAAAGTTCTTCCAAGATTTTTTTCGACAATACCTTCAGGAGTTCCTCCGGAAATTCCTCCATAAATATCACTGGAAGTTGCTGCAGAAGTTCTTCGGGAAGTTTGTAAAGGAAGCTTCCACCAGAAGCTTCGTTCAAGAGTTCTTCTAGGAGTTTCTTCAGAATTTACTGCAGCAGTTTTTTTTTGTGCTGCGATCAAGAAATCATGACAATCATTATGTCACACAGCTGGTTTTCGGGCGTCTGCTAAGCGATTCTCACAATTTTTTCACGGTTGTCTTATCCATTTCCTGTACTTTGCTTTTATGTTTTTTAAATAAACAACAAATAAGGAGAAATACGAACAAGAAAAAAATATCTTAGAAATGCTTCTAGTGGATCGAATATCCTTTTAAAGAAGCATTTATTTTACTACTATTAATAATTAATAAATATGACTATAAAATTAAATTTAAATTAGGAACAAAAATATCTAATTGTTTGATGACGGTTTACGAAAAAGGAAGACAAAAAACATGCTGAAGATTAGATTAATAAATTTGAAATTTGGTGTTTTAAATAAGATTTTACTTTAGTTTTGAAAGAAGAACAGTTTGTTACTTGCTGAAGATTTCTAGGGAGAATATTAAATATGGCAGGTACGATGAAGGAAAAACGTTTTTGCCCAAAATTAGAATACGCACGAGGTTGAGTGAGATGAAAAGCCTGTCTAGTGATATAAGACCTAGGTTCTGTACTAAGAATGCTATTATGTAGTGCAGTAGGATTGTGTAAGATATTGTGAACCATGTGCAAGGGTTGCTGTTCACACAACCCTAATATTGGTAACACATTATTAGGAAACTCTGTATATAAATGGACAATTGAACACAAGTATGGTAAATTATAAATGACTTTTACGTTTGAAGTTTCTTCAACTTAGATTTACATGCTCTACCCCATAAAGTTATTAAATAACTTAAATGTGAATGGATATGAGCAAAATAAAACAAAAGTAATGCTTTACGTGGAAGGAAACTGCTAAGTCGCTTCAAAATACCACACATATTAGAAATTTTATCAGATACTTTCTTGATATGATTATCTCATGATAACGTGCAGTCAAGGTTAATGCCCAAATAGTTGAAAACGTCTACACTTTCAATAGTATCATTACCAATCATTAAAGGTGAAGTTATTGGCCTAACTTTTCGGGGAGATCGAAAGATCATATATTTGGTTCTATTCAAATTTAACGAAAGTAAATTGCATGAAAAATACGCTTTAAGTAACTGCAAGTCCTCATTTATATTTCGAACATTGAGCTCCGAGTTAACATTCGCTTAGAATAGTGCAGTATCGTCAGCAAATAACCTTGGCGTGCCTTTTAAATTTTTTCTACAAATATCATTTATGTAGATCAGAAAGAGTAGCGGTCCAATGTTACTACCTTGGGGAACTCCTGTGCAGATTTCTCTAAGAGAACTTGTTGCACCATCGAATGGCACAAATTGCATCCTATTACTTAGGTAATTGCACAATATTTCATTGGCTATTCCTCTGACTCCATACATTTCTAGTTTTCTTAGCAAAATATTGTGGTCTGGCAACAAGGCACCAATTAACCGTTTGTTATCAGTTTCTTCTAATATATTGTCGACGAGCTCAGTGATAGCTACTGTAGTACTGCATCCATTGCAAAAACCATATTGTTTGTTATACAATACATTATGTCGGTCGATGAAAGTTACAAGTCTGGTAATTGAAAGTTTTTCAAAAATTTTGCTGAACACTGGAAGGGTTGAAATAGGCCGATAATTATCTATTTCACTTGAATTTCCAGATTTAAATATAGGTACTACTTTTGCGGTTTTTAAGTAATCAGGGTATAATCCAGTTTGGATGATTATGTTGAAACAGTCGGTGAGAATTCTTGAAAATGAAAGAACTTTTGTTCATATTTAATTCATTCAATATTAAAATTACTTCATCACTGTAGCCGGCTAGATATACAACGATTCCGGTATCGGGTTAATGTAACGTAAAGAATTTTCAGTCGTAGCAGGAATTCTCTCAGCCAGCTTTGAACCAATAGTTGAAAAGTGTTCATTGAACGCCTCACAAATCTGTTCACTGTTTGTAGTATCTTCAACATCAATAAAGAAGCTAGGTTTACATTGATTTTTGGATTTACCCAAGATCGAATTTATGGATTTCCACAATTTGGAATGTGGTGTATTATTCAATAAATTCTCGTAATACCATTTTTTAGCCTGTTTTTTGCTAAGTCCAACTTTCTGGATACGTGTAACAATAACTCTCTATAATTTGTATTATAAGGATTTCTACGGCACTTCTTCAAATAATTATTTTTCAGTTTAATGAGCGCCCAAACGTTCAAACTCACTCATGGAGATTTGGTACCCTTTAAATTGGCAGTTATTGAAACAGTACGGGTGCACTCATTCAGTAAAGTTTTATATTTTGCTATGATGCTGCTTAGACATGCATCAACATCAGCTTCTGCATTAATATTGTCAACGAAGAGTTTGAAATTCGTCTGTAATTTTTCGTAGTCAACAGCACGATCCGTACGAAAATGTAGTTTTATTTAAGACAATATGAGCGAATGTTCCTCCAGTTGTTCCTCCGAAAGTTCTTCTAGCCTAGGGGTTCTTCTAATAGATACTTCAGGAGTTTCTCCGGAAGTTCCTCTACGAATTTCCTTGGGATTTTTTCTAGGAATTCAACCGGAAGTTCCTAAAGGAATTGCTTCTTAAATTCTTCCAAAAGTTCCTTCGGAAGATCGTCCAAGGTTTCCTCCAGGAGTTTGCCCGCAATTTACTGCAGCAGTTCCTCTGTAAGTTTGTCCAGGAGCTCCTACGGAAGTTCGTCCTGGAGCTCCTCCGAAAGATTCTTCAGGAGTTCTTTTAGAAGTTCCTTCGGAAGGTCGTTCAAGAATTCTTCCAGGAGTACCACCGGACGTTCCTCCAGATGTTCCTTCAGAAGTTCTTCCTGGAGTTCCTCCGATAGTTGTTGAAGGAATTTCACCGAAAGTCCTCACAGAAGTTCCTCCGGAAGTTTCTACTGGAATCCGAGCAGCACATGTCAGACAAATGTGGTTGCAGCAACTTAATTGTTACCAAATCTGGTCACATATTAGTTGCAGTAAGCTTTGTGAAACATGTGTGGTGCTAGGGAATTCCTTTAAGTTTTTCTAAGAGTTCCACCGGAAATGCCTTCAGGTGTTCCTCCGATCGTATAAGAGTTCCTTCGCAAGCTTGGTCAGGAGTTCCTCCGGAACTACTCAGGTGCTACTCCCGAAGTTCGCCCAGGAGCAGGAGCAGAAGTACTTCCAGCAGTTCCTCCAGAGGATCCTTCAGGAATTCCTCCAGGAGTTTTTTGGAAGCTCTTGAAGGAGTTCCACATAAAGTTCCCCCAGAAGTTCCTCCAGGAGTTTCTTCAGAAGTTCCTCCGAAAGCTCCTCTAGCCTAGGAGTTCTTCCAGGAGTTTTTTTTTGGAAGTTTTTCCAAAAGTACCACCAGGAATTTCATTGGAAATTCCTCCTGAAGTTTTTTTTTCAGGAAGTCCACCGGAATGCTTCAGGAATTCCTTCGGAAGTTCGTCCAACAGTTCCTTCGGAAGTTCGTCCAAGACTCCTTCCCAAGTAGCACAATTGGAGTATGTTTGGTTGCTGTGACTTGATTGTGACTGAATTTGGTCATATATAAGTTGCAGCCATCTATTTGAAACATGTGTGCTGCTCGGGTTGTGGAAGTTCGTCTAGGAGTTTGTCCGGAGTTTACTGCAGCAGTTCCTCTGGAAGTTTGCCCAGGAGCTTCTATGTAAGTTTGTACAGGCGTTCCTCCGGAAGGTCCTTCAGGAGTTCCTTCGAAAGTTCCACCAGAAATTTCACTTGAAGTTCCTCCAGAAGTCGTACAAGAGTTCCTTCACAAGCTCGGTCAGGAGTTCCTCCGGAATTTACTGCAGCAGTTCTTCAAGAAGTTCCTTCGGAAACACGTCCAGGAATTCCTCTGAAAGGGCATTCAGGAATTCCTCCAGAAATACTTCCAGGAGCTCTTCCAGAGGGTCCTTCAGGAGTTCCTCCAGGAGTTTCTTCGGAAGTTCCTCCAGAAGCTCCTTCGGCAGTTTCTCCAGAAATTCTTTCGAAAGTTCTTGCAGAAATTTCTCCGGAGGTTACACCTGGAATTCCTCTGGAAGTTTCCCCAGCAATTGCTACAAAAATTGATTTGCATATTTTGTTCAGGATGCACTCTCCCTATGTCGATATATTCATTTTCTAGGCTACTAGACCAGTTTGGGGCAATAGTAAACACATGAATAACTAGAAATGACATTTGTTTTGTTGTCGTTTTTCATAGCATCGAGTAGACATGTCGTAAAATCCCGATTAGTCGATTACTCTCGACTCTTTTCGATTATTGAATCGATTAATCGTCGATTTAAAATTTATTGATTATCACCACGATTAATCGAAGTAATCGATTAATTTGCGACATCTTAGAGATGTCGAAAAATCTCGATTAATCGATTAGTAACTAATCGATTACTTAAAGCAGTTCTTGTTCAATTGAATCGATTAATCATTGGGAAGTAATCGATTCAAAAATAATCGATTATTACAAAGATAAATCGATTAATCGTATTAATCGATTAATTTGCGACATCTCTAGCAACGATATTTTTTTAGTACCCTTTTAAATTTTCCTTCCATTCATCTCTCCCTATCTCGATGGTCCCTTCAATATCGAGATGTGGAGAGGCGACTGTATCAAATCTACCAAGCCAAAGTACATGCCTGCGGGTAGAGATAAAGGAAGACCTAGTGGTATTGGCGCTGAGGCAGTGCTTTGTTTGCTCACCTTGAAGAATTTGTTCAACTTGGAACGCTTGTAGGAATGACGCTTCCCGTGAAGTTAAAAGACTTATTGCTGCTGCGAATAGATCCTTCTGCGGATTACGTAACCAGCTTAGGTCCCAGGTCCTGCAATATGCAGACGGAAACGAAATTTGTTCGGAATAAAACTCTGAAGCGTGGACGGACAAGGGAGCTTTAGGGGATTTAGAACGAAAATTGCGACGTACAATACTTGGAGGCACTAGACTAGAAAAGTTCCTCTGGTAGTTTCTTCAGGAGTTTCCCTGGAAGTTCCTTTGGATTTTCTGAAAAAAAATTTCTCCAAAGGTTACATCAATTAATGTATACCGGAATGTCCTCAAGGTGTTCCTCCGGAAGTTCCTTCTGGTTTCCCCTGGAATTTCTCCATGAGATCCTGCGAAAGTTCCTCCGGATGTTCCTTCGGAAATTCCTCCGGAGGTTACACCAGAAATACCTATGAAAGTTTTTCCAAAAAATCGTCCATGCCTTCAGGAATCCATCCGGAAATCTTTAAGAAAACTCCTACAGAAATTTTTCTTCAAGTATTTTGTCTGGATTAGTTGCTAATAATCGATTTTCGGAAAATCGACTTTCAGTCACAGTCACAAGTTCCTCCAGAATTTCCTCCACGAGAACCTCCGAAAGTTCCTACAGCAGTTCCTCCAGAAGTTCAGGAGTTTACCCGAAAGATCATCTAGTAGTTGCACTGGAAGCTCATCCAAGAATTCTTCCGGAAGTTCCTCCTGGAGTTCCTTCCAAAGTTCCTCTGGAAGTTCCTTCAGAAGTTTCTCCAGGAGTTCTTTTGGAAGTATGTTCAGGAGTTTTTACAGAAGTTCCTTCGGGAGTTTATCAGGAAGATTCGTCAGGGGTTCCTTCGGAAGTTCATCCATGAGTTTATTCGGTTTAGGGTAATTTGGCCGAATGCCGTTTGGCCGAATGCCATTTCGCCGAAAGGATCATTTGGCCGAACGCCATTTGGCCGAATGCCGTTTGGCCGAATAGTTGAAATACGTTTCCTTATGAAGTGAGAAGTTAGCAGTGAGAAGGAAGAAGGAAGAAGGAAGAAGAAAGAAGGAAGAAGGAAGAAGAAAGAAGAAAGAAGGAAAAAGGACGAAGGAAGAAGGATTAAGGAAGAAGGAAGAAGGAAGAAGGAAGAAGGAAGATGGACGAAGGAAGAAGGAAGATGGAAGAAGGAAGAAGGAAGAAGGAAGAAGGAAGAAGAAAGAAGGAAGAAGGAAGAAGGAAGAAGGAAGAAGGAAGAAGGAAGAAGGAAGAAAGAAGAAGGAAGAAGGAAGAAGGAAGAAGGAAGAAGAAAGAAGAATTAAGGAAGAAAGAAGAAGGAAGAAGTAAGAAGAAGGAAGAAGTAAGAAGAAAGAAGAATTAAGGAAGAAGGAAGGAAGAAGAAAAAAGAAGGAATAAGGAAAAAAAGAAGGAAGAAGGAAGAAAGAAGAAGGAAGTAGGAAGAAGGAAGAAGGAAGAAGGAAGAAGAAAGAAGGAAGAAGGAAGAAGGTAGAAGGAAAAAGGAAGAAGGAAGAAGGGAGAAGCAAGAAGGGAAAAGGGAGAAGGAAGATGGAAGAAGGAAGAAAGAAGAAGAAGGAAGAAGGAAAAAGGGAGAAACAAGAAGTGAGAAGGAAGGTGGAAGAAGGAAGAAGGTAGAAGGGAGAGGGAAGAAGCAAGAAGGGAGAAGGAAGAAGGAACAAGGAACAACGAAGAAGGAAGAAGGAAGAAAGAGAAAGGAAGAAGGAAGAAAGAAAAAGAAAGAAGTAAGAAGGAAGAAGCCGTGCGGTAAGACGCGCGACTACAAAGCAAGACCATGCTGAGGGTGGCTGGGTTCGATTCCCGGTGCCGGTCTAGGCAATTTTCGGATTGGAAATTGTTTCGACTTCCCTGGGCATAAAAGTATCATCGTGTTAGCCTCATGATATACGAATGCAAAAATGGTAACTTGGCTTAGAAATCTCGCAGTTAATAACTGTGGAAGTGCTCAATGAACACTAAGCTGCGAGGCGGCTCTGTCCCAGTGTGGGGATGTAATGCCAATAAGAAGAAGAAGAAGAAGAAGAAGAAGAAGAAGAAGAAAGAATAAACAAAAACGGAAGGAAGAAGGAATAAGAAAGAAAGAAGTTAGAGAATGGGAAAAATAAGAGAGAAGAAGGAATGATGAAGGAAGAAAGAATAAGGAGGAAGGGTGAAGAAAGAAAGAAGAAGAAAGAAGGAAGTAGGAAGAAATACCACTCGTGAACTGATGTCATTTTTTTTTAACTATTCGGCCAAATGACCCGTTCGGCCAAACAGCATTCGGCCAAATGGCGTTCGGCCAAACGGCATTCGGCCAAATGGCATTCGGCCAAACGGCCTGACACCGTTTATTCGGAAGTTTCTCCTGGAGTTTTTTTTTGACTTCCTCTGGAAGTATGTTTAGGAGTTCCTCCGGGAGGTCCTCAAAGACTTCCTTCAGAAGATTCTCCATTCTCCTTCGGAAGTTCTGTCGGTAGTACGATCGGAAACAAGAAGATGCTCTGGGACATCCTCCAGAAGTTCCTTCGGAAGTAACATCATTTCATTCAGGAAGGCCCGTAAGGAATTCCCCTGGAAGTTCTTCCACGGGTTTCTACGGAAGCTTCTCCACGAGCTCATCCGGAAATTCATTCACAAATTCCGTCGTAAATACCTTCAAGAAATCATCCGAAAATTCCTCCAAAATTGCTTTCTGAAATTTTCACAAAAACTCTTCTGGAAGTTCCCACAAAAATTTCTCCGGTAATTTTCAAAGGAATATCCCCGGAAATTGTTTAGATATTGCTCTGGAAATTCTTTTAGGAGTTTCTCCGGAATTCTTTTATGACTTTCTCTGACAACCTTTCAGTATTTTCGTCGGCAACTGCCTCAGAGATTCTCCAATAAAAACTTCCACAAAATTCCTCAGAGATTTCTCTCTGAGATTAAGAAAAATCTTGGAAATCCTTGAGGTTAATTAATAAGAAAAATTCAAAATACGTGCATTACCTCCTAAAAAGTTACCTCGAGATACTACTTTTGGAAATTTCTCCAGGAATTTTCAAGAAAATTCTTTCGAGAAGTAATTACAAAGGAAGTTTTGTGTGGAAAACAAAGAAAAAAAATTGTGAAACAATTCCTGAAGTGATCCATAAGGAAATTCATGGAGAAATTAGCGGAAGAATGCCTAGTTGAGTCCCTGGGCAAAATCTTGGATAAATTATTTGAGAAATTTTAGATGAATTTTCGGTTGAACTTCTTGGATTCAGATGATTTCAAAAAAGAGTTGCTGAAGAAGCTCTAGGATAATTTTTCGGAAAAAAATGAAGTGGAAGTTGAGGGATTCAAAAAATCTTGTTACAATTTCATGAGAAATTTTAAAACAAATTTCAAAAAAAGTTCTTACATAATTTCAGATGAAAATATCAAAAGAATTCGAGGAACGATTCCCACATTATCTAAAAATGTTGTGAATTTGATTGTTTTAGAAGAAATATTCTCAAGATAGGTCAAGTACACTTTATATTACAAGGGATCAAAAACTTCATACATAGACAATTTTCTCGATGTTTTTCACTCATTGTCAGCTATAAATAAGCTCCATCCTAATCCAGTTGTGTGCAGGTAACAGCCGATGATTTAGATCTATAGACTTAATCGGCAATGATTATAAATGCTGCATAATTGCAAGTAGATTATTGTTATATGAACCGTAGAATTAGGTAAAAAAAATCGGCGGCCTGTACAATTTTCAAACAGTGGCACACCGCTTAATTTTTAACGGCAACGGCGCACTGAGGAGTATTTCAGGCCAAATCCTGGCCAAAAGTCAAAAACAAATTTTTTAGATATTTCCATATTATTTTTCGTTTTTGAACTCTCAAATAGTAATTCTAATTTGCCATGGGATTTTTGAAACAATATTGTTTACTTGTAAGCGATGCTGGCTGTGAAAACTTCACCATAATTTCAATGCTAGTTTTACCGCAATTGTGCATTGAAAAATGTTCACGTTTTATCATGTTTTTCTTGTTTTTTAATGATTTTTTAAATGAAAATCAATATAAGTATCAATAATGAGGGTATTTAAAACTTTTTCAAGCATGATTCGATCTAAAACCGTTTTCAGGTGATCCATAATCATGATATTAATTGCTAGCTTTTTTCTACCTTTTTACAACAATATGTTTTGCAAAATAAAACTTTTGATTAGGTTCCAAACCAGTCCAAGCAACAAAATTGTCAGCGTTGGAAAGATTGGAGTTTCCTTAATAAGCTCTATAAAAAACATTTCACGCATACTCACGCAGTCGTGACTTATTTTTATTTTAATATAGTGAAGTTTACTTCAAAATGCTAGAAAAAATCATGGTAGTGAGACTTTGATGAACACATCGATCCATAAAAGCGTACGCATTTTTCGGATGTTAATATTATTAAGAAACATAGCGGTTGATTTGTATTTCGTATTTATTAGATCTGCTCCATTTGATATTACAAAAGATTATCCAGGGACTTTAACATGATCCGATGACCAATTTATATAGTTGAAGTAAACAAACAAAGTACATTTTTTAGGAAAATTTAGTTGGTAATAATCGAAGAATGAAGATTAACATAAGAAGATCATACTCACTGACGGAGCCAGATGTGGGCCCCACTCGTTGCAAGCACGCTGTAGTTCTCAAAGACAAGCGTTCTTGCGCCAAGTGGTGCTCTATCAAATAACAATAACCGACGCTGCCAGGGTCATACTTCAATGCTAGCAGAATGTAAAAAGCATAAAAACAAAAAATATACCTCAATGCTTCTATTGAATACATTTACAGACGACAAAATGATCGACATACTTTTGGCCACGCTTTTACACTGCGTACTCCTATGTGCGGCGGCGTGGCGTGGTATTTTTGCCTCAATCAACAGTTAAAAAATATAGCTGATGCCGTCTCAAAATTCTAAAAATTTCAATAATATTGATAATATTCACATTTAAAACGTGGTGATTGTTTAATTATGTACAACTGAAATACACAATCTACCCAGACAGAAAATTTGTTATGTTTGCATTTATGTTACTTTTGAGTCTGAAAATCTTCCATTGCTTATAATTAGCTTCAATTATTCTCAGAAAAGCAAATTAGGCAGTACTAGTTATCGCTTTCATCCAACAAATCTCTTCCAATTAAGGAGAATAAAAAAGTTGCTATGGATTATATTCGATGGCCAGAGCATTCGGATTGGATAGACAAATCGCTTCATCAAAATGTATCAGATAGGAACACACAATTAAAACAAATTAGCATCACATTGCGGATACTTACCGGTGATTGCACTGCTGACAGGCGAAGCACTCTAAATGATAGACGTTGTTTTTGGCACGCATCACCATTTCGAATGCCGGTATCACCTTGTTGCACGCGGCACAGTATCCGGTCGTGCCGAACAATCGCAGATAGTCCCGCTTACACAATATTAGGTTTGCTTTAGTATACAGGGTAGAGCCGACCTCGCCGAGCCGGCAATCACAGCAGCCGCACTTGAGGCAATCCTCGTGCCAGAAAAGGTCCAGCGCTTTCAGCAGGAAGCGCTCGGTGATGCGCTTCCCGCAGCCAGCGCAGTCCTTGGCCATCCCGGTGCTGCCGATGAGGTTCGGGGCCGACGAAACCGATGATTGGATTGCCGGTGCGTTCGGTGTAACTGTCGTGTGTCCCATAGTTGCAACACTGGCGGCGTTGAGGGTCCTTGCTGACTGTTGTACATTGACTGGGTGATCACTGATCGGTTCCACTGTTGAGGAGAATGAAAGGAAGCTTGTAAGAAAATTACTGAGAATATTGGTTTATTGTTTTTGGGCAATATGTTTGTAATGTGAGAGCTTTTCTCTACCAAAACAATGATTAGGGAAGAGATGCATTAGAGAAATCCAATAACCTCGCATACAAAGAGCCTGAAGACCAATGAAGGCAAAAATTTGATGGATGTCAATCCAATTTACCTCATGCACGCATATATGCTCTGCTTTCTTTTCCTGCATCGCACCATTATTCTCCATCACCTACCCGGCATGTGATAGATTTATCCCCAATTCCAATCAACCATTTCCATTATTATTTGAATCATCATAGTTACCCTTTCTATATTGATGATGCCGGCGGGACATTCCTCGACAGAATCCCATTTCTCAACCGTTGCATATGCTACGAACATCTGTGGGTGGTGCCATGATATCAGATTTGATTTAAATAATCATGAATATATAAAAGTCAGATATCATGTTTTATTGTACTGCGTAAATGTGGTAACGGTTATATTACTACTATATTAAATAATAGTAAAAGATTACTGAACATAAGTAACGTAACGCTAATTTGGTACACAGCTTTTTATGATGGGGCGTGGAATCACTGCGTCCATTGAGTTGAACGTTTGTGGTATACCCCTGATTACTATTAACTATTCGCATCTTGTACGTTGATCACCATTTATCAAGTAAACAAGCGTCTTTTCCCAGTCCGGCAAAATTGAATTGATAAAACCCACTACCTTTCCAGGATTTACAGTCCAAATTTCTCCTGGTTACATAAAGCCACTAACTAACTAACTAACTTCTGAAATCATGAAAATTTATATGCCGCATGATGGGATTAGCTCATTTTCCCAAAATTTACCCTCAAACCGGTACTCGATAAATCCGTGTACCGTATCCAATCGGTTCAAATACGGTCCAGGAAGTACAAAACTACTATAGAATGCCATTACTTTTGAAATCATGAAGTTTGATGGGTCGCATGATGGTATTCGCCTATTTCCGTAAGGTAATCCCGTAGAATGTTCCGGCGGAACGTCCGGATTCCGGAATACAGGCCATGTTTCGGACCGATCAAATTCCTAGTAATCATTTCGGAAGTATGCGTTCTGGCATATGGCCGAAAGCTAACACTCATTTTAAATCCGGATTAACTCCGGTATCAAGTGGCCAGTCCTAAAATTGCATAAAGCTCCTGAAACTTGAGTAAATTCCGCTTCTTTTAATAAAAGTTGCGAAAAAAATGTCGAAAGACAAAAAAGTTACAGCCAAAAAGATTTTTATTTTCGTTTTCAAAAGGGAGGGTTGATTAATACAATGATTGTGTTATTTAAAATCTTCCGAATTTGTATATGTCACCTTCTGAAAACTTTTGAGGCTTTTTAAAACGCGTGTTTTGCTATAAAAATATCGTCTGTATCTTCTTCCGTTGTCGAGTTATATCAATTTATTTGAAAAAACATGATTTTAGTAAAATTGGTGAAACTTGAGATAAAAAAATAACATCTCCCCAATTTTTTGACATAATAAAGAATATTAATTTCTCTTTCAGATGCCGTGTGAATATATTTTTTTGGTCTGCCCTAACCGGAGATATCAACTTATGAAAAAAATGTAATTTTGACAGAAAAACGATTATAACTTTTGATCGGAAAAAGATATTGAGCGTATTTACCCATCAAAAGTTGCATTTTTTTGAGCTCTAAAAGTCACCTGAAGACGAATTTTTCGAGAAATGTAAAACAAAAAAAGGAGATAAAAAATACTGTTTTTGTGAGGTACACCCTAATCCAATTAGGTAAAATTGCTCTAAATCAGCCAACTTAAGAGCTACAGAAAAAGTTTTTTTAGCAAAACTGATTGAAATAAGCTGCGCTACAACTTTGTAGAACATAACATGTCAATATTTTGAGAAATAAAAAACATATTTTCAATTTTTTTTTATATGATGGGCCACCCTATTTTTTGGTAGAATCATAATGGTGGCCTTACTATTTCGAACAATTTTGTAGAATAACAGTTTTTTCTAAAAAATATAGTTTTGGCGTAAAATTCATCTTTCCGCGTAAATCTGTATCCTGGACCATAGTGCGCTGTACCATTCGCTGGTTGAGACAATATTTATTACTTGAAGTTTTGACTTTTGAGCAGCCGCTTCAAACCAAGAGACACATCCTTACTGCGCGCTGTCGCCACCCCATTGCCGATGGTGTACTCTCTTCTTCATTTCCGATTTTCAACTCCATCCTCCTCTTGATGATTGGGCTATAAACCTTTTTTCCCATTTTCAATTTTCCTATCCATCGGACACTGATACTTTTTCTACTGGTACGTATGTATGCTCACTCAGATGGGGAGGTGCAGTTCGTCGTCGGCAGCAGCCAACATTTGATTGTGTTTTGGCTTTGGACTTGTGAACGTTGAACGAAGAAGGAACTCGACCTCCTAAATCGACGACTGCCCTTGATGTCTACACATTGCTGATAATCGCGAGAAGCATTTTTGGAAAAGGGAGAAGTCCTTTGGACCCTAATGTTTGAATCGCGACAATGTGCAAGTTTAATTAAACAGTGAGAACTGAACTACTTGATCATGACAGGTGCAGTTTGACGCCTCTAATTGTCTAGTCAGTAAAGGCATGACATTACCAACTCGGGTTCGATCGAGTTGATTTTCTGAGATAAGCTTATGACGATGATTGTCTAGAAAGCTCTTATATTTGAAAATAAAAGAAAAAAAAAACCAAAGTAATTAAATATATACTTCCGCATATTTTTTTTCTCCAAATACTCTTTTCAATAGTTGCTTGGAATCAGTGATGGGAAATGTCAAAAAAATGTCAAAAAAATGTCATGGGGTTGCTATTACTAATTTGCTAATAACTTTTTTTCAAAAGTCTTTTACAACTCGGATTTTTTTATTAACATGTAATGCTTAAAGGATCCTACAACTTTGCCAAACAGGTCATTGTTCTAAATATACAGTGTGAGGCATGATAACGAATTTAAAAAAATGTCACGGAATGTCATGACATTAATGTCATTTGACACTAATTCGGCTCTCACGCCGCCAATTTCAGTTTTAGAGCAATGACCTATTAGAAAAAGTTTTAGTATCCTTTGAGTGCTTTATGTTTATATAAAACATACGATTGTAAATTACTTGTGAAAAAAGTTATTAACAAATTAGTCCCATGACATCGATATGACATTTCCCGTCACTGCTTGGAATAGTTGAAGTTGAAGCGGAAAAAGCGTGCCCAATTAGAATGTCTCGCCGGCTTCGTTTTGCAAATTCAATTTCAGTCAACTTTCTGCATTTCGGAATCAACCCCCATGCTCATACGCGGTCGTTCTTAATTACGAAATTTTCTTCCTAATTCAAGTCGAAGGTCGTACTCGTACTTCTGGAAATTATTTAATTAAAATCCCGTCATGCAGATGTTGATCTTGGCAGTGTCGAGTCGTTCCTATCATTATTATTGGGAAAAGTAATTAGCATTAATTGCATCTCAAGCAATGAATAAGTAATTAGATAGCAAGAAAATTTTGAATTCATTAATTAACATCTTATGTGATGAAGACTGTGTTCGGCGACGGCAGCCACAGAAGCGAGGAGAAAGTTTGCGCGTTGCACACGTCATTCCTTGTATGTTTCTTTCGGTTTCTGCTCGAGTTTCGGAACGTCAGGGTTGAGTGAGTGTCAGACTCTTCCTCAAAACTGTAGGATGTTCCCTTTACAATTGTACGTCTTCTGTTGGAATAGTTTTGATTGATAATAGAGCTGTTATTTCAATGAAATTTATTTGCTGCGATTGCATAAGTTGGCGAAGCAAATGTATCAAGTCATTTAGTGCATATATGTTTCAAATATTTGACACTAGCAGACCCGACGAACTTCGAACCATTTTAAGAACCTTTCCCGCTGCATATAAATTTTCACGCCAATCGGTTCAGTAGTTTCGGAGTCTATAAGGTTCAGACAGACAGAAATTCATTTTTATGTATTAAGATTTGTCTTTTTTGCTTGTTCGAAAAACATAGAGCGAGTTTTTTATGCTTATCATTTACCTATATGATGTATTGTCAACATAAAAATTTCTTGACAATATTTAATTATTTGTGGGGGAATTTAAACGATAAAAAAAATTGAACTTCAATAGAAACAATTTTATGAAAATTAAAAAAAAAGTTCTCGCTCAAATTTATTACTAACCGTATTGTAGGGACACGGCAGGTATTTCCGTCCATAGTCGGAGAGGCTAAAGCCAACGAAAGCAACGCCCATTTGCCAGAATTCCACTATAACCGAACGTTCAATTGGATTTGGATTGGATGGAATTTGAATTGTATTTGGATTGCATTCGGATTGGATTGGAATACGATTTTAATTGGATTTAGATTGGATTTAAATTTGACTTGGTTTGAATCTGGATTGAATTGGTTTTGTATTGGATTTGAATTGAATTTGGATTAGATTTTGATTTGGATTTGAATTGGGATTGGATTTGGATAGGATTCGGATTGGTTCTGGATTGGATTTGGATTTGGATTGGATTTGGACTGGATTTGGATTGGATTAGGATTGGATTTGGATAAGAATTGGATTAAATGTGGATTGGATTTAAGTTGCACTGGATTTGACTGGATTTGTATAGTATTGGGATTTGGATTTGATTTGGAATGGATTTGGACTTGATTTGGATTGGACTTGTTTTGGATTTAGATTGGATTTGAATTGGATTAGGATTAGATTTGGATTGGATTAGGATTGGATTTGGATTGGATTTGGATTGGATTTGGATTGGATTTGGATTGGATTTTGATTGGATTTGGATTGGATTTGGATTGGATTTTAATTGGATTTTGCTTGGATTTTGCTTGGATTTGGATTGGATTTGGATTGGATTTGGATTGGATTTGAATTAGAATTGGATTAAATATGAATTGGATTTAAGTTGCACTGGATTTGACTGGATTTGAAAAGGATTGGGATTTGGATTTGATTTGGAATGGATTTGAACTTGATTTGAATTAAAATTGGATTGTATTTGTTTTGAGTTTGGATTGGATGAGGGTTTGGTTTGGATTGGATTTGGATTGGATTTGGATTGGATTTTGATTGGATTTGGATTGGATTTGGATTGGATTTGGATTGGATTTTGATTGGATTTGGATTGGATTTGGATTGGATTTGGATTGGGTTTGGATTTAGATTGGATTTGGATTGGATTTGGATTGGATTTGAATTAGAATTGGATTAAATATGAATTGGATTTAAGTTGCACTGGATTTGACTGGATTTGAAAAGGATTGGGATTTGGATTTGATTTGGAATGGATTTGAACTTGATTTGAATTAAAATTGGATTGTATTTGTTTTGAGTTTGGATTGGATAGGGATTTGGATTTGGATTGGTTTTGGATTGGTTTTGGATTGGATTTGGATTGGATTTGGATTGGATTTGGATTGGATTTGGATTGGATTTTGATTGGATTTGGATTGGATTTGGATTGGATTTTAATTGGATTTTGCTTGGATTTTGCTTGGATTTGGATTGGATTTGGATTGGTTTGGATTGGTTTGGATTGGTTTGGATTGGTTTGGATTGGTTTGGATTGGTTTGGATTGGTTTGGATTGTTGGATTTGGATTGTTGGATTTGGATTGTATTTGGATTGTTGGATTTGGATTGTATTTGGATTGGATTCAAGTTCGACTGGACTTGACTGGATTTTTATATTATTGGGATTTGGATTTGATTTGGATGGGATTTGGAATGGATTCGGACTTGATTTGGATTGGAAATGGATTGGATTTATTTTGGATTTAGATTTGAATTTAGATTTGAATTTGGTTTGAATTTGGATAGCTTTTGGATTGGATTTGGATTGGATTGGATTTGGATTGGATTTGGATTGGATTTGGATTGGGTTTGGATTGGATTTGGATTGGATTTGGATTGGATTTGGATTGAATTTGGATTGGTTTGATTGGTTTGGTTGGATTTGGATTGGATTTTAATTGGATTTTGCTTGGATTTTGCTTGGATTTGGATTGGATTTGGATTGGATTTGGATTGGATTTGGATTGGATTTGGATTGGATTTGGATTGGATTTGGATTGGATTTGGATTGGATTTGGATTGGATTTGGATTGAATTTGGTTTTGATTTGAATTGCATTTGGATTGGAATTGGATTTGGATTGGATTTGGATTGGATTTAAGTTGGACTGGATTTGACTGGATTTGTATAGGTTTGGGATTTGAATTTTATTTGGAATGGATTCGTGCTTGATTTCGATAGAAAATGGATTGGATTTATTTTGGATTTAGATTTGAATTTAGATTTGAATTTGGTTTGGTTGGATGGCTTTTTGGATTGGTTGGATTGGATTGGATTTGGATTGGTTTGGATTGGTTTGGATTGGTTTGGATTGGAGGATTGGTTTGGATTGAATTTGGATTGGTTTGAATTGGTTTGGATTGGTTTGGATTGTGTTGGATTGGTTTGGATTGGTTTAGATTGGTTTGGATTGGTTTGGATTGGTTTGGATTGGTTTGGATTGGTTTGGATTGGATTGGTTTGGATTGGTTTGGATTGGTTTGGATTGAATTTGGATTGGATGTGGATTGGTTTGGATTGGAATTGGATTGGATTTGGTTTGATTTGTGTTGCATTTGGATTGGTTTGGTTTGGATTGGTTTGGAGTGGATTTGGATTGGATTTGGATTGGATTTGGATTGGATTTGGATTGGATTTGGATTGGATTTTGATTGGATTTGGATTGGATTTGGATTGGATTTGGATTGGATTTGGGTTTGATTTGGATTGGATTTGGATTGGATTTGGATTGGATTGATTTTGTATTGGCTTGGATTGGGATTGGATTGGATATTAATTGGGTTTAGATTTTGTTTGATTTTGGATTGAAATTGGGTTGGATTGGGATTGGAGTTGGATTGCATTTGGGTTGAATTTGGATTGGATTTCGATTGGATTTGGACAGGATTTTGATTGGATTTGAATTGGTTTTTTACTTGGATTGGATTTGGATTGGATTTGAATTGGATTTGGATTGGATTTCGATTGGATTTGGATAGGATTTGGATTGGATTTGAATTTGGATTTGGATTTGGATTGGATTTAAGTTGGACTGGATTTGACTGGATTTGTATAGATTTGGGATTTGAATTTGATTTGGAATGGATTCGGACTTGATTTCGATTGGAAATGAATTGGATTTGTTTTGGATTTAGATTTGAATTTAGATTTGAATTTGGTTTGAATTTGGATAGCCTTTGGATTGGATTTAGATTGGATTTGGATTGGATTTGAATTGGATTTGGATTGGATTTGGATTGGATTTGGATTGAATTTGGATTGGATTTGGATTGGATTTGTATTGGATTGGATTTGGATTGGATTGGGTTGGATTTGGATTGGATTTGGATTGGATTTGGATTGATTTGAATTGGATTTGGTTTGAATTTGGATTGGATTTGGATTGGATTTGTATTGGATTGGATTTGGATTGGATTGGGTTGGATTTGGATTGGATTTGGATTGGATTTGGTTTGGATTTGGATTGGATTTAGACTGCATTTGGATTGGACTTGCATTGGATTTGGATTGGATTTTGATTGGATTTTGATTGGATTTGGATAGGATTTAAATAGGATTTGGATTAAATTTGGATTGAATTTGGATTGAATTGGATTGGATTTGGATTGGATTGGATTTGGATTGGATTTGGATTGGATTTGGATTGGATTTGGATTGGATTTGGATTGGATTTGGATTGGATTTGGATTGGATTTGGATTGGTTTGGTTGGTTTGGATTGGTTTGGATTGGTTTGGATTGGTTTGGATTGGTTTGGATTGGTTTGGATTGGTTTGGATTGGTTTGGATTGGTTTGGATTGGTTTGGATTGGTTTGGTTGGTTTGGATTGGTTTGGTTGGTTTGGATTGGTTTGGATTGGTTTGGATTGGTTTGGATTGGATTTGGATTGGTTTGGATTGGATTTGGATTGGATTTGGATTGGATTTGGGTTTGATTTGGATTGGATTTGGATTGGATTTGGATTGGATTTGGATTGGATTTGGATTGGATTTGGATTGGATTTGGATTGGATTTGGGTTTGATTTGGATTGGATTTGGATTGGATTTGGATTGGATTTCGATTGGATTGATTTTGTATTGGCTTGGATTGGGATTGGATTGCATATTAATTGGGATTAGATTTTGTTTGATTTTGGATTGAATTTGGGTTGGATTGGGATTGGAGTTGGATTGCATTTGGATTGAATTTGGATTGGATTTCGATTGGATTTGGACAGGATTTTGATTGGATTTGAATTGGATTTGGATTGGATTTCGATTGGATTTCGATTGGATTTGGATTTTGATTGAATTTGGATTGGATTTGGATTGGATATGGATTTGGATTGGATTTGGATTGGATTTAAGTTGGACTGGATTTGACTGGATTTGTATAGGTTTGGGATTTGAATTTGATTTGGAATGGATTCGGACTTGATTTCGATAGGAAATGGATTGGATTTATTTTGGATTTAGATTTGAATTTAGATTTGAATTTGGTTTGAATTTGGATTGGATTTGGATTGGATTTGGATTGGATTTGGATTGGATTTGGATTGGATTTGGATTGGATTTGGATTGGATTTGGATTGGATTTGGATTGGGTTTGGATTGGATTTGGATTGGATTTGGATTGATTTGAATTGGATTTGGTTTGAATTTGAATTGGATTTGGATTGATTTGAATTGGATTTGGTTTGAATTTGAATTGGATTTGGATTGGATTTGGATTGGATTGGATTTGGATTGGATTGGGTTGGATTTGGATTGGATTTGGATTGGATTTGGTTTGGATTTGGATTGGATTTAGACTGCATTTGGATTGGACTTGCATTGGATTTGGATTGGATTTTGATTAGATTTTGATTGGATTTGGATAGGATTTGTATAGGATTTGGATTAAATTTGGATTGGATTGAATTTGGATTGGATTGGATTGGATTTGGATTGGATTTGGATTGGATTTGGATTGGATTTGGATTGGATTTGGATTGGATTTGGATTGGATTTGGATTGGATTTGGATTGGATTTGGATTGGATTGGTTGGTTTGGATTGGTTTGGATTGGTTTGGATTGGTTTGGATTGGTTTGGTTGGTTTGGATTGGTTTGGATTGGTTTGGATTGGTTTGGATTGGTTTGGATTGGTTTGGTTGGTTTGGATTGGTTTGGTTGGTTTGGGTTGGATTGGTTTGGATTGGTTTGGATTGGTTTGGGTTTGGTTTGGATGGTTTGGATTGGTTTGGATTGGTTTGGATTGGTTTGGATTGGATTTTGGATTGGTTTGGATTGGTTTGGATTGGTTTGGATTGGTTTGGATTGGTTTGGATTGGTTTGGATTGGTTTGGATTGGTTTGAATTGGACTGTGTTTGGATTGGTTTGGATTGGTTTGGATTGGATTGGGATTGGTTTGGATGGGTTTTGATTGGTTTGGATGGGTTTGGATTAGTTTGGACTGGATTTGGATTGGTTTGGATTGGTTTGGATTTGGTTTTGATTGGTTTGGATTGGTTTGGATTGGATTTGGATTGGTTTGGGTTTTGTTTGGATTGGTTTGGATTGGTTTGGATTGGATGTTGATGTTGATTGAATTTGGATTGGATTTGGATTGGATTTGGGGGTGATTTGGATTGGATTGATTTTCTATTGGCTTGGATTGGGATTGGATATTAATTGGGTTTAGATTTTGTTTGATTTTGGATTGAATTTGGATGGAATTTGGGTTGGACCCTGATTTGGATTTTATTGGATTTGGATTGGACTTGGATTGTATTTGGATTGGATTTGGTTTGGTTTTGGATTGGATTTGGATTTGGATTGGATTTGGATTGGATTGGATTTGGATTGGATTTGGATTGGATTTGGATTGGATTTGGATTGGATTTTGATTGGATTTGGATTGGACTGTATTTGGATTGGATTTTGGATTGGATTTGGATTGGATTTGAATTGGTTTGGTTGGTTTGGTTGGTTTGATTGGTTTGGATTGGTTTGGATTGGTTTTGATTGTGTTTGGATTGGTTTGGGTTGGTTTGATTGGTTTGGATTGGTTTGGTTGGTTTGGATTGGTTTGGATTGGATTTGGATTGGTTTGGATTGGTTTGGTTTGGTTGGTTTGGGATTGGTTTGGATTGGTTTGGATTGGTTTGGATTGGTTTGGATTGGATTTGGATTGGATTTGGATTGGATTTGGATTGGATTTGGATTGGATTTGGGTTTGATTTGGATTGGATTTGGATTGGATTTGGATTGGATTTTGATTGAATTTTAATTGGATTTGGATTGGATTTGGATTGGATTTAAGTTGGACTGGATTTGTATAGGTTTGAGATTTGAATTTGATTTGGAATGGATTCGGACTTGATTTCGATTGGAAATGGATTGGATTTAGATTTGAATTTAGATTTGAATTTGGTTTGAATTTGGATAGCTTTTGCATTGGTTTTGGATTGGATTGGATTTGGATTGGATTTAGATTGGATTTGGATTGGATTTGGATTGGATTTGGATTGAATTTGGATTGGATTTGGATTGGATTTGTATTGGATTGGATTTGGATTGGATTGGGTTGGATTTGGATTGGATTTGGATTGGATTTGGATTGGATTATGGATTGATTTAAATTGGATTTGGTTTGGATTTGGATTGGATTTAGACTGCATTTGGATTGGACTTGCATTGGATTGGATTTTGATTGGATTTTGGTTCGATTTGGATAGGATTTGTATAGGATTTTGATTGGATTTGGATTGGATTGAGTTTGGATTGCATTTGGATTGGATTTGGATTGGATTTGGATTGGATTTGGATTGGATTAGGATTGGATTTGGATTGAATTTGGATTGGATTTGGATTGGATTTGGATTGGATTTGGATTGAATTTGGATTGGATTTGGATTGGATTTGGATTGGTTTGGATTGGATTTGGATTGGTTTGGATTGGTTTGGATTGGTTTGGTTGGTTTGGATTGGTTTGGATTGGTTTGGATTGGTTTGGATTGGTTTGGTTGGTTTGGATTGGTTTGGATTGGTTTGGATTGGTTTGGATTGGTTTGGTTGGTTTGGATTGGTTTGGATTGGTTTGGATTGGTTTGGATTGGTTTGGATTGGTTTGGATTGGTTTGGATTGGTTTGGATTGGTTTGGATTGGTTTGGGTTTGGTTTGGGTTTGGTTTGGTTTGGTTTGGATTGGTTTGGTTTGGATTGGTTTGGTTGGTTTGGATTGGTTTGGATTGGTTTGGATTGGTTTGGATTGGTTTGGATTGGTTTGGATTGGTTTGGATTGGATTTGGATTGGATTTGGATTGGTTTGGATTGGTTTGGATTGGTTTGGTTGGTTTGGATTGGTTTGGGATTGGTTTGGATTGGTTTGGATTGGTTTGGATTGGTTTGGATTGGTTTGGATTGGTTTGGATTGGATTTGGATTGGTTTGGATTGGTTGGTTGGTTTGGATTGGTTAGATTTGGATTGGTTTGGATTGGTTTGGATTGGTTTGGATTGGTTGGATTGGTTGAATTGGTTGGATTGGTTGGATTGGTTGGATTGGTTTGGATTGGTTTGGATTGGTTTGGATTGGACTGTGTTTGGATTGGTTTGGATTGGTTTGGATTGGATTGGGATTGGTTTGGATAGGATTTTGATTGGATTTGGATAGGATTTGGATTAGATTTGGACTGGATTTGGATTGGATTTGGATTGGATTTGGATTGGATTTTGATTGGATTTGGATTGGATTTGGATTGGATTTGGATTGGATTTGGGTTTTATTTGGATTGGATTTGGATTGGATTTGGATTGGATGTTGATTGAATTTTGATTGGATTTGGATTGGATTTGGGGGTGATTTGGATTGGATTGATTTTCTATTGGCTTGGATTGGGATTGGATATTAATTGGGTTTAGATTTTGTTTGATTTTGGATTGAATTTGGATGGAATTTGGGTTGGACCCTGATTTGGATTTTATTGGATTTGGATTGGACTTGGATTGTATTTGGATTGGATTTGGTTTGGTTTTGGATTGGATTTGGATTTGGATTGGATTTGGATTGGATTGGATTTGGATTGGATTTGGATTGGTTGGATTGGTTTGGATTGGTTTTGATTGGTTTGGATTGGACTGTGTTTGGATTGGTTTTGGATTGGTTTGGATTGGTTTGGATTGGTTTGGATTGGTTTGGTTGGTTTGGTTTGATTGGTTTGGATTGGTTTGGTTGGTTTGGTTGGTTTTGATTGTGTTTGGATTGGTTTGGATTGGTTTGGATTGGTTTGGTTGGTTTGGATTGGTTTGGATTGGTTTGGATTGGTTGGATTGGTTTGGATTGGTTTGGATTGGTTTGGTTGGATTGGTTTGGATTGGTTTGGTTGGTTTGGTTGGTTGGTTTGGATTGGTTTGGATTGGTTTGGATTGGTTTGGATTGGTTTGGATTGGTTTGGTTGGATTGGTTTGGTTGGTTTGGATTGGTTTGGGTTTGATTTGGATTGGTTTGGATTGGTTTGGTTGGTTTGGATTGGTTTGGTTTTAATTGGTTTGGATTGGTTTGGATTGGTTTAAGTTGGACTGGTTTGTATGGGTTTGGTTGGTTTGAATTGGATGGAATGGTTCGGACTGGTTCGATTGGTTTGGATTGGTTTGGTTGGTTTGAATTGGTTTGGTTGGTTTGGTTTGGTTTGGATGGCTTTTTGCGTTGGTTTGGATTGGATTGGTTTGGATTGGTTTGGTTGGTTTGGATTGGATTTGGTTGGTTTGGATTGGTTTGGATTTGGATTGGTTGGTTTGGATTGGTTTGGATTGGATTTGGATTGATTTGAATTGGATTTGGTTTGAATTTGAATTGGATTTGGATTGGATTATGGATTGATTTGAATTGGATTTGGTTTGGATTTGGATTGGATTTAGACTGCATTTGGATTGGACTTGCATTGGATTGGATTTGGATTGGATTTTGATTGGATTTGGATAGGATTTGTATAGCATTTGGATTGGTTTGGTTGGTTGGTTTGGATTGGTTTGGTTGGATTTGGATTGGTTGGATTGGTTGGTTGGTTTGGATTGGTTGGATTGGTTTGATTGGATTTGGATTGGTTTGGTTGGTTTGGATTGGTTTGGATTGGTTTGGATTGGTTTGGATTGGTTTGGATTGGTTTGGATTGGTTTGGTTGGTTTGGTTTGGTTGGTTTGGATTGGTTTGGTTGGTTTGGATTTGGTTGGTTGGATTGGTTGGATTGGTTTGGTTGGTTTGGATTGGTTTGGATTGGTTTGGTTGGTTTGGATTGGTTTGGATTGGTTTGGTTGGTTGGATTGGTTTGGATTGGTTTGGATTGGTTTGGATTGGTTGGTTGGTTTGGATTGGTTTGGTTGGTTTGGATTGGTTTGGATTGGTTTGGATTGGTTTGGATTGGTTTGGATTGGTTTGGATTGGTTTGGGTTTGGTTTGGGTTTGATTTGGAATGGTTGGTTTGGATTGGTTTGGATTGGATTGGTTTGATTGGTTTGGATTGGTTTGGATTGGATTTGGATTGGTTTGGATTGGTTTGGTTGGTTTGGACTGGTTTGGATTGGTTTGGATTGGTTTGGGATTGGTTTGGATTGGTTTGGATTGGTTTGGATTGGTTTGGATTGGTTTGGATTGGTTTGGATTGGTTTGGATTGGATTTGGATTGGTTTGGATTGGTTTGGATTGGTTTGGATTGGTTTGGATTGGTTTGGATTGGTTTGGATTGGATTTGGATTGGATTTGGGTTGGATTTGGATTGGATTGATTTTGTATTGGCTTGGATTGGGATTGGATTGGATATTAATTGGGTTTAGATTTTGTTTGATTTTGGATTGAATTTGGATGGAATTTGGGTTGGACCCTGATTTGGATTTTATTGGATTTGGATTGGACTTGGATTTGGATTGGATTTGGATTGGATTTGGATTGGATTTGGATAGGATTTGGATTGGATTTGGATTGGATTTGGACTAGATTTGGATTGGATTTGGATTGGATTTTGATTGGATATGGATTATATTGGATTGAATTTGAATTGGATTGGATTTTGATTGGATTGAATTTGGATTGGATTTGAAGTGGATTTAGATTGGATTTGGATTTCAATTGGATTAGATTTGGATTGGATTTCGATTGAAATTGGAATCGATTTGGATTGGATTTTGTTTTGATTTGGATTGGATTGGATTGAATTAGGATTAGATTGAATCCAGATTTGGATTGGATTTGAAGTGGATTAGGATTGGAATTAATTGGAATTGAATTGGATTTAGATTGGAATTGGATTGGATTTGGAATAGATTTGAATTGGATTTTGATTTGGATTGGATTTGCAGTGGATTTAGATTGGATTTGGATAGGATTTTGATTGGATTTGGATATGATTTGGATTGGGTTTGGATAGGATTTTGATTGGATTTGGATTCGATTGGATTGAATTTGATTTGATGTGGATTTATATTGGATTTGGATTTGAATTGGATTGGGTTCGGATTGAAGTTGGATTGAATTTGACCCATATCAAATGGAATAGATTTGTGGGATGAAATAGGGTTAAAACCAAAATTTAGATTGGATTTGGATTGAATTTTGTTAAATATCTTGGCTGTGCATATGCACAGCATATGTTTCGAAATGGACAAATTGATATGAAATTTGCGAAAAAGAATCCACGTGTCTTGGAGGGACTCGAACCCTCAACCTCCTACTCTCTAGATAGGCGTGATAACCCCTACACAACAAGACCACTTAAAGGTCACGTTTGCGGAAAAGCCATCAGAATCCGAGTACCAACCTCCACCGCGGTTAGCTCTCTTTTTGCAAATTGAATATCTTTCGGATGCTTGATTTGTCCAATCTCCACATGCGCTTTACTATTGTATATCCACAGCCAAGCGAGTGCACATTGTTTATTAAACGAGAGGATCGCACTCCATGCCCCCAGTAACTGTCTGGGCGGGACGGTATAGAATGCGAATTCAATCGCACTCTGCTGTGCCAAAGGCTTGCTTGGCTAAAGCATTTGATGAGTTTGATTGCCTTTAACGTAAACGGTCGCGTGTACTCAGACGACTAATGACGGTGAAAGACCGACACTTGATTACAATTAATTGCATATTATTCGGCAACTCGGCCGTACGAAAACCATTTTTTGTTAAATATCTTGGCTGTGCATATGCACAGCATATGTTTCGAAATGGACAAATTGATATGAAATTTGCGAAAAAGAATCCACGTGTCTTGGAGGGACTCGAACCCTCAACCTCCTACTCTCTAGATAGGCGTGATAACCCCTACACAACAAGACCACTTAAAGGTCACGTTTGCGGAAAAGCCATCAGAATCCGAGTACCAACCTCCACCGCGGTTAGCTCTCTTGTTTGCAAATTGAATATCTTTCGGATGCTTGATTTGTCCAATCTCCACATGCGCTTTACTATTGTATATCCACAGCCAAGCGAGTGCACATTGTTTATTAAACGAGAGGATCGCACTCCATGCCCCCCAGTAACTGTCTGGGCGGGACGGTATAGAATGCGAATTCAATCGCACTCTGCTGTGCCAAAGGCTTGCTTGGCTAAAGCATTTGATGAGTTTGATTGCCTTTAACGTAAACGGTCGCGTGTACTCAGACGACTAATGACGGTGAAAGACCGACACTTGATTACAATTAATTGCATATTATTCGGCAACTCGGCCGTACGAAAACCATTTTTTGTTAAATATCTTGGCTGTGCATATGCACAGCATATGTTTCGAAATGGACAAATTGATATGAAATTTGCGAAAAAGAATCCACGTGTCTTGGAGGGACTCGAACCCTCAACCTCCTACTCTCTAGATAGGCGTGATAACCCCTACACAACAAGACCACTTAAAGGTCACGTTTGCGGAAAAGCCATCAGAATCCGAGTACCAACCTCCACCGCGGTTAGCTCTCTTTTTGCAAATTGAATATCTTTCGGATGCTTGATTTGTCCAATCTCCACATGCGCTTTACTATTGTATATCCACAGCCAAGCGAGTGCACATTGTTTTTTAAACGAGAGGATCGCACTCCATGCCCCCAGTAACTGTCTGGGCGGGACGGTATAGAATGCGAATTCAATCGCACTCTGCTGTGCCAAAGGCTTGCTTGGCTAAAGCATTTGATGAGTTTGATTGCCTTTAACGTAAACGGTCGCGTGTACTCAGACGACTAATGACGGTGAAAGACCGACACTTGATTACAATTAATTGCATATTATTCGGCAACTCGGCCGTACGAAAACCATTTTTTGTTAAATATCTTGGCTGTGCATATGCACAGCATATGTTTCGAAATGGACAAATTGATATGAAATTTGCGAAAAAGAATCCACGTGTCTTGGAGGGACTCGAACCCTCAACCTCCTACTCTCTAGATAGGCGTGATAACCCCTACACAACAAGACCACTTAAAGGTCACGTTTGCGGAAAAGCCATCAGAATCCGAGTACCAACCGGATTCTGATGGCTTTTCCGCAAACGTGACCTTTAAGTGGTCTTGTTGTGTAGGGGTTATCACGCCTATCTAGAGAGTAGGAGGTTGAGGGTTCGAGTCCCTCCAAGACACGTGGATTCTTTTTCGCAAATTTCATATCAATTTGTCCATTTCGAAACATATGCTGTGCATATGCACAGCCAAGATATTTAACAAAAAACCCAGATTAATCCACCTAGCGGTGATGGTGCCTTTCTCGACCTTCGTAAAGTGTGTGTGCTTGAAAAAAGATGAGCTAGTGGCTAGGAGTAAAAAGACAAATTTCTTTGTCCGTTCTATGAAAATCAGATTATTTATGGCAAAGATATTGTAGATCCAGTTGAAAACCGAAAATCATATTTTGTCCCATTTCCGGATGTCGCAACTGCATCGCGAGTGGTGCCCGACTATGGCACAGTTGCGCACTACTCGCGATGCAGTTGCAACATCGGGAAATGCGAGAAATGCGATTTCGCGGGACCTCGGTTCGGTTTTCAGCTTGATCTACAATATGCTAATAAGAATTTCGACATTTTGTTTCCTTTTCCAATCTTTTTGACGTACATAACCCTGTTTTATTTCACCCAGTCATATATTTTAAGGATATCACTTTTGGATGTTAGTTGAACTGAAGCTCCGACTACACAAAAGAAAACGAAAATGTCATTCCCATCACGCGAGCGGAGGGCAATATTTGTTATGATATAAATCTCATGACCGTCTTTCTGCCAAACTCACGAATGAAGTGGCAGAGACAGAGACATCATCTCAGTTCGTCGAGCTGAATCGATTGGTATATAACACTATGGGTCTCCAGGCCTTCTGTAAAAGTTTGGTTTTTGGAGCGAACAAACAGCCTTTTCGTATAAAAAGGCTAAAATGGTGTTTCGGCCATAACTTCCGATCCCATAGTCCAGTGGTGCTCAGCATTTTGTGTGTTTTTTGCCTTAATTTGCTTATCGCACAATAAAAATGAGCTTTCATCTCCCAGACAACCAGAATGCATGCATAATACAATTGTTTTTCTGTTATGCGATGCCTATGCGTACAATTTTCATCGCACACCAGTCGCGAAAACGCTTTTTACGTACAAAAGTGGAGGCGATATATGTGTATTTCTTATCCGACGTTGCACGGTAGTGTATGCGAAGTGCACGAATTTTATGCGAGTTTGTTCGTTATACATTGCGATGTAGTTTGTGATAACAAACTCCGTTTGACAGATAATCCGATTTCATTTGAGTTTGTTTGCAGGCATATGCGATGTCAACAAATGAAGCTGGAATAAACTCGTAAAATAGCCTACTGTGCGGGAAAATTTATAAATAAACTGATGAGCTTCGCACCACAATGTGATTTTGATGAAATTTGGATCGGTAAACGATTTTAATCGTGCATTCTTATGCGATGTGTGGTTGTCTGGGCTTACAAGTTAGTACTTGGACGAAAGCTTTCAAATATATCTATCAGCAGAGGATATTAAAACGAATATTGGTGGTAAAATCATTCCGTACGACTTGATCAAAGTAAAATTACCCTGCGGCCCGCGGACCGCACTTTTGTTTTGCTTTGATCGTTTCGTACGGAGTGAATTTAAAACCAACATCCGTTTTATTACCCTCAGCAGATAGATATATTTGAAAGCTTTCGACCAAGTGCTAACTTGTAAGATGAAAGCTCATTTTTATGGTGTGAGAAGTAAATTAAGGGAAAAAACGCCCAAAGTGCTGAGCACCACTGCCATAGTCCGATCTAGCCAATTTTCAATAGGAAACAATGGGACAGGATTCTGCGTCGAATGCAACTTGTTGCGTGTGAATCGATTAAGGTTAGGTGTCCGAAAAATAGGTGACATTTTTTGTGATTTTTATGAAAAAAGGTATTTTGGTCATAACTTCAGATCCCATAGTCCGACCTGTCCAATTTTCAATAGGAAACAATGGGAAAGGATTTTGCGTCGGATGCAATTTGTTGCGAGCAAATCGGTTGAGAATAAGTGCCTGAAAAATGAGTGACATTTCTTACGCAATATTTTCGTATGAATTTGTATTTTGGCCATAACTCTCGATCCCATAGTCCGATCTGGCCTATTTCAAATAGGAAAAAATGGGACAGGATTCTGCGTCGAATGCAACTTGTTGCGAGCAAATCATTTGAGGATAAGTGTCCGAAAATGAGTGACATTTTTTACGCGATTTTTTTGTATGAATTTGTATTTTGGCCAAAACTTTTGATTCCATAGTCCGATCTGGCCAATTTCAAATAGGAAACAATGGGACAGGATTCTGCGTCGAATGCAAATTGTTGCGAGCAAATCGGTTGAGGATGAGTGCCCGAAAAATGAGTGACATTTTTTACGCGATTTTTTCGTAGGATTTTGTGTTTTGGCCATAACTTTTGATCCCATAGTCCGATCTGGCCAATTTCAAATAGGAAACAATGGGACAGGATTCTGCGTCGAATGCAACTTGTTGCGAGCAAATCGGTTGAGGATGAGTGCCCGAAAAATGAGTGACATTTTTTACGCGATTTTTTCGTAGGATTTTGTGTTTTGGCCATAACTTCTGATCCCATAGTCCGATCTGGCCAATTTCAAATAGGAAACAATGGGACAGGATTCTGCGTCGAATGCAACTTGTTGCGAGCAAATCAGTTGAGGATAAGTGCCGAAAAATGAGTGACATTTTGTTGAGTAGTTTTGCACACACACACACACATACACACACACACACACACACACACACACACACACAGACATCACCTCGATTCGTCGAACTGAGTCGATTGGTATATAACACTATGGGTCTCCGGGCCTTCTATAAAAGTTTGTTTTTGAGCGATCATATAGCCTTTACCGTATACTTAGTATACGAGAATGGCAAACAAATGGTTTTCGTACGGCCGAGTTGCCGAATAATATGCAATTAATTGTAATCAAGTGTCGGTCTTTCACCGTCATTAGTCGTCTGAGTACACGCGACCGTTTACGTTAAAGGCAATCAAACTCATCAAATGCTATAGCCAAGCAAGCCTTTGGCACAGCAGAGTGCGATTGAATTCGCATTCTATACCGTCCCGCCCAGACAGTTACTGGGGGCATGAAGTGCGATCCTCTCGTTTAATAAACAATGTGCACTCGCTTGGCTGTGGATATACAATAGTAAAGCGCATGTGGAGATTGGACAAATCAAGCATCCGAAAGATATTCAATTTGCAAAAAAGAGAGCTAACCGCGGTGGAGGTTGGTACTCGGATTCTGATGGCTTTTCCGCAAACGTGACCTTTAAGTGGTCTTGTTGTGTAGGGCTTATCACGCCTATCTAGAGAGTAGGAGGTTGAGGGTTCGAGTCCCTCCAAGACACGTGGATTCTTTTTCGCAAATTTCATATCAATTTGTCCATTTCGAAACATATGCTGTGCATATGCACAGCCAAGATATTTAACAAAAAATGGTTTTCGTACGGCCGAGTTGCCGAATAATATGCAATTAATTGTAATCAAGTGTCGGTCTTTCACCGTCATTAGTCGTCTGAGTACACGCGACCGTTTACGTTAAAGGCAATCAAACTCATCAAATGCTTTAGCCAAGCAAGCCTTTGGCACAGCAGAGTGCGATTGAATTCGCATTCTATACCGTCCCGCCCAGACAGTTACTGGGGGGCATGGAGTGCGATCCTCTCGTTTAATAAACAATGTGCACTCGCTTGGCTGTGGATATACAATAGTAAAGCGCATGTGGAGATTGGACAAATCAAGCATCCGAAAGATATTCAATTTGCAAAAAAGAGAGCTAACCGCGGTGGAGGTTGGTACTCGGATTCTGATGGCTTTTCCGCAAACGTGACCTTTAAGTGGTCTTGTTGTGTAGGGGTTATCACGCCTATCTAGAGAGTAGGAGGTTGAGGGTTCGAGTCCCTCCAAGACACGTGGATTCTTTTTCGCAAATTTCATATCAATTTGTCCATTTCGAAACATATGCTGTGCATATGCACAGCCAAGATATTTAAAAAAAAATGGTTTTCGTACGGCCGAGTTGCCGAATAATATGCAATTAATTGTAATCAAGTGTCGGTCTTTCACCGTCATTAGTCGTCTGAGTACACGCGACCGTTTACGTTAAAGGCAATCAAACTCATCAAATGCTTTAGCCAAGCAAGCCTTTGGCACAGCAGAATGCGATTGAATTCGCATTCTATACCGTCCCGCCCAGACAGTTACTGGGGGCATGGAGTGCGATCCTCTAGTTTAATAAACAATGTGCACTCGCTTGGCTGTGGATATACAATAGTAAAGCGCATGTGGAGATTGGACAAATCAAGCATCCGAAAGATATTCAATTTGCAAAAAGAGAGCTAACCGCGGTGGAGGTTGGTACTCGGATTCTGATGGCTTTTCCGCAAACGTGACCTTTAAGTGGTCTTGTTGTGTAGGGGTTATCACGCCTATCTAGAGAGTAGGAGGTTGAGGTTCGAGTCCCTCCAAGACACGTGGATTCTTTTCGCAAATTTCATATCAATTTGTCCATTTCGAAACATATGCTGTGCATATGCACAGCCAAGATATTTAACAAAAAATGGTTTTCGTACGGCCGAGTTGCCGAATAATATGCAATTAATTGTAATCAAGTGTCGGTCTTTCACCGTCATTAGTCGTCTGAGTACACGCGACCGTTTACGTTAAAGGCAATCAAACTCATCAAATGCTTTAGCCAAGCAAGCCTTTGGCACAGCAGAGTGCGATTGAATTCGCATTCTATACCGTCCCGCCCAGACAGTTACTGGGGGGCATGGAGTGCGATCCTCTCGTTTAATAAACAATGTGCACTCGCTTGGCTGTGGATATACAATAGTAAAGCGCATGTGGAGATTGGACAAATCAAGCATCCGAAAGATATTCAATTTGCAAAAAAGAGAGCTAACCGCGGTGGAGGTTGGTACTCGGATTCTGATGGCTTTTCCGCAAACGTGACCTTTAAGTGGTCTTGTTGTGTAGGGGTTATCACGCCTATCTAGAGAGTAGGAGGTTGAGGGTTCGAGTCCCTCCAAGACACGTGGATTCTTTTTCGCAAATTTCATATCAATTTGTCCATTTCGAAACATATGCTGTGCATATGCACAGCCAAGATATTTAACAAAAAACCCAGATTAATCCACCTAGCGGTGATGGTGCCTTTCTCGACCTTCGTAAAATGTGTGTGCTTGAAGAAAGATGAGCTAGTGGCTAGGAGTAAAAAAGACAAATTTCTTTGTCCGTTCTATGAAAATCAGGTTATTTATGGCAAAGATATTGTAGATCCAGTTGAAAACCGAAAATCATATTTTGTCCCATTTCCGGATGTCGCAACTGCATCGCGAGTGGTGCCCGACTATGGCACAGTTGCGCACTACTCGCGATGCAGTTGCAACATCCGGAAATGCGAGAAAATGCGATTTCGCGGGACCTAGGTTCGGTTTTCAGCATGATCTACAATATGCTAATAAGAATTTCGACATTTTGGTTCCTTTTCCAATCTTTTGACGTACATAACCCTGTTTTATTTCACCCAGTCATATATTTTAAGGATATCACTTTTGGATGTTAGTTGAACTGAAGCTCCGACTACACAAAAGAAAACGAAAATGTCATTCCCATCACGCGAGCGGAGGGCAATATTTGTTATGATATAAATCTCATGACCGTATTTCTGCCAAACTCCCGTATGAAGTGGAGAGACAGAGACATCATCTCAGTTCGTCGAGCTAAATCGATTGGTATATAACACTATGGGTCTCCAGGCCTTCTGTAAAAGTTTGGTTTTTGGAGCGAACATACAGCCTTTTCGTATAAAAAGGCTAAAATGGTGTTTCGGCCATAACTTCCGATCCCATAGTCCGTTCTAGCCAATTTTCAATAGGAAACAATGGGACAGGATTCTGCGTCGAATGCAACTTGTTTCGTGTGAATCGATTAAGGTTAGGTGTCCGAAAAATAGTTGACATTTTTTGTGATTTTTATGAAAAAAGGTATTTTGGTCATAACTTCCAATCCCATAGTCCGACCTGTCCAATTTTCAATAGGAAACAATGGGAAAGGATTTTGCGTCGAATGCAATGCAATTGCGAGCAAATCGGTTGAGAATAAGTGCCCGAAAAATGAGTGACATTTCTTACGCAATATTTTCGTATGAATTTGTATTTTGGCCATAACTCTCGATCCCACCCTAGCAGCACAAGTCATACGGAAATGGTTGCAGCAACTTTACTGTGACTGAATCTGGTCACTTATAAGTTGCAGTAACCTATCTGGCACATGTGTGCTGCTAGGGCATAGTCCGATCTGGCCAATTTCAAATAGTAAATAATGGGACAGGATTCTGCGTCGAATGCAACTTGTTGCGAGCAAATCGGTTGAGGATAAGTGCCCGAAAAATGAGTGACATTTTTTACGCGATTTTTTCAAATGAATTTGTATTTTGGCCATAACTCTCGATCCCATAGTCCGATCTGGCCAATTTCAAATAAGAAACAATGGGACAGGATTCTGCGTCGAATGCAACTTGTTGCGAGCAAATCGGTTGAGGATAAGTGCCCGGAAAATGAGTGACATTTTTTACACGATTTTTTCGTATGATTTTGTGTTTTGGCCATAACTTTTGATCCCACAGTCCGATCGGGCCAATTTCAAATAGGAAACAATGGGACAGGATTCTGCGTCGAATGCAACTTGTTGCGAGCAAATCGGTTGAGGATAAGTGCCCGAAAAATGAGTGACATTTTTTACACGATTTTTTCGTATGATTTTGTGTTTTGGCCATTACTTTTGATCCCATAGTCCGATTTGGCCAATTTTAAATAGGAAACAATGGGACAGGATTCTGCGTCGAATGCAACTTGTTGCGAGCAAATCGGTTGAGGATAAGTGCCCGAAAAATGAGTGACATTTTTTACGCGATTTTTTCGTATGATTTTGTATTTTGGCCATAACTTTCGATCCCATAGTCCGATCTGGCCAATTTCAAATAGGAAACAATGGGACAGGATTCTGCGTCGAATGCAACTTGTTGCGTGCAAATCGGTTGAGGATAAGTGCCCGAAAAATGAGTGACATTTTTACGCGATTTTTTCAAATGAATTTGTATTTTGGCCATAACTCTCGATCCCATAGTCCGATCTGGCCAATTTCAAATAGGAAACAATGGGACAGGATTCTGCGTCGAATGCAACTTGTTGCGAGCAAATCGGTTGAGGATAAGTGCCCGAAAAATGAGTGACATTTTGTTGAGTAGTTTTGCGCACACACACACACACATACACACACATACACACACACACACACACACACACACACAGACATCACCTCGATTCGTCGAACTGAGTCGATTGGTATATAACACTATGGGTCTCCGGGCCTTCTATAAAAAGTTTGTTTTTGGAGCGATCATATAGCCTTTACCGTATACTTAGTATACGAGAAAGGCAAAAATGGTTTTCGTACGGCCGAGTTGCCGAATAATATGCAATTAATTGAATTTTGCTTGGATTTGTATTGGATTTAGATTAGATTTTGATTGGATTTGGATTGGATACCCTGCAGATACCCTACCATGCGATATGGAAAAATGGAGAAAAAAAACAGATTAATCCACCTAGCGGTGATAATGCCTTTCTCGTGCATCATACAATGTGTTTAAAAGAATCACAATACATAGAAAGATCAGCAAACCAGTTTCAGGGTCTAGAACGGTTTTTCTAGCATTTTTCTCGTTTTTGCATTAATTAATATGTATTGCACCACTTTCGGAAAAAAAATTCAAACCGTCCAACGTTACACGAATCAGCCATTTTAGTTTTGCCGGTAAACCATGTTCCAGCATAATAAATTTCGATTCACTGAATACAGATGATGTTATATGTAATTAAATATTCTATTGATTTCTTTATTCAAGAGGAGAACCTATTTTTTATTGTTAAAATTTTCGATAATTAAGATATGAAAAAATATCAAAGAAGTAAGAAGCTCCATATGGTCCCGTTTTACCCCATAATGTGCCCACTAGCGGCGCATTTCCCGTACCAATTAAAAACTTATCGCACCTCATGGTGATTCCCATCACTTGTCAACCTGTCCATGGCTTAGCATACGCGAACACCCCAAAGTCATCCCTAATTAACACCATCTTCTCACCTTCAGTTTTAATTCGTGACTTATGGGACGACTCTATGAAGCTCGCATGATGGATAAATATGTGTGAGCATAAGTAAAAAATCCGAGGATCTCTGCTGGGATTACGGGCTTACCACAGCAATAGAGATGAATTAACATGTGTGAATAAAAGAAAGTGAAAATAAATTAAATCATTTTCTCATGATGATACCCTTCTTATGAAGTAGAGGAACAACGCCTTGCATAATTTTGTTGGGGATGTGTAAGTAAAAGCGACTTCATTCGACACTTATAATGTTGATGTTGAGAAAGTACAATACTTACATATGTTGATCATGAGTATGAAATTCTATGAATTGAGGCATTACTCTCTAAAAGTTGAAAAAAGCTTTTTTTTCCTTATTGGGTATTCTAATCACTGCGACCATTTGTTAGATCTATAGTGATATATGCCCCATTTGATAAAGCTTTGTCAAGTTGACGCATCATTGCATCATTGAAAAAAGCTTATCAGGTAGTAGAACATATTCTATTTATCTATTCCAATCCCAGATAGTTTTTGTTCTGGAAGGAATTCGATTCTAATATGTCTGATAACAAATGTGTTGTCCGAATGTGTTTTTCTAACGATTAATTTCTTGAAATTATATTTGTTAACAGGGATATTTTGTCAAATAAAAGTCAGTCAAAATTCTGTTGTTCCCTTTCTTTCTGGCAAAGTCTCTCAATTTATCGAAATGTGAACTTCAAACTGCAATCGTAATCAAAATCAACTTGTCCAAACAAAATGCCATAGATCATGCTCATGCTGTACATCAGTTAATGAAAATTTTCCCTCCTACAGGCGGTGCAATACGCATTATTTGATTTTAATATAAATATTTTTAATACAATATTTGAATTTTATTTCCATCCCCAAAGCAAAAGCGCATTTCAACAGTACACGCGGAAGGGCAGCTGCAGTGAAACCACCATAAAAAATTCAAACGAACCTAACGAGGCGAAACCAAATGATGAGAACTGTAATCAGCGATCCATGTGTGATGTGGAGTGATACGGATTCTGATTTCGGGGACAACAAAAAAAAAGGCTTCCATCCGAGGGGAATCGAGGAGCCGGCCAAGTCCAACAAAATTTAATAAATAAAATTAAATATTGGTTTGATTTATTTCTCCTTTTTTATTATCCTCTAGTGTAGGTACTACACTTGGAGCTTCAGCCGCTACCATATCATGTGTTAGTTCAAATCAGCTGAAAAAATATGAAACAGCCTTCTTCCCTTTGCCGACCGGGCGTAAATACTGCCACCCCGAGGAGCACATCTGCTGACTGAGCCGATATAGCTCAACAACCGGGGAAAAGGACACAAATTGAAGCCGAAATCCAGACATATTTCTATTTAGTATTTACACTACATGTATCTCTCTAACGAAAATCTGCAGCGAAGCAATAAGACTAACGTGTAGCTGTAAAATTTATGATTTAATATTGTTTTAGATGAAATGTTGGCAATTCCGTTTTGGGGGAAGTTTTCCACTTTCTTCGTGCTTTTATGGTATGCTGCGCTGACATCATTCGTCTGCAGCGAAAGGATAGCACCCTCGCTTGATCCTGAGCTGAGAAAAAAGTGGCGTCGTCCGTCTGCAGAGAAAAGTCTGAAATTATTATTTGTCGAACGGGTGTCATAAATACCGAACACTCACATGGAACCTGCCAAAAAGACATATTCTCGCCGGACAGCGTTGCATCGCAATCAGCGAAAATGTTGATCCAATCATAATCTATGAAAGGACGATTTTCGGTGAGATTGCATCCCAGCAAATTTGATGCATCCGTTGTGAAAAAAAAAACATAAACACGATATGTTTAAAATGCAGAATAACTGCTAGTGTAAGAGAAGGTATCCAGCAGAGTCTCAATGTTTTATATTTTTATGAAAAATTTAAAACTCAAATTTTGGCCTCTTGGAATGATCCTTGGAAGTGAGCCGCTGCAGGCTTGCTTAAGCCAGAAAATCCTTTGCCACTTTACGTTAGGTATATGGCTCAAGCCTTGGCCCATTATGCTGTGGTTGAGCACATGTATCGCTTACTTTTGGTCATTACGCCAAGTAGTCAAAAACAATAAACATTAACATAGCATAGTATAGGTGATTGTACACATCGTGGGTGGTGGCTATACAATGCTCAACTGAGCAATCTGCTGTATATTGTCGCAAATCGGTACTTGGGGTTAGTACCATATTTCCTATACAGAAGCGGTTGAATACCTGGTCATGTCCTTACCATGTTCATGTTGGTCATGTCCTTACCATGGTCATGTTATTTACTCCAAGAATTCCTTCGGCAGGTCCACCAAGAATTCCTACGGGAGTTCTTCCAGGAATTCCTTCGGGAGTTCCTCCATGAATTCCTCCGGAAAGTTCCTCCAGGAATTCCTCCGGAAGTTCCTCCGTGAATTCTATTGCGTAAGTACTTATGCAATATTGTTACGCTCCTTATAATTTGAATTTAAAAACGAACAGTGGGTAATGTCTGTGACATAACCACTAAGTGGACGTAGGACTTCCCTTGACCATGCCCTTGAGATACATAATATGTCCAAATTTCTCACATCAACTATTTTGGATAAATAATCGACGTTGCATACCATTCCTTGGCAAAATCTTCTCATCAAACCGACACAGAAATCAAATCTACCTCGAACAAAAATCATCAAAAAATCATTATTTTTAACTCTTAGAGCCTTGAAAAAGGCTGTTTGCTTCGCCTAGTGCAAAAAGTAAGAAAACGATCTTTTCAAATAACCGCGAATTTCTAGTGATGGTATAAAAAAAGACTGAATGCTCTGCGAGCGAATGCGCTTTTCTTTTATACCTACTTAATTTTGAATCTTCTCTGCTTCCCAATTGGTGGACCAATCAGCTAGTGTCTTGTATCCCGCTTCTTTGTCAGCCAAAGCGTCATCATCATCAACGCGTTCGAGAAGGGCTTCTTTTTTTACGCTTGTTGCTCGCTGCTGGCGTCTACACTCTAACTTTCACCTACTCAGTGACTGAGTAAAATTGTATTGCCATCTCTTTTCTTCCCACGGAAATTTTACTCAATTTCCGTCAAAAGCAGGATTACTCATAGTTTTGAGTTGTCCTGCTTTTAACGGGAATTGAGTAAAATTTCCGTGGGATAGAAAGAGAGAGAGAGAGATACAATTTTACTCAGTCACTGAGTAGGTGAAAGTTAGCGTGTATTTCTTAACGGGACTTTTCGCTTGATACAGGCCAATGAGCCGGGCAAGCGAGCTTAGAATTGCAGTTCAGGTGGGAAGTACGTGTTCTTTTCTGAGACAACATTGGTAGTAGTAGAAGGATGGAAACACCCGGACATGGGATTTCGGGTGATAAGATTTAGAATTCATAACATGGGACGTTCATTCAGTCACGTTCGCTTTGTGTGCGGTCAGTCTCAAACAATGTTTTTCTACATATTTTTTTATTAATGCCAATATTGCATTGATCAATGCATTGATATTTAACGTGTATTTGCTTAGAATTTAGTTTTGGGTCGCGCGGATTTGGCGCAGAATGGATTTTCATGTCGCGCGGAAATGGCGTGGATTTGATTTTAGTCGGCGCGGATTTGGCGCGGAAAATATTTCAGGATCTCCGTAACAACCCTGCAATTTCTATCTCGAAGGGAATTGAAAGCTTTGATATTGATCTCTATCATTGGCTCTCTGAAGAACCGTTTGTTTGGCTTCGATGGTGTCGAGCCGAAAAAGCGGTCGGTGCAGACTCCATTCCCTGCTAAAAGGTGTGAGTTCTGTTCAATCGATGATGCGGTTGCTTCGCTTGTCCCGGTCAGAATGAAAGGGAAAAATCGCGTTGCGCTATTTTATGGCTTCTCGGCAGACCCAGCGGCTGCTCATTCGCTGGTGTCTGCACCAATCAGAACGTGGTAATGGAATGATGCAAGAATTATGCGGTACCCATATTTATAGGTTCCCTTGATCTCAATGTTTTTCATTGAAAACAGTTTCATGCCTATTGAAACAAGTTTTTCGGGTCTTATCAAGCATGGACATGAAAGGCATACTTGAAATCTGTCGATTGAGGGGCTCACCGCAGAAATGAGAAGAACGCTATTAACGTTTAAAATCTTTCAACACAGCGTAACGCGGTCGATTTGAATATTTCGAAATGACACCCGGTATAGTAAAGAGAGACGTAAGTCCTACGTCAAAAAAATCTAAAGTTCTATAACTTTATGCGCTCCTTCACTCGATGGAGAAACTGCCTTGTCTAATCAGTTTCTCACAGCTTTCTAGCAAACCAAAAAGTTGAAGTTTAAACGCTTAAACGCCGGGCACATCGAATCCCCCATGGGGTGCTCAAATCAAACAATTGGGAGGGTTCGTGCAGCATTGTGCCTTATGTCCCTCCAATCCGCAGCGTCGGCACTGGGTGGTCGGTATTGGCCTTTTTAGACAAATACCGGTATTCGGTATTTGATGGAGACAATACCGGTAATACCGGTAAAATACCGGTTTTTGTGAAAATTTCAGGTATTAAAAGAATAATTTTTGAATTGGACTTTAGCATGGAAACAATATTTGCTGACAAACTTCAAATGTTAAAATCATTTCTTGTTAAGCTGGGCAAAGCGAAACTTGAGTAGACATAACATACCGAGTCACTCATCCTCCCAATCTGCAATGTATTTTGTTGGCAATATTGCCAACTACTGAGAATGTCTGAAATGTCAAACCGAAGTTTGACGAATGGTTCCAAGACCGTCGAAAACCAATGTCAAGTACTTGCCTTTAATCCCTTCAGATTTATAGCAGGAGAATTCCTTACGGATTGCATGCAATAATCCTGGCGTCAACGTATTTGTCACCGGCAACGCAAGCGTTTTGCTCTGCTACAGTGTCTTCACAAGTTGTTCTTTAACCAATAAACCAGAAAAAATATCCATAGAAGTAGCTTCATCGTGCCGATCGTCAGATATGGTCGTTGTCTTAGTGCCAACGATGACATCAGGAATGATTATACGCTTCAAGTTCCCGTCCGGTTGCTTAATAAATTAATAATGTCCTAAAGAAAATGTTAAAACCGTTTCTGATCAATTGCTTTACGGCAGAATTAAAAAAAACAAAAGGATCGGCGTATTCTGATACACTCTCTTGGATTCACTCCTTAAAACATCGAAAAAGTTGGCGGAAATTTCTGTGGCTTGATTTGATAATTGTTCCAACATAGATTGGAGCGCCACGTTGGCTTCATATAGAGTGCAGAACTCACGGCAGAGTAGACCTACAGCAGCTTGTACATGTTCGAGGTCTTGAATTATTTCACCAACCACCAAAAAATCATCAGATTAAAGCTCCAACTCATAGATCCATTTGAGAATCGATAACATGCTATTTCAGCGTGCCTTGGTATCAGCCACTAATTCAAATTCTTTTCCGAGTTTAGAACGGACATATTTATGCACGGACATGATCTCCGGAAAAAAAAATGTCTACGGTATCTTTTTCACAATTTCATATATTGCGAGAAAATTTTTGACGATGTCAACAACGTTCATTGAAGAGAAAAGTCATAGACAGTTTGACAAATAGCTAAGGGAATGAGCAACACATATGATGACGATGATGATCGATTTTGCTGTAGCGTGAACGTCATAAATGATGCTTACATATGCAAAGGTTCATTCGCACATTCAATTTTTGGATTTTGCATAATTTTCTGCTTGTAGCAGCATCTATGATGGATTTCCTATTTATATGGGATAGATATGCTATTGCAAACAGTTTAGCTGATATATGTAGGTGTAAACTATTAGAGATTTTTTACACTGACATCAAAATTTGAAATACCGAAAATACCGGTATTTTCCGTATCAAATACCGGTATTTTCGGTACCCAAAATTGGCCGGTAATACCGGTATTACCGGTTTCGGTACTACCGGTTAAACCACCCTACCTTGGCTACCTTGGAGGCGTCCGCTGCAGATAGCCGAACCAATGCTACCTGCGTCCCGCCGGACCTTTCCGTAGCCGAACGGCTGCGGTGGGCGTCTCACACTGACCCATATTGTTGGGGTTCCATTGAAAAATGCTTATGTCCTCTCTCGGCCCCTCTAGAAACATATTCTGAAGAGGCCACTCGAATGTTCATACGTCTGATGGGCCCAAGATAATCTTAACATCAACCTACTGTGGAAATTTCAAGAAGTTTGATACCGAAAACCAAGGTCAGTGTTATCGAATCAGGACATGTCACTGGAAATACGGATTTCCCAGACATCTACGTAACTGGACCAATCCTACTCATCAACAGCACGATGAAGAAGAAAATTCGGATTCGAATGAGCCCAAAACTATTGGAACCGGTTGAAAATTGTATTAGATACAAGCATTTCAGTTTCATGGGTACCCGGGTACCCTGCTGGCCATTTAAAGGGTAAATAAAAGTAGGAACCCGTTCTTCCACCCCTCCTTGATCAAAACTCCTATTAACCCCTACAATCGATTTCAATCGTCATTATTGCGGATCTCACAGAGTTTCAACGTCTTGCTATGAAAAATCATTTAGATATCGTGAATTGAATTCCGAAACGGTACCCGGGTAGCCAGCCGGCCACATAAGGGTTAACCCGCGGAATTAATATTGAAATTATTGAAATTCAATTTAGTAGAACTCTTATTGTAAGACACCTGGAAAACGCACTCTTAGCCCACCAGTAGGGTAAGAGTGCGTATCGGGTGGGGTAAGAGTACGTAATTTTCCAATCATTTGTTTTAAGTAATTAACACAAATAAGAATTCATAACATTTAATTGAAGTTTGTTGAAAGTGCATTAAGGATTGTTTAATAACTGCGTAACTCTGAAGGGGTTGGTGGTTTTGTATATAAAACAAAGAACTAAAGAAGTAAAAACATATCAGGTTTCACGTGGCGGAAACAAAGAGACTTCCCCTTAAAAAACCCTACTTACGTAACGCACAAATTGGCCATTTCAATACCCACTCCCTATTTTCCATTTTTTGTATAAATCTTCTAAAAAAATGTATGGATCGTCGTACTTCTCGCAAACCCCTCCCAGCTAAGCGTTGCGTAACTTATGGATGTTTCATTTGTCCAAATGGAATAAAAATTTAGATGAAATTGTGTTTCAAGACAATGTTTAGGTGTAAAACAAAACCTAATACAATTTTAAAATTTCGCTTCGCTAAGCCCTTTCTAACATCAAAGGACTTAAAAAGCAAACTTGTGACAATTTCCGATTTGTGGCCCTTTTTTTCTTTGTTGTGGATCATCACGTTTTGGAAGTGGTTTTGTTTCGGCCGGATGTACGGATTTGACATTAGAATTTGAATGTTCACATCCGTACTCTTGCCCCACTCGTTCCTGCGTACTTTCACTCCACAGTTCCAAAATTCATTCAGTCAATGGCCTTGAACTCTCGGAAAACTCGGAAACTCTATTCTACACATTAAAATCAGTATTTTCAACGTTTTGCTCACTGTACAGGGTGGCAACGATAAGATGATACATTTGAAATATTTAATGAAACTTGAATTAGTACCTACTCCTTTCTCTTAAATTTAATTTGCAGTAACAAGGAAAATTAATAAAGTTTCATTGTAGCTAGTTTAGTTTGAGAAGATCATTCAGCAGGTCTTTTTATGGTATTTCATCAAAAATTATAATCAGTTGGATTCTTAATTTAAAAAAAAAAAAAGTTATGTTATTTCTCGAGAATCAACTTCCAACTTGTTATTATATAATGACACTCTCATTTACGCTATTAGATTGCAGAAATAAGAAGTACGGGTCTATTCAGGTATCTTTTCAGGTAAATTTCAGATACCCCTAATACTTGCTTTTGCAATACAGCAGCGTAAATCTGTTTGCTCTTCTAATATATAACATGTACCCAGTCAATTCATGAAAAATAACCTTCCGTTAAACCAATTAATCAATATTGTGAAACTGGAGCTGCTTGCGGTATTCAAAACTCTCGATCTACTAATTTAGGTCACATTTTTAGCATTTTGTATCCGTACATAATGTTTGTATTAATTAATATAAATGTAGGTGATACTGCAAGACACCAACAAAGTCCACATTAATCTACTCAGCGGTAATGGTTCCTTTCTCGTTTATTGTAAAATGTATCTAAAAAGGATATTAGAGAGGTCGAAAAAGCACTTTCCGGAAGATAGATTCTATTTTTTGTATCAACCCACCAGTTTACCGTGTTTTGACAATTACTCGGCTAATGCCCAATAGCAAAAAGTCTGTCCCACTTGTTTGTGGACACATACATAAATACAAACATTAACAAGTGAGGAACTGGAGACATTTCATAAATCACATACATGTTGCTGGCACGACGCACACACAGAATTGGATTTCACGAGCAGCGATGAGTACTTCTGCTCAGGCACTGAAAGGTTTTCCATATCTACTCAAGCACGTGGTAGGACACCTCATGAATGTTATTCATGTTCTGGTTGATTAAACTTTTTTGACCACTAATTCTTATGTAAATTGGTATTGTAATTATAATTATGCAATCAATATCAATTTTATCTTTTTCAACGACTCAACTTCAGCGGAATTATTGTTTGCTTCGGAAGCAAGCAAAACACTGATAATTTGCAGCAAGACTGTGCCGCTAATGAAATGCACCCTTCAAAGTGGAATCCCGGTTATCTTCCACAGCAATCCACACAATATCCTCAAACAAATGCACTAACGGCTCATCCTGACGACGACTGTCTTCTCGAAGGTCCAACCTCTAAGATTAACATTTTAATGAAAAATACACATCTCTTCGCAAACCAAACAGATCCTATTTGCCAGCAGAACCATACACCATGCGAGCAGTACCGGAACAATAAGGCTCATGGTCCACCATCGGAACTCGGGCCGTCTTACTGACTGCAACTGCTTTCTTCCGTTCCAGTACCTCCCCTCCCGGTCGGAGACGGCGGAATCAAGAATCTGGGGAGCAGAAAAGCTCATTTAGTGCTGTTGATGTTGCCACTGCCACTGCTGATACTAATTCTGCTGAAGGAAGGAAAGAACTAAATAAAATCATTTTCATAAAAGCTACCAAAGAAAATTTGTCTAGTTTAATTATCCGTTGTTTTAATTAAAATTGTTTACTTCTGCTCCGAAGCTCCGCAGAGCCAGCACCCGGCGGCGGCGTCGACGGCAGCATGTAGGTACGCCTTGTGTGAATGCACGTGAAGGGGACACATTGCAGCAGCCCAGCAAGCCCAACGACGGCTGACGACCATTTGAACCAGCAGCCAGCAACACCAGTTAGCTGGAAGTGCTGCTCCAGCAAAGTGTAGAGTAGTGGGTGATAGTGTAGCAAAACGCATCCTATCACACAAAAATATATAAAACTGATACCGTCGGACGGGGCTTCTTTTGACAGCTCAGAGGATCTTTGGACATTTTAAATTATGACAAACATTATTATTAAATTTCCATTATCGCCACGTGGTTGTCTTCCTAATAGTATGATGGCAACTTTATCTTAATTTATTTTAGTTTAAAATTTAAAAAATCTACGGAGTTTAAAGAAGCCTTACCTGACAGCATTTATAAAATGGACCCAATACAGCAGACAAACAGACATAGCAGTTGAGAAAGTTTTATCGTATAGGGGAAGTGTACCGGTTTTGGCCACTTCAGTGCCTAATTTGGCCAAAATAATTGTTCAGTTTCAACAGCGTGAAAGCTTAGGCAATATAGGGTAGAGAACCATTTGGGCAGCACCCCTTATTCCCGTCAGCAACGTTCATTACTCGAGCGCATTACAACCGAGTTACTTGTTTTTTAGTACATGGTTAGTTTCTGTCGATATCTAGTGATGTACAAACAATCAAGCCATTTGGTTGGAACGCCGTCGAGTTATTAATGTTGCGGACGGGAATAGGGGATGCTGCCCAAATGGTCCCGCTCCCTATCTTCCATTTAATGCTAATGGAATCTTCGAAAATAGCTTTATTTTTGGAGTTATTCCCGAAACTGGCCAAATAAGGAGTCATGGCCAATTTGAATAATCATTAGTTGGCCAAACCTCGTCTCTCGTGGCCCATTTTGTTCGAGTTTGACGTTTGCTCACTATCGCCATCTGGTTCGTGATTTACGCAAGTTGGCGAAACCAACGGATGTCGTTAGTATTTGTGCGACGATGAATTGGAAGAGTAACTATTCTATGAGTTATGTCTGTTAGTCTGTGCTAGTACGAGATCAAGAAAATTAGCCAACTTTGCCGAGCTGAACTTTATTTCGTACTAGCTGACCCGGTTGTTGTCCTGCGGAGTATTCGAGAATGGGCGTTATAAAATGGCAAAGCCATAGCCTGGTCTCTTAGTGCCCTTTGGCGAAACTTACATTAGCCGCCCCTTACACGCAGGAAAAATGCGTTCCGAATATAGAAAAAAAATATCTAAAGTTTTAGTGTTAATTTATACAATTTACAAAATATGTAAAGATCTAGAAGTTCATGAAAATTGTTGAAAGTTTTCAGGGTCGTCTAGAAAGTATATCACAGAGAAGTGGCTTGAAGAGCATTACAATTCATATTAAAAAAAAAAAAACCTTGTGTCGGTTGTTTTGATCTACTGACTGGGGCTTAATCACCGTGGAAACTTATTTGTTGTTTTAATTGGCTTTTTTCGGTGACAATTAAATCAAAACAGCAAATTTAGCGTTACGCGTTTCGGCTTACTACGCTTCAGCCATCATCAGACGCCTAAAATCACATTTATTACAATTTTCACAATCAAACAATAATTCACACAAAATACACTTACTACTAGCTGGCAACCTCCTAGCTGTTCAGTCAGACAAACATAACTATTTTTCTTTCTTTCCTTTCTCGCTAATCTCTACCACCCAAATCACAACCCATCGATTACGTAATTTTTCTCACTCTCAGTCATTCGTCCATTCTCTCCTCTCAGGTACTCTTCTCAATTCCGCCAATAGACCGTTGTAGGTTGTATCAAATATACCACACTCCCGCTGTAGGTTGACCGTATGCGCCTCGCCTTGTTTTTTTATTTGGAATACTTCCGCAATTGTTCTGCTCGCCTGGTCTTGTATTCGATTCAAAATTTTAGTTTTGTTGAAGTCGAATACATGTCCCTCTTCCATAAAGTGGACTGCCAACCCCGATCGCGGATTTCTGTTTTTGCAGTCATTCCTGTGTTCTGCGATCCTCACTTCAAGCATTCTTTTCGTTTGGCCAATGTAAACCTGTTGTCGTCCGTTCCACAAGGTATGGAATACACCACGTTTTTCTGTTTTCCTGGTAGGATCGGATCCTTCATTTTGCTAAACAGTTTGTGCTTTATTTTGTTTTGTGGTCTTGAAGCAAGGATGACGTCATCGTTTTGATCTATACTGGACCTAGTTGGGTCAATAAAATCCAACTATGGAGTAAGATGGTCGAGTAAGTTGTTATCGAAGCTAGTCGAATCAAGAAAACCCCTGAAATGGAGTGACTGGTGACCGAAATCGACATAGGACCAATTCGGATTAAGAAAAATCCGACTACGAGGTGGGAATTCAATAAAAATTCAAAGTGGGTTGGTTGTAAAATGTGTCTTTATTAAGAGTGTGAAGTGAGAAGCGAGATGTTCGAAGGGAGAAATTATTAGTGAGCAACGAAAAGTAGAAATGAGAAGTGAGTAGTGAGAAATGAGAAAGTAGTGGTGATTAATGAGAAGTAAGAAGTGTGTAATGGGAAGTAAGAATGGAAAGTGAGTGATAGGTGAGAAATGAGAAATGGGAAGTGTGAAGTTTTTGGAGAGAAGTGAGCTGTGATAAGTGAGAAGTGATAAGTGAGATAGCGAAGAGTAAGACATACGATTTCGCTTCGTATGATGAATGAAGAATAAACAATGAAGAAGGAAGAAGAAAGAAGGACGAAAAAGGAAGAAAGAAGAAAGAATAAGAAAGAAGAAAGAAGGAAGAAGGAAGAAAAATAATGAAAAAGGAAGAAAGAAGAAAGAAGGGAAAATAAAGAATAAAGTAGAAATATGGAAGAAGGAAGAAGAAATAAGAAAGAAGGAAGAACAGAATGAAAACGAAGTAGGAAGGTATGAGCATTATTTTCCCACATTTTTTAATAGTTTACTTCTCACTTCTCACGTCTCACTTGACACTTCCAACTTCCCACTTCTCACTTCTCCTTTCTCATTAATCACTTCCTGACTTTTCAATTCGCATTTTTCACTACTCACTTCTTACATCCCATTTCACACTTCTCACTTCTACACACTACTCGTAAATTGAGGGTTTCATTTTAAAACTATTCCGCCAAATGGAGAAGGGTCATTTGGCCGGAAGCCATTTGGCCGAATGGCACTAGGCCGACCAAACTTTAGGCAGAAACCCATCTGGCCGAAAGTCGTTTGGTCATCCAGACGAATAGGTCATTTGGTCAAATAGGCCATATGGCCGAATAGGTTATTTGGCCGAATAGGACACTTGGCCGAATAGGACACTTGGACGAAAAGGACACTTGGCCGAAAAGGGCATCTGGCGGAATAGTGCATCTGGTCGAGTAGGACATTTGGCCGATCAGGTCATTTGGCCGAACAGGTCATTTAGCTGAATTGGTCATTTGGCCAAATTGGTATTAGGCCTAATAGGTCTTTTGGCAAACAGGTCATTTGGTCGAATAGGTCATTTGAAAAGTGAGAAATGCGGTGTGAAAAGTGAGACGTCTAACTTTTCACCACTTATTTCTCACTTCTCACTGTGAAAAGTGAGTAGCGCGAAGTGAGTAGTGAAGGATCTTACTACTTTCTTCTTACTTCGTCCTACTTACTTTTTACAGTGAGAAGTGATATATGAGGAGTGAGAAGCGGGAAGAGAGTAGTGAGGCGTCTCACTACTCACTTCGCACTAATCACGTTTTATTTCTCTCTTTTTTTCCAGTGAGAAGTAAGAAATGAGAAGTGAGTAGTAAGACGTCTCACTTCTCACTTCGCCCTTTTTATTTTCGCTGTGAGAAGTGAGAAATGAGGAGTGAGAAGTGAGACGTCTCACTTTTCACACCTCATTTCTCATTTTTCCTGACCCATTCGGCCAAATGACCTATTCGCCAAATGGCCTATTCGGCCAAATTACCTGTTACGGCAAAATAACCTATTCGGTAATATACGGCAAAATAACCTATTCGGCAACCTATACGGCAAAATAACCTATTCGGCCAAATAATCTTTTCGGCCAAATGATTTTTTCGGCCAGGTGACTTATTCGGCCAAAGGATTTATTCGGCCAAATGACCTTTCCGGCTTTATGACCCTTTCGGTCGAATGGTCTGTTTGGCCAAATTGTATATTCAGCCAAACAACTTTCGGCCAAAAGGCATTCGGCTGAACGGTATTCAGTTAAACGGTCCTTCCCCGTTTGAAGCAGTTCGTTCATGATAGGAAAAAGTCTTTGAAATATTGAAAGTATTGAATGCAACTCAATAGATTAGCTTCGGAAATTAGAATTTTGCTGGTGATTGTTGTTTTTTGTGCGTCGTTGTTGTTGATTTTGACAACAAACAACATCAACCGAAGGAATTGATTGTTCTATCTCCATATGGTAAATTCGAAAATAAATGCAATGTTCAATCAATCTTACTGTTCCTTTAAATTGAATTAAATTAAAACTGTGATTGTTTGTAAAATTCAGTCAAATTTAATTGTTGAGATTAGCTGCAATTTTACACGTGGTTGAATTTTCAAAACTATTTGCTGTGCACATCTACATGAGAATCAAGACATGAATACGGTTTTTAATCAATAAAATAATAAGTTTCTATAGTAAAATTACGGTAGAATAAAACTATGTTGGTTCACCGTAAAAAGTAGATAAGTTTCTCAATAGATTAATTCCACCTACCTTTCCCTAGACTCTTAGTACAAAAATACAAAATTTAACAAGACAAGTTAGATAAGTCAAAATCACTCGTTAGACTGGTTAGAAACAAGAAACAAGTACAATGTGATAGACATGCGTACGTGTTTTAATAGAAAATGTCTTGTAAATAAGGGTTCTCCAGTTAGCCTTGCGAGCAAAGGCGTAGGATTGCCGATCCGGAGATAAGGTGTTCGATTCTAGTCAAGGATGTTTTCAGGTGGGAAGCATTCTCGTCTCCCAGGGCACAGTGTATCCTTTGCACTTGCCACACAAGAAACATACTCATGCTAATGACGGGCATAGAAAAGCTTCCAATTAAAAACTTAGAAATGGCTAATAGAATACTAAGACGAAAAGCAGGCCAAGTTCCTGTTGGAATGTATAGCCATAGAAGAAAAAGAAGAAGAAGAAAAATAAAAAGTAGTAGAAGAAAAAACAGTGATCTTGTGAATACAAATTGCAATTATTTGAAGGAATGGTGATTTCCCACACCTGATAAAAGCCCCAAAAACGTTAAGGCTCATTCAAAGTTCTTTTATACAATCGCTAGTGTAACAGTTATCGCAGAATGTAACCAGTTTTGTTGGTTATTTTAATACCAGTCTCTTCTCCGTCCAGCCAGCTTCGAACTACCGGGAACACGTGCTGCACACTGCAGAAGGGAATGTGTAGGTGTATGCCAAGATACGACACTATAGCCAGCCAGCCAGTCAACCAGCCAACCAACCAAGCAACATGCTTGGCTCATTTCTCCAGGAAAACGTACGGGGATCCGCTCACATCATCATCTTCCTTCATTATTTCGTCTTTAATTTGGAAGTTGGCTGTGAAGCACTCCTCTGGCCACACTTTCATTTCCTCCCTGGTGGGATGTGCTAATACACTGCTAGCGCGGTGCACAGTGGAAATGATTTTTTTTACTTGGATCCTTAATTTCTTGGTGGTAAACTGGCCTTCAACTGACTTGTCAATATAACTATTGTTTATGCCTTATGCTCATTTGAATGAAATATATTATATATTTAAATTAGTTTATTAAATTTTTGTTTGAACGAATTATGCTTGCTTAAAAACTAGAACGACAAATTGTTTATTCCACTGCGTAAAACTTGTGCTGAGGTGCACGTTATGCGCGTCTAGTCAACACCACAGAAAAGGTTCGTTTTGTACAAAAGGTCATATATGCAGTAAGGCGGCTGCACTCGCTGGCCCATAAGGTCCTTCAACAAACCAACGCTACAACATAAGAACCAAAAGGAAGTGCTACCCATATCCCCATCCAATGGCAAGAAGTACGCAAGCTCTGTCTTACTTGCGCACAGAACAAATATGCAAAATGAAGATGGATGTATATTATGCACCGCCATACCCGCACTCCCCGCACGACCTCACCACTGACTTCCTGTTCGTTGGAGATCTCGAGAGGATTGGTATCCTGGGAGTGGAGGACTTTCATTAGAAGATGAACCAATTTTCTTGCGAATGTAAACCGGATGAAATTAAAATAAATCTTCGCCTTATGACCAAAGAGAGTATTGCCCCTACTGCTCGGGCACACATTCAGTCCACACTGAATGGATGGCAATTCTGAAAATATTTTGGGTACATAGGGGGAAGAATTGTCGTTGCTTGATCACGCTATAGTCAATTGATCTGTTAAAACACAAAAATAAAAAATTTATCATAGGTAGCATATACACGTAATGCGTTTTAACCCAAGCAGTACACATGTTCCACACAGATCACAGTACCTAACCTATGTATGACCAGATTCAGTCACAATTAAGTTTCTACAACAATTTTCACATGACTTGTGCTGCTCGGGAAAGGTTATCACCTCTATCACCTCTCAAGGGCTACCGTTACATAGCAGAGGGCTTACTTCGTACGTCGATGATGTTTATTTGATCGAACGAAGGGGGGCCTGCAAATTTTCTGATGGTACCGTTTCCAGCAGTCCGTAGGATAGCAAGAAGCAATCAAAAAAGGTTGTGTTGGCATGAATGGATGACGTACACTGCGGATTAGCCTATTCTAACTCAAATCTTAACTATTTGATGAACAGAGTTTACAAAATGGTGAGTTGATACCTGCGTCCAACATAGCTCTGATACTTACAAGTTATAATTCTTACGCTTCCGCCAGTCTGCCGATGACAATCGACCGCCAGCTAAGAGTTGCGTAATAAGCTGGTAGTGTAGAGCCTGGACACTTTTGAACTTCTGATATCAGATAGGGAGACGGTTAACATGGGGTACATGTACCTCTGGGGGTACTTTTGCGGACCCCAGGGGGTACCTCGGACGAAAATGCGTAATGGCGGATGTATTATAATTCTAATTAAAACTTGTTAGTAAAGTTTTATAATTTTATATTCTTTTAGTTCAAGACTTTGTATTGTACATAATATTCATGGTAATTAGTAGATCAAAGCCTATCGAATCATGCCCACCTCAACCAACATAGCGTATGAAGGGTTGTGGGTCAAAAGACAAATTCGACAAAATCTTATGAGTTATGCTTATTTTTATTTATAGGAAAAAAAATACTTCAATTAATACGAAAACCTCTTGGTGTTTACCGTACCTCTCAAGAAAAAGGTTGAAATCCGCCTATGTACACCTTTGTCGGCGAATTCCGGCGAATTATCGAAAGGGGTGACCAACAACGGACCACCATCATAAAAACGTCTAGCTCACTTTTAATGCAATTACTCTCAACCGATTTACTCGCAACATGTTGCATTCGACGCGAAATCTTGTTTTTTTGTTTCCTATTGAACATTTGGAAGATCGGACTATGGGCTCAGAAATTATGGCTAAAATATTTTTTGTTATAAAAAAGTCTAGCTCACTTTTAATGTACTTAAGTACATTAATTACCTTTAACCGATTTACTTGTAACAAATTCCATTCGACGCGGAATCTTGTCTTTTTTATTCTTATTGAACATTTGGAAGATCAGAAATTATGGCTAAAACATTTTTTGTTATAAAAAAGCGCGTTTGTGGACTTGAGGACAGCGTACGACTCAGTGAAACGGATCGAGCTGTGGCAGGTAATGCTTGAACATGGCTTTCCTGGCAAAGTTTTTTGGGCTGGTTCGTGCGACGCTGGATGAATCCAAAACGAGAGATATTTGATTCATTTGTCACGTTAGATTAATTTGAGCATCACGAAAATATGATAGACTTTGATTGTTAATATCTCAACCGTTTTTCGGAATCTATGACAAAAGGTCGAAAGGACAAAAGGTCGAAGAGACAAAAGGTCGAAAGGACAAAAGGTCGACATTAAAAAAATGATTAAAATTGAAATACCATAGTCTTGAAAACAATACAAAACAAACTATTATTTAGGTACCGTCATCGGGGGTGACAATAGGCCAAATAGAAGTAGGATTGGGCCATGTTTTCAACAACTTAGAATGACTTTATAATTGAATAAATGCATGTAAGAACAAACAATTGTGATACAAGATACTTTTCAGCGGATTAGATATCGAACCTACGGACTGTTCGTGAGAACGATGGCCCAATTATGATTTAAACCCAAAACCCCATATTTTTGCAAAAACACCTACCACCAATATGCAATATGTATATGCAAAACCATGATATCGTGCCGATGTTTTTTCGTTGGTGCTCTACAAAATACAACAGCGCGTGTGTTTGAGTGTTAATAAAGATTATTGTTGGTACGGTTGAATTGCCGAATAATATTCACAATTAGAGGAAATCGTCAAAAGTTGAAAGGCTCAAATTCTTTCCTATTGTTGAACACTACTGTATTTGGTGTATATTTTTTATTTAAAGCCAATAAGGGTCACGTTAAATTAAAACCAATATCATCCACATCTAATACAGAACTAGAAGGGGAGAATTAATTTGACACTCATGTCAACAAGAGACTGTATCTCCGGACTCGGCATTGGAAGGAAATTTGGATTAGTTGGAAGTCGTATTGGTTAGCGGCGAAATAGGTAGTTCATTGAACGACACTGATTCAAAGATACCAAAACTAACACCGTCTTTCACTCAAACGTGAACTCGCACACTCCACACAATGCTCGCCGTGTTTTTGCACATTATGGAGGATCGTGCTTCTTTTGGCAGAAGCTACACGTGTTACAAGTACATGATCTAACGAATACTAATTAATCAGTTTCACCGTCCCGTCGTACAATGCTCGCCCGGTGACTGTTGCATGCCCACAGAAGGAAGGAAGGATGAAGGAAGAAGGAAGAAAGAAGAAGAAATAAGGAAGAAGGAAAAAGGAAAAAGGAATAAGGGAGAAGGTGGAAGGAAGAGGAAGAAGGTGGAAGGAAGAAGGAAGAAGGAAGATAAAAGAAGGAAAAAAGAAGGAAAAAGAAATAAGAGAGAAGGTGGAAGGAAGAAGGTAGAAAGAAGAAAGAAGAAGGAAGAAGAAGGAAGAAAGAAGAAGGAAGAAAGAAGAACGAAGAAAGAAGAAGGAAGAAAGAAGAAGGAAGAAGAATGAAGGAAAATGGAATGAAGAATAAGGAAAAAAGAAGAAGAACCGATTTACGCTTGATTTGCCATTACAACTACAAAAAGCAACCAAACAATTGTTCGAGACTTCAGGCATATTTTAGAAATTCAAGCGGGCAATACATTATTCGAATTGTCATCTGATAATAGACGTGTACATTATGATAAACTATCGCTAGCATTGTCCGGTAGAACCAGCAAATATGTAAACGGGTCATATGGGTGCAAATATTATGTGCACTCGTAACGGTTAACGAAGGGGCGGACGAATGGGCTTCTTTATTATTATTTATTTTTTCAGACTAAGGCCGAAGTGGCCTGTGCGGTATATAAGAGTCTTCTCCATTCAGCTCGGTCCATGGCTAAACGTCGCCAGCCACGCAGTTTACGGAGGGTCCGCAAATCATCTTCCACCTGATCTTCCACCTAGTTCTCCCAACAGCTGATGCAACTCGTGGTTCGTTCGCCTCCTCCACGTACCGTCCGCCATCTGCACCCCACCATAGATGGTACGCAGCACTTTCCTTTCGAAAACTCCAAGTGCGCGTTGGTCCTCCACGAGCATCGTCCAGGTCTCGTGTCCGTAGAGGACTACCGGTCTAATGAGCGTTTTGTAGATTGTCAGTTTGGTACGGCGGCGAACTCTATTCGATCGGAGCGTCTTGCGGAGTCCAAAGTTCATACGATTTCCAGCCACTATGCGTCTCCGAATTTCTCTGCTGGTGTCATTTTCGGCAGTCACCAGTGAGCCCAAGTACACAAATTCTTCTACCACCTCGATTTCGTCACCACCAATGCAAACTCGCGGTGGGTGGCTCACATTGTCTTCTCTTTAACCTCTTCCTATCATGTACTTCGTCTTCGACGTGTTGATGACTAGTCCGATCCGCTTAGCTTCCCTCTTCAGTTTGATGTAGGCTTCCTCCATCTTCTCAAAGTTACGTGCCATAATATCTATGTCGTCGGCGAAGCCAAATAGCTGGACGGACTTTTTGAAAATTGTACCACTCGTGTTAATCCCTGCTCTTCGTATTACCCCTTCCAAAGCGATGTTGAATAGCAGACACGAAAGACCATCACCTTGCCATAACCCTCTACGGGTTTCGAAGGGACTCTAGAATGCCCCTGAAACTCGAACTACGCACATCACCCGATCCATCGTCGCGACCGTGTCAGTTTATCCGGAAAACCGTGTTTGTACATTAGCTGCCATAGCTGGTCCCGATCGATAGTATCATATGCGGCTTTGAAGTCGATGAATAGATGATGTGTGGGCAAGTTGTATTCGCGGCATTTCTGCAGTACTTGGCGAATGGCGAACACCTGGTCCGTGGTGGAGCGTTCGCCCATAAAACCCGCCTGGTACTGCCCCACGAACTCCCTTGCAGTTGGTGCTAGTCGACGGCATAAAATTTGGGAGAGTACCTTGTAGGCGGCGTTCAGCAATGTGATTACACGGTAGTTGCTACAGTGCCTCACCACCGTGTTTAAATAGCTCTCCTGGTAGTTGGTCAACCCCAGGGGCTTTGTTGTTCTTCAGCCGGCCAATATCCTCCTGGATTTCCTGGAGATTCGGAGCCGGTAAGATTATGTCCTGCGCGCGTTCTCCCAGGTCCATCACCATACCGCCATCTTCGTCTGCCACATCGCCATTCAGGTGTTCTTCGTAGTGCTGCCACCACCTTTGGATCACCTCACGCTCGTTCGTAAGAAGGTTCCCGTTTATTTCCTTACACATATCAGGCTGTGGCACGTGGCCCTTACGTGAACGGTTTAACTTCTCATAGAACTTTCGTGTGTTATTAGCGCGGTACAGTTGCTCCGTCTCTTCACGGTCTCGATCTTCCTGCTGGCGCTTTTTCCTCCGGAAAATCGAGTTTTGTCTGTTCCGCGCCTGTTTATATCGTGTCTCGTTCGCCCTCGTGCGGTGTTGCAGCAATCTCGCCCATGCTGCATTCTTCTCTTCCACTAACTGCTCACATTCGCCGTCATACCAGTCGTTTCTCTGATCCGGGGGCACCGTGCCAAGTGCAGCGGTTGCGGTGCTACCAATAGCGGATCGAATATCTCTCCAGCCATCTTCAAGAGACGCTGCGCCTAGCTGCTCTTCCGTTGGGAGTGCCACTTCCAGCTGCTGCGCGTATTCTTGGGCTAGTCTAGCGTCTTGTAGCCGCCAAATGTTAAGCCGCGGCGTCCGACTTCGACGCGTGTTGTACACCGCCGAGAGTTTTGAGCGCAGGCATACTGCAACGAGGTAGTGGTCGGATTCAATATTCGCACTGCGGTAAGTGCGGACGTTCGTGATGTTGGAGAAGAATTTACCGTCGATTAGAACGTGGTCGATTTGGTTTTCTGTTTCTTGGTTAGGTGATCTCCATGTGGCCTTGTGGATATTTTTGCCGGGAAAGAAGGTGCTTCGGAATACCATTCCGCGGGAGGCTGCGAAGTGTATGCATCGTTGGCCGTTGTCATTCAATACGGTGTGCAGACTATGACCGGTCTATACATTTCCTCCCTCCTACCTGTGCGTTCATGTCACCGATGAAGATTTTGACGTCGCATAGTGGGCATCCATCGTATGTCTGCTCCAGCTGTGCGTAGAACGTTTTTTCTCGTCGTCGGGTCTCCCTTCGTGTGGGCAGTGCACGTTGATGATGCTATAGTTGAAGAAACGGCCTATAATCCTCAGCTTGCACATCCTTGCGTTGATTGGCTGCCACTCAATCACGCGTTGGCGCATCTTACTCAGCACTATGAAGCAGGTTCCCATCTCGTTGGTGGTGCCACAGCTTTGGTAGAAGGTAGCCGCTCGATGCCCGCTTTTCCACACTTTCTGTCCTGTCCAGCAAAACTCCTGCAGCGCCACGACGTCGAAGTTGCGGGGATGTAATTCATCGTAGATCATCCTGTCGCAACCTGCGAAACCTAGCGACTTGCAATTCCATGTTCCAAGCTTCCTATCGTGATCCTGTATTCGTCGCCTAGGTCTTTGCCGATTATATCGAGTCGCATTATCTCTTATATTGTTCGTAATGATTGGTTTTCTAGGTGGCTTATTGGGCTTGCGCAAACCTCCTGTCTCGTCGGAGGGCCGTCATGTCAGGGCTGTTGAGCGTCCCACCTAACACCAGGACTTGGGCTTCTTTATAGGATACTTTATAGATGCTTTTCCGTGCGCGCGAGCCGTTTTGTGTTAGATTCCGCGGAGAGCGGTCTTTCCGACTTTCCGACCATAACAAAAACTGAACTCAATTTAAACACAGTAATATTTATAACATATTTTGATAACATTTTGTTCTTAGTAGCCATTATTTTTCAAATGGTGTAACAAGATTTTATCATAATATGATTTAAAAACCCAGGGTAATCCACCTAGCGTTGGTAGTGCCTTTTTCGCGCATCATAACAATAAAATTATACATAAAAGAGCTCAAGTTAGCACTTTAGGGGGATAGATTTCACTATTTTCATCAATTTATGTCTATTTGCATTCATTTGAATGTAATGCAATAGTTCCTGAAAAAAATTTGAACTTTTTTCCAAGGGACTTTTGAGAAATTGGGAAAAAAAAACTATATTTTTTTAATAATTCCGGAATTCAATGACCGATATGGCCAATTTTCAATTGCAAAAAATTAAGCAGGATTGTGCGTCGAATGCATTCTGTTGCGAGCAAATCGGAATAGGCTAGGGACAAAAGTATGTTTCACATTTGTTTGTACACACACACACATACATACACAGTACACACATACAGACACAAACCTCAATTCTTCGAGCTGAGTCGATTGGTATATAACAGTATGGGTCTCCAAGCCTTCTATCAAAAGTTCGGTTTTGGAGTGATCCTATAGCCTTTACGTATACTTAGTATCCGAGAAAGGAAAAATGCTTAACACCAAATTGCCCAAAAGTAAAAAGGATGTAGCAAAGTCACCCAGCCATATGGAGATCACAATACGCTGATATAATTTGTAAAGGTTGCCTAATCTGCGAACAATCATGTTCGTGACAAATAATCTTGTTCAGACCTGAGCAATGGAGACGTAATACGACCTGTGAAAAAATCAACTACACAGTCAACAACATATTTTGTATCTGATTCTGTTTTTAACTTTAAAAAAATGTTATTTTTGTATTAAAATTGTAACAAAATTTGAAAAAATGTTGTTTCAAGTAGTGTAAATTTTGATATAAATTTAAATATTTTAACAACATGCTTTCTATTACTTGTTTTGTTATAGAAATTTAGTACAACATAATAATACTTGTATGTTGCCGTCTCCCAAAAAATGATTGTCTCGTTACAGATGTAGATCATCCCCAATGATTTCAGCTGTGTAAACATCAGCTTTGTAATTAATCAAGCATCCTAAATTCCCTTCCTTTCCTATTGCATAATTGTATTCCCTAACCTCGACCAAACCGCGAGACTTTCGGTTCCCCAAAACTAACATTAGAGTATAAGAATCATGAAAAACTGTATTCAAAAGCACGTAACGCTTTACGGCAAATGAGTCTACCAAATAAATGATAGTTAAAAAAAACATATGTTGTTATAATTTTGATTTGTCCTTCTAGCCAGGTTAGCATCGGAGAGCGGTCGTCACTGCTGCAGAAGTTGCTTCAGAAAATTACTACTCAAGCTATTGTGCCACTGTTTTAACCGGAATTGAGTTGATTTGTTGAGCTCAATTTCTTCAAAGTGGCGAAAAAATCAATGGCATAAGTGATGGCTTTCGGCAATGGTTTCTGCAGAAAATTTATTTGGCGCTACAGCATCTATAGCCATTTAGCGATAGGACGAGAAAATTTCTAGCAGATTCAGACATTTGTTTGCGTCATAGTAAAAGTAAATCGGACATTTTCTAATGGACTTAGTTCATTGCATCGCAATGATAAACTCAGGAAAACTGAAGAAGTTAAATTTTCTTTACCGAAATAGGCAAACTGAATTTTAGCATCCACCAGCACTGAACGGTATTCACAGATTCCTATCAAAAACTAAAACAAACGACGCTTATCAGGTCCACGCATCCATAATGAGAGAAAGTTGATAAGAGTGAAATTTAAATGTTAATAATGAAAACGCACAAGTTGAGTAAATAGAACTTACGGTTGGTATGCTTTTAACATGAGGGAAAGGTTAGATGGTATTACTAATCAAGATGAATTCTGATCTAAGTAATGACTTTCCGTTTCATTTATTTTTAGATCCCGGGAGGCTTTTCCTATGCGTTAACATATCTAATAATTTAAAATGTTGTGAAAACTCATATGTGAATATGTACGTTATGTGGAAGATATTGATTTGGAAAATGTATTGGAGGTAATCACTTTCCCTTCGATGGGATTGGAACCCATGACCATACAGTGCGTTAGACTGGTGCTTTAACCAACTAAGCTACGAAGGACCTCCGTCAGCCTTCGTAACCAAATTGGACGCATAGTCAAATCACTCGCAATCCATTTCTCAAGCCAACACTTCCACATGTGTATAGTACACGTTCACATTAGAGGAGCGTGAGTATTTAGAATGTCTGTCGGCTGTACACATTCTTCATCAGCAACTGTACTGATCAAGTGGGGTTGTGTAAGCTATTTGAATGTGTACAGCCGCCAGACATTCTAAATACTCACGCTCCTCTAATGTGAACGTGTACTCAGTGTTGGTAGAATCATGCTCAAATCTCACTCACCGAAGCCTCATGCGCGAGCTGACTCGCTTGCGATTCTACAAGGAGAGCAACGCGCAAGAGTTTTTCACGCAGAATCGCATCGTTTCACTCATTCGCCGAAAAATGATTTCGCTCCAAAAAGTGTCAAAATCCAATCGAGGCGTATTTTATGTTAACGTAACGTAATTAAGTAAAGAAAGTTATTCCGATAAATTTAACGAAGAAGAACACGCAGAAATCACGCAATGATGCAAATCGCGAGTCGAATCATGGATGATTCTCTGGGCCATGATTTGAATAGTGGGTGAGATTTGAGAATTTGAGTTTTTACCAACACTGCGTGTACTATACACATGTGTACTATACACATGTGGAAGCGTTGTCTAGCGTACTGTAGGGTCATGGGTTCGAGTCCCATCGAAGGGAAAGTGGTTACCTCCAATACATTTTCCAAATCAATATCTTCCACATAACGTACATATTCACATATGAGTTTTCACAACATTGTAAATTAATGTCCAAGTCGGGTGGTTTAAACCCCGGAAATAGGCAATTAACTGATATCAAATAATACCAAATATTAACATCTATGAATACGCCAGAAATGCCTTCCATTGATTTGGTAGATTAGAGGGCTCCTTGTAGTCCTAAGATTTAAAAAAATAGTAGACCCTCATACTGAAATGAGTGAAAGGTAACATCTTTAGACTAAACTTGAATTCAATGTCAAACTATGTCTCTTATAAATATTGAAACACTTTCAGTGCTCGGAATTCGAATTAACGCTTTCTATGTTTATGATCTAATTCGTTTTGAGTTGTATCAGCAATACGCAAAACGGTTTTGTGTACCGCTGATTCAAAAAATTACATATCTTACTCGATAATCTCTATTTCTTGATGGTCTCTGCAACATCGAGTTAAGGAGAGTTCAATGTATATGTGCATATTATTCAGCGCTGCCAATGGGCGTACGTATAATGTGTCACATCGGGAAGTGCTGCAATCTGCAAACAGTTATAATGCGGGTGCATCTGAATAAAAAAAAAGTTGACACGGAATAAGGAAGCATTTTATGCTGCATATCGGATCACGGCACTTTTCGTATCACACGCTTGGGCAACACGTCGCACGATGCTTTGGGACTGTAGGATGGGATCATGCAATATTGCAGAAATGATGCAAACCGAGAGTGAATGCTTTAGGATGCGGTGAATAATATGTACACCGTGTAGTGTCGGTGTTATCGTTTGAAATATTCTGCTTAGCGCTATTTCTGAAACGCCGAATAGAGAAATTGTATGGTGAAAGGATCGATGATGCATTCTATATGGTGCAAGGTGCTACCACTTGTTGCGCTAATATGATCCATTGCGATTAAATGATATGTATAGGCTTGTTTTTGGTTTCGTCGTGTATCATAGTACTGAACTGAAAAGCTATACTTTAACGACAATAATTGTTGAGATTTTTAGTGGGAAGTCTTACAATATTCTATTTAAACTCGTAACTGGATTGAAACTTGACTGTTACCTTTTTTGACCTCACCAATAAGTCAGTCATATCAAAACAATGGATGATCTATTTTGTAACACCCTTACAAACCATCATTGGAACATTCAATAGACTGTTGATAAGGAAACTATAAATAAATAAATAAATAAATAATTAAATTATTAAAACGTTTTGAATTGATTACGACATGGCCAAAGTACACTTTGTGATTTTGTTTTGTCGTTTCTATGATTTCGTTATTCGATGGATAGGGTTATGAATGATATTTGCACATTTGTTCGGCTTCTAAATCGGTATCAATTGCCGGATTGGAACGTGTATGAAATATTGTACTCAGTCTTCTGATTATACCAAGACATTTTCCAACCGATTACGTTAGTGATGAATTGATGTGGCTATATCTATATAACTATAAGTATCCTGTTTGTTACTATATCATGTAAAATCCCTCTAAACGTTATCAGCTAAACAAGAACCTTGTACTCTCTAAATAAAGCCTTCTGTTACGAGGATTCTCAATTACTCTTAATGAAGATGACAAACTGATGTACATCAAAGTTCACTTCATATGGTGGCGAATGTGTGGTCCTTTTTCCTACCTTGATTTTCTCTAAATTAAGTTTATTTGTTTATGCATGGTTCCATGAATCATTTGATGAGTTATTCTGTATCCAACCGCTCTACCTTTCCAGCCACAAATATCGCCAAACAATGTTAGGTCATGGCTTCATCCTTTGTGCGCACCTGGCATCTTCCCAAAGCCTGTCTCGTCCCCCCATCTTGGTAAATTGGAAAGGGCTGGTTTTGCTCCCGCCTATATCAGCTTCAACGAAAGAGCTTTTCTTATGAGCCATCACCAACCATGAAGCAGCCACATACGACAACAACGTGTGCATCGTAGCCACTGCCACTCCGAATCCAGAAGGCGAAAGGTTTTAGCAAATATTTGCAAAATAAATTTCCGACAATGCAATGACAAAGATATAAATTAATTAAAATTTTCATATTTTCTACTTGTTCGGGAGAGAATTCAAATTGAATCCAACTTCAAGCCGCACATCCTCTTCCGGGTCGCATGGCAAGACATAATTCCCCTTTCCGGATCCTGCGATCCACAAAATGATACCCTCTGCGGTAGAACTTACAGAGTAGGGAATCACGTCGGCTTGAGAAACACATTTTCACTTACTTAGACTGACACTCACGTTTTCTAACGAACACATGTTTTAGCCCTCTATAGTGGCACACTCTCTCTCTCGCTTTCTGGCTCTGCCTTGCGGGTTTGAAGAGGGATGAGGCAATGACACGAAGAATTGAGCTCGATTTTCATTTTCTTTAAAATATTTGTGCTCACACACTGACTATCTGTCTGCCTTTATGATCTGCACCATCTTTCGTAGTGAGATGGGTGTGAGCTTGCTTTCGGAGACGGTTGCTCTTTGTCAGTAAAATGACACACAGTAGACGTCGAAAGCTTTGATTCATTTGACTTAAGATGTCACGTTTCCTCCTAATGACTATTCCGTATAATGGAGACGGAGGCACAGTGACGATGTCGAGCAGGCCTCAAAAGGACAATCTCAACGTTATTATCCCTAATAATGGAAGACTAGTGTTATTGAAATTTACTTGTGCTAATATTTGTTGATGCATCATTCCGAGTGGATTTGATCAGCCTGGTTGGGGAAACTGGAAGAGGATTGTAATCATCTAGTAATGAAATGATAACAAGGATGTGTTAATTGTTGTGAGTTTCAATGTTCATTGGTTATCTTCTTGAGCATGATTTGGTGGATATCATTGCTATACATATTTTTTATGGTATACACACTCCGTGCGCCAGGAAAATAAAAACTGATATTTCAGCAAAAATGACGTTTGTTAGCAGATTTTCGGCAAAATATTTGCTGATTCTCAGCAATTTTGACAGAAATCTCGGCAAAAAACATGTTTGCTGGGGCACGGCTGTGCGAATCTCGGTAAAAGTTCAACATTTTGCTGAGATCCCGGTAAAAAAAATTAAGTGTGTAGTGTATCAGATTCGGTAATTATGTACCGTAAACACTGGAATCGTTTTTTACGCGGGTCTACGTGGGTTTTTCGCGGTTTTTCAAAATGATCCCCCCGATTCAAAATGTATGCCCCATACAATCTTTCCACTTTATCTAAAAAGCTTACAGAAACTGTTTGGTATTTCAATTGCAATCATTTTCAGCAAAAATGGCAATTATATCTTTATGAAATTAAAACATTATTGTAACCGGCTTGTGGTGGCTATGGTAGTGGAAAAAAACAAAACCATTATAAAAGCTACATGCTACAGCGAACCATAGTATCCACTCAACCTACGCAACGCCTTCATTAGTTGTGAGCTGCCGGCGATTCTTTTCTGATCCCTTTAACATACATAGTCGGATTCATCCTGCATGGCATGGCACTCGTTTGTGTCCACATATGCAGGTCTGCAACAACATTTCTGTATAGAGCAACTAACAGTCGTGTGTCTAATGAGCTTGACCCTCGGGATGCCCTCAGGTCCTCTTTGGCCTGTTAGTCGTATTCATTACCTATTAAAATATCCCAGGGCAGCTAACACTCAGTACAAATCATTAGATTGAGCTACATAAGACGAGAAAAAAATGTTACATTTAATTAAAAGACGAATTAAAACGTATTTGTAAATAATGATCACAAATCCTGCTTACCAGAAAGCAGATCTTAATTTTCGCAATGATATGCCAGTTTGATTTCTCCAGTACATACCCACACGTTCACCAAAGCACCGCAACAAAATGCTTACTCACAATCAATCGATGTAATTAATGGAAAATGATAATCTGACTAATTAAAGATAATCCTTTCATTTTCCTCCAGGGATACATTTCTCATTAGCACTCGAGTGTGCTAAATTAGAAAGTGTACACCTTCCTTTCAGCCCCACCTACCAGTTCGGATTCTCAGTGTGTCGTGTGCTGTTTCTGCCGCTCGTCCTTCGGTACTCACATTTTCCGCTCCAAAGCCACTTAAGTTTTCCTCAATTCCACTCAACGAAACATCGTGGAAACTGCACCGTCGTGTGGGGGGACGGAAGGCAGGAAAAGTTTAACTCTCCCGGCCTGGTTTGCCTTTCGGTAAAACCGTTCGTCCTCCGCATTCGAAACACGGGTCGCCAGTCAGCATTACCTGCCTACACTGCCAACACATCCCCACATGTCTTGTATCACCGGAATGTGGTGATGTTTGTCAGATCCGGGTGGGGGTTACGCCGATTACCTTCACAATCAGACTCTTGATGATGACGTGCTTAACAAAGATGATGTCGATACCAATGCTGATGAGAGGAATTATACCGTTCGTTCGCGAATCAATCAATCAACCAATCAATCGGAAAACCATAGAAGTAAAATAGCATTCACAATCTACAGTTCATGGATAAGTGTGTATTGGAAATTGAATGTTCATTTAGTAAGCCTTTCGTGGTGATGGTTGCAGTCGGGAAGCTTCACTAGGGTATGCTCATTTCTTCATAATGGTCTTTAGCATGTAGCAATACTTGCATACTTGGTGCTTATCATCAGAAACAAGCGAAATCAATGGGGTTCCGGGTCTCCATCTCATTGCTCTCATATTCATCCTATCGAAGACAAGCAGATTAAGGAGAAGGCTCTGATACAGGGTGTAGAATGGAAGTTTCAAAATTGAGGACCGTCAAGAAATCATGAAAGATTTTATACGTTTATAACGCCTTTAACTTTTGATGGATTTTTGAGATTTATATATCAAAGGACTCTTAGGGGCCCTTCTTAGCCATGCGGTAAGATGCGCGGCTACAAAGCAAGACCATGTTGAGGGTGGCTGGGTTCGATTCCCGGTCTAGACAATTTTCGGATTGGAAATGGTCTCGACTTCCCTGGGCATAAAAGTATCATCGTGTTTGCCTCATAATATACGAATGGAGAAATGGTAACTTGGCTTAGAAACCTCGCAGAAAATAACTGTGGAAGTGCTTAATGAACACTGAGCTGCAAGGGTGCTCTGTTCCAGTGTGGGGATGTAATGCCAACGAAGAAGAAGATATCAAAGGACTCGAAAACTCTCCGCCAATTTGTATTTCATTTTCATTTTTGTATTGTTTTGTAACAACGTAGATTTATTCTTTTATATATGCAACATTCACTCACTCATGGATCCTGAGCACCAACATAGAAGATCTCCATGCTGGGCAGCGGCTGCTCCCTTTAGTCTTGACCTGACCCCAGGTTTGATTCCTAACGATTTCCTTTCTCCTTTGTTCGGATATTGTCGCCAATAGCAACTGGCACTTCAAATGTGTTACTGCAACACCAAACGCGCTTAAGTAATTATATGAAACATGTAAATCGATACAGTTGCCTCTCCACATCTCGATATAAGATCCACCATCCACCAGATAAAAGAGATCGGTACTAGATCAAAAATAGCTCGTTGCTATGAAAAACGATACTAACAGTAAATGTCATCGCTTGTTTTTTATATGTTTGTTATTGTTCAAAGATGGTCTAGCATTCCCTCTCCACACCCTCCCCTTTCCTTAATTTTTCACTCATATGATCGTCTCCGCATAATCAGTGGATACGTTGGTTGAAAGGTTGAGGGGGTTGAAATTTACAGTGAATTTAACGTTTTCGAAACAATAACCTGCCCCCTTCCCCTCCCTCTTTTCCCAATGACATTCCCAGCTTCTAAAAGGTCGGAAGCCTGCATTTGCGAGACATGAAGGCTTTTCCAAAAAAGCTCAGTTGTTTCATTGCAAGAGACTGGAAGCTTCCTTTCAAGAGGCTCGGAAACCTCCTTTCAAGAGGCTCGGAAGCCTCCTTTCAAGAGGCTCGGAAGCCTCCTTTCAAGAGGCTCGGAAGCCTCCTTTCAAGAGGCTCGGAAGCCTCCTTTCAAGAGGCCCTGGAAGCTCCCTTCCAGAGGCCCCAGCCTCCTTTCAAGAGGCCTGGAAGCCTCCTTCAAGAGGCCTGGAAGCCTCCTTCAAGAGGCCTCAGCCTCCTTCAAGAGGCCTGGAAGCCTCCCTTCAAGAGGCCCGGAAGCCTCCTTCAAGAGGCCTGGAAGCCTCCTTCAAGAGGCCCCAGCCCTTCAAGAGGCCCAGCCTCCTTCAAGAGGCCTGGAAGCCTCCTTCAAGAGGCTCAGAAGCCTCCTTCAAGAGGCCTGGAAGCCTCCTTTCAAGAGGCCCGGAAGCCTCCTTTCAAGAGGCCTGGAAGCCTCCTTCAAGAGGCCCGGAAGCCTCCTTCAAGAGGCCCCAGCCTCTTCAAGAGGCCTCAGAAGCCTCCTTTCAAGAGGCCCAGCCTCCTTTCAAGAGGCTCAGAAGCCTCCTTCAAGAGGCTCAGAAGCCTCCTTTCAAGAGGCCTCAGAAGCCTCCTTTCAAGAGGCTCAGCCTCCTTCAAGAGGCCTGGAAGCCTCCTTTCAAGAGGCTCAGAAGCCTCCTTTCAAGAGGCTCAAGCCTCCTTTCAAGAGGCCCAGCCTCCTTTCAAGAGGCTCCAGCCTCCTTCAAGAGGCCTCAGGCCTCCTTTCAAGAGGCCTGAAGCCTCCTTTCAAGAGGCTCAGAAGCCTCCTTTCAAGAGGCCTGGAAGCCTCCTTTCAAGAGGCTCCAGCCTCCTTTCAAGAGGCCTGGAAGCCTCCTTCAAGAGGCCCGGAAGCCTCCTTTCAAGAGGCTCGGAAGCCTCCTTTCAAGAGGCTCAGAAGCCTCCTTTCAAGAGGCTCAGAAGCCTCCTTTCAAGAGGCTCAGAAGCCTCCTTTCAAGAGGCTCAGAGCCTCCTTTCAAGAGGCTCAAGCCTCCTTTCAAGAGGCTCAGAAGCCTCCTTTCAAGAGGCTCAGAGCCTCCTTTCAAGAGGCTCAAGCCTCCTTTCAAGAGGCTCCAGCCTCCTTTCAAGAGGCTCAGGAAGCCTCCTTTCAAGAGGCCTGGAAGCCTCCTTTCAAGAGGCTCAGAGCCTCCTTTCAAGAGGCTCAGCCTCCTTTCAAGAGGCTCAAGCCTCCTTTCAAGAGGCCTGGAAGCCTCCTTTCAAGAGGCTCAGCCTCCTTCAAGAGGCTCAGAAGCCTCCTTTCAAGAGGCTCAAGCCTCCTTTCAAGAGGCTCAAGCCTCCTTTCAAGAGGCTCCAGCCTCCTTTCAAGAGGCTCAAGCCTCCTTTCAAGAGGCTCAGGAAGCCTCCTTTCAAGAGGCTCAGAAGCCTCCTTTCAAGAGGCTCAAGCCTCCTTTCAAGAGGCTCAGGCCTCCTTTCAAGAGGCTCAAGCCTCCTTTCAAGAGGCTCAAGCCTCCTTTCAAGAGGCTCAGCCTCCTTCAAGAGGCCCAAGCCTCCTTTCAAGAGGCCTGGAAGCCTCCTTCAAGAGGCTCGAGCCTCCTTTCAAGAGGCCTCAGAAGCCTCCTTTCAAGAGGCTCAGAGCCTCCTTTCAAGAGGCTCAGCCTCCTTTCAAGAGGCCTCAAGCCTCCTTTCAAGAGGCTCAGAAGCCTCCTTTCAAGAGGCCTCAGAGCCTCCTTTCAAGAGGCCTGGAAGCCTCCTTTCAAGAGGCTCAGAAGCCTCCTTTCAAGAGGCTCAGGAAGCCTCCTTTCAAGAGGCTCAGAAGCCTCCTTTCAAGAGGCCTCAAGCCTCCTTTCAAGAGGCCTGGAAGCCTCCTTTCAAGAGGCCTCAGAAGCCTCCTTTCAAGAGGCCTCAGGCCTCCTTTCAAGAGGCCCGGAAGCCTCCTTTCAAGAGGCTCAGCCTCCCTTCAAGAGGCTCAGAGCCTCCTTTCAAGAGGCTCAGGCCTCCTTTCAAGAGGCTCAGAAGCCTCCTTTCAAGAGGCTCAGCCTCCTTTCAAGAGGCTCAGAAGCCTCCTTTCAAGAGGCCTGGAAGCCTCCTTTCAAGAGGCTCAGAGCCTCCTTCAAGAGGGCCTCAAGCCTCCTTTCAAGAGGCTCAGAAGCCTCCTTTCAAGAGGCTCAGAGCCTCCTTTCAAGAGGCTCAGGCCTCCTTTCAAGAGGCTCAGAAGCCTCCTTTCAAGAGGCCCAAGCCTCCTTCAAGAGGCCTCAAGCCTCCTTTCAAGAGGCCTGGAAGCCTCCTTTCAAGAGGCTCAGAGCCTCCTTTCAAGAGGCCTGGAAGCCTCCTTTCAAGAGGCCTCAGAGCCTCCTTTCAAGAGGCTCAGCCTCCTTCAAGAGGCCTGGAAGCCTCCTTTCAAGAGGCCTCAGAAGCCTCCTTTCAAGAGGCTCAAGCCTCCTTTCAAGAGGCTCAGAAGCCTCCTTTCAAGAGGCTCAGAAGCCTCCTTTCAAGAGGCTCAGGCCTCCTTTCAAGAGGCCCGGAAGCCTCCTTTCAAGAGGCTCAGAAGCCTCCTTTCAAGAGGCCTCAAAGCCTCCTTTCAAGAGGCTCAAGCCTCCTTTCAAGAGGCCTCAGCCTCCCTTTCAAGAGGCTCAGGAAGCCTCCTTTCAAGAGGCTCAGGCCTCCTTTCAAGAGGCTCAAGCCTCCTTTCAAGAGGCCCCAGCCTCCTTTCAAGAGGCCTGGAAGCCTCCTTTCAAGAGGCTCAGGCCTCCTTTCAAGAGGCCTGGAAGCCTCCTTTCAAGAGGCCTGGAAGCCTCCTTTCAAGAGGCTCAGAAGCCTCCTTTCAAGAGGCTCAGGCCTCCTTTCAAGAGGCCCAGCCTCCTTTCAAGAGGCCTCGGAAGCCTCCTTTCAAGAGGCCTGGAAGCCTCCTTCAAGAGGCCTGGAAGCCTCCTTTCAAGAGGCCTGGAAGCCTCCTTTCAAGAGGCTCAGAGCCTCCTTTCAAGAGGCTCAGAAGCCTCCTTTCAAGAGGGCCTGGAAGCCTCCTTTCAAGAGGCTCAAGCCTCCTTCAAGAGGCTCAGAAGCCTCCTTTCAAGAGGCTCAGAAGCCTCCTTTCAAGAGGCTCAGAAGCCTCCTTTCAAGAGGCTCAGAAGCCTCCTTTCAAGAGGCTCAAGCCTCCTTTCAAGAGGCTCAGAAGCCTCCTTTCAAGAGGCTCAAGCCTCCTTTCAAGAGGCTCAGAGCCTCCTTTCAAGAGGCTCAGAAGCCTCCTTTCAAGAGGCTCAGAAGCCTCCTTTCAAGAGGCTCAGGCCTCCTTTCAAGAGGCTCAGAAGCCTCCTTTCAAGAGGCTCAGAGCCTCCTTTCAAGAGGCTCAGGCCTCCTTTCAAGAGGCTCAAGCCTCCTTTCAAGAGGCCTGGAAGCCTCCTTCAAGAGGCCTGGAAGCCCTTTCAAGAGGCCTGGAAGCCTCCTTTCAAGAGGCCTCAGAAGCCTCCTTTCAAGAGGCCTCAGAGCCTCCTTTCAAGAGGCCTCAGCCTCCCTTCAAGAGGCCTGAAGCCTCCTTTCAAGAGGCTCCAGCCTCCTTTCAAGAGGCCTGGAAGCCTCCTTTCAAGAGGCTCAAGCCTCCTTTCAAGAGGCTCAAGCCTCCTTTCAAGAGGCTCAGAAGCCTCCTTTCAAGAGGCCTGGAAGCCTCCTTTCAAGAGGCCTCAGAGCCTCCTTCAAGAGGCTCAGGCCTCCTTTCAAGAGGCTCAGAAGCCTCCTTTCAAGAGGCTCAGAGCCTCCTTTCAAGAGGCCTGGAAGCCTCCTTTCAAGAGGCTCAGAGCCTCCTTTCAAGAGGCTCAGAGCCTCCTTCAAGAGGCTCGGAAGCCTCCTTTCAAGAGGCTCAGAGCCTCCTTTCAAGAGGCTCAGAAGCCTCCTTCAAGAGGCCTGGAAGCCTCCTTTCAAGAGGCTCAGAGCCTCCTTTCAAGAGGCTCAGGCCTCCTTTCAAGAGGCCTCAAGCCTCCTTTCAAGAGGCCCGGAAGCCTCCTTTCAAGAGGCCTCAGGCCTCCTTTCAAGAGGCTCAGAAGCCTCCTTCAAGAGGCCCAAGCCTCCTTTCAAGAGGCCTGGAAGCCTCCTTTCAAGAGGCCTGGAAGCCTCCTTCAAGAGGCTCAGGCCTCCTTTCAAGAGGCTCAGAGCCTCCTTTCAAGAGGCTCAGAAGCCTCCTTTCAAGAGGCTCAGAAGCCTCCTTTCAAGAGGCCTCAGAAGCCTCCTTTCAAGAGGCCTGGAAGCCTCCTTTCAAGAGGCCCCAGCCTCCTTTCAAGAGGCTCAGAGCCTCCTTTCAAGAGGCTCAAGCCTCCTTTCAAGAGGCTCAGAAGCCTCCTTTCAAGAGGCTCAGAAGCCTCCTTTCAAGAGGCTCAGCCTCCTTTCAAGAGGCTCAGAAGCCTCCTTTCAAGAGGCCTGGAAGCCTCCTTTCAAGAGGCCTGGAAGCCTCCTTCAAGAGGCTCAGGCCTCCTTTCAAGAGGCCTGGAAGCCTCCTTTCAAGAGGCCTGGAAGCCTCCTTTCAAGAGGCCTGGAAGCCTCCTTTCAAGAGGCTCAGAAGCCTCCTTTCAAGAGGCCCAGCCTCCTTTCAAGAGGCTCAGGCCTCCTTTCAAGAGGCTCAGGCCTCCTTTCAAGAGGCTCAGAAGCCTCCTTTCAAGAGGCCTCAAGCCTCCTTCAAGAGGCCCAAGCCTCCTTTCAAGAGGCTCAGAAGCCTCCTTTCAAGAGGCTCAGAGCCTCCTTTCAAGAGGCCTGGAAGCCTCCTTTCAAGAGGCCTGGAAGCCTCCTTTCAAGAGGCTCAGAGCCTCCTTTCAAGAGGCCTCAGAAGCCTCCTTTCAAGAGGCCTGGAAGCCTCCCTTCAAGAGGCTCAGAGCCTCCTTTCAAGAGGCTCAGAAGCCTCCTTTCAAGAGGCCTGGAAGCCTCCTTTCAAGAGGCCTCAGAGCCTCCTTTCAAGAGGCCTGGAAGCCTCCTTTCAAGAGGCTCAGGCCTCCTTTCAAGAGGCTCAGGAAGCCTCCTTTCAAGAGGCTCCAGAAGCCTCCTTTCAAGAGGCCTGGAAGCCTCCTTTCAAGAGGCTCAGAAGCCTCCTTTCAAGGCTCAGAAGCCTCCTTTCAAGAGGCTCAGAAGCCTCCTTCAAGAGGCCTCAGGCCTCCTTTCAAGAGGCCTCAGCCTCCTTCAAGAGGCCTGAAAGCCTCCTTCAAGAGGCCTCAAAGCCTCCTTTCAAGAGGCCTGAAAGCCTCCTTTCAAGAGGCCTCAAGCCTCCTTTCAAGAGGCCTGAAAGCCTCCTTTCAAGAGGCCTGGAAAGCCTCCTTCAAGAGGCCTGAAAGCCTCCTTCAAGAGGCCTCAGCCTCCTTTCAAGAGGCCTCAGCCTCCTTTCAAGAGGCTCAGAGCCTCCTTTCAAGAGGCTCAGAGCCTCCTTCAAGAGGCTCAGGAAGCCTCCTTTCAAGAGGCTCAAGCCTCCTTTCAAGAGGCCTGGAAGCCTCCTTTCAAGAGGCCTCAAGCCTCCTTTCAAGAGGCCTGGAAGCCTCCTTTCAAGAGGCTCAGGAAGCCTCCTTTCAAGAGGCTCAAGCCTCCTTTCAAGAGGCCTCAGAGCCTCCTTTCAAGAGGCTCGGAAGCCTCCTTTCAAGAGGCCTGGAAGCCTCCTTTCAAGAGGCTCAGAGCCTCCTTTCAAGAGGCCTCAAGCCTCCTTTCAAGAGGCTCGGAAGCCTCCTTTCAAGAGGCTCGGAAGCCTCCTTTCAAGAGGCTCGGAAGCCTCCTTTCAAGAGGCTCGGAAGCCTCCTTTCAAGAGGCTCGGAAGCCTCCTTTCAAGAGGCTCGGAAGCCTACCTGTTTTTTTTAAAATGGATTTTTTCAGTACGTGAAGAGAACAAATATTTTATTATTGAATCTCAAAGGAATTACAAATTAAAAATCTCACATTTTACATATTCCTACGTCCAATTGACAGTCGTGTCTCGAATAAAACCTTCTACTTATTTCATTACGTGAAGAGACCAAAGTACATTTATTATTTTATTATTGAATATCGAAGAAAAGATTATCATTGATAGGTATGCCTACTTTAATAGTTTGCTATTTCTAATTGGTTATTAGAAATTTGAATTGGTGTTATGTAGTTCAAACGAATCTTCAGTTATGTTGGCATATTCGTTTTATTTAATTTATTCATAAAAATAATAATAAGCTAGGCAAAAAAGACCCAACGACACCCACCCATTTACTGCTGTACCTTCCTGTGATTTTTGTGGAGACGCAGGGGTTGAAACGGTCTATAAATAGCAAAAAAATACCTACTAATGATCCTACCTTACTCCATATTTTATGAGAAATGTTTCTCTTCTTCTTCTTCATTGGCATTACATCCCCCACTGGGACATTTCCGCCTCGCAGCTTAGTGGTTATTAAGCACATCCACAGTTATTGACTGCGAGGTTTCTAAGCCAAGTTACCATTTCTGCATTCGTATATCATGAGGCTAACACGATGATACTTTGATGCCCAGGGAGGTTCATTTCAATTAGTTGTAAATCAAAATTTTAGACACATACTCCCTGACACGAATGCATCCATGGCGGTGTGAAGTGTCTCTAATAAACAAACAAACAAACCGGGAATCGAACTCAGCCACCCTCTGCATTGTCTTGCTTTGCAGCCGCGCATCTTATGCGAAGCATTATAAGAAATTTGCAAGTGTTGTTTTTCAACAAGATGAATATTATTCCAGTTTCTTTTACACCAAGCCGCAGTAATAATTAACCTTTTATCATTTAAAATCACCGTATCGAATGACAACGGCCAACGATGCATAAACTTCGCAGCCTCCCGCGGAATGGTAGTCCGAAGCACCTTCTTTCCCCGCAAGAATATCCACAAAGCCACATGGAGATCACCTAACCAAGAAACGGAAAACCAAATCGACCACGTTCTAATCGACGGTAAATTCTTCTCCGACATCACGAACGTCCGCACTTACCGCAGTGCGAATATTGAATCCGACCACTACCTTGTTGCAGTATGCCTACGCTCAAAACTCTCGACGGTGTACAACACGCGTCGAAGTCGGACGCCGCGGCTTAACATTGGGCGGCTACAAGACAGTAGACTAGCCCAGGAATACGCGCAGCAGCTGGAAGTGGCACTCCCAACGGAAGAGCAGCTAGGCGCAGCGTCTCTTGAAGATGGCTGGAGAGATATTCGATCTGCCATTGGAAGAACCGCAACCGCTGCACTTGGCACGGTGCCCCCGGATCAGAGAAACGACTGGTATGACGGCGAATGTGAGCAGTTAGTAGAAGAGAAGAATGCAGCATGGGCGAGATCGCTGCAACACCGCACGAGGGCGAATGAGGCACGATATAAACAGGCCCGGAACAGACAAAACTCGATTTTCCGGAGGAAAGAGCGCCAGCAGGAAGATCGAAACAGTGAAGAGACGGAGCAACTGTACCGCGCTAATAACACACGAAAGTTCTATGAGAAGTTAAACCGTTCACGTAAGGGCCACGTGCCACAGCCTGATATGTGTAAGGACACAAACGGGAACCTTCTTACGAACGAGCGTGAGGTGATCCGAAGGTGGTGGCAGCACTACGAAGAACACCTGAATGGCGATGTGGCTGACGAAGATGGCGGTATGGTGATGGATCTAGGAGAACGCGCGCAGGACATAATTCTACCGGCTCCGGATCTCCAGGAAATCCAGGAGGATATTGGCCGGCTGAAGAACAACAAAGCCCCTGGGGTTGACCAACTACCAGGAGAGCTATTTAAACACGGTGGTGAGGCACTGGCTAGAGCGCTGCACTGGACCATTACCAAGATTTGGGAGGAGGAAGTTTTGCCGCAGGAGTGGATGGAAGGTGTCTACAAAAAGGGCGATAAGCTGGATTGTAGCAACTACCGCGCAATCACATTGCTGAATGCCGCCTACAAGGTACTCTCCCAAATTTTATGCCGTCGACTAGCACCAATTGTAAGGGAGTTCGTGGGGTAGTACCAGGCGGGTTTTATGGGCGAACGCTCCACCACAGACCAGGTGTTCTCCATTCGCCAAGTACTGCAGAAATGCCGCGAATACAACGTGTCCACACATCATCTATTCATCGACTTCGAAGCCGCATATGATACAATCGATCGGGACCAGCTATGGCAACTAATGCACCAACACGGTTTTCCGGATAAACTGACACGGTTGATCAAAGCGACAATGGATCGGGTGAAATGCGTAGTTCGAGTTTCAGGGGCATTCTCGAGTCCCTTCGAAACGCGCAGAGGGTTACGGCAAGGTGATGGTCTTTCGTGTCTGCTATTCAACAGCGCTTTGGAAGGGGTAATACAAAGAGCAGGGATTAACACGAGTGGTACAATTTCCAATAAGTCCGTCCAGCTATTTGGCTTCGCCGACGACATAGATATTATGGCACGTAACTTTGAGAAGATGGAGGAAGCCTACATCAGACTGAAGAGGGAAGCCAAGCGGATCGGACTAGCCATTAACACGTCGAAGACAAAGTACATGATAGGAAGAGGTTCAAGAGAAGACAATGTGAACCACCCACCGCGAGTTTGCATCGGTGGTGACGAAATCGAGGTGGTAGAAGAATTTGTGTACTTGGGATCACTGGTGACTGCCGAGAATGATGCCAGCAGAGAAATTCGGAGACGCATAGTAGCTGGAAATCGTACGTACTTTGGACTCCGCAAGACGCTCCGATTGAATAGAGTTCGCCGCCGTACCAAACTGACAATCTACAAAACGCTCATGAGACCGGTAGTCCTCTACGGACACGAGACCTGGACAATGCTCGTGGAGGACCAACGCGCACTGGGAGTTTTCGAAAGGAAAGCGCTGCGTACCATCTATGGTGGGGTGCAGATGGCGGACGGTACGTGGAGGAGGCGAATGAACCACGAGTTGCATCGGCTGTTGGGAGAACCATCCATCGTTCACACCGCGCAAATCGGACGACTGCGGTGGGGCGGGCGCCTAGCCAGAATGTCGGACAGTAACCCGGTGAAAATGGTTCTTGACAACGATCCGACGGGCACAAGAAGGTGAAGTGCGCAGCGGGCAAGGTGGATCGATCAGGTGGAAGATGACTTGCGGACCCTCCGTAGACTGCGTGGTTGGCGACGTGTAGCCATGAACCGAGCCGAATGGAGAAGACTCTTATATACCGCACAGGCCACTTCGGCCTGAATAAATAAAATAATAATCATTTAAAATTACTTTAAATTATTTCTATGTTAGTATCGGAAACATGAAGGGCTCTCCTTAGCCTTAGATGAGAGGCTACAAAGCAAGACCATGCTGAGGGTGGCTGAGTTCGATTCCCGGTGCCGGTCTAGACAATTTTCGGATTGGATTGCTGGTCCACAAAAGCCCAGTATATTTATTAATAGTTTCATATAAGTGGAAGAAGTAAGAAGTAAAGAAGAAGTAAATTTCTTCGAAGAATAACAATATGACGTCTGACAACGATGACGTCTTTTGTTTTTTTTTTGTGGTAAATCATTTGTTCACTGCTAGTGACTGCAGATGCGTATTATTTGTAGCAATTTATTTTACATTTTTACCCACATTTTATAGTAAAGAGAAATGATTTTTATGTAATTTCGTTCAAAGTGGAATATACAGCTACGCTTATCAATCGTAAAGGTGTCATCGATAGCGTCCCTGAATGAAGAAAATCAGAAAATTCCTCCACAGCATGTAAATTTGTGTTATTGGGTGTTGCAAATGTCTCTGAGGGATGGCGTTTTGATCTTCGGAGCTATTTGCGTAACTTTCGTTGGGTGAAAGTTTGATTTTTTTAACCACCCTAGTACCCAGTATAGAAAACACAAACGTAGTCCTGCGTTAAAAACTATATACTTTTAATTGTGGGAAAAATCACTGCATCAGATTACGACCAGCGAGTTATAGTTTCAGATGTGATGGAGTTAGCTAGAGCAAAAAAAGCCTACATGGCGGAATTAGACTCCTGACGAAAAACCTAGCTGTATTCTTTTTTCTCCGCTGTAACCAATTAAAGAAATTGCTGTTATGCTTCAGGAGCACGGCGGAAAACGTGGAACAAAATGCTAAAAAATACGTGTAGGCTCGTTTTTTTCTGTGCTCTTGCGTCGTTGCTCACTTCAGGAGATAAGCACCAAAGCGACCGATGAAGCATACATTTAGGTTTTTTTCAGTAACTCGTACGGTATGTTATAACTTATTCATACGCTTGTGAATAAAAAGTGTCAGTTATTTTAGGTTATAGAAACGATGGGGTACACGCTACTTACAAAATAAAGATATGCCATGCTTGATGATCTTTCAACGCAAGAGGCTGTCAGTGACAAAAAATTAGTTTTGAGTAAAATGGGTGCAAAGTTTTTCAAATTTTTTTTCGAATCATACAAATTGTATGAAAGTTTAAAAAATTGTTAATTTTCTGTGAATTTTCACATTTTTTATAAACAACTTACAAATTATATAAACATATTGCCGCAAAGCTCTTAAACAAAACTGTTTTCCCAAAGCGAATCAAATGACAAAAGATATCTACATAAATAGAAGAAAAATAGACCACCAGCTGAAAATTTAGTGGAAATTTTGTTATAATACAAAAATATCACTAAGCACTAAGCTGCGTGGCGGCAATGTCCCAGCGGGAGATGTAATGCCAATGAAGAAGAAGAAGAGCATGCCATATTAAATTCGCATGTTTCTATTTTTTCTCGATTTTTTTTCTTAGTGTTAGCACTGATGAAAGTCCGTCCAATGGTCAGGCTCTCACAAAACTCTGAAAAGCGTTGATCTAATCGACATTGAGCCAGTGCAATTTTAAATTGAATTATTTTATTCGAATTATTTCAGATGTTTTTCAAAAGATATTGCACCACAGAGACACCGTGACTATCGGTAGCCGCGAGATACATTATAATTACATGACAGCTAACAAAGTTTCCTTTCTCGTTAGTATTTAATGATGTTGAATTGCTAGTCGGAGAAACATAAGCGGTAGGACGCCATGTGAAGTTGGGAGACAATTTAATGAATGGAGAGCATTCTTGAGAACACGATGCCGTTGATATTTAACAGTGTGTATGATTTTAGGAACATAATTCCGACGCACTCCTCTCGCCCGTATTAATTAATGAACTCTTCAGGAGCCAAACATGAAAATTTGCACGGTCAGTATGCTTGATACTGCTGTGCGGCATATGCTAATGAGCATGATGGATATGTTGTGCGCTGTGCTGTAGCGAAGAAGCACAGATGGTTTCCCATCGATACAATGTTGGCCAATAATTTAGGGTTCGACGCAATCATGTGATGGTTTCTTCGCGCTTCTTTACTTGTCATTATAAGGATTGGCTTGCAACTTGAGTTAAGGCAAAACAGTTGATAATAATTGAAGTTATTCGATACAGAGAGGTATTTATTGGAAAAATATGCCGCTCAGATCAATCGCTGCCCATTAGACTAATGGATTCGTTACAATGTTGCAGCTGAACGTGGAAGAGCATGGCCCTTACATGGATATAATTTAAAGTAATTTAAAATGCTAAAAGTTCAATTTATACTGCGGCTTGGTTTAAAAGAAACTGGAATAATTTTCATCTCGTTGAAAAACAACACTTGCAATTCATCAATGCTTATGATACTTAGCATAAAATCTTCACAATTGGCGGTTTAAATTGAATTCCAACGCTTATTTCCAATGGCACTTAATTTTAACGTAATAAAGTTCTTCTGAGTTCAGCAACAAAGTGTACTGGTGTCAATGCTCAAATCCATTACATTTTTAATTGAATCTTTTAAATGCTGTGCATGGAATTCTTGAACATTATGGGGAACTGTTCTGATCTTCATCTCACTGAACATATATTCATCTCATCGTGAGACAAAGAAATACAACACCAATTTTGTCGTTTTCTTTTGTCACCATGCGTGCTTACTGCTGAAAAAAAATCACTAAAACAAAAAACATATCAAATTCAAATTGTAGGCGGTATTGGGGAGTGTTTTACCTCAATATTTAATACAATCGAATCGGTGCCCTTTCTGGTAAATAGAACATATGGCCAGCACGAAGGCATTCATTCTCCTCCCAAAACATTTCAATCACTTGGTGGATTTTTTCGTTCTACCGGTTACTCCCAACTTTTAGCAGCTTGGTCAGGATTCTGTCCTTCCCAATGCACTTACCGTCCTTCAGCTTCTTTAGCGGACAATCTTTTTCACTTCGTCTAGCGTGGGTGGCTCCATTGCTTGTACATCATTCATTTTCCTTCAGTTTGTGCCCTCTCTGTCCGATTGTTCATTCAACAATAACTGTAAGTGATTCTTCAACCTAGCTGTTCGGTCAGTCAGCACATTTCTGGAGCTGTCATTGATCGTGTAAGTAAGTAAGTATGGAGCTGATATTGTTCATGTAAGATCAAGTAATTATGTTTTGCAGATCTTCCACGCGTCGTTTCTGGCAATGATTCTCTTTGCCTTCGAAAGCCTTTTTCGTGGAATCTCCGTTTCTTACGCCGATGGAGTTTTCTCTTAGAGGCCCTTAGTTCTTTATACCGTTCCCTGTGTTGTCATGTAGCCTCTACGCCTCTAGCCATGTCTACGAGCATGCGGCTCCTGGCTTGTTTTTATTCATTTGTCGCTATCAAAATCAAAATGATTCACCAATCATATCTGTGTACACGCACAACATGTAGCATATTTTGAAACCTTTTCGCATGTTGTAACAATAATGAACTGATTCGGAGGGCTACACTCTATAATACATTCCTCCAATTATGGGGGCCACCGATGCTTATGATACATTCCAACTTGTTTTACACAGATGTGCAGAAAAAATATGATCCCCAACTGAAAATGAGCAAGAACGAAGTATTTTATGATGACTTCTCGGTGGATGCTGCCTATCCGATTCTGGTTTTTGCATACAAGTGCGATGAACATGCTATTATGGCTTGTTGTGTTGTGATTCAAATAGCCACCCTATAACCAGAGACCGGCGGAGTGAAAAACTGTCGAAATGGCAACGTATGAAAATGCATGAAATTGTGAAAATAATTCTGGCATCACTTGAACTTTTTGCTTGCTTCTTATGGATACAAAAAGTAAACAAGTCGATTTGGAACCGCTTTTGACAGTTCGATTGGAAACAAGATGGCGTCTTCGCCGATCTCTTATTGTAGTATTTCTAATTCAAAGGGGTTTTCCTTCTTCTTACTGTCAGTTACTGGTATTACATCCCTCACTGGGACATGGCCGCCTCATAGCTTAGTGTTCATTAGGCATTTCCACAGATATTAACTGCGAGGTTTCCAAGGCGAGTTACCGTTTTTGCATTCGTATATCATGAGGCAAACACGATGATACTTTTATGCCCAGGGATATCGAGAATATTTCCAATCCGACCGGATCGGGAAAACCCTGTCTGGGGCTGTTATATTGATCGTCCCGTGGTTTTGTCAAAATGCGCTCAAATTTTCTCCAGCTCGGTGTCCTTCGATTCGTCCATCGAGCTTTTGGAGGAATCGCTCCGCAATACCCTGACCGGCTGTCGCTGTGTGTTTTGCCGCATGATTCTCTCACGCCCAAAGCCGGTGATGCTGGACAGTCTTGCGCGAATCTTGGCACACCAGATGGTGGTCATAGTCGATATTTACGCCTCGAAATGTCCTCGCGTCTATGAAATGCGAAAAATTCCGTCCTTCCAAATTTAGCGCATCAGGGGTAATTGTGCTTGTTTAGTTGAATTTCTTGACATTTGACAGTTCATCGTGGGAGTTATATGTTACAAAAAAAACTAACTGACGTCACAAAATTGTTTAGAAAGTGATTTATAGGCAGTGCCGGGATTACGCACATTTCCTCTACATTGTATTCTACTATCTCATAGAATTATCAAATTTTGTACAACAGAATTGTTTCAGCAAAAACAAGCAATTGAAATACATACGAGCGACTCGGGAATACATCTTATAATGGGCTATTTACCTGGAAAAATAAAGAGAAATGAAAGTTGTTAATGTTAAGATATTTCTAGAATGTATTTAATCTGTATCTTCTATTAGAAACTTGTGTGTGCACGAAAAAATAGCTGTCACAAATTTGTGACATAGCAAAAATTAACCGTGATTGAAAACGGCTTCGGGAACACCAGTCTCGTTCCTGAATCGTTCTGGAAAACGTAACTAGGGTTCCCGAACCAGTGATTTAAATCAGAAGAAGAGCGAGTACGTTAATCTTAGTAGGGGATAGGGTGGCTCAAAAAACACTTTTTCAAATTTTTTGATGGACCGCCCTCTTATTCGGTTCTATTTGATGCCCTGATGCTCTGGACAAAATTTCAGCCAAATCGGTCAACGTTTAGGTGGTGCTAAACTAGTTGGAAGTTTATATGAAAAAATGTATGCAGAAACAACCAAATACAGTGATTTGCAATTTGACGGCACAATTTACGATCAAGAACAATGTTACTCATTCAGTTCTTGTAGAATTAAATACAGAATGTTATGCTGAAAACCGCGAGAAGATTAGAGTTTATTAGGCAAAGATATTAGCATTTTACTGGAGTGTTGTAGGGGTGAATTTATTTCTTTTCAAAGGTAAAAGAAACGAAATTTGCTAAAACACCACTTCAGAGAAATGTTAGTAACTTTTTTCTAATTTCTAATCTTCTCGCGGTTTTCAGCATAACATTCTGTATTAAATTCTTCAAGATATGAATGAGTATCATAGATCTTCATCGTAAGTTGTACCGTCCAACTGCAATTCACTGTTTTTGGATGTTTCTGCATACATTTTCGCATATAAACTTCCAACGAGTTTAGCACCGCCCAAACGTTGACCGATTTGGCTGAAATTTTGTCCAGAGCATCAGGGCATCAAATAGAACCGAATAAGAGGGCGGCCCATCAGAAAAATTGAAAAAAGTTTTTCCCACACTAATTTGAGCCACCCTAGTAGGGGAGTACAGTCTAAAATGCACCCCTTAAGCTTTTTTAATGTTTTCACCAATATAAACAAGAATTCCGAACCATTTCAATGTGTAGCTACAAAATTTACAAAACTAGCTACATTTCACAATGATCTTCTATTCAAAACAACAAGGTTTTTATGACTTTCTAATGCATTTAAAATATGTCTTAAAAATGGGCCTGAGGCAAAATTCCCGAATGGTGGTGTATTGTCGGCGTAGCACCAACTTAAAATTCGGAAGTCGGGACTTCCGAACCGAACTTTCTTCCGAAGTTTTATCTGTCAAACTAATTGATGCGTTGTTTAGCGCATCTTTAGGCGAATCCAGCGCACTACTTCCGAAGTTGGGTAAGTTGCCTGTATCTGGAGAAAAATCCAACTTCGGTATAAAAAGCGTACTAACTTTGTTCCGGATAGACAATAAAAAACTTCCAAGGTGCAGCAACCGTAAAAAGTATAGACAACAACCTTCCGTGCACCTTGCTTACGGTACTTGTCACTGAGTGGCGATACCGGCGTTTCTATCTGTGGTGTTGTTTTTAGATTTTGACAATTTTCACCAAGAGGAAGAATGGTAGTTGGAAATCGATAAAAAGTATGGAAAAATCAGGTATTTTGCAAATTTATGGAAAATGGTGGTGTTTTAGAAGAAAGTAGTAAAAATAATGGAGTATGAGGTGAAAAGATTATCTCAGGCACTTATTTTGCACAAATTAGTAGTTTTATAGTGATGAAATTTTGATTTTTCTACCACTGAATGAACGCCATCGCTTGCATTAAACCTTATTGCATGTAAAACATGTAAAATAATGGTGATTTCTTCTTTTTCTTCTCATTGGCGTTACATCCCCCACTGGGAAATGGCCGCCTCGCAGCTTAGTGTTCATTAAGTTCTTCCACTGTTATTAACTGCGAGGTTTCTAAGCCAAGCTACCATTTTTGCATTCGTATATAATGAGGCTAACACGATGATACTTTTATGTCCAGGGAAGTCGAGAAAAATTTCAACCCGAAAATAACCATCTAGTGGCAATTCGGAATAAACACTAGCGCTAAAGAGTCAAATAAGGCAATTTTTCACCAAAATTCTCAGCACACTAGCACAGCGGAACGGGGGCATAACGACATACAGGGGTTGGGCAATAATCCGATTTTGATAAAACAGGGACCATCGGACGCGGACACGTTCCGCGTTTTCCGAGGGTATGTTAAAAGAGCATTTTTTCCCTGCTTGTCATTTTATGTGACGTTTACTTTCATCATGTTTTATGTTTTCTCTAGATACTAGAACTAATATGCCGACCATTGCTGGCTGTTCAGCTTCAGTGTTAAACTGGGCCTGATAATATGAATCACTCCGTTACGCACCACGTGAAAGAACATTTGTCCCAGCGTAACGAAGAACCCGGACATTCGGCTTATGATAGTGTTAAACCTCCCATTTTCAATTCACACATATTACCGTGTTGTCGCTATAATGGCACCAATGCAATGGTGAACGACTCAAGGATGGGTGGTCCCAAGTGAATTGAATTGAAAATTAGAAGACGAAGTTAATTCAATTAATTAGCCATTATGCCATTTGAGGGAAAGATTATTATTGAAATACATGTGTGCTTGTGGGTGTGATTGTAAGGTTCGCTCACAAATGTAGCAAAAACAAAAACAACTATGGCTATGCTGATGGAAGCGATGACCAGGGAGACAACATAGTGATAAGGCGAGTGGTGACGACGACTCGTGATGACGACAGTTGTACTGTTGGTTGTACCATAGACGTAAATTTTCCTGTGAAGATGGTAGTAAAGATGTTTACATTTCCTTTTTTCTTGTGTAAGTGTACCGAAACTCTTTATGTTTCCATAAGGGTAACGTGCATGAGAACATTGCGTTCGCTGAAAAATATAATTGCTTCAAGTTATCATCCACTGGAATCCAATGAACTGTTTTTTTAGAAACTGCATAGAGAAAAGAAGCCCCATAACGCTGCCAACCAACCCCCTCCGCCCTCATTAGAGGCAAAAAGTTTTTTTTTGTTGTTCTCTCATATTTATTATGATTAAGATGAACTAGGCCAAACATTATGTAGGTTTGGTAAGAAGAGTGTTAAATAGTAGATGTTAAAGGTAGGGACATCCAAGAATTTCCACATTTGGGTGAAACATCTAACGATTTGGCTTTGCCATCATTTTCCCATGAACTGCTTCCCAGTATTACTTCTGGGGGATCTCGCGGTTTTCAGCATAATATTCTGTAATAAATTCTGCAATAATTAAGTGAGTATTATAGTTCTTCATCGTAGATAGTGCTTTCTAGGTGTAAATTACTGTTTTTCGTTGTTTCTCCATATTTTTTCTTTTTAAAACTTTTTAATGCGAATTTCAATTTAATTCATCGTACCATCACCAGCAGGTATTTTTTTTATTATCATTGATGCTGTCATTCGGTAAAATTCAATTTAAAAAAAAATATCGATAAGTATGTCTTTGGAAAAGTGTTTGTATGATAGGGCATGATTTTTTCTGTCCATTGCCGATTAGAACACCTGACCGACTACCCAATCAACACAAGATCGTATATGATGGCATATAAGACGCTAAAGTGGAGGCGATATACGTACCTCCCCATACAACTTGTACGTACCGTCGTGCGGGGCTTCTTTTGATAAATCAGGGGCTACTTTGGACATTTTAAAACAAGAATTATAACGAAAATTAATATTAAATTGTCATTATCACCAATCGGGTGTCTTGTTGATAGTTGGATGGTAACTTTCTGTTTCAAATTTGGTATTTTTTCCGAACATTTTTTAAAAAAAATCAAAAATCCAAAGTAGCCCCCGGAATCAAAAGAAGCCCCGCACGACGGTATATCGCCTCCACTTTAGCATCTTATGTGACATCATATACGAGTTTGTGTTGTCTGGGTATGCCTCTTCGCATAAACGACATTTATAAAAAATACTACATATAAATTTAAATACTACGCATTTCTGGATTTAAACTAATTTCATAAGCTAATTTGAAACGTTTCTATGTCATGTCATTTTTTTTTCTTCGTAATATCATTTTTGTAAAAAAGAGATGGGTTTTTTTTTACCTTCTCGAATTCGACAAAACGTGGTTGGTTCTAGTACCTATGCTTTTCCCCATCACACATTACTTCATAATAACTACAAAAGTCAGAAGAAGAAGATAAATAAATACAAATACAACGTATCTCGCACTTAGAATCTTAGGGGCGTAATCGTAATGATCGATTTCTCTTCATCGATATTTTCTTTTCAACAACACAACGAATTGCGGTAGTTTAAGTGCGATAGTACGATAATTTAATGTTTTTATATGGAAATGGATTATTGCATCTTGCAACAGAAGCAACAATCACAGTTGTAACTTCTGATTCAGTTGACAAAAAAATAAATTTGAGAAATCGATCTCTACAATTACGCCCTTATGATACTAAACACGATATATTAATTTTGTGTTTGTGCAACAAGTTGCAAAAAGATGATTTTTTCAGCATGAGTCGTACATTTATCGAACGAGTGCTAAAAAAATCGAGTTTTGCAACGAGTTGCTGACGCTTTTTTTTTTGAATGACGAAAAATGGACTTTAATATGACAAATATGTACCAAAATTATACTTGTACTTGTCTAATTCCTTCCAGAATTTACTCCACGTGATCATTCTTGCCAATAAATTATGTTGCTGCAGAGATTCCATGTTGCCGTGCCACATTGCATAGTTCGATAAACCGTGAAGCGATAGATGTACTTGCTTTTGGAAATGTTTGATGTCATGTCCATCAAACTATTTTATTTATTACGCGACGCAGAGAATACACTATTTGAACACTTACCCAAGCTAATTCAGCAAAATGTAGTCATGTAACTACTGTTCTGATGTTGGTTTTCCATTATAGCAACCAAATGAGTGTTATAATGGATATTATGCAACCTATTTGAGTTGCATAATGTTCATTAAAGCAGCCATTTCGTTGGTATGGAAAAGAAGTCCGTTTTATGACTCAACGGCGAACTGTAAACCAGATATTATGATCAGGAATTGCAAAAAATAATATAAGGAATTAGTACATTTTGTATTTGACAACGGGCAAATACTACAAGCAATGTACTTTGAATTGATACCTGAACTGTAGAGGTGTAAGCAAATGTAAGGAATGTTTCAACAAAAACCATTTCCTACTATTAAGGACATGCGGTATTTCGAAAAATTTCGTTTCAGTTGGTTCGGAACGAAATTCCGCGGAATTTCGCGGAATTTGAGCAAAGCGAAATCTGTATGTTTGATTTCGTTTCGTTTAAATTTCAGAAATTTCGTCAGCAAAAACTGGATTTTAACGAAATAAAACGGAATTCCGCGGAATTTCGAAACAAACTTTAACCAGCACCAAACATCATCTAATTTGAAAGTTTCGGCTGTGCCGCTGAATTAAATAAAAAAGATTATAAGATATACTATTTACTTTTACTGCGCAATGCTATTCCGAATCAATAAATACCAATATATTTATTTTTTACTGAAAAACCTCTAACGTTGTGTTATTATACTGTTATTATACTGTAAGCTACTCAAAATTGCGCCCAATTTGACTAATTTTCTTCAAAAATAGGACACCCAAAAATTGAGTAAAATGTATGTACTACTTAAATAAAATGCTGATATAGTGAAAGTTAGGTATGATTTTTCATTATTTTATCCAATTTTAAGGAAGCAAGTTCAACTATTAGATGAGTGCTTTTTACATCATTTGATTTTGGTGCAATTATCATGTTAATGAATCTTTCACTCTTGAAGACGAATTGTTGCTACGAATAGGGCCTTCTAAGGCCTATTCGTTCCCAGTTTAAGCCCCGCAACATGCAGATGAAAGCATAATTTGCAGTGCCTAAAAAAATGGATTGTTTTCGTATCTGAATAACTAGACGAGGAATCTTCCTAAACCCCAGACTACTGGTCTATATAACCGACGATATCCAGCGGGATGGGCACGCAAGGCCTCTTTTAGTCCTCAAGCCACAGGATCGATGGAGGTAATGGAGAGGTTTTCGCACTTGCTATAATCCGGAGACATGAAGGTTTGTTTAGATATATTTTACTCACGGTAAATATGGTAGTTGCCAATGGCTGACTGCCTACAAAGCCAAATCTCTGGTCGATGGCATGGACGAATCGCCGTTAGGGAAGGACTCTTGGCTCTATGAATTAGACATCGATAGGATGGGTAACTTGGTATGAGCGGAGGCTTAGCTTGCGGGTTTGGCCAAAGGATGACGTGACTGGTTGGAATAACTGACGGATTATGTCGTACTCCTCCTAAAATGGGCAGCTCACCACGTGCATTCTCTACTACTACGCAGATTAGCTAGTGAATCATAAAAATAGGGTTCATGAGCATTTCATTTTGATATTTAAATATAGGGAGATAGATATTCAGTTTGTTTAAAAAATCCTATACCAATTTAACAAATATTACTTCGAAGTCCGATAATATCTTCTTTTAGGGTTTTTAAAACACGCACAATTTGTGTCGTTTTTTCATGCTATCCTGCGTGCTCACTACTGGAAAATCATTTAAATAAGAAACAAAGCAGAACAAAACATTATCCCCAATAATAGGGTTACTGCTCCTGGACGTCATCTCATTGCTTTTATGTTCATCTCAGGAAAAAAAGCAATGAAAAGGATATGGTTTTTATTTTTGTGATCTTTTTAGCAGTAATCACGCATGTTAGCATAAAGATGCAACGAAATTGATGTTGTATTTTTTTATGTGGCGATGAGATGAATTGCGATCGTTCAGTGAGATGGAAAACAGAACAGTTCTCCTATATCAACGAGATCGCAACCTACTTCTACCGTTAATTAAATGCTGTTGCTCACAAAACAGAAACCTATTTGATTGAAATAAATGTTAAATTAAAATTAAAAAAAAAAAATAGTAAGAAAAAATCCGCGGAAAAAATAAAAATTTCGTTTCGTTTTGTCAAATTTTGAAATAAATGGGACCTTGTTTTCGTATTGTTTTGAAATTACGGAAATAATTTGTATTTCGTTTCGTTTTGTTTCGAACTGATATGGACATTACAAATTTCGATTCGTTTCGCCAGGAAACAGTGTGTTATCGTGTTACCTTTACCTACTGTGCATTAACATTAGCATCAGCATTGAGCAATTCGCACAAAGTCGTAGGTGGTACAAGCCAAGACTATTGTATGAGAGTAGAAAGGCTTTCATCAAGGTTAATAAAGAAGGAATCATGTTCTCTTAGCGGCTTTAAGTAATTTCGTCGAATGATATTTGATCGAATGACATTTCGGCGACCAAATATCATTCGAATAAATGTCTTTCGACAAAATGGCGGTGACTCCTCTCAGCATAATGCGAGGAAATAAATGCTTTTAAAGAAGATAAAATCCTCTTGTACTTTGATCCGGGAAAATGCGAACTTTGGTCATCTGCCATAATGCCGATTGGCATGAAGGTAGCATTCTGCCTTTTTAAATGAAGGCTGTTCTTTTCATGCCTAACATACGGTGTATTACAAAGAGTGGTAACTAATGATACACATGTTTTTCGAGAAATCCCCATCCAGATTCCTATCAGAGAATAAAGAGGGTGTAGTCTTTGATTTCGATTCAAGACAAAAATGAAAAAAAAATGTCAGGCCGTAACACATAACATAGAGATGTCTTCAAAGCGTTACAGTAAATAATGTCTTCTTTATTTGCCATAATTTGAACCAGAACCAATCGTTCTATGATACGCATTTTCCGGGTATCAAGGATGTTATCGATCATTTAGTAATCTGCCTGCGATCATTTAGTAGTTTTTCAATAACTTATTCCAGAGGCTAAATTTTAAAATGTGTTGTATGGTGAACTTCTAGTGCAAAGGTCTACAACTCTGCCTAACAGTTCACTAATAACGGAGCTATAGCGTTAGTAGCAGTAACTTGGACTAAATGATTGCATATTGTGTTATCATTTGGTATGAGTATAGCAACTTGCACCGTAACTCCTTTAGCAAGGGAATTCGAACATTGACCTGTTAAGGAGAGTTGTAGAAAAACCTTCGCAATAAAAGTCCACCATACAACACATTTTGAAATTTAGCCTCTTTTTTTTTTTTTTTTCTTCCTAAGCAATGGAGGGGGAATCTGCTCAACAGACATCCTGGGTTGACCAGGAAGTGCTGGGTTAGGGGTCACCTCCAGTGAGGGAGGCAGGACTGCATCCCCGACCAGCTAAACCGTTTCCATTGCCGCCAAGCCCATCGTCCCTTCGGTACAACCAGAAAGTAATGCTTCAAAGGGGGGCCAGTGCATAACGCACCCTCGAGGTTAGCTGCGTGTCCTTGCAGCATCGAACATCGTGACTCGCTTTTTTAGAAGAACACCATGGTATCGTGCCAGCGCATTGCCGGCTTTCCAGGTGGCCTTACCACGCCCTATGTCCTCGGAAGGTGGGCAGGGTCGACTTCGCGCCTGCTTCCCTCTGCACGACTGGTATCAAGAATGATGATGCCGCGTGCACCCCAAATTGACCTTTCTGCGATAGGGCCTATTCGCCAGCACACAGAGGGACTTACCGACGCGGTGCCTACGCCTGCCCCAGCCTTGACGAGGACCCCTTTCCGTCCTCGGGCTCGGAACCCGCCCGGTTGACCGACGCCGCGAAAGCGACGATACCATGTTGTTTTTCTCGCGGCCACTTGTTCGATAAAAGGATCGAGTTCGACCACAGGGCACCGGTATGACCCATGAAGCCGACTCCGAACCCTTGGACCACCTCTTATTTGCGCCTGAACTAGCCATCCCTCGAGTCCACGCGCCACCTTCTGTGTAGCTCCGAGACGATTTGGACGATAGCTGATAAAACGGCGTTCCAGCCAACTTCATCTTTACACATCCTCCGAACTAGGTTGTCCGGGGTAGTGTCCAGACCACATGTGGCAAGCCGCGGGCACACGAACAACACGTGTTCCGCCGTTTCCTCTAAACCAACGCACACCGGACACTCGGGCGAGGCCGAGTGTCCGAACCGGTGTAGGTACTGTCTGAAGCAACCATGGCCTGTAAGGACCTGGGTCAGGTGGAAAGTGATTTCCCCATGGCGCCTCTTGACCCACGTACCTATCTCCGGTATCAACCTATGTGTCCATCTACCCTTAGTGGAACTGTCCCACGCACGCTGCCATTTGACCATTGAGGCCAACCTGACAGTCCTGCGGATGCCTCTCGTGCCGCGCATTTTAAAGCACTCTATGTCTTCACCGATAACGATGTCAATAGGCATCATACCGGTAATGACGCAGAGTGCATCGTGCGACACGGTACGGTACGCGCTCGCAACTCTTAGGCACATGAGCCTATACGTACTTTCTAACTTCGTTCTGTAGCAGTTAATACGCAGGGCCGTGCCCCAAGCTGGCCCCCCATACCTCAGTATGGACAGAGCAACGCTAGCCAGAAGCTTGCGCTTGCTGGCATAAACCGCAGAGCTATTGGACATCATCCGGGACAATGCCACTATAGCTGTGGAGGCACGCTTGCAGGCGTAATTGACGTGGCTACCAAAGGTGAGCTTATCGTCGATTATTACCCCCAAGAGTTTGATTGAGCGTTCAGAGGTGATCGTGCAGTTGCCTGCCCTTATCACCGCTTGCTGCTCCGACTTTCGGTTGTTAACAACAACCACCTCAGTCTTGTGGTGAGCCAGTTCTAACTTCCTGGAACTCATCCACTCCTCCACAATTGCGATCGAGTGGGCTGCAGTCAACTCCACCTCTTTGATCGATTCGCCGACCTCCAGCGTAATATCGTCAGCGAAGCCAACGATTACCACGCCCACCGGGAACTCAAGACACCGTCGTACATGACGTTCCATAACACCGGACCCAGTATGGAACCTTGCGGAACCCCTGAGGTTATGTCAACACACTTCCGACCCGCCTCCGTGTCGTATACCAGTACTCGATTCTGGAAGTAGCTTCCGAGAATCTTGTACAGGTACTCGGGAATTCCAAGACGCAGGAGCGCATCTGCAATAGCTGCCCAACTGGCACTATTGAAAGCATTCCTCACGTCGAGAGTCACTACTGCACAATAGCGAACTCCCCTCCTCTTACGCTGGATAGCTATCTCCGCGGATTTGGTAACCGACAAGATAGCGTCTACTGTCGACTTACCCTTTCGGAAGCCAAACTGGTTACTCGATAGACCATCCGCACCCTCCGTGCGTATCAACAACCTGTTGAGGATGATCTTCTCGAGCACCTTCCCCGCCATATCAAGCAGGCATATTGGTCTATATGCCGACGGATCCCCCGGTGGTTTTCCCGCCTTTGGCAATAGGACCAAGCTCTGCCTTTTCCATGCTTCAGGGAAGACTCCCTCGTCCAGGCATCTCTGCATGACAGATCTGAACATCTCGGGAGCCTCGGCAATGGCCGCTTTAATGGCCAGGTTCGGAATACCATCCGGTCCTGGCGCCTTACCTACACTAAGGGACTGTGCAATCCCCGCAAGTTCCGCCACAGTTATTCTTTCCTCGTCGGTCACCCTGGTTCCTGGCAGCTCCACAGAGTGAGGCCAGAGACTTGGGTCATGACGTGGGAAGAGCCCCGCGATGATCCTCTACAGCATCTCTGGAGACCGCACTGTAGGGGCCATCGCCCCACGTGTCTTGGCTATTACGACCCTATAGGCGTCACCCCATGGATTCGCGTTGGCACTTTGACACAGGCCCTCGAAGCAGGCTTTTTTGCTTGATCTAATCTCAGTCTTCAGAGCGGCTCTAGCAGCCACGAACGCCACCCGTCGTTCAACGGTGGTCTCCCATTCCTAGGGTGGACTTTCCTAGGCATGGTGGCATCGCATGCACGCGAGAGTACTGTTACCAGCTGCTCGCCACTCAGACCGAGAGTATTGTGCTCGCGGCGGAGCGCTTCCTTAAACACCTCGTCGTCGAAGTATGATGTCTTCCACATACGAGGACTAGACCTCGCCCCTTCTTCCGTCCGCTGAATGCTGGTCGTATAGTCGATACTGTAGCGAACCGCCAGGTGGTCGCTGTGAGTGTAGCCATCATCTACCCTCCAGTTCGAACTACTCGTTTGGCCAGGGCTCCAGAACGTAACGTCGATAATCGACTCGGCGCCGTTCCAGCTGTAGGTACTTTTGGTACCGACATTAGCCAAGTCCACATCCAACATGGCCAGTGATTCCAGCAGGATCTGCCCCGTTGATTCGTGGATCGGCTTCCCATTCCACGGCCCAAGCGTTGAAGTCCCCGCTATCACCACCGGCCTACGTCCGATCAAGTTAGCCGTCAAACAATCTAGCATTCGACCGAACTGCTCGATCGACCATCGAGGAGGCGCATAGCAGCTGCAGAAGAAGACCCCGTTGATTTTGGCAATGACGAAGCCCTCGTGTGTCGAAGACACCAACTCTTGGACTGGGTATTTCCCGTTGTCCATATCGCCGCCATTTTAGACCCATCGGTGACCCAATTACCGTTCCTGGCGGGTACCCGGTAAGGATCTGCTATGATGGCGATATCCGTCCCCCATTCAGCAACTGTCTGACACAGCAGTTGCTGGGCTGCATCACAGTGGTTCAGGTTTAGCTGCGTTACCTGCACTGTGATTTTGCAGCACGCTTAAATGCCGGGCACTTCGAACCCCCCATGGGGTGCTTGCTGTTCGCAGCTTTGCTGGAACAGATCAAACAGTTGGGAGGGTTCGTGCAGCATTGTGCCTTATGTCTTTCCAATCCGCAGCGTCGACAGAGCTTGCTTCTGTCAGGGCCTTTGCAGTCCCATTGCTTGTGCCCCGGTTCCAGGCACTTGAAGCAAACTTCGGGTTGCTCATATATGCCCACAGGGCATACCGACCACCCCACCTTGACGCTCCCTAACTTGACTACTAACTGCAGGTAGCCGAACCAATGCTACCTGTGTCCATGCCGGACCTTTCCGTAGCCGAACTGCGGTGGACGCCTCCACTTCACACTGTCGCCGCAGTGCCGTGACGAGCTCTTCGACTTCGGGGATCTCGTCCAGGACTTTAACCCCAGATTCACCTCCGTCGTGAGTGCCCTCACCTTGACCGTCTCGCCTAGGACTTCCTCCGCCAACTTCTTGTAGACGGCGCCCTTTGCGAGACGCCCCGCTTTAGCTCGAGGATCATCTCGCCCATCCGGGTACGTCTTATTCGACGTACGTCGGCGCCGAGTTCACCGAGCTTGACGTCACTCCTCATCGCCTTCAAGACGTCCGAGTACTTAGCCTCGTCCGTTTTGATGACTAGGGCATCGCCCCTGGAGCGATTGGCGCCTACCCTAGACTTCTTGCTACCCTCATTCGCCTGGGCCTTCTTTTCGGCCCTTGACGTCTTCGGTTTCCTCTTGTTCTTGACCAGGGTCCAGGAGGCGTCATCCCCCTCTATTTCCCTGGTCTGGGGCGGCTGAGAGCTCTCAGCCTGCCGTAACCCCCACCACCGTCTTTCCTGGGTGGACGGACCTTTCCAGGTCCTTCCTCCCCGGTTTTGGAGGTACCTGGCCGGGGTTCGGCTTCCCAGCCCCACTACCCTTGTTCGGGGTAGTAACCCTCCGCGTTTTGGGGCGGCCCCAGAGAGCTCATCCCTGGAGACTGTCTCCCCGTTTTTGTGTCTGCTCCGTTGGAGCAGCCACCCTGACGTGCCCGCGAATACTTGAGCCTCGGTCTGGGCAGACTTTGGCACCACCGTCTTCGCTGGCACGTCCTCGGTCGATTCGACCTTGCCCAAATCCGCGAATTCTTGGGCCTCAGTCTGGGTAGACCTTGACTCCATGGATTTCACGGGTTCGCACTTGGCCGTCCTGACCGCCTTTTCCAGCTTGGCGTCCAACATCGACTTTCGAAGTTTCTGCAAGCTCCTCTTGAGGTCCTTACTGATATTATGCTTCGATGACGCAAAGTCGATGATGGCGTCCAGCTGTTCCGTCGCCACCTCGAAGGCCGAAAGCCCATCGCGTTTGCGGTTCATCGCCTCCACAAGCCATGGGCCGTCAATAACCTCTACCGGCGTTTTTTTAGCCGAGAGGAAGGTTAAGTGACCCACGCTGGCGCTGCGCACTGAGCTGCCGACTATTGCCTCTGGCCTCCTAGGCGGAGACCTGAACAACCCACCTCTTGCGAAGGAGTTGTCGCCTACACTACTACCACTAGTTGAAGGATTGCCTTGGTTTTCCATTTTGGTCCCACGAGTTGCTCGGGAAAAGAGGTCCACCACGCCAGAGCCCAGCATGACGCGGTAAGGGACAATTACTGTGGAGGGTGCCCAGGTACCCCACAGGCTCCGTTAAAGGCCTAGCTTATTATTTCACCCCCCTGGCCATGCATCCCCTCGGCACGGGTCGCTTGACGCCTTGGGATTAGGGGTTAGGGACAATGGTCCCGGTCTGACTCGCAGTGGCCATGGGGAGGGGTCGTCAAGCCCTTGGACAAAGTCCCTGCTGCCCTGGAAATTTAGCCTCTGCAATGAGTTATTGACAAACTAATAAATGATCGAACGCAGATTACTAAATGATTGATAACATCCTTGCCGGGTATTTGCGTGCTATAGGAGGAATCATATTCTCATGTGCCTTATTCCGGGCAAACGTGAGTTATAGCCTATTCAGATTACGACATTTATAATATAATTATCATGATAAAGAATAACTTGATCTGAATCCCCATATATTCAGTTTCCTTTCTCTAATTTAATAATATTATGATAAATGGCGTAATATGAATAGGCTAATAGAATATGAATAAGTATTAGGGAAAATCGCCAAATATTGAACGTCGATTGTTCAACACCCATAAAATAAGCACGTGCCCTGAACAATAGACGAAGAAATTAGCCGCTCAACACTTAGTGAACTACCCTACTTCACCTTCTACATTATGCCAATCGAAAAACAACCAAACTTTACTATATGGTTCATTCGCGCCAATGCACGGTGGCTAAAAACGTGTTCTTGCGCATTTATTTAATAGTACCGTCAACTGGGGGGAAGATGATCATTTTTAAGACAAAACATGCAATAACAATGTGTGTTTACATTTTAAATCGAAACAAACATTTTCAAAACATGTACTGCTATACGTAGCAATAATCAACAACTTTATTTTTTTGAAATGAATTAAATTATCACACATTTTTTGAGTAATCTGGTTTGGGGTGAAGTTGATCAAGACAGTTCTACTAAAATCATTATGACCTAGTAGTCAAAATACACTAGGTTGTTTGTATGAATGTTGAATTTACTACGTAAAGAAGTTTACGAAGTCAATATTTGAAACGAAAATAGCGTCATTTGTGACTATCTCTCTATTTCTTCCACAAAATACATTTTCATGATTATAATCGAAAAACTCGGATTTCTACCTAGCGGTAACATTACTTGAACGGAGAATATTGTAGACTACCGTTTCATAAAAAAAATTGGCTCTTTTAACTGACACATCAAATGATCATCTTCATCTCAATGATCATCTTCCCCCATTTGACGGTACCTGTATTATGTGAACCGGTGCCAGCGAAAGTGATACATGTTACATTGAGTAAATTTTTCAGGAGACGCATTTTCCCTAAAACATCGAATAATAAATTCAAATTTGCAATTTTCTGCAACTTAACTGTACCAACATGTTATGACTGATGTGCCTAAAGATAGTAGTGAAAAATAAGCGAAGTTTCTTACCAAATTTTAAGTTCATTGGATCAAATTGCACATGTACCACTATTAATGGGAACAAAATGAAACAGAAACCGAAAATCGTTGACAGTAAAAGTGGTACATGTACATTTTTTAAATCTTTATAAACGGCAGTAAACTATCTTGAAATTCAAAATAGGATTAAAATCTGTTGAGAAAACATTCATGTTGCCGAAATTTCTTTAAAATGAGCTGATTTTAGAGAGTGGGACTGTACATGTACCACTTTTCCTGGCAACGAAATGGCCATTGTGATATATACCAGAAAATAAAAAGTGTATATCTCCAGATTTAGTAGCCAAAAATCACTTTTTCGTTATTCCCTTACTAGATCTTTGCAAATAGAAGCCGTTGGTGTAAAAAACTCAAAATTGACAAAAATGGTTTATGTACCACTTTCGCTGGCACCGGTTCATGTGATAAAACGTAATGGCGTCCCCGAGATATTTTATCAGTAAGTCGATGCGCTTTTTTGTATTTAGCCTTATGTTCAATCCCCCTAAAAATGAGATTATTTTTTTTATTTTTTTCACTTTACAACATGCAAGGTATATGTCTTCGCAAGAGTTGCAGCAAAAGTTCTCCTGAAAAACTTTGTCGAAGACACCTAGTTCGTAATTTCATTACTTTTGGAGATTTATTGCTTTTTATGCTAAGTCGCTACCAGGAATGTTCCATTTACGCTTCTATACCAACGACAGAATCGCAGTCGCCAAGCGATAGAATCGCGTCGCGTGTGTTTGGGGGAGCCTTAAAGCATACAAGCATATGGAGACGCATGGTGTATTGGCTCATCAACTCCTCGTGATGGAAGATTTATTTCTGCTTTGCATACCTAGTGGGAAATGGTTTTTGTTGAAACATTCCTTACATTCGTTTACAACTCCACAGCTCAGGTATTAATTCAAAGTTCATTACTTGTAGTATGTTATACTACAGTATGTATGTAGTATGTATGAGACTGCCATAATCCCGTTGTCAAGTTGCAGTTAAATTAAATATGACTAAATGAAAAATGAACTAATTCATTATGTTATTTTAATATCTCGTATTTAGTATCATAACTGTAGAGATCGATTTCTCTTCATCAAATTATTTTCGTCAACTGGATCAGAAGTTACAACTGTTTTTGGCGGAATATTCGTTATAAAATTCCCCATCTATGTATATCTGGTTTCGAAAGCATTATGGTGGGTACCCGTTTTGGATGCATTAATAAAGGGATATTGGGAGGAATTCATCATTTTTTGGCATTTGAAGCATCAGTGAAAAATATATAGACCTGGGACATGCGGTATCAGGGTTTTACCGTGGAGTATGGACCCTGAGTTGAATGTAAAGGGTATAAAATGGATGGGTTTCGTCGAATTTCTTTCCGATATACCGGTGTTTTCGATGTTACCTATAAGGGGTGCACTTTTTTCATGGAACGCGTCGGGGCCGCCCCTGAGCGTCATTTCCCAGAGTTGTCGTAGAGCGGTCTTTCTTTTGTTGTGCCCTAGGCTTTCATTTGAGGGTTGAGCCCCCAAAGTCCCGGACTTTGTCCAATTTTGGGACACCCTAACCTTCATACTGATTTAACGTTTTTATAGCCCACTACAAAACATCCCAGGAAGGAAAGCTTCACAACCTGCCATGTAACCTTTACGTAGACGACTTCCTGGCACATAAACTGCTATCTGATATATAACATTCTAAATAATAAATAAATTCTTTACAATTTCCAGCTTCTTCTACAAGAGATGTACATCCCGAATCAACTTCGGCTCCTAGTTGACGTTGTACTCTACAAATATATATAAAATTTGATATAATTTCTTATCATAATGTTATTCATTTCACTACATATTTATTTATATACAATTACCAAAATAAGAACTTAAAAGAACGCGGTGCGTATGGTACGGTATGTCCACGCATCCTTCAACCCCTGTAGATTCGTGATATGTATCATGTTGAAGTGACTACTTGAACACGATACATCTCGAAGAATCATCTCTGCGGCAAACACAACGCAGTGGGCCTGGCCGCTTTGAAGTTTATGTCATACCACTGGTATGCTGTAAGCCTCAATATTGACAAGAAAAATTATTGGGCGTCATCTAACTCAATAGTTTTCCAGGATGCTTTCTTTGTACTGGCTGCGTTTGTGTTCGATTAGATTAGATTAGATTAGAACTGGATCAGAAGTTACAACTGTGATTGTTGCTTCCGTTGCAAGATGCAATAATTTATTATTATATAAAACCGTTAAATTATCGCACTATCGCTATTAAACTACCGCAATTCGTTGTATTGTTGAAAAGAAAAATCGATCATTGCGATTACGCCCCTATGATTCTAAGCGCGATGTTACATCGGGTCTGTAGTTAGCCTTACGAGCAAAGAAGTTGCATTGCTAAAATTGTGGAGACGCAGAGGTGAACAAATCTTCTCGGTCTTCAAATAGCAAAACCTCCTACTAATATTCCTTCCTTCTTCCTAGCTGACTACAATGACGTGGCCAGCGCCGTTATTGATCATTATGACCAAGATTTTGACACCTAGTAGTGTATTCATATTGTTTGTGACATTTGAATCACTGAAACTTGCACACTGAGAATGCTGAAAAATCCCAGTCAATTATTCAGTTGATTCTTTGTGAAATTTCACTGATTCTGGTCAATCACGTAGTAGCAACCATAGATATGTGCAGTCAGTCAAAGATAGTTTTGAATCAGTGTACATGAAAATATAGTTTTTTTTATTTTTGAATAAGATCATTAAAAGTATATTTACAATCCGTGAAATCATGTTTTGCTAGTTTTGGCTGTCCCTTTGTATATTGCGGCATGTGTGGAATAATAAAAATGGCAGTTGTGCGTGGCTTCCGTTTTTAATGGGGTGCTCTTGAAACGCGAGTGCATTTAGTTTTGGATTCCAGGAAACTTGGCTTTAATTTAAGTTAAAATGAAAGGATTTTGCTCAATCTTTCCATTGCAGCTCGATTATAAATATCAAATGTATAATTGTAATGGTAGTTTTCGTTCACCTTTGCGTGGTGTGTTACGGTGTAAGATCTACCACGGTCACATTGTCAGCTACAGGCAAATCCTGACCCAACGAATGCCTTCCCCAATATCCAACTCCGTGGTACTTATGAGGGTGTCGCTGAGTCGGGGGCCTCTCGTTAAGTAAGTACTACTTCAACACTTCCTTCCCCTCCTTAGTTACGGTGAAGATGGGCGTGGCCAGGAGTAGTAATCCTCATGCTTTTGTTATTTTTATCCTAGATTGAAATCAAGGAGCACACCCACCTTGATTTCTGATAGAAATCTGAATGAGGATTTCAAAAGAAAAAAATGAGTATCACTAGTGTCCAATCTACGAAGTACACCGTAACTATGCTATGCTATGGTAGTTTTCATTCAGCAATGTACTACAAAATATTATATGAGTGATTTTATGAAATAGGCCATTATGGTCCATGGGTGTGTTTTGCACTGTTCTCCCCTAAGAAAGAGGTAAACATTCATGCAGTTGAAGGTACAAAGCGTACTTCAATGGAAAACCTTTTCGCGTTCATGTCATATGTCGTCATTGGTTAGGGATTCAAATAAGCAGCTAATAAATTGATGTATGTCATCCTTCGCGCAATTCCTTATGTACACTATAGCGTGGGATAACGATGTTGGTTCCTACTCAGAAAATTGGAAATTGAAATTCGACGATGGATGGCTTGGAGTGAGTTTGCGTGTATTTGAGGCCGTCCTCGATTCGGCGGGGGTGTTGGCTCCGCGCAAAAAAGGGTGGATTTTAATTAACGAGATGAATGTTGGAATTGTAGACGAGAAACTGACTTTTCCAACGGATACCCCACAGCGGACCGCCGCCACCCGGCAGAATACCAGGCAGCATTACCGAGCACAGGTATACTTTCAGTAATTGCAGCGAACCCGTTGGGGCATCCCAATTATGCCATGGTCGTTAGTGAAAGTTTTGTTCGTGCAGCGGCAAGAGCGATGTCAAATGGCTATGGTTTGCTTTAGCATCTGCACATAGTTGCTGTCATCACAATAATCGGATTGATATCAGGACGATAGTGATACAACTTTTTAATTAGCAACTTTTCGAATTAAATTTCATTACAGTGAAACATAAGCCTCAATTACCACTACACAATGTTATAATTAATCCTAAACTTGAACACTAAATATTTCCGCTCAGTTGTTTCTCCGTCTAGGGATTGTTTGCACAGGAGGAGAGAACTATAACTTGCAGGATCTGTTACCGCCGCAATTCAATTAAAGACATAATTGTAGGCAGTTGATTTGTTTGCAAACAGTCGATAATTTGTGCTGAAGAATTACACGTGGAAATTTAGTAATTATCAAATTGAGTCACTTATCACAATAACCAATTTATGGTTTGTCCGAATGGTAAAATCATGAAATATTTCATTGAGCACAGGAAGTAGCTTGATTACTTAGATTTGATATCAGTAAGCGTACTTATCATCGAAGTACTTAGTAAGTCAGGCGTTGTACCCCAGCATATTTAAGCACAATATAGTATTTCGCATCACTACGTGCACACGAATCTCCAATTGGCTAGTCAACAAAGGTGTATACGGTTGTTCGATTCTCGGTCTCGGCCAATCTAGGACCTTTTAGGGTAGAAACAATAAAATTGTTCAAAGGATGGAAGGCATAAAAGCATTCAATTAATAACAGCTAACACCAACGCTTGAACCCGGTAATGCTCAAATATGATCATATCATCTTGAGAAAAGCAGAATGACATTCGCTGACTAATTTCTTCTCTAACCCTACCTTGTCATCTTCTAACGCCCGTCGGATTTCACTGCTAACAGCCAATACTACCCAGCTCGGACCGCATGCCAAGCTGGAACGGGCCGAGATGTATGTACCTTCCAGCCCAGTTGACTGCGGAAAGTTGCACCTTCCTTCAGGGGGTTGGCATCAGTTCTTGCAGCAGTTTTTCATTTCATTTATTAAAACTCTCCACTTTTGCTCATTATGATTTGCATCGTTCTTTTCTCGTCTACAAGCTCGACCTTTTCCGTTTGGCCGTTTTTCTGGAGGAGAAGCGCAAAAAAAAAGTCGTAATTGTTATTGTTTCCCCAAGTCGTTATAATTATCCTACACAGCAGCAGAGTCTTGTTAGTAGTGAGTGGGTGGAATGGTCGGTTAGTGGAATAACACCACAAGCAACAGAAGACGGCGTATAACTTGTCTTGAGATACTAGCGCTGCAGGTAGATTGGAGGTCAATGGTTTATCATATTTCACATCAATTTCCTTGATGCAAAACGATTTGATAAGATTGTTGAGTTGTTTGAATGTTTATCAACCTTGTATAATGCAAGTGAGCTTTTGACACCCTATTTCAAAAATTAGTTAGGTAAAAGTGTTGTTTTCTAGATAGTAAATCCGTTTTACCTTGGCCCCAAAAAATCAAGCGCAACCTAGATATCGCTGTGTGTGTGATACGAAGAATAAATGACAGCAAAATAAAATTTCCAAGAAGAATTAGAAATTTTCCATAAAAAAATAGTAAATTGTCAATAACGAAATCAGGGTATGAGCAATAAGCGAATCAATCATTTGTTTGAGAAACTGCATACATCCATTTTACACAATTTTGAGAAAACAACATAAAAACAGTTTTTGAACAAATTGGCACTGAATCTTACGATTTCTTCGATACAGATCAATAGTGTTTGGCGAAACTCAACACTGTGGGGCACTTCCAGTACGGGAAATATAAGCAGTATTCCATAATTGCTATTCAACAGGCGTGCACATATATGTTTTTTTTCGTATTTTTTGCCAGAATATGTTTTTTTGGACAAGGATTCAGAGGTCATCTATGGAAAAAAAAGCGTAGTTTTATTTGCTTTTTATATTGCTTTATGGAAATTTCCATATCTTTTGCTCTCTATTGATTTTTTCGGGAAAAGTTTTTATTTTTTTGTGGAAAAAAATCATTTATTTTGGGAAAAAATGTGTAATTGTGTATTGTTATAATTGATTTATTTATGGAAATTTTGTATTTTATTCGTGGAACAGTTTAATTTCTTTATAAAAAATCGTCTTTTATAATTGCAATTTTTGCTTTTGAAAATGCTAATTTATATTCGTTTTATAGATTTTTTTTAATGTTTATGGAAATTTTGCATTATTTGTCGATTCTATCCCGACTAGTTAGTCATAACAAAATTTTATCACAATTATATCAATATGTGTTACAAATAACAAAACTTGCAATAATTTTGTTATAAATTCTCTGCCAAAGATAGAGGAAATAAAATATTATGATCGTCATAACATGATTATAACATAACGTGTTATGTTTATTTCTACCGAAAAATAAATTATCTACATTTTTAGTAGATAGGAATTGGAAAAAAAGTTAGGTACCACCTACAGTATAACTTGAATCTACATCCAAAGTTGAACCAGCTGGACAAACTTAATTGCCTACATTATGGATAATCATAATCTTTCCAGGAACATAATTTGCTATAGTACAAGCTATTTTCACCCCTTTTTATGTAACACAACGAGTTATATTTTTGTTCAAATAATAACATATTTAGTAATAATTTTGTTAAAACTAGAAGAGATTTTGTTACAATTTTTGTTATTTTAACTACTAATGGTACATGTTTTATAACAACCGCTGTTATAAAAAACTGCTGTAACAGAATAACAAGGTCTGATATAAATCTGTTACTATCTACTGGTCGGGATGCCCCAACCAAAAAATTCTGCAACTACATTCTAATAAACATTGGTTGACACTAACATATCTTGCGCATTGACACATACCTTGATATTAACTCAAGATAATTTTGGTAGACCTTGGACATCTCATGTTTATGGAAATTAGGATCATATGCTTATTGAACCGGTTTGGGTGTATAACGCGTATGAATGAGGAAATTGCAAAAGTTCTGGTAGATCTGTAAGATACCTTGGGCTGAACCTGAAGACGTTTTGGAGTCCCTTGAACATTTCGTATTCAAGAAAATTGAGTTTACATGATGCGTATATGCTGATCGAACCGGATATACCGATTTTGACAACATTACAAAAGCTTTGGTTGATCTGATAGATCTACAAGATCAATCTGGGAGATGGGTAAAACGGATCACTTCGTTAAACGGATTAGATCTGGCTCATTCAGTTTAATGATCCGGATCTTTCATACGGATCGGATCTTTGGATCAAAATGTAGCGATAATGCAAAAAGATGAAACTGTTGTCATTCTGGACTACACTTTTGACCCGTACAGACAATAATTAGACAATAATTTCACCTCTATCTTCCTCACAAACATATATAATATCTATATAGAACACGCAATAAACTTTTTACATTGTTATTTCCTTACAAATGGTTAGATAATTTGCGGATCTGGTAACCCGGATCATTCAAAAAGTGAGCTTCGAATCATTCACTCACTTCAAAGATCCGGATCATTTGAACGGTTCCGGATCCGAATGCCCATCTCTACTGGACTATTGAAATGTCTTTATAATTGGTATATTCCCAGTATGATTCAATAAGTTTATGTTCATTTCATTTATTTAGTTTACATCTAAACAGATAACACTGAATCAATAATTTAACGCCACAATACACGGTTCGAGGCTGCATCTCTCCATCCTCCAATGTGCCCCACGCTCAATAAGTCGTTTTACACCTGGTCTGCCCACTTCGCTCGCAGCGGTCCACGCCATCTCGTAGCTGCTGGATCGGAAGTGAACACCGTCTTTGCAGGGTTGCTGTCCGGCATTCTAGCAACATGCCCTGCCCATCGTTCCCTTCTGGCTAGAGCTGGGCGAACTAGTGGTTCATTCTTCGCTGCCACACACCGTCTTTATTATTATTATTATCTTTATTTGTGAGGTTTTATGCCCTGGGTCGGTTCACCTCGTACTCACCGTCTTCTTGCATATGCCAAAGATGGTCATAAGCACCCGTCTCTCAAATACCCCGAGTGCTTGCAAGTCCTCCTCTAGCATTGTCCATGTTTCATGTCCGTAGAGAATTACCGGTCTTATCAGCGTATTGTACATGACACATTGGTGCGGTGGTGATTTTCTTGACCCTAGTTTCTTCTGGAGCCCGTAGTAGGCACGACTTCCACAGATGATGCGCCTTCGTATTTTACGACTAACATTGTTATCAGCCGTTAGCAAGGATCCGAGGTAGACGAATTCCTCGACCACCTCGAAGGTATCCCCGTCTATCGTAACACTGCTTCCCAGGCGGGCCCTTCTTCTTCTTCTTCATATTGGCATTACATCCCCACACTGGGACAGAGCCATCTCGCAGCTTAGTGTTCATTAAGCACTTCCACAGTTATTAACTGCGAGGTTTCTAAGCCAAGTTACCATTTTTGCATTTGTGGGCCCTGTGGCGCTCGGTTCCGCCCACAAGCATGTACTTTGTACTTTGTGTTGTAATTCACCACTAGTCCAACTTTTGTTGTTTCATTTTTCAGGCGGGTGTACAGTTTTGCCACCTTTGCAAATGTTTGCCTGACAATGTCCATACCATCCGCGAAACAAATAAATTGACTGGATCTGTTGAAAATCGTACCCCGGCTGTTACACCCGGCTCTCCGCATGACACCTTCTAGCGCAATGTTGAACAACAGGCACGGTCCCCGGAGCGATTCGAACGAACTGGAGTGTTCGCCCGAAATCTTCACAAAGTTTTGCACACCACCAACCGTTGCTTTGATCAGTCTGGTAAGCTTCCCAGGAATGCTGTTCTCGTCCATAGCTCTACGCGGTCTATACTGTTGTATGCCGCCTTGAAATCAATAAACAGATGGTGCCCCGAGCAGCACAAGTCAGACTAAAATGGTTGCAGCAACTTGATAGTGACCAAATCTAGTCGCATATCCGTTGCAGTAATCTATGTGGGACATGTGTGCTACTTGGGGCGTTAGGACCTGATATTCACGGCATTTTTGAAGGATTTTAGATAAATTTATGTACATTGTGTCAAAATCAATTTTCTTGAATACAAGACTCCAAAGTACTTCAAAATGCTTCTGAGTTCAACCCAAGGTATCTACCGGATTAACCAAGGCTTTTGCAATTTTTTCGAATGTGGGATGATTAACGTTCTACAAAACGTTCTCGAGTTCAACCGAGGGTGTCTACCGGATCAACCCAATCCGGTTCAATCAGCATACATTCTCGAGTCCAGCCCAACGTATACATCATATCAACTCGAACTTTTGCAATGTCCTCATCATCGTATACACCCAAACCGTTCCAATAAGCAAATGATGCCAATTTCTATGAATATAAGATTCCAAGATCCTCCAAAATAATCTTGGGTTAAGATCAAGGTATCTACCATTGCACAATGACTAAGAAGGTGGTGATGTCGAGCAAGGTTTATTCGAATGTAGCTGAGGACTTTTTTTTGTTTAGGCGTAGAACCACTGCGTTCATGGACTTGGCTGATAGCCCAAACATTACGAATTCCAAAACATGTGGAGAACCAAAAAAGTATTACAGACTTGTAAAAGTAGTGGGAAATATCCTATCAGCTTAATGGACCTGCTGGGATGTTAGGCAAAGCATAATGTAAGACATGATTGATTGGGTAGATTGTATGTTCTGAGCTCTAGCATGTTTTGGAGAACCAAAAAGGTCTATAGTAGCTTGTGAAGGTTATGAGCAAAATCCTATCGACTCGATAAGCCTGCTAGGATATTCAGCGATGCAGGGATATATCATTCAGGACTAGGTCGATCAGCTAGAATGTAGGTTCTGAACTCTAGGACGTTTTGAAGAACCAAAAAGGTCTGCATTAGCTTGGAATTGTAATGAGTGAAATCCTATCAACTCTATGGACCTACTGGGATGTTTAACGATGCACAGATATATCATTCAGAACGTGATTGATCGGCTAGGTCGTACTTTCTGAACTCCCGGACGATTCGGAGAACCAAAAAGGGCTGTAATAGCTTATGAAAGTAGTATGTAGAAGTCCTATCAGTTCGGTAGTCCTGCTGGAATATTTAGTGATGCAGGGATATATCATGCAGGACTTGGTTTATCAGGTTGATTGTATGTTTTGAACTCCAGGACGTTTTTGAGAACCAAAAAGGTCTGTCGTAGCTTTTGAAAGAAGTGAATTAAAACGTACATCCAATATTTTTTTACACGGTTGGTATTTATTAATTTCTCGGTTAACCTAAACTTTTACAGCTTTTGAAATACCACCTAAATTTTCTTTGATTTTTTGTGAGTTTTTTGATGGAACTCATAGTTCATTGACGCTGAAGGTCGTAATCGACTAAAACCCAACCGTGTAAAAAATGAATCGGGTGTATCTGCTCGAAAGACCAACTAGGATGCTTAGCACTGAACGAATATTTTGATCAGGGGTTGGTTAATCGGGTAGATCGCGTATTCTGAGTTCCAGAATCGTCTTATCGTTAGATTTCCAGCAAGAGGTAGACCCCGAGGCTTATTGCGAGGTATTTTCCGTAACGATGAGGAAGATGTCAAGCAATTTTCTTGGAAGGAATTCATTCAGTTGGACCCGTTTTCTGCAATAGTATGAGAATCTGCCCTGACACAGATCTTTCGACTGCTTTCGCCTTTCGCCGTCACTTCCGCGTGAGAGCTACTTGACTATGCGCTACCCACTAGTTATTGCTTTGCCGTTTGCTGATCGGCACGCCAGTTACGTAGCAATGTGCAGACGATCTGAGTGGTTGCAGACGAAATCTCGTTCCGCTTCTCCACCGCTTGACTAATCCTGTAGATAATGTTGTCCAGAGTACTGTCCCGACCGCAAACGTCAAGCATCGCGCTCCTTGCGACGTCCAGCCGAGGACTTACAAAGAGTACGTGCTCGGCTGTTTAGTTTACCATTGGGCACTCAGGCCAACCTGGAGATCACAATTGAACCTTCCCATAGTGTCTGCTATCCCAACTTATACCAAGTATATCAAGTCTAGCTATGAAGCGATCTCACAGGCGCCCACGTGGATCACTGCCTCGTCTGCTGACTTACGGTTGTTAACGACGACCACCTGCTGACGATGAGCTAAATCCGAAGTTTTAGTGCTCATACATTTCAGCATTGTGTGATCACGTAAGCCGCAATCAGTTCGACCTCGACCATATTCATTTCATTTAATTAGCTTACATTTAAACAGATAACACTGAATCAACAATATGACGCCACAATACACGGTTCGAGCCTGCATCTCTCCATCCTCGAATGCCTTCAACGCTCGCCAAGTTGTTCTGCACCTGATCAGCCCACCTCGCTCGCTCGTCTCTTACCTGCCGGATTGGAAGCGAACATCATCTTTGCAGAGTTGCAGTCCGGCATTCTTGCAACATGCTCTGCCCTTCGTACTCTTCCGGCTTTACCATCTGGATGCTGGGGTCGCCATGGGGCTGGGCGAGCTCGTGGTTCATCCTTCGCCGCTACACACCGCCTTCTTTCACACCACCAAAGATGGTCCTAAGCACCCGTCTCTCGAATACTCCGAGTACTTGCTAGTCCTCCTCGAGCATGGTCCAAGTTTCATGCCGGTAGAGGATTACCAGTCTTATCAGCGTCTTGTACATGATACATTTGGTGCGGTGGTGCATCTTTTTTGACCGCAGTTTCTTCTGGAGCCCTCGAAAATGTACTCACCGTAAAGCTCTAACATTATGCCATCTGCGAAGCGGAAGATTTTTCAGTAAAACGATGATTTCAATTGTATACAGAGTAGGCTTATCATTACGCAATCCAAATTGATAGCTTGACAAGCCAGACTATACCACCTCAAGCAACTTTCCCATCATGTCCAATAAACAGATGGAACTATACGCCAAATGTGTTACCTTGCGGTTTTCTTGGGTTCGGGGAGCTACTCCTACAACCCGAGCGTGGAAGGTCGCCCATTTCAACAGCGGGACGTTGAGTTAAGCTATGGGTCTGGAGGAAAACATGGGAAGTCGGAGCAGTGACGAATTGGATGCGGTTCAGTCACGAGCCTGTGACGCTACGATGCCGAAGAAAGTGCGATCGCGGAATTGCATGACACCGGAATACTAGTGCAGCGAGCAAATTGAAGTCGTCGAGCAACTGTCGTACGTCGAATAGGCGGGAGGATTGTCGAACGAGCAGTTCGGATTACGGAGAGGACGGTCTACATTGGGCGCCACTAAATCGTTGATTGGCCCTGCAGCGGTTGCCACCGAATGCAACCAGTGTGGTATCCTTTACTGAGCAGTAATCAAACTCGACGTGCAGAATGCGTGCAACAGTGCCTGCTGGGTGATGATCGTGAACTCGTTTCGTCAGCTGAAAGGTTGTAGAAATTTTTTATAAAGCTACTTCCAGAATCGAGTTCTGATCTCCTAGATAGTGAAAGGCATGGCAAGCGCTCCCATCACAGCAGGTGTTCCGTAGGAATTAATTCTGGCTCTACTGCTGTGGAACGTGATGTACGATGGCCTACTGAGTTTGAAGCTCCAGCCATGAGTCAAGTTAGTGGTATTCGTCGAATTGACTGCAGCTTTTTCGTTCAGTCTCGTCCAGGAAAATCTACAGCTGACACATTATAAAACTGAGATGATAGTCGTTAACAACTGGACATCGGTGCAGGAGACGTCAATTAGAGTCGGGGGATGCGACATCACCTCCAAAAGATCTTTACAACAATTGATCACGATCGTGCCAAAAAAATCAATTTGGTACTCAACCGTCTAAGACGAATTAAGTACTGTCCATTTAATTCCACCAGTTAATTTTCGTTATCTTTGCAGATACGTATTTCGAAGAAAACTTCTTCAAGTCGAGTCAAGTACAAGACACTGAAGACGACCACACAGTTGTGGTCGAAATACGTATCTGCAAAGATAACGAAAATTAACTGGTGGAGTTAAATGGACAGTACTTAATTCGTCTTAGACGGTTGAATACATTCCACTAAAAGAGCTATATATATTTTTCTGAATTTGGTACTACCGCAATAATTTTTTACCCTATGAATCAATATGGTCGAAACTCAGGTGTAGTAAAACTCAAGTTATATCTGAACTCTGGTCAAGTTTTCAGCAAAATTGGTTCACACGCAATCGAGATCTAGCTCTCAAAAGTTGACCATTTTGTATGAAACACGGCTAGTGGGCTTTTTATTATGCCGGTCACTGTACGTAGAGGTGTGCGCCGGTCCAATATTCGTCGGCGGCGGCGTTTGTCAGAATTTTGGTCGGCGGCGGCGGCGTTTTCGGCGTCACGCCGGAAGCCATTTTACCCGGCGGCGGCGGCGTGAATCGGCGTGGCGATTTTTTCATATCGTTTTTCTAAGATTTTTTTAAAAAAAATTTCGGGATATTTTCAAGACATTAAAAGAAGAATTTTTTGATTTTCGCATGAAAAATCTAATGAACTTCTCCAGAAAAAACTGGAGAAAAACCAAAATTTGGAAAATATTTTAGGATTGTTTGAAGCTTCGCGAAATCTTTGGAATTACCAAGAGAAGCTCTTTTGAATTCCTAAATAAACTTGTTTGAAATTTCAGCAGAAAATTTGGCGCAATTTTGTCGCAAAACTTTGGAAATTTATTAAAAGTTCTTGTTGAGTTTCTGTTGAGTATTCTTCCAAATTTGCACAGAACATTATTGATAATTGTAGTAGAGTGCGGCTGATTAAATGGGAGGTTTACCGTTGGCTTTCTCAGTCTAGAATATTAAAGACTACTAGTTTGACATGGCCAACGATAAAACAAGCAATTCTTAAGAATTTCCACGGAAGACTCTAAGGAGTTTTCGAAAAAAAAAATCTCTGGAATGTTCAGGAGAAATTCTCCGTAAGTTTGACGGAAACTTCTTTAGAATTTCCGCGGAGGATTGTTCAAAATGATCCAACGAAAAATTGTTCGAAATTATTGGAATTCTACGGGAAATTCTTTGTATAGTAGACGTTCGATAACTGAAAGACATTTAACTACAATGATTTTAACTGCATTTCAAAAGTTACATCAGTTTTGCAGTTATCGAACAGCTGAGCTTCAAAATTATGTCAAAGTCGATGATAGCTGCATAGCGGTGAACAATCAGATGCACTTATATTTTGATGACGTTTGACAATTGTTTGACGCCTAGAATGCGTCATGTTGCAGTTATCGAACGACTAGTGTATTGTCCGTAAGAAATTCTTGGGAAATTCCATTGGCTGAAAGGCGTATGTCCGAACTGGTAATTTGGCCGAAAAAGTCGTTTCCCTAACAGGTCGTTTGGCCGAATAGGTCAACAGCCCAAAAAATGCCGTTTGGCCGATATGGTCGTTTGACAGAATGGGTCATTTGTCCGAAAATATCGTTTAGACCAACAGGTCATACGGCCAAATGTCAATAACTGAATGGGTAATTTAGTCCAAATGTCCATCCGTTTGGCCGAATGACATTTACGTTGAAAAGGCTTTTTGTCAAACGACTGTTGAAGGAAATTTCGTAACCTCTCTTAAGTAGATACTGGCATTTAAGCCAATAGCCATCTCACCAAATCCCAGTAAGCCATTAAGCGTTTATCCGAAACTGTTATCAGGTCAAAAATGGTTTGGCCAAAAATGTATTTTTACCGAAAACGACATACAGCCGAAATGGACATTCAGCCGAACTGGTAATTTGGCCGAAAAAAATCGTTTAACCGAATAGATCATTTGACCGAAAATGCCGTTTGGTAGGAATGGTAATTTGGCCCGAAAATGTCCTTTCTGGCCGAACGGCATTATCTGCCAAATGACTTATTCGGATAAACGTCTTTTTTGGCAAAATGATCAATTCAGCCGAACGACACTTTTTAAAGAAGGTTGCAGAAAGGACATTTAAGGGCCAAATGGCTCTTTCTGCCAAATGCCATTTTTTACCAAACGGCATTTTTGGTCAAATGATGATGATGTATATTCGGTCAAACGACTTTTTCACCCGAACGGCATTTTCAGCCAAATGACCTGTTAGGGTAAACAACTTTTTACAAGTCCGTCCAAATTTTCCTTTTGGCTGTGCATCGCTTTCGGCCAAACTACATTTTCGGTCAAACCAGTTTTGATCTGATAACAGTTTCCGTGAATCGTTTTGCTAAATAATACCTGGCTTTATGTCTTTTGGCCTAAAGTCTATTATCGACTTAAAAATAGAGAGGCCACATAATGTTGTTCAATGGTCAATTGACAAAAAGATTATTTCGCCAAACAAGTGGTCATTTCTGACCATATTACCCGTTCAGTACGAGGTTCCTTTGAACCAAATGACATTTTTTGGCCAAATTGCCCATTCTGTCAAAAAACTATTTCTGCTAAATTGGCATTTTTAGCGTTTAGGCAACGATGGTTTCGGCCAGACGACCTGTTAGGGCAAACGGCTTTTTCGGCCTAATTACCATCTTGGCCGTTTGTCACTTTCGGTCTTATATGGAATAGAACTTACCAAGAATTTTTAATCAAAAATAGATAAAATTTTCTGAAGAAATCCAAAAACAATCCTCAACAATTTCGAGCATTTTTCCGATATTTTAAAGTTAGCCGTTTAATGATGAACTTCTCCCTGCGAAAATAAATCACTCTAATAAAGGATAAAAAACTAACCGTCTTGATTAATTAGATAGATAGATTGGGTAAGTCAACGTTAAAGCATCTCTTTCACTAGTAATAATTTTCTTTGTGAATTTTAAGGATTACTCAACAGAGACTCAATAGTAACTTTCCGTGAATATTTCGAATATTTTCATGTAGAAATTTGGAACAACTTCGCGTGAGCATGAGCATGAGCATGATTGACCGCCCACGGTTGCTGCTCCGTTATTGCCAGGTCAGCTGTAATTACACAGAGAACCAACAGATGAAGTTTGGGACTAACATCATCTTCAATGTGTAAGAACTGGTGACCCAAAAATGAGCAATACCAGCGCCGGCCGTGTCCGAATGCAGGTCAATTGAGGAATGGGTAGGAGTATGTTGACATGATTCTCGCTTTGATAGAAGCCGACGAGTCATCTGCACTTCCACGAGAAATCACTGGGATGTTGGATATATGGGGTAGGGAGTGTGGCAGGGTTCGTTTTGGTAAACGGTATGCCGTGTATAGCGTGTAGTTTGATCGATAAAAAAAAAAACTAGTAATTTTAATTCAAGGCCGCACAAAGCAGAACAATATTTCGGTGACCGGCTGATCGTTCTGCTTACCGCACAAAGCAGAACAAAGTTTCGATGACCGGCCGATCGTTCTACTTCCTAAAGCAAAACATGTCTGGGCGCGATCTAAACTTTAACTTTCTAATTAATTTACTCACCCGCACTACGCAGAACAAAATTTCGGTGACCGGCCGATCTTTCTGCTTACCGCACAAAGCAGAACACAATTTTGATGACCGGCTGATCGTTCTGCTTAATGAAGAAAAAAAGGACGCGATCTACGTTCTACGTTCTACAAAACACGTACAAACCTGCACTGATTGTTTCACTTTCTCATTAATTTATCCACTCGCACAAAAGAACCGGACATTTAGATAATCGCGCGATCATTTTATTTCCAATACAAAGCACAAAAAACTAATTGTTTCATTTTCTTATAATTTTTCTCACCAGCACTGCAGAATCGGACATTTCGCTAACCGCGCGGTTAATAATCTAATAATCTTTATATGTATTTTCCTATAGCGCAAACACAACGCACACATAAAATTTATTTACAAATTTCTTAAGATTTTTCTCAATAAAAATATGTGGATTTTTATTTGTGTAGCACTTGCATTAACTACAACTTATAGGGTTCATGTTCAATCATCTACCATGTAAAAAAATATCGAGTCAGAAGTTTAAATACGTACAATCTACCTCTTCATAAACCAGTGAAAGGAACTAAGCAAAAGAGGAACGCTACAATAGGTCTTATAGCTGGTCGCAGTGGTACACGCGAAAAGGGAAAAATTTGTTAACGGACACAAAATTAGCCTTTAAATTAAGACAGATGTAGGGTAACCGTAGTGAAGGTAGCACCAATAGTTGAGGTAGTGGGGTTTTAATTAGATTTATCATATTTATACACGTTACGATGGTTTCAGTTGATGCGTCGTGCCTTGAATATCCTGTTAAATGCAACTTATCTTAAGATTTCGCTTGAAAAACTATTGAAAACAATGATTTTCCTTAACAAAATTGACTCCCTTGCACCTATAGTGGTGCAACTGTACCAATAATGGCGCGTCTCATAAGAAAACAATGTATAGCACCCCTATGGGAACCAAAATTAATTTTTACAGCCACTAAAGGAACAGTGCACCCATAGTGGTGCAAGCAATATTTGGTAATTGTTGATGTTAAATGACATCTATCTCGTTTTTGTTAGCAAATTTATTAGTTTTTCTATTGAATAAGATATTAAAGCTTTAAAATTCCCATAATTACAATTAAAAAATTTTTTTTTGTCCACTAATACCTCCACTATTGGTACCGTTACCCTATTAAAATAAAACTTAGATGAACAGCGCAATGCTTGTCCAGTAGGAATATAGAGTCGTTAAGCATTAAAAGACAGATATGCTATATCAAATTATATAGGCTTATAGTGATAGTTATTTTTATCGAAACTACAAATCAGTTTTGAAAATATTTCATGGAAACCTGGGGACATTATTTGAAAAAGAAATCTATGATCCCGAATAGCTTCAGAGTAAAATAGCTCGCGGTGATGAATCCTCAACAAAGAAATAAAGGAAGTCAATTAAATCTGACGTGGGTGCAGATCAAAGCTAAAGCGAGCAGCCGCCCAGGATGGAGATCTTATAAGGTCTCCGCCTAGGATGAAGGTAACCCTAGAATCCCATTAGAAAGTGAATCAATAGTTTCGATTACATATAACAAAAAAAAATCGAATTTGTGCACGAGAACAGTCATGGTCATATGGTGAGGGGAAAAATAATTGAATTGGATGGATCTTACTTGTGCAGTGTTTTGGTCAATCTCACTGAGCTGTTGTGTCCTCTATTACCCACAAGAACAGGATGTTTAGCAGCAACCTCAGGTAGGTGATGATTCCATCCAGATACTGTCGTCCGATTGGTGTTAACATTTTCCGAACATTTCACCTTAAAAGCGCGCAGTTGAAACCTCGTACGAACATTCTGAATATCTTCCCCGCTGGAGCGCACTATTCGAAGACAAAGCCACCCGTGGAGGCCCCGGTTTCTTAAGTGAAGCTAAACTAAACTGAACACTCCCACCACTGGATCGGATATTGTTGGGGCAGGAGCGGGAGTAACTGGAGGGCCACTTGACGACAATGCATCAATTATAGAGTTGGAAAATCATTGTCGGGTTGGCGAAGCAGTTGCTGTTTTCTTATTCATACTGGAGCACCGCTAATATCGATGTTCCGATTTGTATTCCGATTTCTTGCTTTCTTCAGTCTTCAGTCGGAAAAATGAAAAATTTGGTTGAAAAGAAATAAACGCAGCTGTCCAGGCGCAATGTTTGCTGCGATCTCATGTAGAAATTTGGAACAACTTCCTGTAAAACTCTGAAGAGATTCTCATGTAAATTTCAAATAATTTTCCTTGGTAATTTCAAAGAGTTCTTGAAACTTGAAAGTAGTTCCCGTGGTAAATCTGAAAATAATTTTCAAATGAATATTCTAGAAAATCTTGAAGAATTTCTGGGGAAGTTCATCAATTTTTTTTAGGCAAAATTCTCCCGTTATTTCCCCCGGATTCTACCGTTATTGTCGTGGAAATATTCAAAATGACCAATTCACCAACGACACTTTCGACTGAATGTCCTTTTGACCAAATTGCCCTTTCGACCAAACGACTATTTCGGACGAAAGACAAGTTCACGATTTTTTTAGCCAAAGAAACTATTCGACCAAATGACATTTTCGGCCAAATATCTGTAGGCTAGATATCCTACCAAAGTCTGAAAACATAATGAGAGCATATAGAATATTTTGATTTTGACATCAAATTGATTCATAATTTGTTTTCAAATATGTAAACATAATCGATGATTTCACAACATTAAATCAAGTTATCAATTTGCTCTTAAGCTTTGCTTGGGTAGGCTTCTATCAAATAGTCTTTTCGGTTAAACGATTCGGTCTAACAACTTTCAGCCTTGTGACTTTCTGCCGAACATCTCTCTTCTGTTCTAAAATTCGATTCCAAACCGATTTTTTTTTATTATTTCAACGTGAACTCCTCTGAAGTTTTCACGCTTGGTTTTTACGCAGAGCTCTTCGAAGTGTTAACAATATATTGTAAGGACTTTTAATTGGTATCGTTATGAAGGGATTGATTAGGTGGAGGACGATTTGTGGACCCTCCGCAGACTGCGATGGCGACGTGCAGCCATGGACCGAGCTGAATGGAGAAGACTTTTATGTACAGCACATGATGCAACATTGTTGAAAACAGGATTTCACTACCACAAGCAACTCTTCGTTCGGCACCGGTGTCACCATTTCAGCCGCATACAAAGTGCTGTGCGACGCTGAAAACCAGGAACTTGTGGCGTAGGATGGGAAGCGTTGCTCGATAATTCACATCGACCTCTTCGGATACCGTTAGGATGGTAAAAAGCCCCCGTCTGTAGCAGTCACTTGCAAGGTGTCATGTCATTCTCTCGCCAAAAGGACACTTAGGTCTACCCATAACATGACTATGAGCTTGCTTTCTACTGGTGCAGATAAGAGACTTATGTGCTTTATCACAGGACTGCGACTTGTGTCCTTCTTCACAGTAGCTAAGACAAACATTGCTACGATCCTTACAGGCTGAACAAGTGATGACTCAAAGCACCTAAATCATTTTTCCACCGCGTGTAATTGGAAAATGCTTACTGGGCATATTTACTAGCCGATTTTCATCTTCCCAAGCATCAACCAAGGGTCAACCCCGTACTGAGGTCCGCTCAACTCCTGCGCCGTACTACTCACCTCAACGCAATCACCCAGGATCTTCCGGGCCAGCTTCCTCGTTCTTATCCTGTTCCGAAGGTCTTCCGCAACCTCCAATTGACTTTAGAACTTCGGCATATCTTTCTTTACACTGCCAATTACGCGCATGCCAGAACTACAATTAAGATCTAACGGGTATCAGCCTCAATGTGCTAATTATTGTTCCCAGATTGCAGTTTATTTAACCGCCAGGCAACTAACCGGCTATCGTTTCCAGAGGGTACCGCGCGGAGGCAAACTACACAGTCGGCAAACACCGATTCAATTCGACTCTTTGCATCAACCGGAATGCACCGGACATAATAGCTCGATCTGCAAGCAATAACTGACGTACTTCAGGTATATGGATATCAATATCTTATTGTGGTGAGATGCTATGCTCTCATGCACGGAAGTATTCGATGGTTGGATCCACCGATATGTTGAGATCTCATTGAGGGTTAGTGTCATTTTTCGTTGATTTTGCATCACTCAGTGCGTAGTCTATGAGGGGAAAAAGAATAATCCGACGTGGTTTTGCGTGATCCCAACTGTGAAATAATCTGAACACATTTAGTTCACCCCTGATGGCAACTTCCGTTTCACAAACAAAACATAATCTCCCTTCCTCATCGGTACTACTGAAACAAAAGTGAAGGGAAAAGCAAAGTGCAAACTAGTTTCTTTGTGGCAATTGCACATATTAAGCTGGCGATCATCGTCTTGCCGTTTTGTAGAGAGTCCTACCCAACTACTAGCCAGCAGCTGCAGTGGTGTATAACCTAACTAACAAAAAAAATCACCGCACAACACAGAAGTTCAAGATTCTTGACTGCCTTGGCTTATAATCGGCTGGTACCATCTTTCCTCACCGAGCGGGCAACTGACGACGAACGCCAACTAAAGACGTCCGACGAAGGGTCAGGTTTCAGATTTCATTTTAACAACTTTTGAACTTACTAAACTCGGACCGGACTTCGTAGAGTGGCGTATATAAATAATACACACACTCCCAGTCCGGATGAACTTTTTTCCTGCACCACCAGTGCAAAATTCTTCCTCTTGGTACTCGGGGAGTGCAGATGTCTTGGAAGTTCTTTCCGTCTGCCTAACCACTGGCAATCTTAGTGGGGGTGTTGCGGAAATAATTCTAGTCCGCCTAGCATACATATGTACGAATCAACACCCACACCCACAATCGACCGACCAACCGGCCAAGCTCTAGCCACACAAGCAAACACCTGTCCAACTTGTGAAAACTGATATTTAATTAAATTCAGCATTGCGGAACCGGCGGGGAAGCACCAGAGAAAAATGAACGATGAATGAGCTTAATGAAATTTCTTTTCCTTCCACTTTCTGACCGATGCAAATAACTCTGCTCAACTACCGAATGATGGTTTATTGGCATTTCGGGATGACATTATCTGTTTTACAGCGAAAGAAGCTCAAAACTATAATCTTAAGATCACCCATAAGCAAAGTAAATTTTGTTATGTTAATTTAACATGACGTGGTTCGTGCCTGAGTTCTAACATAAAAAGCAGAATTTAAATGAAATAATTTGAGGACGATTATTTAGAAGACTCTTTATTGCTCATTGAATGCACAGAAAACTAGTTGCAAGCAAGCTCAACAGCAAATCTAATGCACTTTCATTGTCTGTGCGAATCATCTGCTCCTAGTAGCTGCATTCATCACTTTTCTGGGAGAATAAAATTAATTTAATAAATCTGTAATGTAAACATCATCATAATAATGTTGCGCTCAAGCTCGAAAACGAGAATAATTAAATGAAAACTTAATTGAATAATTTGTAGGAGCACGGTACCGTGTGGCGGAGGGGTAGGTCAGCGGAAGATAAACGCGAAGAAACGAGCAGCAACGCTGACGAAGACGGCGACGATGATTGTCAACGATGAGCTCACGTTTTTATTGCCTTGCTTGGCTTGGAGGGATTCTGTGAATATATTTTTTGACAGATAGCTGGAGGTCTAGGAAACATTATTGGCCAAGCCTTATATTCTTTTTTATGTCGTTCCAGGCATTCAACAGTTGTCTCATGAAAACTTTTTGTGTTAGAAACTAATAGAATTTCATGGTAAAAGATGTTAACCCCGGGTTACTAAATTGTGAATGTGATCACACATGGAAAAATATTGTTTACTAGCAATTATTGTCCACAGCATCGTGTATCTTCATTCAAGCTAACACACGGCATCCATCCGTAATAAACCTGCAGGTTTCATCATCTAAAAAATTCCAATTAAAAACTTTCCGTCACAGTATGGCTACATTGGAACTCAATTACAGTATTCTCCGCCTACATGCGCGCGAAAACTAGCCAAGCTTACTGTCGGTGTAGGTCCCTACGCTTCACCCGGTTCTAGACCAAAGTCCTTTATAATGAACTATTCAATAATAATCGTGCAGCAACAACAGTTCCGGAAGACCATGCAGCGCCTCCGTCTGTCGGCAACAATGGTGTGTGTGTTTCGATACATTCGCCATCATCACCAGCAACAGCCATCCCCGCAGCAAGTGGAAACTTTACTGTACCTATGGCTTTTATGCTCGCTTATTTCACCGAAAACGAGTTTCCTCCTGTTTGCTACATGTGTTCCACCCACCGCCCAAATCTACAGCCAGCCGAAGAACGGAGGAACAACAAAACCATCACAATCTATAGGAAGGAGTACCGCAATCAAGAAAATTTTCTTAATTAATTTCTTACACACCGAAGCATTCAACCCTGCCTGGCCCCGCACTTCTTCCCGGCTTCCTAGCGTGTTCTCATTCTCTCTCGCTGGTCGAATCGGTGCAGGGACTCTAACTTAATTTATGTACGTATACAAGTCGTTTCAGCAGGCTTCGTGCAGTTTTCGGGTGGCAGAACACAAACCCCCAACAACACCCCCACCACCACTAGGTACGAAGGCACAGGAGGAGATTTTGGCTGAACTGCGCCAGAAGATGGAAGGTAACCACCGGTCTGCTTCCGGCCAAGAAATGAACTAAATTAGAAAAGACTTTCTGCAAGTGGCAGTCGCTCGACGACAAGTGATGTGAGCGTTGGTTATGCTGAGACTGACACCAGCGGCGGCATGCGACGCACGTGATGCATTACATAAATATGTATAGGGTCTGAATTGAGTAAATGTAGATGATGTGAGTAGCACCTCACAATAAGTAAAATAGAAAATATTAAACCAAATATTGATAATGCTTACATGAGTGGAAAAAACAAAGAGCCTCTATTTAGCAATCTTGTTTTTATTATCATTACAGAACTTCAACATCACAATAGCTTAGCTTAGCTTTGACTGACTACACATATCTATGCTGCCGGTACTTTCATATCAGTCCCATATTGGTTTTTCGCATACTGAGATAATAGCCGATGTAGTCTCAAAACGCAAACGTCCCATGCAAAACTTTAAAAAAAATCTAATAAATTCAAACATTCTGCGATCTGTTTGAAATTTTGCAGAGTCATTCCTCATTCAATGAGTTAATGCAAAACGATTCAAACGTTCCAGGCATGGGACTTAATGGGACTGGTATGCGGGTACATTCAATATGGGACAAGGTTGGTTTGGTATTTTTTTCACATTTTTTCCGAACAAAGTCTCATTTTTTATCATGTTATGTGGAAGTATGATAAAATTATCTCGGTTTTATCTCAAAAGTGACGAAAACCAAAATGGGACTGATATGCGAGTAGCGGCAGTATGGTTGCTACTACGTGATTGACAAGAATCAGTGAAATTGCACAAAGAATCAACTGAATGATGCACTGGGATTGTTCAAGCATTCTCAGTGTGCAAGTTTCAGTGACTCGAATATTCAAAAGATCAATATCGGCGCTGGTCGTGTCCCTGTAGTCAGTTAGGAAGAGGAAAGGAATATTAGTAGGTGTTTTTTGCTATTTGAAGACCGTGTTTATCTCTGCGTCTCCACAAAAGCCACAGGAAGGATTATCAGTTAGTCGGTAGGCATCGTTGGATCTGGATTCACTTTGATAAGCGATTCGACCGTGCCATTCTTTTAACACAATTATTTTATTTAACCATGATTCGGTCGCACAAAGCAGAACAAAATTACGACGACCAGCCGATTGTTTTGCTCTCCGCATAAAGCAAAACTAAATTTTGACGACCGGATGATCCGCTTACTGGAGAAACACGACTGGACAAGAAATAAGCTACAGAACTTCAACATCACAATAGGTGTAAAAGTGAGTTCTATTTGAATTCGCCATTTTGTACGCATTTCGGCCCTAACCTTCCGAGACGCACACATTAAGTAAAAGTGAAACATATTTTTGGTCAAATGACCAATTTACACCTAACCACCATGTATTTATCTGAAAAATTAGTTCTTTATCAATTGAGAAGATAACAAAAGTGATTCGCAATAGTTGGCTCGAATGACTGAAACTGAATAAAGGGCACTGGTGCAAGAGTAAATGTGACCAATGATGAATTATACTTACAATTTATTCTAACGTAGTGCGATTTTCGCTAAATCATTACTGACAATGTCAATTCACAGCTTTCACTCATTTATGACTGCAGGTGATCACCGGGTAGCCTTCCGGGGAATGTGGAACAACCTTAAAAATGGGTAATACATAAAGATCGTCATAGAGAAGCGCGATTTTTTCTCATGTGGAAATTAATTCAAAGATTTTACACATCTATGACCACAAGTGGCCTTCGGGAAATCCGGAGCGTCCAAAAAACGGTCACACTGCAAAATTCGTCTTAGAGCAGCCCATTTTTTTTTCTAAATCATTTCTGATAATGAACTGGGAGTCAATTCACAATTCTCACTCATCTATGACTGCAGATGGCCATCAGACGGTTTATCGCCGCCAAAACCTTTACCGATTTGGCTGAAATTTTGTCCAGTGCATCAGGGCATCCAATAGAACCAAATAAAAAAGCAGCCCATTAAAAAATTTGAAACAAGTTTTTCCCATACTAATTTCAGTCACCCTAATATATACCTTGCATGTTGTGAAGTGGAAAAAAAAATTTTTCATCTCACTTTTAAGGGGGATTAATCATAAGGCTGAATACCTCCCCTAGCAGCATAATTCAGTCTGATTTGGTTGCAGCAACTCAAATATGACCCAAACTAGTTGTATATGGGTTACAAAAACTACTGTACATAATGTGTGCTACTCGGGTCCAAAAAGGTGGAGACGCCATTACGCTAAATCACATAATAAAGGTACTATTAAAGAAACGCGCTAAAGACACGATTTTAGCCATTCCAGTTCGAGACAGCAACACGTACGGACGTGTTTTTTGCTCGCGCATTTTTTCGAAGTGTATTTTCTCCCGGACCCGTCATGGGAGACTCGGTGGCCGATTCGGTCGTGGGAAAAGTGCCTAAGCGCACTGTTCTTGGAGGCGCGGGTAACCCTTCCAAGCAGCTTTTGCAGAGAAACGTGTTCTCGCCTTTGCCGCTTGATGATGCCGGCATTCCACCGAAAAAGAGGAAGAATCAGCAATAGCAGCTGCACCAGGTGCAACCGGAGCGGAAGGAGAAGTGCCCGCCCGTTTTTGTGAAGGGCGATCCACCGGATTTACGCCCAAAAAGTCGCCAGCTGTTCACTAAGGGGCTGAAATGTACTTTTCGGCTCTGCAGCGAGGGCGTGAAAGTGATGCCGGCCAACAGGGACCATCATCAATCCGTCATGGAGTTCCTCGAGGTCCACAAGTATGAGTACTACACTCATGACCACCCCGGCACGAAGCCGCTCAAGGCTTTGCTGCGAGGACTTCACGACATGAAGGAGGAAGAGCCCCAAGCAGAGCTTGAAAGTTGCGGACTGAAGCCAGTAGCCGTCCACAAGATCGCTCGTCACGACAAGGCGAGGAGATATCGCGACCAGCTTTACCTGATCCATCTGGAGCACGGCTCCACTACCTGGAAGGACCTGAAGCTGGTTGGCGTTATAAATTACACCGTCGTTGACTGGGAGCGATATCGGCCATTGCACCGCGATGTCACGGAATGCACCAACTGCTTCAATTTCGGGCACGGCACCAGGAACTGCCGCATGAAGCCGCGCTGCAACAAGTGTGGCGAACCCCATCCGACGGACGAGTGCGACAAAATGGAGGTGGCCGATCCCAAGTGCGCCAACTGTGGCGACAAACATCGCGCCACCACAAAGGGCTGCCCAAAGCGAGCCGAGTTCCTGGAAATCCGGAAGAAGGCTTCCACCAGGACTATTCCGAAGAAGAACCGTGTTCCCGTAATCAACGAGGTGAACTTTCCAGCCATCCCGACTCCCCGTCGTGTGATTCCGTTACTCCCACCGCTACAGCCGCACAAGCGACTGGCAGCGGCAGCGGCATCGGTCCAAGCTCCAACATCGTCGGCACCATCCACCAGCGAATGGCCCCCGCTCCCTCCTCCTGGGTTCCGTCGGCAGTCGGAGAACGAAGCCGTCCCATCGGAAGAATCTGCTCCGCTGTACACTCCGGAACAACTGATGCCGATCTTCGCGCAGCTCGCCACTCGACTGCGCGGCTGCAAAACCCGCTTCGACCAGGTCCTCACTCTTGGCATGTTCATCATCGAAAATGGCTGCTAGGGTGGGCCTGGTCAACTGGAACGCTTGCTCGCTCAAGAGCAAAATAATTGAGCTGAAGGATTTCCTTGAGGAGAAGGAAATAGACGTGGCGTTCATCACCGAAACGCACCTAAAACCGGAGGTGAACATCAACATCCCGGACTTCCGCATCGTGTGACTCGACCGGCCGACCAGGGGAGGTGGTGTGGCCATCGCTCTTCGCTACAACATCAACTGTCGTCTGCTTCCAAGCTTCCAGCTCAGTGTCATCGAGGCCATCGGTGTCGAAATCACCACTTCGGTCGGCACAATCGCGCTCATCGCGGCGTACTGTCCAACGCAGGCCAAAGCCGGCGATGGATCATCGGCTGCCCTTCGGAGGGACATCGTCAAGCTGACGCGGAGGCAAGGCCAGTATATCATTGCCGGCGACTTGAATGCCAAACATCAAGCCTGGGGCAACAGTCGCGGCAATCGAAACGGCACCATCTGGAGCAACGACATGGAGGAAGGCCACTACACGATCCTGAGCCCGGATTCCCCCACTCGGCTGAGTCGGTCCGGTGCCCACGCAACGCTCGACCTCTACATAACAAACCTGAGTGACCACGTCTCGCAGCCGGTTGTATACAAGGAGCTCAGTTCGGATCACTATCCGGTGGTGGCGGAACTGGGCTCCTCGGTCAATCGGCACCAGCAGTTACGGCGGAACTACCACCGAGTGAACTGGCAGCGGTTCCAGCAGTGCGTCGATAACACCGTTGACTACGAGGTGCGTCCGGAGACGCCGGAAAGTATCGACCGCCAGCTGTGCGCTATCGAGGAGGCGATCACGGCGGCCCGAGAGCAACACGTACCGACGGCTCGGCAGGTAAGCAACTCCTTAAACATCGATACACTCACCAAAGATTTGATTCGATTGCGGAATGTCCATTGCAGGCAGTTTCAGCGTACTGGACTGCCTGAGATTAAGGCAAGCCGCAATGGAATCTCAAACATTATCAAGGCCAGAATGGTGGACCTCAAAATAACGACTTCTCGAATAAGATCCGCACTCTCCCAGATTATGCTAAGCCATTCTGGAAAATGACCAAAATTCTAAAATCCAAGCCTCGGCCCATTCCACCTTTGATCCCACTAGACAATAATGGCTCTAAGGATCGCTTGATAACTCCTGCAGAGAAGGTCGCTGAAAAAGGTCGTCACTTCGTCAGCTCACACAATATTGGGCAGAACATCGTCAGTCCACACGAAGCAGCCGTCAAAGAGCATGCTAACAACATCCATTTGATTCCCAACGACTTCTCGGAGGAGTTGGAGATCTCAGCTGGTGAATTGACGGCCTATATCAAATCATCGAAGAATATGAAGGCCCCAGGCTTCGACAGCATCCTGAATCTCGAGCTCAAACACATGAGTGCGCCGTTCTTTGAGCACCTCTCGCTGATCTTCAATCAGTGTCTTCGGCTCAGCTACTTCCCATCGGCCTGGAAGTCAGCGAAAGTCATCCCCATCCGGAAGCCTGGGAAGGATCCTTCCTCACCCAAAAGCTATCGTCCCATCAGCCTTCTCTCAGGATTATCCAAGCTATTCGAAAAAGCTATTCATCACCGGTTACTTGAGTCTGCCGAAAATCTCAACATCTTGCTCGAGGAACAGTTTGGTTTCCGACGCGGTCGGTCAACTGTACACCAACTGACTCGAGTTACCAACGTCCTCAGACGGAACAAGTTTGTCTCGAAAACATCCGCCATGGCCTTACTCGATGTCGAGAAGGCATTTGACAATGTATGGCATGATGGCCTGGTGTACAAACTACAACGCTACAATCTTCCCAGCTACCTGGTGAAAATCATCAACAATTACCTGTCGGCAAGGACATTCCAGGTCTCAATCAGCGGAGCGAGTTCCAATGCGCACAACATCGTCGCAGGCGTTCCCCAGGGCAGTATCCTCGGGCCCCTGCTTTTCAATCTGTTCACCTCCGACATGCCAGAACCTCCAGAAGGTGGCATTCTGTCTCTGTTCGCAGATGACACATCCATCGTCTACAACGGTAGAGTGATCAGAGCGCTAGTGGCAAAACTCCAACGAGGCCTGGATGCCCTGACAGAGTACCTCACCAGCTGGAAGATCTGTATCAACGCGGCAAAGACCCAGGTCATCATTTTCCCCCACTCCAAATCCCCTAAACTGGTTCCGCCTGGGGACTGTAAAATCATCCTCAATGGCACGACTGTGGAATGGGCCAATGAGGCCGACTACCTTGGCTTGACCCTTGACAGCAAGCTTATTTTCAGACAACAGGTTGACAAAACGGTGACAAAGTGTAACGTCTTGTTGAAACTACTGTACCCTTTGATCAACCGCCGGTCGTCATTGTCCTTGAAAAATAAGCTTGCTGTCTACAAGCAAATCATCCTCCCTGTGATCGAATACGGCATGCCGGTCTGGGAGAGCTGCGCTAAAACCCACCACCTCAAACTTCAACGGGTCCAAAACAAATTCCTGAGGATGATCCTCAACACCCCTCCCAGGACAAGAACATCCGAGGTCCACCGTCTGGCCGGAATAAAAACCTTACATGAACGCTTTGGTGAGTGTAAAGAAAAGTTTAGGGTCCGTTGCTTGCACTCGGACCAACAAGCGCTTAGGGCGCTAGTTCCAATCTAGGTTATCAAATTTTTATTGTAAATATTAGTGTACATAGTAGTTAGGTTATCAAATTTCTGAAATAATCAATTCCTCCTAAAGGATGATATGGTAAATCAAGCTAGATAATCTTTTGAAATTTTATTGAAAATAACCTTAAAAAAGAAACTAAAGTTGAAAGGCCTTGTAGCCAACCACTTGAATTGTTTTTAAAATACTGTGCTATCCAAAAATTGAAAAATAAACGATTTTAAGTAGTAGTAACACGATTTTAGCCACTGTGCACTTGAACAAAAAACGAATACATAAAAAACTGTTGTCAAGAGATGAGAAAATACAAAATGAATATAAAAACATTCAAGCAAAGCACTACGGATCCTGTCGTGGTAAACTACGAAGCGCGAATCGAAGGAATTTTCGTTGAACAGATTTGATTCTATTGTTGTTGTAAGCTGAACTCTGAACTATCCAGACAACAGAAAATACTCTAGTGTGAAGCGCATCAGAGAACAATAGCGATATTGGAATTCTAAGATTAAATCCCACAGTTCTGGATGTTTTCATAATGTGTGGCTGACTCACCCCCATTTACGTTCTGTTGATATCGGTTTTTGATGGCCCTCAATGGAGCTCAGCATTCCAGATCCAGTTGTGTGTGAGGCCTTCTTCTTCTTCTTCTTATTGGCATTACATCCCCACATTGGGACAGAGCCGCCTCGAAGCTTAGTGTTCATTAAACACTTCCACAGTTATTAACTGCGAGGTTTCTAAGCCAGGTTACCATTTTTGCATTCGTATATCATGAGGCTAACACGATGATACTTTTATGCCCAGGGAAGTCGAGACAATTTCCAATCCGAAAATTGCCTAGACCGGCACCGAGAATCGAACCCAGCCACCCTCAGCATGGTCTTGCTTTGTAGCCGCGCATCTTACCGCACACCAGGTGGTCACCAGGCCTGAAATTTAAAACGTATAGACATCGGTTGATGAGTACTTGCAGGTTCTGCGTGATCTCTGCTGAACACCAAGTCTCACTGGCGTATAACAATACGGATTGCATGCTAGAGTTGAATATTTGAAATTTGGTACGTTGATCTGATTGGATCTCCATGTATTTCGTAAACTCGCTAAAGCAGCTGCCATAGCTTTCTTGACCCGTGCTCCTATGTCGATTTTGGTTCCGTCGTTCGATGCTAACTGGCTGCCATGATATTGAATGTTTACAACCTTCTCCACTGCTTACGCAGCTGCCATAAAGTTAGAATGGAGAGTGGAGTGTTGTCATCCAAAAGTTGCGGATTCCCAGATATTGCAGAATAGCTGTTACAACATTTGCACAGAAATGCGTTGAAATGCTATGGACTCCGGGACAGTGATTCATACAGTACATTTTTGCTGCTATTATCACATCACATTGTTTGTAGCGGATGGATTATTGCATGGTATTCACTTGTGACAACTTCTGTGTTGTAGATGCATTACATTCATACAAATGAATGTATTATTTGCGATCCATGCGTATCATATGACAATAGTTGTGCCGTATGTGAATGTTGCTCAACCCTTGATGACGGGAATGCAAAATTAATGTTTTTGATTGTCATAAAACTATAATGCATATAGAAAAATGGAAATAAATCCAACAATTTTATTATGTTTGTGCAATAAACTTTATATGAATCTCAAAAAACGATTTCAGAAGGCAACTACACTTCCCACATAAGAAGCCACCCGTGTCTGAATTCTAAGCTCGGCTGCGGATAAAAAATGTAAATATTGATCACAACACCACAAACAACCTACACGCACAGATACATCAATCCAAAAATTAAGTTCAAAATACTTGGGTACTTATGAGAAAATCGTTAAAAAAATTACTCAAAATTTGGGTACACTAAACTTAGTTTTGGGTAAACTTTTTGCATATGGCCAAAGGCAAACTACCTACTGCTAGAGTTTGCTGGTCTTTTAACTTTAGATTGGGTTTTTGGGCCAAAGTACGGTTTTGAGTCAAATCAACCTACTTTCAGCTAGTTTTGGCTTTTCATCTACACAGAAAAAAATTCCATGGTGGAAACTACTGTTTTGTAGACTACGCTCTGTTTTCAAAACTACTATGAAATTTCAGTAAATTTTACCATGGTTCCAGAGAAATTCACCACTGTTTCAGTTCATGTGACAACATTCCGCATGGGCCACAGTAGATTTTTAATGCGCGCATGGTAAAATCAAACGTGTTTGTTTTCTGCTGAAAATCGTAGGTGCGTATTCTTAAAATAACCCTCGGAATGGTAGTTTCGACTGCAATATTTTTTGCGTGTACAATGTTATACGATTTTTATGCCATATTGATTAATGGTTTCGATATTACCAGAGACAGGATACTCTGAAGTTTCACTTAATAAAATAAAAAAACGTACTATTTCGCCATGCGCACTCTGGCCCCACTCCACTCTACGGGGAAAAATATTTTAAATTTCTTAAAATGTAACGACTTCCTTAATTTCTTTTCCAAATATTTTTTTTCGTGGTCTAACTTATATTTGGGTTATTTATAACCTTTTATTCAGTTTCAATTTTTTTCGTGTTTAGAAGTGTCAAAGCAGAAACAGAAACACAAAAGGTTGCATATTGAGATTCTCACGTTCGAATGTGTGAGTGGCAATAAAAGGAAAACAAACACTCCTAGATGGTGCAACTCAGCAAAGGTTGGTTAAAAATGAGTATATTTCCATATATTTTTTGACTCTTTTTAAACCACTGTGATGACCCGATCATTTTTGAGGTTATGAGCAGAAGGAAAACAAACATGTTTTTACACATGACGAATTGCACATTAGTGTGCGAGCGCTAAACGTCACTCATCTCTATAATCTCTCGTTGTCATGCGCGTAGTTCTGTTCATATTATCAGAGTAGTGATTCGCCGTAAATTAAGCCTGAAAACAGCCAAAACCAATTTGTGAACAGTTCCGACAAAATGTCAACAAACCTCAATTCTAGCTCTTCGAGCGCTACTGGTTCCGGCATTGGCGAAGTGTCAAGGAAACGTAGATTTCGTGATATTGCTAACGAATGTATTGCTACCGAGAACGACAAAGCGTTCTGTCGCATTAACGCAGCGGACAGCTGTAAGTATTTCCAGCCTATGTCGCGCTTTGACTCAGGTCAATTTCATCCGTCACTTCCGGGGAGAACATTCTGACGAAGCCAAGGAACGAGGCCTTTGCCATGATGAAAAAGCTCACACAAAGAAAAAAAATATATTCCCAAAAGCGGATGGTGGCTATTGACCGTAGGGTTATAATTGAGGCACTGATCCGGCTCGTCACAGACAACAGACTGTAGCTCTGTCTACAAGACCATTTTAAGCAAGAGAATTTGTTCAGTAATAAGAACTTCCGTGTGTTCCTCTCACTACCATTGTTCACCAGTTCAAGAAGAGTTAGTACGTATTTAAACCCCTAACTCGATTTTTCCAGCAGTCAGTTCAGCCTAGGAGCGAGTACCGAGGTTTTTCAACTAATTGCTTGGAAAATTGTTTCCGTTGCATACAGTTTAGCCTCAAACAAGAGGAATTCGAGTCTTTCAACTGTCTGCAAGGTAACATTAATTATGTTTTATTTCTGAGACTGCTGTTGGTAGCGAGGACTAAATACGATGAATCCTTAATTACCACAACTTATTGCCCTAGCTAGAAAAATGGATTAGGTTAGGGCTCTGTTTGGTAGATCTTACACCGCAACACACTACGTCAAAGTGATCTACCGTGTTACGGGAATTTTCTGCATTAATGCACAGTATACTGCAGAAGAACAGGTGGTAACTTCCACCCTAGGATGCATGATTTTAACACACATTTTTTTATAAGAATGATGTATTTATTCATTCTACTTTCCAGGTATGATTGATGTGAGAGAACGCCAAACCGCGAAGACTCTCAAAGGAAAGATTGTCGAAACTATTGCGAAATATAATATGTCATTTGACCAGGTGCTCACAGTTATTTGCGATAATGGAGCAAATATGCTGGCCGCGGTGCGAGAGCTCCAAACTGAGTATCAAAAATCTATCATACCAGATGATGAAGTGGAGGTCGACACTGAAGAAGGAAGTAGAATTGGGCATGATGGAGCTATTCTTTCCGATGCACTGGAGGACGAAATATGTGCAGCCACAATAAATGCAATCCGGTGCGCAGCGCATACAATCCAGCTGGCAGTTTTGGACACAGTTAAGCCGAATGATGAAACTATAATCAAGATAACCGATGTTGCTAAAAACTGTTGGAAGATTATGTACAAAACAGCGTTTTGTACTGCCGCCGCTGTACGCAAGAACTCGATGGGGCGGAATATACCTCATGCTGGAGCATTTCGACGCACATGACGACTTCTACAAATCTATCGGAACAGAGAATAAAGAATTGGGTAAGTTATTGCACCATAGTAATACCACAGATAATCAGACATAACACTAATCCGTCGTACACTGGTTTAGGGGTGATTCAAATATGACGTACACTACATTTTGAGATTTCTGAAAACCCCCTCCCTCCTCTGTCACGCTTTTTTGTATACCTAGTATATGTTCTGACACAAACCCTTCCCTAGAACTATGACGTCATTTTTGAACGACCCCTTATTTAAAAAAAACTCGTATTAAAACGGCTAAAGTGTTATATATGTAATCATACCAACGATACGCAGACATAACATTAAGTTTATATTTAATCATAGATTCTACAGAACATTGGGATTTCATCCAAGAGTATCTCGCTGCTTTCAAACCAGTATACATTTGTGCTAAAAAAAATACAATCAGCGCAGGCGGGTTTTATGGGCGAACGCTCCACCACGGACCCGGTGTTCGCCATTCGCCAAGTACTGCAGAAGTGCCGCGAATACAACGTGCTCACACATCATCTATTCATCGACTTCAAAGCCGCGTATGATACAATCGATCGGGACTAGCTATGGCAGCTAATGCACGAACACGGTTTTCCGGATAAACTGACACGGTTGATCAAAGCGACGCTGGATCGGGTGATGTGCGTAGTTCGAGTTTCAGGGGCATTCTCGAGTCCCTTCGAAACCCGCAGAGGGTTACGGCAAGGTGATGGTCTTTCGTGTCTGCTATTCAACATCGCTTTGGAAGGGGTAATACAAAGAGCAGGGATTAACACGAGTGGTACAATTTTCAATAAGTCCGTCCAGCGATTTGGCTTCGCCGACGACATAGATATTATGGCACGTAACTTTGAGAAGATGGAGGAAACCTACATCAGACTGAAGAGGGAAGCTAAGCGGATCGGACTAGTCATCAACACGTCGAAGACGAAGTACATGATAGGAAGAGGTTCAAGAGAAGACAATGTGAGTCACCCACCGCGAGTTTGCATCGATGGTGACGAAATCGAGGTGGTAGAAGAATTTGTGTACTTTGACTCACTGGTGACTGCCGAAAATGATACCAGCAGAGAAATTCGGAGACGCATAGTGGCTGGAAATCGTACGTACTTTGGACTCCGCAAGACGCTCCGATCGAATAGAGTTCGCCGCCGTACCAAACTGACAATCTACAAAACGCTTAGACCGGTAGTCCTCTACGGACACGAGACCTGGACGATGCTCGTGGAGGACCACTTGGAGTTTTCAGAAGGAAAGTGCTGCGTACCATCTATGGTGGGGTGCAGATGGCGGACGGTACGTGGAGGAGGCGAATGAACCACGAGTTGCATCAGGTGCTGGGAGAACCATCTATCGTTCACACCGCGAAAATCAGACGACTGCGGTGGGCCGGGCCAGAATGTTGGACAGTATCCCGGTGAAAATGGTTCTCGACAACGATCCGACGGGCACAAGAAGGCGAGGTGCGCAGCGGGCAAGGTGGATCGATCAGGTGGAAGATGACTTGCGGACCCTCCGTAGACTGCGTGGTTGGCGACGTGTAGCCATGGACCGAGCCGAATGGAGAAGACTCTTATATACCGCACAGGCCACTTCGGCCTTAGTCTGAATAAATAATAATAATGCAGTGTGATCGCTGTCGTATTCCAGCCGAAAACGGCTGAATGGAATCCGCCGTTGAAGAGCGGTGCGACTGTTCGTTTTAAAATTCGACAACAAACTGTGGTATAGTAGCCGCTTACTCTGAATACTACAATCGCCAATCAATTTCAAGCATATGATCTTCTCTTTACTGGAAAATGACGATGAACGAGCCTACACACGGCATATTTTGATGTAACTACGGAAATGTTCCTTTGTACGGGTTCCTCGTACTCTTACCCTATATACAGGAATAATAAAGTCTCTAAAATAAGTTTCCTGCATTAATTCTCATGTATTTTATTTTCATAGCGATGCATTCATAACTATGAAATAATGTATTCCACGCAGATCTTGTGACACATTTTATGTCGCTCAGAAAAAATGTCACGGTAGTACATGACACTTTTTTCTGTGATGCATAATATTTTTGTGTTACATGACAATCACACCAGTAGAACCTGACCATCAACGGGTTTACAGTTTATGACAGTACATTTTCATCCACTGCTCCGGGAGCCCTGTTGGATTTCATGCTGGTTCCTCCTGCAATGATGGAACTCCGGATGGGTAATGGGGGTAATGCGTCGCATCCTTGGCGGCTAATGCCGAGATGTTGATGGTTGCTCGGGCATCGAATCTTGAATAAGTTGTTCGAAGTGCTCGAATCAACATTTCGCTGCTCAGTTGGGTCGGCATCCTAGGATTCATTCTTACTAAACTCAGGCGTCGTGCGATATCCTAGCGAAGACGAATATTGCCAGTTGTTGCAGCTTCCTCCCTTTCGTAGGCCCGGGAGTCCACCTTCGCTTGCTTGTCTCGTAGCAACATCCAGCGTTTAACTTCCTCCTATAAAGCCGAATACCATTGAAGGGACTCGTTCTTGGATGTTCTGGTTCTTGTCCGCTAGGGTAAATCACTACTTGGGCCTATGGACCCCATTCCCGGCTCACTGCACAGAAAGCTAATGATTTATACTGTTTAGTAGCCGTAGGTTTATGATTGATCATTTTAAAAAAGTCTCCTATTTATCTCGCACAATACTCAATATTTTTCAACCATTTATTTCACTCCTAATCGATCCAATTATAGAAAATAAAAATGTAGATTTCAAACTTTTGCTCTTCGTTGCAACACCACTGAGCCGGAGTGATTCTTTCCACTTTTACAAAACGGTATCATCAAATAAACACCTACCTGAAAATCGTCACAGTGCTCGATACAACCATTGCTTCAGGCTGTTTATCACCACACAATAATGCTAAACTCACGCACTTCAATCTTTTGTAATTGTTCGTATCACTAGATTTTATATAAACATATTGGAATACATTTAAAAATGTATCCTCAAACCGAACAAAAAATCACCAACTTCTAGCTGTACAGTGCTGCCAAAAGGCCATAAGTCTTATTTTAGTATGAAGATAATCCTTCATCGTTAATAGGAAAACTGTCTAATAGGGTAAAGTGCCCAATAGTGGACACCCAACCAATAGTGGACCCTCCAGACATTTTTTCATTATTACAGCACAATGGAAACATTTTGCTATGAAATTCCATCGGGAGAACCTACCTTACAGTCCTATGATTTGATTACATGCATTGAAAATGCTACGGAAAGTAAAATTAGTTGATTTTTTACAATTTTATAAAAAATAAACACGAGAGTGTCCATTACAGGAATATTTTGGGGGGTCCATAATAGGGAAGAAGAACGTCCCGAAACGAAACATGAAAATCAAATGAAGTGTCGACTATAGGGAACCAATTTCCTATTATGGACCCCCAGGGGGTCTACTATAGGGCAAATTTAGTCCGACTTTACAATGTTAATTTTAAAGAATAACGTCGAGTATTTGAGCGTTTTATGTATGAATCGTAAAGAGGAGATGCAGAGCTTGATATTAGATATCACGCAAAATTAATATTTTGAAAATTTCCACTCGTTATGCCAGGAAGAGCAAAATTTCGCTACTAGGGGGTCCACTATTGGGCATTTTACCCTACGTTGACGCTATCATGTTATTTATAATTCTCTCGATTTCAAAAGGTGGAAAAGATATTGTTTTTAAGTGTTTGGAAGAAATTTGGATGAGTAAATATATCTTCTCAACCAAATAAAAATGATTATGAATAATACCATCTGGCATCTTGTTGTCGTGGAAAATGCATATTTTTGTTTACGTCGCATTTTCTACCGTCCCAAGAGAAGCAGACCCCACACGAGGCATATATTGACAATACTTTTTTCGTCAAACTTTTCATCAAACTTTTCTTCAATATTTTCACTAATTGGCCGTAGCTGAAGAAAAACTCATTTTTTTCTTGAACTAATACGAATCAAATAGCGGTATAACACACAAAACACGCACCCACTCAACCGTCATCGACTCCTGTGGGCAAACTGCGGGGGGAGATGAGGGGAAATATTGAAAGGAATATCAAACTTTTCTGATTTCCCTCAATATTTACTTCAATATTTTGGGTTCGCACTCACACCATCAATCTTTTTCTTCAATAATCAAGAGTTTGTCAAACTTTTTCCGTCGTGTGGAGTCTGCTTGAGAGTGAATGAGAGTAAGATGTTGAGAGATTGAGTAAAATATTGGGTATGCCGAGGAGATTTGGGGTATGCCGGATAAGCAATCGCCTATGACTAAAATGAGTGCTGCACCATGTTAATTTAAATCAAATAAAAGCTTTTTAAAGCGGTGTTTAGCAAGAATAACTATTTTTGAAGCAGAGGTGAACCCCATCGCAATATTACACGGCCCACAAAATTCAGAAAAGTTGCCCCTAGTCATAAATATCAATTGTGCGCATGTTAGGCCGGGAATGGGGTGAGAAACCCTATATCATGGCCTTTGCTTCTTTATGCTCTTTAATCTTCCGCCATCTGTAATCCATTTTTCCGTTGAGTGCGCTGCTCACCCAGGTTCTTATCGTAAGCTGCAGATATGTCCGTGTAAATAACATCCCTCTGAGCCTGTCTTATCATACTGTTCATGACGAATGACGTGATGTCAAGTAAATTGATGGAAATGTAGCGACCAACGGTAAATTCGTGCTGACCGTCACTGAGAAGTTGCTTACAGTATGAAGGAAGTGGTAGAACTAGGCCTAGTTGCCTATTAAATAGCTTTCGGCCGAGCATCTTCTCCCGATGGCAGAAGGCCTTGGGCGCTAAACAGGTTGACAATGCTTTGACAATGATACAAAGGAAAGAGTGCTCATGTCTCTTCCCTTGATGACAACCTGTACTACCTACGATCGCATATTACTCCTATATGAAAAAAACGAACAGTGGGTAATGTCTGTGACATAACCGCTAAGTGGACGTAGGACTTGACTTGACCATGCCTTTAAGATACATAATATGTCCAAATTTCTCACATCAACTATTTTGGATAAATAATCGGCGTTGCATACCATTCCTTGGCCAAATCTTCTCATCAAACCGACACAGAAATCAAATCTACCTCGAACAAGAATCATCAAAAAAAATTCAGGAAGTATCTGTCCGGTCACGGAATTTTAGCCTCGACAGTGGCAACCTTCCCACTGAAGGACTGCCTGAAATAAGCCACAAGTTGGCCCAGCAGGGCCTCCTAATCCGTGCGATAGCGACTGAAGGAGAACATTATTTTTAACTCTTAGAGCCTTGAAAAAGGCTGTTTGCTTCGGCTAAGTGCAAAAAGTAAGAAAACGGTCTTTTCAAATAACCGCGAATTTCTAGTGATGGTATAAAAAAGACTGAATGCTCTGCGAGCGAATGCACTTTTCTTTTATACCTTATTTTGAATCTTCTCTGTTTCCCAATTGGTGGGCCAATCAGCTAGTGTCTTGTATCCCGCTTCTTTGTCAGCCAAAGCGTCATCATCATCAACGCGTTCGAGAAGGGCTTCTTCTTTTTTACGCTTGTTGCTCGCTGCTGGCGTCTATTTCCTAACGGGACTTTTCGCTATATACAGGCCAATAAGCCGGGCAAGCGAGCTTAGAATTGCAGTTCAGGTGGGAAGTACGTGTTCTTTTCTGAGACAACATTGTTAGTAGTAGAAGGAAGGAAACACCCGGACATGGGATTTCGGGTGATAAGATTTAGAATTCATAACATGGGACGATGGGGCCCTCCTTAGCCGTGCGGTAAGACGCGCGGCTACAAAGCAAGACCATGCTGGGTTCGATTCCCGGTGCCGGTCTAGGCAATTTTCGGATTGGAAATTGTCTCGACTTCCCTGGGCATAAAAGTATCATCGTGCTAGCCTCATGATATACGAATGCAAAAATGGTAACCTGGCTTAGAAACCTAGCAGTTAATAACTGTGGAAGTGCTTAATGAACACTAAGCTGCGAGGCGGCTCTGTCCCAGTGTGGGGATGTAATGCCAATAAGAAGAAGAAGAAGAAGAAGAAGAAGAAGAACATGGGACGATCATTCAGTCACGTTCGCTTTGTGTGCGGTCAGTATCAAACAATGTTTATCTACATATTTTTTTTATCAATGCCAAAAAATCCAACATTTGATGAAAAATCGATTGATAGTTTATTAATGTTTGAGCTGTTATCGGTGTTTTTTTTATCCAAATAAGATTATGTGAGAGATTTGGACATCTTATGAATTTTTAAAGGCATGGTCAAGCGAAGTCCTTCGTCCACTTCGCGGTTAAATCAGAAAAATTATCCACTGTTAGTTTTGACGCTATTTATGAAAATCACGCATAAAATTTTATCTCTAGAATATTGGATTTGGCACCCAAGTAGAATTTCTATCCTGAAGGGTATTGAAAGCATTGATATTGATCTCTATTATTGGCTCTCTGAAGAACCGTTTGTTTTTTGGACATACATGCTGCATCATGTGGCTTTTCTTCAGCCTGTCTCGGCTCATCACCGATGCCGGCCGGTCTCGGCTCGACTCTGCTGCTGCTGTCGGTATCTGCTCAGCATTGCTGCTTTGTCGGGTCTGTAGGGTGGACTGCTGATGTACTGGCTAGGTTTCGGCTGATGATGGTCGCTTCGATGGTATCGAGCCGAAAAAGCGGTCGGTGCAGACTTCATTCCCTGCTAAAAGGTGTGAGTGCTATTCAATCGATGATGCGGTTGCTTCGCTTGTCCCGGTCAGAATGAAAGGAAAAAATCGCGTTGCGCTATTTTATGGCTTCTCGGCAGACCCAGCGGCTGCTCATTTGCTGGTGTCTGCACCAATCAGAACGTGCTAATGGAATGATGCAAGAATTATGCGGTACCCATATTTATAGGTTCCCTTGATCTCAATGTTTTTCATTGAAAACAGTTTCATGCCTATTGAAACAAGTTTTTCGGGTCTTATCAAGCATGGACATGGAAGGCATACTTGAAATCTGTCGATTGAGGGGCTTACCGCAGAAATTCGTCCGTTGAGACGAACGCTATTAACGTTTAAAATCTTTCAACACAGCGTAACGCGGTTGATTTGAATATTTTGAAATGACACCCGGTATAGTAAAGAGAGACGTAAGTCCTACGTCAATATCAAATGGAGAAAATGAGGAATAAACATGAAGCCTACTTGTCCCATCGGGAAAACGGCCGCATATGAGTCCCATTATCAAGGAAAAAGGAACTCATATGCGGTCATTTTCAAGATGGGACAAGTAGGCTTGATTTTTTTTTGTGCAGTGTTGTCAAAGTTCTGTGCAAAGTTATCCTTTTTTTTCCTGAACAAACATTCATATTTACAGTTGCATTCGATAATACTATCATGAATTTGACGGTTACAGATTCTAACTCAAAAACGACGAAAATTCATATGGGACTGATATGCTATCATGGGCAGTGTAGGTTTTCGCTTCCCAGATGTATTTTAGCTAAGACGCACATTTGATCGAGAGCAACATTTATGGCGATCCGAGACAGATTTGGCTGAAATTTTGTCCAGAGCATCAGGGCATCAAATAGAACCGAATAAAAGGGCGGCCCATCAAAAAATTTGAAAAAGTGTTTTTTGAGCCACCCTACTATCCATATTTTCTCCAAAATGCTTCCCTGACCAAACTTTTTTTTTGGAATACTAAGTTCTCTTAGGGTGAAAGTTCCAATAGTCGTAGGTGTTCCAAATAGTGGTTGAACGAGATTAGTTTCTCCACTATTGGGTTATCTCCTATTTCAATAATCCCGAGATATAGAGCGAGTTTCTTGCGTCCACATTTTAAGTGAATCAAGTTTTAAGACAATTATCATTCAACAATGGAATACGACCTGAAGTTCGTGTAGAGTAATATTTTTCTGGATTTTTTGTTAGCCATCCAAAATCACGGAAAACCCGCATTGGAATGTAATTCATACCGATTCATCGCGTAGCTGTCTTATTGTTCCCAGAGCCGTTGGAGAAGATGATTCCCTTTCTGTTAGCCACTAATTTATAAAGATTTGTTTTTCGGAGGAAATTAGAAAATCTTTATTCCATCCATATCGTTTAATTTGAGTATGATACCGGTTTGGTTTTCACCAAGCTAACAACCAGCGAATAATATTCAAATATAAACAATACATGGATCATAACGTCGCCGGTACCCCAAAAGCCATATTCTAATTATTCTGAGCATTTGGTATGGTCCCCAGTGAGCCTTGTCACTCCTGTTACTGCCATCATTTCAACCTACCCCATGAGACAACGCGTTCTTCCAAGCTTTCTAATTCCATGCCACCCCCACTTACCGCCCATTGTTCCATTCCCGTTTCACTGTAATTTCGAGTTATTAAAAACCGAGCAAAAAATTAATATGAGATAAATTTAATTAAAAAACACTTCCCAGAAGCAAATCAGTCCACCGCCACTCCAGCCGTCCAATTGGAGCGAAATAAGTGAGCAGTAAATGAGAATAGCGTGGTTTGGATTTTCCATTTTCTGGTGCGAACTATAGGATACGGTGTTGTGATCAGAAAATACCAGACCGAGCGACGTTGAAAGTGCTTTTCCGAGGGGAATGTTTACCACAACATCCCATCGACACAACAAACATAGTGTTGGGTATGCGACATACAATTGTCGTAACAGTTGAAGGCATTTGTATTTTATTTGCATGATTGTGTTATCACGATGCGGTTTTAAGGATAAGGAATTAAAAAATGAGAATATGTATTACTACGTACTGAAGAAAAGCAATGCATATTAATATTGATAACTTGGTTAATTTTTAAATTTAAAACAATATATTTTTATGTACTCCTGTGTATTGCATTGTATATATGTAACTAACTTTACTCTATGTGCCTTATTTTCAATAAAAGAAAATCTTCTCTTTACCAAAAGCGGGTTCCCTGAAGACGTGACTGTTATCATTCGTTGAAACACGTTAATGTTTTCGTGGAAGCTCTCCAGTTAATGGAACGGTGTAAATAAATAAGTCACTCTCCCTCTCCTCCTCAGATTTTGCTTTGTATGTTGGACTCCCGAAGTGAAAAGATGATTCACGCGTGGTGCCGACTAACTTTCGTAATAAGACGGGGAGCGCAATCAAGTACGACAATGCTCATGGGAGTACTGGAATAAAACGCATTGAGCAAAACACAATCCCCGAATCAATTTTTCTCGTCTGAGCGTTGCATGCCAAAAATTACTTGTAGTTTACATCATTTATTGAAATATAGATTTTTTATTATTGTGGAACACTGCAGTATTCATTTCTATTGCAATTTAACATAACAAGGATTTCTATTGAAAGCAAATTTAATCGTTGCAAATCATCTGCATCGGAAAGCAGGTGATTTGAGTGAACACTACCTAATTTGTGTTGAATGTTATCAAATGACCAATTCAAATTTGTCGACCTTCTCGTATAGCTCTGCAGTAACTCGCGCGTCTACAAGGTAGATCATGCTCAAGACGGATATTATCGGAAATACGTATCCTCGTAGTTCATAGTTGTGAAAGTGCGAATACTAACTGCAAGCCGACCATGTCTCAGTTTAATAAATTAAAATTGAAGAATGATTCATATTTAATACATGTGTTCAAATTTGTGGAAGGAATTCAAAGCAGAAAAAAGTATGAGTTCACTCCTATCTACTCTGATGAAAAGATTTCAGAAAATGAGGGATCATAAATCGTATTAACTCTCATGGTCTCATCTACAAAATCCAATACTAATTCGAATGTTCCTGCAAATAAACAATCTCTCCAACTTTTGAAGTATTTAACAAAACCATTCTTTTCCAAAAATTGTGAGACCCGATTTCTGTTGCTGTATCATTACTGATTTTGTATTGACAAATCACGAAACATTTTTCTTTTTCTGATTTTGAGAAAAAAAAACACATATTTGGGTCACAGAACGTTAAGGTTGAATACAAAACAAAAATATATATTATGTCACATACGTGGCTCGGTTCGGTCTAGGGAATTTTCGGGTTGGAAATTTTCCTAACTTCCCTGGGTATAAATCTATCATCGTGTTAGCCTCATGGTAATCAAAAATGGCAACTTGGCTTAGAAACCTCGCAGTTAATAACTGCGGAAGTGCTAAATGAATACTAAGCTGTGAGGCGGCAATGTCCCTGTGGGGGATGTAATGCCAATAAGAAGAGAATATGTCACATATAATTGAACCATTGCCGCCTCACCGCATATTGTTTACCAAGCACATTTTATTTCTTTATTTTATCGTTTACCCTTGAATGCTGTTTCGATCAGAAGTTGATTTATATTCTCGTTTATGCCAACGAAATCGAATGGGGGAACCGTGTGAACAAATCGTATCAGTTGTTCGGAAACAAGAATAGAGTTAATCAACTGCAATGCTCATAAGCCATACTGTTACTGATGCGTTTGTATACTATATGTGCACTGTTCTAGGAAATAAAGAAAACTCCCATTCAGAATATGTTTCAAACCAGAACCGGGAATCGAACCCAGTCACTTCCGGTATGGTCTTTGTAGCCTCGTTCCTTACCGTCAAACTAAGCAAGATTCCGTGTCTCAGTAATTCATTTATATTCCATTTTGCAGATTACTTCATTGAATAGGCAAGAGCGCACTTCGTTAATCCCTCCATTAGCATCTGGGAATGTTCATATTCTTACCAGTCAGTCAGCTTCACCACCCAGTTTTCGTCACAGATCGACTCGGAATGGTCTTTCCTCTTGGTGTTTCGCCGTCCACCGAAAAGTACAGCTGAACGCGACGTTTGAATTTCAGTATTTTTGTCTAGAACCGAATCCTATATTTTCGTTCTATTTCATTGAAAACACGACGATTGATACACCGTTTTTCCGTTACTCATCCTAACGTCGCGTCGCGACGTTTGGTGGTTGTTTTTCCACGCAGTTTTTCTCTATTGTCACATTTAATGTACTCGCTGCTGTCTATCCATTCAGCAGAAAGAGAGTAGAGAGCTGAGTTGGCTCAACGAAGCATTTCTGCATTCATTGGCGTCGTTGCTGTCGTCGTCGGCTTCTTAGTTCGCTACGCGACGGGGATGATGCTAATGGGTGGTTCTACTGAAAACTCCCTGACTGGGTGGGTCAAGGCAGGGAAAAAACGGGGAGGAATAAGTATCACAAAATTTCCTTTAATGAATTAAATTATGGTTTGGGGTATAAAAGCTAATTAACCAAGTCTGGTACAATACTTTTAATTGGATTTTAGCCGAATACGGCGCAGTGTTGGTTGCAGATTTTGTATTCGTCAACTGTTACGGTTTCTCAACATTGAAACGTTTACATTCAAAATATGTTGAGAATGTGTTTGTCCATCATAATGTACATCTATAGTTAGCAGTTTTCGAGTCTGCCCTTACAAGCATAACTGTCCCTTATTTGCTTGATTTTATATCTAAAGGAACAGTTATGCTTTTATGTGCAGTAATGGTTTGGGACAAAATACTTTCGAACTACCGATGGAATTAGAATATTATTCATAATAGATCAAACTCAAACAATCTTTAATGATCCTTCAAGAGATCAATTGGTAAAGGTGATTTGTTGAGTGGTGATCGATAAATTACTGAACCCAATAGGCTTTCTGAAAAATTAAAAATCTTCAATTACTTATTACTTATTGTGTTAGTTTTTTGTGTTTCTGCTACAAGCTATGCATGTATTCCATAATCTTCTTTCAACGGTATCGTGTGAAGCACCTGACAAAAGATGGGAAATGAAATCGTTGCCTTATTTATAAAACGGGTTTAAAACCTTATAATATCAGAATGTTATGCGTCTACAGATGCTGCAGATCTACTGCCAACTCAATGTCATCGTCTTCGTAAATAGAATTCTGAAGGGTGATATCGAGATCTGTATGAGAGACTTCAATACAAAGATTAGATCCGAAAACCTCAAATTCGGAGCGCATCATAGGACGCTATGATCTCGGAGAAATGAGTGAAAACGGAGAGCTGTTTGCAGAATTCTGCGGCAACAACGACATGGTGATCGGGAGATCGCTCTACCCGAAAAAGGGTACATAGCCTTCACCCTCCTCATCGGCGAAATACGCTTGAGCAATGGGCGGATTTGTCGGCAGGAGAAAAACGTTGGCCGTCGGTTTAACACACGCAGACTGGAAGATGCTATGAGTGAAAAATTTCTTCGTTGAAGAACGAGATACTCGTGCTGCAGATATTTCGATAGGTAGCAGCATGGAAAATCACTGGACTGCCGTCAAGAACGCCTTCATCGCCTCCAGCGAGAACAATCTGGGCAATATTACCTATGAGATCTGGAGAAGATGGAGGAACGAAAAGAAAACAAAGATGCGATAGAGCGAACACAAACCAGAGGAGCCTGAGTCTTAACCCGTCAACGATATTCGGCTCTGGAAAAGAAGGTGAAAGGACAAGCGAGCGTGAATGAAATCTCTCGTCGACCAAAGAGTGAATGTTGCGGCAACCGGTGACATTTTTCTCCTTTATGATATCTCACGTCGATCAGTGCAGATGAATGCATGGAAGCCTATGAAAAAGGCGACTGGTACCAGCAAAACTGATCAGCTGAAATGCTGGCTGGTTCGAGCATTTCGAACAATTTTTCCAATAGTCAACCAGGCCATTAATACCTCGGCATGATCTCCCTATGGTTCGACGTATAATACACGTTAATATAGCAGCTCCATTACTGCTAGAGATCACAACCGTTATCTAAAGCATGAAATCGAACAAAGCCCCAAGGGTCGATCACATATCAGCCGAGATGCTCAAAGCTGACCCTGTGAGATCCACTCAACTGTTGCATTGTTTGATTCGTAATATCTAGGACACCGCAACTTTCCCTGTCGATTGGATGCAGGGTATCTTAAACATCAATGCGACTCCCTTTAGCAGCAGCACGGATTTTGGTCTGGTACAGGTCAACAAAGTATAATAGTCCCTACATTTGGTTTTCATTAACTAGGAATAAGTCTAGTCTCATTCCCGAGAATATTTAGGGCTACCTGACGCAATGGAATTCCTGACAAAATCATCGGCTTCATCATGGCACAGTACGAAACCTTCTCGTGCAGAGTCCAGCACAACAACGGGATCTTGATTGATCCCACCCGGGTAGTAGCTAGTGTGGGACAAGGATTGTTAGTGCGATTGACCGTGATCCAAACCGTGGGCAATAATGGAGCACCTTAAAGATTTTGAATTATCTGATTATGCTGCACATATGCAGCCTAACTTCACCCCTGTTATGCAGTGCAAGCTCCTTGCTCGTCATCGGCAGGTTCAGCCATCAACGTCTATATAACTAAATCGTTGGATATGAACACTGTGACCCTTTCCAGCTTCACAGTAGCCGAGCAACCAGTTGAGAATTTTGAAAGCTTGCAATATCGTGGTAACCAAATGGCGTCAGACGGCGGTACCAATGTTGGCAAATGCTTACGGACCAAGAGGACGAAGAGCTGTTTTTGTGAGCTTGAGAAATATCTGAAAAAAAAAAACAGGAAGATTAGTAAACTTACTAAAACAGCTGGACATCGCTTAGGATTAGTCTTTCAAATAGGTCCTTTGACCCTGTTGTCTTATCATACAAGCAAAGCAGATTCTGCATTTTCAATCGGAAGGTATATTTAATTCCAAGCAGGATTATAAAATTCCTGATTGATTGGCTTATGATGAATACTTTTCATAATACTGCACAATACGAAATAAATATAGCACCACCATCTTCTTCTTCTTATTGTCATTTCGTCCCCCACACTGAGACATTGCCGCCTCGCTGCTTAGTGTTCATTCTGCAACTTCCACAATTATTATCCGCGAGGTTTCTAAGCCAAGTTACCATTTTTACATTTGTATAACGTGAGGCTAACACGATAATATTTTTATGCCCAGGAAAGTTGAGATAAATTCCAAACCGAAAATCTTGTAGACGGACTCCGGGAATCGAATCCAGCCACCCTCAGCATGGTCTCGCTTTATGACCGCGCATCTTACCGCTAAGGAAGGCACACCAATGTTTTTCACTAATATTTTTTAAATAATTAACAGATGATGGTAAATTCAACTCAGAATGTAAACACATTATTGCACAACTTTTAAGAGCATTGCATTGGTATTTAAGCGGACCATTTACATCTAAGCTAAAAAAATCATGAAAAAGGTGGTGTGAAAAAAATAAAAATATAATAATTTTAACTGATATTTATTTCGAATTTTAGTCAGATGCTAACAACTTACACGGAAACGAAAGTTTCAGGTTCGATTACGGTAGAGGAAAAGGATGATGGAATTTCCAGACCAGAAGTTCTAAAAGTTACCCTTTGGAGGACGAGACGATACGTGAAATGAGGGGAGATTTTCGTAACCGGCGGAAAACGGCCGGTTGGATTTGATTTGTTTAAAATGTGCTTTAAAACTAATTATGATTTCGTGTTTACTGTTCAGTTGGAAATCCGGTAGTGCGTGGAATCCGATGATGCAGTAGCTTTCCCGAAAAGCGTCAATTTTTGTATGGAAAAAAGGTGGTAATTCTTTCCTGTTGCTGGACTGCTGTCCGTGTTGTTGTCAACCAAAACTCGATTCCCGAAGGACGTCGACGTGATCAGGAAGAGGTCCTTGATGTCATCAGGCTGCGTTTGGTGGTTCGTCGCTTGGCAGAGAGATACGGTCCGTATCAGTAGCAGTAGATTGGTGTTCGATTAACGGTTGTAGTTCCGGAGGATTGATTCCGCCCGATCCTATATGGGAGGCTGGACCCTTGGTCGGCAGAGTCCGATGGTGCCCAAGTTCTACTCGGCGATGCGTCCCCAGACCGCTTGTCGCCTTCAGGTGGAGTCGCATCGGTCCACCGGTGGGGCCCTTCATCAACTTTTGTTGGTTAGGGCATTGGGCATCGGCAGCCGGCGGGATCGAAGAAAGTTGGCTGTTCGGTTCCATCCCCGAACGGGGTGAAAGTGGGTAAGTTGGATTCCAATAACATCGGTTGGGAAAACTGATACTTCATCTTGTTTCTTCCGATTTAGGTGCTGCCAAATCGAGAGAGACGTTCCCGGTAGAATCAAGTCGAGGAGTAAATCTGCCGTTGGTGAGTTTTAGTTTTGGTAATTAGTTTTAATAAGTTTCAGTTCCTCGTTTTCTTGGTTAGGAAAATTGATGGAGAACCGGGAGGGATCCCCATGCTGGTCCCCGTAGCTTCCAGTTGGGGGCGACTTGATAATCCAATTTTCCTTCATGATAGGGCCCTTTTTAGAGTTGGTTGACCGGTACGGGAAGCCTTAATACCAGGAGGAAACGCCGAGAGGGATCCCCATGCTGGTCCCGAGGAGCTTCCAGTTGGGGCGACCCAGCGTCTCCGGATGGCTGGCCTCCTATTGTTGTGGCCTCCCCGATTTGTGGGCATAATTTCAAATACGGTTTTGGTTTTAATTTTGGTGAAAATGTAGACCATAGCCGTTAACGTTAGGCTGATTTTTAGTCAGATTCCTTTCCTCTATTGACAAGTTTTGACGTAGAGAAAATCCCTCAGCTCCTGAAGAGGATTGGAAGGATTTGTAGTTCCGATTTTTGATGAGTTCCGATTGGTGTTGGATTCTTTGTTGTAGGTATACTTGGGGGAAACTTCGAGCGCCGGGGTCGATTCCGGTTGGGCGAGGACTTCCGGTTTAGGGGCACCCCGACTGCTCTTTCATTCCCTTCAGTTTACCAAACTGCTGCGATGCGAGCAGGGAAAAGGTGTCGCTCCCCGAGAATGCCAGAAGGAATTCCCATTCCAATTTTGCCGACTTTCGGTTGAGGTCGTCCTCAGAAAGCCATTTCCCCGTTTTATCGAGATCGAGAAGTTTGAAGTGCAGTAATATGGGAGAACAACCACCAGTTTGGTGATTGAGGAAGCTACCAAGTATTCAGTTGACTAACTAAATTTGTTTCATGACCCAGTTTTCCACCAGAAGTCCGAGGTTTCTGGATTTGTGGGCATAATTTCAAATGATGCTTTGGCTTTTATTTTTGGTGAGATCGCTGACTAACAACGTTGCCATGGCTCACGGAGACAGACTGTTTTCAATAAGATTCCTTTCCTCTGTTGACAAGTTTTGGCGTAAGTAAAATCCATCCGCTCTGAAAGAGAATCGGCAGGATTTGTAGTTACGATTTTTGATGAGTTCAGTTCAATGTTGGATCCTTAGTCGTAGGTGTTCTTATGGAAAATGTCGAGCCCCGATTCCGGTTGGGCGAGGACTTCCGGTTCGGGGCGCCCCGACTGCTCTTTCATTTCCTTCAGTCCACCAAGCTGCTGCGATGCGAAGAAAGAAAGTGTAACTCCCCGAGCGTGCCAGGAGGAGTTCCCATTCCGATTCTGCCAATTTTCGGTTGGGGTCGTCCCGATACCCCAGGCAGCGATTCCTCGTTTTGTTGAAATCGAAAGAATTTACGTCCAGCGGTATGGGAGAGCAGCCATCAATTTAGTAATTGGTGAAATTTCCCAGGCATTTATTTCGTTATCGATAGAAGGCTGACTAGTAAGTTTCATTACTTGACCCAGTTTTCCACCAGAAGTCCGAGGTTTCTGGATTTGTGGGTATAATTTCAATTGAAACTTTGGTTTTTGTTTTGGTGAGATCGCTGACCAACAACGTTGCCAGTTCTCACGGAAACAAGGCTGATTATTATCGCAAAACTCTTTAATTAACAAATTATTTCAAGTTGAACACACTAATTGCTCTCACCATGGAATATGATGAACAAACTCTGACACCTGTCAAAACTGGGTAGCAAATCACACGACAAACCAGAATTACCCTTATTATAGTAAACACGCCTGATTGGTATTGTCAATGCGGAATAAATTTATACCGCTTTTTATACCAAAGTTGGATTTTTCTCCAGATACAGGCAACTTTCCCAACTTCGGAAGTAGTGCGCTGGATTCGCCTAAAGATGCGCTAAGCAACGCATCAATTAGTTTGACAAATAAAACTTCGGAAGAAAGTTCGGTTCGGAAGTCCCGACTTCCGAATTCTAACTTGGTGCTACGCCGACAATAACCGCAATTAGGCTTTCAGCGATCGTGTACGTACACGCACGTTTCACTCACACTTTTACTCGGTTTGTTTGCAACCACGAGCAGCTGTCACGGCAAAATCAAATGGGATTGTTTGCAACCACGAACCTGCGTTCGTGTTGGTGAGAAATGTCGGCGAGACCCTAATAGTCATCTATCGGATAGAAGCATAACTATTTCTCCCAGTAAAATTCGTTAGACGTATGTTAGTTCTTATTTTTGAACTAAATCAGGCAAACACTAGTTTATTTGTTTTAATCACCCGACCGCAAGCAAATCAAGGCGAGACCCCTAGGTTGGGTTCGAAGAAAAGCCCTTCCGGCTTTTCTTTCTTAATAGTGATGAACTTTATTTCTAATTTAAAAATCACTTTAATAAAGATAAAAGAAAAGAAAAAAGGAAACAAAAGTTGTATGCAAAAACCCTGAATAATCCACCTAGCTTTTCTCGTGTATTATAAAAAATAGTATTTTGGCCATTTCGTTTGAACCCATTGTCCGATTTGGTCAATTTTCAATAGGAAACAATGATTGAGTATTCTGCGGCAAATGCAACTTGTTGCAAACAAATCGGTTGAGGATAAGTGCCCGAAAAATGAGTGACACTTTTTTACGCGATTATTCCGTATAAAAAGTATTTTGGCCATAACTTCCGATCCCATAGTCCGATCTGGCCAATTTTTAATATGAAATATTGCGAGCAAATCGGTTAAGGATAAGTGCCCAAAAAATGAGTGACACTTTTGCTACATTTTGGTACGTGGGTGCGCACAGACACGAGAAAGGCAAAACTGATGAAACAGAGCATTGTTTTCGGTACTTTAGCAAAAATGGGTCGAGTGCAGCATATTCCTTCAAAATAGATGATAAAAATGAAATCCTACAATGACATATGTCTCTTTTTCTGTGAATTCGGTCCTAAGGACTTCGATTACATACCATAGTCAAACGATTTTGGGAAAATCCCAATAATGGCCAAGCCAACTTACTGCAAAATATGAGCAACGAAATTTCGATGAAACAGTGATCTAGAAGAGTAAATCAAAACAAAGTCGTACAGAATTGCAATATTGAATGACAACAAGATATATGAGCCTAATTTTGCCAAGCAACGCAAACATGAAGTGGCGCAATAGGCTCGGCAAGTACTATTTTATAAGGCGACGAAAATATAATATCCTCCATTTTGATGAGATGTACATTACCTGCACAATCAAATTGATGAATGTCGAAATGTCGAATGTCTTTGGTCGAAAAGTTTAATCTTGATGGTCTTGATGGTTGACAATAATTTTTGTGCGGTCTGCACCAAGAACTGGTTGTCAAATTAAACCGAAACCTTGGTGATGAAGTAATGATAGTTATGGTTTGTTTTTAATTCTTGGTAAATCTTTTAGCGGTGTGAGTTTCGGAGAGGATAAAGTCAAATGATCACATCGAAAAACTAGAGATAAGCTTAATAAAACATGGGCCCATAACTAACTTTTCAGCTTGAAAATGCAAAGACTCGCAATTTTGAACAGTTTTGAATTAATCAGAACAATGTTTTTAGCCATAGTTTTAAATGATTCTGTTCACCGGGCCATAGTTCCTTAGAGAACCTTTGATTGATACTAGCTTGATAAAAGGTAAACATGAATATGACAAAATGTCGTTTTCGTGAATTTTGCGAAAATTTCGAGCCGAATACTCTTGGAAAAATCATTCTGTAATGCACCTAAAAGTTGCGAATTAGAATGTGCTCACGTTTTTAATTGAACTTACCATCAACTGTTCATAATTTCAGAAAATATGCGCAAAAAACATGGTGTTGCTATTTTTATTTCGCTCAGAGAGTATAACAAATTGTAGCAATTAGTGCGTTCGGTCGAGCTTCAGTAGTGTTTTATTCTTATCCTCATGCCATATCTCTGACAGGTTGCTTCTTCTTCTTCTTATTGGTATTACATCCCTCACGGGGACAATGCTGCCTCGCTGCCTAGTGTTCATTCAGCACTTCCAAAGTTATTAACCACGAGGATACTTAGCTAATTTACCATTTTTGCATTCGTATATCATGGAGTTAACACGATGATACTGTTATACCCAGGGAAGTCGATAAAATTTCCTAGACATGACCGGGAATTAAACTCTGCCACCTTCAGCATAGTCTTGCTTTGTAGTCGCGCACCTTACCGCACGGCTAAGTTAGGCCCAAAAAAACTGACAGGTTGCTGTAGAGAGCGAAAAATCAAGTTATTATTTAAAGTGCGCTTAGAGGCAGGGCGACCTGCCGATAGATTGGGCGCTGCAGTGGCTTTGAAAATCCATTAAAAAAGAAACTGCTACCTTCAATTTTCGGGTAGTGCCGACAAAATTCAAACCGCGGCCAGAAAAAGATACCCATAATGGACGAGGTAATATTGAGGGAACAGACCAACTCCACATAAATAGCAAGTGATCAGCATTCTACAATGCTTCCCTGTACTGACGACCACTTCCATGTCTATCCCAGTAGTCTATCCTAACTGTGGTGATGTGCAATAATTATTAGGGGCAGTATAAATGGTTTTTTGGTGTCCTCACTGATCATTTAGCAGTTGCCGATTTTTGAGGTTTGACAGATTTAATGTAGGGTCGGCTATAAAAAATATCGAGTAGATATCATAGAAAGCGGATCAAGTCTCCCCAAATTCTAAGATTGCGTGCGCTTTCAAATTCATATCAAAATTCGTTCATGAATACGCACAGCAAGTTGAAAATCTGCGTATTTTGGAGGATAAATATTAAAAAAACCAGGGAACACCTTTCTACTTTTATCAAAGCAAGTTCTTGGAGAGGGATCAATTTCCCTCGAATATTTTTGGATTCCGATTTTCGACAGCACTACAAAAAATCGATTGTGTATCAATAATAATAACAATCTACAGACTGTCATATATCAGTAAAGTTAAATTATATGTTTCTTAGAGAGTATGTGTGAAAATCGTGTAAGTTAAATAATTTGGCTGTGATACATCGGAAATGAGAAAAGGAGACCAAGTCTTCCCAGTCTCCCCTATAGTGAACTGGATTTTGGTAGAAGTTTTCCAGACGCAGTTAAACGTGCATATAGTAGATCCAATGTATTGCCCATGATCACATATTTGATACACTCGCATTTTTGTTCATTTGCATGCGGATCATTCAGAAAGCTCAATTTACTGCATCTAATCCCACAACGGTAAAATACCCGACTAGAAGAGCATAACAAAAACTGAACACAATTTTAACGTATTGTGATATTTATAAATTATTTTGATAAAATTTTGTTTTTAGTAGCCATTGTCGTTCAAATGTTGTAACAGGGCTTTAACATAATATGATTTAAAAATGCTTAACAACGAAATGCCAAACAGTAGGCAATGAAAATAGATTTGCCAAAGTCTCCCAGCCAATAGATATCACAACTCCGATATAATTTGAAAAGGTTGCCTGATTTGTAATGTTGTTAGTTTCATATTCTTGTAAAATATTTCTGTTCAGGTCAAAAAATCTAATTGTTGATCACAATCTGGAGACCTATCACGACCTGGACAAATTTCCAACTGCACAGTAAACAATACATTCTGTATCTGATTGTGTTATAAATTTCTAAAAAAATATGTTGTTTTTTATAATTAAATTGTAACAAAAGCTGATACTGTGTAGTGTAGTGTAATTTTTGATAGAAATTTAGGTATTTTAACAACATCCTGCGCCAAGTTTCAAACAAATTTTGTAATGAAAATTTAGTATAACATAATAACATAGGTTGATATAATTTTGATATGATCTTCTAGTCGGGTAGGCTTTACTATCTTGCTTATCTGTGGTAAGCTGGAAATGATTGAGTTTGTGGGGAGAATTGACAAACGATTTACAAAATCAACCAAAATGCAAATGTTGCAAATATGCGATCATGGGCAGTGTAGTTGAATCGTAAAAAGCAATCGCAGTGAGCCCGTTTTTGCAAGCATCGATTAACTTGTTAAATCGTCTTTCGGTGCACGTATTGGCCCCAGCTTGATAAATAGCTAGCCCTAAAATTCACAATTTGCAGTAAACGGAAACAGAAAGTTCACCGTTCTCGTCTGCCCAGAAGAACCTTTGACAATGCTGGTCCTCGGTTCGCATCAAAATGTGATAGAGAATTCTACGTATATTTCCGGATTCTCCGGAACTCCATTCGACCATGGCAAAATTATGTGTGTCTAGATCAGGACCCTTCACTAAGGCAGAGTCCTGTAAAACACTGAATGTTTTAGCTACGGCGTTCCATACCAGTCTAATCTTTCCCGGCTTGTAAGAGTTCTTAACTGGGATTATGATCAGATACCAGATGCACGGATATGACTAATCAAGCTCCTCTTATGTTAGCTTCCAGTAAAACATATTCGACGTATTTGCCATTAAGGGTCTCTGCAAGTCCGTGTCGCGTTCGATTCGCTTTTGAATTGCTGATGTCGAAACATGGTGCCATCGCTCGATTGTCCGGCAGCCGGGTGTTGCCTGAGCCGCAAATTCTAGAAGATGTTTGGCACGTTGGTCTTCAGTGGAGAAGGAAGAATCCCATTTAGCTTCGTGACACCAAGACTTTTCAAAGCAAAGTATGCTTTCCTCGCCTTAGAGACACCTTCAACCTTCTGTCTGTGCTCAAAAAAACTTAAGTTGTCTGTACTCTGGGGTCATATTTTTCATTTTCATTTTCATTTTGCAGCGTTTGGTGGGGCAATGAGAGCGCAAGTCCATCCAAAGCCGATAATAAAGAGGGTAATGGCAGAAGAGTCCTTGCAGACCACTTGAACGCCATGGGCTAGGATAAGGATGGGGTGAAGTGAGGTTCGGATTTGGAATCGACTCGACACTAAGGCAAAATGTAATTGAATGATGTCCGTTGGATCACATGCACATGCGGTAAATCAGTGCGCCACTGCCAGATATGTGACACGGCACCAAACGAAAATAGTCAACATGTGATACCACCACGACAGGATATGTCTTTGGTTGCCATATCAGTGCTAATGGCGTAAGCCCACCCATCGCGGCAAGATCACATATCCGAGGGGAGGATAGTTGTCTGTGCTCTGGGGTCATATTGACACAAATTGAAATTGTTATAACTTTTTAATTGTTTGGTCAATTCCGGAATTTTCGGGCTGTTTCGAAAGATAATTTAATCATCTTTTAGAACGTTACCTAAGATCGACCATAGGTGAGCGGGTACCTCGCGGGGAGGGGTTTTCTTAAAAAAGGTTACGAAAACTGTGATTTTTTATGCTTATTTTGCTTATATTTGAAAATCCTACCCATTTTGAACTGCAGCTTTTTAAAAAGGGTATGCGGGTGGTGGTATGTATGAACCCATTATTTTAGACTACTCAAGATACTCCGATATATGGAATATTGTACATTGTAAATATTTTTGTCGAACAAATTTGGAATTTGTAAAGATGATGTCTTTAGCAACGATCGTCTAGTGGGAATGGACTGCCCTGTGATGGGAGAAGTAATTAGGAATTTTACAAATAGGTGGCGCTAGTGTGCTTGCAATATTCTTATATGTGTGAAATATGGCTCTAGCTTGAGATCCTTTGTACCTACACTCAAGTTGTATTCGGCAAAGTTGTTCAGGATGTCCAAGACTACAAAGCGGTGCTCAGTATAATGAGTACTTCTTCCAAAAGGCGGCGCTAGTGAGCAGTTATATTTGAGTATATTGTTCCATGTAAGATCTGATGTATTTTGAGGCGTAGTATTTTTGGCAAACATGAATGTTGCGGTAGAGTATTCCAAAGGTTTTATTTTCATTTGACTTTCTCTAGTGATGCAAATGTTAGAATGCGTTCACAGTATACGTTTTCGGCCATCCAAGAAATCCATGGAGTTAAGGCCTTTGAGTCTACACGCGTAACCAAAGGTCAGCCATTCTGTTTCAAATATGGTACATGCTCTTAGTGATACCAAGATTTGAATGGGTCCACAATATATGTTCTTGGCCATCCAAGAATTCCCTGGAGTTAAGGCCTTTGGGTCTACACGCGTAACCAAAGGTCAGCCAGTCCGTTTCAAATATGGTACATGCTCTTAGTAATACCAAGATTAAAATTGGTCCACAATATATGTTCTTGGCCATCCAAGAATTTCTTGGAGTTAAGGCTTTTAACACACGTAACCAAAGGTCAGACAATCTGTTTTTAATATGCTACATGCTCTTTGTGGTAAAAATAATAAAATGCATTCACGGTATATGTTTTTGGCCATCCAAGAATTCCCTGGAGCTAAGGCCTTTGAATCTATAAGCGTAACCAAATATGCTAGATACATAGATTTCAATGCGTTCACAGTATATGTCCTCGACCATTCATGAAACCCCAGGAATGTTTTTCTCACGTAGGCCCAAAGCCCTTGACCTACACCTTTCAAGATCCTGCCAAAACAAATATATAACGAACTAATAAGGTGTTGAGATATTATTTTCGGATGTCATAGGCCGTTCAAACTGTGCCAAACTACTGATACCGCCCTGATCCTGTTCCAGATTTTATGGTTTATGACAAAGGTTTGAAGAATGTTGTCATCGTCGAAATCGCCTCACTACCGAATCGTTACCTGGAAGAAACTCATGACCGAAAAACTGCCACCCGTTAACCATTCAAATGTAGGATTTTTCGGGACATATATGTATCTTGACCACTGGAATTATATCGACTAAGAAATTGACGAAAAATAGAAGACATGCATTTTTAATTTTTTTTTTTAAACTTTTACATGCATTCCGTTAAACACTTTTCGTAAGGGTACGAAAGAGTTATTATAGTGGAAACAAAATCCTTATTGTTTCTAAGCTCTGTACTGTAATAGAAATATTTACAAACAACAGAAATTTCCATGAATCAAATCAAATAAGGAACATTAGCCGCATATTTATAATGTAAGAATATTTTGTTAAACAAATACATTTTTTTTGTATTTTTTTTATTTAAGTGCCTAGTCTTCCATCTAATTCCAACGTGGTGGAATTCAATGGAATAGTACTAAACTCGTCATTTTACAGGCTAAGACATAATATTTTTTTTAACAAAAAGGGTTTTGAAAATGAACATGAATTTAACTAATATTCACTTCTTCTTCTTCTTCTATGGCTCTACATTCCAACTGGAACTTGGCCTGCTTCTCAACTATTCTATTAGCATTTCCTTAGTAATTAATTGAAAGCTTTTCTATGCCCGACATTGCATTGGCAAGTACAATTGATACACTATGCCCAGGGTGTCAAGAAAGTTGCCAACCCCGAAAACATCCTAGACCGGACCGAGAATCGAACTAGCCATCTCCCGATTGGCAATCCTACGCCTTTGCTCGCAAGGCTACTGGAGACTCTAATATTTACTCCGTATTTAATAATCGAAAAACAATGCAACGCCTTTCTTCCATTTGTCTGCCATCAGTTTTACTTATTCATACACATTATAAAGCTTTCTGTTGATATTTCAACCATCAGCCAGGCTAACCGTCAGATCGTATTTGTTTCTAAGAATGAGCAGAACATTTTAATGGGATAAATTTCCTTTTCTTCCGATCCATTTTGGAGTTTTTTCCTCGATTTTTCTTTTCAATTTCACGTTGTACTGCCGTAATAGCCTCTGACTGAGAAACTTCCACGTGCTCCGCTTCCTCGAATCGCGCCAGTTTTCTCTCTGTTTTGGGTGGTGTTTGTCTGCTCTACCTACCGCGTGCCCAGTATCGGAGGATGTTGAAAAACCGCAATCTGTATCATTTCCATCGTCTGGCGAATGAATGTCCACAGTTCCAAACAAACCCCACTCGGATCGCACTCCCGGCCATGCTCAGCTTAGTCATCGTTCTGTGTCGTGACCAAAGTGATGGCCCCTAAAAGCTGCTAGACAAAAGCGGGCAAAACTTTCCGGGTATGAGTATAGTGGATCCCTAATGATGTTTGAAAAGGGAGAAGAATGATGGGCAGTAATTTTACTGAATGATTGCAATTAAAAGCTTTTTGTCAACGGACAATGGGTCCACTTATGAAGCGGTATTTAAAACGGCTTTTCAAATCTGCACGGCACTGAAGCTACTGATCATAAATCTAGTACAAGCTCATGGGAACATTAAAGAGAGTGTTTTTATATTCGGTAAACGATTTGGAAACAAAATCAATTTAGTCAAACAATTACACGGATCATTTACGATGATATAGAAGGGACAACGGAACGAAGACATGGATGCGTGTTTCGTTTAAAGAATTGAGCTTTCTACGAAAAACATTCCAGATTTGATTCAAGCTAATGAAATAATGAAGACAACGCTAAAAAAATGAATGGTTACAAATCAGGATTTTGTAAAGGTGGCTTAGAACAATAACGGAGTGAACCAGAGTCACAGATATCATCCCAACTAGAAATTCTTCCACAAACTCAGAATCTTTCAATATAATTCACTTTTCCGGTTCGGTGACAGTTCTGAATTGACTTTTCTTTTCCATCAGAGCGCGCGCCTGGCCATATCCGTCCGATATAATCTCCCTCGATTTGTCCACCAGCCAATGCAACGCCACAGTTGCTGGCATCATAACAAGAAATGGACGCAATTGACCTTTCCCGTCAACATTTTTTATTCGCTCAATCGATTCTTTATTTTATTAAGGGTCAACTTTCCCAAAGAACCTATATTTTTTGACGCCTCTAAGTATTTTTTAAATTTTTAAACAAAAAAATTGAAAACGTGCTGTTTTTCAAGATAGACCTAACTTTTACCGGACTTTGAACGAGCATCGGTATAATTTTTCAGGCCGGTTCGAACGTGCAGCACTTTTTCGGTTTTTATTTTCGATAGTTAGTTAGAGGCTTCAAAAAATATGAGTTCTTCAGGATAGTTGACATTAAATAAGCCAAAGAATCGACTGAGACAATAAAACGAGATACGATTTTTACGGGAAAGGTCAATTCATGATGATCCATTCATTAAATTTATTTAGCTTACATTTAAACAGACAACACTGAATCAATAATTTGATCGTGAAGATTTTTTGCATTATTTAGCCAAGGGCACGAGCCCTATGATCTGTTACTTATGATATACCATTTAGAGCAGAAAATGGCGAGTAGGGCGAACAAAATTTTGTAACAAAGGTTGATTTAGAATCTATTCGGGCTCAAGGGGGTAAATTGAATTATTTTAACAAACGTCTATGAGATAGGTGGAATAATTATTTAAAATATATCAATACAGCATTTTTTTGGTCTAAGAACTAATCGTTCATCTTTCATCCGTTACCGGCTTCTGTGCAATGATATAGTTTCTCGAGCGAAGCGAATCAGTTAGTATCCTTTTCTTTGGATTTATTTTTTTATTTTTTTACATTCAACAAGAACCCCCTTGTCAGCGACGAAGGAGCATTCTTCTGTCTGGTAAGTCCATTGTTTCACTTTCACCCCTTGCTTCCGAAGCTACCCGGTCAGAAGGGAGGCAAACGACTGTTCAGTCTAAGAGATTGACTCGGGCAGTAGGCATCTGAGAATGGCCACTTGCCTTTTTACTGCCAGCCCGGGACGACTGGCGACACTAGGATTTAATGGCACCGATGGCCACGGGACGAATTGAAAACAATATCCTGTAGAATTCCAAGCAGATGTAGATAGATTGCTTGACAAACAATGATGAAGTACCGAAAAAAAGATATCGATAAACAGAACAACAATTTCCAATTTCCATTAGCTGAGAATTGTCAGGATGGATTTTTGCCGGCGCATGTATAAGATTGTGCTCCATCGCCGGTGTGATTAATACAATGACAATATATATTCAATATTAAGAAAGTATGAAGGTTGTCAACTAAAGCTTTCTTTTCTCAGCATCTTTCGCCAAGCTCATACAAACAATTTAATCCACAAGTAGTTGTAGAACGAGAAAAAAAGCCGGATGATGGTAAGTGTAGCAAATTAGAAACAGATAAGAAAAAAAGAACAAACGTTCATATCGAGGTATGACTGTACACTTGCAACATTTGTTTTTCATTTCATGTAAAATTTTAAAGCTATATCAAAATGATTTTTAATAGGGGAAAATACCTATTCTTGGCAGTCTAAGACATTCGCCAAATTGAATGATAAAAATAATGATTAATTACACTAAAAAACAGGTACAGTTTAACTGGTATACATTTGTATGCTCTTTCTTTGATGATTGGTGTTCACTAAATATAACAGCTTTTACCACAAACTCAGTAAATTTAATATAAAGTAACAGGTCAACGTTTATTCTATTGGCATAGCAATTTCTATTATCAGCAATGAGTTTGCTCCCTAGCAACTAGACATGGAATTAGAAAACTGGTAATGTATTGGGGCCAAATGCTGGTTGTTTATATCCTCCAGTAGTAAAATTCATTCATTCTGCCGCACACTCATCTCGCTTCACTCAATTTTGGAACAAACTTTATTGTTTATCAAAACTGGCCTAAAACAAAACATGAATTTTTAGCCTTGGCATCAATTTTATGTCATGTTGACATATAGGCAAAAGCATTTAAACACATTGTAAAACAAATTTAACCCTTATGCGGCCAACAAAAAACAGACGTGAATGGCCGTGAAAACCCGTGTACCCAGATATTAACATTTTCATAACTTTTACCATTTTCAACGTATTTGAATAATCTTAGCCATTTTGGAGAAGGGAACTTATATGCTTTTTGTCCGCTGCCAAGATTTACATGTTTTGTATTTTGTAATGCCTTAGAGTAGTAAGCAAAAATCTATCAACCAGCTTCCAATATACAATTTGCTCTTTGCGGTCCTTACATGATACGTTTGTTTCATAAAAAAAATAAGGTGGTTGTGTACAAGACACGACCGCTCGACGTAAACTTCGTAAAACCAAATCTATACACATAAGAATGAATATTTTGTCTGTCTGCCCTTATAGACTACGAAACGGCATGAACATTTGTATGTAGAGGTTTTTGGGAACGATGAAGAATCTTATGATGGTATTAGACCTCCTCTTCTGGAAGGGGGATTCCCATACAAATGAAGTACAAATTTCTGCTTTAATCGAAAATTAATCTAAAAAATATAATCCGAATTTGCAAATTTCGGATTCTTCACCGTCTTTTAAATAATGCAAAACATATATAATTAATCAATTTTAGGTGAAACGAAGCTTTTCCGTTCTGGTAGTATAGTATATTAACAATATATTCCACCGCGTGAGTCTTCATATGTTGAATAATGGGCAGCACTGTCCTATCCAGTAGAGATGGGTTCGGGTCGGGCTCGGGTTCGGAAAATTAGATCAATGTCGGGTTCGGGTCGGGTACGGGTTTGTGAGATGATAAAATGTCGGGTCTGGGTCGGGTACGAGTTTAAGAAATAAAATATTGAATATTTTTTTGTTCGCTTCTGGTTATTTTAAGGCTTGTTCGTTGTTTGGGCCTATACCCTTTTGAGTGTAAAGAGAAATATAAAATATCTAGTGTGAGTTTTCCGCCAAAAAATTGGTTCGGGTCCAGCTCGGGTTTAGGACTGCAAAAATAGTCGGGTACGAGTCGGGTTCGGGTTTGATAAAATATTTCATTCCGGGCTCGGGTCGGGTCCGGGTTTGAAAAGAATTTATAAATCGGGTTCGGGTCGGGATCAGGCTTACAAAATGTGAAACCCGACCATCTCTACTATCCAGCCGCTGGAGCCACCATGGTCTTGAATGGTCTTACACTACGTTTCACAGTTGAATAATAGATAATTACCCTAAAAGTAGGCAATTATTTATGGTGGAAATGCGCTATGTAGGAACGTGTAGTAGTATTGAAGTTGCAAAAGGAAAACGGTCCTGTCAGCCACATAAGGATTAAAATACTACGGTGTTGCTATCACTTTTGATATAATTCATGGTCTGCGTAAAAATCTGAATAGAAGCATTTGTATTTTAACACTTTTTTAAATAAATGCCATCGCCGGATATTTTGTTCGTATTTTTGCTAAAATCAAATCACATAGAATTGTACGTGGTATCTTTTTAGCGTGTGTTTGATATGCTCACAAACACGTTCTATCGCTTTATTCCGAAGTGTGCTGCTGTCAAAGAAAACGAACAGTCCCGATTTTATTTAGTGAAACATAGAGCAAATATTGCATAAATATGCTCTTTGTGGTGATAATCAAGTGATGATAAAGTGTAAAAAGTAGTTTACGTACTTAAATTGTCTTGTCATATGCAATAAAGAGGAGAAACAGGCGATCCAAAAACGTAAGTAACAGTTTGCTTTTCGTGCGCTGCTTTCTTTGGCGATGCAATAATGGCAAGGATTTCGTAGGTGCAAATTTGTTTCGGTGATTAACTCATCAAATCTTGCTACTTTTACACAAACAACTTATTCAAATGAAAGCTTAGACTTGAAATTGTGTGATTGAATCAAAATTATGTTCATAAATAGTGTATGTTTGCTGGAAAACGCAAACTGTCGCACCCTGCCAATGCCGTATTCTACCCTATGTACCTGTTTCACATTTGAATGAAATATGTTGCCATGAATAATATCATATTTGTTAGAACTAAGGACATAGTATTCTACGGGTTTTATCGCCGTAGCTGATTTTTAGTTGATACACCCAACCAGAGATTGCAACATTTTATTGCAATCTCGCATTAGTTTCGTGTACAGTTTGCCATAATTTGCGACATATGCACAGATTGTATTATTGCCTGATTTTCTCAAAATTGCACGCGGCGAACCCTTCATGAAAGGTACCGCCGCGCTTTCTGCACCCCGTTTACTTGATTCTTATGGGTGAATAGCATTGCGGTGTATCGTTCGCCGCGGCCGTACCTTTCGACAGTCATTCGCCGCGTGAAGTTTTGTGCAAGTACCCATTTGGGAACACTACAAACGCCGCGCAGTGTATCATATCCAGAAAATCTGACAATAAGTAAACGGTAGGCCCTTGTATTAGGTCTCTGATCACGAGAAAATAAGAACTGGTTAAGTGTTAGTGTTGTCTACATTGAATCTAATTTTACCAGGCCTATGCTAAGAGCTCACGTTTAGCGTAGCCAACACCAACACCAACGCCGAGCAACGTACGTCAAATCTAAAAAAGCTTAACATCATAAAACATCCAATTTCAGCTTTCTTCAATATGCAACTTTAATCGGGAATATTCATTAAATATGACTAATGAGTTTAATTGATTCAAAACTTATCTAAATGATCAATTTTGATTTTACTTACATGGAGAACAACAATTTGTCTTTTATTTCACCGTGAAAAGCCTGAGCAGAATTTAAAAATAAATCCTGCTCTTTTATTGTTGTGGATATTTTTAATTATCAAGCTACAATCATTTGTGTTGTTGACGATTGTTGACATCTCATGCAACTGACAGCGGTCTATCTGCACACTGTGCCCGGGACATGGTGGCTATTTTTAGGCTAAGGGAGTTAGATAGGGATGCCTATAGCCTGAATTTTACACTCCCCCATCGAGGTGTGAAATGCTGTATACTTCGACAACCGCAGCAACCATACAAAAAAATTCGGTCAAAGACGAGAATTGAACCCGGACTCACCACCTTTAGCACATCTAGACTGACGCGCTAACCATATGGACTATTTACCAGATGAGGAACGACGCGACCAAAGGCAATCATAATCCACGTTTTATGCTATGCAGATGTGACAAGTGAAAGGGTAACAGAGATAGCAATGAATGATACGAGTGGAATAAACACCATGCATATTTGTGTCCTTTTCCGTTAGCAAGCTAAATGGAATCAGGAAGATTGTGTAGGTTGAAGTTATATTGCTGTACACGATTCATATACTTGTTCTAGCAGGAGCCAACTAGATTCGTTTGGATGTATTGATCGAAACCAAATAAACTGATTTAATTAAGCATATGCGGTATTTCGAAAAATTTCGTTTCAGGTGGTTCGAAACGAAATTCCGCGGAATTTCGCGGAATTTGAGCATGGCGAAATTTGATTTCTTGATTTCGTTTCGTTTCGTAAAATTACAAAAAATTCGCTAGAAAAAACTAGCTTCTAACGAAATTTAACGGAATTCCGCGAAATTTCGAAACGAATTGAAACTAACATTTAAAAACATTATAAAAAATTTTGGCTGCGCCGCTGAACAAAATCGTTAAGTTGTTTTCAAAACTTTAGGTTATACATTTTTTTCTATTAACGCTTTTACATAACCCCATGGGGTTCTTAGTCGACAAATACGTAAGTAGTTTTCTTCTATAAAACGTCTTCAGTGTTTCCATGATTCAAATTTTGTGATATTTTTGTTTACTATAGGGATACGGCAGGTATTTCCGTCCATCGTCGTAGGGGCTAAAACCAACGAAAGCAACGTACATTTGCTAGAACTCCACTATAGCAGAACGTTTCTCCTGATATTACGATTTGGTACTTATGAGTTTTACAAAAAAGCGTCTCTTTTATTGGTTTTCGAGACTATGACGAACAGACGAAAATACCTGCCGTGTCCCTATTTGCACAATATGAATGCGGAATCGATCGTGTTGCTGCTGGTCATGGGACGGCAGCTAGTCCGGGAGGACGAGAAGTGATAAAAATCTACCTCGCGTAGCAGAAATTTGTTTAACCAGTGTGCAATCGATCGTGTTGATACTGATCACGCCAGCTAGTGTGGGAGAATGCGAAGTAATAAAACTAATGGCTGCATCGAAGAGTACAAAATTATTTAGTGCGGAATCGATCGTGTTGTAGAAGATTATTAAACGAAGCACATTGATCTTGCGTTGGATTCATTTGAAACACAGTTTTCGTCTTCATGTTTTCAAAATAACTTCGTTCACAACAAATATTTTGTCGCTTACCAAGGGGTTTCATATGAATTACCTTCTCAACTAACCAACGATTTCTTTTCCGTAGCGCTCACAGAGATGCAGATCATTCCTCGGTCTCTTAAAACAATGAGTGTTAAACTAATTTTCCTCTCCTAATCTTAAATTGAATATAAGCACGTGACCAGCATCGTTATTGGTCATGAATTGGAAACTCCGAAGCAAGTACAATAAGAATAACTTTTTTGTATCCCAAGAATATTACACTGGATTTTGTTTTTACACGATTTACATTTTCTCAATTTTCCACTCATCCTAAATGTTTAACGTATATTAATTATCATGTGATTTTTCTTTGATTTATTCTGGATTTTTTGAAACATGTTGCGAAGAGTTTGGTGGCAAATTGAAGTCACACGATCAAAAATACGAGCGAAAAAAATCGTGTAAAAACAAAATCCTGTGTATTTAATTGGTGAGCAGTACATATTTACTGTTTCTCGGCCAATCATGATTAGCAACTATGATGTGTACAGTTAAGCTAATAAGCTTTTCTTTGACCATTTGCACAATATGTGAGGAACATTGCAGATTTGTGGGCATTTCTAGATCTTCGCATGAAATTTGCGAATTTGTTGAAAGATCATTAAAATTGCTGAGAATTTTTTACTTATGATTGCTTTCAGCACATACTGACCATAACAGCTGTTTTTATATGCCAAGAACACACACAATAGCTCAGTTTGTCGAGCTGATTGTATATAAGACTATGCTGCCGCTAACCGCAAGTCGAGCACATCTGTATATGGCCGCCCTGCCTGAAATTCAATACATATTCATACATTCAATACATTCTGAAATACATATCTTTGTGCATTTTAGAAAGGTGCACAGGATTCTTCTAGTGAGCAAATGTATGCTTATGTAGACGAAGAATAAGAAGGAATAAATTTTGACATATACGCCCTTTTCAAATGTTGATCTATTGATATCAATTCTATATCTGCGTATACGCCTGGCATATGTGGATTAGACCTGTTCACCATTTTCAAAAGCATTTCAGATTCAAAGTGCCACCCCTCTATTTCAATGAGTATCTTAAATAGAGTCTCCTGACCAATTTTTAGCCAAATCCATGGAGATTTAGAGGTGCATCAAACGAGATTTGTGATTTTTCAGACTTTTTCGTGAAAATATCGTCTGAGTGCATCAATTTAACTCCACATAGTAAAAGGATTAGTCGTTGATAGCTTCTTTAGACTATTATCTACCACTTTGTCATTGATACAAGGATGTTTAGAGGGCTTATTCTATGACTTTTTATTAGATTTAGCTGAAAAAATGCCTTAAAACCAGAAAAATAATTTTAGGTGCTTCTGGGGGTAGTATAAATTTTCAATATGTGCCCAATTCAATTTTTCCTTTCATTTCCTTCGAGTGTTGCGGAAGTTTCGTCCATACATCACTTTATTCTGAAAAATAAGCTTCGGCATGTAATAATGCAGTTTTCATGAAATACTCAACATTTGAATAGGGTAGTCAAGCAAGACCATTCCCCCCATACTAAAACAAAGTTGACCATGATTTATGAGCAATGTCATCCAGTATGCTCGACCCACTGGTATGGATCTAGAGTGGGCTATGTGGTAGTGTCAGGGCCTGCAGATCAAGAGGTCCACGGTTCGAGGCGCTTAGCAGTTAAAGATATTTTATTTATCAAGCCAGGTGGCTAATTCCATGTTGTCGATAATCTGTCGCGGTCGGAAACTTCCTTTAAATTGAACGTGAAGTTTAAAAACATCTTGACTTATTGGTTATCCTCTCCTTAGTTATTGTATAACACTCATGGCACAAACAAAACCGGATCGATCCCTCCCATTAACAAACCATTACTTCACAATTGGTGGTTGCAATGATGGACATGAACTTATTATAATCTCAATCATTATAGGTTGTTTGAAATTAGTCAGTGTCATGAGTGATTCAATAACTAGGAGGATGGTATAGAATCACATTCAAATGTAGTTAACGACCCCAAAAGGTCATTCAAACATGGCATTTTCCATTAGACTTGACAAGAAAAAATCTTTATCAACTCGGCGCCTCGAACCGTGGACTTCTTGATTTGCAGGACCTGACGCTACCACATAGCCCACTCTAGATCCATACTAGTGGGTCGAGCATACTGGATGACATTGCTCATAAATCATGGTCAACTTTGTTTTAGTATGGGGGGAATGGTCTTGCTTGACTACCCTATTCAAATGTTGAGTATTTCATGAAAACTGCATTATTACATGCCGAAGCTTATTTTTCAGAATAAAGTGATGTATGGACGAAACTTCCGCAACACTCGAAGGAAATGAAAGGAAAAATTGAATTGGGCACATATTGAAAATTTATACTACCCCCAGAAGCACCTAAAATTATTTTTCTGGTTTTAAGGCATTTTTTTCAGCTAAATCTAATAAAAAGTCATAGAATAAGCCCTCTAAACATCCTAGTATCAATGACAAAGTGGTAGATAATAGTCTAAAGAAGCTATCAACGACTAATCCTTTTATTATATGGAGTTAAATTGATGCACTCAGACGATATTTTTACGAAAAAGTCTGAAAAATCACAAATCTCGTTTGATGCACCTCTAAATCTCCATGAATTTGGCTAAAAATTGGTCAGGAGACTCTATTTAAGATACTGATTGAAATAGAGGGGTGGCACTTTAAATCTGAAATACTTTTGAAAATGGTGAACAGATCTAATGTGGATACATAATTAAGTATCCCACCAAATAAAAAATAAATCTAAGCATTCTTTTTTAAATTTTGATAAAGTCAATACTGTAAAACCACGCTGAAAAGACAATATGAAGTATGCTTCAGCATAATTACATATTTCTTAGGTGAACTAAGGTTTTAAACAAAATTTGAATCCATATATGAAAAATCCCACAATTTCTTTATTTTTATATGCTTACTGATATAACACTGAGGGGCCCTCCTTAGCCGTGCGGTAAAACGCGCGGCTACAAAGCAAGACCATGCTGAGGGTGGCTGGGTTCGATTCCCGGTGCCGGTCACGGCAATTTTCGGATTGGAAATTGTCTCGACTTCCCTGGGCATAAAAGTATCATCGTGCTAGCCTCATGATATACGAATGCAAAAATGGTAACCTGGCTTAGAAACCTCGCAGTTAATAACTGTGCTTAATGAACACTAAGCTGCGAGGCGGCTCTGTCCCAGTGTGGGGATGTAATGCCAATAAGAAGAAGAAGAAGAAGATAAAATTGATTAGATTCGGAAGCACACGCTCCACGATACATTCCTTTGAAAGCGGCACAAATGCTGGGGTATTGCCTTATCGCCAATGGTATATGCGGCGAGAATGTGACGATTTATCATAGATTGCCTCTTCAGTTATTATAACTCTTTTGGTCGCAAAACAGTTATTCGACTTCGAAAAAGTGAAATCAGAATTGAGTACATAATGTAAAACCAATTCAATAAAAATTCCGCGGAAAAAAAAATCAAAATTTCGTTTCGTTTCGAAAAATTTCGAATTAAATGAACCTTGATTTCGTATCGTTTCGAAGTCTCGAAAGAAATCTATATTTCGTTTCGTTTCGATCCGAATCAACATAGACATTTTAAATTTCGTTTCGTTTCGTTTCGTTAGGAAAAAGTGTGTTATCGCATACCCTTAGATTTAATGCAATGAGCTGTATTAACAAGTATGGCATTCTCTGATCGGTTTAAATGCGAGATTTGATATAAAATGGTTATTACAAAGAATGTCACACAGAATACTTTTGTGGTAGCTTACTTGACACGAGAAAAATCTTTTCGCAACATTATGTTTTATCATAGTTTGCAGAACATAAGCTATTTTTCCAAATGATCCTATGTCGTCCGATTTTGAGATTATGAATTAATGTTGAAGGATTATTATTCACTATAAAACAGTAACGATTCCTTAACCTTTCTCTATCGATTAAAGGATTTTGAATATGCAAAATTTATGCGCCTAATTGCACGGAATAAAGAGATTTTGATTAGCTTAATTGACTGATAGATTTATTTGCTATTTTTGCAGTCAAAATATTTTGAAATCTCCCAATTATGTGTCTTTGAACAGATGAAAAACAAGAGTTCGAGACTCCACTGATCATGACATGTCATGTTAAATAAAGACAAACATGTTTTCGAAGCCAGGTGGTCTTGCCAGCAGTTTTGAATGGAAATCGAATAAATCAGAATTCCGCACTATTTATCGTGTTTCCAGATTTCCGATCAATTAAATTTTACTGAAACCTTTTATTCGTTAACTAACCGGATCATGGAAAAAATCTTGACTTTGTTGAATATTTCAGGTAGCGTAAAGTACGTTGATATTCAGCTTATTTTATGGAATTAAAAAAAAAGCAATTTGAATTTTAGTTAATTTTAAATTGTATTGGAAGTTTTCTCATTTCAGAGCAGTGTATTATAACATTATTTTGACCTCAATTTCAACATTTAATTCGTATGAATCTGCGAATTTGTTATTTTCAAAGCCCGGGGCAAAGCCGTCAAAAATAATTGCTGTTTCCCTAGATTAACATCGGTTTAACGACGAAATTAATTAATCTTGATAGTGCTTAAACATCGTTCGGATGTGAACTCGATAGATTCCCTGAGTGTAACAACAGACAGGGCATGATGAAAAGCCTTTAGTGTAATCTGAAATCCTTCGTGGGCCGCAGTAAAAGGATTCGAGACGGTATTCGTTTGCACTTGGTAGTTGTGATAGTAGCGAGATTGGTAGTTGAGGATCTGTCTGCGATAAGGTTTCACAGAATCGAAGCAAACGCAAAACGCAAGATAATCCAGGTACAGTTAAAACCACACGTGGCTGGCGACGTGCAGCCATGGACCGAATTGAATGTGGAACACTTTTATGTACTCCGGCCTTCATCTGAGTAATAATGAATAATAATCAAAACACACGAGAACCTTATGTATCGTATGTTATCTTCGACCTGAGCGGTCTCTTCCGTTCAGGCAAGCGCAGTGAAATAAAGAAAATATCCAACCCAGACTCCAGCCGCCTGTTGAACTTCCGGCTCCCTGGCTTAATTCAACGCAAGCTCTACACCATCATGAAAAATAGAACAAACGACTCTTTTCAAGCCTAAGAAGGAGCAGCCAGCAATGGCCACGTAGGCTGGTATTTGCCCGAAACTCGATCCAGTGAAATATTCAGGACATTCGTTTGAAGATTAAGTTTCTGTAAGGTGTAAGTCGAGGGAATACGCGATGAAACTAGCTGGCGCTGCCTCAGAAAATTTTAAGGCAAAGGTAACGTGGAATACAAAAGCCGTCAGAATCAGAATCATCGGACTTGAATTCGAATGAGCTAATCTTCAATCTTAAGAAGCAGAAATGGAACGGAATCCTTCGTTCTAAAACTAATTCGCGCCTTTCCCGAGCTTGTCATGGCGATCCTCATTATCTAGATCAGATTTATTATATAATGTGCCTTTCCAAACAATAATAACAACCAAATGACTAAATCTTGTAAAAAACTTCACTCCCTACTCATAAATGGCTGCAACTTTTCTGCCGCAACCCCCGCTGACGGCCATCACTGCTACCTCTGCTATCATTGCTATAGAGTTTTCGGTCGATTTGAAGAAAACTTATCTGAATCAAATATCTTCTGTTAAATATGGTGGTCCTGACAAGAAACGTTGGTTGGGTAAAATTCAATATACGCCATTGGATAAAATACGCCATTTTGTTGGTTGGATAAAATATAGGTTCGTTGAAGTTGAATAATCTGCAGTAACCACCATCAATTCGATGGCCCCGTTCTCCGTGAAATTCCGATTAAAATGGTTCGCGAGCACCGGAAATCATCTTTCTTGTATTCAATAAAGTAAGCCCATTAGCCCCACCCTTTTGTAATCTATTACGGGTGTAAATGAACTGTTTGTTTGAGAAACTTCATATGTAACATTTTTGGCCAAAATAAGATTTTTATATAGTCTGAATCCTCGTCCAAAAATACGTTTTCTGGCGGAAAAGTCGAAAAAAAATTTGATCAGGGATATATAAAAAAGAATTAGTTTGTTTGAGAAATTGGGGGAATATGTGGGGGAAGGGTTGTTTGGCCGAAACCCATTTGATTTCGGCCGAATGCCACTGGGCCGAAAGTGGTTTGACCGAATATACCATTTGGCCGAACAGACCGAAAGTCATTTGGCCGAAAGGGTCATTTGGTGGAAAGGGTCGTTTGGCCAAAAGGGTTATTTAGCCGAAAGGGTCATTTGGCCGAATGGGTCGTTTGGCCGAATTTGTCTTTGGCCGGAAGGGTCATTTAGTTCAATCAAAGTTAAATTGATTTGAAAACTTTGATTGAACTGAACCTGAGTTGCGTGCTCTTGCCTAGGCAATGCGGTCGGGTCTGAGCTTGACGACCGATTGGAAAATAGCTTACACAACCTCACTTGATCGGTACAGTTGCTGATGAAGAATGTGTATAGCCGCCAGATATTCTAAATACTCACGCTCCTCTAATGTGGACGTGTACTATACACATGTGTAAGTATTGGCTTGAGAAATGGAGTGTGAGTGATTTGACTATGCGTCCAATTTGGGAATCTCGAGCTCGTTCAGAAGCCGCTAGGTTGCGAAGGCCGACGGAGGTCCTTCGTAGCTTAGTTGGTTAAAGCACCAGTCTAGCGTACTGTAGGGTCATGGGTTCGAGTCCCATCGAAGGGGAAGTGGTTACCTCCAAAACATTTTCCAAATCAATATCTTCCACATAACGTACATATTCACATATGAGCAGGGAATCAATTAATTTTGGAATGCGCATGCGAAACAAGCGACAAAAGAGAACCAATTACAAAGCTTTGTTTTTGTCGGATATAATAATGACAAAGATCCGAAAAATGTTGTCAGCAACAAAAAAGAAAACAATCTTGTTTCTAACTTTTCATCCCGTTATTTTGCATTATTTCTAGAGCAAATTTCGGTTTTATGCTATCATAGTTTCTGCTTTTATGAAAATACTCGAGAATCGAACAATGATCACAAAATTAGCATTGTATTTTCGGAAATATCAGAGCATGCAAGGCAAATGATTCTTGTCATATTGTGTTCGGGTTCTGATAAAGTTTTGTCGCTAGATGCGTTTGTCAGACAAACTCTTTTGATGACAAAGAGTATATTGTTAGGCGTTGCTCGAATATTGATTCCCTGCATATGAGTTTTCATAACATTGTAAATTAGGGTCATTTAGCCGAATGGGTAATTTCGCCGAAAGGGTAGTTTGGCCGAAAGGGTCATTTGGCCGAAATGGTCGTTTGGTCCAAAGGGTCGTTTGGCCGAAATTGGCCGAAAGGGTCGTTTGGCCGAAAGGGTTATTTGGCCGAAGGGTCATTTGACCGAAAGGGTCGTTTGGCTGAAAAGGTCGTTTGGCAGAAAGGCCGGAAAGGTCATTTAGCCGAAAGGGTAATTTGGTCGAAAAGGTCGTTTGGCCGAAAGGGTCGTTTGGCCGAAAGGGTCATTTGGCCGAATAGGTCATTCAGCCGAATAGTTCATTTGAAAAGTGAGAAATTAACGTCTCACTTCTCACTCGTCATTTTTCTCTTCTCACTGTAAAAAGTGAGACGTCTCATTTCTCACTCCTCATTTATCACTTCTCGATATAAAAAGTGAGTAGTGTGAAGTCTGTAGAGAGACGTCTCACTACCCATTTTGCACTACTCACTTTTTACAGTGAGAAGTGAGAAATGACGTCTCACTTCTCATTTATCACTTCTCGCTGTGAAAAGTGAGTAGTGAGATGTCTCACTACCCACTTCGCACTACTCACTTTTTACAGTGAGAAGTGAGAATGAGGAAAGAGAAGTAAGAAGTGAGACGTACCACTTCTCACTCTTCATTTTTCACTTCTCACTGTAAAAAGTGAAAAACGCGACGTGAGTAGTGAGACGTCTCACTACTCACTTTGCGTTTCTCACTTTTGACAGCGAGAAGTTATAAATGAGGAGTGAGAAGTGAGACGTCTCTCTTCTCACTCTTCATTTATCACTTCTCGATGTAAAAAGTGAGGAGCACAAAGTGAGTAGTGAGACGTTTCACTACTCTCTTCGCGCTTCTCTTTTATACAATGAGAAGTGAGAAATGAGGATTGAGAAGTGAAGTAGTAGTGGTGGGTAGTGAGACGTCTCACTACTCATTTGCGTTTCTCTCTTTTTACAGTGTTTAGAGAAAAATGAAGAGTGAGAAGTGAGACGTTTCACTTCTCATTCCTAGTTTCTCTCTTTTCAAATGAACTATTCGGCCAAAATGACTTATTCATCCACCCAAGTAGCACACGCAACATCTTCCAAAAAGCACCTTGTTTGTATTCAGTTTCATTAAAGGCATTGGAAAAACATCAAAGCACGAAAAAGTTGCATCAAGATGTCAAAACCGTTCGAGTTGTGATCAATGTTTCATTAACATTGCAATGCAGTACGTGTTTGACATTTCGAAACAAACAACCAAAGAATACTGCACTTTATGTTGCAAGCACGAAACAAAATCATAAAGCTGCATAATTTTTATCATGTAACTTCAATGCGTCTTTCAAAAATTTTTTGTTTGTTTAAATTAAGTTGCAGATAAATTAAGTGTGTCTTCATGTTTAATTTAACATTGTTCAACGTTTTGACAACTTACATTTTTTTTCCGGTGATGGTGCAATCAAGTAACAGAAAACTCGTATGGTTTTTAAGGTGAGTCAACATGCAGTCCCTTCGAAGTGTTTAAAAGTTTTATATTTTTATTTTATTTATTTCCGCTGTAGGGTTTTGCAACATTATTGCAATTTTACTGCAATCGAAGGATGTTTCCGTAGGCTCCACCTCTTGCGCTTTTTAGATTGCAAGAGAGTTATATTTGATGGCACATACGCAAAGATTGTTTCTTTCCGAATAGTTGCAACACAGTGAAATGTTCTGTAGTGAAACAAGTTGTGCTGCTTGGGCAAATGTCCTATTCGGTCAAATGACCCTTTTGGCCAAACGACCCTTTAACCCAAATAATTATTAATCAAATTAATTCGGCCAAACAACCCTTTCGGCCAAATGAATTTCGACCTAATGGTCTGTTCGGCCAAATGGTATATTCGGCCAAACAACTTTCGGCCTAGTGGCATTCGGTCAAATGGCTTTCGGCCGAATGGGTTTCGGCCAAATGACCCTTCCCCATTTTCGGCACATATATTCCATGCGCCCATATGCATTGCATAAGTGTTCACACATACTATCCATGTGGGTCATAGTATTCATGTTTGAATTCGTATGCAATTAAGTATGTGCCGACGCATGATATGCATATTTCAAAATATATGGATTTTTGCCATAAAGTATGTTCTCGATTTTCCTGAGTGTAACAACCCCGATTTTTTATTGTAAAAGTCCCATTTACCATTCATTTTATCGTGTAAAACCATTTATTCTTATGCACTTTTATTGTAAAATTTCCATCACATTCAATGGTAATTATTATATACGCAATGGTGTTGTAACAGACAAAGTTATTGTTTTTAAATAATATTTTTTATCCGGGACCTTCGGTAACATAATCGCAAGCGCGCGTTGGAAAGAAATGATACAATAAGTTTGTTCGAATGGATGGCATCAGTACCTAGCAGTACAATGAAATTTTCACACTACATCCAACCAGAGATTGCAACATTTTATTGCAATCTCGCATTAGTTTCGCGTACAGTTTGCCATAATTTGCGACATATGCATAGTTTGTATTAAGTAAACGGCAGGCCCTTGCATTAGGTTTCCGGTCACGAGAAAATAAGAACTGGTTATGTGTTCGTCGAGGAGTGAAATGCTGTATACATCGACAACCTCAGCAACCATACAAAAGAAATCGATCAAAGACGGGAATTGAACCCGGACCCTCCCAGCACCATGCATATTTGTGTCCTTTTCCGTCAGCAAGCTAAATGGAATCGGGAAGATTGTGTGGGTTAAAGTTATATTGCTGTACACAATTCATTTACTTGTTCTAGGAGGAGCCAACGAGATTCGTTTGGATGTATTGATCGAAACCAAACAAACCGACTTAATGCAATGAGCTGCATTAACAAGTATGACATTCTTCGATCGGTTTGAATGCGAGATTTGCTACAAAATGCTTAATACAAAAAATGTCACACAGAATTGTTTTGGGTGTAGATACTGATTTTGTTTTGTTGCTGTCAGCGATTGAAAAGTCGTATTATTGGAAATATATCGGTTCTTTGTTCATTATTCTACACAAGGGAGGGTAGATCCGAAAATTGCCTTCAAAGTGCAAAATTAATTATTTGGCGACGCCAGAAAGTTGCCTATCGGTAGCAGAATCACAAGCGCACGTCGAAGGGTGATGTAATAAATTTGAATGTATTGAATCACTAACAGCCACCAAGCTACCACGCCAAACGCCGATGCCACCGAAACAGTCCAGTTTTGCAATCAACCCTTTCTTTCCAGAAAATGCTGGTACTGAGAAGAAAAAATTCCCTTTCCACAATGCGCCTTTAACCAATAACTAACTGCAACCGAACGATTGCCGCAACAAATTGTTAAACGCTTTTATAGCAGGGGCCATCTTTGAAAAGATGCTCAGTTTTGTTGCTTTTTTATATTTCTTTATGGAAAATTTTATATTTTATTATTGCTCTTTATTATTGTTTTCGTAGAAAATTTTCAATTTTTTGTAGAAAAAAATATTTATTTTGTGGCAATTTTGTAATTGTTAATTGCTAATATTGAGTCATTTATGGAAATTTTCTTTTTTTTGTGGAGCATTTTGATTTCTATATGGAAAAATGTTCTTTTTTAAATGCAATTTTCGCTTTTAAAAGTGCTACATTATTTTTGTTCTGTGGAAAATTGCTAATTGTTTATGGAAATTTTTCATTATTTGTAGAAATTCCATATTTATTGCTTATACCCTGATTTCTTTATTTGCAATTTCCTAATTTTATCTTACAAGTTGGTACTTGGACCAAAGTTTCTAAATATAACCATCAGTTTTTAAAACGGATATTGTTGTAAAAATCACTCTGTACGAGTCGATCAAAGTATCATCCAATCAAAGATTTCATCCAAGAACTAACTTGTATGGTCAAAGTTCATTTTTATTGTGTGAGAAGCGAATTGAGGAAAAAACGCACAAAATCGTCCCAATTGTTCCGGAGTTCAGATCAGTTAGTCTACCAGGCCAACTTCACCTGGCATTGGAATTGCTGCGCCTTTGCTCGCAAGGCTACTAAAGACCCCTAGATGTTCTAGGTTCTCCAAATTGTTCTGGAAATCAGATAAATCCGTCTACCAGGCTAACTTTGCCTGGGATCTAACCAAAAACAACCCAGCATGTTCTGGAATTCAGATCAATTGATCTACTAGGTCAACTACGTCTGGTATCCAATCGAAATCAACCCAACATGTCTATACAAGTCCCTAGAGCCCTTGCGTATTATGTGAAATCCAAATTAGTTTGTTGCAGATGTTCTAGGTTCTCCAAACTGTTCTGAAATTAAGATCAAATAGTCTAAAACTAAGCCTGATATCCAATCGAAATCATCCCAGCATGTTCATAGAAGTTTCTAGAGCCCTTGCGTTTCAAGTTCAGCCCAAATTAGTTAGACTCGTTTTTAAGGTGGACTCATAAGGGGCGACCGAAAGGAGGAATATGGACCTCCCTTGAAACTTTCTACAATGCGTCCTGGATAATCAGGATTGTCACAAGCTGCAGCGAACCCATTTTGTGTTGTTTTCTGTACGATACTGGTAGGGTTAAAATCGTCATGCACAGGAGTACCCAAGCAGCACGCGCAGCATCTTTCAAATAGGTGTTTGTTCCTAATAAATTGCATTGAAGACACTGGCAATACATCGAGTCACATTATAGTCACGTCCCAGTTTCAGAAAATCACAATGTTTCATTTCCGTTTAAGTGGAGTCGCAATATTCTACTCATCTGACTTCTTGGGTGGTTTTAAATTCGATGATATGAAATGATATGAAACACATCAGAAACAAAACAGATAAGTTGCAGAATCAATAACACTTCGGTTCATTGCTGTTACGACAATGTTTCTGATATGTTGCAAAACACTTTGAGCTCAGCTGAGCAGTATTTTATTTTTGACAGTCCCCTGCATGTTCCGTATAAGGTACAATGAAGTAACAAATGACTTTGTTGTTTATGTAGTGCACTTGTAGCAGAATCTCCAAATAGAATTGTTGGTGTGATGGTTATAGTAGAAGGCTGCAAATCTCAAGGTCCATGGTTCGATTCCCGGTTGGTTTTTGTGTTTTTATTTTCATTGTAGCCGCAAGATGTTGCAAAAAGACTCCACCTCTTGCGCTTTTTGTGTCACAAAAGAGTTCCAAATACGACGCGTTGTGCATAACTTAGATCTTTAGTAAGTCACACCACAGTTGTTGTTACTCACTGAGAAACAAGAGGTGTTGCTTGGGTACTGATACCAGAAATCGCAGAATCTAGATGGCTATGAAGATCCAGTCAAGCACCTGACTGGGACAACAGGAGGTTAACAGCAAGCTTTCTATGGTGCGCCTGGGTGCTGCGAAGACTTCAAAAGAGGCGATTTAGCATCATACAAATGCTCGTTGGGTATCGTTTGCAGTGACTCTTGGCAACAAACCGCATCTAGTCTGAAAGTGAAAGGTTTCCGAGACTGTAGAAATTAAGAAATACGGCTCACACGAGGCATCCACAGTAGACTTATGCAAAAATAAGCCTCCTTCAAATTTTCAGCTAACTCGGATTAAATTTAGAGGTCAAGTCAATTCAGTGTTTTTGGACTATTTAGATTTTTGAAAAAAAAAAAAATCTAACAAGAGATATAAACCCCAAAAACCATCCCAACAACCTCTGAACGGAAGCTTTTGGTGTGCTCTACAAGTCTTGTGAACATTGCGTTACGTTCCGTTCACGGTTTCGACCCGGCAGACGTTGTCCTGCATAGTAGGCGAAAATGCGCGTTCTGATCTACCCATACGATTCTTAATTTTAGTCTTTCACGGTTTTCTCAACCCTACTCGTGATTTTTGCCTAGGAAAATATCATATAAACCCGTCGGAAATGATAACGAACATATTTGCCGAAGGAATGAAGAAAATCCATCCAGCCGTTTTCGAGTTATGCGGATATGAACACAGACCATTTCATTTTTATTATATAGAAGAAGATCATTGCTAATTTATTATATTATTATTTCTGGACATTTGAGTAATTTAATTGCCAATGTGCGACTTACCGTTAAATTCCTAAAAATCAGAAGCTGAACATTTGTAACAACTTTGCACGTTAGGATTTCTTCAAACAAGTTATTCGAACAAAACATAAATCAAATCATATGCTGTTTGATGCTTACAACAAACGACTTCCCAATTTGGTTTATTGCAATATATGTCTGTATGTTTTTACCATTGAGTGCATCGCAATAACAAGTGAAATAAAAGCTTCTTTGTTCGAACAACTTGTTTGAAGAAATCCAAACGTGCAAATTATTGACAAAAGTTCAGCTTCTGGTTTTTAAGAATTTAACGGTAAATCACACATTGGCAATTATATTGCTAAAATGTCCAGGGAAAAAAGATGAAAAATAATATAATAATTTAGCAATGATTTGTAATAAATTCAAGAATTTGGTAAAACAACGAATTTAAAGGGAAACAGTATTTTTATGCACTTAAAAGCTTGAAAATCACATGGTCAAAACGTGGACGGAACGAATCGCAATGTTCACAAGACTTGAAGAGCAGACCAAAAGCTTCCGTTCAGAAGTTGTTAGAATGGTTTTTGGCGTTTATATCTCTTGTTAGATTTTTTTTTCAAAATTGAATATATTCCAAAAACACTTAATCGACTTGAGCCATCTCGAAATTCAATCCGAATTAGCTGAAAATTTGAAGGAGGCTTATTTTAGCATAAGAATTGTGATTCTAGGCTGACCGGTTGAATTTTCAATACTTTTTGAAAATATGAAGAGGTCTAATCCACATGTTTCCATATTCTTGTCGGTTAGGCATCTGAGACATCAAGATTGATGGAACGAGTCGGGGTTGAAAGTATACCAACACCTTTTGATAAAAAATAGGCACTTTTGACTGATAATCTTCGCCTCAATGATCATCTTCCCCCCATATGACGGTACTCCTAATAAAGAATGCCATGCAGAAATATTTTTTATCAGCTGGAACTGGCCTGAAATAATAATCACAGGTGGATTCCATAGTTTGCTTGAAGGTTTTTTTTTTCATAAACCAGCGGTAAAGATATTCTAAGATCGCCAAAAAATGCACCACGGCGATAGTAAAGCGATAAACACAACGAATGTTTTTCCTAATATGACTAATACTTTAATTTAATGTAAACATTCAAAGCAATCAATTGAACACACATTAAAACAAATCAATAATAAAGACAGAAATATAGCTGAATAATAATCGAGTTTGTGGACAAGATGAATGTATACGTATTATATTCGTAATTTGATTAAATTACTCAAGCTAGGTCACTATCATTATCCACATATATCAGCATCCAAACGAGATTCAGTGAGCAGATTACTTATCCGGAAATGCACTTAGAGATTTATTCGATATGGGGAAAAACTATTCTAAACACCATCCTCGCCGCTCCCCCGGACCGCTTAGGATGGATGCAACAAAGCATCGAAATCAACTCGGTACAGCCCCGCGAGCACCAAAGTGCAGGACAGGAAAAACGTATAAATCCATTTTAAATATGTGAACTTTTCCATCCGTCTCAAAGTAACTAACAGATGGAACAGCAACGGGGCAAAAACGAACTAACGAGAGGGGACAGCAATCGAAAAGGATTGCATTTTCTACTTTTGTCCTCCTCGCGTCCAACCCCGGAGCCTTGGGCTGCGCTGGCTCCATTGGTTCCGGCTTCTCAAACCGAAGCGCCGGCCGATGCGATGCGATGCGATGTCTTGACAAACGACATAAAGAGGAACTTCGGCTGATTGAAAACAAAGTGCAAGAGACTGGGCCCCCATGAATGAATGTATGGCGGCCAGAGGGAGAGCACGTGTGTGTTTCAGTGCTCCAAGAGTTGGAAATGGAAATTGGATCTGAAATGCACTTAACGAAACGATTCGCTATCCATCCATACAAGAATGGACGTGGTGCCGTTGGACAGACTGACTGACTGGGTGGCTTGCCAAATAATATCGAAATGGATTTAGTCAACAACATTTGAACGATTGTACTGAAAATGTTTTGTCGCTGGGACGTTGATTCAGTACGAGAAATATTGGCAACACATTTGGATTTGTTTTCCCATAAGATGAAAAGAACAATCAGCTCGAGAAAAAAAAACAATTGTAATTATAATGCCGGACGATGGCAGTTTTTGTCAGGATTTTAATGCATAAGATGTTAGTAAGAAACATGGAATTTACGCTGATGAATTTAATATGAAACACCAACACAAGCAGAGCACTAATAATGGCGCTTGAACCAAGGCCTATATGTACATTAAGGGACATAAGTATCCATTATGTTGTCATAGTAATCTGTTTGACTTCATACGAATACTTTTGTTCACTAGTGTATAAGCCAGGGCACTAGACTAAAAACTGTGTCCCATGCCAAGACGAAGACTCATGGAGTGAACATTAACCATCTTAGCTAAGTCACTCCCAACGATTCAACAACCATCGCTTAATAATGTAAAAGGAACGGTTGGTAGGTACGAAATGTCCCCGTTTTATGATTTAATTGTGAAATCAAGTTAAGAATTGATTATCACAGGTATTTTTAACAACGCTGCACAGTAGGCCTGGCCGCTTCTTCGTTTAAACTACATCTATGATGTGTTTCAAACATAAATATTGACAAGAAAAGTGATACCGTGGGGCCTCGAAATCCGTACACTTAAGCACCTTAGTATACGAAAAAGTCATTAGAAAATAGGAATCCAATGTAAATAAAACGTCAGTGATTGGCACAGGCGCATGCTTCTTTTGAAATGTTTCACATTTACTTATTAAAAACTACGAAAAACTTGATAAAATAATGAAGAAAATCAACAGCTCCTAAACCGAAATTCGTCCACGGTGGACGTATTTCGAATCAAAGGATCAAAATCCGTACAGTTATTTCTTAACTAAATATTTAAAATGAAACAGCCTGATTGACTAAACTACCACTGTAAATAGTGCGATATGCACCTTGATAAGCGATCCCATCGATTTGTATTCCGCTTATCTTATGTAATGATTTACAATTAGCAATTCAAACACAATTACTTTTGGTGCAATTATGCTCTACCCGAAAACAAAATGGCGGCACAAACTCCGCGTTTGGTGGGTGAAGATTTGTTTTTGATTTTTGTGGTTTTAATTTCAAAGCCTTCTTACCAATTCTATGCCCTAAAAACTTACTGTCAAGTATCTAAACAGGATAAGATTAATTATTCCTACATTAATTACCTTTAACCTCCTTTAATTTATTGATATCTCATGAGGTGGACGGATTTCGGTGCTGTACGGATTTCGGTCCCGCACGGTAGATGTTGTCGAATCTATTACTTTCCAGGATTCTGTCACGAACTGGCTGCGTATGTGTAGACTAGACTAAATTAGACTCACAGAAAAAAATAATGAAAACTAACCAGCGCGTAAAATATAAAGACGTGAAAAATTACACTATTATGGGCGTACATGGATCTTGTTGGAGTTCGCCCTAAATGTGTGCAATTTCCATAGAATTATGACACTTTTCGATTGCATTACGCCATAGACAGGCTCTTAAATTATGCAACCAGTCATGAAGAATAAAAACTGGTTATGTGTTTGTGTCTACATAGATTGTATTTTTACATTCCCATCAAGGAATGATTAATTGTAAACCTTTCCAAACTTAACTTGTTGACAGGAAAAAAATGCCAAACATGAGTGTTTTACCTGTTACCTGTTACCATGCGGTGGAGCAACCGTTACTTATTGTGACATAGGGTGGAGGGGGAATTTATGAGTCCTTACGTAACGACCAAATCAAATTAAAAAAAAAAAAATTGAAATTTGAATCGCAATTTGCATTAATACAATGTCCTGTTAAAAATGAGGGTAAAACAGAAAAAACAACAATAATGGTTTTTAGTGATGTTAATATAACAATTGGGCAATATGGAGGGAGGTTGTCTCAGTGAGCGTTACGTAATTAAAGGAAGGGGAGTCTGGTCACGCGTTACTTGTTGTTACATGAGGGGGGGAGGGGGTTCAAAATCCCGATTTTTTGCGTTACGTAATTTGTGCACAAAGCCTCAAAGGTTCTTGATTGTTAGGAGTTGGGTGCAGCTACTCATTCTCCTGATGGTCAGCGGATGACGGATGATTTTCTACGATGATTTGGTGAACAGGATCCCCTTCGATGTACGCAGAGAAACAACTCTCGTGATGTTGTCGGTCCCAGCTAAGATATGAGCCAAGGGCAATCAAGTTACTGGATGTTGCTCGTCAACGATGATGACCATTCGATCTGGTAAATAGCATGATTTCTGCATTAATTCTTCAAGAAGCCTTTCGTGTCTTGCTGATACTCCTTCTGCCATTGTTTCCAGAATTGCTCGATATGGGATTGTAGTTTCCAGTAGTGGTCCAGTTGGCTGGTCGGAATCGTTCGTAGATCTGGGTCTGGTAAGGCTAATAGAGAGGTAGATCATTGAGATCCTCGTTGAATTGAAGCAACGGTCGAGAATTCATAATGGCCTCAATTTGCGCCAGGATGGTACTCATGGCCTCGTAGGACAGGCGCGACGCTCCAATCTGGCGGTACAAGTGCATTTTGACTACCTTTATGACCGATTCCCACAATCCGCCGAAGTGAGGAGTTTTTAGCGGAGTGAGATGCCATGTTATGCTCTCTGCAGCACAGAAAGAAATGACGGGAAATGAAACAGCGAAGTGTAACGAGGAGAGCAGAAGTAGACTGTTCACTGACCAATTCCAAACGTACCGCCTTTGTAGCGAAACACACGAGAGACAAATATAGCCTTCAGGTAGAAGGGTCCAGCGTAGTCATCTCTCGCTATGCTGAATGGTCAATTAGGGATTACACTAGCTGAGGGCAATTGGCCAATTTGTTGCTGAACAGGTAGCGGGCTCATTCGATAGCATCGGAAGCATGTTCACACGACACTTTGAACTCGTCTACTGAGGGGAAAACGCCTTCCGACTACTTGGCTATCCTGCAAAGCGTGCTTATCGTTTGGGAATGAATCGTCTTGCGCCAGGCAGGTCAGCGTTGTTTTGGCCTTCTCTATATGTTTGGGACACAGATTGGCGGAAACTGGTTAGAGTAGATTTGGCTGAGTAGACTTTCGGTGCGGCAGTTTGCTACAAAACGTTGGGGTAATGCAACTACTTTAAGAACGGGAGTATAGGAGGACCAGCGAAGGAACCACGGATTGAATGATGATCCTTTTGATGTCACTGCTGCGGTAACGGTTCGTAATTCTAGCTCCTCTTCGGGTACAGTTGATGGTACTGATACTGGCCAGTCTTGCGCTCGATGAGATAACCAATCGGGTCCGTTGCGCCAAAGCTTGCTCTCCATAAATTCCTTTACACTCGTACCGCGTGATACCAAATCAGCGGAGTTTTCGCAGCCAGAGACATGATTCCAATAACATCCATGGGTCAAGTTTTGAATATCAGAGACGCGGTTTGCGATGTATGTTTTTCAGGTGTTTGGAATTGATGGTATCCACTGCAGCGTAATAACTGAATCCGATTTAAAGAACTATGCGGAAACGTTGATGTTTATTGCCTATTGTAAACATATGCACCCAAAACGGCAGCGCAGAGTTCGAGTCTTGGGAGGCTGATTCGTTTCAGAGGTGCTACGCGTGATTTAGATGCCAGCAGGGCGTAGATTCATGCTCAGCAAAAGTGCATAACGGTTGGCTCGATAGGAGAAAATGCTCGGAAGTTCGCAGCTGATGTATTCCCACTTTTGGCGTATATATCAGGAACGGGGTTGTCCCATCCGGCACGATAAGACTGAGAGGGCCAAATAGACGAGATATTGCGGACAAAATCGCCCGTTTGGTTGGATGATCGGTGCTTGGGTTGACACTAGAGCCGAAGCGCAATGTGTCGGTTTCTGGTTCCCAGCGTATGCCCAGCTCTTTCACCATTTCATTGGGACTAAATTCCAATGACGTTGATGTGCCTATTTGATCGTTCTTCAGACCTTGCAGAACCTCCAGCTCATTTGACGTCCACTTCCATAAATTGAAGTCTTTTGATAGCAGTTCATTCAGCTCCATTGAAAGGCGAGTTGCTTCTTCCACCGATTTTGCTCTTCCGATGAAGTCATCGTCATAAAAGTTCTTCCCCAATGCATCGTCCACTAGATGTTGAATCCGTATGTGACCATGAGTAGCTCGAAAGTTTGAATCGGAGATTCCGGAGAGAAGCGAAAACATATTCGAACTAGCGACCTGTCGTCCGGATGCAGCAAAGCTTGCTGATATATTTTTGCGATGTCGGCCACCAAGGTCACTTTGAAGGTTCTAAAGCGAATCATGATATCCAGCAGGTCCTCTTGTACAACCGGGTCAATCAAAAGTACATCGTTAAGCGAGAATCCTGTCGATGTTTTTTTCTGAAGCGTTGAATACGACCCTAACCTTGGTGGTTGAGCTGGAATCCTTGAAGACTGGATGATGTGGAAGATAGTAAGCAGCAGCAGGTTCTGCTTCGTGCTCTTCTAACATGCGCATGTGGCAAAGGTCTAGGAATTCTTGAATGAAGGCGTGGTAATCTTCCTTGAGGTTTGGGTTTCGGTCGAGTCGCTTCTCTAGAAGCTCGAAATGGAGAATGGCGCTGGATTTCGAAACACCAAGTTTGATTAACGGGGCATTCATACGATATATCGACCTTCTTCATTGCGTGAAACAGTAGATTGGTAAACTTGTTCACAACGTCTTTCTTCCACAGAGTATTAGCAGTAGCATAGCATTAGCATTGTTACGGTGTAATTCGTAGATTGGACACTAGTGATACTCATGTTTTACTTTTGAGATTCTTATCTAGAATGCTATCAGAAATCAAGAAGGGGAGTGGTCCTTGATTCCAGTCTTAAACAAAAATAACAAAAGCATGAGGATTACTACTCCTGGCCACGCCCATCTTCACCGTAACTAGGGAGAGGAAGGAAGTGTTGATGTGGTACTTACTTAACGAGAGACCACCGACTTAGCGACACCCTCATAAATACCACGGAGTTGTATTAGGGGAGGTATTCGTTGGGTCAGGATTTGCCTGTACCTGGTAATGTAAACGTGGTAGATCTAGTAGAAAGACATTTTTTTTTGCAATTCCAGAAGCCCTCTATGCTTTCTTCAAGGGACACCAGTGACAGTAACATAATTGGACGAGACCGTGGGAAACGTAGAACATGGACCAATTTTCGAAAACGAATCAGCGACAATCCCACCAAAAATGCTTTCAAAGAGCACTGGTAGGTTGGCTGCCAATTGTAGACGGGCATCACTGGGGAAGAACGAATAAAAATGCTTCGCACCTAGAACTAGGTCGACTAGTTGTGACTTGTTAAAGGAAGGATCGGCGATAACTAATTCCTTCGGAATTTTCCACCCAGACGAGGAAATATTCTGCGATGGAAGGTCTGCTGTAACTTTGTCTATCACCAAACAATCCACGGTACTGGAAAACATATGGTTTCTGGACCGAATCTCTATGTGCACCGACTGACGAACAGATTTGGACAACTTTCCAGCTCCCTGGACCGTTATGTTGACGTTGCTTCACCGGAAACGGAAAATGCTTGCCAGTCGTTCAGTTATCAGGTTTGGCTGCGAAGCGCTGTCCAGAATAGCACGTGATGGATGTTCCTGACCAAGGCATCGACGATGTTTACGACGACGGTTAATACATGGTCCCTAGAATGCTGAACTGCAGCGTCTGTTTGGAATGCCGGAACGAGATCTGTTGAGGTCACCAAAGACTGCTGGGGCGTTTCTGCCGGAGAAGGTGATCTGGAGTGGACTGCTGGTGTTGCTGACACTGGATTGGATGTTATTTATGTATTTGTTTGAAGCAGACTGTGATGACGACGCTTACAAAGTCTACAATTAATATCCATTGGGCAGTTACGAACGCGTGGTCGGCTTTCAAACAACTGACGCAAAAACGCTTGACGTTGACTATCTGCTGGCGTTTAGAAACCGGAAGACGATGAAATTTGAAGCATTTGAACAGCTGATGAACCAGACATCGTTTGGATCCTCCCCCGTAGATGCATGGTCCTCCTATATCTTCAGCGTATCGTCGTGCAGCCTTGTACAGAGTAGATGCTTGAGAATGGTGCTCCACGAATCAGTTGGTTCTCCATGCTGTCTCAAAATTTCCACGTGTCTTTCAAACTGGTTAACTAAACTATGCAGCGTAGACGCAGATTCCTTGTTTATTCGCTGAACTTCGAATAGTGCTTGAAGATGACGTTATTTCATAAGATACTTGTTGGAATATCGACCTTTGAGTGCATCCCACGCCAAGTTGTAATTTGCCGAGCTGATCGCTATAGCTGGACTGCTTCCCCCTTGACAGCCGTTTCTCCGGCAAGAAATCAAGTCTTGCAACTCTCTAGGCTGTTCAAATAATTCAAGGCACGATTTGCCTTGGATAAGGTGAGTAGCTTTCCAAGATACTAAACGTCCAGTGGTCCGGTCTACCGTGGTCTTTTTATGCCAGATTTTTGTTTCTGCGGCTGTCATGGCAGAACTCGATAATCTCGTCGCCAGAAGGACTAGGCTTCTCACTTCACTGGATCGGGCAGAGGCATTCATCGAAAGTTACGACATTGCAAGAGTCCAAGGGCAAATTATGGTAATACATACGTAACGATGCTATGATTGATCACTGATGACTGCGTCCAGTGAGAGTCTCGATAAGCCCAATGGAGAGTGCCCAACACACGATGTAAAGATTGTTATCGTAGCTGTTAACGCGCAAATTGTGAAATAGAGAAAGCTTCTTTCGTCCTGTCATTGGTGAGAAATGACTTCATTCTGCTGCCAATGAAAATGGGCTGCTACTTGTGACCTTTGCGATGTGTTGGCAAGGTGAATGCGCTGGAAGTATTACGTACTGCTCAGCGATGCGATGTTGGTATGATGAGATGTGTGATGTGTGAGATGAGGAGAATATGGATCGATAAGATATGTGGATGTTTTACGCGTTTCTTCTTTGCACAAGGCGTGGTAGACTGTCAGACTAGACTACGGTGGGAACCAGGTGGAAAAAGTACGTCTAGGATTTGTAGAACGGTGAAAACGAAGGTGTACTTAAAGAAGCAGGATAATCATAGTCGGGATAAATTCCGAGACTACAACTTGCAACTGTTACAACTGTTCATTGATTTCAAAGCAACGATAAGAAATAATTTGTGTCAGGAACATGGTTTACCGGGAAATTGATCAAGCTATGTGCAACGCTTGATGACTGGCAATCAAATATTCGGATTGCATATGAAGTGTCGACCTCTCTTGTGACTTTAGATAGGTTATACCTTATAGTGATGCGCTTTTGAGTTTACGATTCAGCAGTTAGGAGATCTAGCGCAGAAGAACGACACTCTCATCAAACAGTCACATATGCTCCTGGGATTTGTAAACGACATCGACCTCGTTGGAATCGATCGCAAGGTAGTAATGGAGGCATAAAGCGTGGACGTTAAAACAAGAGGTGGACCGGAAAAATGTCGTCGACACCAAGTTCGAATACAAAGCTCCCAATATTATGTTCTCATCAACTCTAAGTTTACATGCATAACAATCGATCGAGATCAGCTGTGACACATTATGCATTTACCCGCGGTTGCAGATAATTTGACCCGATTGTTGGTTTCCATCACACAGAGTGTAGCGGTAGGATGCGAAGTGTCTCTACGATTATCTTATATGCAGTGGGCTTCGTGGCCGTGCGGATAGCGACGTCAATCGTCTTGATGCATGTGCTATGGAGTGTGGGTTCGATTCCCGCCCCGGTAAGGAGGAAACTTTTCGTGATAAGAAAATTCTGGTCCACTGGGTGTTATGTGTCCTGTCCGTTGTCTCATGCTAAGTGTAAAGTGTTCAGTCTGTACGACCTCTGGTCGAAGACGGTGTCTTTTTTTATGCTTAATGCTCTGATCCAGCACACGTGTTTAGTAGTTTCCAAGCTAAAACACGACAGTGGCCCACTAAACCCTCTTTGTGCTCCAACCCCATAATTCCCCCGAGACTGCCTTTGGAAATTACTTGTGGGGAATTTAACATACACACCCCAAGTAAGCATAACAAAACCTTGAGCTTTTTATAGATCTTTTCCTCTTTTTTCCGTATTCGTAGAAATCATCATATTCATATATCATCATATTCATATAATCAATCTAGGCCTAAGCAATTTCTCACTTCATCTAGTGTCCGGACGAGGGCCAAGGTCGGTCCAAATAGTCGTGGTAAAGATATTGCATCCGGTTCAATGGTTCCCCCAACGTCTCGAAGCCGGTGCACGCCACAATCTACTGAACTAGTCCCCGGCGGTAGGCCTAGCCTACTCCGATGTCCCGAGTTCCCATGCTTTTGAGCTGTTCGGCTTCCTGCCAAACCGTTCAACCATACAGCTTCCGCCTAGATCGTGGGCTACTTGGATACTTCCGGCGATGGAGCATGATGGAGCAATCACCGCACTCCCACCCGTAACCGACAACAAACCTCAACGGGTAACCGGACGAGTGCCGAGGTCGATCCTAAGATTCCGGTTAGAGATACCTTCCGGTTCAATGGTTCCTCGAAGACCCGAAGCTGGTGCGTTCGCACGAAACGATCTACTAAACTGGTCCCAGGCGGTGGATCTTAACTACTCCGATAACCTATCTTCAATGCCATTGAACCATATAACTCCCAACTTAGTCGTTGAGCCATTCAGCTCCCGTCTCGATCACGATCGCGAATGACTTGGATAGTCTCCGACGGCGGATCTATCCTACTTCTACAAAAAGTTTCCTGAAAGCAGAAGCTTTCCTTGCATTCCGTCATTTCGGTGATCACACTTTGTATCGTAACAAGAAAGTACGGAAATATAATCCCAATCTATCTGTCATTAGGTCGGACAATGTCATAACCGAAAGACCAATCTGTGGTATTTTCAAATTCATCTACTCATTAATATATTTGAGTTTAATATCAAAGTGCAGAAACAAATTCTATTCAACTTATCCAAACTTGCTAAATGATGGATCGATTCCATTTGGACGAACCACTCCATCGTCCTGAGAGTACATATTCATGAGACCCGCCGCAACTGCATTAGTTTCCCGAGCAAACGGTAAACGAGCGAAAAATAGACGACGAAAGAGTTAGATTATGGAAGAGCGATGGAGAGCAAAACAGCAGAAAAGCTGTCCATCGCACCTAAATCACCGCACTCCCACCTAACACGGTCCCAATCCGCATCTCATCCGTTTTCCGTTTCGGCTTTTCCCCCAGGTATATCCACCAGCGCAGTGCCAGGGCAGAGGACGAAACTTTCTCTTCGAGTTTCGTCATCCAGCGGTCGTTTCCATTCCCATGTTGCTTTAGCAGCAAATATATATAAGTAATATTCTTAAAAGCATTTCTGTGCAGTTGATTCGTAATCGATGGGACAATTTAGCGGATAAATATTGTGATGTATTGCCAACGAAGATAACTCGATACTCGGCACCAATTTCATTTTTTAGTGACTTGATGCATTTCTTCTTCCTAACGTTACAGTGTTCTCACTGACATTTGGAACGTCTTCTATTGGGCACTTAACTTCGAAGAGACTTCGCAGACTACTTATTAGTTGATGGATTGAAAGTTATGCTCGTATCGAAATTAAAACCCTCGTTTTGAAGGTAGAAAACTCGTTAAAATAAAGAATTTAGTTGATAATAAAATAACTGTTCAATATTCTTGTTCTTCTGCTACTTCTCAATAAAAACAAATATTCGTTGAAAATTAACATATTTTCTAGCTTTGTGCTTAGAGTTTTTAAAGTGATTTGTTCCACTTACCAGCGACATTTTCAGTGCTGTGCATTCCTGACACTGGACGCTTGACGTCACCGTAGGTTAAGTTTTTCACAGGAGGCTCATGTGCAGCCCCGCGGCGTTTGGGTGTCCCATGAGTGCCCAGTTTGCTGAAAAAAAAAGAAGAAAGAGAAAATGGGAAATTAATGTTTGTTCAATCGACGAATGTCGTGAGTTAAAAAAAAAACAATAATTCAACCACTTTTCCAAAAAAAAAAAAACATTGCCCAGTATGATGGGGATTTCATCGAGCAATTAATGCTGTGTGATGAGAGTGAAATGTTGGTTGGAAAGCACCAAATTAACATACCGGCCGCCGGCAGTTGATGGTTCATTGGAAACTGACGGAACGAAATTAATTAAAAATAATTATTTCCATTGAATTAATATTATTTGCAATAAGCCACGCGTCCGCTGCGGCATTACACTTGCAGCGAAAGATGGCTAAAATTATTGATATTTGCTGGGAACTTTGGTTCTCGAAATCAATTATAAATACAGTCGAAACTGTCTATAACGACCAGGAAATATTGGCACTGTTTTCTTACAGTGACATTGTAATGATTTGATTCTTCTTCGATCGTTATCTGTAAACTGTTATTCGGTTTCCATCGTTTCGTTCTGTTTTACGGCTATATATAAGCATAACTGATTTATATAAATAGGAAATCAAGTAAACGTGTGATGGTAACGAGCATACAGGCTGTGTTGTTTTCAATGAAAAACCAAATATTAATTGGCAAATAGCAATTATAATTGGGCGATTTCCACGTGCTTCTATAATTAAGTGATAAATACGGATATGTTGGCCTATTAATTAATTCCAAGTGGTATTTACCCTGTGAATGTTCTCGCCAAAATAATTTGCATTGATAAATTGGGTTTCAATTATGGCAAAATAGAGGAAGTTGTGGTTTTGGCAGGACTTGTTCTATTATCGAAAGGAGGACTTTCAGAACATTGGTTCAGGAATTGGTTGGTTAAAGCGTCATTGCATCTGTTTCCAGGTCCTAGTAAAAAAGTAGAAGCAGCATTTCGAGGAACACTTGACTACGCTGACCACTTGTCTGCACAGGCAGATAGTAAGAATCTGGGAAACAGAACAGTTACCGAACGAGGGAAAGGATCTACAAGCAAGGCGACAAGCTGAAGTGCAAGATTTTTCGGACAATTACCATCCTGAAGAAATTAAAAAGACCAAATATCACGGTCCTTAGCCGCTTACCCCCCCTGACAGGAAAGATGGGTTTGCTCCTCTCCGGGGGTGCAAATCTGATCGAACGTCTGTTCTCCATGTTAGGGGCGGCTGATCATCGTCCGAGTGTCAGTGTCAAATTGTGCATCATGGTCCACCGAAAATTTACATTCTAACTATCACCTACTCAGTGACTGAGTAAAATTGTATTGCCGTCTCATTTCTTCCCATGGAAACTTTACTCAATTTCCGTCAATAGCAGGATTGCTCATAATTTTGAGTTGTCTTGATTTTGACGGAAATTGAGTAAAATTTCCGTGGGATTGAAAAAGAGAGCAATGCAATTTTACTCAGTCACTGAGTAGGTGAAAGAATAGTCTTCCGGGAATTTAGAGGGTTGGTGTCAGGCCCTGCAAGCAAGCTTTAATAGTAAAATAAGCAACGAATAGTCTGTGGAACTGCATATCTCTCAACTTCATCGGGAGCATACGCATACTTGCCGATGTGCTCAAGGACCGTAGATTCGGCATCGTAGCGCTGCAGGAGGATTGTTGGAAGGGATCAATGGTGCGAACGTTTAACGGTAATCATACCATCTACCAGAGCTGCGGCAACACAGCTTTCATAGTAATGGGCGAGATGCAAAGGCGCGTGATCGGGTGGTGGCCGATCAATGAGAGAATGTGCAGGTTGAGGATCGAAGGCCGGTGTTTCAACTTCAGCATAATCATCGTCCATAGTCCACACTCCGGAAGCAATGATGATGATAAGGACACATTCTATGTGCAGCTGGAACGTGAGTACGACAGCAGCCCAAGCCACAACGTCAAAATCATCATAGGAGATTTGAACGCTCAGGTTGGCCAAGAGAAGGAGTTTAGACAGACTATTGGAAAGTTCAGTGCTCACCGGCTGACGAACGAAAACGGCCTACGACTAATTGATTTCGCTGCCTCCAAGAATATTGCCATTCGCAGCACCTACTTCCAACACAGCCTTCCGTAGCGGTACACCTGGAGATCACCACTGCAGACAGAATTTGTGAATCGACCACGTTCTGATTGATGGACGGCACTTCTTCGACATTATCGACGGCAGGACATATCGTGGTGCTAACATCTGACCACTATCTGGTGATCGTTAAACTGTGCCCAAAACTATCCGTCATAAACAATGTTCGGTACCGACGACCGCCGCGGTACGACCTAGAGCGACTGAAGCAATCTGATGTCGCCACTGCATACACGCAGCATTTTAAGGCAGCGTTGCCGGAAGAGGGTGAGCTCGATGGGGCCCCTCTTGAGACTGCTGGAATACAGTCAATGCAGCCATTAACGACGCAGCGGAGAACAACGTCTGGTATGTGGGACGAAGTCAACGATTGGTTCGACGAAGAGTGCAGACAGATTCTGGAGGAGAAGGACGCAGCGCGGGCGGTCGCACTGCAGTAAGGTACCTGGCAGAATGTTATAGACGGAAGTGGACACAGCAGACCCGCCTTTTCAGGAGGAAAAGCGCTGCCTGGAAGATGCGGAGTGCGCGGAGATGGAATAGCTGTGCCGTTCTCAAGAAAGTTCTATAAGAAGCTCAACGCATCCCGAAAAGGCTTCGTGCTGCGAGCCGAAAGGTGCAGGGATAAGGATAGGAGCATCTTGACGGACGAACGTGTGGTGATCGAAAGGTGGAAGCAGCATTACGAGGAACATTTGAATGGCGCTGAGAGTACAGGCAGTGAAAGTCAAGGCAGCGGAGGAGATGAGTACGTCAGTTCAGCGGACGATGAAAGCCAACCAGCCCTCACCTTGAGGGAAGTTAAGGATGCCATCCAACAGCTAAAGACCAATAAAGCAGCTGGTAAGGATGGTATCGGAGCTGAGCTCATCAAGATGGGCCCGGAAAAGCTAGCCACTTGCCTGCACAAACTGATAGTCAGAATCTGGGAAACTGAACAGCTACCGAAGGAGTGGAAGGAAGGAATTATATGCCCCATCTACAAGAAAGGCGACAAGCTGGAGTGTGAGAACTTTCGAGCGATCACCATCCTTAATGCCGCCTACAAAGTGATATCCCAGATCATCTTTCGTCGTCTGTCACCATTAGTGAATGAGTTCGTAGGAACAGGGCTGGTAGCGACCGAAGCCACTCAAAATAGTGACTTTAGTGACCAAAGCTGACGAAAAAAGGGACCAAAAAGTGACTTTCAGTTGCAGAAATAGTGACAAAATAGTGACTTCCAATTTCAATTGCAAGTTCGATGAGACGATATCAAGCGTTTTTGGGTCGAAGGAGAAAATTTTTTTCGTAATTTGTGGCGGAAAACACCTTTCACTGACCTTTGACTTTCACTTTCTCTTAGAACGAACTCAGAAGAGAAACGAAAATTGTACTTGCTAACTTTTATCTACTTAGAGACTAAGTAAAATTATTGCCCGGAAAATTTAATCAAAATCAGTAAAAAGCAAGACAACTCAAAACTATGAGTAGGGACACGGCAGGTATTTCCGTCCATCGTTATAGGGGCTAAAACCAACGAAAGCAACGAAAGAACTCCACTATAGCAGAACGTTTCTCCTGAGCTTACGATTTGGTACGCATGAGTTTTACAAAAAAGCGTGTCTTTTATTGGTTTTCGAGACTATGACGAACAGACGAAAATACCTGCCGTCTCCCTAGTCGTCAAGCAAATCAATTTTTTACGCCAGTGGAAGTGAGCGAAATATGGTTATCACTCTTAAGGACACTCCTCACGGAATCAAAATTTGAAAATACTCGCGTTTTCAAGGGCACACCACTCGATACGGAAGCAACACACAACTGTCATTTTAATAATAAATTGCGTCGCAGCATGCGTAAAATTATAAGAATGACAGTACTTCGAAATTTGAATTCCGTGATAAGGACAAATCTGTTTTTTTCCTGAAAATTATTTCTCGGCGAAAATCTGCGTGAATGACCATTCTCTTCTCGTGAGAATGAGTGAAAATTACGATAATTGGATTAGCTGAACACCTACTTAAGAAAGATGCAGTGAACTCTACGATTTATCATAGGTTCCACGGATGTTTTTGGAATTTTTAGTGAGACAGGAACAACAGTAGGATCGTTTTGGTAGAAAACGATACAAAAATTATGAAGATTCATGTACAACGAGCCTGGGATTGAACGCTCGACCTCTTGCTTGTAATGAGGACCATGCTCTCTGAACTTTTGAATATTTTTACTCCAAAATATGCAGATTTTCCGACTTGCTGTGCGTATTCATGAACGATTTTTGCTATGGAATTCGACAACGCATGCAATCTTCAAGATTGGGGAGACTTGATCGCCTTTCTATGATATCTACTCAATAAATATATATTTTCTTGATTTTTTTTATGCCTAATGAGGCATAAAGTCTCCTCAAATTGAGGCAACAACTCAAAATCCAAATATTCTGAAATTGTTAAGCGAGTTAAATGGCTGGCGATGTTTCAGAGTGATCACATAAAGCTTTATAAAAAAATATTAGTCAATAGTTTTAAAATAGTTGAAAATAGTGACTTTTTGCGAGAAAAAGTGACTTTAGTGACTTGAGGTCGAAAAAAGAGACTTTTTAGTGACTAGCCCGAAAAAAGTGACCAAGTCACTTAAAAGTGACCCGCTACCAGGCCTGTAGGAAGTTATCAAGCCGGCTTCGTTGACGGCCGCTTGACAACGTACCAGATCTTTACTGTACGGCAAATCCTTCAAAAATGCCGTGAATACCAGGTCCCAACGCACCATCTGTTAATTGATGTCAAGGCGACATAGACCGCGTTGAGCTATGGAAAATTATGGACGAGAACAGCTTCCCTGGGAAGCTTACCAGACTAATCAAAGCAACGGTGGATGGTGTAAAAAACTGTGTGAAGATTTCGGGCGATCACTCCAGTTCGTTCGAATCGCGCCGGGGACTAAGACAAGGTGATGGACTTTCGTGCCAGTTGTTCAACATTGCGCTAGAAGGTGTCATGCGGAGAGCCGCGTGTAACAGCCGGGGTACGATTTTCAATAGATGCTTTGGGGTTGAACCGAGTGCGACAGGGCCCGCCTGGGAAGCAGTGTTACGATAGACGGGGATACCTTCGAGGAATTCGTCTACCGGGGTCGAGGAATTCGTCTACTTTGGATCCTTGCTAACGACTGATAACAATGTTAGTCTTGAAATACGAAGGCGCATCATCTGTGGAAGTCGGGCCTACTACGGGCTCCAGAAGAAACTGCGGTCAAAAAATATTCGCCACCGCACCAAATGTGGTATGTACAAGAAGCTAATAAGACCGGTAGTCAACTACGGACACGAATCATGTACAATGCTCGGAGGACTTGCAAGCAATCGGGGTATTCGAGAAACGGGTGCTTAGGACCATCTTTGGCGGCGTGAAAGAAGACGGTGTGTGACGGCGAAGAATGAACCACGAGCTCGCCCAGCTCTACAGCGAACCCAGTATACAGAAGGTAGCTAAAGCCGGAAGGGTACGATGGGCGGGACATGTTGCAAGAATGCCGGACAGCAACCCTGCAAAGATGGTGTTCGCTTCCGATCCGGCAGGTACGAGACGGCGTGAAGCACAGCGAGCAAGGTGGACAGACCAGGTGCAAAACGACTTGTCGAGCGTGGGGCGCATTCGAGGATGGCCTCGAACCGCGTATTGTGGCGTCAAATTGTTGATTTAGTGTTATCTGTTTAGATGTAAACTAAATAAATGAAATGAGGAACTAGATTGTTTTTTTAAAGTTAATTTGATCTATACCATGAAGGCAACTTCAGAATCATTTTCAAAATTTTATTTTGAATTTTCTGAAGTGCCTTCTTTTTGGTATTGCAGCAACTAGTCCATATTGGCACCGCATACAACTTGGCTGGTCTAAAAATTTGTTTGTAAATCAAAAATGTGTTCTCAAGTCAAAGTAGTAATTTTCTGTTTATAAATGGATATAGACACTTAATATATTTGTTACATTTGGCTTGAACAAAATAATTACTAAATCACTTACCAAGTCGACTTCCCATAGATTGCCTTTTCATCTAACCAACGTATCTGGTGTAAAGAATGACGACACGGCACAGGGTAGACACCTTTACTTGATGTATTAGGGAGTAAGTTCTACTAAATTGAACCCTAGTTTCAGGATTATTCGAGCTAGGGTAGTGGTCTCCATACTTACTATCGAGGGCCGCATTGCAATTTTGAACTGTTAAAGTGGTCCGCAGTACATTTGCAATATTTTTTTTTGCTTCAAATTAAATTTTAAAGCATAGTACAAAATTATCTTTTATATCTAAACCCCAGATCATCCCACTTTCAAATGCGTATACTTTTTTAACTTTTCATTCAATCAAAAAACGAAACGTTGAGCAAAGCTTATATTGTTTTATTCCATATAAATGAATTAAAACTGAACTAAATCATACATCGTTATTTCGAAGAAATACTCCCCCTTTTCTGTTGATGCCGCTTGTCAGCCGGCGCACACCTTCTTTAGCCATGATTTTGGCTAACTGTTTCCACCAATTCTTCATTTGACCAATGCCACTGATAACTGCTCCTTTTGTCTTCAGTTTCTGGTTAATTATAATTTTATTCACAAAAGTACGTATTTTCATAGACATTTGGTTTCTCTCCTCTGCAAAGCTGAATTTCGGCTCCTCACTTTCAGAATAAAGTTTGAATTGTTTGAATTGTATAATTGTACAATGGGCGTTGTAGAATGCATGTGGGTAGTTGGATTTCATTTAGCACGTACATTTGTTGTGAAAAACGGAATTCAATTCACAAAAGTACGTCTTTTCATAGGAATTTGGTTTCTCTCCTCTGCAAAGCTGAATTTCGGCTCCTCACTTTTAGAATAAAGTTTGAATTTTGTAGAATGGGCCTTGAAGAATGCATGTGGGTTGTTGGATTTCATTTGGCACGTACATTTGTTGTGAAAAACGGAATTTAATTCACAAAAGTACGTATTTTCATAGACATTTGGTTTCTCTCCTCTGCAAAGCTGAATTTCGGCTCCTCACTTTCAGAATAAAGTTTGAATTTTGTAGAATGGGCCTTGTAGAATGCATGTGGGTAGTTGGATTTAATTTGGCACGGAAATTTGTTGTGAAACACGGAATTTAATTCACAAATATACGTATTTTCAATGAAATTTGGATTCTGTGTTGTTCAAAGCTAAATTTCGGCTCCTCACTTTGGGAATAAAGTTTGAATTTTGTAGAATAGGCCTTGCAGAATACATATGGTTGGTTGGATGACATTTGGCGCATTGATTTGTTGTGAAAAACGAATTTTTTGGCTTCACAAAACAAAGAAGCCGAATTTCTATGAAAATACGTACTTTTGTAAATTAAATTCCGTTTTTCACAACAAATGTACGTGCCAAATGAAATCCAGCAACCGACATGCATTCTACAAGGCCCATTCTACAAAATTCAAACTTTATTCTAAAAGTGAGGAGCCGAAATTCCGTTTTGCAGAGGAGAGAAACCAAATCCCTTTGAAAATACGTACTTTTGTGAATGTAATTCCGTTTTTCACAGCAAATGAACGTTCCAAATGAAATCCAACAACCCACATGTATTCTACAAGGCCCATTCTACAAAATTCAGACTTTATTCTGAAAGTGAGGAGCCGAAATTCCGTTTTGCAGAGGAGAGAAAGCAAATTCCTTTGAAAATACGTACTTTTGTGAATGAAATTCCGTTTTTCACAGCGAATGAACGTTGCAAATGAAATCCAACAACCCACATGCATTCTACAAGGCCCATTCTACAAAATTCAGACTTTATTTTGAAATTGAGGAGCCGATATTCAGCTTTGCAGAGGAGAAAAAGAAATTTTTATGAAAATACGTACTTTTGTGAATTCAATTCCGTTTTTCACAACAATTGAACGTGCCAAATGAAATCCAACAACCCACATGCATTCTACAAGACCCATTTCACCAAAATCAAACTTTATTCTAAAAGTAAGGAGCCAAAATTCAGCTTTGCAGAGGAGAGAAACCAAATTTCTTTGAAAATACGTACTTTTGTGAAATAAATTCCGTTTTTCACAACAAATGAACGTGTCAAATAAGATTCAACAACTTACTTAGATCTTGTATGATTTCTTCTATATAATTCAAACCTCTTTCTCAAAGTTATAAACCGAAAACCAACTTTACAGAACAGAGAAACCAAATTCCCATAAGAATACGTAGTTTTGTGAATTTAAACCCGTTTTTCTAAAAAACTGGACGTGTTACAAAAAATCTGAATACATGACTGAATTCAGCGAAGAAGAATCTTTCAAGTACACTGAGAATGGTTGAAGGGAGTAAAACACTGTTGATTAGTGTTATCGCCCAAAATTTCTCCGTTGGATGGAACTGAGGACAATTTGATGGATTCAGATTTTTTTGGATGAACTGGACTTCACTATTGTTGTACCATTGTAGCACTAACTTGCTACAATGTCAACTGGAAAAATTCAGCCAAAACGTAAATTGGTCATCGTGGAACTGAATAAAGGATTAAATCCGGTTTTTGACGTTAATGAATTTTGGAAATAATTTTTCTTTTCTATTCCTGTATGGTGAATATTTTGAAACCACGTTAGTTTCCAACTGTAAAAAATAGACTGAAAGAACGGTTAACTAATTATAAAACGCTGTGAAAAACTTGCATTATCCAACCACTTGGAACGCTACTATCTCTAGAATGAAGTGCCCCATTTCCAAATTATTTAGTCTTTGTAAAAACATTTATTTTAAGTATTTTAATCTTGTAAATCTTTTTCAAATAACATACTTGAAAGAACATTTTATTCTGCAGGTGTTATCGCTGCAGCTGACTATGAGTCGATACTACTGTTACTGCTCTTTCGGACATGACACAAGAAAATTATTCTGCTACCCCATCTTTTCGGTTCAGTTCTCAGAAAATATTCTTAGCAATTTTTCTAAATGATCATATGACCTTATGCATTTATTTTCGAAGATTATTGTCCACTATGAGTTGTCACGCAAATAACGACAGCGACAAGCGCGGTGTCATCTTCAATAATAGACATAGCCCGCTGTCATCATTGAAATGCAGTTTAAAAAAATGTGCCCGCCGGAACATCCTGGCGATGGACTCAGTATTAGGTTGTCAGTAGCCAGGAAATCTCTCATGCATGCTACAACGCAGCTAGGACGAAAAAGGTGTTTGCGCCGTGATCTGACTTATCTTTGTTGAGATTTGTGCTTCTGAAGGATTCACCTTAACGAAACGGGCCAAAAATTTCGAAAATAAAAATTTGCACTTAGGCAGCAACACTGAGATATTCAATCCACGAACCCTCCCTCCCTGATAGGTTGTTTATTAAATTTGATTGTGTAGGGGATGAGGCCCAATAACGCCATTTTCCCATCAAGGCAACACGCCTTTTGTGTATACCTTCATATTCATAGTAGTTGAAATGAGGGCCAAAATTATAAAGGTTAGGTGCAAAAATTGCCAGTGGCATTTACGTATGATATACCATGCACCTCCATGCATTATCAATACCAAAATGTTCATTAGCCGACGCGTGGTGCGTTGATCCATACCATGGCAGCACAGTTCTGACTGATTTCATAGCAGCAACTAGACTAGTTATGGTTGTATATCAGTCGTAATAACACATGTTATAATATGTGATGCTCGGTTAAGAGCAGCCAGCTAAACAGCGTTTTGCCTCCATGAGTTTTTTTGGAAACAAGATAACATCACTTTTTTGAATTGTGAACATTATTAAAATAACTGAGTTATCTTACAATTTTTAAGATGGCATTAGAAAAACGTTACAACTAAGAGACTATAACCGAATTTTCTTATTGGGGACATTTTCCCTCCCTTTCCCCTAAATGACATTGGGATAGTCCTCATGCACGGATGATACCCATTCCAGTTCTTGCACTTGACAGAACTGTTCTTTTAGTCACCTTTTCATATTTCATTAATGAGTGAGAAAAACCATTTTAAACACTTCAGTTGCAATAAGAACGCAGTGCATTTGAAAAGGTAAACACAATATATCCATCCATAGAATACCAGTTCCAAATGCATCAAACGACGGTGATGCCGGTTATTTAAGCCGAACACCCATAACACAGTCCGTACATAGAACTGTTGTACGCAGAAGCACCCTATTGCAACCTAATTGGACATGAATTCAACACGGATCATGCATCTCTGCAATGCACTGAGAAAAATTTTGATTCGAATTCAGTGCCTATGGATGAATTGGTAATGGCATCACGTCTGCCTTGATGTACAAATCATCGAGTTTTGTTTCATCATGATGACTTTGATCAATTCACAGTTCGAATTTTCTTTCCGTGTAATTCGAAAATTGCACGACTGCATTCCTAACGCTTGCTTTCGCTCTGTTTCGATTTTCGCAGCAACAGTGCCTACACACACAACACAAGTACGTCTGAAAGGACGAGTGGAAATTAGACATGGAAAACGTTTATAATTGGCAAAGTTTATTTTGAAATCAGAAAATTAAATTAAACTTGCTGCATCGCTCTCTCGTTGCGAGAAGATACATACGTCAGCAGCAGCAGCAATCATCACCTACTCGCCTTATTTAGGATCGAACAGGTTGGTCTTGCTTGGTGCCTGGTGCAAATCGGTATTCGACAGATACCCTCAGAGGCAAAGCGCATCGTAACGACCGAAACTAATGGTTCGAAATGGTCTGCCTTGTTTCCAAGGTAGCAATCGATGTGAAAACAATATGCCATCGATTTGGGTATCGAAACACGTGATTCACAAATTAACTTCAATTATGTCATACAATTGAATTATTTCATCAAATTCATGTAAATGAAAGTAGAGTTCAACAACAAAAGTATGTATTAGTGGTCATTCAATTGAAATTTAGATTTTCTCAATTGTGTGAAACATGTCTTCGTATAAGGTATCAGAACATTGGAAACATTGTGTCCGCCCACACAGTTGCTGTTGCGGACCAACTCTCTCTGGGTTTCATCACTTTTGCTAATGAATAATTAATTTAATTGGTTATTATCGCAGCAACACGGGATCCAACTCGGAAGAAACTCCACCAGGGAGTGGAGCTGGAATGCGAAGCGAGGTGCTACAGGTTGGCCCGGGGGTGGTTGTAGGAATGCTTTACTAGAGAAGAGACAGGTGGCCGTCATTAGTGATATTAATTCGCATACCTGGTTTGTGTTGGCGGGGGTGCAGGTGCTGATGTTAGAGAATTGGTAGACACTAATTGGACTAGGTTTTAGAGAGTGTTGTATTGACTGTATCAGATATCTTTTCATACGTTTTTGTCACCATGAACCGGTCCGGTTTAGGCGGTGTTCGACTATTTTCGTTTTAAAATTGTTACTTTATTAAAATGTTTGTATAATGAAACATTAAGTTCAACACAGCGGTTCGACTAAGATATTCCCTTGAATGCGATATGATGCCAGTAAAGAGATGATTCTTTATCTCAATGATGACAATACGCATCAATAGATTTCATGCATCGTACGATAAAAAGTGTCCCAAATTGAAACAACATTGAACTTGCTGGATCTCGTCCAATTTTAATAAAAAGGATCTTCTACGGGCGCTAATAACGTGAGTTATCAATTACTTCAACGATTACCATGTTGTGTCTTTGCTAGCGTCATTCAATCAAATATGGGAAAGTGATACTTTTCCAGCCCAGTGAAAAATTGATGTTTTCATCCCTATCCTAAAACCAAACGCTGACCCAAAATGGTGGGAACCCGTGATTTGATGATCTTAATTGTTTTGTGCCCAAATGGCTGATATGATCTAAATAGTGTCTTCAGGATTTTTCCTTTAGAAAAAAAAACATTGTTTTTAGTGATATGCGTATAGACCTGTGCGCCGGTCATATACTCGGCGGCGGCGGCGTAGTGGTCACTTTTGCCCCGGCGGCGGCGGCGGCGTCACGGCGGCGCGCCGTTGGCTTTTATCGGCGGCGGCGTGAACCGGCGTGGATGAAAAAATCAATGGCTAAAAAAATCAATTTTAACGCGGATTTGATTCACACGGTATAAAAATCGACTTCAGTGGATTAAAATTCAAGACAAAATTTTCAAAACGACTTATCTGCTTTTGTAAACAAAGATTCAAACGACGATTTGACGAATCTGATAGCTCTCCCACGCAAACCAACACCATCAATAGGTAGGGGAAGGATTCCGCTACCTGTTGATGGTGTTGGTTTGCGTGGGAGAGCTATCAGATTCGTCAAATCGTCGTTTTAATCTTTGTTTACAAAAGCAGATAAGTCGTTTTGAAAATTTTGTCTTGAATTGTAATATTCGATCAATCATCAAACAGCACATTCCATAGTAAATTACCAGCGACACTTATAAGTACCTCAAAATGTTATTTAAATTGAAACTATTTTATTATTCTTTGATTTTGATGAATCAAAATTTAACAACGAATTCTGCTTCACTATCCGTAACCCTTGAGCAATATTAAGAATTAGACTTCGGTGTCATAGGACTAATTTGTTAATATTTTTTCCAAAAGCTTCCCTAATTCAGGATTTTGATAAAGTCCAGTCGATTTACTTCTCAATATATCTAAATTTCAGATAAATTCTAACTACTATTCTTTGAGTTACATATATAATTGGGCAATGTCTGAGCGGCTGCATATCTAGTAGGGAAACTGCTCCTTGAATTCATACCATGTACCCAAATCAATACCATTCGAAAACTATGAATCGGTGCGCAATTTGTTTTATATATAATTTTTGTGATTTTTTTCAGCAGTGAGCACGCCGGATAATAACAAAACACTACACAAATTGAGCCTAAATTGCCTGTTTTGCGAATGTTATTGGTACAGGATCATGTTATTAATAATGGAACAGATACCCTATATTTAGAGAATTTGCAGTTCGTTTACCTGCTGTGACCCTTGGATCCTGGAAGGACATTCACGATGGAATCCACTAATGACAACCACAATGTTCAGTTAACTCCCCACCTCGCGTTCTTGTATGCACAAATCTCAATAGATGATCAACATAACTAAAATGAGCTCTCGCTGAGTAAGACTGGGGCACGATGAACTACCAAATTGAATATTTTCCTTAAAAGTTGGTTAAATATGACAAAAAAAAGTTCTTGGTGGGTTCCTGAAGAGATTTCCGGAGGAAACTACGATTTTTTTTGACGTTTCATTAGAAATTCCTTTGAATTTCCTATAAGAAATTCTGCGGAAACTCATATAGGCATTTTTTTCAAAAACCATTAAGGCTCTCGTTGGGAAATTCCTTTAGTAAAACCACAGGTAAAACCATAGAATATTCTTTCAGGATTTCATTTAGAAATTTGTTAAGGAATGTAATATTTTCCAAAAAAATCCTAAAACAATTTCCGAAGAAATTGCTGAAAAAATCTTCGAAGGGGTTCAAAAAGGACTCTCCGAAAAGCGAAAAGAGTTTATAAAGACATTTCTCGCAAAATTTTTGAAGTAATTTTCAAAAGAACTTAGTGTAAAAATACTTCGTCGGAGCTTGGCCAACTTCACTATTGATCCCCCGACGGACTTCCCACAAATCACACCAAGGAAATACAAAACCGAACTAGCTCGAAAAAATGTTCTAGGGAATTCCTAGTAGAATTTCCGAATGGTTCCCAAAAGCAATTTCTAAAGAAATTTCTTTGAATGAATTTCTGAAGAGATTCCCGATAAAATCAAAAGAAATGGAGAATGTTCCCAAGTAACATTTTAAGTTTTACAACGCTCTTGAAGACCATAATTTACTCTTCAAGAGTGTTATAAAACCTGCATAAAATCAAAATGTTACTAGGTTTGAGACAGAATTACTGAGGGAAATGACCATGATCTTCTTCCTTAAGTTACCGAAGAATTTTAAAAGGATAGAAGAAAGTAGAAATTCCAAAGGAATTACTTAAGGTAGTTCTGAAAGAATTCCTATGGGAATTTCAGGAAAAGCCAAAGAACTTGCTAAGGAACCCATTGAGGAATTTCTTAAAAATTTCCAACGCTTTTTTTTCTAAAAAAATCCCGAGGAATCCCTAAAATAATCCTCCATATTAATTTCCGAAGAAATTCCTAAGCAAACTTTCAAAGACTAAACATATTTCCGAAGGAATCTGTAAATGAATTTCTTAAGGAATTTTTAGAGAAATTCTAAAATATTTTCTGTCGATATTTCAAAAGCGATTTGCGAATGATTTTCTGAAGGTACTTCCGGAAGAATTTCTAAGGGAGTTACGAAAGAATTCCTAAAGGATTTTATGAAGAAATTCCTAAAGCAATTTCCTACGACATTTTTAAAGGAATTTCCAAAAGAACGAACCTTAACAAATTTCCTATGGTTTTTTAAACAAAGGAATATGTGTAGGAAATTCTGGCGTAATTCCTGAGGTAAATTTTAAGGAATATCCGAAAGAATTTCCAAAGAACTTTCTGGAATTCGTTTCCGGAGGAGTTTTTGTAGATCTTTTTGAGGCAATTTTTTAGGGAAATCCTTCAAAAATAACTTTATGGATTTATCTGGAAATTCCTTTAGGAATTCTTTAGGGAAATATTTTATCTTCAAAAACTCTTTTTAAGTTCATTTAGGATTTATTTTTGAAAATCCATTCAGGTTCTCTTTTCTGAATGCCTTCAATAATTTATTTGGAAATTCCTGCACTAAACCCAAAACAAATTTCTTCAAAAACGCCTACAAAAAAATATTTGGGAACTCCTCCACAATTTTATTTCTTAAATAATCAAAAAAATACCGCCCAGAATTCCTCCGGAAATTCCTCCAGGGACTTCTTTAAAAGATTATTCGAAAAACCTCCTAAATTTCCTTCGGAGATTTCTCCAGATTTTTTTTTCGGTAGATCTCCCAGGAAAACCTTTGAAATTTATTTAAAATGTAGTTGTTTGCGATGTTACTTATTGAATTTTCGAAAAAAAAAATCTAAAAATAAACAACAAACACTAAAAGACTTTCGGAAAGATGAAGGCATTTTTGAAGAAATTCCTTCAGGAAGTTAGACGATAATAGACGATAATAATAATTTTAATAGGTTCTGAAGAAATTCCGTAAGCAAATTTTGAATGAATACCTCATGGATATCTAGAAGATTTTTTTCTAGCGATTCATGAAATAAGGCCGTTACAAATATTGAATTGACATTTTGTCCTACTGGTCTCCGAAAGGTCAAGGGGTGGATAATAAAAAATAAATATTAAAATGAAAAAAATCAAAAAACTCCTCGGTTTTGTTAAAGAATGTTTTGAAAATCCTCAAAATTGTCCGAATTTTATTTTGCTGCCCCCTCAAAATATTATTTTTTGGCAAAAAAATCCGAGGAGGAGGGAGACAAAATAGATTTTAAATATTTGTATCGGCCTAATTGCCGAAACAATTTCAAAACGAAAAATTTCCGAAAAAAATGTCTGAAGAAATTCTCAAAGAAAAACGAATGGATTTTTTTAAGGAGTTCCTTAAGAAATTTCCGCAGGAATTGCTAAAGAAACTTCCAAAGGAATTCCTCAAGGAGTCTCCGAAGCAGAATGTAGGAATTCGTGGAACAAAATTCGAAAGCATTCCTTAAGCAATTTCCGAAAGAAATGCGTAAAGGATTTTCTGAAGAAATCCGTAATGAAAATTCTTAAGGAATTTTCGGAGAAATTTTGTAAGGAATCTCCAAAGGAATACCCAATTTCCTGATTTCTAAATAATCTTATAAGGTTTTTTAAAAGAAGCTTTTCGAAGGAATTATCATATAGGGTAAATCACTATTTGGGCCTATGGACCCGGTTCCCGGCTCACTACACAGAAAACAAATGATTTATACTGTTTCGAAGCCGTAGGTTTATGATTGATAATTTTTCAAAAGTCTCCCATTTATTTTTCACAATATTCAATATCTTTCAATCACTTGTTTTACTCCTAATTGATCCAATTGTAGAAAATAAAAAGGTAGATTTCAAAATCTCACTCTCCGATGCCACACCACTGAGCCGGAGTGATTCTTTCCACTTTTACAAAACGGTATCATCAAATAAACACCTACCTGAAAATCGTCCTAGTGCTCTTTACAATCATTGCTTCAAGCTTTTAATCACCACACCATAATGCTCCACACACGCACTTCAATCTAATCACTAGAACGTATCACTAGAACTTATATAAACATAATTAGAATACATTTAAAAATGTATTCTCAAACCGAACAAAAATCACCTCGGCCCAAGAACTTCTAGCCGCACCGTGCTGCCAAAAGGCCAGGAGAATAAAAATGATCCTTCATCGTTGATAGGAAAACTGTTTAATATGTTGACGCTATCATGTTATTTATAATTTTCTCGATTTCAAAAGGTGAAAAAATATTGTTTTTAAGTATTTGGAAAAAAATTGGATGAGTAAATATATCTTCTCAACCAAATAAAAATGATTATGAATGATACCATCTGGCATCTTGTTGTCGTGGAACGTGCATATTTTTGTTTACGTCGCATTTTCTACCATCCCGAGAGAGAATGAGAGAGAAATGTTGAGAGATTGAGTGAAATTTTGCTTAGGCCGGGAACTGGTTTTTGTGATATGCCGAATGGAAATCGCTATGACTGAAATGAGTGCTGCACCTCGTTAATTTAAATCAAATAAAAGCTTTCTTGAACGATATTTAGCACGAATAGCTATTTTTTAAGCAGAAGTGAACCCCAATGCAGTATTATACAGCCCACAAAATTCAGGAAAAGTTGCTTCCTGTCATAAATATCAATTGAATAATGCAGTCGTACGCATGTTAGGCCGGGAATGGGGTAAGAAACCCTAAATTTCTTGATTTATTTTCGAACTAAATTCTGGAGTATTTTTCGAAAGAATTCATAAATGAATGTTTAAACGATATTCTCAGAAATTTCAGGAATTTTACAATAAGGCTTTTACAAATAAATAAATAATTAATTAATTAACAAATAATTTCAAGACAATAAAATAAAATTAAATTTTCATAATGTTTGAAAATACCTGACGTTGTAACTAAATAATTTGACTAAATACTATGTAGCAAGGCGACAACGCCCCAGCTCTGGGTTACAATAGCTGTGAATAAAAAAATAAGAACCGCTTTTAACTGATGCTCGTAATATTTGCTTTGCTGATGCTCAGCAAGTGGTTTTGTAATATTCAGAAATTGATTTCAAAATATAAACTACTTATTCGGGGGTCGGAACAAAAAAATCGGTAAAACATTTACAGTTGGGATTTAAATATTTTGCTAAATCAGTTTGCCTTATAAGCCAACTATCCTAATAGCACAAATCTAAAAACAAAGAAAACTGATTTAATAAGTTGATTTAAATAAATAAAAAAATAAATATTGTCAAAATTACTAATGTGCAACTTAACTTAAAATTTCTAAACTGCAATAATTTACCTGCACCAATGCCAGATCCTTTAAGAATCGGAACGCTTTGAGTATGTATCCAGGCCCCACAAAAAAATTTAACAATTTATACATTATTATTACTTATTAGCTATACTAGATAAAGCTTCATTCAAACTCTCAAACTAAACAACCAAGCTATTAATTTAAGATTTGACATTGAATTATGACGACAACATTTATGGACTGTCATAAGACTAGTTTAGTACTATTCCAATTAATTTCAACACGCTGTATTTCTTCACAGATACGTATTCCGACCTCAATTATAGGCCGTTTTCAGTGTCTCGTGTTGGCTCGACTCGACTTAAGTTAATTGATTTTTTTATTGCGATTAGTCATCGGCGTGGGAAAATTATGATCGGCGGCGCGCCAACCCAAAATCGTCGGCGGCGGCGGCGCGATTAAAACCACCGGCGGCGGCGGCGTGGCGCGGCGGCGCACAGGTCTATATGCGTATAGGGGAGAGTATGGCACACCGGGACACAATGTCAGGCACGTTTTAAAAAGTTTTTACTTTATGGTTTGAAGCTGTGATGGTTCAGTGAGTGCCAATTCACACATAAACAACTAGTTTCGCTTTCGACAGTACCTGAGAGGGAGCCCTCGAAACTACACATCAAATAAAATAAATACTGTCGTCAGCCAACAATTAAATTTACAACAAGAAAATAGCAATCAAAGTGTCCGTGATACTGTTGTTATGTTGCCTTAGAGAATTTGCTTGCCGAGAGTATTGTTTTTGGCTTGCTCTGTCAGCTAGATCTCGGCTCAGTTTGAGACGCACATTTTGAAACCTGTTTCTGCCCCACAGGACATTATTATACTCTACTCCGTAATTTTATATGCGTATATGGAAGAAATGGGACCATTCTTAGCCATCTTTCGGCAAGATGTTGTTGATCTAATATAATATAAATATGACATTTTGCTAACCTGCTCCGGAGCATGGTTAGATTTGACAGTTCGATAGTTAAACTTTGTTCGCGAGAAAATTGGCGCCGAATTCCATTTTATTCCAAATAACTATGAATCTGTCAAAACTCAAATGGGTCGGCTTCGGAGTAAAATTTTAACCACGATGGGGAAATAACCATCGAACTGTCAAATTTTAACTAAAACTAACTTAAACGAAACGGTGGAATGGTTCACAGCCTTAAGTGAGTGAGGGAGTGAGTAAATGAGTAAGTGAGCGAGTGTGTAAATGAGAGAGTGAATAAGTGAGTTAATTGGCAAAGTAATTAAGAGTAAGGTGGTGAATGAGTAAATGAGTGTGTCAGTAAGTGAGCGAGTAAGTTGATGAGTGAGTGAGTAAATGATTGTATAAGTAAGCAAGTGAGTGAATGAGTAAGTGAGTGAAGTAAGTCATTAAATAAGTGAGTGAGTGAAGGGTTGATGAGGAGGAAAGCTTGAGAGAAAAATTTAATGAACAAGGGGAACGATGGATTGAGTGAGTTAGTAAAAGGACTAGCTAATCAATTAGTGAGGAAATAAGCGTGTGAAGCCGTGAGTGACTGATTGGGTGAGTGAGCAAATGAATAAGTGATTAAGTGAGTGAGGGAAGTGAGTAAGCGAGAAAACAAATTAATGATTATTTGAGTAAGAATAAAAAAACGGACGAATCTATCAATAGCTCAGAAAGTGAGTGAGTGAGTGAGTGAGTATGCGAGATAGTGGGTGAGTAGGTGAATTAGTGATTCAGTGGGTAAGGAAGTTGGCTAATGAGCCAACGAACCAATATGTGTGTAAGCTAGTGACTGAGTGAATGAGCGAGAATGTGATTGAGTGAAAAAGTGAAATAGTTAGAGGTTATATAAGTGAATGTATAAGAGAATCAGTTTGTGAATATATGAGAAAAACCCAGATTAATCCACCTAGCGTTGGTGGTGCCTTCTCGCATTTAGTAAAGACACCAACCTTATATGGAGCTTATATGGTTCGATGTACCATTTTCTTCATAACTTTCAAACGCAATGACCGATCGTTATAAAATTCAATAGTGATCAACAAGGCTTTGTCTTCTGTCGAATAAAACTTGTTGCGAGAAAATCGGTTAAGGATTACTATACGAAAAGTTGTCTAATGTTTTTTTAGCTTTTGTGCACACACATACACACACACATACACACATACATAAACACGGACAGACAGACATGTGCTCAGTTCGTCAAGCTGAGTCGATTGGTATATAACACTATGGGTCTTAGAGGCTACTATAAAAAGTTCGTTTTCTGAGTGAAATGATAGCCTTTCGGTACAACTTTGTTGTACGAGAAAGGCAAAAAGATGAGCGAATATGTGAATGTGTGTTACTGTGAGTGAGTGAATACTTAAGATTGAAAAAATAATGCTCGCTTAACTTTTCAAAAGGACCTAAGTAACATTTTTTTTATGAATTAATTTGAATAGCGCAATCAACAGAACAACATAAAAGCTATTGATTGCAGTATTCAAATTAAATCATGAAAAAAATGTTAGTTAGGTCCTTTTGAAAAGTTAAGCGAGAATGAATGAGTTAGTCTTCACTAAACCATTCAAACATCACACTGATTTCACCTTTTGTGCCAAGGGACCATCATTCTTCGTAATTCGTTTACCAGCTGACCATCCTTTATTTCTTCTAGGAAGAGTTTTGATGCTCTCCGTGGAGACAACTTACTCCAACGAAATCATTTTGTTTACACTGGGGTCATGTTATGAAAAAGCAAGCCGCATAAATAAAAATGTTTGTTAAAAACCGCAAAGTTCCAAAGAGCTTAGCTGTCAAAATATCATTGCAAATAAAAAAAATGTATACACTATCCAGCTATTTTTTAATTATTTTTGCACTACAAAAATGCCATTTTTGTTTAAATCAACTTTATTCCGGCTAGATTGGCAAAATACCCCTATGTGCGACGGTTTTCGAGACGGATCTTGTGATTCAAACCACAAACCATTTTCCGACGGTCTTCGAGACGCGTCTTGTGATTTTGCAAACCACAAACCATTTTCCGATGGTCTTCGAGACGCGCCTAGTGCTTGTGCAGACTGAAATATATCACTCGTCACAATTTAACCACTTGAATTCAACTCACCTCATGAAATCAGCGACAAGATCCAAAAAATAGACTGGCAGGTTCGCCAAAATGTGTGACCCTAAATAGCCGGAACGAAGTTATGACAGACTCTCCGTGAATGCGTTTTACGTTGCGGAGGTCTGACTAGAAGACGAAAAGTCATGGCTTGCTGCTCGCCGATTGACACGCTGATGTGTGAATCTATTAACACACGCTGAAGGCATTTTACTCAAACCCCACAATATCGACATTGTAGATGTTTATCTAACCGTTATAGGCCGAGAAAGGTCATAACTTAAATTAACGAAGTAGATAAGCTTGTTCTACGTCTCGAATGACCCGAGAATTGTCGATTTCAACACGTCTCACGTAAAACGAACGTGTATTTTAGATGGGATGTATCGACAATTGTCACTTCATTCAAAACGCCTCACCTCATACGAGACGCAGAATAAGCACAAGAGGAGCTGTATAGACCAATGCAAACTCTAACTTAACCTCACCCATTTTAACAGTTCACAGAGCTTTAACTGTTTACAAGGTGTTAGAAGAAAAATCGATGAAAGGAAAATTAAAATTCATATTTTTAGTTTAAAATTGCTGTGATCCGAATATTTTTGTGTTATTCTTTGCATTCAGCATGAAATCAATCGCAAAGGACATCTACATGCGAAAAAAATGACGAAACAATTTTATCGGAAGCTGAGCCGGAGGCTAAGTCCCGGAACTGTCAACCTACGTCATCGTGCACTGGTCTATTGTCAAATGCAAGACACTGTTGATACAATTCTACACACCAAACCTTCACACCTTCAAACTATAAAATTAAAACTTTCTAAAATGTGCCTGACATTGTGTCCCGGTGTGCCACCCTCTCCCCTATACGCATCTTATTGAAAAATAGTGTTTTTTTCTAAAGAAAACTCCATACTTGTGAATTACGCCAATTCTTCGTTTATGAATTGGCACTCACGAAACTTTCACTGCTTTATACTATGAAGTCTGAATTTTCAGAAGAGTACTTGACATTATGATTCGGTCTGCCACCTTCTCTCTATACGCAATTGAAATCAGTGTGAAATTGACTTTAAAAGTTCCATAACTTTTGATATAGTTGTCGTAGCAAAGTTTTATATTTAATAAAACGCGTATTTTTTTAGTGCTCACATTTTTGTAGAACATCACAAACCAGAGTTTTGTTAGAAAAAGAGTTAAACCAAAAATACTGAATTTAAGGAAGTTTCCATTTAAAACGCTCATATCTCCAAAAGTATTCATCGTACGGAAAAAGTTTTTATAGCAAAATGTAATTTTTTTTTGCTAGTTCTACAACTTTGCCTAAGAAACTTTTTTTATTACGTTTGTGAAAAAAGTTAGATTTTCATTTCAATAGTAGTTACTATTGAAAGATAAAATCCACTCAAATATGGGTAATATTTTTGTGATTTTTTTTTTCTGAAGACACTATTTAGATCATATCCGCCGTTTGGGCACAAAACAATTAAGTTCATCAAATCACGGGTTCCGACCATTGTGTGTCCGCAGTAAACCTGATGGATACAGACCGGTAACGCTTTGAAGCAGCATAACATTTTTTTTTGGAAATAATAATGAATAGGCGACCTTAGCCTTCAAAAACATGACCAAGTGGCAATCGTGACATTTCAAAAGCTTAAAATACAACGTATAGACCCGCAATCTTGCAAACTTTAGTGAACTGGAGAATCTTAGAGAGGGTGCTAAATATCTTGTCTAGCTCCCTCAGTGATAGATCTCTCAACGTTATTTCTAGTCGCCATACAACCAATGTTCAATGTCATACCTGCACACAATAAGTCGTTCAAGTACTATGTTGAAAACCGATAAAACAGAAATCGGTCTGTAGTTAGTTGGATCATAATGATTTTTCAGAAAATATGCGGGAATTCCATCCGGTTTGGTGCTTTTTGTTGTTATTCGAGAGGCCAGCTGGGGTTCGACGCTACTGAAGAACTCGTTGACGATCTCGGCAACTTTATGAGTGTCCTTAGTACATGTAACAGCTTTTTATAGTACAGAATCTTGGCTTGCTGCTGAACTTGCTGGAGTAACTTTGATACGTACATTAGCTGCACTTGTAAATGGGTATCACGGGGATATCTCTTGCTTCTACTTAAGGTCCTCTTCCAGCTGCATACATTTCCAGAGATCGAGGGTCATCCAGGGACATGATCCTTTAATTTTTGCCTATACTGTAATTTTTCTCGAGCATTTTTTTCCTCCAAATTCTGGTACAGTTTAATGATGTACTGTAATTTTTCTGTTGTGGATGCTTGAGGAAGGGTTTGAATCGCTATGGTGAACACTCATTGACGACATGATCAAGAAGCACATCTGAACAAGTAACATGATCCAGGATATTATTACTTTCAAGCCTTGTTGCAAACGTGTTGTGTTGTAATAATTCAACAATGTTGAATATTCCTCAGTCAACCTATTGTTCGTTTGGTTTGTAGGTGTATTAACACCACCAGCGGCGATTGCAAGTGACACATGTTGAGTAGAAGCCAGAACTGCAAGACTTTTCCATCTCTACGTTCCTTGGTCTTTTGAAGCATATTTTTCCCGTATGATGTTATTTCATCACGAATTGTAATTCGGTTGGTTGATCCGACAAAATTATCACATACCGTCAACTGGGGGGAAGATGATCATTGAGGTGAAGATGATCATTTAATGTGTCAGTCAAAAGTGCCAATTTTTTTTATGAAACGGTAGTCAACAATATTCTCCGTTCAAGTAATGTTACCGCTAGGTAGAAATCCGAGTTTTTCGATTATAATCATGAAAATGTATTTTGTGGAAGAAAAAGAGAGATAGTCATAAATGACGCTATTTTCGTTTCAAATATTGACTTCGTAGACTTCTTTACGTAGTAAATTCAACATTCATACAAATAACCTAGTGTATTTTGACTACTAGGTCATAATGATTTTAGTAGAGCTGTCTTGATCAACTTCACCCCAAACCAGATTACTCAAAAAATGTGTGATAATTTAATTTATTTTAATAAATGCGAATGCATTTCAGAAAACTAAAGTTGTTAATTATTGCAACGTATAGCAGTACATGTTTTGAAAATATTTGTTTCGATTTAAAATGTAAACACACATTGTTATTGCATGTTTTGTCTTAAAAATGATCATCTTCCCCCCAGTTGACGGTACTGTCGATGCTAGAAGAACCCAATGGGCTCGTTTTTTCTCGAAGAAGTCTTCCTTAATTTTTTATTTTTTTTTAACTAGTTTTATTTGCTAATTATCTAATACATGCATTCATCTCTTAGACTAGGTGTTCCGTGTTTTCTTAACACTATCATCCTTATTTGCTATGTTATATTTTTAGTTATTATTAATACATTTCAATTGCCTCTGGCAGTTAGAATTTTTTCCTCTGGTTGAATTGAACCATGTAGGAATTACAATGTTTTCAACTTAAACTAAACTTAACCTATTTTATACTAAGGGTACAAGGAGTTAATCGTTGCAATAGAAGATTGCAACGATTTTTGTCTAAAATTGGAAATTATTTTGTTGGACATTTGTTGCAATGTCTCAATATTAGAAATTCTATGAAGTTCATTGGTACTATACCACGGAGGCAACTTCAGAATCATTTTCAAAATTTTATTTTGAATCCTCTGGAGTACCTTCTTTCTGGTATTGCAGCAACTAGTCCATATTGGCACAGCATACAACATGGCAGGTCTAAAAATTTGTTTGTAAATCAAAAGTTTGTTCTTAAGACAAAGTTTTGATTTTCTGTTTATAAGTGGATATAGACACTTAATATATTTGTTACATTTGGCTTGAAGGCCTTCAATGTGATTTTTAAAAGTTAATTTTTGATCTAACAGAAGTCCTAAATATTTAGCTTCACTAGACCAATTAATTGGAACCCCATTCATAGTGACAATATGTCTGCTAGAAGGTTTCAAATAAGAAACTCTTAGCTTATGTGGGAAAATTACAAGCTGAGTTTTGGAAGCATTCAGAAATTTTCCATTTTGCAAGTAAGTGGAGAAAATATCCAAACCTTTTTGCAATCTACTACAAATGACACGAAGGCTTCGCCCTTTGGCTGAGAGACCTGTGTCATCTGCGAACAAAGATTTTTGACACCCTGGTGGTAAATCAGGTAAGTCAGAAGTAAAAATGTTATACAATATGGGCCCCAGTATGCTGCCTTGGGGGACACCAGCCCTTACAGGTAATCTATCAGATTTAGAATTCTGATAGTTTACCTGCAGTGAGCGATCTGATAAATAATTTTGGATCAGTTTAATGATGTACAGAGGAAAATTAAAATTCATCAATTTTACAATCAAACCTTCATGCCAAACACTGTCAAATGCTTTCTCTAAATCAAGAAGAGCAACTCCAGTCGAATATCCTTCAGATTTGTTGAGCCGAATTAAATTCGTAACTCTAAATAACTGATGGGTGGTTGAATGCCCATGGCGAAAACCAAATTGCTCATCAGCAAATATAGAATTGTCATTAATATGAACCATCATTCTATTTAAAATAATCTTTTCAAACAGTTTGCTTATTGAAGAAAGCAAACTGATTGGGCGATAACTAGAAGCCTCAGCTGGATTTTTGTCCGGCTTCAAAATAGGAACAACTTTGGCGTTTTTCCATTTATCTGGGAAGTATGCCAATTGAAAACATTTGTTAAATATATTAACCAAGAAGGATAAAGAGCTCTCAGGAAGTTTTTTGATAAGTATGTAGAAAATACCATCATCACCCGGTGCTTTCATATTTTTAAATTTTCTAGTAATAGATCTCACTTCATCCAAATTAGTTCCCAACGAAGGGTCAAAAACATTCTCTTGATTGAGAATGTCTTCAAAGCTCCGTGTAACCTGATCCTCAATTGGACTAGTGAGACCTAGACTAAAATTATGGGCACTCTCGAACTGCTGAGCAAGTTTTTGAGCCTTTTCGCCATTTGTTAATAAAATTTTATTTCCCTCTTTAAGCGCTGGAATTGGCTTTTGAGGTTTTTGAAGAATTTTTGTTAATTTCCAAAAGGGTTTCGAACTGGGATCCAACTTCGAGACATTATTCTCAAAGTTGGTATTTCTCAGAATAGCGAAACGTTTTTTAATTTCATTTTGCAAATCTCGCCAATAACTTTTAACGCTGGATCGCGAGTTCTTTGGTATTGCCTTCTTCTCACATTTTAAGACGGATCAGTAGCTGAAGATCGTCGTCAATAATAATGGAGTTGAATTTAACTTCACATTTCGGAATTGCAATGCCTCTGGCTTCGACAATTGAATTTGTCAAAGATACGAGAGCATTATCAATATCACTTTTGGTATCGAGAGGAGTATCAACATCAAAATTCCTATCGATATACGTTTTATATAAATCCCAATCAGCTCTATGATAATTAAAAGTAGAGCTGATTGGATTATAAATGGCTTCTTGTGAGATTTCAAACGTCACAGGAAGGTGATCAGAGTCAAAGTCAGCATTAGTTACCAATTGGCCACACAGCTGACTTGAATCCGTTAAAACTAAATCAATTGTAGAAGGATTTCGACTGGAAGAAAAACAAGTTGGTCCATTGGGATATTGAATAGTATAATATCCCGCAGAACAATCCTCAAATAAAATTTTACCATTGGAATTGCTTTGAGCTTTATTCCATGAACGGTGTTTGGCATTGAAGTCACCAATTACGAAGAATTTTGATTTGTTGCGAGTCAGAATTTGAAGATCAGCTTTCAACAAATTCTTTTGCTGCCCATTGCATTGAAAAGGCAAGTAGGCTGCAATGAAGAAAAATTGTCCAAAATTTGTTTCAACAGTAACTCCCAAGGTTTCAAAAACTTTGGTTTCGAACGAAGAAAATAATTTATGCTTGATACGTCTATTGATGACAATGGCGACCCCACCACAGGCGCTGTCAAGACGATCATTTCTGTAGATAAAATAATTTGGATCTCTTTTAATGGAGAGTCCTGGTTTTAAATACGTTTCTGTTATAATGGCAATATGCACATTATGAACTGTTAGGAAGTTGAATAATTCATCTTCCTTACCCTTTAGAGAGCGGGCATTCCAATTTAGAACTTTCACACAATTATTTAGATCCATTAAAACGGAGTCCGATAACTATTTTTTGTGTGTACTTTATACCAACCTGAACAGCTTCTGGTATGGTATTTGCTTTGAACATTGCATCAATCATGTGATGCAATTGTTCAGTTAAAAAATCAAAATCGGAAGCAGTCATGCTACCTGAATCGGCAACATGACCGTTATTTTCCGTTGGGACATGGGTATAAACCTCATTTTGAGAAGAGAAATTTTGTCTACCAGCAGCGATGTTTGCATACGTAGGTACATTGGAAAAATTGGAATTTACTGAAGTGCTTGCTACCCGTTGACGAGCGACAAAATTTGTTTGTGAATTGTGGTGGGTATGAATTGCTCGACCGGTAACTGGTTTCGAAATTTGAGCGTTTGAAAAATTTCTACCCGTCGAATCTGGGATCATCAATTTTGCACGGGAATTCAAAACTTTTTTGCGTGAAGGGCATTCACAGAAATTGGATTTATGGTTGCGCCCACAATTTGCGCACTTAAATTTATTGGAATCTTCTCTCACAGGACATGCGTCCTTGGCGTGAGAGGTTCCACCACAAATCATGCATTTAGCAATGACAGTGACAATGTTTGGTTCCATGACCCCACTTTTGGCACTTACGGCACTGGGTGGGGTTTTGGAAATTTCCCCCAGGCCTGCGGAAATGTTCCCATGTAACACGGACATGAGACATAATACAGGCCTTTTCCAAACTTTTCATATTATTTAGTTCACTTTTGTTAAAATGAGCTAAATAAAATTCTTGAGAAATGCCCCTCTGGGAAGTACCAGAGTGGGATTTCTTTTTCATCTTAATTACTTGGACTGGTGAAAATCCAAGTAATTGAGAAATTTCAATTTTAATCTCATCCAGTGATTTGTCATCACTGGGGAGACCTTTCAAGACGACTTTGAACAATCGCTCAGTTTTGTCGTCGTATGTGAAGAATTTATGGCGCTTATCAGTTAAATACTGAAGAAGACGTTTGCGATCGTCAAAGGATCCCGGCAAAACGCGGCAGTCACCCTTCCTAGCAATCTGAAATGAAAACTTGATCCCCTGAAGGTTACTCAAAATTTCATTCCGAAAGCCAGAAAACTCGGCAACAGATACCACAATTGGTGGAATCCTTTGTTTCTTCGCATGAATCGAATCACCTGGGCTAAAGGTAGATTCGATTTGCTCAATTTCATCATTAATCAAATCGAACTGATTGCTCAGTTCGATAGGAGTAGAAACAATGTCAACATTAGATTTAGAAGGAATATCTGAAGTCTCCAGCTTCCTTCTATTTTTCCCGCGCTTGAGCAGGACGGTCTTGAAACCCTGTTTCTTTGAAGTAAGTGGAGAATTCAGAGACTCCCCCTTCCTCTTGTTTTTGTTAATACTCATTGCTGAGCGTGGAGACGTGACCTTCTAAGAGGTTTTTTCCCAGAACGGTGTCCCTGCAGGATTACTACCGCTTGTCGGAATTTTACTTCCGTAAACGGGTCCAACGTAAAACGAAGGCACGGGTCCTTGCAAAGATCGTAACGGGATCAGTGGGTACAAATAGCGCTGAGAAGCACTGTTGAAATTAAAATAGCTTCGGTTAGTATTAAAAACTTCCTTCCGCAAAGAGAGAAAGAACCGCACAGCACGAAAGCACGATGCGGTCTGAAGTCTTCCTTAATGTTTTCATCAATAAAACGATGATCGGTGTTGCACTTCTATTGAAGTTCCAACCTTGAATCTGCTTAGCATCTAGCAAGGTACTTTTACAATGAGTTACTAATGAGTTTTCCGGCAACGAAATATTACCACTTTTTTAAAAGTAAATGTTATCAATATGCTTGCGTTTTTCCACCATTTAAAGAAGCCCTTCCTTCCCCTATCTAAAATCTGGACGACTTTTTATGGGGACGTGATGCGACTATCACTGGGTGACTGTCACCGTGACTCTATCACTAAGTCGGTGCATGCAAGCCTGCATGCATGCGCCACTAATGCTGCAAATTATTTTCCAATCCAATTTAGCTTGATTTTTAATATTACTTCAACGTCCTAAAAAATGACGATGCTATTTGTTTACTACGTCCAATCGGTGGGAAGGTGCCATAACAGTAAATATAAGTCCAAATCGATGCTGCCAGCAAACACTGTCCCGGTAGTGAAAGAATTGTGGGTGGATACTACCGCAAATACTACGCAGCGCCATTTCCACCCACCCTGCTCCGCCAGCGCATGCAACGGACACATTCACGGAGAACGAATAATGCAGCATTCTTCTCGCTTTGGTTTTTATGGAACCAGGCGCGTTTTCAATTAATTTAATGAAATAAAATATTGATTCGATATTGGCTTTTAGATAAATGACACGGAACATTGCTTGTTTTTGTGTTCTGGTAGAAGATTAAAACTGCTTTTTGGCGGGAATGCTTCGTCATTGAAGTGTGTTTGTGTGAGTATAGATAATTAAATTGGCATAGCTTTCATATTTTTCTGCTGGCTGTTCAAGGATTGTAATATGCAATGTCATCTAAATAAAATAAAAGTGTCATTCTAATACAACGACAGGTTGTCATTCAGCGTCCACTAGTGTAGAACGTACACTAGTTTTTCGTAAACAGAACATTTCTCCAAGATTTGAGTAGGGCTAAAAAGTATGCTTGTACTTGAAACGCATCAGAACTTTATAATAGAAGATAAAAGAATTCAGTTTCACAAAATATGAGAAGAAAATATCTCTGCAGAGAAATAAATATACAATACCGAAAACCATTTTTTTTCGTTTCTGCCTAATAGAAGAAATATGTTGATCGACTATTAATTGCGATTTGCACCATTAAAATGCGAGGTGAGAGTAGGTAGTCATTTTGAACTTCGACGCGATCATATTTAATAGGTGTTCATCATAAAAACATTTAAGACCTTAGTAAATGTGCAGTCATCTTACTTAACAACCCAAAGAGCTGATTATTCTAGATACGCCTGCATTGAATCAGAAGACAATCAGCATGATGTGGTACTATAACGAACCAATCAGCCTATTGTTTCGCTTCAAGGGCTTTTCGAGTAATTATATTAGCGTCTACCCCTCATAATTGGCTGCATTACTTCAATCCTATTAGAGGGAGTTCAGCACGCCCACGATTCACCGCACGACACTTTCGATGCACGTGTCTTGTGCCATTTTCACGCGCCAACCAGCCCCGTCAGGGTTGAAAGGTTTATGAAGAGAAATTACCACTTTTCTGTCACTTGGCTCGTATTTTTCTGCCGGGTTTCCCCGTTCACTCACTAATTCACTCACTCACTTCGGTTCGCTCTTTTGAGCAATTCCGGCAGCATAGCAGCAGCAACACCGTCAAACATCAACCGAGTGGCAGCGAAGCAATAGCTAGGATCTGGGAGTTGCGTATATATTTGAAAACATTAAAATGCTCTTTAAAACATTTATATCGGCTACAAGCAAAACCCATTCCCCGTTAAAAGCATTGTTGTCGTTGAGCTGGTTGGGATGTATGGCGTGATGGGGGCTTTCGCTACTCACTTGCAATCTCGTCGGTCGGTGTGTATGTGCGGTATGGCTTTTCTGCAGCATGTGATTTGTGTACAACTTAAAAGGTTTTACTAACATCAGGCTGAGTACTCGTGAGGCAGCAGGTGTTGCGGTACGTATTCTTGGTAGCAAGTTTTATGAAAATCGTTACTGTTTTCATTAGTTCACTAGGACAGTCTACGATTGAGTCTAATATGATTATATTGAGTTAATATATTTGTCTGAGAAAAGTGTTGCGTCTGTCTGAAAAGTGTTTAATTTGTCTGAAGAAGGAAATATTCGCATTCGTCTATATTAGACTGGCTCAGGATACGAAAAGTTGTCGAATTCTACGCCCCCACCCCCAGGATTGTATCTTTGGGTGAGAAAATCAATCTCTGAAATTTTCATTTGTTCATAAACTGGCGCTTGGCGCATAGGCTGGCGATTTAGATTTGAAGTTTGCATGGGGATTTCAGCCCAAATACCGTGCACATTTAAAATTCGGACGCTTAAGCAATTTCTGATGTATTATCAGTTTTAAGTTACACAGTTTCAATTACCATTGCAACCTTTGAGTATGGCAATCATCTTCGGACTATGGCTTCAATATGTGCAAATTATTGCATATAATGTTGCAATTGCTGAAAATATCCGGGTTTATTTTGATTCTTCGGACAGCAGCTAGCATTGCATAGCCTCATGCAAACTTCAAATCAAATGCGTAAGCTTATGCAACAAGCGATCGAGCTGAAAAATTGAGAGATTGATTTTCTCACCCCAAAGGGACAATCCTGGGGGGTACCCCGTAGAATTCAACAACTTCTTTCTCTTCCCATACAAGGCATTACATGTACAAAACAACAATATTTAATCCCCCTGATCAAACTTTTTGAATCATGCCACAGGGTAAAGCCTTTGGAGCGTAAAGAATGTGATTGAAACTACAAGGTTATACATTTTTACACTTAGTTCAATAGGCGTCCATTGTACCATTTTTAGAATATAAAATATGGGACATAGCAGCACACGTGCTATGAACAAGTTTTTGTGGCTCATATACAACCGAACCGAGTCACTGCTAATTACGTTAGATTTGTGCTGCTAGGGGTTATTATATGCTAGCATCAACTCACTTTACGTTTGTCATGAATAAAGAAGGCAACTGAGTACTAAACTGCCGTAATCTGGCAAAATGACGTATACGCTATTTTTCAAAAATGGTGTTAACGATTAGTACTCATCGTACTCTTCAACAGAAAAATGGAGAACATGTATGTTGTAAAATGGCACATACGTCACTTTTTCATTAAGGCAGTGAAGTGATCAACTTTACTCGGTGATTACCTCAGGATAGCGCTATAAAACTAAAGTTGTTCATTCCCAAATCACAATTAGATCAGCTCACAATTTAGAACTGCACATATATGAACGACTAATGAACGAAAAAGTCAAACAACGAATCACTCTACTGAGCAATTACGTATCACATGATACAAAGTTTCATAATCGGATTTACGTCTATCATAAATAAGTTATTCAGTAGTTAATTATCTATCATGTAGTGATTGAGTTTAATAGTTTCCCACTAACGCTACGAGCTCGCAAAAAGTGGAATTCCATTTAATTTCGTTTGACTATATAACTTCAATATTTATTGCTGGCTTAGGGTCAGTGAAGTCATGTTCTAGAAACTAACTCATTGACTGACTCATTTCCAGATATAGAAGTCCCAGTCCAGAAGCAGAGAAATGAAAGAAACATTTTAATAACATTTTATGCCAAAGGCTTCATTTTTATAATTTTTCGGAATTTCCCAGAAAAAAGATTGTCCTCAAAATCGGTTAAAATGATCTTCGATACGGATTTTTTCACCGTTTTTTTCAAGATAAATTTTGGATATAGTGCTTCAAAAACGTTTCACGGGGCCTCAATCCTAATTTGAAGTTGGCAATGCTACATGAGACATAATTAAACTATTTTTATCAAATTTCAGTGTTACCACAACATCAACGGTACTCCAAACTATTCTTGAGTTCAGATCTTGGAGGTCAATCAAAGGTTCCCGAGCTTGTTCATAGTTGAAAAAGCCCCATGGGACATCAATACACCAGTATATACAAAATACAACATGCACATGTTTGTGATTCAAACGCAACTGACTGTTGTTCAATTCTGATACACATTGTTGGGTAGAGAGAAAAGGTTGTGAAATGTTGCCAAAGCAGATTCGATGGATACGGGGAATTGACTGACATCCCATCGTTATTAGCTGGTTATGGAACAACTTCTCGCAAGGGCAGCTGTTGCCCCTGTCCATGGATAAGGGGCTTGACGTTGATATTTCAAGTGTCTTAAAAAGATTTTTATTTTATTTTTATTTTTGTTGTTTAATAGAGTGCTTTTTTCAAACAAAGGTTAAGTTCAACACTAAATTAAAAATTAAGATATTTTTCCATTTTTTATATCTCCTTCACAAGAATATCGTTATTTTAATGGTAATGGTTTGAAAATAAGCTCCGTAGAGAAACTTTTATCACATCTTACTTAAATAAGGTCAACAGTTATACCAAACACTTGAGGTACCATGCCTCCAAGTTAACTAATGGTTAGTGTCGCACGATCTAACAACAACTGCCTATTGGTAAATTTGGAGGTGCCGGCAGGGCTCAGTAGGGGTCTAACTAACATAACTCTAATACTAACAAGACCCTGAAACAAACGCTTATCCAAATAGCATACATCTATTTATACTTGTAGTAGTAGCTAACAATAATTCATGTTGTACCCGTATACTGCCGTCATACGTATATTTGTCCCATGTTTGCTGGGATTCCCTATATACATGGGACAGTTATGCGTATAACGGCAGTATAGCTGAAGTAGAATTTTAGTAGTGAAAAGTAGAATTTGTAGATTTACTAATTTGGCATTGGAGATAGTGAATGTATCTATTATATCTTCTCGATAATCTTTTTATTTTAGTCTCTCTAGCTGCATGGATCAACGCAAAAACTGTTTCTCTCTTCCTTATATTAGGTTAGTTAGAAAAATTAGCGGATATATAGGGACATGACTTAGTGTTTCTCGTATTAAGACAAATTCGCTGACCTTTACCTTATAATAAAATAAATGACCGATAGTAAAATAAATGACTGAAATTTAATGATATCATAAATAATAAAAACGAAAATAAATACATGACCATCGGTGGACAGAAAGACAAGAGACAGAGTTCTGTTTAGAATAGTTAATTGAGACCATTGCACTCACAAGATAGAGAATAACTAGTACCACTATTATTGCTACAAGACTAATAACTTGACCACTTACGGAAATGAGGATAGACCATATGATGCGTTCATCCACTATTATATTGAATATTGTATACCCTGAATCTGAATAACTGAATTTTAGACCTCAGTATTTTAATAAATAATAAAGGTTTGAATATTAGAAAAGGGAATAGAACTTGACCAAAAAAAAGCAATTACGGAACAACTGGACAGAAACTTTGTATAATGATCACTATTAGACTACTAAAACTTTAACATATGACATTACTGTGACTGATAGGATACAATTAACTCGACGACGTATTGACAAACATCCGATACTCAACCGTGTTAAAATAAGGGAAGCTCTTCAATGTGTCCATTTATTACAATAGTACCTAAATTAATCTATTTTGAAACTACCCTACCAGAATGATATCATTACATCTTTATTCGAAATTGTTACTTGGAAATGGCAACAGTACCACCCGTTGTCAACATACAGGGTGTTCAATAAGTTCGAATACAAATGTTTGATCATTGTGTTTGTAAGCCCAATGTACATATTCTGTATTAGTATTGGTGTCAGCTCCAGTGGTATACATACGCTATCGGATGTGTATGGTGTTTTCTGTCACTTGTTGTTTGTTTATTACGCGCATTGAAAATGGATTGGGGCATCATAAATAGCCGTTTTTGAAGGCCAAAATCATTGCGGCGTACTACAAAACTAAGGTTTTGAGGACGATTGATGCCCTCAGTGGCCCGGTGCTAAGACGGAGATGAGCCCTACGTGTTCCAATAGGACGATAACCCTTTTTACACGGAAATTGCGATTTTAGCCTAATATGGGGACAATTTCTTCGACTTTTTGGACAAAACATTGCGACCTCCCAGCTTCCCGGATTTGAACCCTCTTAACTTTTTTGTTTGGTCCTTTATTATGTTAAAGCTGTACGAATACAAGGTCAGTAACTTGGACCAGTTCAAGACGTAATTCTCAAAATCTGAAACGAAATGCCCATGCAGACCGTGCGTGCCGCTTGCGATGGGTTTTAGAAACGTTTGAAGCTCGTGAAGAAGTACAAAATAGAGGTCATTCAAAAGAAATGTTACAAACGTTCCTTATAAACAATACTTCCAATGAAATGCAACCGGGAAAAGAAATAATTTAATCTAAATTTTTAAACATTTTTTGAAAGTGTATTCGAACTTATTGAACACCCTGTAGACTACTATTAGGTATTGAATGTCGGCTCCAAGTAACCAATAATTAAATTTGCATGTTAACTACTTATTCAGAAAACATCTATGTACATGTTGAGCTTCCATTATTTATTCGGTTTATAATTGACAGACAGTAGATAGAAAGAATAATGTATCGGTATGATCACAATACAAACCCAGGCCGCAGTGACCTAGTGAGCAACAATGCTTGAGTCGTCTGCTAGTATTGTGTATCACATGGAGAGCCCAGCCGAGATACCAGTCTATTAAGACTACAACTGGTCAACTATCGAAAAAAAAAAAAACTTCTCGCAAGGGCAGCTGTTGTACAATTGGAAATACGTCCGTGTACTTAATGGGTTCTTTTTCGCATTATCTCATAAAAACACCTTAAAATGGCAAACTTAACTATGTGTATCAAAAGGGAACATCTTTTCCAAAAAAAGTAAAAAATCTGACTTCCCTCACAAGTCATCAATCAAGAAAAACAAAATACATCATTTCCCGAATATCTACGGTATTCCAAACTATTCTTGAGTTTAGATTTTGGAGGTTTACTAGACAAACAGAGTGATTCATAAGTTCCTGAACTTGTGTTTTAACTGGAGAAACTCCAGGGGACATCAATACATCATGGTATACAAATCACAACATTCCCAGAATATCTGCGATACTCCAAACCATTCTGGAGTTCATGTCTTGGAGGTCTACAATACCAACAGAGCGATTCATAGGTTCCAGTGTATGTGTGTTAGTTGGAGAAGCCCCATGGGACATCATTTCACCAGTATGATCATCTTCACCTCAATGATCATCTTCCCCCCATTTGACGGTACCACAAACCATTCTTGATTTCAGATACTGGAGGTCTTAAAGAACAACAGCGTAATTCATAGGTTCTAGAGCTTGTTTGATAGTTGGAGAAGCATCATGGTACATCATTACATAATTATATAAAATTCACAGCATTCCCAGAACAATTACGGAGCTCCAGAAAATTCTTGAGTCTGGATCTTGAAGGTCTACAAGAGAAACAGAGTGATGCACAGATTCCCAAACTTGATTGATAGTTGGAATAGCTCCAATGGACATCATTACGATTACGGGGAAGTGTCGTTTGGCCGAAACCCATTTGGTTGAAAGTTGTTTGGCCGAATATACCATTTGGCCGAACAGATAATTAGGCCGAAAGTCATTTAGTCGAAAGGGTCGTTTGGCCGAAAAGGTCGTTTGGCCGAACGGGTCATTTGGCCGAAAGGGTCATTTGGCCGAAAAGGACATTTTTCCGAAAGGGTCATTAGGCCGAAGGGTCATTTGGCCGAAAGGGTCGTTTGGCCGAAAGGTTCATTTGGCCGAATCTATACCATTTCGTCGAAAGACATTTCGTCGAATGACATTTAGTCGAATGACATTTGGTCGAAAGGACATTACGTCGAATGGACATTTGGTCGAAGGGACATTTAGTCGAAAATAAATTTTTAATCCAGTAGAGAAATAGGACATTTTGTCGAAAGGACATTTGGTCGAATTGACATTTAGTCGAAATCAAATGTTAGAAAGAAGGTCCTTCGTACATTTGGTCATATGACGTTTGATCAAAAGTGGATTTTCGAATTAATAACCTTGGTACATTTAGTCTAATGACGTTCCGTCGAATTAATATTTGAAAGAAAAGAACTTAAGCCAATATCAATTAAAAAATAAATGATTTATTGCGGTGTTCCTAAAAGTCATATAATTATTGTTCCAATATTGTCCAAAGAATGAGGGGTTCAGTAAAAGAATAAATAATACGAAAACGGTGAATATTCCGAGGTTATTCCCGACTGGATATTGACTTACGCGAATCCCTCTAACCGACTACATTTAATCTATACCACCTGGTCAAAAGAAATGTAGTCGAATGATGTTTCGCCATTAGACATGACGGCGAATAGACATTACTATCGTTACACGCATAACTGTCCCATGTACATCGGAAATTCCAGCAAACATGGGACGAATATGCGTATGATGGCAGATTAGGTCATATGATCATTTGGTCGAAATTAAATTTACGGCCAATAACTAACGAATTATGGTTGAAAGACCATTTTATACTGAACTAATTATTGTATAAATATTGAGTGAAAGAAAGAGTATCAATGAAAAGAATAAGAAAACCATTTCCATTCGACCAAATGTCAATCAACGAAATGCTCCAAAGCCGACTGCGATGAAGTATTGATATCATTGGTTTTTGACCATGTCCCGAAAAATAGAATAGAGGGTATTTCACTATCAGTACCCAATGTTTTGCTATTTCTGTAGGTTTTCAATTTTTCTATTATCCACCAGGGTCTCCAGAAGTTTCTGTTAGCTCAGGTGAAAAATCTTCACTGGCTTCCGTATTCGTTTCTTCCGCTGCTGATTGAACTTTCTCATGTCCACTGAATTCCTCTAACCAGTTTATTCATGTATTTATTTCATGAAATTTAACCAAAAATGTCTAAATGTCCATTCGACCAAATGTCCATTCGACTAAATGTCCATTTGACTAAATTTCCATTCGAAGGGTCATTTGGCCGAAGGGACATTTGGCTGAAAGGGCCGTTTGGCCGAAAGAGGCGTTTGGCCGAAAGGGTCATTTGACTGAATAGAATTTGAATGAATAAGACATTTGGCCGAATAGGTCATTTCAAAAGTGAGAAATTAGGAGTAAGAAGAGAGACTTCTCAATTCTCATTCCTCATTTCTCTCTTCTAACTGTAAAAAATGAGGAGCGTGAAGTGAGTAGTGAGACGTCGCACTATTCTTTTCGCGCTTCTCACTTTTTACAGCGAGAAGTGATAAATGAGGAGTGAGATGTGAGACGTCTCACTACTCTCTTCGAGCTTCTCTCATTTGACAGTGAGAAGTGAGAAATGAGGAGTAAGAAGTAAGACGTCTCACTACTAACTTCTCATTTCTCATTCATCACTATGAAAAGTGAGTAGTGCGAAAAGAGTAGTGAGACGTCTCACTACCTCCTGATTTCTCACTTTTCAAATGACCTATTCGGCCAAATGTCATATTCGGCCAAACGACTCTTTCGGCCAAATAACCTTTTCGGTCACATTTCGCGGAATGAACCTTTTTTTCTGAAAGACATTTCGCGGAATGTACCTTTTCACCGAAAACCATTCCGCGGAATGCCGTTTGGCGGAATTCAGTTAAAATAATTATCATTCAAATATTTAACGATTTCTTACACGATTAATGACATGAAATCCGGGCTATTTTTTCGATTTAATGCAAACCCGAACCCGACCCTTCTTCTTCTTCTTATTGGCATTACATCCTCACACTGGGACAGAGCCGCCTCGCAGCTTAGTGTTCATTAAGCACTTCCGCTGTTATTAACTGCGAGCAGAGGGTAAAATAATCGAAAATTTTTGGTGAAGTCCATTTTTCTTCATTTGTCAGTTCACTTCCGACACATTCATAGTCGGCTCTGGACAGTCAATATTCAGTTGAATATTAGTCATTGAATATTTATGCACATTTCACAAATTGATAAATTATCTGAAATCTGAACACGTTTCAAATGAGTAAAGTGATTTATCACACAGGACTGAATCCGATTTTTATCCGCGAGGCACTGTCAACGGGAAACATCAACATAAACAATGCTAATTATGTTTTTTTCTGCACATAGTAAACACACTCAGTGACAGTCGATTGAATGAGTTCGTGGAGTAGTCGTCTGACTATGTCATTCTATGTTTTGAATATTCGTGCGATGTTTGTTAAAATTCGGAACGAAATTGCTTCATGAAGATGAATATTTTAAGCTCTGACTGCGAGGTTTCTAAGCCAGTTACCATTTTTGCATTCGTATATCATGAGGCTAACACGATGATACTTTTATGCCCCGGGAAGTCGAGACAATTTCCAACCCGAAAATTGCCTAGACCGGCACCGGGAATCGAACCCAGCCACCCTAAGGAGGGCTCCGAACCCGTACCCGAGAATTTTTGCATTCGTAAACCCGTGCTCGGCGTTGACCCATCGGGTTCGGGTTCGATTCGGGGTGCGGGTTTCAAAACCTGAAACCCAACCATATCTACTGCCTGGTATAAGGCGAAAGGAGTTGCTAATGTCTTCTTTCAAAGATATAAGGCGAAGGGAGGAGTAATGCCTTCTTTCAATGGATGCATCTGCCCGGTAAAAGGCGAAGGGAGGAGTAACGCCTTCTTTAAATGGATGCATCTGCCTGGTATAAGGCGTAAGGAGTTGATAATGCTTTCTTTGAAAGAACGCGTCTGCCTGGTATAAGGCGAAGGGAGGTGTTACGCCTTCTTTAAATGGATGCATTTGCCCGGTATAAGACGAAAGGAGTTGATAATGTTTTCTTTCAAAGAACACGTCTTCCCGGTATAAGGCGAAGGGAGGGGTAACGCCTTCTTTAAATAGATGCATCTGCTTGGTATAAGGCGAAAGGAAATGATAATACCTTCTTTAAAGGAACGCGTCTGGTAGGGTAAGTGTACCGGTTTTGGGCACCTTAGTTCCTAATTTGCCAAACCTGAAAATTGCATATTTTCCAAAAGCTATCGATCAGTTTCAACAGCGAAGCAGTATAAGGGACACATCTCTTGTTAGAGCTAATGACACTTACCTTTCCGTCCCCGACTTCTGATTTAAGGGCTTTCAAAAATCTAAACCGCATTTCTTGACCGATTCTTCCGCAACAAGTTGCATTACATCCGGATGGATCCCAATTTTCGATTTATACTCTATCCACAGTACGGTTCCAGAATTATTCCAGATTCCGTTGGAGTCAGTTGTCCTCGGAATAAGTGACCATTTACAAATTTAAGTCAAAACAGATCGTGCGACACCTCAAACTTCATGATTTCACAAAGCAATGATGGGAATGATATTTGTAGGGTTCCTGGCCCACTCGGACTTAATCTGGCCACATTGGTCACAATCCGGGGACCTACGGAATGGCCATTTTCTAAATTGATTCAAAATAGGCCGTGCGACACTTGAAACTTCATGAGTTTACAAAGTAATGATGGGAATGATATTTGTAGGGTTCCTGGCCCACTCGGACTCAATCTGGCCACATTGGTCACAATCCGGGGACCTACGGAATGGCCATTTTCTAAATTGATTCAAAATAGGCCGTGCGACACTTGAAACTTCATGAGTTTACAAAGCATTTATGGGAATGGTACAAGGGCGTAGCTAGAAGGGGGCAGGTTTGGGCTGTTAACCGCCCCCCCCCTACATGGTGGAAAGATTGAAAGGCTACTAAAATGAATTCCCTTTAACATGTGCACTTTACGATCCAATTATATTCAGAAATAGGTGGTTGAAATTCAAAAGATTCCCTAAAACTTATTAAGATATCCAGGTTATATGAAAGTTCAAAACATTTCGAAAAATTTCGGGCTCAAGAGCTCTCCTTGAAATCCTTCTAGAAGCTCTCCTGGGAACTTCTAAACTCCTTCGGAAAGTTATCCACAAATTCCTCTGAAAAACGTTCAAAAATCCTTCTCATGTATTGTATGTATTGTAATTTCTCCTTATCCAGAAACCCCTCACTAAGTTTGTTTTTTGATGATGATGATGATGATGATGATGGTCCTGCCACATACCCCTACAAAGGCTTGAGCTAGACGATTTATCTTTAAGATATTTAATTGTGATCAATTTAATCAGATTTTGCCAAATAATAAACGATCCAATAATTTTCACAGATATAAACAACAAATAATAAACAATACAAATTATCATCGCTTTGCAGCAAAAAATATAAAAAAGTAAAAAGAACCGTTGAGTTTTACTGCAGATGTTCGCAAGCGTCATCAGTGATACAGCGAGTCCGATACAAATACAAAACTTGAGATACCTCTCGCATGATGCCAAAAGTTTCGTCAGGAAGCGCGTACTCAAACCATTCTACCAGTAGTTTTTTAGGAAATTCATGAGGAAACTCCTTGAAGATTTCTTTTCTTCTCCAATTTTTCCTTCTAGACATTTCTTCGGCTATTCGTCCAGAAAAATATTCGGGAATACATTCGAGAGTTCCTTCAAGAATACATACGGAATTTCCTCCCAAAATTCCGCTACAAGTTTCTTCAGAAATTTATAACGGAAATCCTCCGATTTCGCTCCGTAATTTCACTTGTAAATCTATAAGAAATTCCTTCGGAAATTCTTCTAGGAACTTCTCCGGGCATTCCTCTAGGAACTCTTTCTTTAATTCCTCCAGGATAACTTTCAGGAGTTTTTCCGGGAATACCTCCATAAATTCCATAGCGAAATCCTCTAGGATTTCATTCTGGATTTTTTTCCGCCATTACTTCAGAATATCCTTCAAGAATTCCTCTAAATATTTCTTTAGGAATTTCTCCAGGAATTCGTCCAAGTATTTTCCAGGAAATTACTTCAGGGACTTCTCCAGAAATTCCTTCAGGAATTTCTCCGATAATTTTTCCGCGGGATTGTCCTAGAATGCTTTCCGAACTTCAATAGGAATTTACTCCAGAATTTCATTCGAATATCAATTTTAGAGTTCCTCCAAGATATCTTTCAAGAGTTCTTCCAGGAATTTCTTCAGAACAAACCTCCGGGAATTCTTCCAGTAATTTCTTCAGCAATTCATCTGGGAATACTTTCAGAATTTCATCTGGGAATTTCTGCATTAATTCTTCCTGGGATTTTTCCGGGAATTTCTTCTGATATTTATCCAGATATTCCTTCATGAACTTCTCTAAGAATTAGTTCAGGGTTTCCTTGTAAGAACTCTTCCGGGAGTGCTTGTGGGAGTTCCTCCGGGAGCTCCTCCATGAGTTTTTCCAAGAGTTCCTTCGGGAATCCCTCCAGGAACTTCACAGGGAATTCCTGGAGGATATTTGGCAGGAATTTCACAGGAAATGGGATTTCGGAAGTTCTTCTAGAAATACAACTCCGGGTATTCCACCGGCTGTTTCTCTGAAAATGCCTCCGTGAGTTCCACAAGTAGCTCCTCCGGGAATTCATTCAGGCTTTCTTTGGGAATTTATCTACAAAATCCTCCAGAAGTTCCTCAGAGAATTTCTCTGGGAGTTCCTCCGAGAGATCCTTTGAGAATTCTTCCAGGAGTTCCTCCTGGAATTCTTACGAGAGTTTCTCTAGGATTTCCTCGGGAAATTCTTTCTGTAGTTCTTTAAGAAATTCCTCCAGAAGTTGGAAGTTCCTCCGAAAATTCCTCTGATAATTTCTCCGGAAATTCCTCCAGAGATTCCTCCGGGAGTTCCTTCGGAACTTACTCCATTACTCGGAGTAACTGCCGATGGATCTCCCTGAAGAATTCCCGTAGGTACTGCCGGAGAAGCTCCCGTAAGAACTCCCGAAGGAATTTCAGGAGGAACTCCTAGAAGAATTCCTAGAGGAACTCCTAGAGGAACTTCCAGAGAAACTATCGGAAGAACTTTGGGAGGAATTTCCAGCTAAATTTCTGAAGAAGGCCCAAATGGTTTCCTGAAAAAAGCCTGAATGATTTCCTGGAAGTGCTAATGGTGAAACTCCCGGAGGAATTCCCGGATAAACACCCGGATGAATTGCCTGTGGAATTCCCGGAGGAACTCTCGGAGGAATTTCTGAAAAAACTCCCGGGAGAATTTTCAAAGGAACTCCCGGAGGAAGTGCCAGTGAAACTACCAGAAGAATTCTCGGAAAAAATCTTTAATAATTCATCTTATAGACAAATCTCGTCTAGCTGAAACCTTTCTAGGGGTATGTAGCTGGACCATCATCATCATCAGAGGACCTCCAGAAGAATCCCTTTAGGAGCTCCCAGATAAATTCTCGGTGGAGCTTCTGGAGAAATTTCTATATAAATTCCTGGAGAAGCCTAAATGAATTCCAGAAAGAAAGCTTGAATTTTCCGGAGGAAATTCTGGAGAAATTCTTGAAAGAATTTTCAGAGGAACCCCCGTATGATCTGCCGATAGAACTACCGGAATAATTCTCGGATGAAATCCTACAGGAACTCTTTGAGGAACTTCCGGTGGAATTCCCGGAGGAACTCCAGGAGGAATTTTCGAAGAAACTCCTGGAGGATCTCCCGGTAGAAATCTTGAAGTTTCCACCGGAATTCTTTCAGGATTTCTTTGGGAATTAATGTAGGAATTCCTCCGAAAATTCCATTGTTGATTTCATTTTCGGTATAATTTCTGTATAAATTTTCGATGGAATTCCTGGATCAGTGCGTGTTGGCTCTTGTTTCGGACAACAGAACGATCGCGCGATTGACCGAAATTTTGTGTTCTGCATTGCGCGGCCGTCAGTGCCTGTTTTGTCGTGTTTCTGCTCAGTAAGCAGATAGTTCGCGCGGCCGAGTGAGTAAACAATTGGTGCGTGATCGGACATGTGTCAGGTAGGATTTAGAACATTCGTAAAATCCGAGTTTTTGGTTCTGTTTTTAATGTTCGGTGAATAAGAGTGCGGTTGAACGTGTTTTGTATATGATGTGAAACATTTGTAAGATCCAGGTTACTTTGTCCTCCTTTGGACGGTTCGTAAGTGAATTGATGAATATATTTTAATAATTTTTCAGCATATACTGTTATTGACAAACGCTCTATATTGTCGAATAGAGCTCCCTATTATTCACCCTACCCACTAACAATAATTTTCCTTCGTGAGACATCTATGAAGGTAGTATGGGTTCTTCACTAGTAGATGTTGAACTAACATTCCTTCCGTGATTGTAAGGACGTGGCCAGGTATACAACTGCTACTGTATAGGAAAAGGTACTTATCCCAAGTACCAATTTGCGACAATATAAAGTAGATTGCTCAATTGAGCATTGTATAGCCCCCCACGATTTGTACAATCACATATGCTATGCTATGCTAAATTTTCAGTGGAATTCCAGGAGAAGTTTTTGAAATTTTCACAAGAAATTATTCGAAACTTTTACGGATTTTTTTTTGGAATTTACACAAGAAATTCGAAGGTTTTTCGCGAAATTCTCAGGAATGTTTACTGGCCATTCTACGGAATATACACGGAATATTCTTAGGAATTCCACGGTGCAATTTTTCAGAAATTTTCATGAGAAACAGCACGAAAGAATTATCTGAATAATTCCCTGCAGAACTTGTAAAGGAGTTCGTGGAGGATTTCTTGGAGTAAATAATGGTGGAATTTTCGGATCAATTCCCGGCAAAATTGATGGTGGAATTCCTGAAGACATTGCCGAAGAAGTTGCTGGAGGCATTCCTAAAGAATCCCTGATAGAATTCCTAATGGAATGCCTGGAGCAATTGTCGAAGGAATACCTGGAGAAAGCTTGCATATTGTTTTTTCTGCCTATTTTATAATAAATATTATTTCAGAGAGGATTTGTTTAGAGTGGGCAAGGAACCCTAAAAATATCATTCCTATCATTGCTTTGTGAAATCATGAAGTTTGAAGTGTCGCACGACCTGTTTTGATTAAATTTGTAAATGGCCATTATTCCGGGGACAACTGACCCCAACGGAATCTGGAATAATCCTGGAACCGTACTGTGGATAGCTTGGAAACTAGTTTTCTTCTTCTTCTTATTGGCATTACATCCCCACACTGGGACAGAGCCGCCTCGCAGCTTAGTGTTTATTAAGCACTTCTACAGTTATTAGCTACGAGGTTTCTACGCCAGGTTACCATTTTTGCATTTGTATATCATACTTTTATGCCCAGGGAAGTCGAGACAATGTCCAATCCGAAAATTGCCTAGACCGGCACCGGGAATCGGTAAGACGCGCGGCTACAGAGCAAGACCATGCTGAGGGTGGCTGGATTCGTTTCCCAGTGCCGGTCAAGACAATTTTCGGATTGGAAATTGTCTCGACTTCCATGGGCATAAAAGTATCATCATGTTAGCCTCATGATATACGAATGCAGAAATGGGCAAAACTTGGCTTAGAATCCTCGCAGTTAATAACTGTGCAGATGGCGGATGGTACGCGAAATTCGGAAGACTGCGGTGGGCCGGGCACGTAGCCAGAATGTCGGATAGTAATCTGGTGAAAATGGCTCTCGACAACGATCCGACGGGAACAAGAAGGCGAGGTGTACAGCGAGCAAGGTGGATCGATCAGGTGGAAGACGATTTGCGGACCCTCCGCAGACTGCGTGGCTGGCGACGTGCAGCCATGGGCTGAGTTGAATGGAGAAGACTTTTATGTACTGCACATCCGCAGCCCTTTACAAGCGGCCACTTCAATACAAAATCTTAAAGTATCATATTCAAAAGGTTAATTGAAAAACAAAAAAAATAATATCCATATTACGTTCATCGGATTAGTTTCATTTTTGGTCACTATTCTGATAAAATTCATAATCACCCGGTTGCAAAATGAATCCATTAATTATTCGATGAGCAAAGATTTGAATTTGATTTTTTTTACAGGAGCCTATAAGAGTTAAAAATAAGGAATCCATCATAGAAGAAATCATATAAGGAAATCTTATCACGCAAACAGCTTTTGAGCTCTTGTCAAGCTTGTCCGGTGAAAATGGCTCTCGATAACGATCCGACGGGAACAAGAAGGCGAGGTGTACAGCGAGCAAGGTGGATCGATCAGGTGGAGGACGATTTGCGGACCCTCCGCAGACTGCGTGGCTGGCGACGTGCAGCCATGGGCTGAGCTGAATGGAGAAGACTTTTGTGTACTGCACATGCCACTCTGGCCTTAGTCTGGTAATAAATAAATAAAATGTAAACCTTGCAAAACCCAATTCAATGCCAACAATTGAGTTCAAAATGATGATTGGCATTATGTTTTGATATTGTGTATAGTAAAAGTTCAAAAAGTAACGGTAAATGCTTTAAATCGAGACACAATTATCGAACAGTTCTTACTCGCTAGTTTTTATCAATTGATTATTTGGATATGTTATATCAATTATTTGAAAATTTGATTTTGACTATCTCTGGGTAGAGATTTACCGGCTGATTTCAATCTTGAATTGCATTGGTAAAGACACATCTCGCCGCACGGCTAATGAAGGCCCCCACAGTTATGGGCTTAACCTTTCCGTCCCCAACGTCTGGTTTTGAGGGCTTTCAAAAATCTAAACTGCTGTAAAAATCGCATTTCTTGACCGATTCTTTCGCAACAAGTTGCATTCCATCCGGATGGATCCCAAGTTTCGATTTATACTAGTTTCGAGGCTATCCACAGTACGGTTCCAGAATTATTCCAGATTCCGTTGGGGTCAGTTGTCCCCGGAATAAGTGGCCATTTACAATTTTAAGTCAAAACAGGTCGTGCGACACCTCAAACTTCATGATTTCACAAAGCAATGATGGGAATCATATTTTTGGGGTTCCTGGTCCACTTGGACTCAATCTGGCCACATCGGTCACAATCCGGGGACCTACAGAATGGCCATTTTCTAAATTGATTCAAAATAGGTCGTGCGACACCTCAAACTTCATGATTTTACAAAGCAATGCTGAGAATGATATTTCTAGAGTTCCTGGCCCACTCGGACTCAATCTGGCCACATCGGTCACAATCCGGGGACCTACAGAATGGCCATTTTCTAAATTTATTCAAAATAGGTCGTGCGACACCTCAAACTTCATGATTTCACAAAGCAATGATGGCAATGATATTTTTAGGGTTCCTGGCCCACTCGGATCTATTCCGGCCACAATCCGGGGACCTACAGAATGGCCATTTTCTAAATTTATTCAAAATAGGTCGTGCGACACCTCAAACTTCATGATTTCACAAAGCAATAATGGCAATGATATTTTTAGGGTTCCTGGCCCACTCGGATTCAATCCGGAAACATCGGTCACAATCCGGGAACGAACGGAATGGCCATTTTCTAAATTTATTCAAAATAGGTCGTGCGACACCTCAAACTTCATGATTTTACAAAGCAATGATGAGAATGATATGTTTAGGGTTCCTGGCCCACTCGGATCCACTCCGGCCACAACTCGGAGGACCTACGGAACAGCCATTTTCTAAATTGATTCAAAATAGGTCGTGCGACACATCAAACTTCATGATTTTACAAAGCAATGATGGGAATGATATTTTTAAGGTTCCTGGCCCATTCTTATTCAATCCGGCCACATCGGTCACAATCCGGGGACGTACGGAATGGCCATTTTCTAAATTGATTCAAAATAGGTCGTGTAACACCTCAAACTTCATGATTTTACAAAGCAATGATGGGAATGATACAAGGGCGTAGCCAGAGGGGGTAGGTTGGGGCAAAACAACTCGAAAAACTTCGGGCTCAAGAATTCTCCTTGAAATTCTTCTAGAAGCTCCCCTAGGAACTTCTAAATTCCTCCGGAAAGTTATCCACAAATTCCTCTGAAAACCGTTCGAAAATTTTTCTCATGTAGTTGTAATTTCTCCTTATCTAGAAACCCCTCACTAAATTTGTTTTTTAGGAAATTCATGAGGAAATTCCTTGAAGATTTCTTTTCTTCTCCAATTTTTCCTTCTAGATATTTCTTTGGCTATTCTTCCAGAAAAATCTCCGGCATTTCCTTCAGGAATACATTCGAAAGTTCCTTCAAGAATACAAACGGAATTTCCTTCCAAAATTCCACTAGAAGTTTCTTTAGAAATTTATGACGGAAATCCTCCGATTTCACTTGTAAATCTATACCCGAGCAACACACTTGTTATAAAGGAGTTTCTGTGACTCATATGCGACCAAATTGGGTCATATAAGAGTTACTGCAACCAAATCTGCCAGAACTGTGCTACTAGGGTAAGAAATTCCTTCGGAAATTCTTCTAGGAACTTCTCCGGGCATTCCTCCAGGAATTTTTCCGTTAATTCCCCCAGGATAACTTTCTGGAGTTTTTTCCGGGAATACCTCCATAAATTTAATAGCGAAATCCTCTAGGATATCATTCTGGAATTCTTTCCGCTATTACTTCAGAATATCCTTCAAGAATTCATCTAAAAATTTCTTTAGAAATTTCTCCAGGAATTCGTCCATGTATTTCCTCGGAAATTCTTTCCGGCATTTTCCCTGGAATTGCTTCAGGTACTTCTCCAGGAATTACTCCCGAAATTTTTCCGCGAAATTGTCCTAGAATGCTTCCGGACTTATCTAGAAATTTACTCCAGAATTTCATTAAGATATTAATTTGAGAGTTCCTCCACGATATCTTCCAACAGTTCTTCCAGGAAATTCTTCAGAACTAACCTCCGGGAATTTATCCGGTAATTTCTTCAGTATTTCATCTTGAAATTTCTGCATCAATTCCTCCTGGTATTTTCCGGGAATTCCTTCAGATATTTATCCAGAAATTCCTTCATGAACTTCTCCAAGAATTAGTTCAGGACTTCCTTGTGAGAATTCTTCCGGAAGTGCTTGTGAGAGTTCCTCCGGAGGTCCTCCAGGAGTTTTTCCAAGAGTTCCTCCGGAAATCCCTTCAAGAACTTCACAGGGAATTCCTGGAGGATATATGGCACTATGGCAGGAATTTCACGGGAAATGGAATTTCGGAAGTTCCTCTAGAAATTTAACTCCGTGTATTCCAACGGCTGTTCCTCTGAAAATTCCTCCGGGACTTCCACCAGTAGCTCCTCCGGGAATTCATTCAGGCTTTTGGTGGGAATTTATCTACAAAATCCTCCAGAAGTTCCTCGGAGAATTTCTCCTGGAGTTCCTCCGGGAGATCCTTTGAGAATTCTTCCAGGAGTTCCTTCTGGAACTCTTACGGAAGTTCATCCAGGAGTTCTTACGAGAGTTACTCTTGAAATTCTTCCTGTAGTTCTTTAAGAAATTCCTCCAGAAGTTCCACCGGAAGTTCCTCCGAAAATTCCTCTGATAATTTCTCCAGAAATTCCTCCGGGAGCTCCTCCGGAAATTACTCCAGGAGTTCCTTCTTAGAGAAACACTCGGAGGAACTGCCGTAGAAACTTCCGAAGGAATGCTCATAGAAACTGCCGGTGGACCTCCCGGAGGAATTCCCTTAGGAACTGCCGGAAGGACTCCCGTAAGAACTCCCGGAGGAATTTCAGGAGGAACTCTTAGAAGAATTCCTAGAGGAACTCCCAGAGAAACTATTGGAAGAACTTTGGGATCCCCGTGCGATCTGCCGATAGAACTACCGGAATAATTCTCGGAGAAAATCCTGCAGGAACTCTTTGAGGAACTGCACGTGGAACTCCCGGAGGAACTCAAGAAGGAATTTTCGGAAAAACTCCTGAAGGATCTCCTAGTAGAAATCTTGAAGTTTCCACCGGAATTCTTTCAGGATTTCTTTGGGAATTAATCTAGGAATTCCTCCGAAAATTCCATTATTGATTTCATTTATGGTATAATTTCTGTATACATTTTTTCGTTGGAACTCCTGGGTCCCTGGAATGTGACCGATGTGGCCGGATTGAATCCGAGTGGGTCAGGGACCCTAAAAATATCATTCCCATCATTGCTTTGTAAAATCATGTAGTTTGAGGTGTCACATGACCTATTTTGAATCAATTTAGAAAATGGCCGTTCCGTAGGTCCTGCGGATTGTGGCCGGAATGGATCCGAGTGGGCCAGGAACCCTAAAAATATCATTCACATCAATGCTTTTTGCCTATTTTGAATCAATTTAGAAAATGGCCATTCCGTAGGTCCCCGGATTGTGACCAATGTGGCCAGATTGAGTCCGAGTGGGCCAGGAACCCTAAAAATATCATTCCCATCATTGCTTTGTGAAATCATGAAGTTTGAGGTGTCGCACGACCTATTTTGAATAAATTGAGAAAATGGCCATTCCGTAGGTCCTCCGGATTGTGGCCGATGTGAATTCTAGTGGGCCAGGAACCCTAAAAATATCATTCCCATCATTGCTTTGTAAAATCATAAAGTTTGAGGTGTCGCACGACCTATTTTGAATAAATTTAGAAAATGGCCATTCCGTAGGCCCTCCGGATTGTGGCCAGAATGGATCCGAGTGGGCCAGGAACCCTAAAAATATAATTGCTTTGTAAAATCATGAAGTTTGAGGTGTCGCACGACCTATTTTGAATCAATTTAGAAAATGGCCATTCCGTAGGTCCCCGGATTGTGACCGATGAGGCCAGATTTAGTCCGAGTGGGTCAGGAACCCTAAAAATATCATTCCCATCATTGCTTTGTGAAATCATGAAGTTTGAGGTGTCGCACGACCTATTTTGAATAAATTGAGAAAATGGCCATTCCGTAGGTCCTCCGGATTGTGTCCGATGTGGATTCGAGTGGGCCAGGAACCCTCAAAATATCATTCCCATCATTGCTTTGTAAAATCATGGAGTTTAAGGTGTCGCACGACCTATTCTGAATCAAGTTAGACAATGGCCATTCCGTAGGTCCCCGGATTGTGACCGATGTGGCCAGATTGAGTCCGAATTGGCCAGGAACCCTAAAAATATCATTCCCATCATTGCTTTGTAAAATCATGAAGTTTGAGGTGTCGCACGACCTATTTTGAATAAATTTAGAAAATGGCCATTCCGTAGGTCCTCCGGATTGTGGCCGGAATGGATCCGAGTGGGCCAGGAACCCTAAAAATATCATTCCCATCATTGCTTTGTAAAATCATGAAGTTTGAGGTGTCGCACGACCTATTTTGAATCAATTTAGAAAATGGCCATTCCGTAGGTCCCCGGATTGTGACCGATGTGGCCAGATTTAGTCCGAGTGGGCCAGGAACCCTAAAAATTTGATTCCCATCATTGCTTTGTGAAATCATGAAGTTTGAGGTGTCGCACGACCTATTTTGAATCAATTTAGAAAATGGCCATTCCGTAGGTCCTCCGGATTGTGGCCGGAATGGATCCGAGTGGGCCAGGAACCCTAAAAATATCATTCCCATCATTGCTTTGTAAAATCATGAAGTTTGAGGTGTCGCACGACCTATTTTGAATCAATTTAGAAAATGGCCATTCCGTAGGTCCCCGGATTGTGACCGATGAGGCCAGATTGAGTCCGAGTGGGCCAGGAACCCTAAAAATATGATTCCCATCATTGCTTTGTAAAATCATGAAGTTTGAGGTGTCGCACGACCTATTTTGAATAAATTTAGAAAATGGCCATTCCGTAGGTCCCCGGATTGTAACCGATGTGGCCAGATTGAGTCCGAGTGGGACAGGAACCCCAAAAATATGATTCCCATCATTGCTTAGTGAAATCATGAAGTTTGAGGTGTCGCACGACCTGTTTTGACTTAAAATTGTAAATGGCCACTTATTCCGGGGACAACTGACCCCAACGGAATCTGGAATAATTCTGGAACCGTACTGTGGATAGCCTCGAAACTAGTATAAATCAAAACTTGGGATCCATCCGGATGGAATGCAACTTGTTGCGAAAGAATCGGTCAAGAAATGCGATTTTAACAGCAGTTTAGATTTTCGAAAGCCCTTAAAAACAGACGTTGGGGACGGAAAGGTTAAAAGCTATGGTCAAAATACTTTTTTCCATACTAATAGCGCGAAAAAATTTCTCACTTTTGCACTTATCCTTAACCGATTTGCTCGCAACAAGTTGCATTCGACGCAGAATCTTGTTCCGCCGATGAACGCAACTGATATCGCACCGCCGTCATTATTCTGGTTAACCAGTAGCTGCTAGGGCCCCTACTGACGGAGCAATTACGATTGAATTTTCAGAAGACGTCGCTGTCTATACTTGCGATGCACTTATGGAAATAATTAGTTTTCCAAAACCGATTGCTAAAATGTTAGCAAATTTTCAATAGTAACAACTGCTAGAATTTTTTTTACGCACACACATACACATAGACAATATCTCAATTTGATATAAAACACTAGATGAGTCTTCGAACCACATATAAAAGATTGTATTAATGACCGTGTTAATGACATTGCAGTTATTCGAGTATCTTTTCGGCCACAAAACTGATGAATTTGGTTTTCATTATTTTTGAGAAATATTGATATTGAAGAACATGGCGACCGTGACAGATTAATTTTCTTACGCTCCGTGCTGTAATAATTAAATAAAAAAAACTAAGGTTTTAAAAACCAAACAACTCTTTATTTGGTTCATGAATCGCCTCATAAAAGGACCCTAATCAAATGTGTGTCATTTTCAGTAATCAATTGATGAATAAAATCATTTGAAGTTCTACATTGTTTGCACTCATCCGGTGCCTTACCCGAAACAACAAATTAACACAATTACCACGGGTTTCAGTGGTTATTAAAATATTTCTCATTAACTTATTTCCATTGTTCCACCCCACTTCCGTAAACTCACACGAATCAAAGGTCAGTTTGGTCAACCTTATCGGCCAACCCTCCATTTTCGACTCCAATATCGTCCACACCTTTCATATCCCACACCTATATTGAGTTTACTCTGGCCAGGTAATACCAGATGGTGTTTCTCTCATCGGTTTCCGCGTCATCATCTCCCGCACGGTTCCGGGTAATGCTTCACCACTTCCGCCCGAGTGCCTCCTGCGTAACGTCGAACCGGAATGCAACTCATGGAGCAACATCAAAAACCACATCGAGTGTATAATCATCACCGCACTCATTATTATTATTATTTCAATATGTGCGCAACAGAACGGAAGCTACGGGGGATACATGGACTGCATTTTGCACGCGTTAATTAATTTATATTATAATTGCTTGTAAAATGTAATTAATATAATCACATGCATGCCACGGTGCAATCCTCGTTCCAATTGATCCATCGCCTCTTTCCACCGCGTCCGAAACAACCACCCGCCAGGCGGGACGCGAGATGCTGCGGCACAGAACTCAATCAGACTTCGCTTTTGGAAGCGGGGAGATGGGAGGAGATAAGTGAACGAAAATCGTAGCACCAAACATTATTGAGTCATTGTGGCCAGACGAGGTGGAAGCGGAATCGACAATTTATCGTCCTGCCGGATTGAACTGCCGACCTTCTCCCGCTTATTTCGATATTAATGCGTGTGTACATCAGAACAATTCGTGGTACTCGATCCTCGTTGTTTGGCGTCGTTTGATGGCACAGTGGGTGCCGAATGATGATGCAAAGCATAGAAAAGATTTATAAAAATGTCTACAATTTGTAGCCGTGCTTTGTTTCGTCAAGTCAGTATGCAATATTCCTATCGGTATTTCTATTGGAATGGTAGTTCAGGAAAGGTGTGTATTATTTTTATATCCGTAGCTCCGTATCTCCATGGCAGAGATAATTATAGTGAGAGCAGATATTGAATAATAACGAAATACATTCTCCAACATGAATCCATCGTGAAAGCGGATAACCCGCTGTCCAAGGAAATCCTCACCACACGCATCAAATAATGCATACCAATCAACAAATGAATTCGAGATTGGTCATAGCGGTTGCAGAGTACATCCATTGCCTCTTCCCGCCTCTTGGCCTAACTGATATAATCACAATCACTTGCATTGGTATAATACCAATTCTCCAACCGGTTCATCAATTTTGATGCATAAATTTGTAAATTGCTTTCTGAATTTTCCGTTAATTTAAATTAATTTTCATTTGGATTGAAACTATTCCAAATAGCAGTCGTAATTATAATCTTTCCCCGTGACTCGGGAAGAGACGCAATAGGAATTACGCACGCACGGTAGGTCTGCTTTATTGGATCCATAAATGCATTCAATATGCCGTTCTACTCTATTTACGGGATACAATCACAGCAGACGCACGGTGGGGTACTTCTTCAACTTGACTGGCCAAAAATAAAAAGCGGTTTCAGATTGCTGGAAGTAAAATTATCCTGGTTTAAGAAAAATGTACAAAAATACTTCTCATCTTTGAACCTGAATGCGCTGAGTATGCGCTGAATTTGAGTATGTTTTCGGCTTTCTAAGTCCAAAGCTCTTTGGATACATCCCTTTTCGTATATTCGGGGGTGGCAATGCGTACCTCGACTCGGAACGAGCTAACCACTTATACTGTCATACAAAAGTCCGATCGAGTCATTATGTGCAATGCAGCCTCAGGTTCTACTGCATTGATGGCAGATTTGTATCAACCAAATTTCCTGCAAAAACTTTGGCAAAAATGATGCTTTAAACTTTGAACTCTTCCCCTCTGATGAGGTTGCATTCAGTATCTATAATTATAAATTATGAAAACTATATAGGGGAACAGACGGCTTTGGCAGGTTTTGTTCTATTATTGGCAGGGGGGTTTTTGTCGACCGAATTTTATGAAATTTGGCCACAATATTCTTTGATATGCAAAGAATGTTTAGGCCAAATTTGAGCAAAATCAGTCATATAAAACCCCCCTGACAATAATAGAACAAAACCTGCCAAAGCTGTCATTCCCCCTACCTTTGAAAGAAAAAAACAATATTTGGTCGCCTTCAGCCAGCAAGCGCCTGACTGTGCAACAAGCGGACAGTCCGGAATAGTTTTAACTGTTGCATTTTGCAAACAGGCTGAGACTGGACTGGGTATGCGAACGATCAGAGCCATTCAGTAATTGCTGGCGTGTGAAAACGAATTGGTTCATTCCAAATGGATTCGATGATGCCGGTACTTCGAGATTTGCGGCGTGAGCCAGGAAGCAGGACGAGAGAGAACCATTTTGGCTTTGATATGAATCCGTGCTTGTGGGGATGTGTATCAGTGTTTTTGTTTGGATGCTTGTTTAGTTTCCGCAATTTTTGGGTCGTTCGATTCGGGAATCCTTTCGGAGGAGGCAGGAAATCACAGCATAGAGTGTGTGGGTGGAGGGGAAGAAGGTAATCATGATATGGATTTTCCACGTGGACGCTTATTCATCACGCTGTTGGATCATGGTCGTCGCGAGGTAAGCGGGTAACGAGAAAAGGAATGATCATAACTGAGTAGAGTGGGCTTTGACGAGGGATAATCATCAAATGGAGAAAGCAACCCAAGCTGGACGTTTTTTGGGGTCGGATGGATACTTATGTACATTATCATTTCATGCTACGCGGTTTGTGTTTTATGGACGTAATGTGAAAATTATGTTCCATTTTAATGCGACTTTCACAATCTAATGCGTTTGGGTCTTTGTGTCTGACGGTACATTCAATTAAGTGGACGAGCTTGAAGTATTATTGGGAAACATTGTTAGTTAGATTAGATCGTACCCGAGCAGCAAACAATAAATGTGATCTTCAGCTTTATCGTACTTATTAGATTTTATGAATTATCCAGTCATTTAGATTAGAATGAAATACCTTAAAAAATATGATTTATTATTGCGATATTATCCAGTTATTTTGATCTCGAACTATGCATTTATTCTCTACCGCCTTGGACATATACTTATGGTATTGTGAACCTACGTCGTTCTTTATTATTTTATATTGGAATAGTCGAAAATATTATTAATTCTTCAGAATGATATTTTCATTTACTTTCTACACAAACTTTTTTCTGCTCTTTTCTTATACACTTTCTTCTTTTCTTCTGTTTTTTAAATACTTTTGTTGGAATAAGGCAGCCGTTTTTTTATTCAGATATTTCTCAAACTTGATGTGAGGCCACTTTAGATTAAGGCACCGTCAATGGGGGCGACGATGGGCCTGGAGGGTGAGATTAGGCTATCGCCCTCACGAACAGCATGGTAGAACCGTTCAAAACGGTCTATTACTAAACATTAGATCCACTGTACAGGCACTATTCATTTATTTAGTTAACATCTAAACAGATAACACTGAATCAACAATTTGACGCCACAATACACGGTTCGAGGCCGCATCTCTCCATCCTCGGATACGCCCCACGCTCGCCAAGTCGTTCTGCACCTGGTCTGCCCATCTCGCTCGCTGCGCTCCACGCCGTCTCGTACCTGCCGGATCGGAAGCGAACACCATCTTTGCAGGGTTGCTGTCCGGCATTCTTGCAACATGTCCTGCCCATCGTACCCTTCCGGCTTTAGCTACCTTCTGGATACTGGGTTCGCCGTAGAGTTGGGCGAGCTCACCCAGACAACCAGAATGCATGCATAATAGAATTGTTTTTCTGTTATGCGATGCCTATGCGCACAAATTTCATCGCTTACCAGTCGCGAAAACACTTTTTACGTACAAAAGTGGAGGCAATATAAGTGTATTTCTTATCCGACGTTGCACGGAAGTGTATGCGATGTGCACGATTTTTATGCGAGTTTGTTCGTTATGCATTGCGATGTAGTTTGTGATAACAAACTCTGTTTGACAGATAATCCGATTTCATGTGAGTTTGATTGCAGGAATATGCGATGTCAACAAATGAAGCTGGAATAAACTCGTAAAATAGCCTACTGTGCGGGAAAAATTATAAATAAACTGATGAGCTTTGCACAACAATGCGAATCTGATGAAACTTGGATCGGTAAACGATTTTGATCGTGCATTCTTATGCGATGTGTGGTTGTCTGGGCATGGTTCATTCTTCGCCGCCACACACCGTCTTCTTGCACACCGCCAAAGATGGTCCTAAGCACCCGTCTCTCGAATACTCCGAGTGCTTGCAAGTCCTCCTTGAGCATTGTCCATGTTTCATGTCCGTAGAGGACAACCGGTCTTATAAGCGTCTTGTACATGACACATTTGGTGCGGTGGCGAATCTTTTTCGACCGCAGTTTCTTCTGGAGCCCGTAGTAGGCCCGACTTCCACAGATGATGCGCCTTCGTATTTCACGACTAACGTTGTTGTCAGCCGTTAGCAAGGATCCGAGGTAGACGAATTCCTCGACCACCTCGAAGGTATCCCCGTCTATCGTAACACTGCTTCCCAGGCGGGCCCTGTCGCGCTCGGTTCCGCCCACAAGCATGTACTTTGTCTTTGACGCATTCACCACCAGTCCAACTTTTGTTGCTTCACGTTTCAGGCGGGTGTACAGTTCTGCCACCTTTGCAAATGTTCGGCCGACAATGTCCATGTCATCCGTGAAACAAATAAATTGACTGGATCTGTTGAAAATCGTACCCGGCTGTTACACCCGGCTCTCCGCATGACACCTTCTAGCGCAATGTTGAACAACAGGTACGAAAGTCCATCACCTTGTCTTAGTCCCCGGCGCGATTCGAACGAACTGGAGTGTTCGCCCGAAATCTTCACACAGTTTTGCACACCATCCACCGTTGCTTTAATCAGTCTGGTAAGCTTCCCAGGGAAGCTGTTCTCGTCCATAATTTTCCATAGCTCTACGCGGTCTATACTGTCGTATGCCGCCTTGAAATCAACGAACAGATGGTGCGTTGGGACCTGGTATTCACGGCATTTTTGAAGGATTTGCCGTACAGTAAAGATCTGGTCCGTTGTCGAGCGGCCGTCAACGAAGCCGGCTTGATAACTTCCCACGAACTCGTTCACTAATGGTGACAGACGACGGAAGATGATCTGGGATATCACTTTGTAGGCGGCATTAAGGATGGTGATCGCTCGAAAGTTCTCACACTCCAGTTTGTCGCCTTTCTTGTAGATGGGGCATATTTCCTTCCACTCCTCCGGTAGCTGCTCGGTTTCCCAGATTCTGACTATCAGTTTGTGCAGGCACGTGGCCAGCTTTTCCGGGCCCATCTTGATGAGCTCAGCTCCGATACCATCCTTACCAGCTGCTTTATTGGTCTTAGGCTGTTGAATGGCATCCTTAACTTCCCTCAAGGTGGGGGCTGGTTGGCTTCCATCGTCCGCTGAACTGACGAAGTCATCTCCTCCGCTGCCTTGACTTTCACTGCCTGTACTCTCAGCGCCATTCAGATGTTCCTCGTAGTGCTGCTTCCACCTTTCGATCACCACACGTTCGTCCGTCAAGATGCTCCCATCCTTATCCCGGCACATTTCGGCTCGCGGCACGAAGCCTTTGCGGGATGCGTTGAGCTTCTGATAGAACTTGCGTGTATCTTGAGAACGGCACAGCTGTTCCATCTCCTCGCACTCCGCTTCTTCCAGGCGGCGTTTCTTCTCCTGAAAAAGGCGGGTCTACTGTCTCCGCTTCCGTCTATAACGTTCCACGTTCTGCCGGGTACCTTGCTGCAGCGCGACCGCCCGCGCTGCGTCCTTCTCCTCTAGAATCTGTCTGCACTCTTCGTCGAACCAATCGTTCCGTCGACTTCGACCCATATACCCGACGTTGTTCTCCGCTGCGTCGTTAATGGCTGCTTTGACTATATTCCAGCAGTCCTCAAGAGGGGCCCCATCGAGCTCACCCTCTTCCGGCAACGCTGCCTCGAGATGCTGCGCGTATGCAGTGGCGACATCAGGTTGCTTCAGTCGCTCTAGGTCGTACCGCGGCGGTCGTCGGTACCGAACATTGTTGATGACGGATAGTTTTGGGCGCAGTTTAACCATCACCAGATAGTGGTCAGAGTCGATGTTAGCGCCACGATATGTCCTGACGTCGATAATGTCGGAGAAGTGCCGTCCATCAATCAGAACGTGGTCGATTTGTGATTCTGTCTGCAGTGGTGATCTCCAGGTGTACCGATACGGGAGGCTGTGTTGGAAGTAGGTGCTGCGAATGGCCATATTCTTGGAGGCGGCGAAATCATTTAGTCGTAGGCCGTTTTCGTTCGTCAGCCGGTGAGCGCTGAACTTTCCAATAGTCGGTCTAAACTCCTCCTCTTGGCCAACCTGAGCGTTCAAATCTCCTATGATGATTTTGACGTCGTGGCTTGGGCAGCTGTCGTACTCACGTTCCAGCTGCGCGTAGAATGCGTCCTTATCATCATCAGTGCTTCCGGAGTGTGGCTATGGACGTTGATTATGCTGAAGTTGAAGAACCGGCCTTTGATCCTCAACTTGCACATTCTTTCATTGATCGGCCACCACCCGATCACGCGCCTTTGCATATCGCCCATCACTATGAAAGCTGTTCCCAGCTCGTGTGTGTTGCCGCAGCTCTGGTAGATGGTATGATTACCTCTAAACGTTCGCACCATTGATCCCTTCCAACAAACCTCCTGCAGCGCTACGATGCCGAATCCACGGTCCTTGAGCACATCGGCGAGTATGCGTGTGCTCCCGATGAAGTTGAGAGATTTGCAGTTCCACGAACCGAGTTTCCAATCACTAGTCCCTTTTCGTCGCAGTGGTCTTCGCCGATGGTTCCGGTCCGTACTCTCTTGTTGATTGTTCGTGCTTAAGCTTTTTTAAAGGCTGGCTTGCAGGGCCTGACACCAAACCCCCTAAATTTCCGGAGGACCATTCCTCCTTATTTCCGGACCATGGTGCACAGTTTCACTTAGAATCCCTCGCTGGCACTCGGACGGTGATCAGCCGCCCCTAACATGGAGAACAGACGCTGTTGTGAGCCGATCCTGACATGGAGAACAGACGCTCGATCAGACTTGCACCTCCGGAGAGGACCAAATCCCCCCTTCCCTGTCAGCATACGACCATAGGCATATAGTTCCCACCGGTCTTCTCTAAGGTCGCTCGTATCCCGGTCAGCGCCACGAGGAGTTAGGGATAGGAGTTGCTGACTAAGATGCTAAGGGCCGCGAAATGGGGTCTATTTTAGTACCGCGAAGTACCAATAATGGTACGCTTTACCCAGCATTTGCCGTGCCCACTGCGTGTACAGGCACTATAAGTTGTTGAAACAGTTCTCATAAACCATTCTTACCCCATTTTGTCCCTATATATCGATACTCTTTGAGAAATAGTTCATCCGGCTCTCAAAGACGCGCTTTTTAATCAGTTTCGGCTTTAACAAAAAGGAGAAATAAAACTGATTTTGGCCATGCACCTGTACTAAAGTTCATATTTTTGCTTCTTCTGCTGAAGTCCAAACCAAATTCGTTTTTGTTCAGGGATCTGATTGAGCTGCGTTTGGCATTTCGGAATTTAACCTTTACATCAGATCAGTCAGGGTTTTCTGCAGTTCGACGACATTCGTACATTCTTAATTGATAGGCGCTCATGGCAATTAATGAATTTCAAAGTGCTCAACCGAACTCCAAATAAATCATCAAAAAACTGATTTAAAGTTTATTCAGTAATAGTAGAATTTTATGTCGAATTGTTCATGGGCATGTTAACTTCATTTCCTACAAATCTGGACCCAATCGGGCTCTTCCATCCAATTTCCTGTACGAAATAGTAATAATTTTCCATATATTTCGGCTGAAACACCCATATTAACTTCAAATCAATTGCGCCACCTTATGCAATAACCAATCAAGCTGAAATTTTCAGAGAATGATTTTCTTACCTAAAGGCAAAATCCTGGAGGGTGCCCCGTAGAAACCGACGATTTTTTCTCCTCATACTAGGCATATTTACACTAGAGTGGGGCGTCATGGTCATGTTTTCAAATCAATGGTTTTTCAAAGCCATTCTGGGTCCTGAACAACTGTGCAGAATTTGGGATCGGTTGGTTGCTCCTCGCTTTCCGCATCGCGTTTGAAGTTTGGGAGAACGTATATTTTTGCATGTCTACTACTAGAGGTTTCAGTTCATCGTAAAGCAAGTGGCACATTCCGTTAAAGTATAATCCAAAGGATGCCGAAAAACTTTGCTGAAGAAGGCACGTTGCTGGAACGTCCACGAAAATATAACGCTTCGAAGATTGAGTGCTCAAACCATATGCAAAAAATCATTCATTCTGCCAGCACTGCCGAACTACGTGGAGCAATGTTATTTCAAGTGTTATTTAAAAATTATTGATTTTATAGGATTTTGGAGCTAATGGGAGATATTCGAAATGATTTCACGAAGTAAAAATTCCGACTAGAAGGAAAATGGGTTTTGCCCTATGACAATTACAGGTTGTCCGATAGTGCTGGCAGAAACATTGATTTCTTGCATATGGTTTAAACAATCAATTTTCGAAACGTAATAAAATTTTTGTAGACCTTCTAGCTGCGTACCTTCTTCGGCAAAGTCTTTCGGCCTCTTTCAGGCTATATGCTAACGTATTGAGTCACGTGATTGATGATAAATAGACTAACGCAAAATGAACTCCCCCAAGAAATTATGACGTTTGAGCGGGTCGCATAATGAACGTAAAATGAACTTTTGTTCGAGAAGACGACCCGCTCAAATGTCAAAATCCATCGGGTGAGTGAATTCGATGAACCCCTGCATAAGTCTATTGAAGCCGCTAAGAGCAAAAATGTGAAAAAGTACGTTTTCCCATACTGATCTCCATGTAAATTCAAAACGCGATGCGACATGCGAGGTCGCAACCAATCGAGCCCATATTTTGCACAGTTGATTCAGAAAAACCTTGATCTCACTTGATCAGACGAAGTTTTCCCATACAACTGCGCCCCACTCTAATTTACACCCATATCAGATCACAAAGGGGCGAGGCTTACGGGCTGACCCAGTCAACACAAAGTCGTATATGATGCAACATAAGCAGCTACACTGCCCATGATTTCATAGTTGACGTAACAACCAGCATCATCGATGTTGGGAAAACGCATTTTTATTAATTTTACCCGAATCATCATATCAAACAACAAAATACATGAACTAATCTGTCTAAATGGACAATATTAGTAGTTATTTTAAGGCCGCGGGGAATTAATTATTATTCCTTTGATTGAAGTGGTCAAAATATGCATACGTCAGTTTATGCGATCAAACAAACGTTTTGTGAAATGTTTGTTCCCATAACATGGCGTAAAAACCAAGCTACTACGTGTGGTTATATAGCGCTAAAGAATAACTGTTGGAACTAACCAACGATTTATTGATTTAAGAAGGGAAATCTTTTGAAAAGTTCGAGTTTCCGGTAAAAGTTTTTCGGATAGCTCTTTCCGTGAAAATTAAAATTATGTGGTAAAGATAAAATTATGTGTGGAAGAGTTCGTGTTGCAAAAAATTTAATCAGTACCGAACGTGGATTTTTGCACTATTACAGCATTAGAATGGTTTTGTAACAAGTGCGCAAGCAGTTACCGTTTTCATGTATTGGCCAAAGCCCTCGTTCCAACCAAATTTTAAGCAAAAATGGTTGCAATCCCTATTTTTAAATACCCGAGTAGACGATGATTAGAAGTGAATCAATCGTGATTAGATTGCAAAATGATATATGGGTCTGATTCATATGTAGGATATAAAAGCACAAAGTATCAGACGACAATAACTAAATTTGCTCTGAAATATCATGAGGTTATCAGTTAATGGTATTTGGAATATTTAAATAACACTTCTGTGCATTTTTCGGATATTTCTGCCTGCTCTTTTGAATCTTACATCAAAGTCCATATCATGTTTTATAATTCAGTTCTGGCCAGGTAAGATAATGTAAAACATGAATAAGAATTGCATTACAATTGGAAAAACTAAAATAACAGCCGTGGAATATATTAGGATCCTTCCCGGTAAATGTGCTCGAAATATACATACCAATATTATCAAGCTGAGGTACAAATAAAAAGCCATTTAACACGCACTAATTCTTATGTGTTAAGTCCTCAGTGGCAGACCTCTCCTGTCACGTAAAAAATTAAGCTAGATTTTAATTCTGATATGTACTTCTGGAAAATACCCATAAATGACTACACTTTAGATGAGGAATGGGGATTTAGATAAGTGTGATAATCCATACACCATTTTGATATGCTTCTAAAAAAAGTGTGACACAAATGGCTAATCATTGCGTTACATAATAAATGGATTTTCATTCTTCTTTTATATTATACTTCCTTTTGAATGATCGCGATTGTCTTAAATCAAAACTTTTGGCGGCAATATTTAGCAAACAAACATTATTTTATTGATTCAAAAGAATGTAAACGTTTATCTCCAGAGCTACACCTCGATGGATGAAAGCTTATGTTGTCGGATTATACCGTGGATTTCACAAGAAATACTTGCTTTAGCAGGAACATGCATATTAATTTTTGATTAAAAAATCAGTTACGCCCAAATAATAAAGCAGTCTTGAAATACGACAAAGTGAAACGAAAACCTATGTTGTGCTTAATTAGTGCATTGTGAATGTCGAAAAAATATGAGACAGGTTTTTGCTCCATATTGCAGCAGGTAATGGAGGTAGGTCAACTTATGCAATCAAATGACCATTTTTCCAAAAACAATTATCGCCATAACTCGAATGTTTCCGAACAAACCATTGAATATTTTCATGGAGCATATGTATAACCGTACGAAGAATCCATATCCGCAAAAAAGTGTGTTTTGGTCATTTTGGCTTATACGTCAACTATGTGATCATGGGCAGTAACAATTCGTTACCCCTTTGAGGCCACTCTGGTCTCGCTGTTTATTAGCCCAAATTATATCCCCAACCAAACGGTGGAAGAAATATTAAGAGCGATTGTAGCAAATACCCTCTGGTGATAATGGGAGATTTAAATGCCCACCACGAAGCGTGGGGTTCCAGGAAAAATGATGGGAGGGGAAAGACGTTGCTTGAAGTTGTAGTAGACAAAGGGCTGATAGTGATAACTAGTGTAGCAGAATTCACAAAAATAGTTAAAACAAGTGCTCAGAAGTTCATACAGCGAACAAGTGCGAAGGTTGGAAAGAACTCGGTTCGTTGGTGGTCTGAGGAAGTGAAGGCAAATGTGAAATACCGGAGGAAAATTTTGCGAAGGGTTAAGAAATTATCCGATGACCACCCTAACAAGAAAGAGGCAGTGAAGCAATTTCAGCTAGCTAGAAACAACTGTAGAAGAGTTATTAGGAAATCTAAGAAAGAAAGTTGGGAAGAGTTCGTTTAATCCTTTAATCCACACCGATGACCCTTATCTGGCAGAATATACATAGTTTAAGCGGAAAAAAAGAAAGCCGTAACACCTACCCTTCGACTTCAAGGGAAAATAGTGGTGGATCCCAAAGAGATCGCTGAAGCAATAGCGGGTCATTTTGAAAATATCTACGAACCTTCAGACTTGCCAATGACCGAACCTTCCGCTGAAGAAATTAAGATAGATGGTCAGATCAACGAAGATATCATTATGGACGAGCTAATGTGGGCCATCAGTCACGGAAAGGGTTAAACCACTGGACCGGATTCTGTGGGTTACCCTATGCTACAGCATATTCCGCTCAAGACAAAAGCAGTTTTCCTAAAACTGATCAACGAGATTTGGGAGTCTGGCAAAATTCCGGAGAGTTGGAAAGAAGGTACCGTTATCCCTATCCCTAAGCCAGGAAAAGATCCTAAAGTGCTAGGAAATCATCGTCCAATCACCCTTACGAGTTGTGCAGGCAAAACTATGGAAAGAATTGTCAATAGGAGACTTGTCGAGGCCCTCGATTCAAATGGATTTCTGGATTCTAAACAACACGCTATCAGACAAGGCAGAGGATTAGATATGCACTTGGCTGACCTCGAAGCAGTCATTGACGAGGCGATGGGGAAAAAGGAACACACTGACCTGGCCGTGCTGGACATCAGCAAAGCATACGACAAGATATCCAACAAAGCAATCATGAAACAATTACAGCAATGGGGATTCTCTGGCCGTATCCTGGACTACGTACGGGATTATCTAAAGCAGAGATCCTTTCGGGTAGCAATTGGAGGAACACTTTCCACAAGAAAGGAACAAACAAACGGTGTACCGCAGGGTTCGGTACTGGCCGTAACTCTGTTCCTAATTGGTATGAACTCAGTGTTTAGCCGGTTACCAGAAAGGTCTGGATCTCGCATAGTAAAAATCTTCATATATGCCGATGATATCGTTCTGCTGGTATCTGGACGGAACCAAAAAATAAGGAAAATGCTACAAGAAGCCATCACGATGATTTCAGACTGGCGAGAGACAGAGGATTATCTATAGCCGCCGGGAAATCCAAGCTTCTGCATATATGTAAGAAACGCAAACATCCAACCTTACCAGAATTGATTCTAAATGGAGACATCATCCCAACGGTAAACAGCCTCGCAGTCTTAGGTGTTACAATCGACCATAACTTTGACTTCAAACAACATGCCAGAAACGTCAAGAAGGCCTGTACAAATCGATTAAACTTACTTCGCATCATCGGTCATCGAATGGTGGGCGGATCTAGAAAGACGATTATGCACATAGCAAACGCTACCGTGATACCCAAGATATTCCATGGATGGGGCCTGGTCAGTAAAGGAAAAAACCGGGTTGAAAAAATACTGGAACCAATATATAACGACAATATCCGTATTTGTTCCGGAGCATTCAAAACCAGTTCCGTAGTGGCTTTATAAAGCGCTGAATCTGGAGAGCTACTATTTGGACATTTGGCATGTCAGAAACTGGTCGCAAAGGCTTCCAAACTAGAGGAGAAGAAAATATTGTCAAATTATGGAGGAGAATGGCCGATTACCGAACGATCGAAGAGAAGGTTTGAGGAGAATACCGGGGAGAAACTTCCACCCGTAGTTGAATTCCCCCTTCAGCTGAGGAGCGGTTGGGCATCAAAAGAGCTCCCAATTGATTGGACGGTTAAAAATAACTTCAAAGTTGGAGAAGGAAGCAGCAAAGCCAAAGCGCTATACAGCGAACTGGAGCAAAGGAAATACGAGGGTTTCAAATATTTATTTACGGATGGCTCAGTGGATGTAAAGGAGCAAGTCGGATATGGTATCTGGGACGGAAATTGCGGGAAAAGCTATAGTTTGCCAAAGGGTTGCACCATCTTTTCTGCAGAAGCGAAAGCATTGTATATCGCACTTCAAGCCATCAACACTGGAGAAAAAGCGGTAATCTTCTCGGACTCCGCCAGTTGCATATCAGCCATAGAATCTAAACTCACTAAACACCCATGGATTAGAGCAACACAAAAATAATAAAAAAAAAATGGAAATTTAAAAAAACAAGTCGGGATCTATTGGATTCCGGGACACTCGGGTATACCTGGCAATGAAAAGGCGGACACACTGGCTAATATGGGAAGAATGGTTGAAACGACGGAAATTGAGCTTCCTGCAGTAGATCGCTTCTCATGGAGCAGAAAAGTTTTGGAGGACGTGCGGGAGAATAGCTGGTACAAGGAGCGGACTAGAGCAAGAAATCCAGACTAGAGCAAGTGCTCTTAACATGTTTGCGAATAGGCCATACTAAAGCCGTTGGACAAGATTAAATAACAGTGTTTTGGTTTTGTCAAGACTGAAAAGCCATCTCCGAATAAATAGCTAGTGATTCCATCCATTCAAATTTATTGCATCATCTTCCTCCGACGCGTTATCAAATTCGCTAGTTACGATTGAGTTTGGCACTTTAAAGAAAGTTTGTTTGGTGGCTTTTATATAAGATCGATGAAGACGCCACCTCAGTGGAAACTATCTACAGCAGCCACCCATCGGCGAACGTCGCTCGGACAGACATATGCCAAGAGATACTGTTTTGTAATATGAAGAAACTTCGTCTTGAGTCAAATTCCTGTTGTTATTCTTCGCAACAATACGCATCTTAAATAACCAACAGCTCATAACCAAATTCAGAATCTTGCGAGAAAATTTCATAAGATTCTTAGACTTTGTCATTCTCCGAACGGTCCGTTGTCTGCCGATTCCCGATTAAAATGGCTCGCGCGCACCGGAAAGCAGCTTTTTATTTCTAAGTAATTCCATTAGCCTCGCCCTTTATTAATCGTTATGAGTGAACATTATATTTACGCCCATATCACATCACAAGACTATCATATCAGAATATCAGGGAATATCAGATCACGAGGCTTAGCGAAAAATCATCGAGTTGTCCAACAATTTCAACGCAAAATTTGGAAGCGTTTGGATGCAGTTAGTTATTAATTTTTACTAATTTATTACATCATCTCCCTCCGGTACGCGCTTGGGATTCCGCTAAAGAAGAGCAACTTTCTATCGTCGTCGAATAATAAATTTTGCACTTAGAAGAAAATTCTCAGATCTACGTTCCATTGTGTAAAATTATAGGGAAGCAAAGAACCGATATACTTTCAATATTGCAACTTTTCAACCCCTAACAGCAAAAACTAAAGCAAACGGCTCTTATCAGGGCCACAAATCTTTGATGAGGAAGAAAGAGCTTATACTGAGATTTTCGGAGGAGTGAAATATCAATGTTGATAAAGAGACACAAACTATGATGACAAATATCATCCATTTCGTATAGCTATGTAGTCCTACGTCACTTTTGCGTACAACCCGATTGGGCTGCACCTTAGAGTTTTATTTGATCACTGAAGGGGGTGGGTCTTAAAACCCCTGGAAAAAACAGGGGAAGTCCGTTCGCTTTCGGGGTGAGACTTACACGTGGGTTAGGGTGCCCAGGTGACCCAAGATGGCAACTAAATTTGCTGATATAGCCCTCCATCTTTGAGGAAGTAGACTAGGGTTGATGATATCTCGCTTAACTTTTCAAAAGCACCTACGCAACATTTTTTTAATGAATTTATTTGAATACTGCTATCAATAGCTTTCATGTTGTTCTGTTGATTGCGCTATTCAGATAGTTTCATGAAAAAATGTTACTTAGATCCTTTTGAAAAGTTAAGCGAGATGTCATCAGCCAAAGCGACTCAGACACTCGAGGGGATTCCGTAGCTGGATCGGGGAGCGTCGAATCTTGGACTGCGACAAATAACATGTTAGACGGAAATAATCATATTTCGCAAACAGTCCGGAATTGACAAAGATATGCGAAAAAATGGATGTGGCCGGTGCGAAGACGGGAGATGATCTGTTGATACCTGTGGCTGGGCATGTCGTTCCAGGGATCCCGTAACCTTCCGTAGCTGTGTGGAATTGGAGGTCACCCACTGGTTCTCCCAATCCTGACTGACGATTCTTTTAATCCAGGTTTAAAACGCCGCTTTGAAGCGCAGCGATTGCACTGGCGGAGTCATTCAGGATTATGATAGGTTTGACGGATGGTGTAGTGGTAGGAAAGTGGTGGTGGAAAGAGCAAAACAACAAATGAAGAACACATTTTGCAATCATAGCAAAGTTTGTTATTCGTTTATCATTTGCATTTTCAACATATCAATAATGACTAATTTTGATATTTTCTTTTCTTCAAATATTCAACCACGGAACAACCGTATCGGATCAAATACTCTACACCTGACTCTGTTTTTACACGGATTTTTTTTACACGGCCATGTAAAAATAATCCCATTCCAAATTTTTGCAAAGTTGCTCCATTTTGCATGGTTCGTCGAGAAATCATAAAACTTTTTTACACGGATTTTCGAACGTATCTGCTGAAAGATTGAAGAAAATCCATCTAGCCGTTTTCAAGTTTGACCTGACTCTGTTTTTACACGGATTTTTTTTACACGGCCATGTAAAAATAATCCCATTCCAAATTTTTGCAAAAATGCTCCATTTTGCATGGTTCGTCGAGAAATCATAAAACTTTTTTACACGGATTTTCGAACGTATCTGCTGAAAGATTGAAGAAAATCCATCTAGCCGTTTTCAAGTTTTGCGAATACGGACACATACCATTTCATTTTTAAATATACAGAAAATTATCCTTCAGTCAAAATTTTAATTTTGATAAAATTCCATGATCTCAAAAATTTCAAATTCCAATAAATTTATTCGTAGAAAATCACCACAACAACCTTTAACCGAAAGCTTCTGGTGAGCTCTCTAACTCTTGTGCAGTGGTGGAAATAATCGCTTCTAGAGTAAGAAAAGAGAGTAATTTGGGCCTATCTAAAACGCCACATCGCGAGTAGAAATCAGGGTCAGGAGTAAAAATCACGGTCGTGAGTTTTTGTGGTTTAACACAATAACAATAAACAAGTGTGCTCTTGCTCGAACATCTGTGAGAAACATGTTCCGATGTTGCTTAATGTCTTTTTGCAAATTAACCCAAATGACTCGCAAAGCTTCACGAATATTTTTCGGGGTTAATTTTTTTGTTTTTTCTGCGAGTAGTAGTAGCCCGAGCAAAGGTTGAGAGCAAATTGATAACTTGTTTTGATGTTGTGAAATCGCCGATTATGATTTGGTCGTTTTAACGGTTAAAATAACAAAACGTATAGCAGCAAAATCTTATTGTGACATCAAATCATGATGATTTATAATTGAAAACAAATTATGATTTCAATTTGATGTCGTTTTCTATATGCTCTCATTATGTTTTCAGACTTTGCTCGAGAGGATAGGCTCAATCAAGAAAAAGGCAAAACAAAAGTTTTTTGCATTGTCTACATATAGTTTTGTTCCATTTTGTTTGAGCTTCCACCATGCTTAAGGACAAGCATCTCGGAATCCAAAATAAAATTCACTCGCATTTTCAAGGGCACACCACTCAATATGAAAGCAACGCACAACTGTCATTTTTACTATTCCACGCATGCTGCGACGCAGCAAAGCTGAAATCAAAAAAAAAACAAAAGTAGTCCACTGCCTCCGTATTGAGTTGTGCTCTTGAAAACGTGAGTGAATTTTGTTTCGGATTTTGTGATGCTTGTCCTTAAGTGATTTTCAGGCTTTTTAGTGCTTAAAATACTGTTCCATTCAAATGTCGCTGTTCTCGAAACGAATCATGTGTCATCTAATGTCTAATTACTAATGTTTAATGCACATCATTTCAGAACAGCCCTTGGCCTATTATGATTTTTGATATTTACTTTTACGTTTACATATGAACTCCATCATTGGCTTTAACGTTGCATTAGCAATAAATCAAATCAAATCCTATTTATTAAGCCTAATTTCAAAATATCAGTGCGTGAGCTGTTTATTGACTAGATGCATAACATAGAAGACAACATACGACAAGTGCTGAAATTATCATCTTTATGCAACTTAATGCAAAACACAGAAAAAAAATCGTTCCAGTATAACAAACATGCTTTTTTACTTTGCACCATCGTTTCATTCCCATCCTCACCCACACATTCCTGGTCACACATACACTAACCACCATCATCACCAGCCACTGCAATGCACTCTGTGCAGACATAGTCAAATACTGCTGAAAATCATACTCACTAACAAGAAAGTTTAAATGGAAAGAAAACATCATTAAAGAATTTATTCAGACCTCGTTAGAGAAGTTTAAATTCAAAAGTTATTATAATTTAATGGTGGCAAATCAGGGCTGCATTATTATAATTTTCTGTATGACATTAATGATGACGACAACGAGAACCGACGGCGACGCCACACCGCCGCCGCATTCTAGGAAAGTGCCAGATGTGGGCCTAGTTAGGATCGCCTTTTTCGGATTCGGAGATTATCCTGTCTTCGTTCGGTTCTGGCAAAGGGAAAAAGGACGCCGCTGATGGTGGCCGCAACGATTGCGATCCTTATGCATGACAATTACAGTCAGCACGGCCCAGTGCCGAGTTTGTTAGCTGTTGCCATCCGGCGTCCGACCGACAAAGTGAAATAATGATAACCGACACAATTTGCCAGTCAGAAGAACTCTTGCCGTCCGTCGTCGTCGTCGTCGTCAGCCAGTAAGCGTGCAGCGGTGGTTGGCCAAGGAGGCGGTTGGTGGTTTTGCGCCAACGAACGGATTGGCAGTAGGGCAAGGGTTAGCTCGAGCTGGAGCGTAAATGAGAACGGAAAAGAGATGGAAAGTTTTCGTCTTGAAGCCGGTGTCGCTTTCTGAGGGAACGGCAATGCCAAAAGCCGGATTGTTAGTCTTTTCAGCTGGGGTTTGAACTTTCTGATTTCCAATTATTCCTGATCGCAAGTTTTGGATGTCATTTAGCGGAACGATTATAGGAATAATTATTTTAATTACATCTTATTTCATATTATGAAATTAAAATTCGAATTATAAAAATGTCAGCGTGGAACTCGATTCCGGTTACATGCTCGAAAGCCAATAAAAATATATTAATTTGCTCGTAGACCATATAGAAAAAAGACATTATACTCTGATTTTGAATGTTTGTGAATGTTGAACTAGCTTCCACTCCACTCGTTGTCCAGAATGCATTCGACAATGGCCATACTACAACGCTACAATCTGTCCAGTTACATGGTGAATATCATGTGTTGGCTGACAACGAGAGAGGTAGCCTCACCACAAGGTGGATCGAATGGGAATTTCATTAATAGGTACTTATTTTATTGTCGAAATTATTATTTTTACCGCCATAATTATCGTCTAATATCATAGTTTATGCGTAGTAACTTTCGATGGCGCTTAATTATGCAATCGGTCCAACCTTCGGATAAGCACACTCTGGCCGTACCGCACACTTCATCCCATCAACGTTCGAGTATAAGTAATTTGATATTTCCTCTCAAATATTTGGAGTGCCTCCTCACAAAATACTACATTTTCGCGCTTAATTTATGGCTACGTTGCGTCGTTGGTTCTGTATACATCTGCTCGACCTCATCCCCGCAAATTGATGATAAGGGTTGGTTTTGCGCCGGCGATGCCGCGGTGCGGCGAAACCGAACCAAAGTTAATTACATTTTGTATGCACAGCTCAAATTACCATCACATATGTGTCAGTTTGTGTTTGTGAGTATATGTCTGAATTAGTGCGTATTTACGTATATTGACTATAATGATAATGATAGTGCTCTTGATGATACTTGGCAATAGCTTGATGGGTTGTTTTCGTGGCACCTTAATCGATTTTAATTAATAGATTAATTAATTAAATAGAACTGGCCGCAAATCGAGTGTTTGCTTGGAAACGAGTATGAGGCTGATGATGGTATCAATTTTCTGTTGGCTATTCAAGCTATCCTTACAATACTGCACAAGATCTTGCTGAATTCTTATACATTAATAAACCACGCGAGTGCTGTAAAGTAAATAATTCGTTCTCGCTCAAACTTAATATATGTAGAAAATATAACTTTGAAAATCAAGTTACATACAATAATGTTTGAAACTCGATGTGCATATGCATAACCTGCGAAAGATTTAGCTCAAAAAATGTATTGGAGTACACCACTTCACGGAAACGTGTAGTTTTCGGCTGTTGCAGTCTTGTAACGCAGCAAAAACAAGTTTACTTCTGCATCCGACGGTTTCGGTAATTTATTTTACCTTTTTCAAGGATTGGAAGATTGTTTTTTTGTACAAATAGTAGTGTTACACACTGATATTGTCCATCCAAAATTGCAATGGCGCCCGCTTCGGTGCATGGGTTTCAATTATTTTGAGATACAGTGTATCGTGGGTGGCTTTTGCTATAAAACCCTAAAGCTTCTCTGTCTCGCTATGCTTTCTGTTTTAATTTTAAATCTTCTCCTACGCTTTTGAGCACTGCACCTAATAGCTGTCTTCGATTTAAACTAACGAATTACCGAAACCGTCGGATGCAGAAGTAAACTTGTTTTTGCTGCGTTACAAGACTGCAACAGCCGAAAACTACACGTTTCCGTTAAGTATCCACAGTCGTTAAGCATTAATTCGTATACCACTTCTTTCGGTGGGGTTTAATCCCATGACCCCGGTACGCTAGAAAGGGGCTTTTCCTACTAAACTTCGTCGCCATCCGCAGCTTAGCGGATACTGATGAGACCGAATTCTTGCAATCTATTTTTAGAACCAACTCTTCTTCTTCTTCATTGGCATTACATCCCCCACTTTGAAATTGCCGCCTCGCAGCTTAGTGCTCATTCAGCACTTCCATAGTTATTAACTGCGAGGTTTCTAAGCCAAGTTACCATTTCTGCATTGCTTTGATATATCATGCTTCATTAGGCTAACATTTTTCTATTTTTTAGAGGAGAACCAACTCTTTCACACGTAAAGTTCAGTGATGTGCAAAACGAGCCGAAAAATTGAGTGACATTTTTTACGTGTTTTTCATATAAATATTGTATTTTGACAATAACTTCTAAGGCCGAAGGCCCAATTTAAAAAGAAAACATACTTTTCATACAGATGGAAGTTGCAGAAGCTGGTGCTGTCGCCAAAAGTCTTGTAATTTTTCAACAGATCAACAAAATACATCGAAGGGTATATCATCGACGGTGGACGCAATTCGGACCGTCATTCAGAGGGCCATGATTGTCTCCAAGCCACAAGGTTCTATAGGGAAAGATGCCCAAAACGCCACCCAATGAAAGTTCATTCAAGCATTTTTAAAATAAAAATTTAAGTCGGCAACCCTTGCAGATGCTGCAAGCCATGTAAATAGTTTGGAATACGAACAAGGATAATTTAGACGTTGTTCGAAATAAACCTATATCAAACTATAGGAATTCGCGTTGGTTTTTCAAATATGATTATATTTATAGTGAAAATGTGGTGTGCTTTATGCGTTGTGAAGCGGATATTGAAAGGATACATTTGTTTAGCTGGAAATTGAGTGGAAAACAAAGGCGTGAAAACAGATGAATCTGCTAGTAGCAATCGAGCAGTGCATCAAACCAACTGTTCAGAGGTAGGAAATGAAAATAAAAGTGCTTTATAATTTTATCTTTCAATAATTTAATTCTTGTGCATTAAAACATTACTTAGACAAAATATAGAATAATATTACAAATATTCAAGAATGTGTTCCATCCATTATTGTGTATATACGATGTGAGAAAATGTAATTAAATTGATTTTTTATTTGGTTTATCGACGGTTGGGATTAATATACGGGCTGTTATTAATATGGGAACAGATACCCTATATACAGTAGTATATATAGTAGTTCTGAAAGAGATAAAAAGATTGTTAATAAGAAATGAATAAAGCTTGTATTTCGCGAGACAGCGTTGTCCTATATAGTTGCCAAAAAATGCTCTTTTATTTTTAACTATTTCTAACAATTAAATAAAATTCATCCAAAGAGTGCCAATAATACATGAATATCAAGGTTTTCTGAATGTCACTTCGATCTGTCAGAATAGAGCACGCCGCAGCCACGCCGGTGTATTTGATCGAAGTGACATTTAGAAAACTCAAACATCCATCTATTAGTGGTACTTATTGAATGAATTTTATTTAATTGTTAAAAATTGTAAAAACAAAAGAGCAGAGTTTTTACTAACTGTGTAGGGCAACTCTGGTTTCATTTTCATTTTTAATTTTATTTCTAACAATTTCATCTGCGTTTGCTTAATGAAGCCTTAAGATGAGGAAAATCCATTTTGAGTAGACCATCAACCCATGTCATGTCAACCTCATTTCTTTTCTTAAACATTACAATTTGGTGCGAGATTGATTCTTTCTGTTTCACTTCCTTGTCAATTTTAAACTTATGTCCCTTTCGACCTTTTGCACCGTTCGACGTTTTGTCCTTTCGACCTTTTATCTCTTTCGACCTTTTGTCCTTTTCAACCATTTGTCCCTTCGACCTTTTGTCTTTCGACCTTTTGTCCTTTTGACCTTTTGTCTTTCGACCTTTTGTCCCTAACCCATATTGTATAACTGTTGCATAAGGTGTAAATACCCATGAAAACACATCAAAGCAGTCTATGCTTAGCTAGGGCATATCCCCAGCTCGGATCAACTCTTTTGAATGCTGCCCAAAGGAGTCATGATTGTTTGATTTTCAGATGACTTAGTCCTATCGATAGCTGATAATAATCTGGAGGAGGTGGAAGTTCTGGCAGAAAAAGCGTAGATACAATCAAAAACTTCGCGGTAGACAGCGCGTAAAACTTGAGATACGGAAATTTACGTTGTTTTTCGCTTAAATGGTTCTCTGTTCTAAACTTTTCGGAGCAACGGATTTCCACAATAAACTGGTCAGAACGTAAGTTAAGCATGGCTCACCATGAGGGCGATAGTTTTCGTGTTCCTGTTACACATGAGTTGGTCGGTTGGTTTCCAAATTAGGATTCTTATTTATTTATCAAACACCATTTTCAATCTATAAATTTCACAAACTGATTGTTTGACTCAATCCTATTTTTAAAAACTAATTTGCTATCATTGAAGTCGAAAAAACAGTTCTCTTCTTTCTCTTCTCTGAAACATTCAACATCAGTTTGCAAAGCACAGCAGTCACAAGCGATTTTCTGGCATGGCAAGTTTTCAGATCGTCCGCATGCATAGAATAAAGATGAGCGGACCTAGGTGACTGCTTTATAATACTTCAGAGGGAATGCCATAGGCATCGGACATTGCGTCATGTACTTTGAAGAAAACCTTGCGAGAGGATAAGTACGATTTTTATCACCGAATGATCTAAGTAGGTAAGCCAAGTAGGTCAAGATTATCAAGTTTTACAGGTGCATGAAGCATCTGTCAAATGCTTTTGAAAAGTCGAAATAAATAGCATCGACCTGGCTATGGTTCTCTAATTCGCCTAGAACTGTATGGATAAACGCCATTAGGATTGACCCATAAAGTACGTCAAGCAAATATTGACGATTTTTAATCCCTCCTCCCCCCTTCGTCACACTTTTTGTATTAGGCCTCTAGAACTTCTCTCCCTTAAGGTCACTCCTGACGGAATCCAAGTTCCAAAGTGCTCGCATTTTCGGGGGCACACCACTCGATTCAGATGCGGCGCACAACTGTCATTTTTGTTGATTTAGCTTTGCTGCGTCGCAGCATGCGTGAAATAATAAAAATGACAGTTGTGCGTTGCTTCCGTATCGAGTGGTGTGCCCCCGAAAACGCGAGCACTTTCAAACTTGGATTCCGTCAGGAGTGACCTTAAAGCTTGACGTACTTTATGGATGAAGTAACACCTAACCCCCTCCAAAAAAAATAGGTTAGATGTTGTCGAGCGCTTTTTCATGAACCCAAGTTGATTTTCGGAAATGATACTACTGAATATATCACGCCGTGCCCAAGGCTCTCAAAAACTTTAGCAAAACAGTTGGATATCGGACGGTTGTTCTCTACACTATGTATATTAGAGTGGGGCGCAGTTGTATGGAAAAACGCAAACTCCGTCCGATCAAGTGAGATCAAGGTTTTTCTGAATCGTTTTGGGACCCCAACCAACTGTGCAAAATATGGGCTCGATTGGTTGCGACCTCGCATGCCGCAACGCGTTTTAAATTTACATGGAGATTAGTATGGGAAAACGTACTTTTTTACATTTTTGCTATTAGCGGCTTCAATTTATCATCAATCACGTGACTCAATACGTTAGCATATAGTCTGGAAGATGCCGAAAGACTTTGCCGAAGAAGGTACATCCCTGGAAGGTCTACAAAAAATGTTATTACGTTTCGAAAATTGATTGTTCAAACCATATGCAAGAAATCATTTTTTCTGCCAGCACTATCGGACAACCTATGGTTATCGAAGGGTAAAACCCATCTTGCTTCTTGTCGGATTTTTTTTCTTTGTGAAATAATTCCGGATAGCTCCCATGAGCTCTAAAGCCCTATAAGATCAATTATTTTGAAATAACACTCAGTTAAATTATTGGTCTACGTAGTTCGGCAGTGCTGGCAGAATGAACGATTTTTTGTATATGGTTTGAACACTCAAACTTCAAAGCGTTATAACTTTTTTCGTGGACGTTCCAGCAACGTGCCTCCTTCAGCAAAATTTTCGGCATCCTTTGGGTTATACTTTAACGCAATGTGCCACTTGGTTTACGATGAACTGAAATCTCTAGTAGAAGATATGCATAAATTAACGTTCTCCCATACTAATTTCCATACAAACTTCAAACGCGATGCGGAAAGCGAGGAAGCAACCAATCGGTCCCAAATTCTGCACGGTTGTTCAGGACCCAGAATTGCTTCGAAAAACCATTGATTTGAAAAAATGACCATGACGCCCCACTCTAATGTATATGTATGTTGCCGAATTTGGAGAAAGGAACGATTGAAGCATGCTTCCAAGTATCCGAGAAAACACAATCACTTATAGATTGATTAAATATTGATGCAAAGGACAATGCTAGTGATGAAGCACATTGTTTGATGAAGGTCGGCGATAAGCGATCGGGTTCCGGCCCTTTTGTTGTGTCGACTGAGCTGAGAGTTTCAACAATTTTCGCATTGCTGAAACTGACCTGAAGAAGCCGGGCGGAATACGACGAGAGACCTTCAATGTAGTTTTCATCCAATGGAGGAGAATAGTCGTCATGTACTGAGCGGAAGAAACTGGCTAACAAATTTGCTGTAGGCCCAGAACGACGAAGGATCACTTTATAAATTTGCTAGAAGGCTTTCCTGCATTCGGGTGCACTCATCATCAACAAACCGCGGATTATTCGCATTCGTTTGAGTCCTATTTCGGAAGAACTTCTTCCTGTATTTCAACAAATGGTTGCTGATTCTAGGGTGTCGATTGGGTTGTCTGGGTAGACCAATGAAAAAGGGGGGTGGGTGCTTACAACCCAGGAAAGTTCACAGGCCCGCATATATATATCCATGAGTGGGACTTATACTCGGGTCGGGGTGCCCGGGAAATAGCTTGCAGCGCAGTGATGGCACTGGCGGAATCAGTCAGGACTAGGACCGGTTTATCGGAAAGAGTGGTAGCGGCAATAAACAAAGCTGCGGTTTCAGCCGAGAAGACGAGCAGGAAGGCTGTCCGACACGCATAGGTTGTTCCCAGCAGCGCATAAGTCGACCTCTTCTCTCGAAAAGGAATCGTCCGTGTAGCGGTGTTCATGGTTCTTAATCTTCATAGAGCTTCCATGTTCCCCTCTATTAAAGCGCCTCGGCAATTAACCAGTTTATGTCGAATGTGGAGAAGTGCCAATGGACCATAGCCACTGGGAGGAGACTGGCGCCGGCCATTGTATGCCTGATCCGATCTCCTTGAACAAGGAGAGGGATCCTGTGTTTATTAAAAGTCAGCAGAGGTCCATATTTAGCATAATTAGGCTTCTAATTATGCAGGTCACTGTATATGCTCTGAATCATATCCGAATTCATAATCCCACTTGTCTTGCAAATGCTGAAGTTTGATACCCATATTGCTAATATGGAGCAAAAATATTGAACTGGCCATTTTTTCTTAACTCAGGCCGATACGGATCATGGCCAAAATTTATTTTCGTATAAACAACGCATCCTAAAAGTTCACTCATTTTTAATGCACTTATCCTATCCTATTTAAATATAATCAACATATTGCCTATACATAATATTTCTTAAGCTAAAAGGCAGTTGTTGTTGCGAAGCGATTTCTCGTTTGGCAGCAAAGTTATGAAGAAAACAAAAATGCTCATTATTGATATTGATGTTATTCTTTTACGTGTTAAATTGAATTTCCCACGATTCAGTATTTCCTTAATAACTTTTCTTGCGAGCATCGAATCGTTTCGCAACAAAGACGGCCTGTTTCCTTGTAAAATTTCTTATGTTGCCGATGTATCCATATGTTTTTAGAGCTTAAAGCGAAGCGTTGGGGAAAGGTTTTCCATGAAAGTTATTGTTTTCATACAAACTTCAAACCGCGCGTGCTCACTCAATTTACATCCAAATTAGCTAAAAATGTAGGTGGAATAATAAAAAGGCAAATGCAATCGTTTAAGCATCATGGGGCAAAAAGTCAAAATTTAAATCACTCTAATGCATATAGTGCCCTCTAAATATGAAGTTAAAAAATCAAAAATGTTTAAAACGCAAACTAAAAAAATGCTCCACTAAACCTTCTCGAATTTCCCTCCTAGATGGGACATCGGAGAGACGAATCTAAACGGGGAAAAGCAAGACGAAAAAGCTTTTATATTCGGGATCGTGCGACTCAGTATCTGTATCTGGTGAAAGTGGTCTGACAAGTTTGTAGAAACTATTTAAACAAGCTATTCAAAACAGTTAGAATTGGTGAACAGAATTTGTGGGAGTCTATCTCCACATTTATATTTTTAAGTACACCCGATTCTTTTTTTACACGGGAGATGCGTGCCGTGTGAAAAAAATCCGTGTAAAAATAATCCGTGTTATTTCGAGAATCCGTGCTATTTCGAGAAACCATGTAAAAAAGCCGTGCAAAAAATATCCGTGTAAAAAAGTAACCGGGTCTTTGATTATATGGGGGATGCGTTCCGTGTAAAAATAAATCCGTGTTATTTCAAGAATCCGAAAATAATCCGTGTAAATAAAGAATCGGTGTATTCATTAGATACCAGATTGTTATTTCGACTAAAGTCATTCACTAGAAAAATTAGCAAATGGAAGACAGGTGAGATCGATTGAGCTTCGATCTCCGTTCAATAAGGTAAAACAGATATTTTTAGTAAAACAAATATTAATTAGAACACGTTGCGCAGGTTAAAACCCGCGTCATAGTGGGTTTTTGGTTGAAATTTGGAAACCACATACCAACCACGCGAATTAACCATACGTTGGTGGGCCCCTCGGGAGAAAAACCATCATTGCTTTTGTTGAGTGACTCCACCCGCCGTGAAGAAGTGACACCCCACGCTACGGTAAATGGGTGTCAGGCCATTAGGTTGAAGGTGATTAGGCCGAAAGTTCATTAGGCCGAACGGTATTTAGGCCGAATGGTCATTAGGCCGATTGGTCATTAGGACGAATGAGAAGTAAGAAGCAAAACGGGAGAAATGAGAAGATTTTCCTTCTTTCTTCTTCCTTCTTCACTCTTGCGTTTTCCATCCTCATCTTGCGTTTTCCATCCTTAGATCTTCTCCATTCTTTGTTCTTTGCTGTGAAAAAATCAGTAAAAATGAAGAACAAATAGAAAAGCAAGCAGAGCGAAGAAGAACTCTGCTTGCTTTTCTATTTGTTCTTCATTTTTACTGATTTTTTCTTCTTTATTTTTCCGTCATTCTTTCTGCAGGGGCAGCAGGGACTATGTCCAAGGGCTTGACGACCCCTCCCCATGGCCACTGCGAGTTAGGGGCATGCCTAGGATGTGGTAGGGTTTGACAGTGGGCTCTGTTAAACCTCTACAAAAAGCTGCATGTGTCTATAAGCAGGCCCTATCAAACCCAGTCCACACATGAACGTATATGGTGTCGTGGAGGATGCTGAAGTGGAGGCGATTGAGGTACTCCTCCATATAATATGTATGTATATCGTCTCCAATTTAGCATCTTGTATTGCATCATGTACGATTTTATGTTGACTGGGAAGCGACCGTGTGCCGCTCAAAGCGCACAAGCCCAACACGAGTGCCAACCGGCACATCAGGATTAATACCAGTGAGATCCTGATTACGGTATACTGGTCACGGCCGTGTGGTACACACACGCGCGCGAAAGTAATGCAAAATAAACGACATGTGAAATAAACGTAAATTAACATTCTTATTTAACCTCAGATAGAGATAAAATAAGTGCTGCTGAATGACATTGGCTTTCCGATTACTATCAATGTGGTTACACAGCCGTGAATATTACTTTATTTTCCGTAATCCCGTTTTTTTACTTTCCTTACGTTAAAGAAATGATGACGCGGGCGCCTAATTCGGAATTCCAATGAACAATCGCTCACTTTGAGCGATTGATTGTTTATTCTTGCAAAGAATGAATGATTGAACAAATTTAGGAAATGCTTATACTGTTGTGTAGAAGTTGCATAGATCACATCACTTTCCATGGTGAATCCCGATCTATGTTACCGATGACCCCACCCAACTAACACTAACTCCTTCCCGTGGTAATTGTGGAGATGCAAAGGTACCACACACTAACATTCCCTCCCTTTCCCAACTGACTGTAAGGACTTGACCGGCGCCGTTATTGATCAACATTTGCGAGCTGCTGAAACGTGCACTTCGAGAATAGATGGTAAATCCCAACCACTGTTCACTTGGATCGTAGTGCAATTTGCACCAGTTCTGATCAATCACGGAGTAGCAACCATTGATATGTACAGTCAGTCTAAGCTAAGCTAAGCTTTAATTTTCCGTCATTCTTTCTGCTTACTTCTTTCTTCTTCTTGCTTCATTCTTTTTCTTTCTTCTTCTTTATTCTCCATTCTTTATTCTTTTTTCTGTCTTCTATCTCTCTTCTTCCTTCTTCGTTCTTCCTTCTTCCTTCTTCTTTCTTCCTTGTTTTTTCTTCCTACTTCCTTCTTCATTCTTTCTTCTTTTTTATTCCTTCTACCTTCTTCCTTCTTCTTTCTACCTTTTTCCTTCTTCCTTCTTCCTTTTGCCTTCTTTCTTCTTCCTTCTTTCTTCTTCCTTCTTCCTTGTTCCTTCTCCCTGTTTCTTCTTCTCTTTTCCTTCTTCTTTGTTCCTTGTTCCTTTTTCCTTTCATTAAATATTTCTTTTCAAAATATTTATATTCACTACGAACATAACAACTACAACAAAAAACAATCGAAAAATAAATATTGGGCAAATTAACTCTGAAAAATGTTATTATTTTAGAAGGTTTCCACGTAGAATCAGATCGATTTATAAAATGTCGATATTTAATAGCCTTTGACCAGGCTTGTTCATTCATTGCTCTAGGTTTTAGTGCATAGCTTAACTTTCCTACAGTGCTCAAAAAAACTCACACTTACGGTGTTCGAGTCATATTGACCCGGATTTGGCTTGGCAATATCTCGGGCATTTTACAGCCAAATTCACATGTTTATATACCAAAATAATCGTCAGCTCATAAATTTTCAGAAAATGAATAAATTTTTAGATCAGATTGTTGATCGGCCACACCTACATTTTGTAATCGCCGAAGGAAGGATCGTCAGTTGGCCCCTTTTATATGGACGAAATTGCACACGAATATCGCGAAGGAACGATCTTTTTCTCAAAATGTGTCCAATACTATTTCAGTGATGACAAATCATGAATGCAGATAATATTTCTACAGATGTTCTAGGTTCTCCAAACCATTCTGGATTTTAGAGCCATGGTCTACCAGGTCAATTACGCTTGGTACGAAACCAATAGCAACCCAAGGTGCTCATATAGGCCCTTGAAGGCCATGTGCTTAATTTATGATCTAGATATGTCTCAACCGGATGTTCTAAGTTCTCCAAATCATTCTGGAGTTCAGACGAATTGATCTACCAAGATTACTGGGCTCGATATCAAGCCAATAACAAGCTATAGAGGCCCTTAGAGGCCATGCGCATGATTTACGATCTATATATATTTCCAAACAGGATGTTCTAAGTTCTCCAAAACATTCTGGAGTTCAAACGAGATGGTCTACCAAGACAACTGGGCTCGATATCAATCCAATAACAACCCATACAGGCCCTTAGAGGCTATGTGCATCATTCGGACTAATTGGTCTTCAGACTAATTGGTCTACCAGGTCAACTGAGCTAAATAAAAAGCCAATAGCAACCGACAGTGTCGTTACAGGCCCTTAGAGGTCATGCGCATGATTTACGATTTGGATATGTCCCAATCGGATATTCTTAGTCCCCAAAGCATTCTGGAGTTCAGATGAATTAATCTACCAAGATTACTGGGCTCGGTATCAAGCTAATAACAACTCATACAGGCCCTTAGAGACCATGCGCTTGATTTACGATCTAGATATGTCCAAATTGTGTGTTCTAAGTTCTCCAAATCGTCTAAGACGAATTAAGTACTGTCCATTTAATTCCACCAGTTAATTGACCATGGGTCTAAAATCCAGAGTGGTTTGGAGAACCTACAACATCTGTAGAAATATTGTCTGCATTTATGATTCGTTATTATTGAAATAGTGTTGGGCACATTTTGAGAAAAAAAAACATTAATAAAATCGTTCAATCGCGATATTCGTGTGCATATAAAAGTGGCCAACTGACGATCCTTCCTTCGACGATTAACAGGATGTGGTGTGACCGATCGACAGTCTGAGGTCAGTTTCGAAAAATTTATGAGCTGACGATTATTTTGGTATATAAACATGTGAATATGGCTGAGAAATGCCTGAGATATTGCCAAGTCAAATCCGGGTCAATATGACCCGAACACCGTGTGAGTTTTTTTTTGGAGCCCTTCAGGAACGTCGCACAAAGTAGGTCAACGTTCCGGAACATAGTTTTCCACAAAATAGGAAAAGCAGTGCTGCAAAGTGTCACCGTACAAGTCACGCAAAGCGTGACAATAACAAAATCCAGGTAATGTGTCAAGTACTCAATTGTGATGCTCAATGTGGATCTCACATGCTTGGTGTAACGATCACCATGAAAGTGACATTTAGCAACTAGCGCTTGGTCACTCACCATGTCTTCACTTCTTCTGCCTGTGATCACCAGCATGAATGATAGGAAAACTTTCCTGATGTTGTGGTTGTCATATCCATGTCATCTTGACTATCGTGATGATCGCTTGACCTATGCGGTGTTTGGTTCGAAATCAACGCTCGACAGCAATGGAATAATCCACTTAGCGGAATTAATGGATTTTTGCTGTGATAAAAATGCATGAGGCCAAAATAGAATTTTTGGGAACATTTAAGTGTTCTTATTGTTTATATTGACTTTTTGTGCAATATTTTAAAAGGTGCTATTAAAAGAAAAGTACATACATAGTTTTTCCAAATTTGATCCAGACTATCTTTTGAAAAAGGCCAAATTTTTTTTATTGATTTTTTCAAATGGATACAATGAATCGCCTGCTTTGAGCGTGCTTACAGCGGCACACTAGGAGTTAACTTTTGAAAATCAGTATGGCGAAAAGCATCTAAGGTTCGATTTCTCAAAATTATGCACCTTCATTGAAAAAATATTTGGTAGTCGTAGTAGCAGACACCCTCCTACATAACCGGTATCAAATAGTTTCTCATGAAAAGTTTCTATTTTCGAGAAAACCCGCGTTAGATGCCTTTCACCATACAAATTTCTGGCGGTTAACTCATGTTGGCTATTTTGCGCATATACTATAGCGCCTGGGTGTGGCAGCGGCGAGTAGAAAATCAGCCACTGCCAATAATTCATTAAAAAACGACGCATCCTACAAAAAAATGTTGTATGGGTGACTATCCCAAAATCAGTCAAAGTTTCTAATAAAGATATCGGAAACAATTCAAATTGATCCCTACACTGAAAAAAAATCAGTTTCAACAGTTTCAAAAATTAAATTCGATTTGCGAAAAAACGCTTTTTTTGATTTGTATGAAATTGTGTCTCAAGATAGGTGATTATGTTCCCTACCAACCGTCCATACATCGCAAGCTTGACACTTTTAAGGAAAAAAAGTTTTTCTAATGATATGGAAATGCTAACAAAATGCTTTTCTAACAAAAAATGTTTCTTTTCGGAATTGATTTTTTTTCTCAGTGTCAAGGAGTGCCAGTGGATTTAACATATACATACATATATTTAAATATTCCTGTACAGTCAAGCAGAGTACAATATTGAGGTCGTAACTAATCGCAACGGATAAAAATACACTGAAAATAATTTCGACAAGAAAAAGTTTTTGTTAGAAAAACTTTTTTTCCTTCAAAGTGCCCAGCTTGCGATGTATGGACGGTTGGTAGGGAACATAATCACCTATCTTGAGACACAATTTCATACAAATCAAAAAAAGCGTTTTTTTCGCAAATCGAGTTTTAATTTTTGAAACTGATTTTTTTCAGTGTAGGGCTCAATTTGAATTGTTTCCGATATCTTTATTAGAAACTTTGACTGATTTTGCGATAGTCACCCATATAACATTTTTTTGTAGGATGCGTCGTTTTTTGATTGTATCCATTTGAAAAAAATCAATAAAAAAAATTTGGCCTTTTTCAAAAGATAGTCTGGATCAATTTGGTAAAAACTTAGTTAGAGCCATTAACAAATACGGCCCATACAAATTTCAGAACCCTTCCATAAAAAATACGTTACGAGAGGGTGGGTGGGGGCTTACAGCCCCCAGGTCCATTTTAGCGTTATGTAATTTGTGAATGAACCCTTAATTTAACTATTGATTTATCCAATTTATCAATTAAAAACGACGTCAGTCCAATCAAACGACAACAAAATCAATCAATAACGGTGCTCACCTGCACTTTTGACAGCTGACCGACCTGATGCTCTTTATGGCTCTCAGCTTGTGGTTGTCAATCTGGGTGTCACGCTTACCGAAGGTACTCACGTGTCAGCTTCTACATGTCACGATGCGCTTGCAGTGATTGTCAGTAATGAACATCGTTTAAAAGCGTGGTGGTTTTTGTTTTCATATCTGATCATCTGGTGATGGTCACGACATTTTGCAAGACTGAGGAAAAGTCAAGAAGTTTCAGTGCTTCACATTGTTGCGTTAAAAATTTATAACAATTTGAAAGTGCGATTCGGGTCATATTGACCCGAACACGTTAGGAAGGTTAAAATAAAAAATATATAGTCCAAAGAGTCAATGTTTTTTTCCATTTTGGAACTTGCTTTGTCACATCATTACACTCGGTTAATGGTAAATCTTCCTTCTCCTTTCTTAATTTTTCCTTCTTCCTTCTTCTTTCTTCTTTCTTCCTTCTTTCTTCTTGCTACATCACTTCTCATTCCCCACTTCTCATTCGGCCTAGTGGCCTTCGACCTAATGACCTTCGGCCTAGTTGATAGTAGATAGTTACAATCCTTGTACTATAAGTAACACATAGCGGTGACAACGGTCCACTCTTACATCGCCGACAGAATGCGCTATCTGGGGATTGGCTCGGTTTGTTGTAGTTTTTAGATGTTTCTTAGTACTTTTCGCTTATTTCAACTTATTTCAACAACCGAGTCTTTGACTGGTGGGGGTTGGAAAAGGTATACGTTGTTTGAGCCATTGAATTGACCCGCCTTGAATATAGAGTCTTTGGTCGGACGGGAAATACGTTTGCTGTCTTCCTTTGATGGAAGTGGCGCTTAAGCTGCGAACGGTGGCGAGCTCAATAGCATGAATCAGGTTTTAGGTGCTTCTCTATGACAAATTTCATCTAAATTATTCAATAATGATGGGAAGTTCAGTACTCAGTTACACTTAAATAATGTCATAAATAATGGGTTTCGAAAATAATTTACTCAAAATTTTGAGGTTATGTCTCAACGTTGTGCCTAAACAAAATAAAATCATCTTCCATACAAAAAGCGTTACGAAGTCAGAGGGGGGAGGGGTTCAAAATTTACAATTCAAACATTGCGTTGATTGTGCAGTGTCGATTTTTCACCATAGTTAATAAGAATTATAGATTTAACCATAACGTATTGGACGAATAGTGTGTTGAATAGTACCTTTTATTATTATGAATAAAATCTATGAAAAATTGAATAAATTAAATTTGATTTCGTTCATGCTACAATATGAGGTTTATTGAATCTGTTCTACCTTTGTTTGGCAGTTTAAGAATTTATACTCAGTGACTCAGTGACATAAGCTAATAGTGCTTTTTTGATCATTTTAGGACATCTGTGTTGCGTCCATTTGTCTGTAACTTGAAATTGAATATAATATTGAAACTTTCATCTGGCTATTACGATTTCATTCACCACCAAACAGGCTTATTGCAAGCCAAAAAGTGACCAAACTCCGTTAGTTTTGTAGAATATGACAAAAATCGAAACAATGTCGAGAATTGACGCCAAGCCTCAGAATAATATGTTCTTTACCTATCTATGTTTTTATGACAAATATCACCTTCTATTGTAGGATTCATAAAAATCTTTATTTTTTTCTATAGTGTGGTGTTGTGAAATTACTCAATTGAATAGGGAATGATGGTGAACGCATGGTTGTTTGTTTATATTAGCAGATTGCACGAAAACCTTACGGTTGAGGTGAAAGAATCACAAATCGTTGAATATAAGTGATACTGAAGGGATTTTGCTCAATATTTTCATTGCAACTCAATATGTTGTAATAGTAATATTCGTTCAGAAATGTCCTACAAAATATTGTATGAGTTATTTTATGAGTTGGACCATTTTGCTCCGTGGGTGCGTTTTTCACTGCTCTTTCTTACATCAACAGTACAGCCAAAAGGAAATTTCAAAATTGGAAATATTTATTATTTGTTTAATTAATTTCATACCTGCCTTTGGTCTTATATCAAGCTAACATCACAAAACTTCGATATGAATGTGGATTTTTCTTATTTTGTTTCGATGCTGTGACCATGATGCTAAGAGCATTTTTTACAGTTTCTTGAGCGTATCAAAATGGTAATTCGTTATATGATTTTGATGCATCAATATAGAAAAGTTGCACAACGTCGAAGAACGCAAGTGCTATGACTAGAAGGTGAAGTCGCATACCATTACGGTACGGTAGCTATTTATACTCAGTGAGCAACTCTTCTGTACGATTAAATAAATAGCAAATGTGTTTGTCTTTCATTCATCGGATCAAATGCGATAATGGTGATTCTTTGCGTGCACCAACCGCCACCTCTTGGGTTCAACCACATCCGATAATTAAAATGCAAATTTGTTCGATCCTGTCCGCTGTAGTTAATTATAAATTGCAAAAGTCGAACACGGTGCAATTACTCACGGTCTTAACATCATCGACCCTGCAACGAAACGTACAACTCCTGCTGCTGGCGCAACGTCCAAGGGCCGGACGTTGTTAAGCAATCTATCCGTATAAATACGTTGTAGGGGTGAAGGGTTAATATGCGCCTCATATTTTGTTTTTATTGTGATATGCTAATTGAATTGAGATTAAATGTACTATCTATCAAAACATGTGCCTATTCTATTAATGATGGAAAAGGTTTCAAATTAGTTTTGTCGGTTGTACGAGGGAATGCCAAAAGTTGTGAAAATCATTTCAATGCTTGTTTATAAAAACAGCTGAGTTAATTTTGAAAATTAGTTCTTCTAAATCATTATTATTAGGAATTATTTCTCAAAGCAAATTCAAATTATAAGGGATTTTTCCGATATTCTCACATCCCCACCGTCCCTATTTTTTCTCATGTATATTTGGTAATTTTTGCATGAAGTGGAATAAAATTCCTGAAAACCTTTTTTACCTTTTTCACAATTTGGTTTTTCAAAAGTTTCAAGGCCTTTTGCCATTTTACACCATTATTCCCTACAATGGGACTCATTGGCTACAGTAGAGTGAAAATGCTTTCGATATCCTCGGTCTCGGCGTGATATGATACGGTTGTTGGGTTGGTAGCAGAGAAGCTCCATTCACATACTTACTGGTCGGTGGCCAACGGTTGGAATTGCTAAAGGAAGCCGCGTGTGGGTGCAAATCGTAGCGACGACGTCGATGTACAGTCCGGATAATTTCACTTACCTAGAACGTTAGAGGGCAGAGAAAATAATACTTTGGTGAGAGAGTGCGGATTGACAGTGATAAATGGATTCGATAAGTTGCAAAAGGCGATAATAATTGGTAACGGTCACATTATTTAAATTGAATTTTGTTGTACTGATTGAAAGAACTTCGTTTAGTTTTTGAACAAGGGAAGATCCATTCATTACGTAATGTAAAAAGTTGCTATTTTCAACCCTCCCTCTTCCCTATGTCGCACTTTTTGTAAGGAGCATCTGAAAATTTTGTATGGATCGTCACACTTCAGACAACCCCCCACCCCTACCTTCTCTATGCGTTCCATAATTTATGGATGTTCCCAAATTTGTTTTGCTATAGGATTCTCAATAACTTACTTGACAAAAGCTTTGTGATGCCCTACCCACATAAGATATACGAGAAAAATATTACATACAAAAGATCCTTTTTATCAATACTATCAGGGCAAGAAAAACATATGTACGACCAACATATTTTGCTCGTTTTGCCTTTTCGTACAACAAAGTTGTACCGAAAGGCTATACGATTACTGCAAAACAGAACTTTTGATAGAAGTCTCGGAAATCTATAGTGTTACATACCGATCGACTCAGCTCGACAAAATGAGGTGATGTTTGTATGTGTGTGTATGTGTTCTGGTTCCATTCGACTGCGAATCCTGTACCATTGGTTCCTATAGGCCTATTGGCCTAGAAAATTGGCCAGTTTGGGCTATGGGATTAGAAGTTATGGCCAAATTACTATTTTCTATGCCCAAAACAACGTAAAAAATACTCATTCGTATTTTTTTGCACGAGAAAGGCATCAACACCGCTAGGCGGATTAATCAGTTTTTTTTACAGATTTTGGGTACACTCACAAGCCTGAGCATCTGCATCATGCTAGTCCAGGATATTAACAACAATGGACTGATTTAAAAATTGGCCATTGAAAAAAAAAACTTTCGCTCTGAAACTAATATAATAATGCTATAACTATAATAATAATTATTATTGAAATCTATTTTCATTTATGTATAACTTCGTTAGTCTTCCATCAAAAGTTTGGTTTTGATGTGAGGATATAACCTTCCGGCCTTTCGATAAACCTTGATGTGCCGGCAAGTCAAAAAGCTTCTTGGTTATCGTAATCAGCAATTACATTATCATCCATTTGTCCAGTAAGTGTAATACCCTACAGCAAGTTAAACAGGAACTCCACCTTAATTCCAACCTAACGTATCGTTTAGAGGGCCCATGACAAAACAAGTGTCACAAACCGATTCAATTAGCATATGAGCACCTAGCTTCTCACTCCGCGGCAGCGGTTGGCAAAGTTGTTCCAATTAGTGCCATTGGTCACAAGGGGGAACGCTCCACCCGTTCCACGTCTCGATCCGGAAGCAAATTTTAAGCACATTTAAAAATTGTAACCATAGCAAAAACTAACTTTCTTCATTACGTCGTTTTAGCCATTCACAGATGTAGAGGCTTATCCTCGTACAAAACAGAATCATTTAGCCTCACCAACTGGCTTCTCCCTAGACCGGAGGGGGTCAAACAGAGGAGGGTTATTATTTGAGCTGTGTATACTTTTGCTGGTTTTCCATAGTCTCGTGAGTCAGTTGCCTCCTCAATACCCAGAATGTACCGCACTGATCGTATTTTCTCGCAGTTTTCCCTTACGAAGAGCGCCAACCCAGCCTAATAGGGCAGTCTAGTTGAGGAGAAAGGAAACAAAAAATAATGTTTCGGAGAATGTTGTATATTCTCCTATGTTGCGCGTTGTTCCTACCCAGCAGCAGTCTGCTGCTGCTGTTTTCTGCAGTTTTAATTGGATGGCGTGTCGTCGTAGTCATTAACTCGATGAGTAAACATTTGAATAGCATGGAGTAAATAAAAACTTTTTTACATACAAATTATTTTCCAACATTGTGCCTCGGGCCACCCAGAAAAACCCCGGTGGCTCGGGACGCAGTACAGCAATAATGGTTGACCCGTGTAATGGTCGAGTAGCACTCTCGGGTGGATCATGCGGAAAATTACATAATGCGTATTCATTCCGCATGAAATTCTGCCGTATTCGGCGAAGGAAAAAAAGTGGACAAAGTGTTACTTAAAACATTCAACTAGTTGTTAGTAATTTTTAATCAACGATGTGTTATAGCAGCATTGTATACGTTACAAACGTGTTTTTGTAATTATGTTGCAATTCAACTGTTTTTAATTTAATCAGTTTAGAAGTTAACTAAGAAGTTATTCTTACAGGCCAGTTTGTCTGCTGAAATAACTATTTTTAATATTATGTTAATGAATACATTCTGTGTCTTCTTTATTCTTACTTATTGGGTAGTTTGGTTGCAAAGAATATCATTAAATCTAGAAAGTATTAAAATATTTTTTTTTCGAAGAAGAGGCTGTTGAACGTTGTTTGACGTTGTTTATTCGTTAACAATATCGCATATCATGATTCCGAAATTAATACTCGCCAGTGACGTAAATCAGCGATTTACCAGCAGGAGGAAACACTTCTTACAGAAAGTTCATCTGAAAAATCAAATTAAATTTAACGGAAAATATTGTTGATAAATTCCATTTATTTTCATGGAAAATCCAGCAATTGAACTGGTATATATGTGAGTAAAAATAATATAATACGTATTAGGAATTAGTTCTGCAAAACTTGGTTTGATGCGTTTTAAGTAGCTAAAGGTGTGCTAAAGCTAAAGGTCCGAAAACCATAGGCGGTGGCGTTTGTCGGATTTTCAGCCGGCAGCGGCGGCGTTTTCGGCGTCACCTCGAAAGCCTAACCGGCGGTGGCGGCGGCGTGAATCGGCGTGGTAATGTTTTATTATTTAATTATTTAAATTTTTTTTATGCATTTTTATGGATATTTTCAAGACATTAACTATAAAATTTCACCGGAAAAGTCTGAGGAACTTCCCAACAACATTCTCTAAGCTTTACAAAATATTCATTTTCGTATTTTTCACAGGGAACAACTTTGAATTTCGAGAACTCTTTGTAATTTTCAAGGAAAGCTCTTTAGAGCTCGCTAGGCAAATTATTAGTGAAAAAATCTTCACAATTTCCGCGAGAAATTGATCCAAATTTCTACAGGAAAATGTTCAGAATATCCACTGGAAGTTTTTCGGAATTTCTGTTTAATAATTTTCGAAATATACACAGAAAATTCTGCGGCATATGCACGAAAACTTTAAGGAGTTTGCACGGAAAAATCCCTGGAATTGTCACGATATGTTCCGGAGTTTTCACGGAAAACTGTTTCCGCCGAAAACTGTTCGGAAGTTCCATAGGAAATTTAATGGAATTTGCATGTTTTGCCTGTAGGATCACTCCAAAACCGAACTTTTGATAGAAGGCACGGAGACCCATAGTGTTATGTACCAATCGACTCAGCTCAACGAATTGAGGTGATGTCTGTATGTGTGTGTGTAAAAAAAAAGTGAGACACACTTTTTTGTACTTAGCCTTATGCTTGCAACAGGTTGTATTTGACGCGGAATCCTTTCTTATTTTTTGTTATTGAAAATTGGCCCTTGGAAAAAAGAAATTTCAAAATCGATTTTTTTTCTTCAAAAACTGCTGCAATGCATTCAAATGAACGCAAATAAATGTGAATTGATGGAAATAGCTAAATCTATCGCCGTAAAGTGCAATATTGACCTCTCTTATGTGCTTTTCTTGTTACTCTTATGTTTTATAATAAACGAGATCAGCACCATCACCGCTAGGTGGATTATTCTTTTTGTTTTTTTTTCTACACGGATAAAATGTGTTAGAATAGACCGGATTCTGCAACAACAATAATATTTATTGCTGATACAACCACAAATAGTGTTGAATCACCATACTTCATTGGTTGAGTTATCGCTCGCATATATTTGATTTAACCATGCTTTCCAGCTATCACTGTCAAATAATACATCAAAACATCAATATTCATGGTAGTTTTTACTTACGAAATTGCTGCGAAACTACTTTATCGACAATAAGATGACATCAACAAAAGATGAAAAAGTGACAGCAACAGAATCGAACTAGCTACATGGCGAGTGAGAGTCATCCAACTTACTTCTGCTCCATGCTTACTTCGTGTAGACCGAATGATTTACGTTGATCAGTTTATACAATTTTTCCGTATTATAAAATGAATTGTAACGCGATGTGGATTTTTTGGAATAATTTTATTGGATTTGCTTAAAGCTTCAGACGTTTTTTTTAAGCAAAATCATTTGTAAATATATTATGAAATTAAATTATTATTTTTAATTAATAAATAGCTTTGACGTTTTTATCCTTTTAAGTAAAATATCATTGAAATGAGTTGAAGCTTAATTATTAGTAATAAATTATTTTTTGCTTTATTTTTTGTTGTTGTAACTATTAGATTATTTGAATTTAATTAGCTTTGGACGTTTTTCTCTTTTTAAGCAAAATAATGCTTGAATTCGTCAAGTCGGCTTGACGATTCACAGTCCAAAGCGAGACCATAATATTATCAGTATTTGCCCGACTATTTGACTGTCTTGGGTGAGGAAATATTTCGAGCGGTTTGCGTCTCGGCTAAGCAAAGTGGTATACTGTTTCAGTGAGTGCATTAATGGAAAAGATATTTTAGTTACTAGATAAAGATTGTCGCTACTGTTCCCTTTGTTCTGCTGTCCGAAACATGTGTGGTACATACCTGTCAAATCGCATGGATTTTCCTTCTTTGACATTTAGCTCCCCTATCCTCGCCAGCAAAAGATGTTCCGGACAGCGACGACAGCGACAATCTTTATCTAGTAACTAAAATATCTTTTAGTAATGGCTCCTGAAACTAGATAGCTCTTTTTCAACCATTTGCTTGATCCTGGGAAGGCGCCAAATTGATATCGCCATTTGAATCTGTGTACATAACCAGTAATTGTCCTTCAAGGTTTCTTGAAGGTAGAAATCCTTAAGCTCGTTCATTTTCGCTCGCACTAGAGGAAGAGAAGTATCGCGGTTTCCAAGTTCCGAAGAATTTAAAGTATTTCTACAAAAGTGAAACGTGTTCCTTCAAAGTTTGCAGAAGGTAATAATTGAGAACAGTGGTGTAAAGTGAAGTGCTTGAAACAGAATCTTTTGGTGTCTTCCAGATAGCTGCTTATTTCGGTCAGTGCGCCTGACACTTTCGCGATTCTCTCCATTTGTCGGAGTAGATATAGAGACAGAAAAAGGTAATTTAGATTTATGACTTTAATTTTGCACACGACTAACGTTCGCCATTCGCGTTGGACTTCCAGCGCGTAGGCGCTTTTTTTTGTACGGGCTGGAATTTTGTGACGACCAGCGGAGTCGAATTGGGGTTCCATCCATTTTGCTGTGGATCGCGGTGCGACCAAAATTGAGCTTTGGGTGTCCGCTAAGGCCCGCCTTTCGGGGTAGTTAAACGGAGGGGAGTGCAGTTCGTGAGATAGTCGAGCGAAATTCACCCGACAGTCGCCAAAAACTGTTGAAAAGACCACCATTACGTTACACCCCCCTGGTGGTCAGGTGTCGAGAGCGCGGTTCCCGTACGTCACCAATTATCGTACGCTGAACCGAACCCGAACCGAGAATTAGTAGCATTCTTTTAGTCCTCGCCCGGTGAATCGGAAAGGTACGTGGGTAAAGTGGGCTACTAGTTCGAGGGAACGGTTATTCCGGACGCTCTCGGGAAGTTAAAATCGGAAGCTTTCCGTCCAGCCGCCACTCCCTCCGCACCTTTAGTTCGGCCATTTTCACCCAAGCTCACGCCGCCATCGTGTGGAGCATCGAACGCCCACTGGCAAGTCGCCGGTACTACGACGCCATCGCGACAACTGCGTCACCAGCAACGAACCTTCGTCTTCGGAAGAACCTTCGTCTTCGGCACACCGCCGGAAGAACCTCCGTCTTCGGCACACCGCCGGAAAACCTTCGTCTTCGGCGTCCCGCCGGAAAACATCGTCTTCGGCACTCTGCCGGAAAGCCCTCCGTCTTCGGCACCCGCCAGAACCCGTCATCGCTACCAAAAATCCTGCGCAGGTACGTGGAAACTTGTATAATCATGGCCATGAATTAGTTTCCCCCTAGCTAGTACTTAAATCCCGTCCAACCCGAATGAAGTCGTGATAATAAATTTGTTGAATTTGAAGCTCTGAGAGTCAATTGATTTTGTTTCGGCAGTTCCGTGAGAACCTGCTGTTCTCTTTTACGTTTCCGTTATTTCGTTGGTAGATTGTATCTCAGACTTCGATTCCTCTTTTGATTTTGCGTTTATTGTTGAGCGAGCTTAAGTGATTACAAGGGTAATCAGGGCAAGGGATTTTAGGGTGGTTTTCCAGGTAACAGCGGGTGATTTTGAAAATTCAGCCAGCAACCGTTCGAGGATTTCCCCTGAGGAATTGTCTCAAAAATAGTCGGGCAAGTCAACAGACTGGGGGTCTCTCGTACGCGAGAGTGGCGCTAAAGCCACCGAAGTTTAAATAATTCCCTCAGACGATTTGCGAACGGTTACAGAATGTTGAAAGAACGATATTATTATTGTTTCAGTCATACGATGCCCAGTCAACATTTTGGTACCTACAAATCTTGATATAGGATATTATATAAGAACCAACTAAATCGTATATAATGCACAGATTGGCTATATACGTACCAAAGTGGAGGCGATATAGGTACATACGAGTTTGATTTCACGATTTTTTCCGACATCATACGAACAGTATTACGATTAAAAATTAAAATAAAAAAAAATCTACCTACATCAAGACTCGAACATGCGACCTTTGGATCTGCAGGCGGATACTCTATCACTGCACCATACTGCACATCTTCAAGAGAGTCGGATTTTTATCCAACATAAACTATACAATTTATATCTTTACAACTGCGTGAAACTTCTGCAAGCCATGTGGACTGAAGTGGTTTCGATTGTATTACGATTCACATAGACATTCATTCGCACTGATATAGGATATTGCAAGGAATATAAGTCATTATGAGTTTTTATTCACACAATTACGATTGATTTTCACTATGGTAAAAATTATCGTATATGATACATTCTATACAACATTTGTCGACAATAATCTGATAAAGTTTGATATGCAGTGCGATTTAGATTTTTAATGGACTTAAATGCGACTTTATTTGCTGTTTGTTATTCGATATGTGGTTTACTGGGTGCAGGATGGATACAACAATAAAGTTTGTTTGAATAAAGCAGTGAATCAGCGTTAAAACAACAAATTTGAAGATTGAAACAACAATTTCATCGTCGTTTGATGCAACAAATGAAATAGTCGCAATGTAACAGATGTAATAGCCGAAAATCATTCGATAGAAATATATTTCGTGCGAAACGGTTATAAATGGAAAACGATTCGATAAAAAAAATCATTTGACCAAAGCGACAATTGGCCGGGAAAGCCGTTGTTTGGCCGGAATGGTCGTTTGGCCTAATGAGTCAACAGGCCGAAAATGCCGTTCGGTCGTAATGATCGTATGACAGTATGGGCAATTGGCCGAATGGATCATACGACCAAATGGCCTTTCAGCTAGACGGCCATTTCGGCCAAATGAAGTTTTCGGCCAAAGGACCGTTTCGACAAACGGTATTTTCGGTCAAATAACCTATTTGGCCAAACAACTTCTTCGACCAAATGACCAGTTCGGCTGAACGATATTTTCGGCTGTTATAACTATTTCGACTAAATGACATTTTCGGCCAGATGGGTGTTATGATTTATTCGACCAAATGTCCTTTCCTGTCTTTTGGTCGAAAGTCATTCGACGAAAAGCGATTTGTTCGAATGCCGCTTGGCCGAATAACGCGGTAAGCCGAATTCCATTTGGTGGAATTGAACGTTTGTCCGAAACGGTTGTAGATGATGATGATGATGATGATGATGATGATGATGATGATACTACCATCTATTGTAGCAAGGCACCTGCCGATAGCACTGGCCATATCTGACAAACGATTTGATCATGATTATATTATTGTTTGTATTTCATCAAACTCCTGTATGAAGGGCCAAAATGGGTGGGGTGGTTCCATAAGCAGAGACACTTATGCGAATCCACGGGATGAATAGAGAATCTCCTTCCAGAAGAAAGTTCGTACATACAATAATATAGCTTAGCCCTCGTCTCCCAGATTGACCCAATAGATGGGGAGAAGAGCCCGCCCTTTATCCACGAAATGTTAACAATAGGAAGTTGGCAATTCCACTCTTCCCATCCAAATCGCTTCAATAATGTGCCCTGATGGTTTGTTTTGAATATATAGTCATTTTGAATATATAGTTTCAATATACACAGGATTTTGTTTTTACACGATTTTTTTTCGCTCGTATTTTTGATCGTGTGACTTCAATTTGCCACCAATCTCTTCGCAACATGTTTCAAAAAATCCAGAATAAATCAAAGAAAAATCACATGACAATTAATATACGTTAAACATTTAGGATGAGTGAAAAATTGAGAAAATGTAAATCGTGTAAAAATAAAATCCAGTGTACGTTAATATTAAATATAATGGAATTTTCTCACCAAATTTCAAATCGTTTGACCTGGTTTGACCACAAGATCCCTTCTTCAATATCAGTTTTGTGATTAACTGTTGTCTTCAGAGATGGGAAAACCAATTGTCCTTCGAGGAATATCTTTGATAAAATCAGCATATAGATTTTGCTTCAATTGAAATAGACACTGAAGACGACCACACAGTTGTGGTCGAAATACGTATCTGCAAAGATAACGAAAATCAACTGGTGGAATTAAATGGACAGTACTTAATTCGTCTTAGACGGTTTACTTTATTGTACCTTATACGGAACATGCAGGGGACTGTCAAAAATAAAATACTGCTCAGCAGAGCTCAAAGTGTTTTGCAACATATCAGAAACATTGTCGTAACAGCAATGAACCGAAGTGTTATTAATTCTGCAACTTATCTGTTTTGTTTCTGATATGAAACACATCGAATTTTAAACCACCCAAGAAGTCAGATTGGTAGAATATTGCGACCCCACTTAAACGGAAATGAAACATTGTGTTTTTCTGAAACTGGGAAGTGGCTTTAATGTGACTCGATGTATTGCCAGTGTCTTCAATGCAATTTCTTAGGAACAAACACCTATTTGAAAGATGTTGCGCGTGCTGCTTGGGGTAGTAGCGGACACCATCCTTCATAACCGGTACCAAATAGTTTTTCATGAAAAGTTCCTAGTTTTGAGTCCAACTCCGTGGTACTTATGAGGGTGTCGCTAAGTCGGTGGCCTCTCGTTAAGTAAGTACTACATCAACACTTCCTTCCTCTCCCTAGTTACGGTGAAGATGGGCGTGGCCAGGAGTAGTAATCCTCATGCTTTTGTTATTTTTGTTTAAGACTGGAATCAAGGACCACTCCCCTTCTTGATTTCTGATAGCATTCTAGATAAGGATCTCAAAAGTAAAACATGAGTATCACTAGTGTCCAATCTACGAATTACACCGTAACAATGCTAATGCTAATGCTAAAAAATTCCTAATTTTGAGAAAGCCCACGTTAGATGTCTTTCGCCATACAAATTTCTGGCGGTTAACTCATGCTGGCTATTTGCGCATATACGATAGCGCCTGGATGTGGAGGCGGCGGGTAGAAAATCAGCCACTGCCAATAATTCATTGAATTTTACTGAAAACTTTTATTCATCAACTAATCGGAGCATGGACAAAATTTTGACTTTGTTAAACATTTTACGTAGCGTAATGTATGTTAATATTCAGTTTATTTTCTTGAGTTAAAAATAAAGCAATTTGGTATTTTCATAGCCTGAGGCAATATCATCGAAGCTGTTTGCTGTTGACCTATAAACCTGTATTGACCTATGAAGTGAGGAATTTAACAAATCATGATGGTGCTTTAACATCGTAACGATGTGAACTTGACAGCTTCCCTGAGTATAACAAAAACTTGCCATGATGAAAAGCGTTTCCTGTCATCTGATGCTTATCAACGGGCCACATGTAGTATATATTCTGAAATCCTTCACGGGCCGCAGCAAAAGGCTTCGAGGGCCGCATGCGGCCCGCGGGCCGCACTTTGGGGATCACTGCTCTAGACCTTTAATGTCGTTTCAAAGTTCATCAGAATAGAACTCTTACATATGAAATACTTTTGTCTTTACCCAGGAGATGTATTAATATTATATATCTTCTTCTTCTTCTTATTGGCATTACATCCCCACACTGGGACAGAGCCGCCTCGCAGCTTAGTGTTCATTAAGCACTTCCACAGTTATTAACTGCGAGGTTTCTAAGCCAGGTTACCATTTTTGCATTCGTATATCATGAGGCTAACACGATGATACTTTTATGCCCAGGGAAGTCGAGACAATTTCCAATCCGAAAATTGCCTAGACCGGCACCGGGAATCGAACCCAGTCACCCTCAGCATGGTCTTGCTTTGTAGCCGCGCGTCTTACCGCACGGCTAAGGAGGGCACCGTATGTATTATTTAAATTTCTTATAATAGATTTTTATACAAAAATTCCTAATCTTCATTTTCTTCATTATACCTACCATTATATTCAAAATTTCAAAATTTCTGTTTTATTATTATAATATTATATTAAAAATAATAAATATTATAATATTTTTTTCCACTTTTTGGGTGCGCTTTCTGTACACCGGGCAATCTTGCAAATCATGGGCAGGAGCCATACCGCAATAAGCACATTTTGTGGCTTGTTGCTGGCAGGATTCCTCCCGATGTCTTTCGAAACATTTACTTCAACGTGGTTTGTTGTCACAAAACTCGGCTGTGTGACCAAGTTGTTTGCAATTGGTACAATTAAATACCCTTGGTACAAAAAGACGCACCGGAAACAACATATTCTCTGAATCGACATATTTTGGGAGAATCGAACCGGCAAACGTCACCCGAAGCGAGCCTGACTTAGAATATACCTTTTTGCCATCTACCATGGTTGCTGAATGCAATTCCTTGCAATCTAGAATATCCACTGTAAACTCCATTGCACTATGGTCCAGGTTACTGATTTACGCGGAAAGATGAATTTTACGCCAAAACTATATTTTTTAGAAAAAACTGTTGTTCCACAAAATTGTTTGAAATAGTAAGGCCATCATTATGGTGCCTTATCATATAAAAAAAAATATTTTTTTTATTTCTCAAAATATTGACATGATATGTCCTACAAAGCTGTAGCGCAGCTTATTCCAATCAATTTAGCTAAAAAAAAATTTCTGTAGCTCGTAAGTTGGCTGATTTAGAATAATTTTACCTAATTAGATTAGGGTGTACCTCAAAAAAACAGTATTTTTAATCAATTTTTTTTGTTTTGAATTTTTTGAAAAAGTCGTCTTCAGGTTACTTTTAGAGCTCAAAAAATGCAACTTTTGAATGGTAAATATGCTCAATATCTGTTTACGATCAAAAGGTAGCAGCAGAAACAAAAGCCTGCTTCACTGGCGTCGCCAGGAGCAGCTACTTCGCTCGCCGACAGTGATCGCCTTGGATCCGTAGGTAGGCACCACACAATAGACTAGAACTACCGAACAAAACCCGCGATGAGACATAGCACACACGTCTGGCTCGTTCGAACTATCGGCACGGAATGGCAATTAACTTTGATTGAACCGAAATTTTAAACGATGGCGCGCCGATGCAGATTAGAGGGTGACTGCGCACACCTATATCAGCACCACACGTTTGCTTTGTGAGGTCCTGCTGCGGAAACATGCAACTTTTTATAGATACTACAGTAACACAATCGTAGTAAGACAACGAAAGACCTTCGTCGGCCTTCGCAACTTAGCGGCCACTGAATGAGCCATATTAAAAAAAAATAATATCGGCCACTTTTCTAAGAATAAAGGTCTAAATAAAGGCTAAGAATAAGAGGCATGGACAAGGCTTTGAAAAAAGCAACATTCCTCCGTTCCTCTCCGTTTCGCAGTCACATGACAGATCATAGCAGCCATTGCAGAAGACACACAATCGCAGTTAGTTATTTCCAGATTCCTCAAGAAAAAGTGCAAGCAATGTAATTTCTACATGCAATTTTGCAAAGCCTAGTCCTTAATACTTATTCCACTTGTGTTGTCTGCACGTTCAATAAATTCACCGACTGTTCCACCTGCTCAATTAGACAGCAGATTTCAGTAGAGGCCATTGAGCATATAGATGCATGGTATCGATGGTTAAGTGGCAGACTTGCTTGCCTTCATCCTTTGAGTTAAATCCCAATCGCCGTCGTTTGCATGTTATAAGATGAAAACTGTCGACCTTCACTAAAATTTCAAGTAAAAACGCAGATTCTTGTCTTGTTTATGGGTCCTATATGAGTTTAGCAGTGGAGTTGTCTTTTTTCCATCGGGGGTTGGAACTATCCAACGGATCATGAAATCAGAATAAAAAAAACAATTTTATCCTTTTTACCATCAGGTTTATCATCCGGGATTCGCATATTTCGCCTGCGTTATGCGAGCTTTTGTATGATTGTTTTTAATTGGTTCTATTGACTTTATCCCATATTTCATGGCTAAAGTGAGCTAAGCGTTTCGATAAAGGAACGTACGTATTTAATATTTCTAGAGCATATACCCTTCTACGACATATTTTCGACATGGTTATAATCAATCTAGCATTATTTTGTTAATAGATGTGTAAGGAGTCGACTGCGATTGAGATTATGTAGACAGTTCTCGGCTTTTAGTCTATATAAGGATCGTAAACGGATATCCGTTCTAAACCTGGTAAACTTAATTAGACTGAAAGCCGAGAACTGTCTACATTTGTTATTAAATTCAGTGCTAATGTTTTTCATCTTTATATATGCGTTAGCTATCATCACATATTGTCATAATCCAAATCTTTCACTAACAGATTAGCTCACGAATACTCTTCATTCCAATACCTGCTGTCTTCGTACTTGTTTTAAACCTCTAATTGGTTTTATTTTCTTTTTCAATTTAGACCGCTCTAGAACTAGATACTGCATGGCCCAATCAAGGATAAACATTGGCTATACATAAGGACATTACACGTGTACTGATAGATGCCAACGCCAGTCATTGCCTGAATGCAGATTACAATCTTTTCTGCATATCATCCAGAATTTCTATAGAAACATTAAATAAATAATCCCGGCGATATTAAAAACATGCGCATCTACTTGAGAACTTTTCCTTCTCCACAAGTTGGCTTCATGATGGGAGCTGATTTTCCTCTTCCTCAGGACCCCACAAGAAGATTCCCACATATGTATGCAATCTACTTACTAATATATTTTACTTTCATCCGAAAACTAATAATAGAAAGAATGGAGCCACATTCCTCTTCACTTTGTGCGAAATCTTATTTTTTTTTGCTGTTTCCTTCTGATTTTCATGTTTGTGTGGGTGCACACACGTATGGGAAATAGGTGGTACGAATAAAACTACTTGCCCCTTCTAAGGAAAGGGTGATAAAATGAAAATCTTTTCTGCTCTTTCCGTCACCTCCGCCCTTCTCGAGCCGGCATCTTCGACGAGGCTCCCAGTTTCTCCAAAGTGGCGGAGAGAAAATTGAAAATGGAAAAATATTAAATTGATTTCCCCTCGCTGGCACACATTCACATACCGGCGTGGAGGTCGGGTGGCATCGCTGGTGGCAGCTTTTCCGTCGGTCTCGTGCTGTCATACACATTCGAAAACTGTCCATGTGTGTATTGCAGTAGGGATTCCACTAGGAAACAGTGAAATTCAGATTTTCTGGAGAAATCGAGTGAAAACGCTTAATTTCTGGATTCATTCCTATTTCAATAAAGAAATACAGTGAAGAAAAGTGCCCACCTTAGAATTAGCTTCCATCAAAAGTGAGCATCCCTACAGCACGAGCCAATTTGGCTAAGATCTTTTTGAACTCCCTACTGGTCAACTGGTGGGTGGGTGGCTGCCGGCTGCCTGCTAGGAAAATGGATTGAAAAAAGCAAGCAAGCTGGAAGGTGAATCAGATACGCTACAGTAGATTGGATGGACAATAGAGCGATATTGAAAACGAGATGACGCGAGAGGTCAGCAAGAAGCAACCAACGAATGAACGGTTTTATGCGGCTGGCTAGGCGGCGGCGACGACGGCGGTGCAGGACGTATGGCCGGATCATGTGTAGCAGCAGAAAGCTTTCTTGGTCCACGTGCTGAAGAGGCAGGAAGCGTAGCAACATTCGATAGAGCGGGATATGCAAATAGCGATGCAGCAATGTCTCGGTCTAGCCGCGTGAATGGAGACGACATAGGATATTGGATTGTCGTGAGTGGGAATAAATCCGATGTTCACCACGTGATGCGTAGTTTGAAGGATAATCTTATGTTGAGCCATGAAATGACAATCTCTTGCATTTTTTTTCAAATCTGAACCGTAACTTGTCGGTTTTTATTGATTGTTTGCAAATTTTTTGACGTTTTTGAATTTCCGGGTATTTTCAGTCTGGGATATTTGGTTTGGACATTTCTGGATATAGCTTTTGAAATTTGAAATAGCTGTTGCTCATGTTCACATTAATAATTTTCTTTGAGAATGAAATTTGGTGAGCCCAAAGTGATAAGTAATGTTCAACGAAAGGGCGTTTTTAAGTATACTTAAGTGATGATGATGATGATGATGGTCCCGCCACATACCCCTACAAAGGTTTGAGCTAGACGATTTATCTTTAAGATAATTAATAATGATCAATTTTAATCAGATTTGGCAAGCAATAAACGATCCGATTATTTCCACAGATATAAATAACATTAACATATAACATCGCTATAGTACAGCAAAAACATAAGTTAGTAGAAAGAAACAGTTGAATTCCACCACAGAGTTTTGCAAGCATCATCAGTGGTACAGCGAGCCCGATTAAGTTACAAAACTTGTGATACCTCTCGCATGATGCCAAAAGTTTCGTCAAGAAGCGCGTACTCAAACTATTCTCGTTAGTACCAATCAATTTAATTTACTCGAAAAAATTCAAAACTTGTGTTACCTCTCCGTAGATACCAAAAGTCTCGATAAAATCGCGTTCTATCTGAGAGCTCACTACTTTCCATAGTATCCTTCAAACAGTTCCAAATGTTTCAAGTATTGATCATAAAATCGTAAAAAGTCATTTATACCTGTTTTCGCGCGCGATTCTCAAACATTTGTAGACTACACAAAAGAATGTAAAAATACAAGTCAATAAATAAAATACCATCATCATCATCGAGGCGAACAAAAATAGTCTATAAGCGCCCTAATGAAATAAAAAAATCATTTACATTGTTCAAGAAAAGATATCCGTTATCACAAACTTCGTCAAGATACACAATTAGTCAATACCAAAAACTTAAATATATGACTGTTTAAAAAACAGCTTTTACGTGTGAAATACAAAGTCTCTTGAACTGTGACAGTGTCCTTGCACGCTTGATGTGTGTAGGCATCGAATTGAATACGTTTATTCCTTTATAAAACAATGAATTTTGTGAAGCTCCATACAAAAATAAGGTGTTCTTATTTCATCCGCGTTTCTAGTATTATATCTATGAATGTCACTTCCTCTTTCAATTCGATTACACAAATATCAGGGCAGCAATCCATTTATTATTTTGAAAATGAACACCATAGTTAAATAAACAATTCTTTGCTTCACTGATAACCATTGTAAAGCGTCCAACAAAAAGGTGGAGGAAGTGAATCTATTACATCTCAAAATCAAGCGCATAACTTTATTTTGCAAACGCTGTAACCTCGATATTTGTGTTTCATTGGCCAGAAATAAAATGGAGGCGCAAAAGTCCAGGTGAGGAGAGATGATTGATTTGTACAACTGTATTTTACTCGCAACAGTTAATTCGTTTTTTAATCGACATAAAATTCCATACTTCTTGGCTATTTTCTTGATGACATTGTTGATTTCATTTTTTTCATTTCATTTATTTAGTTAACATCTAAACAGATAACACTGAATCAACAATTTGACGCCACAATGCACGGTTCGAGGCCGCATCTCTCCATCCTCGGATACGCCCCACACTCGCCAAGTCGTTCTGCACCTGGTCTGCCCATCTCGCTCGCTGCGCTCCACGCCGTCTCGTACCTGCCGGATCGGAAGCGAACACCATCTTTGCAGGGTTGCTGTCCGGCATTCTTGCAACATGTCCTGCCCATCGTACCCTTCCGGCTTTAGCTACCTTCTGGATACTGGGTTCGCCGTAGAGTTGGGCGAGCTCATGGTTCATTCTTCGCCGCCACACACCGTCTTCTTGCACACCGCCAAAGATGGTCCTAAGCACCCGTCTCTCGAATACTCCGAGTGCTTGCAAGTCCTCCTCGAGCATTGTCCATGTTTCATGTCCGTAGAGGACTACCGGTCTTATTAACGTCTTGTACATGACACATTTGGTGCGGTGGCGAATCTTTTCGACCGCAGTTTCTTCTGGAGCCCGTAGTAGGCCCGACTTCCACAGATGATGCGCCTTCGTATTTCACGACTAACGTTGTTGTCAGCCGTTAGCAAGGATCCGAGGTAGACGAATTCCTCGACCACCTCGAAGGTATCCCCGTCTATCGTAACACTGCTTCCCAGGCGGGCCCTGTCGCGCTCGGTTCCGCCCACAAGCATGTACTTTGTCTTTGACGCATTCACCACCAGTCCAACTTTTGTTGCTTCACGTTTCAGGCGGGTGTACAGTTCTGCCACCTTTGCAAATGTTCGGCCGACAATGTCCATGTCATCCGCGAAGCAAATAAATTGACTGGATCTGTTGAAAATCGTACCCCGGCTGTTACACCCGGCTCTCCGCATGACACCTTCTAGCGCAATGTTGAACAACAGGCACGAAAGTCCATCACCTTGTCTTAGTCCCCGGCGCGATTCGAACGAACTGGAGTGTTCGCCCGAAATCTTCACACAGTTTTGCACACCATCCACCGTTGCTTTGATCAGTCTGGTAAGCTTCCCAGGGAAGCTGTTCTCGTCCATAATTTTCCATAGCTCTACGCGGTCTATACTGTCGTATGCCGCCTTGAAATCAACGAACAGATGGTGCGTTGGGACCTGGTATTCACGGCATTTTTGAAGGATTTGCCGTACAGTAAAGATCTGGTCCGTTGTCGAGCGGCTGTCAACGAAGCCGGCTTGATAACTTCCCACGAACTCGTTCACTAATGGTGACATACGACGGAAGATGATCTGGGATATCACTTTGTAGGCGGCATTAAGGATGGTGATCGCTCAAAAGTTCTCACACTCCAGTTTGTCGCCTTTCTTGTAGATGGGGCATATAACCCCTTCCTTCCACTCCTCCGGTAGCTGTTCGGTTTCCCAGATTCTGACTATCAGTATGTGCAGGCAAGTGGCCAGCTTTTCCGGGCCCATCTTGATGAGCTCAGCTTCGATACCATCCTTACCAGCTGCTTTATTGGTCTTTAGCTGTTGAATGGCATCCTTAACTTCCCTCAAGGTGGGGGCTGGTTGGCTTCCATCGTCCGCTGAACTGACGTAGTCATCTCCTCCGCTGCCTTGACTTTCACTGCCTGTACTCTCAGCGCCATTCAGATGTTCCTCGTAGTGCTGCTTCCACCTTTCGATCACCACACGTTCGTCCGTCAAGATGCTCCCATCCTTATCCCGGCACATTTCGGCTCGCGGCACGAAGCCTTTGCGGGATGCGTTGAGCTTCTGATAGAACTTGCGTGTATCTTGAGAACGGCACAGCTGTTCCATCTCCTCGCACTCCGCTTCTTCCAGGCGGCGTTTCTTCTCCTGAAAAAGGCGGGTCTGCTGTCTCCGCTTCCGTCTATAACGTTCCACGTTCTGCCGTGTACCTTGCTGCAGCGCGACCGCCCGCGCTGCGTCCTTCTCCTCCAGAATCTGTCTGCACTCTTCGTCGAACCAATCGTTCCGTCGACTTCGACCCATATACCCGACGTTGTTCTCCGCTGCGTCGTTAATGGCTGCTTTAACTGTACTCCAGCAGTCCTCAAGAGGGGCCCCATCGAGCTCACCCTCTTCCGGCAACGCTGCCTCGAGATGCTGCGCGTATGCAGTGGCGACATCAGGTTGCTTCAGTCGCTCTAGGTAGTACCGCGGCGGTCGTCGGTACCGAACATTGTTGATGACGGATAGTTTTGGGCGCAGTTTAACCATCACCAGATAGTGGTCCGAGTCGATGTTAGCGCCACGATATGTCCTGACGTCGATAATGTCGGAGAAGTGCCGTCCATCAATCAGAACGTGGTCGATTTGTGATTCTGTCTGCAGTGGTGATCTCCAGGTGTACCGATACGGGAGGCTGTGTTGGAAGTAGGTGCTACGAATGGCCATATTCTTGGAGGCGGCGAAATCAATTAGTCGTAGGCCGTTTTCGTTCGTCAGCCGGTGAGCGCTGAACTTTCCAATAGTCGGTCTAAACTCCTCCTCTTGGCCAACCTGAGCGTTCAAATCTCCTATGATGATTTTGACGTCGTGGCTTGGGCAGCTGTCGTACTCACGTTCCAGCTGCGCGTAGAATGCGTCCTTATCATCATCAGTGCTTCCGGAGTGTGGGCTATGGACGTTGATTATGCTGAAGTTGAAGAACCGGCCTTTGATCCTCAACCTGCACATTCTTTCATTGATCGGCCACCACCCGATCACGCGCCTTTGCATATCGCCCATCACTATGAAAGCTGTTCCCAGCTCGTGTGTGTTGCCGCAGCTCTGGTAGATGGTATGATTACCTCTAAACGTTCGCACCATTGATCCCTTCCAACAAACCTCCTGCAGCGCTACGATGCCGAATCCACGGTCCTTGAGCACATCGGCGAGTATGCGTGTGCTCCCGATGAAGTTGAGAGATTTGCAGTTCCACGAACCGAGTTTCCAATCGCTAGTCCCTTTTCGTCGCAGTGGTCTTCGCCGATGGTTCCGGTCCGTACTCTCTTGTTGATTGTTCGTTGCTTATGATTTTTAAAGGCTGGCTTGCAGGGCCTGACACCAAACCCCTAAATTTCCGGAGGACCATTCCTCCTTATTTCCGGTGGACCATGGTGCACAGTTTCATAGAGTCCCTCGCTGGCACTCGGACGATGATCAGCCGCCCCTAACATGGAGAACAGACGCTGTTGTGAGCCGATCCTGACATGGAGAACAGACGCTCAATAAGATTTGCACCTCCGGAGAGAGCAAACCCCCTTCCCTGTCAGCATACGACCATAGTTCCCACCGGGGTTGGTTACCCGATCTTCCCTAAGGTTGCTCGTATCCCGGCCAGCACCGCGGGGAGGTAGGGATAGGAGTTGCTGGGTAAGAGGCTAAGGACCGCGAGATGGGGTCTATTTTATTCCTTCAGGTACGCGAAGTACCAATGGTACGCTTTACCCAGCATTTGCCGTGCCAGATATGAGAATCAAATTTCAATTTATCATCAATAATCACGCCAAGATATTTAATTTCCCGAACGCGATCAAGTGTTTCATCATCAATTCTAACAGAAACATTATCAATGAATCGATTTCGCGAAATTACCATGTATTTAGTTTTACTTATATTCAACTGAGTTTCACAGATTTGAAGACGATTGTATAAACATTTAATAACACGGCGCAATTAAACCACTAATATAAGTTATATACTGAACAATTAACTACTTTTTGTAATGAACACATCCTTTAAAACATCGGTTGAAATATTCTATATGTCAACAATAATACAGTATAATAAATTGACCAAGTTGCCCGGAGTCGCTTTTTTATAGCTGGTACGGATCGTTGTTCGGGTTGTCTACCTCGTTGCTCCTATATTAATCCTATCAATGTCAAATGCATAAACAGAGAGCCTTTTTGATTTTTTCTTATTTTGAGATATTGTTAACAAAAAGAATCGGTACTTTACTCTTTTTGTTCGAGAAGAGAAATATTATTAACTGTCATAAGGAAGATGGTACAACTTCCTTATATTTAGTATGTAGATGTGGCTGTGCTGTCTGATACAAATATAGAGTCAAGCCTTATTTCCGGTAAACGCCCATGCCTTGCCGAGATTTCGATCCGACAAGATTCAACCCATGTATCAGCAACTATTTCCAGCATCAATAAAACTTAATTTTTATCCTAGTGTTATTTCAATTTTCATTTCAAATTTGCCATCCGATAAAATCGGAAAGAATAACATTTTATCGTTCGTGAGGGTGCACTGCGGGAGCTAGGCTAGCGCGTAGAACGGAATAGTATAACAATCAATTCACCACTTTGCAATGAAGCTCGTCGCTCGATCCCAGTGAAGGTACCGGAAGACTTTCATACAACGGTTGTCGTTCGCCAGTCAAACGATTCTACGTACTGCTGATGTTTCCCCCACGCTACCGCTGACCAGTTCCATCAGATTGCCCCTTGGACGGAAGTGTTTGCCATTTGGCCCAGTCGGCCAACGTGCGGAGACACCGAAATTGAAATGAAAATCCCAAAAAAGTCAACCGCAAGCCATTCTCCCTCGCAGGCGGCCCGAGCAATTCTGGACGAGGCGCTCTGTTGCTTTCGGGTTATTTCCCGACTGTTCAATTTTTGTCATCCGGAATCTTGGTGAAGCTCGCAGCAGGAGGATGAGGTCAAACTCGGTGGAAAAATTACCCGTTGGTGCTATAGCGATGAGAAGTAGATTTTTCGTAGCCATTCCGAAGAGGAGAGAACACATCATCGTTGGCAGTTCGAGCGTCTAGGCTGCATGCCAAGGGGATTCCGATCGGAGCGCAGGAAATTGAGCCTTGCTGTTGCTGGGGTGGTCGACAAACGGATGTTGAAAACGGTTTCAGGGTGTCGAGGGTTAGTGGGGGAGGCATGATGCGTTTGTGCGGATATCGATGACAATTTTGCCAAACGTGGCGACATGCCAGCTGGTTTGTGGAAAAGCAACGGATAAATAGAATAGTTGCTGTGCATTGGGAAGGGATGCTGTTGAATGCTACTTAGAATGCGGCAAGAAGAGAGGATGGCCAATTATTGTGTCGCAAACAATCGCGCATTCATAAATCGTCAGAGCGACCCAATCCCATAAATTTTATAATTTGACTTTTAAGGCGAAATAAAATATGTACAAGAATTCAAAAAGGTTTGAAAAAGAGTCTGAAAATATGTACAAAAAAAGCTACACAAAGCTTTGTTCAAAACTTTTGAACAGAAAAAAACAAACCGCAAATTGAAATACCTCGCGACTTTTTATCGTCAGCAATTTTCATGTGCATGATTGTTATTTCTGAACTGATTATTGATTTTGTTTTGTTACATGGTTACATGTAAGACGACAGTTTCTTTTCTCTAAGCAGATACTAATCAGACAAACTAACTTTTACAATTAATCTTGATCATAATGAACGTGAGTCGATCAAAACTGCAATTCCATACACCGGCAAATTTTAGCACCGCAATCTTTAAATTCAGCCTTGTTGTGCTTTATATCATTTTTTTTAGCATCTATGTTATTCCATCAGAGTGATCCCAGTGGCCCGATTTCAGTTACCCACAGGTTATCAACTGTCTGGCGAAAGGAGTAGATGATAATGATGCACTTATCGTGGCGCGCTATTTTTTGGAAGTATTTGTTTCCAGAATTCCACTGAGACTCAACTTAACAACTCAACAAGACAATTTTGCATAACTACAATGTGGTTTCATTTATTCAGCTTACATCTGAGCAGAGAATACTTAATCAACAATTTGACGTCGCAATACACGGTTCGAGGCCGCATCTTTTCAATATGGTGCTAGCTGTTTATATTGATAAAAAAAACATCCAGCTTGCAGAAATACCAATAAGCTTAGACAATAATAATAATCTATATATAAAACTATTTTTTTTTATTCTTTATTAAAGTGATTTTTTATGTTTCTATAAGTTCATCACTGTAACTATAAAACTAAATGTTTGTATGTAAGTTATGCTGGAACTTCTTGTGAGAGTAAGATATATTAGAAATTGGGCAATCCACTTCCAGCGTGCATTGATGACAGATATGCAAATATCATCCGTATAACGGTTCGTTTGCCAACATTGACTAGTAGATAGCAGGCCATGACTTTGCCTCTTTCCTCGTCGGGCGACGAAAGGTGTCATACGTTCAATAAGACAGCAGTGCTGGCCCAGGATACAAAAAGTCGTCCGATTCTACGGGGCACCCCCCAGGATTTTGCTTTTGGGTAAGAAAATCATTCTCTGAAAATTTCAGCCTGATCGGTTATTGCATAAGCTGGCGCAATTGATTTGAAGTTAATATGGGGTTTCAGCCTAAATATATGGAAAAATACACCTCTGTTACTATTTCGTACAGGAAATTGGATGGAAAAGCCCGATTGAGCCCAGATTTGCAGGAAATGAACTTAACATGCCAATAACAATTCCACATAAATTCTACTATGATTAAATAAACTTTAGATTAGTTTTTAGCTGATTTATTTGGAATTTGGTAGAGCACTTTGAAATTCATTAATTGCCTTGAAAACAAGCGCATGTAATCGAAGGTAGCTGCGATATGTGTTGTGGCGCGCGTGCAGTTACTTATGTTTCAGTGGGCGCGAAATCACGCATAGCAGGCACCTTTGATTGCATGCGTATGTTCTCATGGTAATTAATGAATTTCAAAGTGCTCAACCAAACTCCAAATAAATCAGTCAAAAACTGATGGAAAATTTATTCAGTAATAGTAGAATTTTATGTCGAATTGTTCATTTGCATGGTCACTTCATTTCCTGCAAATCTGGGCTCAATCGGGCTCTTCCATCCAATTTCCTGTACGAAATAGTAACAGAGGTGTATTTTCCCATATATTTCGGCTGAAACCCCCATATTAACTTCAAATCAATTGCGCCAGCTTATGCAATAACCGATCAGGCTGAAATTTTCAGAGAATGATTTTCTTACCTAAAGGCAAAATCCTGGAGGATGCCCCATAGAATCCGACGACTTTTTTTCTCCCCATACTAGGCTGGGCCACACATGCGATCAAACCTCGTTCGGCGGAATTGGACCACACATTTGGCGATTCTGTCAGGTTGTTCCTGGTTGGAAATTATTATTTTGTAAGTATCCTGTTGGCGTGATTGGAACATTTTTTCTTCGGTTTGTGATTCGACTTGTGATGTCGAAGGGAAGAGCGCCGGAATAAATGATTTGTTTTCTCATCGGTTTCAGCGCCGCCGTCTAAAATTTATTACGCCGCTGATCTATAATTTTCCACGCCGATTCAAATTTTCAGTGGAAACTCCAAAGATTCAGTGCAATTTCCGTATCATTTCCTGATAGATCTCTACAACATCACGTTGAAACTCCAGAGAATTTTTCGTGAAAATACCAATTATTTCCATGAAAATTCCATACAATATCTTGTTAAAATTTTGAAGAGCTCTCCGTAAATACTAAGCGTGAAAATTGCGAAGGAGTTCCGTTGAAATCCAAAATAATCTAATTTTGAATTTTAAACAGAAAAGAGTCGTTCGGCAGAAAGCCACAAGGCTGATAGTTGTTAGGCCGAATATGTCGTTTAACCGAAAAGACTATTTGGTAGAAACCTTAAGCAAAGCTTAAGAGCAAATCGATAACTTGTTTTAATGTTGTGAAATCATCGATTATGTTTACTTAATTTGATATTTTTTGGTCATTTTAACGGTTCAAATAGCAAAATGTAATAGTAGAAATATCTTACTGTGACATCCAAAACAAATCGACATGAGACATGAGAGCAAATCGAAAACTAATTTTGATATTGTTTTCCGATAACAAAATAAGCACACAGTTTGATGTCATATCATTCACTTAGTAATCTACAACAAAATGAGATCAACATATGTAATCAATCATGTTGATTTATACATATTTGAAAACAAATTATGAATCAATTTGATGTCTAAATCAAAATATGTTTTCTATATGATCTCATTATGTTTTCAGACTTTGCTAGGGATATCTAGACTGAAGTTATTTGGCCGAGAATGTCATTTGGTCGAACAGTTCCTTTGGCTGAAAAAATCAGGAATATGTCCTTCGGTCGAAATAGTTGAAATAGAAATAGTCGTTTGGTCGAAAGGGCCATTTGACCGAAATGGACATTCGGTCGAACGTGTCGTTTGGCTAAATTGTTCACCTTCTTCTCTTCTTCTTCTATATAAAAATTAGTTTGCATTTCCTTTGAGGCAATATAACTGACGAACGATTTGCAAGATTTATTCACCAATCGAATCGTTTTGGGCTCTTTTGTGTTTATGTATATGAAAAAAATAGAACATAGTTGAACAAGTATAAAAATCAGGAAGGTAATATGCGGTTCATCGCGCCTTCTCGACATGTAGAATGATGCAAATGTAAATAAACAATACCACATTTTTTTCGTTAGTCAGCAGTAGTGTAGATTAAGTATCCACCAATATCTTAGAGGCGTTTCACAAATTATGTAACGCTGTAGAAGGAGAGAGGGGGTCAAGCCGAGTGTTACGATCCATACAAAAAATTAAACCTTTCATACAAAAAGTGTTACGAGTGGGAGGGTGGGGGTCTGAAATCACCAAACTTGGCTTTACGTAATTTTAGAAAGAAACCTACAAGATTTCAATTCAAACAATGTTACAAGTGCCTAGCGGGGTGGCTCGCCTTTTTCAAGCGGCGTGGCCCGGATAATACATCTTTGGTAGGCTTGATTTGTTCGTGGGTAACAGGCTTACTCCCCCTGGTAAAAATGCTATGTTTCCATGAATTCTGATGAAAACCATCAAGCTCAAATTGAAATCGATCTACAGGGTTACGCTGCCATCCACTAAACGATTTACACTAAACGATCAACAGTAAGGTCGTCTTCAGCGTACTTGACTTGACTAGGTTTGACTAGTTTTGGATATTTTCAAGACAATAACGGGAGAATCTTTTGAATTTCACCTCAAAATGTTGACGAAAGATTTCAAGTTTTTCCAGAATATTCATTTGAACATTATTTCCAGATTTTTCACGAGAACTGCTTTCAAGTTTTGAGGATTCTTTGGAATTACCATGAGGAGCTCTTTGGATTTACCAGAGAAAATTGTTTGGAGATTTATATGAGAATTTCATGGTAAAAATCCCGGGAAATTGTTCCAAATGTCTACAAGAAAATATTCAGAATATACACGGAAAGTTTCTTTTGAGTTTCTGTTGAGTATTCTTTGGAATTCACACAGAAAATTGTGACTGTTAAAAGAGATTATTAGACTTTGTTGACTTCCCCAATCTAGATTAATTAAGACGGTTAGTTTTTTATCCTTTATTGGAGTGATTTTTTTTCGCAGGAAGAAATTCATCACTAAACGGCTAGTTTGGCATTGCCAACTTTAAAACTTCGGAAAAATTCTCGAAATTTTAGAAATTTTTTTGGATTTCTTTCTATTTTCGATTAGAAATTCTTGGTAAGTTCCATTGACCTAAGACGACAGACGGCCGAACTACTAATTTGGCCAAAAAAGCCGTTTGCCCTAACATGTTGTCCGGCCAAATCGATCGTTGGCCAAAAATGCTATTAGCAGAAATAGTTTTTTGACAGAATGGGCCATTTGATCGAAAATGACATTTGGCTCAACGTGTCATATGGCCAAATTTTAATGACTGAACCGCGTACTGAACGGGTAATATGGTCAATTTGTTTTGCCCATCTTTTTTGGCTTGTGGTTTCGAGGACGCTCTGGAAGAGCACCGAAATAATTTGTTTCCTCATCGGTTTGACATGAACGAGTAAAAATATCTAAAGAAGTCTGGAGTAGCGCCGAAGCAAATGATTCGTTTTCTCATCGGTTTCCACTTGTAATGTCGAAATGGCCCATAAATACCCCAAAATTGACAATTTTTCATGTGATGTAAAAATGAAATTTTAGGGAACCAGTTACATACTTCCAATGCGAAACTGGAACCAATGTGGGTGCTGGTATAGTGAATCTGCACCTACGAGGGCACAAAATGTTGGCTTCAAGGGAGTTGATAGTAACTATTAGTGCACAAGAGACTGTTAAGGTGTTCGGCCGTACGGCACACTATTTATGTACACACATAAATGCTCACATCCACACATATCGCTTAAATAGACGAAATGGAATTTTGCATTTGGACAAAGCTTCTTAGTTGTCGACCAATCGTGACTAAGCAGGACGGTAGGGCTGGTCGAAGGTAACAGAGCTAATGATTTGTTGTTCTGATCGGTTTCGACTTAACATGATTTGTTTCCGGAATCAATGATTTGTTTTCTCATCGGTTTTCTGCTTGTGTTGTCGAAGATGATCTGGAAGAGTATCGGATTGTTGCAGATTTTGATGGTGAAGGTTGTGTAGAAGAGGGGTGGATTGTTCGCGTCAAAGAAACGTTAATGCGGTTGACCAGCAGAACCCAACGACTCAAATTTGAACTTTGATGGTGTTGTGTGAGAGTGCCAGACTGATTGGTTTAAGCTTGTAGGGCCAATACAGAGTATGTTTGGAGAGTCACCGATATTGTTTTGGCTATCCCGTTGGAAGGCCATCAAATTGTATTGGATATGGTCTGCCGGATCGAATTCTATTGATTTTGGATTGCAATGCTGGATATGTTTGCAAAAAAAGAAGGAATACAGCTGGAAGATCATGAACATGAAATATTTTTGCCAAGAAAAAAGGCTGAATATTTTGTTTAGTAAAAATATGCATTTGAGTATTAATTGTATGTGGATTTTGAATTGAAAAATTTAATTTTTGATTGTTTTTGATATTGATTTTAAATGAAACATTTGATTTTGATAATGGGTGAGGTAACATGATTATCAGATTTGAAAATTGGAATTGGCTTGGTTGCAAATATTGAAATTAATATTAGATTAGAATCAACTTTTGGCTATAAGTTAGAGATTGTATTTGAAAGATGGACATGGATTAGAATATTAGTTGTGAAAATTGGATGTGAATATTAAAAAAATACTGATACAGGATACATAATCATGCAATGGCAGGCATAAATAAAACTTTCAATTAATTACTGTGGAAATGCTATAGAACACGTAAATAGTAGACCAAGAACCAGTTGCAATGCAGAGCCATTGAAGTTGAAGTGAAGTTGAAGACATTTTTTTTAAATATGTTTTTTTTTAATGTTTGATTTTGATATTCCATTATGTAAGCGTTTGGGATTAAAACTTTGTTCATTAAATAGAAATATAGGCTTTGCATTTTGGATTCATACATTGGATTTGAGCACCGGATTGGAAAATCGTATTAAACGAAAGATTGAAATATTTAAATTCAAATTTGAATTAGGATGATTTTGGGATGGGAATTGAGTACGGATAATGGACACTGAATTGTTAAATTATACTTGGATGTAATTGAAACAATGCGATGTAAATAATTTTTTAAGGAAATTCCAAGTCAAGTGGTTTTTTTTCTTTTTTTAGTGAGAGAAGAAGGGGAATGTGAGGGTGAGATATATTAAAAATTGGGCAATCCACTTCCAGCGTGCATTGATGACAGATATGCAAATATCATCCGTATAACGGTTCGTTTGCCAACATTGACTAGTAGATAGTAGGCCATGACTTTGCCTCTTTCCTCGTCGGGCAACGAAAGGTCTCACACGCTCTTTAAGACAGCATACAAGCGATCAAACCTCGTTCTGCGGAATTGGGCCGCACACTTTTGAACCCATGGTCGATTTTAACCGAATTTGAAGCACACTACAAAATGGTGAGACGACACCTGGGAAGGAGCGTCAAACATAGCTCTTATCATAACTCACAAGTTCCAATACTCACGCTTCCACGGGTCTTCCGATGACAACTGACCGCCAGCTAAGGGTTGCGTACTTAGCAGGTAGTAATGTCATTCTGACATCAGCTAGAGTGAGTGGGTGCAATCTGGTGGCTTACCTGGGATGTGGTGGGGTTTGGTAGTGGGCTCTGTTGAACTTCTATAAAAAGCAAGCGAACCCTATCAAAGCAACCGTGGGCTCTGGTGTTAAGTGGGACTTTAAACGAGCGTCGGCTCCAACAGCGTATGTTATGGCATCCAGTGGCAGAGTATGACATGCTATTCCCCGAAAGCTATTCCTAAGATGGCAGCCTCATCCGGGTGGCCACATTGGGCCATCAACCTACTGTTCCCGAAACTTAACAAACCGTTCGAGAAACCAACGAAAAAAGATGAAGAACTGATATAACGGCGACGACTTTTGGAATGAAACAAAGGACACGCATTGGAACATGGAATGTTTTAACGTTGACTCAGCAAGGTAAGCTGGCAGAACTCGTCAGCGAGGCACGGCGCATAAGGCTCGGATTTCTGGGACTGAGTGAAGTCCGTTGGCCAAACTTTGGAGAACACAAACTACCGTCGGGACAGGTATTGTTGTGTTCCGGTATTTGAGGGAACAACGCTTCCTGGCACCGAGGAGTTGGTTTCCTGCTTATCGCTCAGGCAGAGGTGGCGCTCATCAAGTAGGAACCAATTAGTGAGAGAATAATCATTGTCAGAATCAGAACACGGGTTAGGAACCTTTATGATGTCCGGAATAAACGCAGCGCTGACATGGCGTTTGTCCATCACCTTCTAATTGGCGAGATCCGATTACGCATTGCTCGGATTCTGCGGCGGAAAAAAAAGACTCGGACGGTGAATCAACATACGTCGACTAGAAGATCCAACTGTGAAGAGATCGATCATTGAAGAACTTGGTATTCGGTCAGCAGATGTTCCGGAAGATCTAAAGCAGCGTAGAAGAGAAATGGATGGCCATCAAGAATGCCATTTTCGAAACAGGCGGGAACAACCTAAATGAGCTGTGCACTCAGTGGAAGTAGTGGATTACATATGCAACCTGGCGGAAAATTGAGGAGCGTATAGAAGCAAGTCAACGAATTCCATAAGTCCCTCTATGTGATATTCCTTGACTACAAAAATATTTCGATCGTCTGAAGCAAGATGAATACACCACTAGGTGTTCCAATCTGTCAAATTCACGTTTAAGCCATCTTGGATTTTAGTATGGGAGAGCCAGCCGGTTTGTTTTCGTTTTGCACTGGAAATGAATATTTCACCCCCGCCTTCTTCTCATCCATTAACTTGGTAGGTTGAAACACCTAGCTGTGTATTCATCATGACCCCATCCGGGTAGTTGCTGAAGGATGTATTTTATCTTCGCAACTGTTCCTCATCGTAATCGACGATATTATGGTGGATGCGACTGACCGTGCACTAAACCGTTGGATGTTATTGTGAACGACCCCCCTTACTTCACAGTAGCCGGGAAAGCAGTGCAGCAGTGCAGGAAAACAGGTCGAATTCAATATCTTGGTATCCAGCGGAACCAATATCGACATAGGACCACGGATCAAGAAGGCAAGTTTACTAAATATATGGGTATCAAATCAGATTAGTCATCGCACTAAATTTCGAATCTTTAACTCTTACGTGAATCTGTGCTGTTACACGCCAGTAAAACTTAGTGTGTATCAGCAGAGATCACGCAGAAACTGCAAGTATTCATCAACCGATGTCTACGTTTAATAATTCGGATCTGGTGGCCTCACAACTGGATCTCGAAGGTTGAGCTCCATCGACGATGCCATATCAAAAGAAATTCGAGAGCGTAAATGGAGGTGGGTATGCCACATGATGGAGATCTTTTACGTTGGCGCTATGTACCCATAGCCCAAGCAGCACGCGCAACATCTTTCAAATATGTGTTTGTTCCTAATAAATTGCATTGAAGACACTGGCAATACATCGAGTCACATTAAAGCCACTTACCAGTTTCAGAAAATCACAATGTTTCATTTCCGTTTAAGTGGCGTCGCAATATTCTACCCATCTGACTTCTTGGGTGGTTTTCAATTCGATGTGTTTCATATCAGAAACAAAACAGATAAGTTGCAGAATTAATAACACTTCGGTTCATTGCTGTTACGACAGTGTTTCTGATATGTTGCAAAACACTTTGAGCTCAGCTGAGCAGTATTTTATTTTTGACAGTCCCCTGCATGTTCCGTATAAGGTACAATGAAGTTACAAATGATTTTGTTGTTTATGTAGTGCACTTGTAGCAGATTCTCCAAATAGAATTGTTGGTGTGATGGTTATAGTAGAAGGTTGCAAATCTCAAGGTCCATGGTTGGATTCCCGGTTGGTTTTTGTGTTTTTATTTTCATTGTAGCCGCAAGATGTTGCAAATAGGCTCCACCTCTTGCGCTTTTTGTGTCACAAAGGAGTTCCAAATACGACGCGTTGTGCATAAGTCAGACCTTTAGTAAGTCACACCACAGTTGTTGTTACTCACTGAGAAACAAGAGGTGTTGCTTGGGAGGGGTGCTCAGGATACATGAGTGAGAAAGAGAAAGGAAAAGGGGAATGTGTGAAGGAGGAGATTATTTAGAAAACGAACAAATCAATTTAACTTCTGAGCCTCTTGACTAATTTCTACCAAATTTGAAGCGCATATTCTCTGTCTTAAAGAGATAATTATAGTGATGGTGGAAGAATCTTTGGATGATGGGGAGTGTGTGGTGGGGGGATATTATTTAGTTTTGGTATAACTCCTGAACACCTTGACTGATTTGAACCACATTTTGAACCCATATTCTTTGACATAAGGAGATGATTCCAGTTTTTGTTTTGCTCTCGTCGCTCGCGGACGATTACCCAGTTTGCTTTCAGACAATGGTATATGCTGTAAGTACCGAACAGTATTGTTACTCGTTTTGTTCGCACGGTTTGGTACCTTTCCTGTGTGCGGTTGGAACGTGCAGTCAACGCCATTCAATTTCGTTTTCCATCTACCGCTTCCCGACCAACATGGGTTGAGATCGCCGGGTTTGTTCGACAATTGGATACTGATGTATCTCTATTCAAAACGGTTTATAAAACAGTGATGGATCGTTCGCTGTTTGTAAAATTCGTTTTATTGGATGCTATGCAGGAGTCGTTAAAGAAAAACACGGATCCGAGGAAATTCCCGGAAGCAATGTGGAGTGGATCGGGTGGTCCGGGAAAAATTTCCGCCAAACCTAGGTCTAGATCAATTGTACACCACCGGCGTGAGAGGCGTGTACATAGATGTCACAAAGGAAATTCCACCATCGCTGGAAGTTTCGAATTGGAATGGGAAGGTGTTTTACCAGAGTTTGCGGAACAAATGTTTTGTTAGTCGAGCGGAAGGCCGTCGGAAGGACGCGTGTCCAAAATGGAAAACAGTAAATCAACAGAAGAAACAAACGCTTCGGAGATGGTCTTTCAGTCTTGACAAAATCAAAACACTGTTATTTAATCTTAGAGATTACAAATAACAGTGTTTCGATTTTGTCAAGGTCATGGTTACAGTTGTAAGAATTGAGTCCCTGTGGAAGGTTCCAAATGGACCGAAACGTTGGACAAAATTAAATAACAGTGTTTTGATTTTCTCAAGACTGAAAAGCCATTTCCAAAGCATTAAACTACAGTCGAAATTAATAGAAGAAACAAACGGTCGGGAAGGAAGTGACGATTAGGCAAGACGAGCAACAGAAACCATACTCCGGTGTTGTCATCGGATTTGAAGTAGCTACCGGCAGGGCTTCAACAGAAGCAGAGAAGAACGCACTTGAAGTGCCCGAGGAAGAAGTAGTCAAATTGGACACTGACTCAACTGAGCGAATGGAAACAATTGAAATTCCCAACTCTATGGTAGTACGGGAAAAACTAGAGGAGACGGTGAAATTTTAAAATAAGACAGATAGGATCTGGTTTTTAAGAAGGGGATAATGGATTACACCGATAACTACCGAAAAATTAAAGAGGAAGAGGAATAAAGGCAACAAGCGCAGTCGACGAGTCAGCGGTAGGACCATTTAGTTACAGTAGGATCAATAGACCGATCCCCACCAAAGAAGAACTTACGCAAGGGGAAGAACTTACAAAGAAGAACTTACGGGCCTATATTTATGAAACTTCTGCAGAATACTTTGCATATGTTATTTTCAATGTATTCGGCTCCGTAGAATTTTTATATTAAACAACTGAGCCTTACAAATAAACGAAATAGTAAAAAAAAGGAGATGATTAAAGTGACAACCCTGGAAAAGGGAGGGTGTGATGGAGGGTTATTTTTTAGTTATCGATCAATTCAGTGTAACGTCTGAACCCCTTGACCGAATTCCACCTTCCTAATTTGGTATTCTCTGTCTAAGGAAACGATATTAGTCTGGGTGAGAGCGTAAAAAAGAGAGGGAGCTCATTTTTATAAAACTAACAGTTTTGTTTAACTGTAACGCATGAGTCGATTTAAACCAAATTTTGAACAGAGAGAGAATTCTTAAGGAAACGATCATAGATATGTTGAAAGGGTCATTTGGAATTCGGGTGCTGATTGGGATTGGGCATCGCTTAGAAAACGAACAATTCAGTATAAATTCTGAATCAGAAGTTCTGAACCCCTTATTTTCCACCAAAATAACGTTAGACATAATGTATATTAGGTATAAAGCGTGTTAGGCATAATTCAAGCTGTCTTTCGCTCTCAAATTCTTATTTTTCAGTTCATCCGAGGTTCTTTGAGATTGTAAAATTCCCTGAAAACCAATTGACCGAATTTAAAAAAAAAAATAAAAAAAAATAGAAAAATCCGCGACAACAACATTCTCCTGAAATTACTTTTTCTACTGGAAACCATCTTTCACCGAGAATGACATTTCCCCGAATAAGACGAAAATGATATTTCACTGAAAATGATGTTCCCGAAAATAAGTTTTCCTCAAATATGATATTTACTTGAAAATGACATATCCCTGAAAGAAGCGGGCCATTTGTCATGAAGACATTTGGCATAACGCCATCTGGTATAACATAATCCATTAATTTGTACATTTTTTGAGTTTTCTTGCTGAAACACACAGAGGTAGTACATTTGTATTAACACATGCAGAAAAATCTGAGAAGTAAAAAAACACACAGGAAATAGAAGTTTTTTTTTTAATCAGATATAGATTTTTTTTGAAAATTTACAGATTTTGAATTGTGTCTGTAGGCATCATCATTCGTGGATGTAAGTATTTTTTTTTACCATTATGAGCACAAACATTGCATTTTTCTCAAATCCTGGTTAAGGTTGCCTCTTGCCTCTAGGTGGATTAATTAGAGTTTTTGAATAACATTTGACTATTTACCGATTTGATTAAAGATCTGCCTTGAAAATCTCTTTAATAAAGATAAAAAAGATCTCACTTGTCATAAGACGAGTTTGTACAATCCCATTGAATTCCACCATTAGACCTCAACAGTAAGGCCGTCTTCAGTGTCTCGTACTTGATTCGACTCGAAATACGTATCTGTCAAGATACAATTAAGTTGAGGAATTCAATGGGATTGTACAAACTCGTCTTATGACAAGTGAAGACATTCCACTAAAAAGCTCAAAATAATTTTCTTATAATAAAAAAGATTTGCCTACCGATATGGATAGCAATTGGAACATACAAAATGAATCAATTTTATAATTCATTTCGTTATTTAGGAATGCAAAACTAACCATTGTAATATAAAAGGTTAATCGAATTATACTTGAAAGCCCTACAAACAACATGATGCCAAAAAACTGCAATATCACATTCTAATCTACCGCCTCTTCCATATATCCATTGCTAACGTTTTCCTCTTAGTCTAAGCGTGACCCAGTTGTTGAAAGTTGCGGCTCGCGGAGTAGAGACTCCAATTGGCATCAAAACCGACATGCGTCCGAAAATGTTTAATTAAAAATCAACAATTTAATTGAAATTGAAATACCTCAAAATATTTGACATAAAAAAGAAATGGAAAGCAATCAATTATTATTATTTTTCTGCAGTTCGGCTGATGAAAAATCGCCACCGCTGCACTATGGGGGATTCCCGTATAAACAGGCGGCAAAAATATGTTTCCACATGTGAGCTTCGTGAAAGTGCGGTTAGCGACATCAATTGTCTAAACGCATGTGCTATGGAGTGTGGGTTCGATTCCTGCCCTGGTAAACAGAAAACTGTGTGTTGTGTAAATGTCCTGTCCATTGCAATTTCAGCTCATTGTTAAATCATGATGATATAGGGTTAACCATATAAAAATTTAACCAATTTATTATTAAAAACTTGTCTCAAGTCTCAAATTACCTTGAACCCTTGAAAATTACCAAAGTTGCTTTCCCATTTTGACACACTTTGAACCCTATAGTCCATTGCACCATTTTTATCCGACCAACAAAATGAAAAATGAAAGGAGAATGACGGTTGAGTGGTTATCGTAAAGTAACGGCGCACACGTTTCAAATTTCTGATTTGGAATGAAATAAACAAATAACTCTTGAAATACTGTTTGATTTCGGAACTGCTCAACACGATGTACGAGGTGTAGCTAGGGAAGCGCTGAAGCTAGGCAAGTTGCTCACTCCAAAATTTAGGTCCTATGCAAACGCGATTAGCTACTTTATTTGGGAATTTATCAAAACAGAATCAATTAAAATAGTTAGAAAATAAAAATAACACTATGAACAATGCACTGGAACTGCATTACCAAATCTGTGAAGTTAAACATTTTTCAATCTTCATCATCATCTGAATTTTTGAAGTTTAATCATCACTACGTATGATGCATTAATTTAGATAATACGTATAAAACTATATTGTTGATAAAAAGACGCAGAAAGTTGCTACCCGAATGCATGAAAAACTATGTAATTAAAATACTGTGAAGACAGAGAAATAGAATGCAAAATGGTGGGTTGAGAGCATCCAATATAACTCTGGTACCCGCAAGTTACTTTCTCACGCTTCCACGGGTCGACCGATGATAAAAGACCACCAGTTGAAAGGGTTGCGTACTTAGCTGGTAGGGCAGCCTGGGCATTGTTGTCCTTCTGACATGAACTAGAGTGAGAAGGTGCCAGGAGGTGCCGCTCAAACAGAGACTGCGTGGTATCCTGGCTGATTAACGAAACGCTGTATGGCGTTCGCTATACATAAGAAGGCAGCCCCACCAATAGGATATAGATAACGTGACCTCGGTAAGGTAGCTTACTGAACCCTTTGGCTGAAGCCTGTTCTGGTAGACGGGCGGAATTTCTCCGATGTTACCATGATGTCGACAATAAAATTCGATCATGGTAGTCAACTGTATCAAACGAAATATCACAGCGAACGTTGCGTTTCAATTTCCAGAGATTGTAGGTTTTGGTGTCTGGTATCTGGTTGAATAAAGATCGGTACAAGGAAGCAAGAGCAGCCGAAAAACAATCCCACCGCAGGAAGAAAAACCCAATTCAATTCACCGAGAAGTGATACTGCCTTTCTCGTATTTACCCAAGACACCAACCTTATGTGGAACTAATATAGTACGATGTACCCTTTTCCTCATAACTTCTAAACGCAACGGTCGATCGTTATCAAATTCAATAGTGATCAACTAGAATTTGCCCTCTATCGAATGCAACTTGTTGCGAGAAAATCGGTTAAAGATTACTATAAGAAAAGTTGTCTAGTGTTTTTCTTAGCTTTTGTGCACAACACACATACACACAGACAGACAGACATGTGCTCAGCTCGTCGAGCTGAGTCGAGTGGTATATAATACTATGGGTCTCCGAGACTTATATAAAAAGATCGTATTCGGTGTGAAATGATAGCCTTTCGGTACAACTTTGTTGTACGAGAAAGGCAAAAACAGCATGAAGAACAAGTGGCAACTGAGGCGCATCGTCATCTCCCGTCATGTGCCACGACCATGTAGGGAATTTGCCGACAGATAAGACTGAAGTGGCTGCCAGGTGGAAGTAACACTTCGAGACTTTGTTGAATAGTGGAAGTGACAATGCATCGGTGAACAGAATAATCATTAGCGAGGATGGACAAGCTTGGACATCAGGATCAGCTCCCGGCTGAACTTTTCAAACATGGCAATGAGCAGATTTATGAAGTTCTACACAAAAATATGCCGAATATATGGAAAGGCAAGAAATTGCCTAGTAGCTGGTTGAATGGCCATATTTGCCCGTTCTTTAAAAAAGGGCAAAGCCTGTAGTGCGCACAAAACTACGTACAAAAATACGTTACGTATTCTGTTCAACGATTGAGACCATTTGAAGAGTCCTTCGTCGGGGAATACCAGGGAGGTTTTCGTGACGGTCCGATCAACAACGGATCGGATGTTTACCCTAAGACAAATCCTTGATAAATTCCGGAAATACAACTTGCACACACAGCATCCGTTAATTGATTTCAAAGCAGCGTACGACTTAGTGGAACGAAATGAAATATGGAAAATTATGCTAGAACATGGTTTTCCAGCTAAACTGATACGGTTTTCGGGTGAAACTCCGACATCATTCGTAACCTTAGGTGGATTGAAGCAAGGTGATGCTCTCTCAAATCTACCGTTCAGTGTAGCGCTCGATGAAGCGATTAGGAGAGCCGGTGTGCAAAGCAGCAATACCATTATCACAAGATCGCATATGCTCCTGGGCATTGGCGTAACTAACGAAAAATTCTAGGGGGGGCTAATTTTGACGTAGGATTACGTCCTTTGCGAAGATAGGGAGGTAATTCTGCATAATCAAATTTGAGACCTTCACGAAAAGTTACGATTTTTGAGATTTTGGTATCAATCGATCGACGAACTCTTTAAGATTCTCCCCAACTATTAAAAACAACGGATTATAATGCGCTGGCCGTCGCCGTAAGTATCAGTTCTCAAGAGAAATATCCACGCAATGCTCAGACTTTCGTTTCACCATTTTCAGTGATTAGAAAAGCGCTTTGTGGAAAGAAAATCTGTTCTTCTCAGGCGTCGATTGCGGTCTCGGGATATCAGTGGCGTTGCTGAACTTTTATTCTTAGCGTCTAAGCGGAAAATCATCGAGCGGCCGTCAGTATAAGAATCACAAACGCTCGTCGGAGAGCAACGCTGCAGAAACGCTGGTGTCAGTAGCACTCAAGTGATTTTTTCCTTCAAAACTCAGATTTTGTTTGTAATTGGAAAGGAACATTATTGTAAACAAATCGTTTTTTCTCAGATACATTAGAAGAGGTTGAGCCGAGACGAACATACTTCAAAGTGCAAATCATAATCGCTTGGCGACGCTGCAGAAGTTTTTTCTCCATGGATGGCAAATCATCTGACGTTGATGTCAGAGTAGACAAAAGAAAATTGCTTTCAAAATTCTGGTTTTGCCTGTGAGTGGAAAGGCGCATTGTCGGTTTGTCTCAGAACCATCATTTCACAGGAGGTTGAGTATGAGTGATGAATTTTCTGTCGTCAGATTCCAGAAAAACTTTATGCGATTAGAATGACATATGAGCTTATCCAACAAGCATTGGAGGCTGACAAAGAGCTTATTTCGCCACAATTTGGCTTGTTCAGCTAAAAAACTCGCTTATTCAACTTAAATTGTGCCTATGGAGTTTTATCCATCCGAAAGAATTCCAATTTCTTTCTCATTTCAATTTTTGTTACCTCTTCTTGAAAACTCAAGATTTTGTACCCGTAATGCTGGGTAGACACCTTTACGTGGTGTGTTACGGAATAAGATCTACCACGGTTACATTGCCAGCTACAGGCAAATCCTGACCCAACGAATACCTTCCTCATTATCCAACTCCGTGGTACTTATGAGGGTGTCGCTAAGTCGGTGGCCTCTTGTTAAGTAAGTACTACATCAACACTTCCTTCCTTCTCCCTGGTGACGGTGAAGATGGGCGTGGCCAGGAGTAGTAATCCTCATGCTTTTGTTATTTTTGTTTAAGACTGGAATCAAGGACCACTCCCCTTCTTGATTTCTGATAGCATTCTAGATAAGGATCTCAAAAGTAAAACATGAGTATAGTGTCCAATCTACGAATTACACCGTAACAATGCTAATGCTAAATGCTTCTTGAAAACTCAAGATTTTGCCATTCTGAAATCTCTTAATTGATTTTCTGAAAATAGCAGAAAAATCCCCCAAGTTACCATTCAAAGCTACAAAACGAAATGCTTTCAAAATATCTAGATCGATACAGACATACGTTACGTAGTATTTGGCTCTCAATTTTTCAGAAGGATTCTTTTGATAATTCTTTCAGGAAGGCCATGCATTTTTAAGAGTTATGAACACGCTAGGTTTAATTAAATATACTCGCAAAACTCTGTAAAAACTTTAAAATATTTAAAGATTAAATACTTGCTGAGAAAACCAATTTTAATTCAGGATTTTTTAGAAATATGCCAATAAGCTAAGCATCCTGTGTTCCTTAAACAGTTTTGTCAAACATTTTATGCTGTATCAATATTAAGACCATACAGACAGGTCAGTAATGCCACTAGAACTTTCTTTATCGAACCAAATTTCAGAAATTGAATTTGTTTTCTTAGTCTGTTGCTTCCATTTTTTTTATTCAATCAGCATTGCATCAGCATAGAACCACTGTTCCTACTCTAATTTCCTAAAGTAATTAAATCTGGCGCTGGAGAATCAAGGGAGCGTACTATTTTTGGTGTTTAACATTCCTATCGTAAGATACAACAATTGTTCAAAGTTCGAAAATATGTTAAAAAACTCAAAGGTGCAGCCCAATCGGGTTGTACGCAAAGGTGACGTTGAACTACGTAGCTGTATGTAATATACAGTTTTTCGACTTTTCTGTTCGATGAGACCAAAGCAAGCGTGTTTCAAGCAGAGTGTAAAATAATCGAAATTTTTTGGTGAAGTCCACCTTCCTTCACTTGTCAGCTCACTTCCCGACACATTCATAGTCGGCTCTGGATTGTCAATATTCGGTTGAATATTAGTCATATATTACAAATTTTACAAATTGATAAATTTTCTGAAATCTGAACACATTTCAAACGAGTAAAGCAATTTATCACATAGAACTGAATTTGTTTTTCATCCACGAGGCACTTTCAACGGTAAACAACAACATAAACAATGCTAATTATGTTTTTTCTCCACATAGTAAGCTCACTCAGTGATAGCCGAATGAATGAGTTTGTGGAGCAGTCGTCTGACTATGTCATTCTATGTTTTGAATATTCATGCGATGTTTATCAAAATTCGGACTGAATTTGCTTCATGAAGATGAATATTTTAAGCTCTGGTTTCAAGCTTTGTTTTCGCTGTTTATCCTGCTCTCCTGAGATTGAGTGAGATTTTAGACTAACATTTAAAAAGGATGATAAAAATATTTTTTTCAAATAAACGAGGATGAATAACACTCTCAAGCGATCACATATCCAAATTATCAATTAATAAAAACTCGCTAGAATCGTTCGATAATTGTATCTTGATTCGAAGCATTATTGGTGAATGCTACTTTTAAACTTTTTTCCCTACATAACACCAAAACACAATGCCAAACATTCGATTGAGCTTCATTGTTTACATTAAATTGACATTAGATTAGTTTGGCTTACATTAAAATAATAATTTTGTGTTGCAAGATTTGAAAAGTTATCGCCGATAACAACTCGCCTACTATTCACACTTGCGAAGTTATCAAATGATAATTCCAAAAATCTGGCTGATAGTGTACCGCTGCGCTGCCTTGGCCGCTGCTTGACAGTTTGAGAGTTTATTGATAATAATTATCATTAGTGCTGTCCAATGAGAGCTCGAAGTAGCTCGAAGTTTCTCCCTGTCCTGCTCATGCCCATTTGTTGACAAAAAAGAACGAGCAGGACGGGAACAACTTCGAGCTACTTCGAGCTGCTCATTGGACAGCACTATTCCTTCACGTGAGGAGTCGGACTTTGCATTTACTCCTGCAGACACCAAGAGCCGAAGAAAGATTACCAGAACGCATTTACTGCAGCAGCGAAAAAGATTCCGAGCCTCTCTACTGGCATCAATAGACGTAAGCGAGCTGCTGTCGTCAAACGCCCCCATGCTTTACAGAGAAAACGCGCGTGTAAGTTAGCAGAAACGAGTTAAAAGTCCTGTAAGTTGCATTAATTTGAAGCCTATACCGGCTTGAGGTTCCCAGTTAGCCTTGAGAACAAAGGCGCAGAATCCGGAGATGGCGAGATCGATTCTCGATCCGATCTAGGATGTTTCGGGTGGGAAACATTCTCACACCCTGGGCATATTGTATCCATTGTATTTACCACAGAAGATACATACTAATGCAATGGCGGGCAAGTAAAGCTTTTAATCAATAACTAAAGAAATACTAATAGATTACTAAGTTAAAAGCAGGCCAAGTTCCAGTTGGAATGTAGTGCTATGGAAGAAGAAGCTTGCAATGCACTTATGATATTGACTGATTCACCGAAACCAATTCCTAAACTGTTAGCAAGTTTCAGTGCCCAGCGTAAATTCCAAAGTATGTCTGAATGAACCGCAGAAATCCCGAAATTCGAGTGAAAAAAAATCGCATAAAAAGCAATTCGTGTAAAAAACAACCGCGTAAAAAACGACTTCAGTGTACATCGGGAATGAAGCGTTGACTCTTCCTTGATCGAATGGTCCAAGAAAATTGAAAATCCATCGAGAAATGGCTGAGATATTAACGATCAAAGTCTATCATATTTTCGTGACGTTTTTCGATTTTTTTGCAATTTTAAAGTGTACCCCAATATAGAAAAGACAGACGTAGTTCTACGTCAAAAGATTCAATGTTTCGTAGAGAGAGAGATGTGAATTAAGAGAACTCATTCCTGGCAGTTACGCCTATATATGATCAGAGAGCTTGATAAGTACAATATTCATGCAAAATGGCAAACATTCTAGGGGGAGGGGGGGCTAATTTAGTTCTAGGTGGGGCTATAGCCCCCTAGCCCCCCTGTAGTTACGCCAATGCTCATGGGCTTTGCGAACTATATCGATTTTATCGAGATCGATGACCGTGCTGTGGAAGCGGCTTTTATGCCTTTTAAGGGGGAGACAGCGAGGATTGGACCGAAGAGGTAGGCTAGTTAAGTTATGCTGGATGGTGAAATATTTTCTTGGCCTATACAACACTGCAGACTACGGATGAGTTTTTGCAAGTGAAGAGCACTAATCGGTCTTCGACTGGAAGTGATTGGCCCAGAATTGAATGCAGTAGCAAAATATGCTCCATAGAGACTTGAGAAGGTGCTGTAATCTATCTAGTATAAAGTATAGTATAGGTTTTTTTTTGAAAATGGGTAATTTTTGCGTTTCGTAATTAATGAATCTTCACTTACCAACATGGCGGATTGGCTTATTTGACTCATTGAATTCTCTCACTCATCGGTGTTGATGCCTTTCACATGTTTTACATATAAAAAAAAAATGCATGAGAAAGATAAAAATAGCACTGATAGGTGAATATATTCCATAATACATATTTATTTATATTCATAACAAGTTTCGCCGTTGAATGCAATTTGTTGCGAACGAATCGGTTAGAGACAAATTCATGACAATAGGTGATTATTTTGTACGTGAATTGTGCACACACATACATACAAATACGCACACACAGACATCATCTCAATTCGTTAAACTGATTCGATAAGTTTATAACACTTTAAGTCTCATTTTTCCTCAAAAAAGTTCATCTTTGGGGCGAACATACAGATTTTACGTGCACTTAGTGTTCGAGAAGGCACAACCCACAATCCTAGCTATTACAAGAATTCCTTGGGGACATATTCCTTGAATCCAACAAAATTTTTCAACAAAAGATACTCAGAGCAATTACCATCTTGATTTTAATCATATATCACTACTCCTCACAATTGAAGGTCAAGATAACTTGGGTTTTCCATTTACCCCATTTGACTGGGTTAAGTGGAAAAATAACTCCTAAATTTCAAATCTATTTTTATAAAGTTCAAGCGACTAAAATGGTATGAATTATCGCACAGTTGGTGCAAAATGGACTGTTTTTGAGAGCCCATAGTGATTGAATGTATTTAGATCATTTAAACTGCTTTTACAATAAGTTAAACATGAACTATCGATTTTTCCTTTTCCGCTTCCCCCAGTGTACCTTACAACAAAAAATCCTTTAGGACTAGTCAAGGTCATTTCTATATCTCGTGGCTATTAAAAGGATAGCTGCCTAGATAGTTTATCCATGCTTCCACACGACAAAGATTCAAATAGATCTAGTTGATAGTCCCAACGTCACTGAAAAGCTTTCGACTTAATATGGCACGACGAATATAATTAGGTAGCCGGGTTGATGTCTGGTTTGTGTGTGAGCTTAGACGGACAATTTCCCACCCAAACGGGAAGAGGATACGAGCGTGTAAGCGACAGTGCGAGTTTGTTCGTTATGTTGGACATCCTGTCTTCCATCCAAAGTTGCATACGGATGGCCATGGGTGTTCCTCGTGCAGCAAAGGCGGCTCGTGTTGCCAAAGAGGACATGACCAAAGGCGCGACGCGGCATACGGTCCGACGACCCATTTGGACTGCAGCAGAAGGCAAGGCACGAATTCAGCCAATTAGATTAATTAAATAGAATTAAATGTATGTAGCTTGGAATGTCAGGGATGGGAAGAATATATGCAGCGGAGGATACGGACAAATTCTCGATAATAGTTTTGTTCCAGCAGGGTAGAAGAGTGAAACTATTTGCATGCTATTCGCGCTAATGCGGATCAGTACCTACATATGAACTGTATGCTATGTAGTTGCTGTTTTATCAGGAATACTATTTTCATTTGAAATGTAAGGTTTTTGTTATTATTTAGAATAGGAAATTATTTCTAGGACTTATAAATGAAATAAAATAAAATAAAAAGGCCGGGCGTAGACCGTCTTCAGTGCCATATACTTGACTCAACCCCTTTCTGCTGAGGTTTACATACGAACCTGTTAAGCTGCAAAGTGGAGGAATTAAATTAAACAATCGATATATGAGAACCATTATCATTCGTACATCTACTAGAGTGTTCTTGACTACATTGAAAAATAATATGAATCGAATGAAGTGAACGTAAATGAATGTGAATATTTTATAACAGATCTCATAATTAATAAATAATGGGTGTAATTAGTAGAATGATTTGAAATTTATCGAAATCGGACGACCCCATAAATACAAAAACGAGGTACGTTAAGCGCAGTGAATCAAGCCAACAAATATGAAGCCGAAGAAATTGATTGAATTAGACACCTCCAAAATACAACAAAACAAAAACATATCGAATACTTTATTGTGTCTCATTTCCGTAGCTAACGTACAGTACCAGATGTAGGGCAGAATTCTGTAATAATAAAATTTTCGCACCCCCTCACTGACATTATCTTCGCAGCACCGAGCTACCGACCGAGGTAACATATGCGTCCCCTATGAATCCTTTTTACTTTCATCTATTTCTCTCTTTACCAACAGAAGCCGAGTCCTTCCGTTGTTTAAGAAGGCGATGACGATGGTTGTTGTATTGCATATGCACGCGTTCTGACTGTTATGTGAAAGGAATTTTCAATATAGGAATTGTATGTGGGCAAATAGATCGATGTGCTTATTGCTTTCACTGCAATGTAGTTATCGGGCATTCATGCTGATAATTATAGCAAATGGAATTTTCACAGCCATATTCCTGCACGTCTGTGTTAAAAGTCGGACAAAGCTGTTAGCTGGTTAGCATTTCCGTTCAGGACTTAATTTTCTCAAGAGTCCCAAAACCACATGTGCTACATTTTTAGCTGACGTCCTGATACAGTGGAATTATAACAGAGAACGTTATTTTCACTGGCATAGATTGAACACCATTCTTCCCCATTTTTTCTGTATATCAGAATAAGAGTTCGACTATTTCTCGATTGACTAATCATTCCGAAAGCATATGAAATGATTTTTTAAGTTTTTTCTATTAAAGCCCGAAGCTAATACGTCTCTCGTTTAACATCCAATGCTTTGACAAGTTCTTGTTGCCTTCATTTGTACGTTTTTGCCATCACACGATGCAAAGTAGTAATAGAACTGTTACAATCTCCATCTTACGGTAACAACTTCATTTTATCAATTTGGAAACAAGATTGTTCTGGGCCACCGTATTTCCTGGATGGCTGCCGAACTCACTTTCTGCAGCTCACGAGCCAGGAGCCCAACACGTGCGGGTTCATTTAAAGTTCTCACGTTCCAAGATCCGACTTTCCAATAGTTGTCCTTTATTCGTTGGCTGTTGGTCTGTTGCTGTTGAATCAATCCGTTTGCTCTACTTTTGCCTTTATTGGGAGCTTTAGAAACCAGGGTTGCGCTACCTACATCGCATTGAAGGTGGCTGCCTTCTCGATGCTGACACGGTGCAGCATGATGTGCACAGTTTAGTTTAGAGTCCCTCGCTGGCACTCGGACGATGATCAGTCGCTCCTAATATGGGAAACAGACGCTTATGTGAGCCGCTCCTAACATGGAGGACAGGCGCTCTATCAGCTCCGGAGAGGAGCAAATCCCATCTTCCCTGTCTGCATACGACCATAGTTTCCACCGGGTTAGTTACCCGATCTTCCCCAAAGTTGCTCGTATCCCGGCCAACGCCAGGAGGTAGGGATAGGAGTTGCTGGGTAAGAGGTTTAGGGACAACGAAATGGGGTCTATTTTATCCCTTCAGGTACGCGAAGTACCAATGGTACCAAAGACTAAGTCTTTGGTACTTGGAGTTCTCGAAAGGAAAGTGCTGCGTATCATCAACAGAGGGGTGCAGATGGCGGACGGTATGTGGAGGAATGAATGAACCACGAGTTGCATGAGCTGCTGGGAGAACCATGCAGCGGGCAAGATGGATCGATCAGGTGGAAGATGACTTGCGGACTTGACTCCGTAAACTGCGTTGTTGGCGACGTGTAGCCATGGACCGAGCCGAATAGAGAAGACTCTTACATATCGCACAGGCTACTTCGGCCTTAGTCTGAATAAATAAATAATAAGATAGTTTTAATATATTCTGGATCATCCTAACTGGTCTTTATTTTAGGACTGGAGATCTACAGCAGCTTAGAATGCTTTTTTCGTTACTCAAAGGTACGATATATATCCAACAAAATGCAGTACATCTCCTGGAAGAATAAAAGACATCGTAAGATATATATAGTTTTGATACATTCTGGGTTATCAAAAATGTTCTTGAATTCGGGACTTGATTTTCCGAATATGTTATTGATATGGTTGAATACATGGCATCGCGACTATAGATAGCAAGATCTGAACTCATGAACAGTTGGATGATTCAGGATACCGTCAACTGGGGGGAAGATGATCATTGAGGTGAAGATGATCATTTGATGTGTCAGTCAAAAGTGCCAATTTTTTTATGAAACGGTAGTCAACAATATTCTCCGTTCAAGTAATGTTACCGTTAGGTAGAAATCCGAGTTTTTCGATTATTATCATGAAAATGTATTTTGTGGAAGAAAGACAGAGATAGTCATAAATGACGCTATTTTCGTTTCAAATATTGACTTCGTAGACTTCTTTACGTAGTTAATTCAACATTCACACAAATAACCTAGTGTATTTTGACTACTAGGTCATAATGATTTCAGTAGAGCTATCTTGATCAACTTCACCCCAAACCAGATTACTCAAAAAATGTGTGATAACTTAATTTATTTTAATACATGAGAACGCATTTCAGAAAACTAAAGTTGCTGATTATTGCAACGTATAGCAGTACATGTTTTGAAAATATTTGTTTCGATTTAAAATGTAAACACACATTGTTATTGCATGTTTTGTCTTAAAAATGATCATCTTCCCCCAGTTGACGGTACCCCAAACCTATCTTAAGATTTCGGTTGATCTTTTAGGAGATGTGATAGGTATGGTTGAATACATATCGAAGCTTTAAGTGAAAAAAAAGTTAGTTAAGTGGCTGTAGATCGCAAGTTTTGAACAATTTGGATGACCTAGAGCATCCCAAAACAAGGTAACCATGTATGATGATCATCTAAAAGATATATTGGATTTGATTGGAATCACATCCGAGCTTTGAGAGGCGAAAACAACCCAAAAAAATATTTATCAACCATTTTATTCAATTATGCATTTTATTTTTTTAGTTTTAGCATTTCTCGAACAACAAATGTACTAAATCAAATATAATGTGTATTTTCGCTTGGAAAATTTGGGTCTTAAAGGGTTAAGAAAGAATTCTTGGGAAATCTACGATTATATTCGAGAAATCCCTTAAAGATTGCTTCGTAAATTCCTGTGTGGATTCCGTCGGCGAGGGACTCACTAAAGGAAAATAAACCGAATAAATTTCTGGAAAAGTTGCTGAAAGAAACACCCTTGGAATGACCAAAGCAATTACCAAAGAAGTAACTGGAGGAATTTTCAAAGAAATACCTGGGACAGTTTACTTTAGGAAATATAAAAATAATTTTGAAAAAATTTCTGAAGGAATTTACGATAGAATTCCAAAAGAATTTACGGTGCAATTAATCAAGGGATTAGTTAAAAAAAATGCAACAAATTAACTTTATTTATTTATTTATTTATTCAGACTAAGGCCGAAGTGGCCTGTGCGGTATATAAGAGTCTTCTCCATTCGGCTCGGTCCATGGCTACACGTCGCCAACCACGCAGTCTACGGAGGGTCCGCAAGTCATCTTCCACCTGATCGATCCACCTTGCCCGCTGCGCACCTCGTCTTCTTGTGCCCGTCGGATCGTTGTCGAGAATCATTTTCACCGGGTTACTGTCCGACATTCTGGCTACGTGCCCGGCCCATCGCAGTCGTCCGATTTTCGCGGTGTGAACGATGGATGGTTCTCCCAACAGCTGATGCAATTCGTGGTTCATTCGCCTCCTCCACGTACCGTCCGCCATCTGCACCCCACCATAGATGGTACGCAGCACTTTCCTTTCGAAAACTCCCAGCGCGCGTTGGTCCTCCACGAGCATCGTCCAGGTCTCGTATCCGTAGAGAATTACCGGTCTAATAAGCGTTTTGTAGATAGTCAGTTTGGTACGGCGCCGAACTCTATTCGATCGGAGCGTCTTGCGGAGTCCAAAGTACGTACGATTTCCAGCCACTATGCGTCTCCGAATTTCTCTGCTGGTGTCATTTTCGGCAGTCACCAGTGAGCCCAAGTACACAAATTCTTCTACCACCTCGATTTCGTCACCACCGATGAAAACTCGCGGTGGGTGGCTCACATTGTCTTCTCTTGAACCTCTTCCTATCATGTACTTCGTCTTCGACGTGTTGATGACTAGTCCGATCCGCTTAGCTTCCCTCTTCAGTCTGATGTAGGCTTCCTCCATCTTCTCAAAGTTACGTGCCATAATATCTATGTCGTCGGCGAAACCAAATAGCTGGACGGACTTATTGAAAATTGTACCACTCGTGTTAATCCCTGCTCTTCGTATTATCCCTTCCAAAGCGATGTAGAATAGCAAACACGAAAGACCTTGCCGTAACCCTCTGCGGGTTTCGAAGGGACACGAGAATGCCCCTGAAACTCGAACTACGCACATCACCCGATCCATCGTCGCTTTGATCAACCGTGTCAGTTTATCCGGAAAACCGTGTTCGTGCATTAGCTGCCATAGCTGGTCCCGATCGATTGTATCATATGCGGCTTTGAAGTCGATGAATAGATGATGTGTGGGCACGTTGTATTCGCGGAATTTCTGCAGTACTTGGCGAATGGCGAACACCTGGTCCGTGGTGGAGCGTTCGCCCATAAAACCCGCCTGGTACTGCCCCACGAACTCCCTTGCAGTTGGTGCTAGTCGACGGCATAAAATTTGGGAGAGTACCTTGTAGGCGGCGTTCAGCAATGTGATTGCGCGGTAGTTGCTACAATCCAGCTTATCGCCCTTTTTGTAGATGGGACACACGACACCTTCCATCCACTCCTGCGGCAAAACTTCCTCCTCCCAAATCTTGGTAATGACCCAATGCAGCGCTCTAGCCAGTGCCTCACCACCGTGTTTAAATAGCTCTCCTGGTAGTTGGTCAACCCCAGGGGCTTTGTTGTTCTTCAGCCGGCCAATCTCCTCCTGGATTTCCTGGAGATCCGGAGCCGGTAGAATTCTGTCCTGCGCGCGTTCTCCCAGGTCCATCACCATACCGCCATCTTCGTCTGCCACATCGCCATTCAGGTGTTCTTCGTAGTGCTGCCGCCACCTTTGGATCACCTCACGCTCGTTCGTAAGAAGGTTCCCGTTTATGACCTTGCACATATCAGGCTGTGGCACGTGGCCCTTACGTGAACGGTTTAACTTCTCATAGAACTTTCGTGTGTTATTAGCGCGGTACAGTTGTTCCGTTTCTTCACGGTCTCGATCTTCCTGCTGGCGCTTTTTCCTCCGGAAAAACGAGTTTTGTCTGTTTCACGCCTGTTTATATCGTGCTTCGTTCGCCCTCGTGCGGTGTTGCAGCAATCTCGCCCATGCTGCATTCTTCTCTTCCATTAACTGCTCACATTCGCCGTCATACCAGTCGTTTCTCTGATCCGGGGGCACCGTGCCAAGTGCAGCGGTTGCGGTGCTACCAATGGCGGATCGAATATCTCTCCATCCATCTTCAAGAGACGCTGCGCCTAGCTGCTCTTCCGTTGGAAGTGCCACTTCCAGCTGCTGCGCGTATTCTTGGGCTAGTCTACCGTCTTGTAGCCGCCCAATGTTAAGCCGCGGCGTCCGACTTCGACGCGTGTTGTACACCGTCGAGAGTTTTGAGCGCAGGCATACTGCAACGAGGTAGTGGTCGGATTCAATATTCGCACTGCGGTAAGTGCGGACGTTCGTGATGTCGGAGAAGAATTTACCGTCGATTAGAACGTGGTCGATTTGGTTTTCCGTTTCTTGGTTAGGTGATCTCCATGTGGCCTTATGGATATTTTTGCGGGGAAAGAAGGTGCTTCGGACTACCATTCCGCGGGAGGCTGCGAAGTTTATGCATCGTTGGCCGTTGTCATTCGATACGGTGTGCAGACTATCCGGTCCGATGACCGGTCTATACATTTCCTCCCTTCCTACCTGTGCGTTCATGTCACCGATGACGATTTTAACGTCCCGCAGTGGGCATCCATCGTATGTCTGCTCCAGCTGTGCGTAGAACGCTTCTTTCTCGTCGTCGGGTCTCCCTACGTGTGGGCAGTGCACGTTGATGATGCTATAGTTGAAGAAACGGCCTTTAATCCTCAGCTTGCACATCCTTGCGTTGATTGGCTGCCACCCAATCACGCGTTGGCGCATCTTACCCAGCACTATGAAGCCGGTTCCCAGCTCGTTGGTGGTGCCACAGCTTTGGTAGAAGGTAGCCGCTCGATGCCCGCTTTTCCACACTTTCTGTCCTGTCCAGCAAATCTCCTGCAGCGCCACGACGTCGAAGTTGCGGGGACGTAATTCATCGTAGATCATCCTGTCGCAACCTGCGAAACCTAGCGACTTGCAATTCCATGTTCCAAGCTTCCAATCGTGATCCTGTATTCGTCGCCTAGGTCTTTGCCGATTATATCGAGTCGCATTATCTCTTATATTGTTCGTAATGATTGGTTTTCTAGGCGGCTTATTGGGCCTGCGCAAACCTCCTGTCTCGTCGGAGGGCCGTCGTGTCAGGGCTGTTTAGCGTCCCACCTAACACCAGGACTTGGGCAAATTAACAAATTAACTTATAAGAGCATTTGTTAACAGATAGGAACATTTAATACATATTTTCTCTCAATAGGTCTGTTTCACGCCTACTGAGACATTTTCACTGGTTTCATTGCTGCAGTGATAATAGGAGTTTAGAGAATTAAATAATATGCGGAGTTTCTAAAATCCACCCGAAAGAATACAAAGTTCTTTTTATTCAACTTTAGTTACCTCTACTTGAAATCTAAAAGTTTTACCGAACCTTTCTCAAGAAGCCTACAGTGATAATTTAAATGCGCTGCAGCTTTAAGGATTGGTATTAGTTAGGAAGGCTAAGATCATACGCTCGATTTAGATAACAATTACTCACAAAACCCTGGAAAAACTTGAAAATCTCAAGGAATTGTCCATTATCCATTAAGTACTTGTAATACTAATAAATAATATATTTTTTGATTCACTTGTTGATGAGGTATTTCCTTTGGTATTTCATAAATTATAACGTGTTTTGAGGGGTCCAGATTTTGTCGTGAGCTAAGCCTTACAACAATTGCTTGAAGTTCAAAAACTTGAGCGAATAGATTCAACTTGCTGTAGTGTTTCGAAGAGAGGGATTGGATAATGAAGACAAACCTTTCTCTGCATTTACCCCCGTATATTATCAGTGGATTAGATATGTGCAATACTTATGCAAAGTAACAAATTTTCTAGGAGGGGCTAGCCAGATCCTAGGTGGGGCTATAGCCCCCCCTAGCCCACCTGTAGTTACGCCAATGTGTAGGATCACTCTTAAGCCTGATAGTTTCCCTTAAATGTACGGACGCCTTCAAAATCAAGCCCTAATTAGGGTCCAGGCCCAAGATCAGGTCCTGACTATTAAAAATCGATAAATCAACCAATCCTGTGTCTAGCAAGCACACACGGAAACAAATGCATACCCATAATCATGAATTAAAAATCATGAACTGACAAGTTCGTGTAATCATAATTTTTATTCGTGATTCCAGAAATATTACTCATGGTACTGTGCAATCCCCACCAGTTGACAAAATGCGTAACCATTTCTACTGCTTACATTCCTTTTCCCAGCAGCAAGAACGGCTAAGAAGTAGCACGCAGGACTCTGTGTTAAACTTTTTTTTGATTTTTAAATCTCAACAACCAAATCGTAACGCATTAGATGCGTTACGCGAAAATGAGTCATGAAAGCATGAATTATATTCATGGTGTATTTTCATAACATGAAAACAAGATGGATTCACGAAATCATGAATCATTTTCTCAAATATACATCTTGTTTCAATCATTCAAGACTGCGTAGCCGTCCTTAAGTTCGAAATAAAAATATACAGTTAATTTCTCAATAGTTTATCATTATCCATACAGACATCAAAGTCGTACAACTAACGAGCTGGCCTTCAATTCCCAGTTTAATCAAGACTTCACAGAAAGCACATACGATGGCCGCAAAGCAGCTGTCGCAACGATGACGCCGGTAGTAACGGTCTCTGTAGAAAGTAAATCATCGATTGACCATCGCCGACAGCAACAGGAAATTTTCATTATACAATGTTCGAACCATCACAGTTTCGCTGCTGTTGGTGTTTCTAATCATTGTGAAAAGAAAATCGGTTCTTTTCAGAATCAATACTTTATGAGAAGTAAGGGTTGATTTCAAACATGGCGTTGGTTGCGGTCCCGGGATAGCTATCAGTAGCGGTGCTAAAAATTTATTCTAAATGGTGGCATCTAAGAGGAAAATCGTCAAGTCGTTGTTGAACAACAGCAGCAGTCAAGTAATTTTGACGAAAGGTTCGGTCTAACGTTTAAATGCTGTGAGTTATTAGAAAGCCCATTGTGGATTGAAAATCTAAATTGTTTTTTTTTTTCAAAATGGTGTCGTTCCAGTAAAACAATCATCGTCAACAGCAACAGCACTTTGCATCATCGGGACTATCGCTTGGTCGCTGTTAGTGATTGGAAAGGCGCATTATTAAAAATAAATCGGTTCTTTTCAAAACCACCATTACTGTACATAAGAGGTTATATCAATGCAAATAAAGGCGCTTCATTGAACCGGTTCTTTTCAGAATATTAATTTTACACAAGAAAAGGTTGAGGCGAGACGATTTTTTTTCAAAATGCAAATCATAACGCTTGACGGTGACATAAACTTGCCGTCGATGGCACGCTTCTAAAATTTATTCGCATGGTTGGCGTCAAATCATTGTTGGCGTCAGTATAGCGGTAAAGTGTATTTTCCTCTAGAGATTCAGATTTTGATTTTGTTGCTCTTAATGAAAATGCGGAAATGCGCATTGTAAAAAGAAAATCGGTTCTTTTATGAACCACCTTTGTCATTCAAATGAAGGTTGTGCCGACACAAATTTTATTCAAAGTGCTAAATATTATCACTTGGTGACGGCACGAGCAAAGTGAAATTTTTGAAGACTTTCACACAAATATAGTCACTTCATGGGAAATGACTAATAAAGGTAAATAATCATCTTCATCTACCTTACGTAGGGTTAGGAAAATCGGTCCAAGCCTCGGTGGAATATTTAGTTTTGCGTAGCTACGGCTTAGTCGAGAATCTAGTTACAAACTCAATCTTCCCATACAATCTTATAAATTTGGCGTCGTCGCGAAGAGTCGGTCTTGGTATCTGACACTAGCCAGTGCACTATGGTCCAGGATACAGATTTACGCGGAAAGATGCATTTTACGCCAAAACCATATTTTTTAGAATAAACTGTTGTTCTACAAAATTGTTCGAAATAGTAAGGCCATCATTATGGTGCAACCAAAAAATAGGGTGGCCCATCATATAAAAAAAAATTAAAAATATTTTTTTTCTCGGAATATTGACATGTTATGTTCTACAAAGTTGTAGCGCAGCTTATTCCAATCAATTTTGCCAAAAAAAACTTTTTCTGTAACTCTTAAGTTGGCTGATTTAGAGCAATTTTACTTAATTGGATTAGGGTGTACCTTAAAAAAAAACAGTATTTTTGATCTACTATTTTTGTTTTAGATGTCTCGGAAAAGTCGTCTTCAGGTGACTTTTAGAGCTCAAAAAAATGCACCTTTTGATGAGTAAATATGCTCAATATCTTTTTCCGATCCAAAGTTATGATCGTTTTTCTGTCATATTTTTTCATAAGTTGATATCTCCGGTTAGGGCAAACCAAAAAAATATGTTTACACGACATTTGAAAGAGAAATTCATATTCCTTATTATGTCAAAAATTGAGGATATGTTATTTGTTTTATATCAAGCTTTACCAATTTTACTAAAATCATGTTTTTTCAAATAAATTGATATAACTCGGAATATTGACAACGAAAGATACAGACGATATTCTTATATCAAAACACGCGTTTTGAAAAGTCCCAAAAGTCTTCTGAAGTTTACATCCGTAAAAAATAAAAAATGAAATGAGCAGATCATAAAAATTGTTTTTTGAGGGACACCCTAATCCTGGTAAGTAAAATTACTCTAAACAAGTGAGCTTGAGAGCTACATAAAAAGTTCATATAACAAAGTAGATTGGAAAAAGCTGCGCTACAACTTTGTAGAACATTTTATGTCAATATTCCGCAAAATAAAAAAAAATCACATTTTTATAAAATGGTCTACCAGTTTTCGGTAATTCTATAATAAGGGCCCAAGTATCTAGAACAATTCTGTAGAGCAAATTTTTTTTTCTTTAGGCCGAAAATGCATCTTTTCTCGTAAATCTTGCAATACGATGATAATGATAAAACTTATAAAAAATGTGAAAGCTGTAGATTTTTTGTTTTTCATTTTTCACGAAATATTGCTTTTGAAGGCTTTTGGGGCATTTCAAAACGCGTGTTTTGCTATATGAATATCGTCTATATCTTCTTCCGTTGTCGAGCTATATCAATTTATTTGAAAAAACATGATTTTAGTAAAATTGGTAACTTGAGATAAAAAATAACATATCTCCAATTTTTTGACATAATAAGGAATATGAATTTATCTTTCAAATGCCGTGTAAACATATTTTTTTGGTCTGCCCTAACCGGAGATATCAACTTGTAAAAAATGTAATTTTGACAGAAAAACGATCATAACTTTGGATCGGAAAAAGATATTGAGCATATTTACTCATCAAAAGGTGCAAAAAGTCACCTGAAGACGACTTTTTCGAGAAATCTAAAACAAAAATAGTAGATCAAAAATACTGCTTTTTCGAGGTACACCCTAATCTAATTAGGTAAAATTGTTCTAAATCTGCCAACTTTAGAGCTACAGAAAAAGTTTTGTTAGCAAAATTGATTGGAATAAGCTGCGCTACAACTTTGTCAATATTGTCAATGTCAATATTCCGAGAAATAAAAAATATATTTTCTTATTTTTTTTATATAATGGGGCATCCTATTTTACTGGTGTGAACAAGGTGACTTCTTCCAGCTGTACAGAAGCCGGGCTATCAGTGGAGAATGTTTAAAGCTTCTGGATCATATTACCAAAATTGAGGGTCATATCAACAAAATTATGGATTAAATGATCAAAATTATGGATTAGTCAAAGCCGTAATTACCCCTATACCAGGCTTCCAGGGACTCAAATCTTAAAAAGCAAGCAACAGACAACAACAAAACCCAATTTTCATGTTGCGTTGCAGCATGCCAGGAAAATGATTTTCAGATTTGCTGATCGCCTAATGGATGACCTTTGTGTGACTTGAAGTACGAGTGCGTAGTCTTGGGAATATAAGGCACTATTATTTCGTTCAAGAAAAGTGTTAAAGGGTGTATAATCAAAAAAAATAATTGATGTTCAAAAATGGAAGACGAACAAATCGACTCCTCAGGTTCTGCGGGGCTAGTGGGTATGTATGATTTTCATAATTTATTTGCATGTGTGTATAATGGCTACGTGCTAAGTACAACCAAAATAAGACCGAGTCTATTAATCCCACCTGATTGAAAATGATCAATAATGCATATCCTTTTCAGTGTAAATGCAGCATCATTTTCAGTAATTCCATCTACCAGCAAATACATCGCTTTCAGGATCCGCTCATAATCCAATGGAACACATTGGACCTGACAAGGGGTGACATGCGATTGGCTTTAATTTTATTTGCGCTAACGTCTGTTCTCCTATATCTTTCCGAATGGCTTCGTCCCATTTGCACACATTCACGCACGTACATACATGTGATGTCGAAATTCCTACATATCGATAAATAATAGATTTCCGCTTTCCCTCGCTTTCTTAAGGAAAAACTTCACCCGCTCATATCTTTCTCAATTTTCTTCGGTCCCATATCCTGCTCTGCCCACGACGATGACGCCACCCCACATACCGCGCGGCACCTTTGATGCAGTAATAATTCATTTTCCCATGTTATTAAAAAGAGAAATAGATCACGTTTTCGCTCTGCCATTTTTACTACATTCGTGTTTTTATTGTATTTTATTATTATTTTCCATTTTAGCAGAAAGCAACGTAAATAATGTCGGCCAAAGTGCGGGAGATGTCTCCGTTTATATGCTCTCAGTCAGATCCGAGCAGCCCAACCGGCTGATGATGGTACGACAGACTACCGCCTCTCTCCATTAGTCCGACCTGCTTCAGTTTTTCCATTTAATGCCTCGCCAAGCCAAGCCAAGATTGCGAGTTTCTTGGAAGACTCGCGACGACGTTGCGTTTGTACAGCGGGACCTTCTTCTGATTCGTGTCTCTAAACATTCAGAGGGCGAAGGTGGCGACGAGGAAGGAGGAAGACACTTAGAGCGGATGTGGGCAAAGGAAAAGAATTTTGCGTGCGCAAACGAGCTGTTACAAGTAATTAGACAACTTTTAATTGATTTTCCTCTCGAGAGTGTCTTGAAATTGCTTTTATAAAGCTGTTGACTAACGACATAAAAGTGGTGTGCTGTTTTTCTGTTGAGTCTCGATTGGTTGGAGATGGCGAGGTCTGCTGAGGCGCTGGACCAAGTTGGAGGAAGATGGGGATGGTGTCCGAATTGGTGAAGCAATTTTGGAGATGAATTTGAGTGGTGAAATCATGGATCGTTTCTAATCGGGATAGATGATTAGTCGGTATGATTTAACAGGAGGGGGCACGTTGGGATTTTACAAACCTTTGGGACTTGTATTGCCATTTACCATCCATGGCAAACCCATAATCCAGCAACTCTTGTGTTCCAACTAAAAGAGCCAACTGTTAGGTTGACGCCAATACCTAGTAGTTCTGAAAGTAGTAGATAAAGCTGTTGCCGAAGATCGATACTATCCGGATTCCCCATTGTCATTTTGATGAAGCCAATTCAGTCGAAGTCGTATCGTTGGTAGATCACATCTTCACCGACGCTAGCGAACACGGTTACAGCTGTGTAGCATATTTGCAAGTGGTCATCAAGGGTCATCATCGTATTCTGGAAGGATTTCGAGAGGCTCGGAAGCCTCCTTTTATTTTTAAATAAAAATCATGGCACAAAAGCTTTCAAAAAGACTTTTCCATGAGGCTCGGAAGCCTCCTTTCACGAGGCTCGGGAGCCTCCTTACAGGAAGTCCGGAAGCCTCCTTTAAATAGGTTCGGAAGTCCCTTTCAAGTGGCTCGAAAGTCTCCTTTTAAGAGACTCGGGAACCTGCTTTCAAAAGGCTCGGAAGCCCTTTTCAAGAGGCTCGGAATCCTCCTTTCAAGAGGCTCGAAAACCTACTTTAAAGAAGCTCGGAAGCTCCCTTTGAAGAGGCTCGGAAGACTCCTTTCAAGATGCTCGGAAGCTTGCTTTCAAGAGGCTCGAAGGCTCCTTTCAAGAGGCTCAAAAGCCTTTTTTCAAGAAGCTCGGATGGCTCCTTTCAAGACTTGGAAGCCTCCTTTCAATCCAAATCTGATCTAAATTCAATTCTAGTCCAATCCAAATGCATTCCAATTCCAATCCAAATCCATTCTAAAGCCAATTTAAATCCAATCCAAATCCAATTCAAATCAAATCCAAATCCAAATCCAAATCCAATCCAAATCCACTTCAAATCCAATACAATCCCAATCCAAAATCAATGCAAATCCAATCAAAACCCATCACTATTCAAATCTCAATCCAAAATCGATTCAAATTCAATCCAAATCCAATCCTAATCCAATCCTAATCCAATCCGAATCCAATCCAAATCCATTTCAAATCCAAATCCAATCATAATCCAATCCAAATCCAATCCAGATCCAATTCAAATCTAATCCAATCCAAATTCAACCCAAATCCAATCCAAAATCCAATCCAAATCCAATCCAAAACCAATTAAAATCCAATCCAAATCCAATCTATAGCCAATCCGAATCCAATCCAAATCCAATCCAAATCCAAATTCATTCAGAATGCAATCCAAATTCAAATAAAACTCGAATCCAAATCTTCACAGAATCCAATTCAATTCTTAACGAAAACCAAATTAAATCTTAACAGAATTCAATTCAATTCCAATTCAAGATTCAATCCATATCCAATATACATCATATTCAAATGTAATCCAAATCTAATCCAAATCTAAACCAAATTCAATCCAATCCAGCTCCAATTCAAATTCAATCCAAATCTAATCCAAAATCCAATCCAAATCCTATTCAAAACCAATTCAAATCCAATCAAAATCCAATCTATAGCCAATCCGCATCCAATCCAAATCCAATCCAAATTCATTCAGAATGCAATCTAAATTTAAATAAAACTCGAATCCAAATCCTTACAGAATCCAATTTAATTCTCAACAAAATCCAAATTAAATATAAGCAGAATCCAATTCAATTCCAATTCAAGATTCAATCCATATCCAATCTACATCCTATTCAAATGCAATCCAAATCCAATCCAAATCTAAACCAAATTCAATTCAATCCAGCTCCAAGTCAAATTCAATCCAAATCGAATCCAAAATCCAATCCAAATCCAATCCAAATCCTATTCAAAACCAATTCAAATCCAATCCAAATCCAATCTATAGCCAATCCGCATCCAATCCAAATCCAATCCAAATTCATTCAGAATGCAATCTAAATTTAAATAAAACTCGAATCCAAATCCTTACAGAATCCAATTTAATTCTCAACAAAATCCAAATTAAATGCAAGCAGAATCCAATTCAAGATTCAAACCATATTCAATCTACATCCTATTCGAATGCAATCCAAATCCAATCCAAATCTAGACCAAATTCAATCCAAATCCAATCCATATCTAATCCAGATTCAATCCATAGTCAATACAATTCCAATCCAATTCCGCATCTAAATTTAGTCAGATATCAATTGTGAAACAAATTTCAACTTTTTTGCCTTTCTCGTACAACAAAGTTGTACCGAAAGGCTATCATTTCACTCCAAAATCGAACTTTTTATAGAAGTCTCGGAGACCCATGATGTTATATACCAATCGACTCAGCTCGTCGAACTGAACAAATGTCTATCTGTCCGTGTGTATGTGTGTGTGTGTGTGTGCACATGAGAACCGAAAAACATTAGCCACTTTTTCATATAGTAATTCTTAACCGATTTTCTCGCAACAAGTTGCATTCGACGGGGGAGATACCCTAGGTGATCAATAACGATCGACCATTGCATTTAAAAGTTATTAGGAAAATGGAATCGAACTTTGTAAGCGCCATATAAGGTTGGTGTCTTGGCTAAATGCGAGAAAGGCAGTATCACCACTCGGTGAATTAAGTTGGGTTTTTCCTTTCCTTCCGGTGAATTAAGTTGGGAATTTTTCTTTTATATTTTTCCAGAAATGTTTTTTTTTTTTGTTCGGCCTTGAATCATTCGCAGCCTACTCATTTCCGCAACGGCGTCATAATAAGCCTACTGGAACTCCTCAAGTTCAACAAAAACCAACACTCATACTCTCGTAACAGTCGTCACAGACGATGCATAGTTCGCGCTTTCCTGCATCCGAAAATAAACACATTCGCATCCGTACCTCCTTTCATTTTTATCATTTCTTTTCTGCATCATCATCATCATCTTCATACTGGTTCAAAACTAGTACGACAATTTAAAAGATCCAAAATTCTTACTGGAATTGAACAACACATTTTTATCTATCACATATTGCTAAAAATATCTACCACAGCTCGGAAGCCTCCCTTCAAGAGGATCGGAAACCTCTTTTCAAGAGGCCCGGAAGCCTCCTTTCAAGAGGTCCGGAAGCCTCCTTTCAAGAGGCTCGGAAGCCTCCTTTCAAGAGGATCGGAAGCCTCCCTTCAAGAAGATCGGAAGCCTCCTTTCAAGTGGCCCGTAAGCCTCTTTTGAAGAGGCGCGGAAGCCTCCTTTCAAGAGGCGCGGAAGCCTCCTTTCAAGAGGCCTGTAAGCCTTCTTTCAAGAGGCCCATAAGCCTCCTTTCAAGAGGTCCGTAAGCCTCCTTTTAAGAAGCTCGTAAGCCTTCTTTCAAGAGGTCCGGTCCGTAAGCCTTCTTTCAAGAGGCCCGGAAGCCTCCTTTCAAGAGGCCCGGAAACTTCCTTTCAAGAGGCCCGGAAACTTCCTTTCAAGAGGCCCGGAAGCCTCCTGTCAAGAGGCCTGGAAGCCTCCTTTCAAGAGGTCCGTAAGCCTCCTTTTAAGAAGCTCGTAAGCCTTCTTTCAAGAGGTCCGGTCCGTAAGCCTTCTTTCAAGAGGCCCGGAAGCTTCCTTTCAAGAGGCCCGGAAGCCTCCTGTCAAGAGGCCCGGAAGCCTCCTGTCAAGAGGCCCGGAAGCCTCCTGTCAAGAGGCCCGGAAGCCTCCTGTCAAGAGGCCCGGAAGCCTTCTGTCAAGAGGCCCGGAAGCCTCCTACCAAGAATTACCAAAAATAACGGATTTGTCTTTCACTAGTCCAGTTGCTTGGGCTAGAGCAGCAGCTTTGGCCGAAAATACAGAACATTGATCTAAAAGGCTGGCTTCGTAGACAATGCTCGGCTCAACCACTCCAAACTCGACCATGCCTTCCGCAACTGATCCATCCGTAAACCCCTGACTATGGTGGTGGTAACGTGACTGAATATGTCTCCTGAAAACTTCCAGAGCTTTAATTTTTTTTCTTAATAGTCAAATCGACAATTGATTTTTATTATTTCATGTTCTACATGTTCTACTTCTTTGTGATGAAATGGTAGAGATTCCACCATAAGTGGAAACATTGGACTAGTCCGTAGTTGCCAACAGAGCAATGTTAGATTTTCTAACAATGATGTGTGAGGACCTATCACCTCACTGAACATTCATCTCATCGCAAAACAAAGAACCAATCTTGATTCTCATTTTTGCTAACATGCGTGCTCACTACCGAAAAAACTCAAAGGTGCAGCCCAATCGGGTTGTACGCAAAGGTGACGTAGGACTACGTTGCTATTCGAAATTGATAGTATTTGCCATAATAATATGTGTCGTTTTATTAACATTGAGCAAAATTATTATGGCAAATACTGAATCAAGAAGTCGAATAGTTGTTCCCAGTTGGATGGACTTTGAGTCTCTAACCGTGAAATTAACATGACTCATTGGCCGCTGAAGCCACTCGACTGGCTTTCAGTCGGGGACATTACAATCCTTACTTTGCCAAGAACGCTTACATCGCGGGCGAAGACCAAACATTGCATATAAATATATTTGTGCTTGGTTTCACGCCACTTCTGATTCTGCTTATTTCTCCTTTATTTCGGCCATTTTTGAGGATGGTGTCCTCCAAAAAGGTCTTTATGCATACAAAAGAAGGTTGATCCGACAATCCGATATGAACTTTCTGTAAAGTGCAAAACTCAATCGTAACTAGCAAATTTGATAGCGCGGCGGAGGGAGATGATGCAATTAATTTGAACGGGTGGAATCACTGACAGCAACCAAGCTACCACGCAAAACCCGATGCTGCCGAAACAATCCATTTTCGCAATTAACTCTTTCTTTCCATAAAATACTGGTCCTGAGAAGAATCAATTTTCTTCTCCCAATGCGTCTTTCCAATAACTAGCTGCATCCAAACGCTTGACAGTACCTTGCGTTGAAATTGTCCGACCGCCTTCGTGCTGCTGTGTCCGCTCCGCTGCATCGAATGTCGAACCGAATCCCGATCAAAACGGCTCGCGCGCGCCGAATAGCAGCTTTCTTGTATTTAATAAATTAAGCCCGTTAGCCCCGCCCCTTTGTGATCTGATATGGGTGTAAATATAATGTGCACTCAACGATTAATGAAGGGGCGGGACTAATGGAATTACTTCATTAGATATAAGAAAGCTGCTTTTCGGCGCGTGCGAGCCATTTCGATCGAGATTCCGCAGACAACGGACCGTTCGAAGAATGACAAATTCTAAGAATCCTATGAAATTTTCTCGATTCTGAATTTGGTTATGAGATGTAGTTTATCTTAGATGCGTATTGTTGCGAGGAACGACAACAGTTTCTTCATATTGCAAAACATTAGCTTTCGGCATCTGGCTTTCCGAGCGACGTTCACCGATGGGTGGTTGCTGTGTAAAGTTTCCACTGAGGTGGCGTCTTCATTGATTTTATACTAAAGTCACCATTTTATACAAAAGAAGGCTGATCCGACTATCCGAAATAAACTTTCTTCAAAGTGCAAAACTCAATCGTAAATAGCGAATTTGATAGCGCGTCGGAGGGAGATGATGCAATAAATTTGAATGGATGGGATCACTAACAGCAACCAAGTTACCACGCCAAACCCGATGCCACCGAAACAGTCCATTTTCGCAATTAACTCTTTCTTTCCATAAAATGTTGGTCCTGAGAAGAACCAATTTTCTTTTCCCAATGCGCCTTCTGTCCAATAACTAACTGCATCCAATCACTTGCCGACACCTTGCGTTGCAACTGTCCGACCGCCACTTGATGATTTTTCGCTAAGCCTCCAAAAGTTGAAATAAATTTTCAGCATTGCCACCCACTCCGTGCTGCTGTGTCCGCTCCGCTGCATTGAATGTCGAACCGCTCTCTGTGGAATCCCGATCAAAATGGCTCGCGCGCGCTGAACAGCAGCTTTCTTGTATTTAATAAATTAGCCCGTTAGCCCCGCCCCTTTGTGATCTGATATGGGTGTAAATATAATGTGCACTCATAACGATTAATGAAGGGACGGGGCTAATGGAATTACTTCATTTTATATAAGAAAGCTACTTTTCGGCGCGCGCGAGCCATTTTGATCGGGATTTCGCAGACAACGGACCATTCGGAGAATGACAAATTCTAAGAATCTTATGAAATTTTCTCGATTCTAAGTTTGGTTATGAGATGTTGTTTATCTTAGATGCGTATTGTTACGAGGAATAACAGCAGAAATTTCATTCAAGACGAAGTTTCTTCATATTACCAAACATTATCTCTTGGTATCTGTCTGTCCGAGCGACGTTCACCGATGGGTGATTGCTGTAGAAAGTTTCCACTGAGGTGGCGTTTTCATTGATTTTATACAAAAGAAGATTGATCCGACTATCCGAAATAAACTTTCTTCAAAGTGCAAAACTCAATCGTAAATAGCGAATTTGATAGCGCGTTGGAGGGAGATGATGTAGTGAATGGATGGAATCACTAACAGCAACCAAACTACCACGCCAAACCTTATGCCACCGAAACAGTCCATTTTCGCAATTAACTCTTTCTTTTCGTAAAATATTGGTCCTGAGAAGAACCAATTTTCTTTTCCCAATGTTCCTTTCCAACTAACTGACACCACAATTTGTAATAAATTTTCAGCATCGGCACTGGCGGTGCGGGATCGCCACAGTGCTATTGTTATAGTCAACCTTTTCTTTATATGAAATTCTGGTTCGTTGAGGTTGGATGATCTGCAGCAACACATCGAGCACCACCACCAATGCGATGAATTTCCTTTGAAAATGTCATTAGCACCTCCGTGATGCTGTGTCCGCTCCGCTGCGATCGCTTTGATGCGTCTGCTCTGCTTAAAATCTTGTTCAAACTGAGGATTAGATCCAAACCCGCAAGTGATTGATTTTTGATGTCTGTGCTAGTGATGCATGTACGTGATTGGTTGGTTGACCTATTTCTAAACTTTTTATCAATTTTTGATAATAAATAGTTAAAATTCAGTATTTTCATATAAATACAAAGAAGCGTTGACTCATCCTTGATCGAATGGTCAAAAAAAATTGAAAATCTATCAAGAAACGGCTTAGATATTAAAGTTTAAAGTCTATCATATTTTCGTGACGGTCCCCGATTTTCGCAATCGTAAAGTGTACCCCAATATAGAAAACACAGACGTAGTCCTACGTCAAAAATAACAAAAATTAAAAACAAATCAAATTCCTTTTCATTTCTTTGTTTTTGATGGGATGTTCTATGGGAGCTATTAGATGAAAAGCCTAACAGTTGCCCTATGAGACGTCGTATGCCTTACAATATTTGTTTGAGAGCTTACAGTTTTTGTATAAGAATTCAACAATTCCGCATTAAAGTTCTTATATAGTTTTTATGCCGTCGACTTGCCAGGGAGTTCGTGGGGCAGCACCAATTGCAAGGGCAGTACCAGGCGGGTTTTATGGGTGAACGCTCCACCACGGACCAGGTGTTCGCCATTCGCCAAGTACTGCAGAAATGACGCTGACACGGTTGATCAAAGCGACGATGGATCGGGTGATGCGCGTAGTTCGAGTTTCAGGGGAATTCTCGAGTCCCTTCGCAAACAGCAGAGGGTTACGGCAAGGTGATGGTCTTTCGTGTCTGCTATTCAACATCGCTTTGGAAGGGTTAATACGAAGAGCAGGGATTAACACGAGTGGTACAATTTTCAATAGGTCCGTAAAGCTTTTTGGTTTCGCCGACGACATAGATATTATGGCACGTAACTTTGAGAAGATGGAGGAAGTCTACATCAGACTGAAAAGGGAAGCCAAGCGGATCGGACTAGTCATCAACACGTCGAAGACGAAGTACATAGGATAGGAAGAGGTTCAAGAGAAGACAAAGTGAGCCACCCACCGCAAGTTTGCATCGGTGGTGACGAAATCGAGGTGGTAGAAGAATTTGTGTACTTGAGCTCACTGGTGACTGCCGAAAATGATACCAGCAGAAAAATTCGGAGACGCATAGTTTCTGGAAATCGTACGTACTTTGGACTCCACAAGACGCTCCGATCGAATAGAGTTCGCCGCCGTACTAAACTGACAATCTACAAAACGCTCATTAGACCGGTAGTCCTCTACGGACACGAGACCTGGACGATGCTCGTGGAGGACCAACGCGCACTTGGAGTTACGAAAGGAAAGTGCTGCGTACCATCTATGGTGGGGTGCAGATGGCGGACGGTACGTGGAGGAGGCGAATGAACCACGAGTTGCATGAGCTGCTGGGAGAACCATCCATCGTTCACACTGCAAAAATCGGACGACTGAGGTGAGCCGGGCACGTACCCAGAATGTTGGACAGTAACCCGGTGAAAATGGTTCTCGACAACGATTCGACGGGCACAAGAAGGCGAAGTGCGCAGCGGGCAAGGTGGATCGATCAGGTGGAAGATGACTTGCGGATCCTCCGTATACTGCGTGGTTGGCGACGTGTAGTCATGGACCGAGCCGAATGGAGAAGACTCTTATATACCGCACAAGCCACGTCGGCCTTGTCTGAATAAATAATAATAATATAGTTTTTGGTAGGTTCTTGTACAGAATTATTAGAAAATCTAAAAGTCGCTGGTTGGGTTTACTCGCGGCAACGAAGTATGGGGTGAACGTTCTCTCGAGGGCCGGGATTAATTTCCGGTGCAAAAGTGCGAATGGCCAATCGTACTGCTTCACTCGGAGAACTGGCGGGGACCTGCTATCCAGGCGATATGCATGCGGGAGAGGAGTCAAGCTTGAGCTGGAAAAGTTTTAAATTGAAATTAAATTTATTTCGAGAGTGCCATCCTACAGCAGGATTCGTGTCGTAGTGATTGTTGTTTGCTGTGCAGCGCACTGTGGTGAATATGTTTTGGAAGAGTAAATAGAACAAACACTGCCAGGGCATGCACGCAATTTCGGCAGGACGGTGCAATATAGAGCTGAAAATTAAACATAAAATATATCTCTGTTGTATCATCACTAAACGTGTGAAGGTCATACAAGCACAGTTAAATTGCTGACTTTGTTTGAAATAAAAATGATTGTTGTTGACCTAATGTACAGAACCATGTTGAATGTCTGCATGGATTCAGTAATGCATTAATTATATTATCACTCGACAGCAAAATAATCTACAAATTTAAAATCATTTTTAATTTCTGAGGTAATTCTAGTAAGTCACTAGTAAGTCACTAGTCTAGTAAGTCAGTTAAGTGGTTTAATTGAATGGAATAGTGGAAAGTGAAAAAGTACTAGCCTTCCGGCAAGTAGAAAATGTGATAATTTGAATCAATTAGTTAATAAGGGTCGGCAGTTAGCTTTATGGACCATTTTCTGGTCTAGAATGTTTCCAGGTGGAAAACATTTTCGACTCTCTGGACCATAAGAGATACATAATCATGCAATAGGAGGCAAATAATTCTAGTTGAAGTGTAGAATCATCGAAGAAGTTGAAGTCTATTTGATTCAGATTAAGGTTTCGATCTCGGAATTTAAATTTGACTAGAAAGAAGTTTCTATTGCTTTTGAATTTAATCGGGAATTTATTATGGTTGGATAACCTGCTTGGAATTGTATTTGCATTGAGTATAAAATACTCAAATTTTGAAATAAATTTTGATGAAATATATGATACATTTTGTGTACCAATATTTCATTTTTACACTGTGGTGTATCATGCTTCTCACGAACAAAGTAAGACACAATACGATCCCTACACACAATTCAACATTTCGATGATCACTTAGCTGCATTGCGCTGGATCAAAAATAAACTCATTTTTTGCGTTACCCGACGGTTCATGTGAAAGGCAAAGCATCGTTTCTTTTGACCGCAGCGCCGTGCACCACAAGTGCACGATTCAACAATCACTCTCTACAAAACTCCCTGTTGATGATGTAATAAATCTTACCTTACACAGCATGAACGAGCCTGCGATTCACAGCATGAGGACCGCGTGAGCTAAAGGGTTAATTGGGAATTTATGCCACATGCTAGATAGGTACATATTATGATGCATCGTGTGTTTGTTGCCATATCCATGCTTGACATTCAACTGATGTCGAACAATGCGCTTGTTCTGTTGAATTTGAATGTGACCCACGGTAGAGCAAACTCCCACAAGTTGTACCAACTATAAGATATTACATTTTTCCAAGAAGCACTAACCAATGTGCTTCTTATTAATTATTATACCCTCCAGCCCTCCAATCCGCCATATTTCAACCACCGAAAAGCAATCCAATCGAATCTATTCGAAATTACAAATGGACATTAATTTATTTCCACCCCATTGTTATTCAATTATACGCATTTTATTCCTCCTCCCACACCGCGGCGCTCAGCTATTACCTCGATCGATATCAACTGCAAGCTGCTTGGCCGTGAGCACGCCAGCCCAGCCGCACATTCCATGAACAGGCTCACACATTTATTTAATTAATTTTCCCACCCTTCAAGCAACCTGAAGGCCCCGCCGAAGAAGAGCGGCAGCGTCGTCGTTCCCGTTCCATTTGGGGGGCGGAAGATCCATCGCATCAGACCAATTTCCACGACCGGAGCGTTTCCGCCCGTTCGGTGATGGATTGGGGCCGCCTAATGGCCGGTCGGTGGGTGCGGAGGCAATCGTGAGCGCGCGACCGAAAATTACTTCATTTCGTAAATCACTCACATTTAATCAATCAACTCGTTCCATTGCAGCGCGCTGTACCACCTTTCCGAACCAGACGGAAAGCTCATCCGAAAATTGCACGTACCCGTTGGATGACACTGCCAGCTGCGCCAGGGGATAAATAGGCTTTGGAAGGTTATGGACCTTTGGAATTTCGATTTGAGACGCTGACAAATATCGCAGCACGTAACTCTTTGGTGTTTGGTTGGTTGGAGCGTTGAGATAGTTACGGAAGGGAAGAGGAAACTCAACAGTTAGGTGATGGAATAACACTCTTCGGAATGCCATCAAATTTAAGGCTTGACACCTTGACAGCTATAAGATGAATTTGGATATTTCCATGTTTCTATTTGTCGGAATAGATATCAAAAATTAGCTTCCATTATAACATTCGTTCATTTCAAAATTTTAATTGACATACGTAGTAGTAATGCATGATTTACATAAGGTCCACACTCCACATAATAGTAGTTTTTGCAACTAGTTGCAAAAAGATGATTTTTTCAGCACGAGTTGTACGTTTATCAAACGAGGCTTGCCGAGTTGGATAAATACTACGAGTGCTGAAAAAATCGAGTTTTGCAACGAGTTGCACACGCTGTTTTTTGCTATGACGAATAATGGGCTTCATCCAACTTGACCAAGTTAAAACTCCTCTTGAAATAATCTGATTTTTAGCACAACATCGAGCGCAGATGTTTTTTAGTTTTAAGTTTAGTCCTGGTAATCATATCATCTACCAAAACTGCGGTAACACACACGAGCTGGGAATAGCTTTTATAGTGATGGGCATCATCATCATAGAAGATTTAAATGCTTCGGTTGACCAGGAGGAATAGTTTAAACCGACTATTACAAAGTTCAGCGCTTACCGATTGAATAGTGATAACGGCAGAATGTGGAACACTATAAACGTAAATGGTGGAACCAGATGCACCTCTTCCAGGAAGAGACACGTCGTATGGAAAAAGTGAAGTGCGAAAAAGTGGGACAGTTGTATAATTCTCAAGGAATACGCAAGTTCTATCCGAAGCGCAACGCAAAAGCTTTGTGTCGCGAGCAATGATGAGCAGGGATAGGAGCATCTTGGCGGACAAACGAGAGGTGATCGAAAGGTGGGAACAGTACTTCGAGGAATATTTAAATGGCGCTGAGCATATAGGCAGTGAGGGTTGAGACAGTCAGTGGAGAAGGCGACTACGTCAGTTTAGCGAACGATGTAAACTAATCAGCCCCCACCTTGAGGAAAGATAAGGATGTCATCCAACAAGAAAAATTATAAAGTAGCTTCCCCTCATCCGAAGGTGCCAGGTGACCCGTGCCCGATGGGATGCATGGCCTGGAAGGTGAAACAATTCGCCAAGTTGTTAACGGGACCTGTGGATACTTGTGCAGAGGCACACAATGTCTAATTTTAATCAACCCTGGTGGACTCCTGAACTACGTAACCTTCGCAACCATCCCGCAAGCTACTTCGATACTTCGTTAAAAAGAACGTTTCTGACAAAGGGAGACTTAGTGATTTTGAGCTGGACATAAAGCAATACTTTCTGCTGTCCACGAAAACTATGAGCGTTCTGTCCAGGAGAATCCTTCCAGTTTCTGGAACAACATCAAAAAGAGGAAGAATGACAACGGAATCCCCAGTTTGGTGAAATTTAATGGAATTATTTCAAGAACTAGCAATGTAGCGGCTAATCTTTTTTGCTGCGTACTTCGAAAGTGTTTTCAGAAGTCGTAGAGCATCTCCTGTTTGTCACCAGATTTTTTTTTGGTCAAATACCTTCGCACATGCTTTCAGTTTTGTCCTGATGAGATTCGAACAACCCTGAATGATCTTGACACATCTAAAGGTCCAGGAATAGAACATTTTCCTTCTGCATTTTTGAAAAACTGCGCCGCTACGTTAGTGACTCCAATTGCTGCAGTGTTCAACCGCTCGCCCAAGACAGAGTGTTTCCATTTGCTTGGAAAACCGCGTTCACAATACCGATCTATAAATCTTGAAGCCGAAATTGCTTCACCAACTATCGGGCAACAACAACAAATTTGATGTGTTACGTGTCAACTATATCTAGCGAGCTTGAAGCCAAGCGACAAGTTGATTCCACATATAGTCGGTGTTCAACTAAACAGCACCGATCGGCTTTTTGACTGACTTCTGATATTTTGTTTGTAAAAGAAAAAGGGAAATCAGTTCATGTTTATTTATACCTACATATATTGTAGGATATCCTCCGTTATAAGATTGAGAGATATTCGATAGGTTTTCTGATCAATTGAATCTGCTAAACGAAAGCTTGGGCGGAAAAATTGTAAATTTGTAAGGTGGTTCGAAACGGAATTCCGCGGAATTTCGCGGAATTTAAGCATGGCGAAATCTGTTTTCTTGATTTCGTTTCGTTTCGTAAAATTGCAAAAATTTCGCTAGAAAAAACTAGCTTCTAACGAAATTTAACGGAATTCCGCGGAATTTCGAAACAAATTTAAACCTTAACCAGACTTTACACGCAAAACAAAAAGTTGTGACATTCTTTGCATTAAGCGTTTTGTATCAAATCTCGCATGCAAACCGTTCAGAGAATGTTATATTTGTTACGCCAACTCGTTGCATTAAATCGGTTTATTTGGTTTCGTGCAATACATCTAAACGACTCTCGTAATAGCTCCTCCAGCAACAAATATATCGTGTACAGCAGTATAACTTTGACTCACACAATCTTCCTGACTCCGTCCAACTTGATGGCGGACAAGGTCGCAGACAAGCATAGTGCCAATTCCACTATCATTACCCTTTACTATCTCTATTACCCTTCTACTTGTGAAAAAAATCTACCTCGCGTAGTAGAAATTTGTTTTACCAGTGTGCAATCGATCGTGTTGATGCTGATCATGGAGTACAGAGTACTCTCGACAATGGTATAAATCAGAAATTACTGATTTATTACCAAAATGTTGGAGGAATCAATACTAGCATATCTAATTATCGTCTCGCAACATCAGATGCTAGTTATGACACGTACGCTCTCACCGAAACATGGTTAAAAGAAGACACAGTTTCTAGTCAAGTTTTTGGATCCTCTTTCAACGTTTTTTGTTTGGACCGTAACCCTAACAATAGCAGAAAGAAGTCAGGTGGAGGAGTGCTATTTGCTCTGCATTCAAAGTTAAATGCTCGACCACCCTCGACCACCCTCCACTGCTAATCGAGATAAGCGGTGTCTCACCTTCCAGGTTTTCGGAACCAGTTAAATTTGTTTACTACGACTTTAGGAATGGCGATTATTGGAACATGAATGCATTCCTCTCTGCCATTAATTGGGCTGAGTACATAGATCACAACCTCAACTCATCGGTTATTACCTTCTCCAACATCGTATTGTATGCTATTGATCAATTTATTCCAAAACGACCTAGTAATCCTCCATCAAACCACTGCAAGCTCAACTATAACTCGATTAACGCTCGCTACAAGCGCCTGAATAAAAAACTTTACACTGCTCATCAATGAAAAGTGCAACTGAAAGTACGTCATAATCATAAAGGATTCTGGAAGTACGTCAACCAACAACGAAAGGAATCTGGTCTTCCCTCTGTTATGACAAAGGGAAATATCGAATGTTCATCAACAGAAGACATCTGTAATTTGTTTCAACAGCAATTCTCGAGTGTGTTTAGCAAAGAGTCCTTGGATTTACAACAAATCAATGAAGCCGCTAGCAACGTCCCTGTTCGTCCTCCAATTGGAAACCACCCAATTGTTGATGCAGACACAGTAGCAAGTATTTGCTGTACAATAAAACCTTCTACTAGTTGTGGACCAGATAGTATCCCTGCGTTCGTCTTGAAAAAATGTTTCAGTAGTCTATCCGTTCCTCTAGCTAGTCTCTTCAACGCATCGCTTCAACTCGGATTTTTTCCTGAGCATTGGAAGAAGTCCTTCATTTTCCCTGTCTTCAAGAGAGGAAACAAGCGTGAAGTCAGCAATTACCGTGGTATAGCCGCACTATGCGCCACTTCAAAATTGTTTGAACAAGTAGTCTACAAGTTTTTACTCCACAAATGCCAAGAATTTATCTCTGAGCATCAACATGGGTTTATGCCAAGGCGTTCAACCGATACGAATTTGACTCTCTACACATCGTTCATCGCCTAATCTTTGCAGAAGAGATATCAAGTGGACTCAATTTACACTGATTTTTCGGCTGCCTTCGATAAAATCAATCATAGGATAACGGTTGCCAAGTTTGATCGCCTAGGTTTTTCCGGATCCTTTCTGTTCTGGCTTGAATCCTATCTAACTGGTCGTGAAATGGCCATCAGCATTGGAGACTCTACCTCGCAATATTTCGATGTTACCTCAGGTGTACCACAAGGTAGCCACTTAGGTCCTTTGATATTTCTAGTATATCTAAATGACGTGAATCTCATACTCGAATCTTTCAAGCTTTCGTTTGCCGATGATTTTAAATTGTACTGGATAGTTAATCATGATCAGGATGCTGTATTTTTGCAACGTCAGCTGGACACTTTCGTCAAATGGTGTGAGACAAATCGCATGGTCCTCAACGCCGATAAGTATTCTGTAATTTCTTTTTCCCGTAAGCGCTCTGCGGTTGACTTTTGTTATAAAATCGGACCTACAGTTATTAGACGAGAATCTGTTGTTAAAGATCTGGGTGTGTTATTAGACTCTCAAATGACTTTCAAGGATCACATCGCCTATATTACCTCGAAAGCGTTCAAAACACTCGGATTTATTTTTCGCATAACAAAGCACTTCAATAATATCCAATGTCTAAAATCGCTTTACTGCGCTTTAATGAGGTCATTACTAGAATATTCATCTGTTGTCTGGGCTCCTTTTTATCAAAATAGCATAACGCGAATAGAAGCAACTCAGCGTAAATTCGTCCGTTTCGCTCTACGTCGTCTTCCTTGGAATGACCCACAAAATTTACCCAGCTATGAGGTACGCTGCCGACTTATTGGTTTGAATCTGTTAAGTGATCGTCGAGACGTATCCAAGGCGTTGTTCGTTTCAGATCTTCTACAATCGAGAATTGATTGCCCTACTCTGCTTTCTCAATTGAACCTTAATATACCCTACCGTCCACTTCGATCAACTCCTTTCATTTTTTTGAGAGGATGTGTCGCACTTTCAATCGTTGCTCTACCGCGTTTGATTTTCATCTTTCCCGGTGTATTCTTCGGAAAAAGTTCACTATACTCCTCTCTACATCCGACAGTATTACACATTAGGCCAGGTAGCTTTATAGATGTATTTTTTGTATAATATTAAGTAATTAGGAAGTTAAGTTTAAGCAAAATTATGTATCATTTGGAAATATTGTTATCTGTTGATACAAAAGAAGAGGAGGTTTTGCGCCCGTTTGAGAAAGATTTCATGAATAATTCTACTCAAACGGGCTTTTCCCTGCTCCAAATAAAGAAATAAAGAAATAAAGAAACGCGAAGTGATTAAACTAATGTCTGCATCGAAGAGCACAAAATTATTTAGTGCGGAATCGATAGTGTTGTAGAAGCTTATTAAACGAAGCACATTGATCTTGCGTTAGATTGATTTGAAACACAGTTTTCGTCTTCTAGTTTTCAAAATAACTTCGTTTACAATAAATATTTAATCGCTTACCAAACGGCTTCACATGAATTACCTTTTCAACTAACCAACGATTCCTCTCCCGAAGCAGAGCATTTCTCGGTCTCTTATGACAAAAAGTGTTAAACTAATTTTCAGCTCCTAATCCTAAATTGACAGTAAGGAGCATCGTTAGGTATTGGTCATGAATTGGAAACTCTGAAGCAAGTATACAATAAGAATAACTTTTTTAATTGATAATTAATAAATTAATAATTTAATTACATTTCCCAAGAATATTATTTAATTGGTGAGCTGTGCATATTTGCTGTTTCTCGGCCAATCATGATTAGCAACTACGATGTGTACAGTTAATCAAGCTAAGCTCTTCTTTGACTATTTGCACAAAATGTAAGGAACATTGCAGATTTGTGGGCATCCAGAACGGGTTGAAAGATCATTAAAATTGCTCATACTGACCATAACAGCTGTTCTCATATGCTAAGGACACACAGACAATAGCTCAATTCGTCCAGCTAATTGTATATAAGGCTATGGATCTGTGCAATTCAATCTGAAATACATATCTTTATGCATTTTAGAAAGGTGCACAGGATTCTTCTAATGAGCAAAACTATATTATATATATATATGTGGACGAATAAGAAGGAATAAGTTTTGGCTGTTGCATCCTTTTCAAATGTTGTTCTAGTAATACCAATTCTCTATCTGCTTATACGCCTGGCAGATGTGGATACATAATTGAGTATCCCACTAAATAACAAAATAAATCTAAGCATTCATTTTCAAATTTTGACTTAGCCTAATACTATAAAACCACGCTGACAAGGCAATATGTAGTATTAGACTGGCCCAGATTAGTATGGGGAGAAAAAAATGTTGTCGAATTCCACGGGGCACCCCCCAGAATTGTGTCTTTGGGTGAGAAAATCAATCTCTAAAAATTTCAGCTTAATCGCTTGTTGCATAAGCTGGCGCATTTGATTTGAAGTTTGTATGGGGATTTCAGCCAAAATGTATAGGAAAATACACCTCCGTCACTCATTCGATCTGGAAATTGGTTCTGATTGCTCGATTGATCTCAGAATTGCAAAAACGGCAGTTGGTATGCTACAGAACAATTTCACAGAACATTGCATGATGATTAAATAAACTTTTATATAGTTTTCGGCTGATTTATTAGGAGCTGATTTGTGTATTTTTGGATTTTTTGATCGAATCGCATCAGCCGAAACCTATATAAAAGTTCATTTAATCATCATACAATGTTCTGTGAAATTGTTCTGTAGCATACCAACTGCCGTTTTTGCAATTCTGAGGTCAATCGAGCAATCAGAACCAATTTCCAGATCGAATGAGTGACGGAGGTGTATTTCCCTATACATTTTGGCTGAAATCCCCATACAAACTTCAAATCAAATGCGCCAGCTTATGCAACAAGCGATTGAGCTGAAATTTTCAGAGATTGATTTTCTCACCCAAAGACACAATCCTGGGGGGTGCCCCGTGGAATTAGACAACTTTTTGTTTCCTGGGCCAGTCTAATGTAGTATGCTTCAGCATAATTACATAATTTTTAAGTGAACTAAGGTTTTAAACGAAATTTAAATCCGTATATGAAAAATCCCAAAAATGCTGGGGTATTGCCTTATCGTCGATTTATCACAGACTGCCTTTTCTGTTATTATAACTCTATTGGTCGCAAAACAGTTTTTTGACTTCGAAAAAGTGAAATCAGAATTGCGTACATAATGTAAAACCAATTTATTAAAAATTCCGCGGAAAAAAAATTAAAATTTCGTTTCGTTTCAAAAAATTTCGAAATAAATGAACCTTGATTTCGTATCGTTTCGAAGACTCGATAGTAAATCCATATTTCATTTCGTTTCGATCCGAATCAACATAGACATTTCAAATTTCGGTTCGTTTCGTTTCGTTAGGAAAAAGTATGTTATCGCATACCCTTACTAATTAGTTCAATTACTGACCGCACCAAGTAGAACAAAAAATCCGTGATCTCGAGACCGTGCTGTTTTAAACAAACACTTCCGATCGCGCACTTAACCTTAGTAAGATGTTGGGGTCAATATGACCCAAAACGAAACTTCAAAGTAGAATAGCTCTTTAACTGATGTACCGATCGTTCTGTAATTTCTTGACTTTTAATATTTTATGGAAATAAAGGATCTGACATGAAAAATGTATTTTAAGGTGCAACAGGAACGACCCCACAAAAAAGTTACGAATAAGATGTTAGGGTCATACTGACCCAGAAATGTAAATGCTTATAGAATTGTCAAACCTTAACCGAATAACAAAGTTTATATATCATTCATAAGATGAACCAATCAACCTTGTGGATATGTGGTTATACGCTGGTTCCGATGACAATGGCCACAGGGAAACGACTTCCACTGGGACCCTGTCTCCATATCCATATCCGTCTTTCGATGGGAATGTATAGTCCCTAAAGAAGTTTCTGACCGAAATGGCCACTCCGGGAACCTGTAAGGTGCCCTCGGGGACCCCCAAGAAGGGGACGTTTCTATTTTTACACCAAAATATGTCGTGCGACGGCTCTTTCGGAACAACGATTCAAAACGTCACCCTCGCAGTTTTAACTAATATTTTTCAGAATTCAACGGCGGAAGTTTCTCCGGGAATTCCTCCGGAAGTTCTTTCGTGAACTTTCCTTAAATAACGTTCCGTAAATACATTTAGAAATCATAAATTTATAAAAAGGTCAAAACTTCTGAAAATAAATTTTATAAATTTCCGCCCATATCCTCATGAATGCGATCCTCCTACAATCTCCACTAAAGAATAAAATGAATAGGGGTCATGTTTAGTTTAGTTTTGAGATTCTTCATCTGTTTTTCCTCGTAGTGAGCACTGGTTCTCAAAAAAATAAAACCTGGAATATGTAACCATTTCGTTAACTCCACCTTTTACTTCCCCAGCTGTAGATATCATTAAGATAACGTAACGTATAATTTTAGAATTATTTGTTTAGGCAATAAATAGTATTAAAACACTGCACAGATATAATGAACAGCGGTTAATTGATTCGATATTGAATGAAGTTATTATTACTGCCAACACTGTTCATTATAAGCTTGAAATCTTTCAACGGAAATTATAAAGCGGAAGTTCGAAAATGACATTCGAATAACGGAGCAAAAGATACATTCAAAAAATTGTGTCGCGCCGCTTGGCGTGGAACCGACATGAGTCAGTTTATAGAAGAAAGTTGTGACGAACGGTCGTGAGTGGCAGTGAAAGAAAAAAGTAAAGATGGCTTCCGCCGACAATGGCTCAGTCAAGGATTCGAAAAACGCTCCCGCGGCCAAGTAAGTTTATTATTATCGCTTTTCCAATATTAATAAAAAAGGGTGCTATTTGATTAATCAGATGTGGAAATGCCAGAAAAATAATGAAATTTTTTTCTTTTTGACTTAAATTTGAATTATAAAAGTAAAATCTGGTTTATATAATTTATTTTAAATGTGCATTACTAACGAAAGAGAAACTAATATTTGGAAATCTAGAAAAATTGTTGCATTGAAAGCGTATTGTTTACAAATGGCGATTTTTATGTGCAATTTGAATGTTTTCAAAATGGCGGCCTTATTGGAACAAGCTACTAAGAAATAATAATGAAAAAATTTCCTTTCCACTTACATTTGTATTAAATGACAATACGTCGGTAGCGCAGTAATATCTGGTTTATATAATTTATTTTAAATGCGCATTACTAATGAAAGAGAAACCAATATTTGGAAATCTAAAAAAAAAATGGTTGCATTGAAAGCGTATTGTTTACAAATGGCGATTTTTAGGTGCAATTTGAATGTTTTCAAAATGGCGGCCTTATTGGAACGAGCTATTGATTCTACGGAAGTAATAAATCCAACCTTCGAGTGGGTTGGTGTGTCTGGTAAGAGGCACTTGATTCGGTTGGATCAGACAGATATCCTGCGGTTTAACTAAGTGCAGAAGCTTTACATAGATTGAATAGTGTTAGCCTGATAAGCTTCCATTATACAATTGGCCTTATGTTTAGCGTGTTGACTTAACTTGACCGGAAGGATCCTACGAGAGTAATAAATCCAACCTTCGAGTGGGTTGGTGTGTCTGGTGAGAGGCACTTGATTCGGTTGGATCAGACAGATATCCTGCGGTTTAACTAAGTGCAGAAGCTTTACATAGATTGAATAATGTTAGCCTGATAAGCTTCCATTATACAATTGGCCTTATGTTTAGCGTGTTGACTTAACTTGACCGGAAGGATCCTACGAGAGTAATAAATCCAACCTTCGAGTGGGTTGGTGTGTCTGGTGAGAGGCACTTGATTCGGTTGGATCAGACAGATATCCTGCGGTTTAACTAAGTGCAGAAGCTTTACATAGATTGAATAATGTTAGCCTGATAAGCTTCCATTATACAATTGGCCTTATGTTTAGCGTGTTGCCTTAACTTGACCGGAAGGATCCTACGAGAGTAATAAATCCAACCTTCGAGTGGGTTGGTGTGTCTGGTGAGAGGCACTTGATTCGGTTGGATCAGACAGATATCCTGCGGTTTAACTAAGTGCAGAAGCTTTACATAGATTGAATAATGTTAGCCTGATAAGCTTCCATTATACAATTGGCCTTATGTTTAGCGTGTTGACTTAACTTGACCGGAAGGATCCTACGAGAGTAATAAATCCAACCTTCGAGTGGGTTGGTGTGTCTGGTGAGAGGCACTTGATTCGGTTGGAACAGACAGATATCCTGCGGTTTAACTAAGTGCAGAAGCTTTACATAGATTGAATAATGTTAGCCTGATAAGCTTCCATTATACAATTGGCCTTATGTTTAGCGTGTTGACTTAACTTGACCGGAAGGATCCTACGAGAGTAATAAATCCAACCTTCGAGTGGGTTGGTGTGGCTGGTAAAAGGCACTTGATTCGGTTGGATCAGACAAATATCCTACGGTTTGACTAAGTGCGGTTGAATTGAGTAATAGGCTTCTATTTACTTACCTGACAGTCTCCGCGAGTATGAGTGCATCCTTCAGCTATAGTAACTTGACATGGGTGACAGGAAGTTGTGCTCATTTTCAATAATCCAGGTATTTGGCACTGCCAAGATCCTGTAACGTGGTCAGTCTTTGAAATTTGATTTAGCTAAATCCGATTTACTTCCAAATCCAAAAAATAGTATCAGCGATTGAGATAACGATACAATCGGAGTAAGGGAAACTAAAAAAAAAAGAACACGTATAAATAAATTAGTACATTAAATATTTTAATAGTTTGGGCTTGCATGATTCCTAATAAATGCGTAGAAGGAAACAAGAATATGTGCTGAAAAATACCATTTAGTTAACACATATATAATAATGGTCTGTAATAATAATGGTAATGGAGGTTTCGTTAATATTCTGTTAATAGGAAAATCACGAGACAGTCGGCTAAGGATTCATCTCTTTTGATGAGAGAACTAGCAGAGGAGAGAAAACGTAACGCAACGCTGACGATTAAGTTAAAAAAAGCTAAAGCCGGGAATCGGCTGTCCGATAAGTCATCGGGAGAAGGTAGCTTCGTACGAATGCACTCTACGATGCGGGAAGACAACTCATCCAGCGAACACAATTCCATGCTTATGTCGTCGATGAGCAACCTGTCGTTCGCCTCCTTCAGGTACCGGAGTGTAAACCTGTTGAAGGAGAGGAAGAAATTGACCGCAACTCTTACGAACAGTGGAAACGATTATTGGAAGCTTCTATGCAGTTAGCCGGAGTTATTGATGAACGAACAAAGATGAATATCTTCCGCATCAAAGCTGGTAGTAAACTGTTGGACGTGCTTGATGATACAGAAACGAACTTTGACTCCCGGATACCATGTCTCATCCGTATTCAAATGCAATACACAGGCTCAATACGTTCTTCGGATCACGAGACTACGTTTTCATGCAACGACAGAGACTGAGAGCATTAGTTCAGAAACCTGGAGAATCGGACGTGAAGTACGTGAAGCGAGTCATATCAGTAGCCAAGCTGTGTGATTATGGAGACTCAAACGTGGCTGAACAAGTAGCTGATACCATTCAGTCACATGCCGTCAACCGGAAGGTGCGAGAAATCGGTAGAAAAATCCTGAGAAAAGGTGGATCACTTGCTGATCTTATTGAGAAGGTACGAGCTCACGAGATGGAACATTTGAATGAAGAGATGTTTGCTCGTAACCACGGAACTACGTCAGCAGTAGTGGCTGCTGTTTCTGATAACAGGTCAAGATCTCCCATGTCAGCCACATATGGCGGAGGTACGTTCAGGTACAGTCAAACTGCTCAGCGACCATTTTTCGATAAAACAAGAGGAAGTCGAGGTAGAAGAGGAGTTGGTCGTCGAGAACTAACCAGAGTTGTGACGTCACGTATGGAATGTTGGCGATGTCTCAGTAGGTATCACCAGCCATCAACATGTCATGCAATTGATAAGGTATGTCGCAATTGTCATATCAAAGGCCATATCGAACGAGCGTGCCACCATAAACCATCCCAACGTGCGGTAAAGCGTCGTAACAGCACCGATGACGAGGATTCATCAATTTCTAAGAAGGTTGCGACGGTAAAAGACGAAGGAAATCCATCGGAAGAAATCGTAAGTGAACCTGCAACGGGATAAATTAAGTTGTTTCGTTTATTCAAAACCAATTTGTTTTTTTATACGATACATATATATAATTTCCTATGATTTTCTAAACATGAATTCGAAATAAAATGCAGAATTACTTGGATGAATTTAAATATGTTCATTTTCATTTGTGTGGGTTCCAGGATACACAGTCGACTCATATAGTGAGCCTGAACGATGAGAGCGTTCCAACCAATAGTCAGATTGAGAATATTACAACTGAAGATAGCGAAATCAAGAGTGTGGGTCTCAATGTTTTTTTATTCAAATATGAAAACACGATAACAATGCAAATTTTGTTATGTTCTAGATGTTCGAACCATCTGTTTGGAGCATTGGAGGATCGCCCACCAGAAATGGGATAATTGTGGGATGCATATCTGGAATGAAGATTTCGTTTCTCATAGATTCGGGTGCGGATGTAAACACGGTTAGTGGAGAAACATTCGAAGAGCTAATGAGCAACGATAAGACAAAATGTGCTATGTTCTGCGTCAAGAAAGGCACAGACAGACCGCTTAAAGCTTACGCGTCATCGGACGAAATTTCGGTTTTGGCAACTTTTGTGGCGGAGCTGGTCATCAGCGATGACCGACCACGCTACATGGAAAAATTCTATGCAGTGAACGGCGCACGATCACTTCTGGGCAGAAATACGTCTATTCGATATAGTATTTTGCAGCTCGGACTCGATGTTCCTATACAGACAGAATCGCAATTCGACTATCCTGGGGAAATTCTCATGCTATCTTCAAATAAGGAATTTCCCAAGTTCAATGTGGCTCCAATTGTCCTTAATTATGACAAAACTATGGCTCCGACTAGAAGAATATTCACTAGCATTCCACCGGCGTTTAAATCTGAGACAGAGCGGCGTCTCAACGAGCTGTTGGTATCTGGAATCATTGAACGCGTTATTGACGGCATGGATAAATCTTTCTGCTCATCCTTACTTGTCGTGCCCAAAGGAAAACACGACATTCGGTTGGTTGTGGACTTGAGGGGTCCCAACAAGGCTATAATACGTACACCGTTCAAAATGCCAACGCTCGAGTCCATAATGACTGACCTTCCAGGATGTAAATGGTTTTCCACCATAGATCTGACGAGCGCATTTTTTCATGTCGTGCTTGATGAGAAGTCACGGCATCTCACTAATTTCTTTGCTGGTGACGGGATATATCGTTTCAAAAGGCTACCATTCGGCCTCACAAATGCACCTGATACATTTCAAGAAATCATGCAAACCGTGATATTGGCAGGTTGCAATGGTGTACGAAATTATCTTGACGACGTTTTAGTATTCGGTAATACTAAAGAGGAGCATGACCAAAATTTGCGTGCGGTGATGGATAGACTTCTTGAGCATAATGTTTGTATCAACGAGGCAAAATGCGTCTTCGGTAAGCCATCAGTCAAGTTTCTTGGGTTCCAAGTAGGCCAGGAAGGATTAAGACTGGAAGAAGAAAAACTTAAAGCAATCCGCGAGTTTCGGAAACCAGTGAACCAACAAGAGGTCAAAAGTTTCCTAGGGTTGATGAACTTCGCTGAGAGGTTCATTCCGCATAGGGCCGACAAAACCGAGAAACTCAGAGAGCTGGCTAAATCGGATTTTTTCTATTGGGACGAAGATTTGGAAAAGGAGTTTGTATTCATGAAAGAAGAGGCGCTTAAAACGATCTCTACTCTAGGATATTTTGACATTCAGGACGACACAGAACTCTTCGTTGACGCTTCATCGATTGGACTAGGAGCAGTTCTAGTCCAATATTGCAAAGAAGGGATCCCAAGAATAATTTCTTGTGCGTCTAAAGCGTTGACTGACACAGAGCGAAGATATCCTCAAACTCAGAAAGAGGCACTGGCCATCGTTTGGGGAGTCGAAAGATTCACTTTTTATTTGACGGGCAAGGCATTTGTAATTCGCACCGATTCAGAGGCTAACGAGTTTATATTTGGAGATGGTCTTAAAACAACGAAACGAGCTATATCGAGAGCGGAAGCCTGGGCGCTCCGTTTGCAGTCTTATGACTTCACCATGAAACGGATCCCTGGTCACCTGAATGTGGCTGACGCTTTATCACGTCTAATTTCTAAATCCCAAGTGGACGAGCCATTCGAGGAAGGAGATGAAAAGCATTTATTATACACAGTGGACATCGCTTGTATGAGAATAACTTGGCAAGATATTCAGATGGAGTCGGAAAACGATGGAGAACTTCGCGATGTTCGAACCGCAATGGAATCTGGTGTATGGCCAAAACAATATTCACGTTTTTCCACCCAAGCTAAGGATCTAAGTAAGTTAGATTGCATGGTATTCAAGGAAGACAAAATAGTACTCCCGCAGAAATTACGGAACTTGGCACTGGAAGAGGCACATCAGGGCCATCTGGGATGCCCAGCCATGAAAAGAATCCTCCGTGATTATTTCTGGTGGCCCAGATTAAGTACAGATGTGGAACGATTCGTTAAAAGTTGCCAAGCATGTATCTCGATGTCGAGAAAAAATCCACCCATTCCCTTGTCAAGCCGTTTGCTGCCAGAAGGTCCATGGGAAATCCTGCAGGTGGATTTTCTGTCCATCCCTGGATGTGGATACGGAGAATTTATGGTACTTGTAGACACCTACTCTCGATTCATCTCAGTGGTGGAAATGAAATCAATCGATGCCAAGACGACGAACGAAGCATTACAGCAAATATTTTTCACATGGGGCCTCCCTCTGGTGTTGCAAAGTGACAATGGACCCCCTTTCCAAGGCAACCAGTTTGTGGAGTTCTGGGAAGCAAAAGGAGTTAAAATCAGAAAATCTATTCCTCTTTGTCCACAAACCAACGGAATGGTAGAGCGCCAAAATCAAGGCATCACCAAAGCAGTCACTGCGGCAAAGTTAGAAGGAGTTAGTTGGAGGAAAGCACTTGAAAAATATGTGCATGTGCACAACACATTGAAGCCACATGCGAGACTCTGTATTACTCCATTCGAATTATTAGTAGGTTGGAAATACAGAGGTTCGTTCCCGGCACTTTGGAATTCCAAGAGAGAAAGTATTGATCGAGACGAAATTCGTGAAAGAGACACAGCAGCCAAGTTGCAGAGTAAACTTTATGCAGATACTCACCGCGGCGCTAGGCCATCTAATATTGCAGTAGGTGATGTGGTGCTAATGGCGATTCCAAAAAAGAACAAGACAGACCCGACATTCTCCAAAGAACGTTATACAGTTATCTCCAGGAATGGAGCGAAGATAGTAATTCGCAGCGATCGAGGAGTTGTTTATTCACGCAACGTGCAGGATGTTAAGCAAATACCTGAAAATAGCGATCAGGAAATTGAGTTGTCTGACGATGAGCAGATTGATACAGAGTGGAACACAGAATCGACCGAATTTTCAACGGAATTAACACCAAATCCTGACAGAATTGGCCAAAGGCCTCAGCGCAATATTCGAAAGCCAGAGCGATTGAAGGACATGTTTTTATACCGTATATATCAGTAAAACATGCAACAAGCTAATAATCAGGTAATGAAATAAACTAATTACACATTTGTATAGCAAATTACGATTTCTTTAATTTGTACTTTCTAAATGAAACTTATTTGCAGAGCACTCCAAGTGTGATATCAACCTACAGAATTTACTGTTATCTGTCACTATTCAATCAAGCGGGCAGAACATCATTTGAATGTAAGAACTGAACTCAAATACTTAAAATGAAAAAAAATGTTAAGTACTTTTTAATAAAAAAATATAAAAAACCGTAACCCACCCTAATTTCTTACGTTTTGGAGAGCTGACGACGGCTAAGCAAAATTGTTAGGACTTTCAATCGTCGTGATTCCGATAAGTTGCGCGGATGGGACTGGGATGTCAGGTTACTAGCGTCACTTAGTTTATTCTTCGCAAGATCTAGTTTTTTTTAAATTTTAATATAGTGAAAAAATTTTGAAACGTTTTTCCCTAAACTTTTTCCAGATCTGTTCAGATTCTCAGGTTCAGATCAATTCACTAGCTGGATCTCAATGTTTTTACTTTATAAAGGTGCGATAGAGCGTGACTTTAGCTTGTGTTGGTAGTTCAAAGGCCAACAACCGTAAGCATCGTAAACATCCCTGATCAGCGATCTATTGCTCCCAGAGCATCAGCACCACTCCACTGCGCGATTTACTACCGTGTGTATATGTACTTCGAAACATGTAATAGACGATTGCACGAGCAAAAAACAAAAAAAGAAACCTTCATATAAAAAAAAAACGTATGACGTCATGATGCAATCATCCATAGTTCTCTGCCGATAACCTGCATTGAGTAAACATCGGTCGACCTTGCGATGCTGCGTTGTCTGTCAGTTGAAGGGCATATGAGGCGTTAGTTTATGGGTTTGAAAAAACATCAAAAAGTGCTAGAGCGTTAGCATGCGTTATGCTTATACACAAAAAAAAGTACCTAAAATAAAAACTACTGCTCCGTGAAAGGAGTCAAATTTGAGTTGTTTTTACCATAGTACAGGGGGAAGTGAAAATAATAAAATTAAGTTCGCAAAAAAATTCAACACAGGAGTAAAGCATCATCATCACGAAACTTCGAAGCGTCGTATCGAATGTTAACGTATCAACATATAGATCGCGACTAAGTACGCGCCGGTGACACTTTTTCAAAATCATAATCGTAGTAAAAAAATAATAATCATTCAATGATAAAAATGATGGCGATTTGATGATTGTTCGTGCTTCCCGTATCACCTTGAGTTAACTCATTTTACTTCGTTACAATGGCGCTACTGTACGAGAGTATTACACGCGAGAGGTTTTGATACAACAATATTTGAACAGACCCTAATGGATAAGTTTTTTTTTCTCTCTCTCCGAAAAAAAAAATGCTTGGTCAATTGTTGTTATAATCAACGGTTAACAATTGTTTTAATAATTAGGTATCCCAGTATAGCAATACTATCGTAGTGGTTTCCAACATATTATAATTTGAGAGTAGATGTGGAGGAAATTGTAGATATCATTAAGATAACGTAACGTATAATTTTAGAATTATTTGTTTAGGCAATAAATAGTATTAAAACACTGCACAGATATAATGAACAGCGGTTAATTGATTCGATATTGAATGAAGTTATTATTACTGCCAACACTGTTCATTATAAGCTTGAAATCTTTCAACGGAAATTATAAAGCGGAAGTTCGAAAATAACATTCGAATAACGGAGCAAAAGATACATTCAAAAAATTGTGTCGCGCCGCTTGGCGTGGAACCGACATGAGTCAGTTTATAGAAGAAAGTTGTGACGAACGGTCGTGAGTGGCAGTGAAAGAAAAAAGTAAAGATGGCTTCCGCCGACACCAGCCTCATCTATCTCCAATCGAGGATTTTATAAGAGATATGCTAGGTTATTAATGTAAATTTATGAAGAGGCCACAACGGAATTATTCCAGCGCACAATTCAAGTGACGCAAATAATGAACCATCCTGAAAAAAAATCCGTGTGTAATAAATTTTACATGGAGAAATACAAAAAAAAATCTATTAAATAAAAAAAAAATGCAATCTTTCCAATAAACCAGGACAAAACCTCAAAAAAAAAATTGTTCGTTTCGCGAGGCTCGTACTTTTTTTTTCAATTTTACACATGAACTGATTCCAAAATTTGATGATTTATAGCTTGTAAATTTAATTTTTGGTGGCTTGTTGAAGTTAATAATGTAACGCGTCTCCATAACAAATTTGTATGGCAAATGAAAATTTGGCTAAACTTTTTTTCGGGAAAGATTCGGAACTATCTGGTATCATGTATTAAAATTTATTTGTTGTCTACTTTTCGATGGTTAGTTTGGTTTTTGACTCCCAGCTGCTCCAAAGCAGAAAATTGACTGTTTCAATGTTAAAATAAGGACGCTGTCACTGCTTCAAATCTTAGGGCATGAGCTTCCAGAAGTACTTGAGTAGCATGGTATATGTTGGATAACAATCCTAACCTCAAATAGATTTAGAATTTAATGAAAATTTGGGTGGATTTAGTTCATAGTGCATTATGTACATTCTGCAAGTTTTAAAGTCCTGTGATCAAAACTCGCGGAAATGGAGTCGAAAGAACAGCTCGTGCGTGATAAAATCTTGCGCATTCATCACGAGAACCAGGATCTCTCGCATCGTTCCATCGCTAAAACATTGGGAAGCGCGAATTCCACGGTGTCGCGAGTGATTAAGCGGTTCGAGGAACGATTGACCACCAATCGGAAGCCCAGAAGTGAAGGAAAAAGTATTCCGTACAAAAATCACAACCGCGTGGCGGAGTGCACATTTCGTGACCCAGGACACGATGAACGGACAGGTGTACATGAAAGAGTGCCTCCAGAAGCAGCTGCTTCCTCTCCTGAAGGCCCACAACGTCCCAACAATCTTCTGGCCGGATTTGGCCTTTCGTGCCGAAAATGTTCAACCCTCCCAACACTCCGGAGCTCCGCCCCATCGAGAAGTACTGGGCGATTATGAAGCAGCACCTTCTTAAACGACCTAAGGTAGTGAAGACAGTCGAGGAACTGACGAAAGTATGAGTTTACATGCAAAAAACGGTTGATTCACAGGTTGTGCAGAATCTTATGGCCGGGGTTAAGGCCAAGGTGCGAGCATTTGCGTATAAATAAAATACGAGTAAAATGGTAAAATGAAGTTTAAAAGTTATTTTTCAATCCCTGAAAACCGCCAGCAGCAGATATTTCCTCCGCTTCAATCACCCCTAACGTTGCCGATCAGAACTGCACAGCCTCAAATATCGAATCAAGCACAGCCCAGAGTACTACCCCAGTACGCAAGAATAATTTCAACAATGGTGTGAATCAAAAATTGTTGATTTACTACCAAAACGTTGGAGGAATTAATATGCGTGTCTCCGATTATCGTCTCGCCAGCTCTGACTCTAGCTATGATGCATACGCTTTAACCGAAACATGGTTAAATGCAAATACCATGTCCAGTCAGGTTTTCGGGGGATCTTACAGCGTTTTTCGTTTGGATCGTAATCCCAACAACAGCAATAAAAGATCGGGCGGAGGGGTGCTTTTTGCACTGCGATCTAATTTTAAGGCTAGGCAAATATCAATTCCCAATACTGACGCAGTTGAGCAAATTTGGGTAGCTATAAGTTTTCAAACCCACACTTTGTTTGTTTGCGTTCTTTACATTCCACCTGACCGCACGCACGACACGAATGTAATCGATCAACACATCGGTTCGCTCAACTGGATCATTTCGCAAATGAGTATCAGAGACAATGTATTGATACTTGGCAACTTCAACCTACCTAATATTAAATGGAAACCGGGCCATTCGCAGTACCTCTATCCTGATGCCTCTCGCTCCTCGATTTGTCCAACAGTCGCAAAGCTTATCGATAGTTATAGCTTGGCACGAGTTTCTCAATTAAACTTTGTGCAGAACAACAACGGTCGGATGCTCGATTTGTGTTTCGGTAGTATCGAGGGAGATGTCAAATTTTCATTAATAGAAGCTCCGTCTCCGCTCGTTAGATCGTCGATTCATCACCCGCCTCTATTGATAGAAATTTGCGGTGCCATACCTTGCGTGTTTAAGGATTCTTCCGAAGCAGTATACTATGATTTCAAAAATGGTGATTATACTAGTATGAATACCTTCTTCTTGGACATAGGTTGGTGCATCGATCAGGATATTATTTCTTCAGTTATTGCATTTAGCAATATTGTTTTGTATGCCATCGATCAATTCATTCCGAAGCGTTCCTGCAAGTCTCCGCCAAACCCACCTTGGAGTAATAAACGTCTGAAGCGTTTTAAAAGATTAAAACGATCTGCTCTTCGAAATTACTCGAAGTTCAAATCTCGCCATTACAAACAAATCTACCTCTTGGCAAACTCCCGTTACAAACGTTTGAACAAAAGGCTATTTTCCGCTTACCAAAGAAAAGTTCAACTTAAACTTCGGCATAATCCCAAAGGATTCTGGAATTACGTCAATGACCAGCGAAAAGAATCTGGCCTACCTACCGTCATGTCTATGGGTACCACTGAACGTTCATCTACCGAAGGAATCTGTGATCTTTTCAAAAGTCATTTATCAAGCGTTTATACTCAAGAAGCTCTGGATGCGGATCAAGTTCGTACAGCTGCTATCAACGTTCCTGTTCGTCCCCCAGTCGGTAATCATCCGTTCGTCAATGCTGAAATGGTTGAAAACATTTGTTGCTCAATCAAGGCCTCAACAAGCTCTGGACCCGATGGTATTCCTGCATTCGTTCTGAAGAAGTGCTCCGGAAGCTTATCAAAACCTATCTCAACACTGTTCAACCTATCGCTTCAAAATGGGACATTCCCCGATCACTGGAAATACTCCTACCTTTTCCCTGTTTTTGAAAAAGGCAACAAACGGGAGGTCAGCAATTACCGTGGTATAGCCGCCTTGTGTGCAATTTCAAAGCTATTTGAAAAAGTAGTTTATAACTTTATGTTTCATAACTGTCGCGATTACATCTCTGAATATCAACATGGATTCATGCCGAAGCGCTCAACAAGTACCAACTTGACCGTCTATACATCGTTCATCATTCGAGCTCTGCAGAAAAGACAACAAGTGGATTCAATTTATACTGATTTCTCCGCAGCATTCGATAAAATCAACCACAAGATTGCGATTGCTAAGTTCGGACGTCTCGGTTTCTCTGGACCTTTCCTCTGCTGGCTTGAATCTTATCTATCCGGTCGTGAAATGGCCATTAAGATTGGCGATTCCATCTCATCATACTTTCCCGCTACTTCAGGTGTACCACAGGGTAGCCACCTAGGGCCGTTAATTTTCCTAGTTTATCTCAACGACGTTCACCAGCTTATAAGATCATTTAAGTTGTCCTTTGCCGACGATTTCAAACTTTACTGGATTGTTAATGACGCTTCTGATGCCTATTTCTTGCAAACTCAGCTTGACGTGTTCATCGATTGGTGTGAGATAAACCGCATGGTACTTAATGCTGACAAATGTTCAGTGATCTCATTCTCGCGCAAACGCTCCTCGATTGACTACTGCTACAAAATTGGAACAACGAATCTTAAAAAAGAACGCGTCGTTAAGGATCTGGGCGTACTATTAGATTCAAAACTATCTTTCAACGATCATGTCGCATTCGTGTCCTCCAAAGCTTCTAAGATGCTTGGTTTCATTTTCCGCATATCTAAAGACTTCAAGAATATCCATTGTTTGAAAGCACTGTATTGTTCCTTGGTAAGATCGATTCTAGAATTCTCTTCTGTTGTTTGGGCACCGTTTTACCAAAACAGTATATTGCGTATCGAGGCAATCCAACGCAAATTTGTTCGTTTCGCGTTACGGCATCTCCACTGGCATGATCCAAACAACCTACCAAGTTACCATGACCGCTGTAAGCTCATTGGATTAGAGTTGTTGAGCGAGCGTCGGGATATATCAAGGGCTTTATTTATTTCCGACCTTCTTCAATCAAGAATTGATTCCTCCTATTTGCTCTTTCTTTTGAACCTTAATGCGCCTTGTCGTCAGCTTAGGTTCCGCCCTGTTTTGTTCCTCCAGGGTGCTCGTACAAATTATGGACATAACGAGCCATTCACTAGTATGAGCCGTATCTTCAATCGATGTGCTACTGAATTTGACTTTCACCTTTCTCGTCCCAATCTTCGGAAAAAGTTTTGCCGAATACTTGCCGCTTCTAACACAAACACCCTTTGATAAATAGTTAGTCAGGATAGACATTAAGTATTCTTTAATTGTAAAATTGTAATAGTCTTAAGAAATATTGTATCTGTTGGAAATTGTAATTTCTGTTGATATAAAAGAAGAGGAGGTTTTGCGCCCGCTTGAGGAAGGGATTTTGCTCTACTCAAGCGGGCTTTTCCCTGCTCCAAATAAAGAATAAAGAATAAATAAAAATTTGATGGCAATCGGATGAAAACAGGGCAGTTTCATCGTGGACACCCTTTAGTAAAGTAAGGTAATGGTAATAAGGTGTACAAATAATCCGATAATCAAAACATCGGGCATTCCCGAAAGGGTTGATCTACCGTCGATACAATTGCGATATCACGGACACAGCCAAGGTTGCACGGGGATTAAAAAGACGTGGTTGGTCGGCAATCGATTGAAATCTTTGTTGAGGATCCACAAGGAATCAATGCTCGGACCTGTGTCGTAGAATATTAGGTACGATGAAGTGTTACGTCTGAATCTCCTGGCCGGTGTCTAGAAAGACGGGTTTGTGTGTGACGTAATGCTATAGTTCACTGAAGATACTCTCGAGGAAGTTCTCATGAGTCTTCTTCAGAGCATTGTTTTATTGCGAACCGGAGGGATAAGGATTAGTCTGAAGAGTTTTGGTTTTAGTGGGTCGGGTTAGATCTGTTATAACTTCTCATCCCCACACTATCTGAGTTTGCTCTTTGGGAGTCTGTTTGTAGATTTCCGTTTTCCTTGATTCAAAAAAAGACCTTCGAGGGAGAAGGTATTTGTTGTGTCAGGATTTGTCTAGACTTTTACGAGTCGTAATACACTATGTAAAGGTATGATCTCAGCGATATGGGAACTAAATATCTTATTCGTAATACACAGATAAGTCAGTGTGGTATACTACATAGGTAGAATACTTGTTACTCCGAATAATGGGATAATAGAAAAAAGATTATCTTTTTCCGAAGGCGGAAGCATAGCGAAAGGTCAGATGTTTCAATCAGTAGTTTAACTGAAAGTTGGACTATTGATATGATCTTTAATCAGGAATAAGATGTTTTTCGAAAGCCCGCTTTCAAATAAATGCCATTCTACTAAATGTCATCCTTCCAAATGTCATAGTTTTAAAGTTCCCTCCATTTCTCAGTAGATCCAAAATGAACCACAATACGCTCCCGCTCGCACAGTGGATGATCCACCCAGGTAAACCATGTGCTTCGTCTTGGAATACCATCGTGCACTAAAGAAACAAGCCCCAGTAAAAGGATTACGTTGCAAGATTGCCTGTTGGAATGGGTTGACATCGTTCTGTAATCTTCCAAATGGACAAACCTTCAAACTAAAAAGTCCGACCCGAAAATCCAACCTTCCTCTACCGTCTCGCCATTCTTTGCGCTTGGACCGACGACGACGACAGCGTCATTTCTTTCTCTTGCGAGTGCGGCACTCATTGCTTTTCCTTTTTCCTCGCGTTCACATCAAAGTTCCATCGGGGTTGTGATTTAATGGAACTACACATACGACAGCGGATGAAGTGACGTTGGAAAAACACATAATAATGGAAATTGATTGTATCGGCATTTATTCCGGTGAAGTGGGGAAAACGACGACGTTGGCTGACGCTCCAAATAGAAATGGCATTTTTTTTCCCTTTAGCTCACTTTTACTCGACGTGGCGACCGACGACAACGACGACTCTGGCGAAGCCAACGGACGAACGATCTAAAGCTCCCTACTCTTGCTGCTTGTTATGGAAGGTCTTGGAGGGCCATTTGCAAGGAAAGCTGCACGGGGGGGAAGGGAATCTGTGTTTGTGTATCACACTCGCCCCAATTTCGTTCGCAAAATGGGCTCTAGCAATAGGCTAATACCTTATAACGACACATGACGTCGTCTTTATTTCCTGCCTGCCTCCTTCCGTCGGGATAGCGCTCCGTTGTTGGTTCATTGTGACCTTCGCACCACGGTTTGGTAGGGTGTGAGAAGGAAATGTGAAGTGAAAACGAAAGAAAGAGGATTAAATTAAGTAATAATAATAACGGAAATGGTTTCGCAGAAAAGACGAGTGTTAGTGATACGTCGCGGATATTAGGAGGAAGGTACGCTGTACCAGCTATGTAGCTCAGATGTTGCCATGAATCGTATAATATGATTCATACGAAAGCCAAAAACAGAATTCAACAAACAAAGTGAAAATCTTTTAAAAAAGAGCTTAAAACTATAAACGATATTTCTTTAGAAGTTTATTTATCAGGGATGTTTTCTATTACTAATGATGCTGAAAAATGAAACAATGCACAATACGGAATTTCCACAGGGAAGTCTACGGAGTTTCCATCTTCCACCGCGCCGACAGTTTTACAGCAACAGTTGCGTTGCATTTATTTGGGTTAACCTTAATACTGGATACAACACGATTTTCTTTGTATCTTTATTTAAGTGTAATACGATAATATTGAGCAATATGCGTCAACGCGTAATCAGAAGATCAACGGAAAAATAAGCAAGCTGATGATCGATTTTCATCTATAGCATAAGCGAAAAGAAGTTTTACAAGTGCAATTAAACTGTAAGTTAATGGCAGATTATGTTCCAAGTAGATTTCCAAACAGAACTTTTTTACTTCAACGCATCAAAATATGCCAACAATCTGACCGAATCATAGCAAAGACCCTTATTGGTTTCAAGAATAGAGTAACGACAGGCGTTATTGGCAGCGAGAGCCACTTTGTTATACACTCTGTTACCTACTCGAGACGTACTTCACGATATAAACAGTGGGATCTGAGCACAACGATAAAAATACTTGTTCAAGATTGCCTATTGCTTATAATTATGTTTCACATAGCGTTATAGTGGATTCTGTTATCAATAGAAGCTTGAAGATTCCTTTCAATGAACATCACCGTTGTAGTATTTCGTCAATTCATAATCAAAAATGATTTATTTTCGAATCGTTCTCCCCACCCATTTACATTGTGCTCCGTCATAGCATTGGCACTGGTTCGATATTATTCCCAACTTCTCCCTATCGGATAATTTCCTGTTCGACCGAAAAGAATCTAGCAAATTGAAAACCGAACCAAAACAACAACACGGGAAATTTATTCCTGCCTCAATCCATCCGGCATCACGGGACAGCACAGCCGGTGCGCAGCGCCTTACCGGAGAGTGAGATTCGAACAACTTTTACAGCGTGCATACATAAATCGAATACATCAGTTTTCCATGCTCAAAGGTAATCGAGTGGAAAAGTGATATAAATTTCCCGCCTTATTCCTCGAAACCTCTTTTCCACACTTTGGGTTTTTCTCGCTCCGTCCCGCAGACCAATTTTCCACTTATTTTGTTTTTCTCATTTCACCCACACCCCACTCGGGTTGAGAATCGGGAGGAGAGAACGAGCTTGGGTAAAAAAGCACAAACACTCACTCGAAGCGGAGACAACACTAGGCGGGTAGTTTACTCTACGACTCGGTAGCCAATTTCGTTCGATTGTTTCGAAATGTTTCCTCAGTCCCTTTTTCCGCGTCAGGGGGCACTTTGGTTTTATTGGCACGCGGTGGGGAGCTTCGTCCTTGCATATCGGATCGGTAAACTTGCATCGGGCTGACGCCGGTTTTGTGCAGCGAATGAAGTAGCGCGCGTGTCGAACGGTGATGATGTTTTAATTTGAGAATTAAAAAAGCATCACACTTAATTTGTTTATCGAAATAAAATTTAATTGAATTTTGCCTGTATCACACGGCGGGTGGTCTCAATTTCGCAAGCCGTATTTCACCGTGCAGTCGTTCGAGGATGAAAATCCGAATAGGAGGCATTTTATTTTTATCTAATGCGTACAGAAGTTTGCATTTTAAATAACCGAAATTGTATTTAACATTCCACAGCCACTGCAGATTAGAAATTTCACTTTTATAGTTTCCACGAGAATTTTCCGAGAATTTTTAAAATTGTCGTGAACAAATCTAAAAGCAAATTCAGTTAAATATTCAGTTAGCAACGCGTGATACGCTAATTACGGGTTTTTCTAGGCTTTTCAATTTACCGGGCTACAACATGACGAGTTGAAATCCGGGAAGGGGCGTCTAACACAGATCTGATTCTCACTAGCTCCAATACTCATGCTTCTACCACGGATCTGTCGATCGGTTGCGTTCTTAGCTAGTAGTATTGTAGCCTAGGCAGGCAGTGTTGAGCTTCTAACATCAGTTAGTTCTGATGTGGGGTGGGACTCCAAACAAATATGACCGGATAAATCGGCTGTATGACCATCTGGAAGCAGCTGGACTAACGGATTACTTGAATAATCTTATGTTGGTCCAGGAAATAGAGGATAAACTACTACCAAATTACAAACAATTTGGTTGCACCTCAATCATTAAAGACGAAATAGTCCGTTGCGACTATTAACCTTCCGGGATTTGCACCGGTGTAAAAAGTATAACACCTTAAAAAATCCATCTTCCGACGTCTGTCATCATTAGTGAATGAGTTCGTGGGAAGTTATCAAGCCGGCTTCGTTGACGGCCGCTCGACAACGGACCAGATCTTTACTGTACGGCAAATCCTTCAAAAATGCCGTGGATACCAGGTCTCAACGCACCATCTGTTCGTTGATTTCAAGGTAGCATACGACAGTATAGACCGCGTAGAGCTATGGGGCAGCAGGGACAGCAGGGACAGCGTGGACCATGTCCAAGGGCTTGACGACCCCTCCCCAGCTGTCTGTGAGTCAGGGAGAACTGCCTAGGGCGTGGTGGGATTTAGCAGTGGGCTCTGCTAAAATCCCTCCCAAAAAACCACAAGTGCCCGTAATCAGACTCTATCAAAGCGACTGTGTGCCGCTTCAAAAGCACAAGCCCAGGGAGTGCCACTGGCACATCAGGGTTGATATCAGTAAGACCCTGATTATGGCATACTGGTTGCGTGTACTGGTTTTGTATTTGGATATTGTTATATTGTGAAGTGAGGGCTGGCAGTCTGACATTCTACTCTCTTAGTAGGGCCGGGTGACACCGACTCGAAACGGCGAGTGGGCTAATGGCTAGGCTGTCTTCCGTCCCATAAAACCGTGGCGGGCCTTGTAGCACGCTGCCAAATCCTGCCATCCAGTTTTGCCTACTGGGTGGGAGTAGGCTCAGATGCCCTTTCCTGACTTGCGCTGATCTGGCTCTGAACACGCAAGTGTCAACCCTCGCATGGCCTCCCTGCTTGCCGCAAGGCAGGCATAGATAACCATGGGATCACTAAAGGCGACTACTCCAGTAGGATTCGGCGGCAGCCGCAAGGGGGACCCATAAGCAATGAGTATTGAACGAAATCAATCTTTGGAGTTGGAGGTGACGGACCCCTTTGCCAAAAGGGGTCTAGCGAGGTCCCATATTAAAGAGGGGGCGAGTGGAGTGACGGCTGCTGCTATTGGAAGTACCGAAGAGTCTCCAGTGGTGGTGGGGAGTAGCCCTGCCTGCACGCCTGACGAGCCACTACCAGGGATACGGGTGGTGGCTGAGCAATTCGATGAGATCATCGAGTTCGTAAGCGGCAGGCAGAACACCAAGACAAGAACAGGTCGCTTATATCAGGCGTGTAGCGGCAGCAGAGAAGGAAGCCAAAGGTACGCAGACCAAGGCCCTCTCCTCTCCTAGGGGTGTTACTGCGGTGAAAGAGGCGACCGGCCTTACGGCCAGTGAGGGCAAGAAAACGCCAAGCACGAAGCGACCCAAACGCGCTACCATTAAGGCGAAGCGTCGCCTGGATGGTGCACCGGAGCCTGAAGGGCGTGTGCCCAAGAAGGCGAAAGGCACTAGACAAGCACAAGTTGCTGAGCCACAAGCTGGCCGCAGCCAGCCATCGGTACCCGCCGAAGGGGATGCGAATCCTTGGCAACAGGTCAGTAGGGCGCGGAAGTCGAACACCCCTCGACCTACGAAGAAAGTGAGAGACAGAGGCGAGGCCTTGTTGGTGAAAACCGACAAGGACAAATACGCCGATGTCCTTAAAACGCTGCGAGCGGCCGATAGCCTATCGGCCCTGGGCCAGGACGTGCGCAGCGTTAGACGTACCAAGAACGGTGAAATGATCTTGGTACTGAAGCGTGGCGCGCAATCCAGCGGGGTGGCTTACAAAAAGCTTGCCCAGGAGGTCTTGGGTGACGGCGCTCAGGTCAGGTCGTTGGGTGCGGAAGTGACCCTCCAGTGTAAGCAGCTGGATGAGGTCACGACCGCGGAAGACGTCGTCTCTGCCGTCAAAGAGCAGTGCGGCACAGAGGTTGAGCGGTCCTCTGTACGTCTAAGAGGAGGATTCTTTGGTACGCAGGTAGCCTATCTCAGACTACCGGTGGCTGACGCCAAAAAGGTCATTGAGAAAGGGAAGCTGAAGATCGGCTGGTCAGTATGCCCAGTAAGCGTGCTCCAGCCACCTTCAGTGGACAGGTGCTACCGGTGCCTTGAGTCCGGGCACAAGTCTTATGACTGCAAGGGCCCAGACCGAAGCAAGATGTGTCGTCGCTGCGGCGAGAAGGGACACAAGGCGCAGGAATGCGACAAGGCACCTAGGTGCCTTATCTGCGCCAGTAAGAAGCAGGCCCGGAACCATGCTATGGGCGGGCCTGCGTGACCCTTCGGTGAAGCCAATCGGAAAAAGCCGTGCAAGTAACACAGCTGAATCTGAATCACTGTGCACCTGCCCAGCAACTGCTGTGGCAGGCGGTCTCGGAGTCGAGGATCGATGTCGCCCTCCTGTCCGACTCGTACAACGTCCCTGCCGGCAATGGCAACTGGGTGGCGGACGGGTCTAGGTCGGCGGCAATCTGCACAACGGGAAGGTACCCCGTTCAAGAGGTTGTACACTCCTCCGCGGAGGGTGTCGCGATAGCCAAGATCAATGGGGTGTTCTATTGTAGCTGCTACGCCCCACCAAGGTGGCCAATGGAACAGTTCAACCAGATGATCGACAGGCTATCGGCCGACCTAGTAGGTCGGAGCCCGTTCGTTATAGCGGGAGACTTTAATGCTTGGGCAGTGGAATGGGGCAGCCGCTGCACCAATCAGAGGGGACAAGCGTTACTTGAGGCACTTGCAAAACTCGACGCAGTGCTTGTCAATGACGGAGCCAGTAGCACATTCCGTAAGAATGGGGCCGAGTCATGGATAGATGTAACGTTTGTCAGCCCCAGTCTGGTCTCGGACCTGGACTGGAGGGTAGACGAGGGCTACACCCATAGTGATCACCTAGCAATTCGCTTCAAGATCAACTATGGTGTGCAGCGTCCGGGGGCGGGTGATCCTTGTCAGGTCCGTGGGTGGAAGACAAATCACTTCGACAGCGAAGTTTTCACCGCGGCCCTGGGACTGGAGGCCAACACCGACAGTCTAAGCGGGGATGCGCTGATAGCTGTCCTATCACGCGCGTGCGACGCTACTATGCCGAGGAAAGCCCTTCCAAGAAATGGCAGACGCCCGGTATACTGGTGGAGTGCCGAAATTGCAGCCCTACGATCAGCCTGCCTCAAGGCTAGACGTAGGACGCAACGAGCCCGCACCGAGGAGGAAAGAACGGTCCGCCGGGAAGTGTTTCAAGCTGCGAGACTGGCCCTTAACAAGGCCATCAAGAGCAGCAAGAGAGCCTGCTTCGACAACCTGTGCGAGGGTGCCAATGCGAATCCGTGGGGTGACGCCTATAGGATCGTGATGGCCAAGACCAAAGGGGGCTCTTCACCCCCCGAACGGTCACCGGACCGGTTGGCGAGGATTATCGAAGTACTCTTCCCGTCCCGAGCCACAAGTCCCTGGCCTCCTCCTGCGCTGCAAGGCGCTGGGAGTGTGGCCGAAATGGTGGCTCCGGTGACGAACGAAGAGTTACTCGCAGTGGCTAACACCCTTGCGATGAACAAAGCTCCAGGCCCCGATGGAGTTCCAAACAATGCACTCAAGGCAGCGATCATAGCGAACCCGAACATGTTCAGGCTAGCTATGCAGAGATGCCTGGATGAGTGTTGTTTCCCTGAGAGATGGAAAAGGCAGAAGTTGGTACTGCTGCCGAAGGCCGGGAAGCCTCCGGGTGACCCATCGGCGTACAGACCAATTTGCCTGATCGACACGACGGGTAAACTGCTCGAGAGGATCATCCTCAACAGGCTCACCCCGTACGCAGAGGGTACGGATAGCCTGTCGAGTATCCAGTTTGGTTTTCGGAAGGGTAAGTCCACGGTGGACGCTATCAATTCAGTCCTCAAGACTGCAGAGGTAGCGATCCAACGGAAAAGGCGAGGAATTCGATACTGTGCGTTGGTGACACTGGACGTGAAGAACGCATTCAACAACGCAAGCTGGGACGCCATCGCGCTCTCGTTACACCGGCTTAGCCTGCCGGTGGGACTGTACCGGATCTTGGAAAGCTACTTCCAGAACCGTGTGCTGCTATACGAGACCGATGCCGGTCAGAAAAGTGTTCCTATTACCGCAGGAGTCCCGCAAGGGTCAATCCTGGGCCCGGTACTATGGAACCTGATGTATGACGGGGTTCTGAAGCTAAAGTTCCCTCCTGGTGTGAAGATCGTCGGCTTTGCTGACGATGTAACCCTAGAGGTCTACGCGAGTCAATCCCGAAGTAGAGCTAACCGCAGAACACGCGATCAGCACTGTGGCGGACTGGATGAGTGCGAGAGGCCTTGAGCTCGCTCAACATAAGACGGAGGTGGTTATCGTCAGCAACCGTAAGTCGGCACAACATGCAGTTGTACACGTGGGAGACGTCGCGATCACTTCAAAGCGGAGTCTGAAGATTCTTGGGGTCATCATAGACGACAAGCTTACCTTCGGTAGCCATGTCGAATATGCGTGCAAGAAGGCTTCGACTGCTGTGGCGGCATTATCGAGGATGATGTCCAACAGCTCCAAGGTGTGCGCCAGTAGACGTAGGCTACTGGCAGGCGTTGCCGCATCTATTCTTAGGTACGGCGGCCCGTCCTGGGCAAAAGCACTGGGGGTAACCAGTTACCTGCAGAAACTGGAGAGCACCTACCGCTTGATGTGTCTCAGGGTGATATCGGCCTACCGCACGGTATCGCGCGACGCATCCTGCGTGATAGCGAGTATGATGCCAGTCGGGCTGGTCATCCGGGAGGACGAGGAGTGTTTTGACCTACGTGGCACCAGAGGAGCCCGCGAGCGTACCAGGATGACTTCGGTTGCCAGATGGCAGCGCGAGTGGGATAACTCCTCGGAAGGTAGGTGGACCTACCGGCTGATTCCTAACATATCAAGCTGGGTGGGGAGACCCCCCGGGAGGCTCACTTCCATCTGACACAATTCCTGTCAGGCCATGGCTGTTTCCGACAGTGCCACCACAGGTTTGGGCACGCGGAGGTCCCCGTCTTCCCTGACTGCCCAGGTGTTGACGAAACTGCAGAGCACATACTGTTCGTATGTCCTCGTTTCGACGTCAAAAGAAAAGCAATGCTAGACGTTTGCGGCCGGGACACAACTCCGGATAATCTTATCCAAAGGATGTGTCAAGCGGTGGAGAAGTGGAACGCAGTCTCGACTGCAACCACTCAGATTGCCTGCAGCTTGCAGAGAATCTGGCGCGCCGAGCAACAATCGACAAGCATGACTAACTTGTGATTGGTAAGTTAGAGCGAAAGTGCCGAACGCGAAGAAGTGTGTGAATGGTCTGCCCATGCAGAGGTAATGGAGCAGCGGGTGGCAACCGAGATCGTCACCTCGAAGCATGGCAGAAGGGTGAATGAATAGGTGTATGTATGGACTGCACACGCCACGCTGGGAGTAGCGCAGGAATGTTGGTTCCCACGACTACTGATACCCCGCGGCGGGGCACAGGAGTGTGGGTGAGCATCCAAGTCAGTCTCACATGGTACGAAAGGAATGAGTTGAGTCGAGTTGGGCTAGTCTCATATGGCATGAACGAGGTGAGTCAGACTCACATGGTATGTCAGAAGTGGGAACCTAAGCGAAACGTCCCACAAGGGATGCCAGAGGGAGTGTTAGGTCGAATGACTCGAGTAGTATGTGTCAGCGCGAACTGAATGAAAGAGGTGAGCAGTCTCACATGGTACGATAAAGGTGGGCATACAAGTTAGTCCCACACGGCATGAGAAGGGTGGGCACAAAAGTTAGTCCCGCACGGCATGAGAAGGGTGGGCACACAAGTCAGACCCATAGGAGCGTTAGCGTGTGTGCAAGCATGGAGTGTATGAGCATGAATCAAGGGCTTGGGTGGGCATACAAGTTAGACCCGCATGGCATGAGAAGGGTGGGCACACAAGTTAGACCCGCACGGCATGACAGAGGTGCAACAGAGTATGTAGGGTGTGTGAGGGTGCGATAGAGCGAGCACCCAAGTCAGTCTCGCACGGGACGGGTGCCTGTGTGAGCGAGAACGAGCGAGTACGTTTAGTACTGCCATCCCCCAGAAGTAGTACTGGGAGGTAGTTCCTGGGGGAAACGATGGTGGAGCCCAAGGGAGTTTTGTCGGTATTACCGGTATGGTCGAGTCCGACACTCCAGTACACTTCCGTGTGGTAGTTTGGCAACTACAATGCACGTGTACTGGGTTAGTGTGTATATGCATTCTCCCTTGTAAAAAAAAAAAGAGCTATGGAAAATTATGGACGAGCACAGCTTCCCTGGAAAGCTTACCAGACTGATCAAAGCAACGGTGAATGGTGTGCAAAACTGTGTGAAGTTCGTTCGAATCGCGCCAGGGACTAAGACAAGGTGATGGGCTTTCGTGCCTGTTCAACATTGCGCTAGAAGGCCGGGTGTAACAGCCGGGATACGATTTTCAACAGATCCAATCAATTTATTTGTTTCGCGGATGACATGGACATTGTCGGCCGAACATTTGCAAAGGTGGCAGAACTGTACACCCACCTGAAACGTGAAGCAACAAAAGTTGGACTGGTGGTGAATGCCTCAAAGACAAAGTACATGCTTGTGGGCGGAACCGAGCGCGACAGGGCCCGCCTGGGAAGCAGTGTTACGATAGACGGGGATACCTTCAAGGTGGTCGAGGAATTCGTCTACCTCGGATCCTTGCTAACGGCTGATAACAATGTCAGTCGTGAAATACGAAGGCGCATCATCTGTGGAAGTCGGGCCTACTACGGGCTCCAGAAGAAACTGCGGCCAAAAAAGATTCGCCACCGCACTAAATGTGTCATGTACAAGACGCTAATAAGACCGGTTGTCCTCTACGGACATGAAACATGGACAATGCTCGAGGAGGACTTGCAAGCACTCGGAGTATTCGAGAGACGGGTGCTTAGGACCGTCTTTGGCGGAGTTTGGCGGTGAAGAATGAACCACAAGCTCGCCCAGCTCTACGGCGAACCCAGTATCCAGAAGGTAGCTAAAGCCGGACGGGTACGATGGGCAGGGCATGTTGCAAGAATGCCGGACAGCAGCCCTGCAAAGATAGTGTTCGCTTCCGATCCGGTAGGTACGAGACGACGTGGAGCGCAGCGAGCGAGATGGGCAGACCAGGTGCAGAACGACTTGGCGAGCGTGGGGCGTATTCGAGGATGGAGAGATGCGGCCTCGAACCGTGTATTGTGGCGTCAAATTGTTGATTCAGTGTTATCTGTTTAGATGTAGACTAAATAAATGAATGAATGAACATGTTAACTTGACTTACCACCTGAATTTTCTTTGGTTTTCTTTTGTTTTTTTTTTTCGTGGGGTTAACTTATAGTTTCATTGACGCTTAAGGTCTTAATTGACTAAAACCCAACCGTGTAAAAAGGAACTGGGTGTATAATTTTAAAATAATCATGTGGCAATTTTGTTCTCTCTCACTTGTTACACTATCACAAACCGCAATATTAAATCCATAACTTTATAAAACGACTTCAAATAGATTCACAAAAATGGAGAAAGAATCATATTCTTCATCTTTTGTTTGGTGCTGGAGAAAATGAGGCTAGTCGAGTTAATTCCACCCCACTTGACAATCAGTCATGTTACCAACACTCGATAAGACAAGTTGATTAAAGTTATCTACGAGTCCTGATGTAGATCCTCACCACCGGATCGAAACGTTGTCAATGATTTGAAATTATCAACATTTTCATGTGACTGAAACTAATATATGAACTCTACGCTACGAACAGTATGTATATCGCATAAACTCCAAATTATCTTTATGAAATCTGCAGTCCACAGAAAAGCACCGCCAGTCACCAGAATAAAACAATATTGAACATCATCCAGTCTCCCGCCTCACCGAACGATTATCCTTTTTTCTACTTTCATAGCAAGGTACCTACATCTTCACCCACCGACCAACCTTGTCCCACACGAGCATTCTACCTAACACCCACCCCACCATACCACCCTCCGATGTGCTTCCGTTTTATTTCCCCTTCCCGTTCCACTGGCATTCATTAAAATCCGTTAAATTAAATTACTTTTATATTACGATATTGAAACGTGCACTTACCCAATTGATTATACGAGCACGGTGCGCCTCTCAGTGCTGCTTCCTCGGCCTGGTTCACCTATTTTTTTTCACTTCTCTTTGCCGAACACCAAACTGCCAGAGTCTGGAAACTGTACTATGCTCGTTAAGTTCTTCTCTCACTTGCACACGCTGTTGGTTTTTCTCTCGTTAGCTTCACCACGTTTATTTTTTTTCGCTTTTTTCCAGAAATTTAATGGAGTTCTGTTACACACTGCACAGGAGGGCTACTGGCGCTCTGCCTGTTTTTGGAGCTTGATCTTTCTCCCCAGGTTCACAACACTGCTCACGCTCTCTGGATTTCTTCCTGTTGGGGTGGTTTGCAAATTAAATTATTATTTTATCCTGATAATTTCAGTGAGTTAGCTCGCAGACTTCTAACTTGCGGTTGATATGAAATATGTACACCAGCATTGGTAATATTCCATTATATTATTAAATCGATTTTTTTGGCGAAAGATTATTATTTTGAATATCTTGAATTCTATAGGTTGTAGAGTAGACTGGCCCAGCCTTGTATGGGGAGAAAAAAGTTGCCAAATTCTACGTGGCCCTGGATTGTGACGTTTGTTGCATAAGCTCATTTGATTTGAATTCTTTACGGCTTTCATTCAGGAAAGTGTTTCGGTATGTCCAATTGAGTTTAGAATTGATGCATGAGCAGTTGATATGTTAAAGATCAATTGCACAGAACATTATACGATGAATAAATAAAGTTTTATATAGTTTTCGGCTTTTTAATAGGTGTTGGGTTGTATAATTTTGAATTAATTAATTGCCATGAAAACCGAGAGCATGTTATCAAAAGTGGCTTAGATATGTGTTGTGCCGCGCATTCTTCTACATATGTTTGAGCGCGCGCGAAATCACACATCGCAGGCAGCTTTTTGCATCCTAGGCCAGTCTATTGTGTAGTGATTAGATGTTCAGCAAACAAGCGTATTTTGGCAATACAAGAAAAATGCTGAAGATACCTGTACACGAAGAGTTGTAGTTTTCAAGATATTGGAAAATCAAATTTTTGCCAAAAAGTTCATTTTGGTATGACCGCAATATTTTTTAACCCTGTTAGTCAATATCAACTTATATAGTCAACATCAGCTTATATCCGAGCTCTCATAAAATTTTCATCTAAATCGGTTCACGGGTAACCGAGATCTAGAGCTCCAAAGTTGACCATTTTGTATGAAAAGCGGCAGATGGGCACTTTATTATGTTGGCCAATGCACGATGGGCCACGCCGGGAAATTAGGAGGAATTTATTATCACCTTGAAGATGATATTTTAGGAACAAAGTGTATTCCGCAAAGTCAAAGCTTATAATTCAAGCTTTATTTTGAAATTTGTTGCAATAGGGTGGTCCCACTACATTTTGTGCTAAAATTTTCAAACTCTGTATTTCCAATTTGAGCATTGTACGATGTCCAAGAAAGTTGTTTCTTATTTAATTTTGAGGCACTTTGACGATGAACATTGTTATACGTCTTTTGTATCATTTGTTGTGATAATTTCAAATAATAATGTTCGGGTAACCCTGAAAAATCAATATTATGTTTGTAACTTTTTAGTTTTAATTTTTATCGAAATCACGTCTTCTATAAAGTTTTAAAACATAAAAAAATGCAGCGTACACCTTTTTTCGTTAGTTAGTAAAGTGTACGCCTCCTGTTACTATAAACATCTTGTTCTTGTTTTTAATCAATAGTACCTTTATTATGTGATTTGGCGTAATGGTGTCTTCGAGGCATTTTATCAGTAAGTCGACGCGTTTATTTGGAGGTAATCAGCCTAATCAATTCCCCTAAAAGTGAGATGAAAAATTAATTTTTTCCACTCTATAACATGGAAGGTATATGTCTTCGCGAGAGTTGTAGCAAAAGTTCTCCTGAAAAACTTTGTCGAAGACACCAAGTTTGTAATTTCATTACTTTTAGAGATTTATTGCATTTTATGCCAACAAGTTTTGAACATGTTCGATGTATTAGCATACAATCATATGGAGACGCATGGTGCATTGGTTCATCAACTCCTTGTGGTGTGTGATCGATTTCTACCTTGCAAGGTAGGAAATGGTTTTTGATGAAACATTACTTACATTCGCTTACAACTTTACAGTTCAGGTATTAATTTAAAGTTCATTACTTGTACTTTGTAATGCGTATGAGACTGACTGCCAAGGAGCAGTTAACTCAAATATGACTAAAAAATCCAATAAAACTGTTTTAACTTTTTTATTTTTTAAGTTTTTACGTCAAAACTTTCTAAAAACATTCAAAAAATGTAGAAATGAAAATGAAAAGGATATGATGAAAAACCCATTGTTAAGGGATTGTCAGCATAAAACGTAAAAAATCTCCAAAAGTAACGGAACTACGAACTTGGTGTCTTCGACAAAGTGTTTCAGGAGAACTTTTGCTACAACTCTCGCGAAGACATCTCTTCACTTGTCATAAGACGAGTTTGTACAATCCCATTGAATTCCACCACTTAATTGTATCTTGACAGATACGTATTTCGACCTCAACCGTAAGGCCGTCTTCAGTGTCTCGTACTTGACTCGACTTTGACTTTGTTGAAGATACTATGTTCCTAAAATAACATCTTCAATGTGAAACTATTTTTTTCCTACAAATTACCCGGCGTTGCCCATCGCAATGTATGCTCAAGAAAACAGCCGAATCAAATGCGTGTATAACTGCACATACCTTGATCGGAAAACAATGCTTATTAAGGTCACTCCTGACGGAATCCAAGTTTCAAAGTGGTCGTGTTTTCGGGGGCACACCACTCGATACGGAGGCGGCGCACAACTGTCATTTTTGTTGACTTAACTTTGCTGCGTCGCAGCATGCGTGAAATAATCAAAATGACAGTTGTGCGCCGCCTCCGTATCGAGTGGTGTGCCCCCGAAAACACGACCACTTTGAAACTTGGATTCCGTCAGGAGTGACCTTAATAATAGCAGGAACAAAATAAGCAGGAGGCCGGTGCTATATTGGTCATTCCCCAACGGTAGAATTATTAACTTTCTTCTAACTTGTTCGAAAATACCTCAAAAATGAATTGTTTGGTTTTAACATTTTCGAATATCTATCAAATAACCAACAGGATCAAGAGTAACCAGAAACTGCGAAAAATGTTAGACCACTTGTTTAAGCGATTTCGATTGTAATTCAAGTTAAATTCGACTTACAGAGGACTGTATTGGAAATTTATTTCCAAACCTCCGACGTTGCAGAAACAGATCAAGGATGATATTTCGAAAAAGTTGTCATAAAATGCGGCTTGGAACTGACCTGCATCGCCCACCATAACCTCGTCGAAACTCTGTAACCAAATTTTAATTCCTACGTTCGAGGCGCATCAGGATTGTTACCTTCAACACCTTTTTTTTTTAACTTTGAAAAATCACGTTAATAAAGATAATAAAAAAAATATTCAACACCAGCCGAGTTTGCATGTGCCGAGGCAGGCATCGTGCCTTTTCACGGCGCCTCATTCGCCACAGCCACCTCCGGAGAATACAGGGTCCCTCTCCTCATTGAAGGGGACCACATTCTGCACACGATTGCCGGCATTGGTCCCCCCCCATGGAGCAAGGAGTTGGCACTCCTCATCAGCCACTATAAATAGCCCCATAACTAACAACTTCCGCAGGGGTGACAATTCCGTGGCCCTTAGAAGATCTGTGGCCGAGCTCATTAACAGAGTTTTCCACAACCACAAACACAGGTTTACGGATAGGTCGGTTTCGAGCCGTGGAGTCGGCATTGGGGTCACCGGTACCGATTTTTCAGCCGCGGCAATCATCAACGCCACCTACCCGTCGATGAAACTCATCTTCGTCCTATCTGATTCTACCAACATCATTTCCGCACTCCAGAGCGACAAGCCTAAGCACTCATGAACCCAAAATATCATAGCGAACATGCTACCGAATACGACAGTCACTTAGATTCCGAGTCACTATGGAGTGCCCGGCAACATCACAGCAGATCTCCTTGCCAGAGTCGGACATCAGGACAAGCGTTTGACGTCATCCGTCCCATTGGGTGATATTTATGTATAAGGAAACCCGGAAAACAAAACTGGGAAAGTACCTGGATAGCGACCACGTCCGGATATCTTCGGAAAATTTTACGGACCACATCGGCATGGACAGTGTTACCCAACCTAGAAGAGCAGCAACTCCCGGCTCCGAACCGGCAACACGCGGCTCTCGCATAATTTCGGCGGGAACCCTTTCCGTAAAAGATGCGATATCTGCGATGTTCGCAACACTGAGGAACACTTTGTCTGCCGATGCTCCAAATATCAGGTTCCTAGAGACATCTACGGAATACCTGCTACCATTAGGGACGCTCTATCCGACAATGCTGCCAGTATCATCGCTCTTAACTGTTTCCACTCCCTCCCCCTCTTGAAAGCCGACCAACTTGGGAATCTCAACTCGGGTTCTTAGTCTCTCTGTCAGATTTACCAAACAGTCTCGAAATTCAATTCCGTTCGGGAACTTTATGACCAATGGAAATATCAGGTGGGTCTGCGACTTCCGGGGTAAGCTCCATAACTCAAGCCAATCCATGCATCTCCGGAGAGCAGCGCACTCAATATCATTAGGATACGCATCTTGGACACCAAAAGATATTCTGGATTTCATCGTACCATATTTTTTGGAATTAGTCTTTTTGCCTTTCTCGTATGATGAGTATTATTGAAAGCTGCAGGATCACTCCAAAACCGAACTTGTGATAGAAAGCTCGGAGACCCATAGTGTTAAATACAAAACGACTCAGCTCGACGAATTGAGGTGATGTCTGTATGTGTATGTAAGTATGTGTGTGTACAAAAAAAATGTGAGACACACTTTTTTGACACATTTAGCTTTAAACGATAGCTTGCAACAGGTTGCATTCAAAGCGGAATCCTTCCTTTTTTTCGCTATTGAAAATTGGCCCAATTGCATCCTGTAGCTCTTAAAAAAACATTTATTTTGGTTTTTAATTTTTTCTTTTTTTTGGAAAAAAATACAAAATCTATTTTTTTCTAAAAACTGCTGCAATACATTCAAATGAATGCAAATAAATGTGAATAGATGGAAATAACTGAATGTTTCTCTCTGAAGTGCAATTTTGACTTCTCTTATGTGCGTTTTTCGTTACATTTTATAATACACGAGAAAGGCATCATCACCGCTAGGTGGATTATTATGGGTTTTCATCAATGTTGTCTGTTTTGTCACCACATAGCTTTCATTCATCGACCATTTTTACCCATTGAATTAAGTTTTTCTGTAATATTATTATTGAGATCAAAATAATTTTTTTTTGCCAATGGAAGGTCCCAAAGTTGGACCTCAGCGTGGCAAATCAAGTGCCCTGGCTTTGGTACTATTAACTGACGAGTGAAGAACTTATACACCAGAAAAATTCATGTTTATAAAGGAAAAGAAAAAAAATCATAACGCTGTTCGCTATTCCTAAGTTGCGGTAAGGAACATCATATTTCGGGCAGCGGCATCTGTAAGCCAGAAGGAACCTTGCTTGAAGTTGTATAAGAAGCGTGTATGCCTAGCACGAATCCTGAAAAATGGTCTGGTCATTTCAGCGTTTTCTGCAATAGCTTTGGAGGAGGTTCACACTCCATGCCAGTGAGCTCTAGCATCCAGACGGATCTTTCGTTACAAGCGAACTTAGCAAAAGTAGAATTATGGATATTGGAGGTAATGTATTTGTTGAAGGTTTGTGACAGGTTTGTTGGTCAGCAAGACAGGTTAGCTCCAGACTTAGAAAAACGATCGATAATAGCCTGACCGAGATGAATTCTCGCTTAACTTTTCAAAAGGACCTAAGTAACATTTTTTTCATGAATTAATTTGAGTACTGCAATCAAAAGCTTTCATGTTTTTGTTTTGATTGCGCTATTCGAATTAAATCATGAAAAAATTGTTACTTAGGTCCTTTTGAAAAGTTAAGCGAGAATTCGTAACCTTCTTGCTGATGGTTCTGTGTGGCAGATAGAGGCTCTAGACTAAGTTTAACCTCGTCAAGCAGCTCACCTTCTCAGAGTGGAAATGCGACAAGGAGGTTGGACTCCAATCGATATAAACTCCTAGGACTTAAGCCATTTTTTCGTTCGGAGCTGGTTGCTTGTTCAGCTTGATGCAGGAACCTGAAAGCTGGAACCTCATTGCGGTTCTCCTTTCGATAGCTCTTTCGTATGACAGTTTGCTCGTTTCGAGTCGAGATGCGCAATGCCACCTCTGGTGTCTGTTGCTACATACGTGATATCTGATATCTACATACGTGATATCACACACAGGTGCATCAGGGACTATGTCCAAGGGCATGACGACGCCTCCTCATGGCTACTGCGAGTTAGGGGCCTGCCTAGGATGTGGTGGGGTTTAGTAGTGGGCTTTGTTAACCTTCCGTCCCATAAAACTGTGGCAGACCTTAGGGCACGCCGTCCCAATCCAGCCGTCTGGCTCAGCCAACCAGATGAGAGTAAGATCAGTTGATTTCTACTGGCTTACGCCGATCCGGCTCTGAACACCGAGCGAGTTGTCAAACCTCGCATGGCCTCACTATATCAGCAAAGATAACCATGGGATCAAGAAGGCGGTTATTCCAGATGGGGGACCCTTTAATCATGAATGAAGCTAAACCAACCATCAAAGCAACGCAAGTGAGCCCCTTTGCGAGAGGTTTGGAGAGGTTTTCACCCAACGCATCGAGTACGAGAGAGATGGAACTGAAGGAGAGTGGTGAGGCAGTCGTCCAGGAGAGCGCTAGGATCGACTTGCTTAAGCTTTGCAATTCAGTTTTTGTTGCAAAGAAGGAACAGGAAGTACTTGGGGCTAGGCTGGAAGACTGTGACATGGCGGAGAGGTGCACATAGACTCTTTCCATAGTAGCACAACCATGGCACAAGAGGCGTTAGATTTCATACTTAGCGATAGAGTGACAGAAAGGAGGACAGACAAGCATGCCAGGGACTTTCTCGGCAATAAGCACTACTTACAGAAAGCAAAAAATGTCGGCAGAGCCCAAACGAGGAGGGCAGACCCACGAAAGTTGAAGGAGAGGAAGGTCCCTGGCAAACGGTAGCCAGGAAATCGAAGAAGGAGAAAGCGGAAATCACGCTCCCGATGAGACGGGGGAACGCTGTTTATCCAAACAGAGAAAGAGCACTGCGCCAACATACTGAAGGCGATGCACAGTGCTGAAACGCTGGCGGACTTCAGTAAACAGGTTTGCAGCACAAGGCGGACGAAATGATCATGGTCCTAAGGAAGGGCTCACACGTGGTTGGTACTTCATAAGAAATGCTAGCCCAGGAAATCCTTGGTGAGGGTGTAGAAATGAGGGTTCTGTGTAAACAGCTGGTCACGCCAGCGGAAGTGATCATCTCGGTCATCAAAAACCAAGGTGGAGTGGGGGCACAGCCGTGCATTCACCTCCGAAGAAGACCGAAGGGGACGCAGATTGCCATAATGAAGCTCTTTAGTAGCATAATTTAGACCGATTTGGTTGTAGCAACTAATATATGGTTTTGGTTGAACATAGCTCACTGTGCCTCGTTTATGACAAGTGTGCTGCTTGGGCTACCGGCCACCAACACCAACTAGGTAATCAAAATTTGGTAAGCTTAAAGTTGGCTGGTTAATATGTCCAGTCAGCCTCTACCACCCACCGCCCTAGCACACATGTTCCACATAGGTTACTGTAACTTATATGTGACTGGATTCAGTCACAATTACCATTTTTGTTTGACTTGTGCTGCTCGGGCGGTAGTCGACAAGTGCTTCCGCAGCCTCGAGGAGGTAAGCAAGCCCACCCATGGCGTGGTTGTGTGCCTGACTCCTGCTCGCACATAGCGTGCACGATGTAGCTTTATCGCACGTTTGCTCTTTATGGCCATCTTCGCCGTATCGCATACATACTTAGGTAACCCCTGTCCGGCCCTTTGATGATTTGTCATGGGTGTTCAAAGGGCGGGACAGGGGTCACCTATGTATGGGGTGCGGCGAAGATAGCCGTAAAGAGTACACGTGCGATAAAGCTCCATCGTGCACGCTATGTGCGAGCAAGAACCAGGCACACAACCACGCCATGGGTGGGCTAGCTTGCCTGTTGAGCAGTGGCACCGGGAGTGGGTAGGACAAGTAGGACATGTCCTACGCACGAATTTTCCTGGGTGGGACAGTCAAGGCATTGTCCTACCCATGATTCTGGTGAGAGCATATCATTTAGGTAATTTTTTTATTTGCAATACTGTCTGATATGTCTGATTACTAGTTCTACAAAAATATAATCAAATTTTACGGAGTTTAACGTTTTATTCGTTTAAATGGATTAATAGAAATCTGCGGGAAAAAGTATTGTAGAAACCTAAAAGGATTAATCTGAGACATCACCAACATCCTCAAGCCCGCATGAACCTAAAGTTGCTGCTTTATTTCACGGGCAGTTCTGTAACGAATATACCGAAAATATGCAGCGTCCACCGGGCGAGTCATGTGTATGGGTTATTTTTTCCCTAGACAGTGAAGTTGATGTGTCGTGCACTTCTAGAACGCGTCGTTTCTATCGTGTGAAGAACACTAAAGTTTCGTAAAAAACGCGTAATTCCCAAAAACCGCGTAAAACGACGTAAATGAAAATCGATTTTTGCGGGATCCACGTGTTCCCGGATCCTTTTGATAGACCGCGTTAAAAAATACTTGGCTGAAAATCCGCGTTAATCCCGAAATCCGGTTGGAACGTAAAAACAACCCGTGTTAAAAGCGACCCCCCAGTGTACGTGATGGAATGGGGTCCGCAACGTTAGTCATAGAGACGTTAGGCATAAGTAGGGGAGGAGGTTCGGTTGTGGGCACCCTTTTGAATTTTGTCCACAACTTTGGTTCTAGTTGGTATTATGTCTACATTTTTATACCAAAATGGAAAGCTAGACGTACAACCTTACTACTAGGGAAGAAATTAGATTGATTTTGATTTGTCGATTTGAAACATTTTATTGAAAATTTCGACTTGAAAACCCGACTAATAATGAAGATTAACGAATGAAATCCACCCAGTTTTCAAGAAAAGTAGTAGGGGGAATGACGGCTTTGGCAGGTTTTGTTCTATTATTGGCAGGAGTTTTTTTATGACTGACTAGGCTCAAATTTGGCCTAAACATTCTTTGCATATCAAAGAAAATTGTGGCCAAATTTCATAAAATTTGGTCGACAAAAACCCCCCTGCCAATAATAGAACAAAACCTGCCAAAGCCGTCTTTCCCCCTATTTTATTAGTTTTAATTGTCATGAAACAATAAAAAACCTAGATTAATCCACCTAGCAGTGATGATGCCTTTCTCATGCATTGAAGAAGGTAACGAAAACAATCACTTAAGAAAGGTCCAAAATAGCACTTTATTTTTTTTTAGCACTATATTTCATTTTTTCCATCAATTTACATAGGGGGAATGACGACTTTGGCAGGTTTTGTTCTATTATTGTCAGGGGGGTTTTGTATGACTGATTATGCTCAAATTGGGCCTAAACATTCTTTGCATATCAAAGAATATTGTGGCCAAATTTCATAAAATTTGGTCGACAAAAACCCCCCTGCCAATAATAAAACAAAAACAGCATTCATTTATATACATTGCAGGCAAAAACATGTTTTTTTATTTCGCGTTTTGCTTCTTAATGAGGGGTCCCTATGAAAATAAACGATAATTTGTCAACAACTTCAGAAGGCAATGTCTAAAAGGTCAAATTTTCAATGGCAACAATAAGACTGAATTCCCCGTCGAATGCAACTTGCTGTGTGTAAATCGGTCAGCGCTTAGTTCCAAAAAGTGCATATACAATGGTTAAATACGCAAAAAAAAACAAAAAATTATAAAACTTATTATTCCAATAAACTATGGCTGAATAATTCGAAGAAAATGTTTAAAAACGGCGTTAAAATAAGTTTGTTGATTCGTTTCTCAGTTATATTGAACGATGTGTCAATAAAAAGAGGGTGCCCATAACCGAACCAATAAAGGTGGCCACAACCGAATTTAGCAGCGTTTCAGGAAAGTGATGAAAAAAAATTACAGATGTCAGAATGACAGTAACTGCTTTCTGTCAAAAGATACGTGGGGTGCCCACAACCGAACCACTTCCCCTACATAATGGACGTTAGGCAAAATGGACGTTAGGCATAATTCTACCTTCTTTATATAATGGGCTGTTCATTGATTCATTTTATGCCTAATGTCCATAAAGCCTGTCCACGTTAAATTTCGGACACCCATCATCCAACGCGATTTTTAAACATTTTTACCAATCACTGAGACGAACTATTTACATGACAACTCAATCTCTTCGCTTAACCGCTGCTTTCAGCATGTTTTAGCTCTCGTTCAAATTGATGAAATGGCGACAAATGAATTGAACATTATCTAACTGTCTGAAATTTAACGTGGACAGGCTTTATATTATGCCTAACGGGATGTTCCCATCTAATATGCTTTCGCTTATCAAGCGAAACACTGAGTGCCCGCGTTTGAGTGAAAATTGTTTTCGTCATTATGTTTTGAAGTAGCGTCGTAAAATGAAATATTTAGTCGCTTTCCAAGACCTGTACATTACCATCCCTCTTGTAGCAAATATTATTTTTTTATTTTGTAGCGAATTAATTTTTTTTCTCCATATCCTACATTGACCATCGCCCAGATTTTTTATATTTAGAATTGTTTTTTTTTTATTTGTAAAATGGGCATCGATTTCTCAACACCAGGACTGTCATTCAAATCGGCACTTCTCCTGTTTGTCCTACCCACGACTTGAAACGTGGATGCGCCTCTGCTGTTGAGTGTTAGTACGAGGAAGCCGTGCAACAAACTCAACTCACCATCAACCATTTGTTCGGCGCCCAGCAGTTGCAGTCGGTAGCAGAAGCGAGCACGGGCGTCGCAGATCAGTGGCCGTTTGAACGACGGGAAGATTTCCAACCCAGGAAGTGGTGAACACAACAGAGGAGGTTGCAGCTATAGCGAAGATAAAAGTGCAGGTGCTATGCCCCATTAAAGTGGCCGATAGAATAATTCACTCAGATGGTCGATCAGTTGACATCAGACCTAGTGGGTCGCAAGGCAGTAGCCAATGCAGGAGACCTCAAAGTGTGGGCGACAGAGTAGGGAAGCTGCTGTACCAACCGGAGATGGCGACCCGAGTATAGCACCTGGTCCGGATGGGATCCCGAGCATGGCATGGTGTTGAAGGCGGCCATAATGACAAAGATCTGCGGTTTTCCCCGGCTATCCTCAATGTCTAGACGCGACAGAAACGACTAGGCATATCCGATTTGAAGCTGAGAGGAGTGTGATCATATCGTCGAAAATTGTGCTAGAACGCAGAACAGTGGAGTGCTGTCGCAATAGTGACGACCAGGATAGCCGACATCCTACAACGAGGTTGGCGCACGAAGCAGTAGCTGTCAGCCATTGTGGAAAGCGGACTGTGAGGGACAGAGTACACCGACGCGGAAAATGGATCTTGATAATGAATGGGACATGTGCGCCAACTACCAACGTCGCAACTGCTGTCTGTTTGCAGCGGGCGCGTAGCCACAAAACGTTGCATCACGGCCAGTAACGGGGGAGCTCCCACTGACGTAGAACTTCTGGTCGATGAATAGCTGGGAACTAGTTGAGTCGATCGTTTCGAGTGAACACATCGGCTTCGGGTCTCTACCCGTAATCTTTGGATTGACCGCGACACTCGTTTGGTCACCCGTTGAGCCGGGTGGCAAGGCGGGAACCGAATGGCTCAAGGGTGTGGAAAATCGGATCATCGATGTTTACATTCAGTCCCATTGTTCTCAATCGACCACATGAATCAAGGTAACCTATGAAAAGGTTATTGAAAATACTTTTCAAGACCAAATTGAAAACTCTTGAATTCCGTCCAGCGAATATAATCATTCGTGAAGAATACAATATGGATCTGCACAACAAGCCGTGAGATGCCAATGTTCCACATATGAAAACCCAAAAGGATACAAATAAAAATGTATCAACCACAAGTGATCTGCGAGCTAACTCTTCTAATGTATCATTTCCATCGTAGTGCCACCCTACCGTTCACTCTCCGGCGATGGGTACCGATGTGAGTGTAAATATCCTTATAGAACGATTCAGCGTGGCGCTCCTGGTTGGAATACCAAAAAAGCGTGCTGACGATAACAGCAGTTCCCGTAGAAGAGCCGGCGTGTGCGCCGTTTTTCCACCCAATCCTTCGTAAACTGTTCACAGTTCAGGTTACCCGACGGCTGACGGCGCGGATGATGATGATGATGATGATGCCAATGATGGCGGTGACAGTGGAAGGTGATTTCACTTCCCGCTTGAGTTTCACTTGGCCGGCTCAACGCTGCTAGAACGGCGTGTTTCCAGCGAGCTTCTGGTTGCCGTCGTCGTCTGTTGGTGCCGCAGACTGTCAGCCAAGGCAGAGCAGGGAGGAACTTCGGTGCCCGGCGGTATGTGATGTTATTACTCCGTTTATAAAGAGAGGTGTGTAAAGTGATTTTATTTGATTGTATGGGAAATGTTTTGATATTTTTTTATCCTATTCTACTCGGAGCTTGAATGTCGCTGTTAGCACTGTGCGGAGTATAGGAATGGAAACACTTTTTCCGACTTCTGGAAGCGGCGGGCTGGGATTCGCGATATACGTATTCTATTATTCCAGTAGGTACCGTTGCGACAGCGTTTTGCAAAGTATGAATGAAGAGCAGAAACGAGCAGAATTTCGCAGCAATGTTCGCCTTATTTTACACACCGTAATACGTTTACTTTTATTCTTTTATTATGTTTACTATGGTTCATTCGAACGCGAAACGTTTGACAGTTATTAATAATGATTTTAAGTGTTTTGAGTTATTACTTACATACGTATGTATTTAGTATGACAAAATCGCTATCGCTGTCCTATGTACTATGTTTATCGAAGAAACTTATCTGTGGAATAAATTAGAAAAAATGGTATTAATTTGTTTGCATTCAATTTATTACGTGTGAGGAAAGTTCTATTAATTACGCAGTGAATTAAAATACTTTTTAAAACCCCCTCACTCTATGTACTCTTTGTGTACGAATTATCCGAATATTGAACGATTGTACGTATGAGGGGCCCTCCTTAGCCGTGCGATAAGACGCGCGGCTACAAAGCAAGACCATGCTGAGGGTGGCTGGGTTCGATTCCCGGTGCCGGTCTAAGTAATTTTCGGGTTGGAAATTGTCTCGACTTCCCTGGGCATAAAAGTATCATCGTGTTAGCCTCATGATATACGAATGCAAAAATGGTAACTTGGCTTAGAAACCTCGCAGTTAATAACTGTGGAAGTGCTCAATGAACACTAAGCTGCGAGGCGGCTCTGTCCCAGTGTGGGGATGTAATGCCAATAAGAAGAAGAAGTAGAAGAAGAACGTATTACCAATAGAAATCTCAAGTCAATGGAAAGCTAAAAATAGTAAAAATAGTAAAATAAAAAATAAACAATTTATAAGAAGTGATCAATATCTCGAACTAATAATTTGTTCTTATAGATAGCATATCATATAGTGATACTTGAAGGATATTTTGGTCCAAATTTTTGAATGTTGACTGCTGCTTCAGCTATTATCAATCAAATCCATATTAATATTCAGTTATTTTTTTTCTTCCTAAGCAATGGAGGGGGAATCTGCTCAACAGACATCCTGGGTTGTCCAGGAAGTGCGGGGTTAGGGACCACCTCCAACAGCAAACGAGGAAGGCAGGACTACATCCCCGACTCGCTAAACCGTTTCCATTGCCGCCAAGCCCATAGTCCCTTCGGTACAACCAGAAAGTAATGCTTCAAAGGGGGGCCAGTGCACAACGCACCCTCGAGGTTAGCTGCGTGTCCTTGCAGCACCGAACATCGTGACTCGCTTTTTTAGAAGAACACCATGGTATTGTGCAAACGCGTTGCCGGCTTTCCAGGTGGCCTTACCACGACCTATGTCCTCGGAAGGTGGGAAGGGTCGACTTCGCGCCTGCTTCCCTCTGCACGACTGGTATCAAGAATGATGATGCCGTGTGCACCCCAAATTGACCTCTCTGCGACAGGGTCTGCGACAACACACAGAGGGACTTGCCGACGCGGTGCCTACGCCAGCCCCAGCCTTGACGAGGACCCCTTTCCGTCCTCGGGCTCGGAACCCGCCCGGTTGACCGACGCCGCGAAAGCGACGATACCATGTTGTTCTTCGAGCGGCCACTTGTTCGATAAAAGGATCGAGTTCGACCACAGAGCATGACCACCGGTATGACCCATGAAGCCGACTCCGATCCCTTGGACCACCTCTTATTTGCGCCTGAACTAGCCATCATTGAGTCCACGCGCCTCCTTCTGTCTCTGTGTAGCTCCGAGACTATTTGGGCGATAGCCGATAAAACGGCGTTTCAGCCAACTTCATCTCTACACATCCTCCGAACTAGGTTGTCCGGGGTAGTGTCCAGACCACATGTGGCAAGCATGTGGTCACGCATTGCGCGAAAACGTGGGCACACGAACAACACGTGTTCCGCCGTTTCCTCTAAACCTGCGCACACCAAACACTCGGGCGAGGCCGAGCAAGCCAGCTGCGTTACCAGCACTGTGATTTTGCAGCACGCTTAAACGCCGGGCACATCGAACCCCCCATGGGGTGCTTGCTGTTCACAGCGTTGCTGGAACAAATCAAACAATTGGGAGGGTTCGTGCAGCATTGTGCCTTATGTCCCTCCAATCCGCAGCGTCGGCAGAGATTGCTTCTGGAAGGGCCTTTGCAGTCCCATTGCTTGTGCCCCGGTTCCAGGCACTTGAAGTAAACATCGGGTTGCTCGTATATGCCCACAGGGCATACCGACCATCCCACCTTGACGCTCCCTAACTTGACTACCTTGGAGGCATCCACTGCGCATATTCAGTTATCAATCAAGTCCATTTGATATTCAGTTCATGGCTTCTGTCCGGGTACTGTAGAAACCAACCAACTGCCAACTGTAAAAACAACAAAACTTCTTTGGGTAATCAAATATAAAAAAGCCACTTAATATTATGGTAAGGTGTTAGCAAGAACGCTGCCTTTGGGTAATTTGGGTAATAGGGAGAGGAGGTCCCACCAGAGGAATGTCATGTGTATCATCTATAACAAGGACAATAATTTGGATTGTTGCCATTACAGCGCAATTACACTGCTGATCGAGCGCCTACAAGGTTCTCGGCCATATTTCATAGCACCGACTAACACCAACTATGGCCCACGTTTACCCCATTTATCGCAGAAATGTCATGAATATTTCCTTTATAATATACGAATGGTACTAACTGCTAAGGGTATGCGATAAAATACTTTTTCCTAACGAAACGAAACGAAACGAAATTTAGAATGTCTATGTTGATTCGAAACGAGACGAAACGAAATATAGATTTACTTTCGATACTTCGAAACGATACGAAATCAAGGTTCAGTTAATTCGAAATTTTACGAAACGAAACGAAATTTTAAATTTATTTTCCGCGGAATTTTTATTAAATTAGTTTTACATTATGAACGGAATTAATTTCACTTTTCATAGTCAAATAACTGTTTTGCGACCAAAAGAGTCCGTGATACATACATCGTTCATGTTTATATACCACTAGCAGACCCAACAAACTTCGTTTCGCCTAAAATTGATTTATTCTCTGATTAGTTCTCGAGTTTTGCAGAAATGTATGTTTCATTTGTATGGGAGCCCCTCTTTCCATAAGGGGGAGGGGTTTTGAATCACCACAGAAACATATGTTCCCTTCCAAAACCTCCACATGCCAGATTTGGTTCCATTAGCTTGATTAATTCTCGAGTTATGAAAAAAGCTAAATTGAAATTAGAAAACAAATGCATAGATTTTTTTATACTCTGCCGTGAGCATTCGCAGATAGAGAATTGATAATAGCATACATTTGCTCACTAGAATTATCCTGTGAGCCTTTTTAAAATGCACAAAGATATGTATTTCAGATTGTATTTCACAAATGTCGCCGCAAAGTTTTTTTGTTTGTATGTTAATGAGTTGTTCATGAGTATGAGATGTTAATATCTACCGGAAATGTTAATATCTACCAGTGACTAAGTCACTCGTCCATTCATGATCATTCAGTTCGGGCATTGGTTTTTCATTATCTTGTAAAAAAAGCGCGATCGTTTCGAAGAGAATACATTCTTATAAACCTGGTACCACGGCTCAGTCAATGAATTTTTCAAAATACAGCAAATCTCCGTATTTTGCTTCCATTTCCGTCAACACCTTTTAGAATTGGTGGTGGTGGATCCCTCGCGTTGATTAAGTATATTGGCTCAATGACGAACGTCATTACTTTAGGAATATTGATCGTTCTCGCACAAAGATTTGCTTGGTAAATAATGCAATGTGCGGGGAAATATAACCATTCCACTGTGATTGATTTTTCTTTCTAAGAAGTGTGACAATACCAGTGTTCTTTCCCGCCATTGCCGGTGCCGGATCCATCAGTTGTAAAGCCACTTAAGTTTTTAAAGGAAAGTTCAAGCTCCTTCATACAGGTCTTTTGACAGCTCCCCTCCGGTCTATTCAGCACACTTTTTTCACCGAGATCGCAGCGTTTTTTGTTTATTTTTTCGAGACGCTGCACAATGTTTTCTAACCCAGGAATTCGTGATCGAAAATTTTTTGGCCATGAAAAGTTTTAGATTTTAGAGGCTCAGTGACTTCGGAGAATAGTTCTGATGGTTGTATTAGTCCTTTATCGAAAAATTTGCGCCTTTTTGGAAAAGTGCTTCACAGGTACACAATAAATGTTCCGAATCTTCCGTGTCCCTTTCACAGAAACGACATGTATCATCTTGAACTTTACATAGTTGTTTCAAATAATATTTACTCGGGCAGTGTCCTGTTATTAAACCGCAGAAGGTATTTAAATCTTTTTTAGATAGACTGAGCAGTTTTCTAGTAACAGTTTTGTTGCGTGATATAAACCTTTTAGATTGTCTTGCTGTTATTGTTTTTTCCCAGATTTCATCAATTACATTTTTTCCCAGGTTTTTAATTCCATTTTGAGGGTACATTTTGAGGCCCCACAAAATGGTTCTGGTCCTAGGAAAGGTTTTGATGATCCAAGTCTTGCTAAACAATCTGCTTTTTCGTTACCTTCAATTCCACAGTTCCCAGGTACCCAAAATAGACTTACTGAACTATTTTTAGCCACCTGGTGTAGTAATTGAATGCATTCCCAAACTAGTTTAGAAGTACATGTAAAAGATTTTAATGCTTCTAGGGCAGCTTGACTGTCACAAAATATACATATGTTTGCATTTATATAGTTACGCTGTAAACAGACAGAGGCACATTCAATAATTGCTTGTATTTCTTCCTGAAATACAGTCGGATATCTACCCATAGATATTGATATGGTAACTCCAGGGCCTGTGACCCCAGCTCCAACCCTGTCATTCATTTTGGAGCGATCTGTAAAAAAGATTACTGAACCTGGTCGAACAGTGGGCCCCCCAGATTCCCACTCAGCACGACTTGGGAAAGTCACAATTAAGAGTCGTTCGAAATTATATCTCCTCTCCATCCAGTCTTCATGAGTGACTAAAGGATTGATTTTAAAATCATTCAAAATACTAAGATGACCCCTAAGATCTCCATCAAACAGTGTTTTTGTTCTTGTTAATCTTAGTGCGTTTTTCTCAGCTTCTAGTTGTACAAATAAATGTAAGGGTAGAAGATTCAACATTGCATCTAGTGCTTTAGTAGGCGTACTACGTATAGCCCCTGTAACAGAAATTTTAGCCAATCTTTGGAGCTTTTCCAACTTCTTTAGAATGAATTTAGCTTTAGTTTTTGGCCACCAAATTAATAATGCATATGTTATTCTGGGTCTTACAATAGCCGTATATATCCAGTGGATCATTTTCGGCTTAAGTCCCCATTTATTACCAAAGGTTTTCTTACTTATCCATAAGGCGTTTGTGGCCTTACTCAATATTTGATCTAAGTGTGCGTTCCAGTTTAGTTTGCTCCCAGAGTAACTCCCAGATATTGAACCTTTAAACACAGCAGAATTTTTGTGTCTTCTATGAAAATATCAGGTATGTTATATTTCCTTTTTTGTGTAAAAGGAATAATAGCAGTTTTATGAGGATTTACGGATAACCCCTCGTTTTTACACCATGCAAGAGTTAAATTTAAAGCGTATTGCATCCTATCTCTAATCACTTGTTCGAATTTACCACGTACTATAATTACTATATCATCTGCAAATCCTATTATTTCGAATCCAAGCGCTTCAAGGTTTGATAGTAGTTCGTCCACTAGTAATGACCACAATAGAGGAGAAAGCACACCCCCTTGTGGACAACCTTTTACTGTTCTAACCGTAATTGATGAATTTCCATGGCTACAAGTTATTTCCCGTTTTTCTAACATTCCAAAAACCCAATTAACTATAGACTCATCAAAGTTACGTTTGATCATCGCATTTTTCATTGAAGTATGAGAGGCATTGTCAATATCAAGAAATGCAGCCAACAAAATCTCTTTGGCATCAAAAGTTTTCTCAATTTTTGTTACCAGTGTATGAAGTGCTGTTATTGTCGATTTTCCATGCTGATACGCAAATTGGTACTTATTCAATGGAATCGAAACTAGATATTTTGATTTAATGTAGTCTTCAATGATTTTTTCCATCACTTTCAACATGAATGACGAAAGACTAATAGGTCTAAAAGATTTAGGACTCTTTTTATCCTTTTTATTGGCTTTAGGAATAAATACAACACGAGTTTGACGCCAGCTTTTGGGAATATAGTTCATCCTCAAGCTGGCTTGAAACATTTCAGTTAAACAGGCAATCAATATTTCCTTGCTTTGTTGAATCATTATTGGACGGATTTCATCTGTACCTGGTGATTTATAAGGTTCGAATGAATGTACAGCCCATTCTACCTTTGCTTGAGTAAAAATACGACTTGCTAGATCTTGCATATCTGCCCTGCCCATTTGCTGTGCAGTGCTTTCCGCAATTTCATCAGCTTCCACAAATATTCTTGACCTGGTCTTTTCTTGCCCAGTATGAATACTCTTGGAAGTCGTTTCTTCACTCAAAACTGATAGAGATCCTGGGAAGTGTACTTGCATCATTAAATTCAAAGTTTCTGTTGCGTTAGAAGTAAAACATCCATTATTATTTTTGAGGGTACCAAGACCATTACAATGATCTTTCGATAAAACTTTCTGTAACCTAGCTGCTACTGGAGTACTTTCAATATTTTCACAGGTGTGCCTCCAGTTTTTGCGTTTTCGTAACTCTGTATTATACGAAGTAAGAGCTTTTTTATAGTCATCCCACTGTAAAGTACGCTTAGCTCGATTGAACATTTTGCGAGCTTGTTTCCTTAGATGTTCTAGTCTGACATCTCTATCCGTTGATCGTTCTTTATTTGGGCAGCAGTTATTGAAGGCATGAATTATTCTATTTGTAACTTGATTAGCTGTATTTTTAAGATCCTCACATGTATTGATAGAGTTTTCATGAAAACTTCCTCCGGCCTCAAGGTTTATATAGAAGAGCTCCCAGTTTGTTTTCCTGGGATCTCTAAAAGTCTCGTTAATGATATCATTTATTTTATATTCGAATAGTATATGCTTATGATCAGATAACGATATTTCATCGGAAACGTGCCAATTCTGTATTTTTTTATTTTTTTACTACAAATTGTTAAATCCAATACTTCTTGTCTTATAGAATTCATGGATGTAAAATTATCACCTTGATTACTAATATCGACGTTATGTGAAGTTAGATACTCTAATAAACACTCACCTCTTGCGTTGATATCAGTGCTGTTCCAAACAGTGTGATGCGCGTTTGCATCGCAGCCAATAATAAATGATTTATTCCTCGTTTTGCAGAAGGTCACGAATGATGAAAATTCAGGGGGAGGGACATGGTCTGCGTCCCCTGGAAAATATGCAGACGCTATGGTCAGCTTATTAGTTCTAGTTTCCAGGGAGAGTATAAAACATGATGGTAGTAAACGTCAGATGAAATGACAAGCAGAAGAAAAAATGCATTTTTAACTTATCCTCGGAAAACCCGGAACATCTCCGGCGGCCAAGGGCCAATCTGAGGTTTTGCATGGGGACAGTATACTAGAAGAGTTTCCGCGTCCGAAGGTCCCGGTTTCATCGAAATCGGACCATTCTACGCAAAGTTACGCTGATTTGAGCTTCGACAAAATTTTGCCTATCTTAACCTTTTTGTCTAACCCCTGTATACTTCATTTCGCTTACCTTGAGAGTGAGTTCGAAAGCTCTTTAGCTTTATTTTGCATAAAAAGTTTTGAAGTTGCCACAGAAACCAGCCTTACTACCTAAAACCAATTTTACAATTATTGGTACATTGTTCCAATAGTTGCGGTATTTCATTACTCATGTTCCTATAGTTGCGATTTCCTTTGTTATTATATATGGAAAAAAAAAGGATTTTATTAATACTTCACCGATATTGAGGGAATTTCCACACTGTATTCTTCTATTTCGTATTGAGACACGTCAACTGATTAAATGACACTCTGGGTTGCTACGATTATTTCGTAACTATAGGAACATCCATGACTATCGGACCATTTGCCCTATTGAAATTTTGCAAATGCCAGAATTGTGTCTGCAGTTCATCACATACTTCCTTGGTTTTCTTTTGGTTCTTCAATACAATAAATTATGATTTATTTATCTGCTATCTGTTTCACACTAAAGAAAGGGACTGAATTTGAATATGGATTTGTTTTGTATCTGGAATTGTCTGAAAGTATGATAATTTAAATGAAAATGATTTTTTTGTATGTGTAAGGATTATGTCTGAAGAATTAAAACTTCAAGGTATTTTTTTGTGCGGGATGAACCACTGGTCCCAGATTTCTAGTACACGCCCAGCTGAACCCAAAACAATGACTTTCAGCAAATCCACAAAATTCGTATCCGCTTTATTCTTAATTGATGAGCGCTTTAGAGCTTAGAGCTTATTTCTGTTGTCAGCTTTGAAGCCAGATTGAAGTTGATTGAGCTGCGATTTGGTAATTTGCACCATTGACTTTTTCTACAAGACATCCCAAAAAGAATAGAAGGTCATGAACAATCAAATTATGGACTACTCTTCCGACCATCACTCATAAATATTAACAAGTAATTTTTGTTGGTATATTCAGCTGTGCAGTCAAGAACTCTGTCAGATCGATTTTGTTCGTCCCTACGATTCAGTACTGATTAGAAAATTATTTCTTTTTACAAATTGTGACTTACTTTCATAAGTTTCGTTCGCCGTTAAATTTAATTTCTTAGCTAATTGTCTGTAGTGTTTTTGGTAGTCGATACATGTGCTAAATAGAATTTTTGGATTATTTTGTGTTAAGTGTAACTAGGCTAGATGTACCAGTTGTGGCTATAGCACCAGTTATCGCACTAGTGCTTTATATGTCAAATGGCCAATCAAATCATCGTAGACCAAGTTCATATCGATAAAGCATATTCATATGATACGATAACACCTTTGATCTCGTCCAAAACAAGAAAAGCATAATTGTAAAAATTGATTTTGTTTAATTTTTGACGTCCTTTGCACCAGTTGTCGCACTAGTGGCCCCAATTTGGCCAATCCCATAAGAAAACAATGGTATTTGCCAAATAAGGAGCCAAAATTAAGAATAGTGCCACAACTGGTGCATGCGTTCCTATTATAGATTAATCAATTTTGAGGATTATAACAAATCCTATTGTGGTTTTCACAGCTGTTCTAAGGAGCAGGAAGTGAAACCTTTCGCTTGATATATAAATATCACCCACAAGCCTTTTATTTATTTTTAAAAAAAATAGTTGTTCTTAGGTATGGCGACAATTGGTACACCCACCTAGACCTGTGCGCCGCCGCGCCACGCCGCCGCCGCCGGTGGTTTTACTCGCGCCGCCGCCGCCGACGATTTTGGGTCGGCGCGCCGCCGATCATAATTTGGCCACGCCGGTGACTAATCGCAATAAAAAAATCAATTAACTTAAGTCGAGTCGAGCCAAGCACGAGATTCAGTGTCTCGGCCTAATAATTGAGATCGAAATACGTATCTGTGAAGAAATACAGCATGGTAGAGTTAATTGGAATATTACTAAACTAGTGTTATGGAAGTCAAAATTCAATTTCAAATCTACCTCAAGCTATGGTGTCCCTAGGTCAGTGTAGTGACATACATTGTCTTGGTTAATTAACAGGTTGGTTGATTAGTTTGAGAGTTTGAATGAGGATGTATCTAGTATAATAATACATAAATTGTTAAACTGATCTTTGGAATGCGTTAAGCCAAGGCCTCATTTAGTCGGGCACCTAAACTTGTAGGTGACTCGCAAAATGGGTTTATTGTGGAGCCTGGATACATGCCCAAAGCGTCCCCATTCTTGAAGGATCTGGCATTGGTGCAGGAAAATTATTGCAGTTAAGAAAATTAAGTTGCACATTAGTTATTTTGACATTTTTTTATTTATTGAAATCAACTTATTTAATCAGTTTTCTTTGATTTAAGATTTGTGCTATTAGGATAGTTGGCTTATAAGGCAAATATTACGAGCATCAGTTAAAATCGTAAGACGTAACCCAGAACTGGGGTGTTGTCGCCTCGCTGAATAGTATTTAATCAAAATATTTAGTTAAAACGTCAGGTATTTTCAAACTTAACGAAAATTTAATTTAATTTTATTGTCTTGAAATTATTTAATACTGTATTATAAAAGCCTTATTGTGAAATTCCTGGAATTTCGGAGAATATTCGAAGAAGTATTGTTCAAACATTCATTTATGAATTCCTTCGAAAAATACTCCCGAAATTAGTTCGGAAATAAATCAAGAAATTTTCTAGATATTCATAAAGAATTAATTCAAATTTTGCCTTAGGAATTTCTTCAGAACTTCTTCCAGCAACTTTTCTTTCCTCCAGAGATTCCTTTGAAGATTCATCCAGGAATTCCTAAGGAAATTGCCTCAAAAAGTTGTCCTCCGTAAACAAATTCCAGAAAGTTCTTCGGGAATTCTTTCGGATATTTCTTAAAATTTACTTCGGGATTACGTCTGAATTTCCTCCACGTATTCCTTTGTTTAAGAAAACCTTAGGAAATTCGTTAAGGTTCGTTCTTTTAGAAATTCCTTTGAAAATTTCCGAGGAAATTGATTTAGGAATTGCTTCATAAAATCCTTTAGGAATTCTTTTGGATATACCTTCCGAAAATCATTCGCAAATTCCTTTTGAAATATCGACGGAAAATATTTTAGAATTCCTCCAAAATTCTTCCAGGAATTCATTTACAGATTCCTTCGGAAATATGTTTAGTCATTGAAAGTTTGCTTAGGAATTTCTTCGGAAATTAATATGGAGGATTATTTTAGGAATTCCTTCGGATTTTTTTAGAATAAAAAACGTTGGAAATTTTATAGAAATTCCTCTAGGGGTTCCTTAGCAAGTTCTTTAACAACTTTTCCTGAAATTCCCATAGGAATACTTTCAGAACTACCTTAAACAATTCCTTGGGAATTTCTACGGGTAATCCTTTGAAAATTCTTTGGTAACTTTAGAAAGAAGTTCTTGGACATTTCCCTCAATAATTCCGTCACAACATTCTCCATTTCTTTTGCATTTTTTCGGGAATCACTTCAGAAATTAATTCAAAGAAATTTCTTCGGAAATTGCTTTTAGGAATAATTCGTCAATTCTTCTAAAAATTCCCTAGAACATTTTTTCGAAATTTACTGAAAAGATTCTTTCTGATTTTTCTGCGGGAATTCCTTCGGTTCCCTAATGTAAACTATTTTTGAAATCGGTGCTTCCGGGCAAAATTATAAACAACCTATACATATAATAAGCAAGGCCTGCGTGCCCAAACCTTTGTTCCTTATTTCGAATAAACGAGTCCACATTAAGCAAGGTTTTGTATTTTCTTGGTGTGATTTGTGGGAAATGAGTCGTGGGATCAATAGTGAATCTTACACTAAGTACTTTCGAAAATTCCTGTAAAAATTTTGCAAGAAATGTCTTTATAAACTCTTTTCGCTATTCTCTCGGAGAGTGCTTTCTGAACCCCTTCGAAGATTTTTTCCAGCAATTTCTTCGGAAATTTTTTAGGAATTCTTTCGGAAACTATTCATACTCTTTCGGAAACTAATTTTCGAATGAAATCCTGAAATAATATTCTACGGCAGCGGTTCTCAACCTTTTTCTTGAGAGGTACCCTTTCAAACTTTTGCATTAATTGAGGTACCCCCTCTTGAAAGAATAATTCCGAGCCTTTTGAAGGGAGGCTTCCAAGCCTACAAAAAGAAGCTTCTTAATCTCTTGAAAGTAGGCTTCCGCAGCTCTTGATAATAGGCTTCTAAGCCTCTTGTAGACACGCTTTCTAGACGCTTAAAAAGATGATTCTTTTGCATCTTGAAAGGACGCTTCTGAGCCTCTTAAAAGTATGCTTCCAAGCCTCTTGAAAGAAGAATTACGAGCTTCTTGAAAGTAGGCTTTCGAGCATCTTAAAAAGAACCTTCCGAGCTTTTTGAAAGAAGGCTTGTGACCTTCTTAAAAGGAGGCTTCTTTTGCATCTTGAAAGGACGCTTCTGAGCCTCTTGAAAGTATGCTTCCAAGCTTCTTGAAAGAAGAATTCCGAGCCTCTTAGAAAGAGCCTTCTGAGCTTTTTGAAAGAAGGCTTCTAGCCCTCTTAAAAGGAGGCTTCCGAGCCTCTTGAAAGGAGTTTCTGAAAGTATGCTTCCGCACCTCTTGATAAGAGGCTTCTGAGCCCCTTGTAAAGAGGCTTTTGAGCATCTTGAATGGTGGCTTTTGAGCTACTTAAAAGGAGGCTTCCTATACATTTTTAAAGGATGCTTCTGAACATCTTGAAAGTATGCTTCCAACCCACTTGGAAGAAGAGTTCCGAGCCTCTTGAAGGGAGGTATCCGAGGCTTTCGAGCCTTTTGAAAGAAGGTTTTCGAGCTTCTTGAGAGGAGGCTTCCAAGCCTCTAGAAAGAAGGCTTCCGAGCCTCTTGAAAAGAGCCTTTTGAAAAGAACCTTCCGAGCCTCTTGAATGAAGGCTTCCAAGTTTTTTAAAAAAGGCTTCCGACCCTCTTGAAAGGATCCTTCAGAGATTTTTGAAAGAAGGCTTCCGAATCTCTTAAAACGAGGCATCCGGGTCTCTTGGAAGAAGACAAAGGCCTCTTGAAAGGAGGCTTCCGAACCTTTTTAAAGAACCCAGTCAACACAAAATCATATATGATGCAGCATAAGCATAAGTGGAGACGATATACGTACATGTTGTATGGGGAAGTACCTATATTGCCTCCACTTTAGCATCTTATTCGGCATTATATACAATCTTGTTGTGACTGGAAAGGCTTCTGAACATCTTGAAAGGAGGCATTCGAGCTGCTTTGAAGAAGGCTTCCGAGAAGCGTAGAAGAATGCTTCTTATTCTCTTGCCACAAAGCAACCGAGCTTTTCTGTAAAAAAAAGCCTTCATGTCTCTCAAACGGAGGCTTCCTAACCTTTAGATTCTAGATTTTGGTTCAAAACCATGTTTCTAACATATTTGTCAACAGGTAGATTGCAATAAATATTTTTTTTAAATTTGCTTTTTGTCCGATTGTTTTTTCCGTTCAGCAACCCTTCATACGCTGTTCTGGTTTAGGAGGGCAGGGTTCAATCGGCTTTGATTTACTGATCGCCATGCATATTATGTACAAGACAAAGTTTTGAAATAAAATATACACAATTATCAAAACTTTTTCAATAAGCTCCGATTGAAATTGAAATACGTCCGCCATTATACATTATGCAATCAAAACCACGTGAATTCAAAAATCTGCGTTAAAATTGATTTTTTTGCCATTGATTTTTCATCCACGCCGGTTCACGCCGCCGCCGATAAAAACCAACGGCGCGCCGCCGTGACGCCGCCGCCGCCGGGGCAAAAGTGACCACTACGCCGCCGCCGCCGATTATATGACCGGCGCACAGGTCTACACCCACCCTATACAATTTGACTCACTTGTGTTTTTCGTCATTTTTTGGTTAATTTTGTCAATGTTTTAGGAACTATTATTTGCACTTTCACTATTTCGGAGTATATCGCTGGGCTGATAAGTTTTTTGATTGGATTATTGTGTTTGGATATTGTCATAGCGCGTGCCTCAGTTAGATTCAGACGTAATTTTTGGCGTACATGTCTGAAAATTGCCCTTTTTTTCTTTGAGAGTATGTAGAATGTCAGCGTATGCTGTATTGAGTCCATTTACATTTATACATCTGTTTACAGTATTTTGTGTGTTGTATGTGACACATTTCGAGAAAGGCTAAGGTGTTTATGTTGGTGTGTGGTCTGTGATCATCTGTGGTCCAAAATTTTTGTATTCCTAAATTGAACCTGTGTTGTTGCCCTTTACAGTGTTCAATTAGTTGCCTTTGAGCTCAAATATTTGGGTTTGATTTTTGTCCATACACTGCACAGGCGAATATACCAACTAAAGTTACAGATATCACAGTCGAACACTCATCCCCGTAAGTATGAACAAGAATAGTTGGAATTTGAACACAGTACGAGAGATGACTTACTCAGTAATACAGTGCATAAAGTTGTCTACCCTGCCTTACGGGCTATGTTAATGTATGCAGGTAGATCACAAATTATTTAAAATTCTCCATTTTTTTACCAAAGGTACACTTGTGGCCATACTAGTTTTATTTAAGAAAGCCTTGAAATAATTGGCATTCAACTATGTACCACGAGTTTCAGCAAAATTTATCATGGTAGAAATACAAGAGATAAACAATTATAGATTCAAAAAAAAAGTAAAGCAATTTGTGTATCTCACATATATCCCATCAATTGTATATTTTCAATATTTAATTATGTGGTAAGTTCTTTCTAAGAATTCAATGTAATACAATGTTAAATGATACTAGTTTTGCCTTTTCTCTAAACAGGGAAATCGACGTTTTTTTTTAGTTGACACAAAATACATCTAGTTTAAAAAGCGAAATTCTTCCAGTTTCAACTTCCTAAACTAGTAGTATTTTTCACATCTAATCCACCAACTGAAGCTTTGAGAATGCAATCCATAATCGTTTCTTGAGTAATTGAACTTCAAAATCTAAATCGACATGGTCAACTAGAATATGGCGAATTAGACATTTTATTTATAATAATATTTTAATAATAAAAAAATAAATTAATATTTTAATATATTTTATAATATAATTTTAACTCTGTTTTAATATTTGCAAATAAATAATAATGAAAAATCTAGATATAACCACTTCTGTCCACTATTTGAACTTTTTCAATTCCCCTACTTGATATATGTATTTATATTTTGATACCAAGTATTCCGACACCAACTGTAGCATTGTCTTTAGTGTTTCGAAAGATTATGTTTGATTTTAGAGATATCCCATATCTGCTAAATCAATTAGTGGAATAGTTTAAGGTTTTGGGCGAGAATTTATTCAGCGTCCAGTTATCCTCGAACTCGAAAAAAAAATCGAAACAGTTGACAGCATAGAAAGGAATTACTATTTTGAACATAGTAAAAGCTATTTGTAAAAAAACACGAAATATTAAACCATATATTAAATTAGTTAGATTTCGCTCATTTGTTACTTACTTAGGTTTTTTTTTATCAAAACATGTAATCACTAACTTCTATTCTTTATTTAAATTTTACAACAATTGAATTCTTGTTCCAAATACTGTACACTCCACCGTTTATTATAATTATGATAATGACAGCCAATATTATTTGTTTTATTCCATTCACACTATTTGCTCCGAACCACTCAATTGCTTTCAATTTCCACCGTACGTCTGCGAAATCTCCAATTTCATGCCAATTTTCCACTCTTCCACTTAATACCAATCAAGCGGTTCAATCCACCAAAAGCGACCATCTATCACACCGCACTAATATCACTTAGTTTATTACGCTCTCCCACTCTCGAACGTCACTGCGACTGCAGATCTCCACTTCGGTACGCCAAGCAACTCCCAGATGCCAGACGGCGCGCGCTATCAGACTGCCTCTACCTTCTGGTGCCACACAAGTTTTTTTTTGGGATTCCCTCCAGTACTAACTGTGAACTACGCGAAGCTGTGGCAGCGAAACGCAAACACATCCTTTTACCTCGTAATCCGAACTTGAAGTGATGAGCCAAGCTGTGCTCCACCACGGATCAGAGTCCCGTCGCGACTCGGAAGACTAGGGCTTCCCGAACATCTTCAATCGGGACGAACCGATGACGATTCACTGCACTCTCAGAGTATCCGTCCAAGGCTGATACTCATCCTCTCCTGATAGTGCTCAGTTACGGATGGAAAAATCAAAACAGAGAGCGAAAATTGGGTTGTTTTCCACTTCCCACCGCACCCGCTTTATCAGACCGAGTAATCAACCCACCCTCACATTGTGTGTGCACGGAATCCTGCCACCCCCTTTGTTCCATAACCATTGACATAATTGTAATTGGATGAATATTGCCGTGTTTATGCTCCATCCACTCCCTACCGCTCACCACCCCGCTACGTGGAGATGATGACGGTGGGTGGCATAACTGGGAGGGAGAGCGAACACTCACGTGTGCTCTCGCAAGTAAGGAGCGCGTTGCTGGATAGGTAGATAGCTTTCACGATGAAGACTCCTTATTGGATATTGTATGGTAGCAGCAACATGCCGTCTGGGCTTTGCCGCCGTTTTAAACCTTTGAAGCGTTCAACGGATAGGGATCAAAACAAAACTGCATACGTTGCAAACAGAATACACACACTGCATTGGAAAGGGCAAGAGGGAGATGGTAGGTATTTGATTGGGAATTTTTGTATAACAAGCAATTGAGCTTTTATAACGATGGTGTACTGGTGGAGTCCTAAGATTTTGATGAGTTGGTACGTCGCAGTTACAGTTTTTTTCAGGACGGAGCAGAAATGTCTAATAACACACTGTGACTCTGTCTTCGTTGTCTTTTTTTGTCATTTTTTGTTTTCTTTGTCTCCTTTGTCTCCTTCGCTTCTTTGTCTTCTTTGTCTTCTTTATCTCCTTTATCTGCATTTTCTTCTTTGTCTTCTTTGAATTCTTTGTCTTCGTTGTCTCCTTTGTCTTCTTTGTCTTTGTTGTTCTCTCTATTTTCTCAGTCTTCTTTGCCTCCTTTGTCTTCTTTGTCTTCTTTATCTTCTTTGTCTTCTTTGTTTCATTTGTCTCCTTTGTCTTCTTTGTTTCATTTGTCTTCTTTATCTTCTTTGTTTCATTTGTCTTCTTTGTCTTCTTTGTCTTCTTTGTCTTCTTTGTCTTCTTTGTCTTCTTTGTCTTTTTTGTCTTCTATGTCTTCTTTGTATTCTTTGTCTTCTTGGTCTTCTTTGTCTTCTTTGTCTTCTTTGTCTTCTTTGTCTTCTTTGTCTTCTTTGTCTTCTTTGTCTTCTTTGTCTTCTTTGTCTTCTTTGTCTTCTCTATCTTCTTCTTCTTCTATGTCTTCTGTAAATTGCAAAAGAGTTTTAATTTTTATTAAGGTACACCGGGGCAAGTTGAAATGCGGGGTAAGTTGAAACGGAAGCTGTAATTTGGATCGGAAATGAACCAATGCCCTGATTATTTTTTACAACAAACTACTCCCCTGAACGCACCTTCTGACTGCCATTCCCGGAAGATTGCAGCTACAAAAACGCAATCCCTGCCTATGTTTATTTTTCGCCCTTGACAAAATTTTAACCAACTTTTTGACGTGCCAATAAAACATGTCTCAAAATGATGTTTGGAAGAGTGCTTTCCTCAAATTTTCACGGTAGGTAATCATTCAATGTTGAACAAACATAATGATTATGAAAAATCCATGGGAGATCCGTTTCAATTTTTGTATTTTGGTCGTTTGAAATTGCTCCACAATTTAAACCCATCGGGGCAAATAGAAATGCGTGGTGCGGGGCAAGTTGAAACAACGATTCAAAACGTCTCCCTCGCAATTTTTTTTTCTAAAATTCAGATACTTGATAGTAAGCTTTTAGGGCACTGAAATGGAAAGTAGGCTTTGAAATTAAAACCACAAAAATCATAAACAAGTCGCCACCCACCAAACGCGGAGTTTCTGCCGCCATTGTTCTCCGGGTAGAGCATAATTGCACCAGAAGTAACTGCTTTTTAATTCCTGTTTGCGAATCATTACATAAGATAAGTGGACTACAAATCGAAGGGATCGCTTTTCAAGGTGCGTATTGAACTATTTACAATGGTAGTTTGTTTAATCAGTCTGCTTCAATTTAAATATTTAGTTTAAAAATAGCTGTACGGATTATGATCCTTTGATTCAAAATCCATGCGCGGTGGACGGATTTCGATTCAGGAGTAGTTGATTTAATTCATAATTTTCTCATGTTTTCGTAGTTTTTATGTGTAAATGTAAAACACTTCAAAAGAAGAAGCCTTCATGTTCCCTTGTCAATGACAAACGTTTCATTTGCATTCGATTTCTATAGTCTAGAGTACGGATTTCGATGTCCCACGGTATATATTGATATGAGACAATTGATTGGACCATATTTAAGTTTATTTTTTGAATAAAAGAATATCAATATCTATAATGTAAATATCAAGATGAGGCGACACAATTTGGGATTTGGTTTTAAAAATATTAGAACAAAGCCTACTATGTTATCAGTTTTTCTTAAACAGGAGACAATTTTAAGCTAGTTTCTAGAAAGAAAATCAAAATCATCAAAAAATTACATGGGACTCTTATGCGAATTTAGTCACCTTTACAACCTCGTGCATCTTGAGTTTCACTGAGTACATATATTGTGATTTTCATACGGAAAAAATAGCTTATCTCTGTATGTAGCGCAGTGTTTCAACTTGCCCCGATACGCGGGGCAAGTTGAAATGAGGCACATAAAAATGTAATTTCAATATACAAAATATTTATAAAAAAGTTTGGTGAGGTTGCTTATTTTTTATGTACAATCTTTGGCCCGAACTAGGAAACACCGCAAACGGATTCAAAATTTATTAAAAAGCGATTTTTTTATAGCACTTCAAAGTTCAACTTTGAAAAAACCGTTTCAACTTGCCCCGGTGTACCTTATAGCAGCAATCTATATAAAAAGCTCTCTGTAAAGTCGAAGTACATACATATCATACAGCTCTTCGATGCATAACTGCTCCAAAATCATAGGAATCCAATCAAACGTGGTACAATCATGCATATTGGGATATTATGCCTCCCTAATACATATCGGCTGCCTTGCTAATTGACATATGCCAAATTTTAAGTACCTCCACAATGAAACACTAATAACCTGCAATAGGTACTGTTACACAAATGTAATCAATTTTCCTCAGCCTGGCAGCGCTGTCAAGCTCAGATACAATGCTCTCATTTCCTGTCTGCACACACCAACGAGGCGGCACGCGACTCGGAAAAGACCGCATGAGTTTTCCCATCGAGCGACGGCCGATGATGCCAAACGGCGAGCTTTTCCCACACGCAGCCCGTCGCCGAATGAAATGGAATGACAGAGCAGAAAATAATTGCACACTTTATTTACTCTTTTCGTTCCCTGCATCCTTTTGCACCTGCTGCTCTCCACCGTGAACGAAGCGGTGAGCCAAGGAAGGGCGAAACATCTACCACTGGTTGATGGGTCGAATGCCAGCCGTGCTCTCCCATGAATTTTCCTCGCCAAAAAAACGGGAGAATTTATCCAGTGAAGGATCTCGTCATGGAGCGGAGTCGGAACGAGAGCAACCGAATCGAAGCACCGGAGATTCCCGACCGCATTTGATGCTGCGTATCATTGTTACTGTTATTATTATTTTATTTCATCATTTACCGGCAATGGAGAATGATGCTTATTTAATATCAATTTGATACCAGAAGGAAATGTTCTCTCCATCGTGTCGCGCTTCTCCAGCAACCACACCGTTGAATCAAACCGCAGCGTGCGTTGACTGACGTTGAACTGAGTAGAAGGGAATAACCAGATAATAACCGGGAATAGACTGGATTCTGTTTTATGCAATTTTTTTTCTTGATAGAAATAATCATAGCATTGACTTTTTTTCAATTATTTGCTGACTTCGGGAAGATATATCTTTGATACACTCTCCGAGGAAAAGCTTATTATTTCTCCCAAGAAACCAGGGTTTAACGAGAATGGTTTATCGAGAGTTCCAGGAATTTTTGTTCCGGAATTTGTTGCCAGACGTCAAACGAATATGAAATAAGTGCAATACTTTGACAGACGGAGATGACTTTGGAAAAAAACAATATCCTACTTAGTGGAACTTACAGAGTAATATTGTACGTACATATATTAACCGATTGCGTTCGAGAAAATGTTATTGCAACGCACAGGCCAAATTGGTTTAATGTGGCTGCGATAAAGAGTAAAAGCGCCACGTCGGCTTTACCCTAGACTAATTGTATTTTTTGTACGATCTGTAAATAAAATCTAACTCGGGAAAAGAAAAACGCTGTTACCATGTACTGATGGGGAGAAATGTGCAATATGAGAACATTCAATCTACAAATAAACCGATGAAAGTATTGACCTGACTCGATCAGGAATGCATAACAAAATTATAACTCAATTCTCGCGTAATTTTTGAAAACGTCGTAAGTCCAAATGAGAGACTCTCTTTCATTACGCTCTCTTTTGCTAATATCTAGGCTAGTTTAACCTTCCTAGTGCATTAAAAGAAAGTTACACATTGTGCATTAGCGGGTCAAAAATGACCCCAAATTGAATTCGCTCCCAAAAGTTCATTTTCAAACCGATTCTCAATCTTTTGGAACCAAATTGAAGGTATGGATTCCACGGATGTCGTCGATTTGTCGATTTTTGCACTTTGGCCATTCTGGTTCCCAGGAATCGATGTTGAAGGAACATAGATTCTTAGGCCAATTTTTTGCGTGATTTCTTGCCTTTCGAATGGTTGTTTTGAAAATGCTCATTAATTTGCGTAGCAATAATCCTAATAAAATGTAGTATGTAGTATGTTAATTTATGAAACTTATCATAGAAGAGCGTGGTTTTTTCCCAAAGCTTTCCCTTATAGTACTTTGAGTAGCAAATGATTGTGGTGACCTATTTTGGTGGAACTGGGTGGCCACCGGAGGTGCTCCAGAAGATCCGGAACGTCCGCAAAAGTCAATTTATCACACACATCATAGAAGAGCACGGTTTTTTCCCAAAGCTTTTCTTTATACTACTTTGAGTAACAAATGATTGTGGTGACCCATTTTGGTGGACCTGGGTGGCCACCGGAGGTGCTCCAGAAGATCCGGAACGTCCGTAGAAGAGGTTAATTCATGAAACTCATGCTAGAAAAGTGCGTTTTTCTAATTGTCGAACGCTGGCCATTTTGATGGACCTGAATGGCCACCGGAGTTCCTTCAGAAGATCCGGAACGTCCGTAAAAATGGTCAATTCATGAAACTTATCATATAAGAGCGCGGTTTTCACAAAGCTTTTCATTATCGAAAGTTGGGTAACAAGTTATTGTGGTGACTCAATTTGATGGATCTGAGTGGCTACCGGAGTTCCCCCAGAAGATCAGGAACGTCTGTAAAAGTGGTCAATTCATCAAACTTATCATAGAAGAGTGCATTTTTTTCGAATCTTTTCATTTTTAAACGCTGAGTAACAAATGATTACACAGTAAAAAATAAAAAGTAAAATCACATCAGATTCGATGCACATCATCGCCGTCGTAAATATTATGTTTTATTACATCTGATTGACGTAACAAAAAGTTGACGTACTCGATATTTCGGTTTCAAATTAATGCAGTGTAATTAATTTTCCACGTAATATTTTTGATGTAACTGAAAAATTGACGTAAAAGCAGGTCAGGATGAATCCCACTTTTGGCAGCGGGCTTGGGGGTATTCGGATTTTTTTCTTTCATGTACAAAAATACATTTTCAAATACAACAATTTCAAATTTTATTTTTTCGAAACGCTTTTCATCGTAACAATAAATACTTTTATTGTATCCACAAATCCAAATAATTTTTGTATTTCGCTTAATTTTTCTTTCTATTTTTTATTTTTTATTAATTATTTTTGATTTTTAATTTTCAATTTTTAATTTTTTAATTTAGGCCGAAACAGACATTTAATTGAAATTATTGTCTATCCGGATGAAAGTTAGACCGCTTTTTATACCGAAGTTGGGTTTTTTTCCAGATAAGAGCAACTTTCCCAACTTAGGAAATAGTGCGCTAGATTCGCCTAAAGATGCGCTGAACAACGCATCAATTAGTTTGACAGATAAAACTTCGGAAGAAAGTTCGGTTCGGAAGTCCCGACTTCCGAATTCTAAGTTGGTGTTACGCCGACAATATGTCCTACTAGTCTCCGGATGATGAAGGGGTAGGTATAATTAAAAAATAATATTAAAATAAAACAAATAAACCGGAACATCCGGAGGAACTTCTGGAGGAACTTTTGAAGGAACTTAAGGAGAACTTCCTGGAGGAACTGCTGGAGGAATTCCTGGCGGAACTTCCGGAGGAATTTCTGGCGGGACTTCTGGAGGAATTCCCGGCCGAACTTCCAAAGGCATTCCTGGCGGAACTTCCGGAGGAATTCCTGAAGGAACTTCCGGAGGAACTTTTGAAGGAACTTAAGGAGAACTTCCCGGAGGAATTCCTGGAGGAACTTCAAGAAGAATTCATGATTGAACATGAGGAATTTCTGGCGGAGCTTCCGGAGGAATTCCTGGCGGAGCTTCCGGAGGAATTCCTGGTGGAGCTTCCGGAGGAATTTCTGGCGGAACTTCCAAAGGAATTCCTGGCGGAACTTCCGGAGGAACTTAAGGAAAAATTCCGGGAGGAACTCCCGGAGGAAGTCCTGGAGGAACTTCCGGAGGAATTCCTGGAGGAACTTGCGAAGGAACTTTTGGAGGAACTTAAGGAGAAATTCCTGGAGCAACTTCCGGAGGAATACCTGGCGGAGCTTCCGGAGGAATTCGTGGCGGAACTTCCGGAGGAATTTCTGGCGGCACTTCCGGAGGAATTCCTGGCGGAACTTCCAAAGGCATTCCTGGCGGAACTTCCGGAGAAACTTTTGAAGGAACTTAAGAAGAACTTCCTGGAGGAACTGCTGGAGGAATTCCTGGCGGATCTTCCGGAGGAATTCCCGGCCGAACTTCCAAAGGCATTCCTGGCGGAACTTCCGGAGGTATTCCTGAAGGAACTTCCGGAGGAAATTAAGGAGACATTCCTGGAGGAACTTCCGGAGGAATTCCTGGAGGAACTTTGGAGGAATTCCTTGGGGAACTTCCGGAGGAAGTCATGATTAAACTTCCGGAGGGATTCATGATAAAACTTCCGAAGATATTCCAGAAGTAACTTCCGAAGGATTTTCTGGGCGATCTTTTGGAGAACTCCTGTAGGAACTTCTGGAAGAAGAGAAACTTTCGCAGAAATTAATGGAGGCACTTCCGGAGAAATTCCTGGAGGAACTTTCGAATGAATTCCTGGAGGAACTTCCGGAGGAATTTTCTGGAGGAACTTCCGGAGAAATTCCTGGAGGAATTCCTGGAGAAAGTTCCGCAGGAATTCATGTTTAAACTTCCGAAGATATTCCAGAAGTAACTTCCGAAGGATTTTCTGGGCGATCTTTTGAAGAAATACTGTAGGAACTTCTGGAAAAATTCCCGGAGGAACTTTCGGAGAAATTCATGGAGGCATTTCCGGAGAAATTCCTGAGGGTACTTCGGGAGGAATTCTAGGATAAACTTCCGGAAAAATTCCAGAAAGAACTTCCGATGGAATTGCTGGAGCTGGTGGTGTCATTGGAGGAATTTTCATAGAAATTCTTGGGAAATTTCCAAAGAAATTTGTGGAGGTACTTTCAAAGGAATGCCTGGAGGAACTTCCAGCGAAATTCCTGGAGGACCTTCTGAATGAATTCCTGGAAGAACTTCCGAAGGAACTTCTGGAGGAACTTCCCAAGCAATGCATCGATATGACGCAAAAACACGTCAAATCCGTATTTACATATACTTTTTAGGTACGTTTCGATAACTTACGCCACGGCATATTAATATTTTTTTTGCTGTGTATGATTAATTGCATATTATTCGGCAACTCGGTTGTACGAAAACCATTTTTTTGTTAAATATATTGGCTGTGCATATGTACAGCACATATTTCGAAATGGACAAATTGATATGAAATTTGCGAAAAAGAATCCACGTGTCTTGGAGGGACTTGAACCCTCAACCTCCTACTCTCTAGATAGGCGTGATAACCCCTACACAACAAGACCACTTAAAGGTCACGTTTGCGTTAAAGCCATCAGAATCCGAGTACCAACCTCCACTGCGGTTAGCTCTTTTTTGCAAATTGAATATCTTTCGAATGCTTGATTTGTCCAATCTCCACATGTGCTTTACTGTTGTATATCCACAGTCAAGCGAGTGCACGTTGTTTATTAAACGAGAGGATCGCACTATATGCCCCCAACAACGGAGTGCGAATCAATCACACAAATGGTTATGGTGACCCCGTGTGATAGACCTGAGCGGTCACCGCAGGTTTTCCAGTAGATCCGTAAAAGAGGTCAATTCATGAAACTCATTATAAAAGAGCACAGTTCCTTCTTAGCTCTTCATTGTCGTACTCTGAATAATAAAATATCCCATAAAGTGGTCAATTTTTGAACAGTCAGCGCGGTCTTCCAGAAGATTCGGAGCATCCACAAAAGTTATCAATATAAAAAAATTCACCCCAGAAAAAAGTATGTAAAAAAATCTTTCTATTATCGAATTCTGAGCTAGACACGAAGGAATGTCGTGACCCGTTCTTATTTACCAAAGTGACTATCGGAGGTCTTACGGAAGATACGGAACATCGGTTAAAGTGGTTAATTGATGTAATACATACTAGAAGAGCCTATTTATTTTAAATTTCCTTGTCGTACTCTGAACATGAAATTATTGCCGTAACCTTTTCTCACGGATGTGAGTAGCAACCAAAGGCCCTCCGGAAGATCCGTATCACACGTAAAGGAGATCAATTCATAAAACTCCGCAAGATCAAAAAATCTGTAATTATAAAACGTATAAAAATTATGACGAAACTATTTTTTTTTTGAAAGGACAATCACATTAACCCAGAAAATATTTTCAAGTATGGCAAAATTTGCTTCCATGAATCGTTATTCAGTCATAAATCATCGACTCATGAAAGTTTGACTTAAAATAAAAATTTACTTTGGTTGAATCTTTTGACAACTTTTGATCAAATATTTCTTGCAAGATGATGGATCATAAAAAACCTATCTAATAATTTTAAATTTTTATTAACAGGGGGTCTATAATGGCAGCAAAAAGGTTCAACTATGATAAAAAGAGCACCTGAAATTTTCTTAAATTTTTAGGGTGACAATATCAGGTCGAAAATGTGATAAAATCGGGTCGAAAACGAGAGAAAATCGAGGGTAGACAAAGTAATAAAACCGGGTCGATACTGTATTATTAGGCTAACATGATGAAACTTTTATGCCCAGAGAAGTCGAGAAAATTTCCAACTTAAAAATTTCCTAGACCGGACCGGGAATCGAACCCCGCCACCCTCAGCATGATCTTGCTTTGTAGTCGCGAACCTTACCGCACGGGAAATGGGGCCCCCGCAGAAAGCATCACAACAACCTTCATGAGATGATCAATAAGTAGAATAACAAACACTTTCAAAAGATCGTACTCTAGTAGGACCAATCCGTAAGAACTTTAGGAGGACATCCAGTGATCACTTAAGTCATGTGTATGGATCACGAGAGGGCCTTCACTGGCCATTCAAGTACATGACTGAGGTTCACGTCAAAAATGTCTTACTCAGATTGCGATAATAGATTTTTTGTAAAACTATGCTCCTATGATTCGAGATTCGTTAGTTTGCAGCTTTTAGGAATATTACGGGCATTATTCATAAAGGAGTGGCCGCTCAGGTCCATAAGAATGGGTAACGATAATTTTCTATAACTCAGAGAATGTTAATGAAAAGCTTTGGAAAAGCCGCGTTCTTCTATGGTGAGTTGCATGGAATGAACATTACTACGGATGTTCCGGATCTTAGAAAGGATCTCTGGTGGCCACTCAAATACATTTAAATGGCTCACCACGTTCTTTTGTTACTCAGAGTAGCTTTGTAAAAACTGCACTCTTCCATGATGAGTCACTACGGTGAGTTTTATGAATTGACCACTTTTACGGATGTTCCGGATCTTCTGGAGGAACCCGGTGGCCATTCAGGTCCATCACAATGGGTCACCATAATCTTTTTTTACTCAGTATTCGATAGTCAAATGCTAGGGAAAAAACCGCACCCTTTTATGATAAGTTTCATGAAATGGCCATATTTACGGACGTTCCGGATCTTCTGGAGGACCTTCGGTGGCCACCCAGGTGCATCAAAATGGGTCACCACAATCATTTGTTACTCGTAGTTCGATAATAAAAAGCTTTGGAAAAAAAACCGCGCTCTTCTATGATAAGTTTCATAAATTGACCATTTTTACGGACGTTCCGGATCTTCTGGAGCACCTCCGGCGGCCACCCAGGTCCACCAAAATAGGTCCCCACAATGATTTGTTGCTCAAAGTACTATAAGGAAAAGCTTTGGAAAAAACCGCGCTCTTCTATGATGTGTTCCATAAATTGACCACTTTTATGGACGTTCCGGATCTTCTGGAGGACCTTCGGTGGCCACACAGGTCCATCAAAATGGGTCACCACAATCATTTGTTACTCGTAGCTCGATAATGAAAAGCTTTGGAAAAAAAACCGCGCTCTTCTATGATAAGTTTCATGAATTGGCCATTTTTACGGATGTTCCGGATCTTCTGGAGGAACTCCAATGGCCACTCAGGTCTATCACAATGGGTCATTATAATCATTTGTTCCTTAGCGTTCGATAATGAGAAGCTTTGGAAAAAACCGCACCCTTTTATGATAAGTTTCAAAAATTGACCACTTTTACGGACGTTCCGGAGTACCTCCGGTGGCCACCCAGATCCACCAAAATGGGTGACTATAATCATTTGTTATTCAGCATTCGATAATGAAAAGCTTTGGAAAAAAACCGCGCTCTTCTAGGATGAGTTCAATGAATTGACCACTTCTACGGATGTTCCGGGTCTTCCGGAGGGACACTGAACCGTGAAATAATCAGGAATTGTGTTGATCCATAGAAATGGACAATGGCTACATTCTATTAGGATTATTGCTACGCAAATTAATGAGCATTTCCAAAATAACCCTTCGAAAGGCAAGAGATCACGCCAAAAACTGGCCTAAGAATCTATGTTCCTTCAACATCGATTCCTGGGAACCAGAATGGCCAAATTGCAAAAATCTGTCCGTAACGACAACCGCGGATTCCATACCTTCAATTTAGTTCCAAAAGATTGAGAATCGGTTCGAAAATGAACTTTCGGGAGTGAATTCAATATGGGGTCATTTTTGACCCGCTAATGCACAATGTGTCACTTTTTTTGTTGTGGCGTTCCTAGAGGTCGCTGAAAGCTGGTTATCACTCCAAAATTTTCATTTCCAAAAGTTGGGAAAAGTCAGAAAATTTCGATGCCCTGTCTCATTTGATTACAAAGCTACAACGTTTTTAAATCATCTCTGGGCCAAAATAGACCCCAATGCACTAGGAAGGTTAAAATTTGTTGCAATATTTTCACCTCAGCACACTAGACAAAGCTATTTTCTTCAGATCGGTACTGGAAAATCCAATGTAAATGTTAGTATGGCTTTGTAATAATCGAAAGAGAAAGTAAATAAAGAGAGCCTCTCTTTTATACTTACGACGTATTCAAAAATCACACGAGAATTGTATCAATGGTTATTATTTAAAACAACGTGTGTTATAATTTCTGAACATTTGTCTTCGAAAAAAAAATCCTCCGAGAATTTTGTCTTGGGGGGGGGGGGTTATACCCAAAACCACCCCCGTGGCTATATAATTTTGTTAGTTGCTAAAAACTAACCAGTCAAAATTATAACACCTTTTTTTAGCAACAGAATTATAACACATTTGCTTTTCGGAAATAAATAACTCCCCTTACTAAAATACTAAACTCGTCTTATATAGTTGAATACATTCCACTAAATGAGCTTAAATAACTTTTCTGAACGTGTGTCATGTTTAAATTCTTACGGTTCAATAATATACTGGGATATTAGATCATTGAATAATGAGTTAATGAATCATTATTAATTAATTACACCTTACCGGTGATTGTTAGATCAGTCTATGAAAAAGAATCTGGAAAATTGAAAACGAATGCAAATGAAATATTTATCGTTGATACAGAAGCACGAAGGCCTCCATTTTAAAAGTGTTGCGCATAAACACATTAGAAATTACAAAAAAAAATGATAGAATAATGAATTGAAGCAACACCTCTGAATCAAAATCCGTTCAATTGAAATCAAAGGATCATAATCCGTATAGCTATTTTTTAACTAAGCACATTACATATTCAAAAGTGTATTCCAACTAGAAATTTTATCATTTATCGATGATAAATTTTTATCATTTATCGATGTAATATGAAAGGTAACACTCCCTAGTATAAGTTCATTTTAATGATGATTTTCTGAGTTTTTCAGCGACCATATTGCCCCGATCACCCCTAACGGGTGTCAACTAAAAAATTGGAATGAAATGAATGGCTCGGAATAAAAACTACAAAGAAGTACAGTTTAATCTTACACACTTATTTTTTTTCGCCGAGGCCGGCAAAATAAATTACCGAGAATCCAACAGCTGAGAAGTCGGTAAAAATCTCGGTGAAAGTTCAAATTGCCGACTGGTCGTAAAATGTGCAAAATCATTTAACTGTCAAAATTTGCCGGTAATCTATTGCCGAACTGCTCGGCGAAGTGTTTCACCGAATTCATGTAAATAATTGTTTTTATTATTTTATTTTCAATAAAGCATAGTAAGAAATTTTAGAGCGAAATGCAACATAAAATCGCGAATATTTATTGAACCATATACACCATTGAATATACAATAAATTTATCAGAACATTCGAATAGTTTTTTTTACAAAATGCACACAATAAAGTTACATATTTTGCATTCAAGCACGGAAGAAACAACTAGGTACATATGGCATGTCTTTTGCACAAAACATCCGCTCACGAAATAGCTGCACATTGAATAGATGACGAGTTGAAAAGCTGTTCCACCGTGGAACTTCCACGTCCATGTATCGTCCATGTCCACGGAAAGTCGAAGAAAAGTTCATTATCATTTCGACGCCGGCGTAAAGGAAAACAATCAACGCCTTCTTCGTTTAACGTACCTAGTAATTCGATAGATTAAACATTTGAGCAAAAAATAAAATAAATTCAGATAATAAAACTTACATGAAGACTATGTTTTTTTCAACCGCTGCCTATAATCGACGTATTTTTTATTCTCAAACACGTGTCTTTGCAGCATTCTGACGTTTGACAAATGTACTTCTCCGAAACTCGGTAAAGTTGATGATTTACCGATTAAGATCGCAAAACATGTTGCCGATTTTCAGTACTAAATTTTATTAACAGGTTTTCGGTTATTACATTTCAAATATTTCGGCGAATCAATATTTTTTGACGACATTCCGGTTAAAAAACATTTTACGGAACATGTTCGTTAAATAATTTCACCGAAAAAAAATCTGGCGATTAAGTGTGTATACATGTTATACAAAGAGTTGTCCTTAGTCTTCAATCTTACACTAATGAATATTAGCATTTGGTCCGTGGTTCGCCGTGCGGCACAGCTTAGTATTGCTGGAATGATACGACCGCTGTACGGCTCTGCTAAATTGATTTTAGGAATGCTGCTTCTTATCCTACTTATGAGTTGCTTCGTGTCTTTAGCCTTACAATCATCTTAGTATACAATGGACCTCAGTAGACCAAAACATGCTATGACAATTTTCGAAACATTTTCACGGTTAAAATGTTCGACCATGTACTTTTCCCATGATCTTCGTTTGCTTGAAAAATTTACAAGGTGTGCCGCAGTACTTCCTGTTTCGACGGCATTTTGTGAGCAATGTTAGAGTGAAAGTGTGTGTGCGACGATTCTAAGGATCCATTCACATTAAGTCACATTTCTGTGAAAGCATTATTATTCTGATAGAAAAGTATTGAAGTCATTCCAATTTTTCAGTTACCACCCGTTATAAGAACTGGGCATATGCGAAAAAAGTGAAAAGTGAACAGTGAAAAGCGAAAAATGAAAAGTGAGAAATCAGTAAATTGGGAGATGTAGGCAGGGAGAAGTGAGAATTGAAAAGTTAGAAGTATGAAGGAGTAATGGAAAGTGAGAAGTAAGAAGAGACAAATAAGTAACTTGAAGTGAGAAGCTAAAAGTTAGAAATTATAAGTAAGAAGTCAGAAGTTAGTAATGGGAAATAAGGAGTGAGAAGTGAGAGGTGAGAAGTGAGAAATAAGGAGTAAGATGTCAAAAGTGAGAAGTGAGAAGTGGAAATTTAAAAGTGAAAAGTGAGTGTATAGAAAAAAAAAGAGAAACTAGAAGTGAGAAGTATTACTACCCTCTTTTTTCTTCTTATTTCGCCTCTCTTTCTTCTCTCTTCTGCTTCCTTGTTTCTTATTTCTTCCTCTCTCTTCTTTATTCTATCTTTCACTTTATTCATACTTCCTTTTTTATTATGTCTTCTTATTCTGGCAACTTTCTTTTTTCTTGTCTCTTCTTCCTTTTTCGTTTTTCCTTCTTCCTTATTTCCCTTTATCTCTACCTCCTTTTCACTTTTTCCTTGGAACAGTTTAAGAGTTGACACGCTACTGCCGTCAAAAACTAAAGTAATCAAAAACATCTGCATGCAACACATACTGAACTATGTGGATCGACTTAGATATCGCCATTGCCATTTTTCAATTTGTTTATCAGCTCAAGAACACAGGGAAGGGTCGTTTGGCCGAAAGGGTCGTTTGGCTGAAAGGGTCGTTTGGCCGAAAGAGACGTTTGGCCGGAAGGGACGTTTGGCCGAAGGAGTCATTTGGCCGAAAGGTTCATTTGGCCGAAAGGGTAATTTGGCCAAAAAGGTCATTTGGCCGAAAGAGTCATTTGACAGAAATGGTCATTTGGCCAAAATTGTCATTAGGCCGAAAAAGGAAGGGTCGATTGGCCGAAACTTATTCGGCCAAAAGCCATTTGCCAGAATGCCACTGGGCCGTAAGTTGTTTGGCCGAAGGAGTCATTTGGCCGAAAGGGTCATTTGGCCGAAAGGGTAATTTGGCCTAAAAATTTCGTTTTGACCTTGAGGAACTTTCGATGGAATTCCTGAAAGCACTTCCGGAGGAATTCCTGAAGGAACTTCTTTTCTAAATCGCAAGCAAGCTGTTTTTTTTCAATAATGTTTTATCATCATTTCTTAATGTTTCCTCTGGAGTGCCTCAGGGATCAGTCCTAGGCCCTATTTTGTTTAGTTTATATATAAATGATCTCCCAACTATTATAAGCCATTGCCGAGTGCATTTATTCGCTGATGATGTCCAGCTATATGTGGACTGCAATAATTTAGACATCGTTACAATCAGCAATAAAATTAATGAGGATCTAGAGTCAATTCGAATATGGTCAGAAATAAATTATCTTTAACTCAACGCCAAGAAAACTATCGCTTTATTGATAAATCGAAATAATGCTAATAACTTTCCTGATATAAGAATTAAGTCTGATTCGATACAATTTGTGGATCATGCAACTAGCTTAGGTTATACAGTTGAGAGTAATTTTAAATGGGACAGGTTCGTGTTATGTCAATGTGGAGTGAGACGTTTCATTTCTCATTTCTCATTTCTCACAGTAAAAAGTGAGTAGTGAAAAGTGGCTAATGAGACGTCTCACTACTCATTTCGCGCTTCTCACTTTTTACAGTGAGAAGAGAAAAATGAAGAGGGAAAAGTCAGACGTCTCTCTTCTCATTCCTAATTTCTTACTTTTCAAATGACCTATTCGGCCAAGTGACCAATTCGGCCAAACGACCCGTTCGATCAAATTGCCCGTTCGGCCTAGTGGCATTCGGCCAAACGACCCTTCCTCCAAGAACACATATCGTATTCTGTGGGATATTGAAAACGGGAATTGTTTTCTGCAATTCTTGAAGGGTTATTTGCAGCTACCTTGAAACTGATATTGTTGCTTGATTTGTGACTATCAGCCTTCGGAATTCTCACTCATATGAATAAAAACCTAGGATTAATCCCTTTAGCGAAGTGTGATTTTTCATGTTCCCCTGTGAGGAAGTATTCTCACACAAAATTTTTATCCGGATAGAATGACGGGTGATAAGTTCGTGAGTGCCGACTCGCCGGATAATTTAATTGTGATCAACCAATTTTTCCTTCTCGTCGCTTCTCCAGATAAATTTATCAAGTATATATTCACAAAAATTAAGGACTGCGACGGGATTCGAACCCAAAACAATTTTGAAATGTTTAGAGCGCTCACTATAACAACGCCACCACATGAACTGATTGAAAGAAGAAAGAAGAACTGCTGTATTGAACCTTCTACTTATTGTGGCGCATCGTCAGATTCAATCAGTTTGGAGCGGCAAAGTAAGCAGCATTTATTTTTCGCGAAACATGGGAAGAGGAATAACAATTCTTCGCATCATCGCTTGTGCCGGAGTTTATCGCACTGTAATTTATCCGGATAAAATGGATGGTGGAGCGATCTTTTGTCGCGTGAGTGAGTGAGAAATCCGGAACCAGGTGACTATCGTTTTTATTTTTGAAGCTTGTCATAAAAATGTCAATTGATCACCTTTTCCAGAATGTCAAGTCACTGTTTAACGTAGGACTTACGTCGTTCTTTACTATCTTCTTCTTCTTCTCATTGGTATTACATCCCCATACTGGGACAGAGCCACCTCGCAGCTTAGTGTTCATTAAGCACTACCACAGTTATTAACTGCGACGTTTCTAAGCCAAGTTACCATTTTTGCATTAGTATATCATGAGGCTAGCACGATGATACTTTTATGCCCAGGGAAGTCGAGACAATTTACAATCCGAAAATTGCCTAGACCGGCACCGGGAATCGAACTCAGCTACCCTCAGCATGGTCTTGCTTTGTGGCCACGCACAGTTAAAAATTCTGAAAATTACACGCCATGGAAATATGTAAACGCTTATTTTTGTGTTTAATAGCCTGTGATTTTACATCCAACTTTTTCTTGTGTGCAATATTGAATACAAGCTCCATAGTAACGAGGACCTGTAATTTTAAAAAGTGATGGAAAAATGAGTCAAATCGAACGGAGCCTTTTTGTTACATCATATATGCTGTAACATTTTTATACTGTACGTGTCATACCGCGCAGTCCCTTTCTTTACTACTGACAAAAAGGTGGTAGAGAATTAACACTGTTAATATACATTATTTTATTTTTCTTGGTTTTTATTTTTTGAGAAATTTTATTTTAAAATTTTACTTAGACTCGGAGTTTGGAGCCAGAACGTTAAGAAATTTTTCATTGACATATTAGCAGTACCTCCTGTATTAAAGTTGGGTTACTGCTTCTGGACTTGTTTCTTATTTTTATGATTTTTTCAGCAGTAAACACGCATGTTAGCAAAACGAAGCAACGAAATTGGTGCTGTACTTCTTTGTTTGGCATATCCAGCTTTCCACGTTCGCCATAATGGCGGCTGCTATAAATATTTCTGACAGTAACTGCTTCCGACGCTAAACTGTTTTCGACGCTTCCGACGGTGGTCGTATCATAGCAACTATTTTCACATTGTTTATTTATTGTTACGTGAGCAGGCATAACATGAAAAAAACAGGAGGAATTTCAGTTCTCGCAACAATTAAATTGATTGACGATTAAATATTCATCTTTTTTATGTTTCAGGCGGGAAAAGAACAAATTGGCATTCAAGCACTACATTCATACAAAGTACAAGCTCTGCATGTCTTGGCTTCTATGCAACAAATTTCCTGACGATTTATTCTCCATGCAACTGCACTGGCACTTAGATGAGATGGGAAACGGAAAATTATTAATAGAATTTTTAGACTTTAAATACTGTCATCAATAAGAAATCAATAAATACCCTACATACATTTGCTTGAGTAAATAAGAACTTCTTTCTTCTCTTATTGGGAACATTTTCCACTGCGACCAGTTGGTTGATATATTGCTTAATAGTTAGAAACAAACCATTTCTAATAAGGGTAATTCGCCAAATGTTGAACGGCTAATTTCTTCGCCTATTATTGAACGCTCGTGCATTTTTTTATGGGAGTTCAACAATAGGCTACAACAAATAACTAATAATTCTACACGGCCATAAATTCAAAAGTTATATATATGTGGATACATTAAGTTTATACAAGTCCTACGTCTAATCGCGGTTATATTTAAAACATTACCTACACTCCCGACCAAAAGTTTAGGTTCACCCTCGAAAATTATAGGCAAAAGTTGTTGGCCGTATTTTCGCCGTATTACATCCGATTTCCGGTATTGTTAGCTCAATACAAAAAATATGCATCGCAAGTATTTAAAACTAAAAATTTCCAATTTTTATATACCTACTAAAATATTATTTTAAGATACACCTTTTTCTCAATTTATGATGCAAAGTATATCGATTTTTCTCAAAATTGAGCCCACGAAATTCCGAAATAAAAAGTGAAATGGAATCCAAATTTAATCATCTTTGGGGGCACTGATGATTTTTGGCTGATTTTTTTTTTTGTTTTAAAAACCAAAATGTTTACTCAAGTGCTTAGTATGCAACGACCAAACCATATATATCACCATATAGTGGGTGAACCCAAACTTTTGGCCGATGCTTACTATGCACGAAACATTTTAATTATTAAAAATAAAACAAAAATTTTCCGCCGAAAAATCATCAATGCCCCTCAAAGATGATTAAAATTGGGTTCCATTTCACTTTTTATTCGAAATTTCGTGGGCTCAATTTTTAAAAAAATCAACATATTTTTGCATAATAAATATAAGAAAAATGAGTATCTTAATGTAATAGTTTAGTACATAAAAATTAAATTGTTAGTTTAAAATATCTACGATGCAAGATCTACTCATATTATTTGTATCGAGCTAACAATACCCGAAATCGGATGTACGACTGCGAAAATACGACCAAAAACTTTGGTCATATTTTTCGAGGGTAAACCCAAACTTTTGGCCGGGAGTGTATGCTCGTTTTTATCGGTAGGGTACCTGAGGGTCCCCAGGTTCTATTCCACCGCATGCAACCAGTGCACACTGCAGTGTGTTCGTGGCCCTTCACGAAATCACCGGCCCCTATCCGGTTTTCTGTTAAATATTGTTTTCGCTATTCTTTCGTTCAAATTAGCTCTAAGTGGTAAACCTATTGTAGTCTGCCGTATTTTATGATACGATACGATTCACATTTTTTGTTCATTTGAAAAAGCTCATGATTCATGCATCTGCATCACACACCATTTTCTAGTATCCCACCGAGTATAGTTCGCAGTACTTTTCACTCGTAACCCCGGAATGTTTCCAGTTAACCTCTTTTAACGTCCACGTTTCACGTCCAGACTACTGGTAGAATCAGAGTATTATACAGGGTCTTAATTTTGCGACCTGAACAATTTACATACGCCGTAAAAAGTCCTATTCGTAGGAGCATTACGTTTTTTCGCTTCACGGGGAAGGTCATTGCCACATGTCACAAGCGTTCCAAGGTAAACCAATTCTTCAACAACTTCAAACACATCCCCATCAAGCATTACCTCAGCATCAAAACCACTATATCTACCTCTATCTCTACCAACAACCATGTACTTTGTCTTGGTAGAGTTAATGGTTAAGGCTGTCCTCGCCCAATCGGATTCGCCGGAAAACCATGTTCACACATTATCTGCCGCAGTCCATTTCTATTCACTAAGCCATACGCTGTTTTGATATCAATGAACAGATAGTCAGTCTGCAATCTCCCCGGAATTTATCAAGGATGATCCGAAAGCTAAACATATAAACCGTCGTTGATCGGCTCTCATGGAAACCTGCCTGGTATTCGCCGGCGAATGACTCATCAAACGGCCTCAGTATGTTAAACAGAATTCGCGACAAAACTGTGTACGCCGAGTGGTCACTCCAGTCTGTGCCCTTTCTGTAAGATGGAGCATATGACGCCATTCAAACATCCGCTACTACTAATAGAATACCAAGTTGAAAAGCAGGTTGAGTTCCAGTTAGAATATAGCGTCATAGATGAAGAAAGAGAAGGATAAGAAGAACATGTGTTCATATTCCGAGTAAGCACAAGATGAATATAAAAATTTCAATTATCACATCGGTAAATCAAGCTGAGAAACTACACGATTGCCATTTTGTCATGGGTTGATCTCATAATGGTGCGAGCTGATAACAAACAAACACAAAAAAAATACTACGACTGGGAATTAAGGTGACTCGGGGAGGCACTAAACACCGTGTTATTTTTCCTATCTTTCATCTCTTTCTAGCATTATCACCTCGCAACTTTGAAGCAGCGTATTTCGGTTTTAAGTTGTTTGATGTAACTGTAAATGTATCAGCATGTAGATTGCGAGTAAGCACGCGTCGGTGATAATTTTTCAAAATCATATTTGTTGTAGAAAAAAAATTAAGCATTCAATGATGAAAATGATGACGATTTGATGATTGTTAGTGCTTCCCGTGTCACCTTAAAGCTGCATTTTTTTGTAGTACATTGTGACAATTATAATTTTAATTTATCGGAGGAACGAATCCGACCGAAAATTTAATCGAAATTTTGAACTTTTTCGTCAATCCATTTCCTGCTCGTTCTGAAAACAGCGGTATTGGTTTTCATGGTTTTCATTTCGTGATGAAAGCAGAATCACGAGCAACCAGGGAATCAATAATCTAGCCTAACTATAAAGCTTTTGTCATCAACTAAAACTATACCAATTGATCCACAAAATGTTTAAAATTTTTGGCTCATATGACCAAATCCATGGATCATATAATCAAAATTAAAGATCTTCGTCAAGTTGACAGCGGCGCAAATTTGAGTTTTCGTGGATCAAAATAGAAAATTATTTCCAAATATGTTTGAATCATTTGTAATACGACTTTTTTTTCTTGATAGTACCTTACGAATATTTTAATAATAGAATACCAGTTCTGGAGTGATACATAACCATAGATATAAAAATCCAGTTAGTCCAAGCGACACACTAAAATTGCGTAGTGCATAAACAGCTGCAATGGAACAAAGCTGCGTATGTATACATATCATACTTCTGTTTATCGGGGTGATTTTCTAAAACATTTTCTTTTTTATTGAATTTCTTGTGGCTCACATGAGGAAGAATCATTCTGCTCTGGACCATGCATCAACTAGGTAGGTACGTCTTCGATTTGGATTTGCACCGACCGACACTCTCTTCCGATTGCTTAGCAATGCATTTGTAATCATTTTAAAAATGGGGAGAAGATTGAATTTATTTCCTCCGCTGATTCTGCATCAGACATGGCTCTGCGTTCGTCCCGTCTCGAGTCCCCAAATCGTATTGGCAATCGTTCTAAGCTGTATGGCTTTCTTCTGACGCTCCTATTTTTCGTACTTCTAATTTCTTAAATTGATTCAATTTTTCTGATGGAATTTACCAGTTTTTTGTGCTTCGTGCTGGTCAAGATGGAATTGGATTGGCTTCTTCGCAGGAAAAGAGGGAAGGGGCGAGAGTGACACCACTGAGTCAAATTCAATCGAATTGTCTGGAAACCCCAATTAGTTCAAAGTAGAGCTTTCAAAAGGCCAAAATCGATTTTAGTCTTGAATTTTGAAGCGGTGTTTGGGTAACATAATCAAGTCATAAGGGTCAAATGCTGTTAGCAGTAGATTAGAAATACTTGCACAGTGTACTACCCCCTTATTGACTTTATTCACTATTCTAAAATAATATTTCGGGTACTGTGCTCTACGTGGATAAGATCGTTTGCTCCATTAGTTTCAACATTCGTTTTGTCGTATAAATTTAAAAGTTTGCTCAGGAAAGCAAATTGTTCTAAGCTCCGTGAAGCAAATATCCTGTTTTTGTCTTTTCCTTTGAGTTTGTCTGTGGATAAGATCCGAGAAGGATTTTCTCCACGTTGTGGTGAAAATTATTCGTGTGATACCGTGATAAACTATCTTTTGATAAAAAACCCAGATTAATCCACCTAGCGGTGATGGTGCCTTTCTCGTTCGTTCAAAAGGTTTGGGAAAATCTAAAATAACACCAATATGCGGATTGGTCTTATTTTTCATATTTTTTATATGCATAAAAAAACTCTCGCCAAACGCAATTTGTGGCAAACAAATCGGATGAGCATAAGAGTAAAAAATGGCATTTTATTTTGTAGTTTTAAAATTAGTATTTTCGCTTCTATATTCGTTTCTATAGGAAACAATGGGACAAGATTCTGCGTCGAATGCAATCTGTTGCGAGCGACCTGAGAAGCACACATATTGCACATCAATCACAGTAACTTATATATGATCGGATTCAGTCACAATATGGTTACTGCGAATCTATGACAAAAGGTCGAAAGGCAAAAAGTCGAAAGGACAAAAGGTCGAAAGACATAAGGTCGAAAAGACAGAAAGTCGAAAGGACAAAAGGTCGAAAAGACAAAACGTCGAAAGGGACAAATGTCGAAAAGAACAAAATGTCTAAAGGGACAAAAGGTTGATAAAGAACGAGTTGGGTGTATTCTAAAGGAATGTGTTAAATGCATTTATTTTCATGCAGAAATACCACACTCATCTCATCAATCAAAGTTGAAGAATGAGCAATTTTCAAAGAAGGAGTAATTACTATGAACCAATATTATTAATACCTAGATAGTTCTGTTATAAATAAAAAAAGATTGTTAATTTAAGAAATGAATAAAACTTGTATTGCGCGAGACAGAGTTGTTCTATACAGTTGGCAAAAAAAAGCCCTTTTATTTCTCACTATTTTTAACAATTGAATAAAAATCATTGAATGAGTACAAATAATAGATGGAGATCTAGATGTTCTAAATGTCACTTCAGTCTGTCTAAATAGTGCACGCCGCAGCCACGCAAGTGCGCGCATTAAAAATACACCGGTGTGTAAAGGCTCCTCAAAGTCTAAGCGATTTCATCTCCGAGACGGCGACAGCTTGTTGCGGCGATTATATCGTTGGGTGGATGCTGGCAATGCTCGATTTACGCATCCATACCAACATAATCGCAGTCGCCAGGCAATATAATCGCGTCGCGATTGTCTCATCGCGTGTATTTGGGGGAACCTTAATACACGCCGATGTGTTTGATGTGCGGCGTGCGCCATTTTTAAAGAACGAAGTGATATTTAGAAAACTCAAACATCCATCTGTACATATTGATTGAGTTTTATGTATTTGTTAAAATTGTGAAAAATAAAAAAGCAGAGTTTTGCCAATTGTGTAAGGCAACTCTGGTGCGGAATTGATTCTCTCCGTTTCAGTTTCTTGTCTATTTCGACCTTTTGTGACTTTTGACCTTTAGATCTTATTGATCTTTTATTTTTTTCACCCTTTTGTCCCATTCGACGTTTTGTCCCTTTCGACGTTTTGTCCTTTCGTCCTTTTGTCCCTTTCGGCTAGCTAGACTTTTTTGAACTCTTTTTCACAATAAATAGTAATTTTACCATAAATCCTAAGCCCATAGTCCGATCTGGCCAATTTTCAATAAGAAACAATGAGACATTCTGCGTCGAATGCAATTTAATGCGAGCAAATCGGTTGAGGAAAAGTGCCTGAAAAATGAGTGACATTTTTTTAGCGATTTTTCCATAAAAAATGGTATAATTTTCGATCCCATAGTCCGATATGGCCAATTTTCAATAGGATAAAACGGGACAGGATTCTACGGTTGAGGTGCCCGAAAAATGAGTGCCATTTTTTACGCGATTTTTTCGTATGAATTTGTATTTTGGCCATAACTTTTGATCCCATAGTCCGATCTGGCCAATTTTAAATAGGAAACCATGGGACAGGACTCTGCGTCGAATGCAATTTGTTGCAAGCAAATCGATTGAGGATAAGTGCCCGAAAAATGAGTGACATTTTTACGCGACTTTTTCGTATAAATTTGTATTTTGGCCATAACTTTTGATCCCATAGTCCGACCTGGCCAATTTCGAATAGAAAATCATGAGATAGGATTCTGCGTCGAATGCAATTTGTTGCAAGCAAATCGATTGAGGATAAGTGCCCGAAAAATGAGTGACATTTTTTACGCGATTTTTCCGTATGAATTTGTATTTTGTCCATAACTTTCGATCCCATAGTCCGATCTGGCCAATTTAAAATAGAAAACAGTGAAACAGGATTCTGCGTTGAATGCAACTTGTTGTGAGCAAATCGGTTGAGGATAAGTGCCCGAAAAATGAGTGACATTTTACGCGATTTTTTCGTATATATTTGTATTTTGGCCATAACTTTTGATCCCATAGTCCGATCTGGCCAATTTCAAATAGAAAACCATGAGACAGGATTCTGCGTCGAATGCAACTTGTTGCGAGCAAATTGGTTAAGGATAAGTGCCCGAAAAATGAGTGACATTTTTTAAGCGATTTTTCCGTATGAATTTGTATTTTGGCCATAACTTGCGATCCCATAGTCCGATCTGGCCAATTTCAAATAGGAAACAATGGGACAGGATTCTGCGTCAAATGCAACTTGTTGCGAGCAAATCGGTTGAGAATAAGTGCCCGAAAAATGAGTGACATTTTTTGAGTAGTTTTGCGCACACACACACACACATACACACACACACACACACACACACACACACACACACACACACACACACACACACACACACACACACACACACACACACACACAGACATCTCCTCAATTCGTCGAACTGAGTCGATTGGTATATAACACTATGGGTCTCCAGGCCTTCTATAAAAAGTTTGTTTTTGGAGCGATCATATAGCCTTTACTGTATACTTAGTATACGAGAAAGGCAAAAAATGGTAAAATTTTAGATTCCATAGTCCGATATGGCCAATTTTCAATAGGAAACAACGGGACAGGATTCTACGTCGAATGCAGCTTGTTGTGAGCAAATCGGTTAAGGATAAGTGACCGAAAAATGAGTGACATTTCTCACGCGATTTTTTCGTATGAATTTGTATTTTGGCCATAACTTTCGATCCCATAGTCCGATCTGGCCAATTTTAAATAGGAAACAATGGGACAGAATTCTGCGTCGAATGTAACTTGTTGCAAGCAAATCGTTGAGGATAAGTGCCCGAAAAATGAGTGACATTTATTACGCGATTTTTCCGTATGAATTTGTATTTTGGCCATAAACTTCGATCCCATAGTCCGATCTGGCCAATTTCAAATACGAAACAATGGGACAGGATTCTGCGTCGAATGCAACTTGTTGCGAGCAAATCGGTTGAGGATAAGTGCCCGAAAAATGAGTGACATTTTTTTCGCGACTTTTTCGTATGAATTTGTATTTTGGCCACAATTTTCGATCCCAAAGTCCGATCTGGCCAATTTCAAATAGGAAACAATGCGACAGGATTCTACGTTGAATGCAACTTGTTGCGAGCAAATCGGTTGAGAATAAGTGCCCGAAAAATGAGTGACATTTTTTACGCGATTTTTTCGTATGAATTTGTATTTTGGCCATAACTCTCGATCCCATAGTCCGATCTGGCCAATTTCAAATAGGAAACAATGCGACAGGATTCTACGTCAAATGCAACTTGTTGCGAGCAAATCGGTTGAGAATAAGTACCCGAAAAATGAGTGACATTTTTTACGCGATTTTTTCGTACGAATTTGTATTTTGGCCATAACTCTCGATCCCATAGTCCGATCTGGCCAATTTCAAATAGGAAACAATGGGACAGGATTCTGCGTCGAATGCAACTTGTTGCTTGCAAATCGGTTGAGGATAAGCGCCCGAAAAATGAGTGACATTTTTTACGCGATTTTTTCGTATGAATTTGTATTTTGGCCATAATTTTCGATCCCATAGTCCGATCTGGCCAATTTCAAATAGGAAACAATAGGACAGGATTCTGCGTCGAATGCAACTTGTTGCGAGCAAATCGGTTGAGGATAAGTGCCCGAAAAATGAGTGACATTTTTTACGCGATTTTTTCGTTTGAATTTGTATTTTGGCCATAACTCTCGATCCCATAGTCCGATCTGGCCAATTTCAAATAGGAAACAATGGGACAGGATTCTGCGTCGAATGCAACTTGTTGCGAGCAAATCGGCTGAGAATAAGTGCCCGAAAAATGAGTGACATTTTTTACGCGATTTTTTCGTATGAATTTGTATTTTGGCCATAACTCTCGATCCCATAGTCCGATCTGGCCAATTTCAAATAGGAAACAATGGGACAGGATTCTGCGTCGAATGCAACTTGTTGCGAGCAAATTGGTTGAGGATAAGTGCCCGAAAAATGAGTGACATTTTTAGAGTTGTTGTGCACACACACACACACACACACACACACACACACACACACACACACACACACATATACACACATACACACACATACACACACATACACACACACACACACAGAGTGGGAAGCTGCAGCGATCTCCAGTGATGTCGCAGGCAGCAGTAGCGAGTACCAGTAGTACGGCCAAGACTGCTGAGTACCAGGCAGGCCAACAGGAGCTAGGATCCGGGAATAGGGTGTCCACCCAAAAATCGGAAAGTAGTGCTACTCAGGAGGAGCTACAATTCGGGAGGTCCAACCTGATGGAGGTGCGGAAGCGAGTCAACGAGCTTTATGACTTCGTGAAGGACAAGCACAATGTTCACACGAAGATCAAGCTTCTAGTGACAAGCATTAAGTCCGCCGTAAAAGCAGCCGAACACGAACAGATCGCGCTGAAAAGGAAAACCGAAGCAGCTAAAAAGGTGCTGAAAGATGCGGCGGAGCATACAGCAGTTGAGACACAGCAGGCACCCAAAAGTCCCCGAACCACTCGCACGGAAAAACGAGGAAGGGATTCGCCTGGAGAGCAGGAAGGCACGAAAAAGCAACGGAACGTGCAAGACTTTGCCAGCGTTCTGAAGGAACGTGTCAAGGATGGTGAGTGGCAGACCGTGGAAAACCAGCGGGAGAAGAGGAAGCAGCAGAAGGAGAATGTGGAAAAGAGGAAGGAACAGAAGAAACAAGAAAAACGTCGTTCTCCTCGGGAGAGAGTTAAAGGTGATGCCCTGATCGTAGAAGCGAGCGATAAAACGTCGTACGCAGCGATCCTGAAGAAAGTGAGAGAGGACCCGGAGCTAAAAGACTTGGGTGAGAAAGTGGTGAGAACTAGGCGTACCCAGAAGGGAGAGTTGCTGTTCGAGCTGAAGAAGGATCCCACGATCAAGAGCTCGGCCTTCCGGGAGCTCATTGCCAATTCATTGGGCAGTGACGGTAACGTAAGAGCTCTAACGCAGGAAGCAGTGGTCGAGTGCAGAGACCTGGACGAGATCACGACGGAAGACGAACTGAGGGATGCACTGGTCTCACAATGCAAGCTGGGGGAAGTGCAAATGACGGTTCGACTGAGGAGAGCGTACGGTGGCACACAAGTAGCAGCGATACGACTACCAGCAGAGGCTGCCAACCAAATGGTGGAGGCGGGCAAGGTAAAAGTAGGATGGTCGGTGTGCCCGTTGAGATTCGCCCCACGAGTCACCAAGCAGATGGAGCGATGCTTCAAATGCATGGCGTTTGGCCACCAGGCGCGAAACTGCAAAGGCCCGGATAGATCCGGTCTATGTAGGAAATGTGGTGAAGAAGGACACGTTGCTAGGGACTGCACGAAGCAACCAAGATGCCTGCTCTGCAAACCGGAGGACGGAAACGACCATACGACGGGTGGCTTCCAATGCCCTGCATACAAGAAGGCGATGGCGGGCCGGGATTAATGGAGATCATCCAGTTGAATCTCAATCATTGCGACACCGCACAGCAACTGTTGTGGCAGTCGACAACAGAAGCAATGTGTGACGTGGCAATTATTGCTGAACCGTATCGGATCCCTCCTGACAACGGCAACTGGGTGGCGGATTCATCGGGGATTGCGGCTATCCAAGTGATGGGCAAATTCCCTATTCAAGAAGTGGTAGACAGCTCAAGTGAAGGTTTCGTTATCTCCAAAATCAACGGGATCTTCGTGTGTAGCTGCTACGCACCCCCAAGATGGACTTTGGAGCAGTATAACCGGATGCTGAACTCACTCACGGAGAAGCTGATCGGCCGAAAACCGGTAATCATAGGAGGCGACTTCAACGCTTGGGCAGTGGAGTGGGGAAGCAGGCTGACTAACCCCAGAGGTTACAGTTTGCTGGAGTCGTTGGCAAAGCTGGACGTCAGGCTGTGCAACGAAGGTACCGTTAGTACATTTCGCAGAGATGGCGAGAGTCAATCATCGACGTCACGTTCTGCAGTCCGTCGCTGGTGAGGAACATGAACTGGAGAGTTAGTGAGGACTATACACATAGTGATCATCAGGCGATCCGGTATTGTGTTGGAACACGAATGCCGACGGTACGGCGAGAGATTAGGAATAGCGGGCGAAAATGGAAGGCGAAGGACTTCGACAAAGATCTTTTATCGAAGCACTCCGAGCGGACAGCGGCGCTACAAATCTCGATGCAGACGAGCTGACAGAAACTCTTGCGAAGGCATGCGATGCGACGATGCCAAGGAGACTGGAGCCAAGGAAAAGCCGGCGGCTAAATTACTGGTGGAACGATACTCTTGCTAGCCTTCGTGCTGCGTGTCTCAGAGCCAGAAGACACTTTCAGAGAGCAAGGTCTGAAACAGTCAGAGAGGAGCGTAAGATAATCTTCCGTGAAGCTAGATCGGCCTTCAAACGGGAGATTAAAGTCAGCCAATCCAACTGCTTCAAGGAGTTGTGCCGAGAAGCTGACGCTGATCCTTGGGGCAACGCTTATCGGGTCGTAACAGCGAGGATCAGGGGTCCAGCGACGCCAGCGGAAATGTGTCCGGACAAGCTGAAGATCATCGTTGATGGTCTCTTCCCGCAGCATGATTCTACGATGTGGCCACCTACACCGTACGTAGATGAAGACGGAGTAACCATTGCAGGTATGCAAGTCTCCAACGACGAGCTGTCATCAGTGGCGAAAGGTCTGAAGATGAAGAAAGCTCCGGGTCCGGATGGAATTCCAAACGTGGCTCTAAAACTGCGATACTGGCGTTTCCAGATTTGTTCAGGATGGTGCTGCAGAAATGCCTAGCAGATGGTAACTTTCCGGATAGGTGGAAGATCCAGAAACTAGTGCTGCTGCCGAAACCAGGAAACCGCCGGGGAATCCAGCATCGTATAGGCCCATATGCCTGCTGGATACACTGGGGAAGCTTCTGGAAAGGATTATCCTTAATCGGCTGACGCAGTTCACTGAAGGCGAGACCGGCTTATCGGAAATGCAGTTCGGATTCCGAAAAGGCAGATCGACGGTGGACGCAATCAGGACGGTCATTGAAGTTTCAGAGAAAGCGGCCAAGAAGAAGAGGCGCGGCAATCGATTCTGCGCTGTAGTAACGATTGACGTCAAAAACGCTTTTAACAGTGCCAGCTGGGAGGCTATCGCCGCAGCGCTGCACGGTATGCGGGTTCCTGACTACTTGTGTAGAATCATTGAAAGTTACTTCCAGAACCGGATCCTGGTTTACGAAACGAATTCGGGGCAGAAGTCGATTAGGGTTACCGCAGGTGTTCCGCAAGGTTCCATTCTAGGCCCGACGCTGTGGAACATTATGTATAACGGAGTTCTAAAACTGAAGTTGCCCAAAGGCGTGAAGATTTTCGGATTCGCGGATGATGTCGTTCTAACGATAACCGGAGAGTCGCTGGAAGAGGTAGAAATGCTGGTGGCGGAGACGACCGACGCAGTTGAAAACTGGATGAATGGAGTCAAACTGCAGCTTGCTCACCACAAAACAGAAGTGATGCTGGTTAGCAACTGCCGCGAGATCCAGCGGATCCAGCTTACCATAGGAGGGCACAACATACCGTCCGTGCGGGCTTTGAGGCATCTAGGAGTGATGATCGACGACCGGTTGAATTTCAACACCCATGTAGACTATTCCTGCGAAAAGGCATCTAAAATGGTCAGTGCGTTTGCAAGGATCATGCCGAACGTGGGTGGTCCTAAAAGCAGCAGTAGGCGTCTTCTGGCAGCAGTAGCATCCTCGATACTGAGGTACGGAGCTCCAGCCTGGGGAGCTGCGCTCAAGACGAAACGTAACCGCAGAAAGTTGAACAGCGTGTTTCGCCTAATGGCCGTTCGAGTCGCGAGTGCGTACCGAACCATTTCCTCGGAGGCAGTTTGCGTTATCGCAGGGATGATTCCAATCTGCATAACCCTAGCAGAGGATATCGAGTGTTACCAACGGAGAGATACCAGAAATGTGAGGAAGACGGTGAGACTGGACTCTATGGTGAAGTGGCAGCAGGAGTGGGACAATGCGGATAATGGAAGGTGGACCCACCGGCTCATCCCCAATGTGTCGACGTGGGTGTATAGGGAGCATGGAGAGGTGAACTTTTACCTCACACAGTTCCTTTCCGGACATGGCTGTTTCCGTCACTATCTGCATCGGTGTGGCCATGCGTCATCGCCATCCTGCCCGGCGTGTATCAACATAGAGGAGACTCCAGAACACGTGGTATTCGATTGCCCAAGGTTTGCGGAAGTACGTAGAGGAATGCCTGCCCTACGGGCGGACAACATCGCAGAGCGAATGTGTCGCGATGAGGGTACGTGGAATGCAGTAAGCAGAGTCGTGACGCAAATACTGTCAGAGCTGCAGCGTCAATGGAGAAGGGACCAGCAAATAAGCGTCGGTTTGGAGCGAAATCCAGCACAGTGAGCAGTGTTTGGTTTCGGGTCGTCAGGGCGCCAGCGAACCGGAAGTCTTCTGCCAACCGGAATCGTTGGACCGACCTCGGCACTTGAATTGCCAACCTGCTGAAGAAAGAAGAAAGAAGAAGGAAGTGCTTCGGGTATGTAGGGCACCGCCAGTGCGGACGTCATCCACCACCGGAACTGTCGGACCACCTCTGCAACCCGAAGACGAAGACGGCGCAATGCGCGAAAGCGTCCCCTGCGATAGCCGCCGGTAGTCGGGGCACCATCAGTGCGGAAGTTTCCTTCACCGGAACTGGTGGACCACCCTCGACGCCGGGGGAAGTCAGGAGGATTCGAGTGAGGAAGTTTGCGGTACGACCGCCGAGGGATCGAGACAACGTAGCAGTGGATCTCAGCAAGCCAGTCGGCGAACTATCCTAAGCTATGGGCCGGAATTTTAGAAGAAGTGCATGAGCACAGCCCTCCCCTCTCCCGAAGTAGTCGCAGCATCCCGTGGTCCCGGGGGGATCAAGGCAAGGCGAGGATGAGGGACCTGGTTTATCCGGGAGGCACATTTTTATCAGGTCGGGAGGAACCCATCCCTGTTCGCTTTCGAGCATAGTGTGGATGCTCAGGTGTGTGTCACGCAGATTTTTGATGGCCTTTAACCCTTGTAAAAAAAAAAAAAAAAAAAAACGCACACACACACACACACACAGACATCACCTCAATTCGTCGAACTGAGTCGATTGGTATATAACACTATGGGTCTCCGGGCCTTCTATAAAAAGCTTGTTTTTGGAGCGATCATATAGCCTTTACCGTATACTTAGTATACGAGAAAGGCAAAAATATTTTGAGATCTTAATGGAATGTCTTTATTTGTCATTAAACAGGTTTGCACAATTCCATTTAATTCCACCACTTGATTGTACCTTCGACAGATACCTATTTCGACCTCAACAGTAAGGTCTTCAGTGTCTCGTACTTGACTTGACTTAAAGTCGAGTCAAATACGAGACAATGAAGACGGCCTTACTGTTGTGGTCGAAACACGTGTATGTCAAAGGTACAATCAAGTGGTGGAATAAAATAGAATTGTACAAACAAGTCTTATGACAAATATATTTTAATGTTGAAAATCACGTTATAAAGAAATAAGATAAAAATATTCGTGTTCTGAAAAAAAATATCCAAGTTCCAAAATGGAGATTGCAGGGGAGGAAGGGCCGTTTGGCCGAATACCGTTCGGCCGAAAGTTGTTTGGCTGAATATACCATTTGGCCGAATAGGACATTTGCCGAATAGGACATTTGGCCGAATAGGATATTTGGCCGAATAGGACATTTTGCCGAATAGAAGGACATTTGGCCGAATAGGACATTCGGCCGCATAGGACATTTGGCCGAATAGGACATTTGGCCGAATAGGACATTTGGCCGAATAGGACATTTGGCCGAATAGGACATTTGGCCGAATAGGATATTTGGCCGAATAGGACATTTGGCCGAAAATGTTATTTGGCCGAACAGATCATTCGACCGAACATGTCATTGGGCCGAATAAGTCATTTGAAAAAGGAGAAATGAGGTGTGAAAAATGAGACATCTCATTTCCTTCAACTTATCTCCCACTTCATTTTTCACAGTGAGAAGTGAGAAAAGAGGAGTGAGAAGTGAGACGTCTCGATTCTATCACAAACGCCCGAATGACAAACGCCCGAATGTAACAGTCGCCCGAATTCCATTCGCCCGAAAAGACCAAACGCCCGAAAAGACCATTCGCCCGAATGGACCATTCGCCCGAATAGGTCATATATTTATGTATACCTCCAGATTCTATAACAACATGTTATTTTTCCTAATCATATTAAAAGAAAAAATATGCCAATCACCTGGAATATATGAACGTACCAGTTTGTCTAGTTTTTCATTCTTTTCTGCTATTTTAGATGTCTTCTTAGCCTGCAGTGGTCGTAGGGTATCAGTAGTATCAGAGGAATACTGTTTAGGGTATTTTCATAGATCGACCATAGTGAAGGGTCCGCTACGTTAAGCATAAGTACGTTAGGCATAATGGACGTTACGCATTACGGACGTTAGGGATAATGTACGTTAGGCATAATGGTCGTTTGACATAATTCTGCTTTCTTTATGTCATGGGCTGTTCTTTGGGTTATTTATGTACATATAACGTCCATTATGCCTAACGGGTACACCCCATTTACATAATACATGCTTACATTAAAAAAATACGTTTCTTTGGGCAAGATTTTCGAACCTCCTTGAATGCCTTTGTTATATCTTAACATGAAAAAAGTGCTAAGGTAACAAAATTTTTATAGGCAAGTTGAAGTCTGTAGGGGAAGGGGGGGCAATATGCCCTAGCTAAGCAAACACTGCTCTATTGTCTTATTTGTAACGCTATTCATGGGTATTTTTACATTATGCATCAGTTAAACAAGATAGCTAGTTGATGCCATTCAAAAATTGTCAAAAATCTCAATCATATTGATAATATTCACATTTCAAAAAAGTGGTGATATTTTGTTGCCGGAAAACTCATGAAGCAAAATGCCTTTCAGCTGGCGGCTCCTAGGGAACAAAGTACCACGCGTCGGCGAATCAGCATTCTAGTATGGATAGTCCGTGGAGACGCAAGTACTTTGTAGGTTATTGCCACTAGGGCGTTTTGCCTCGCCAAAATGTTAGATGTTTCTTCAAAATGTGGAAATTTTCGGTTTTTCCGACCTTCCCATGCACTATTTTGAAACTTTCTTCGCCTATCCTACATAATTTTAGATCTAGTTTTGTTACGGACATATTAATGACGGTAAATATGAGGGAAACCACAAAAGGCGTTTTGCATCGGGGGGGCGTTTTGGGGCCCCTAATCCTTCCCGTATGCCGATTGTATTCCCAATTGCTGATGTTTTCTAAAAATAAAACTTTGGTTGAGGAGAAAGAAACATCCTTGAAACTTGAATTTGGGAAGACACGTCCCTCAGCATTAATCTCAGCCATGTTAAAATCCAATAGCATTTACTCTGGATCTAACGTATACTGATAAATTTCGTTCCATCAATGAAAAAAAGGCTGTATCATACGTTCCCGTGTTTTAGCATTAATACCAAGGGAACGAATCGACGGTGTTGACCTACGCCTACAGTTCCGTGAATTGTGAGCAAATTGATGTGGATCAGTTGAGAACGTTCCGTCAATTATCCAAATCATGGTTTGTGCTTACAACACTGAATGACGTATTGAAGGAAATAGAAAGATCGTCCCATCATTACCATGGATAGTCGATCGCAGGAAAGGTTCTGTGTCCAATGTTATCATATAGCATCTGTCGATATGCACATATATATCGTCACATTCTGATGGGTTTTTTTCAAGTTCGTTTATTTGGTAGGCTCAGGCGCACATTCTGATGTTTATAAAAGCTCATCACGTCGTCACCGGCGTTACATTATACGACGTGGCTCGTTTTTGCTTATCTTTAAAACGAATTTTGCTTGAACCTTAATACTTAGGGAAGAAATCATGTCTTCAATAAATTTAGAAAAAAAACAATGTAAGAAGAAAAGAAGGGTGAATTCCTATTTGCGCCTCTTATTTTTGACGATTGGATTAAATAAATAACCTTGCAACGTTATTTTTCGCTACAGCTCTAGGTATTCCGTCAGGTTTTGATTCATTTCAGGATGTTTGTGGACCGGTATAAGTGACCAGCATACATAAAACATATTTTAATATCTGATTCTCTCAACAATGCTGAGCGATTGAAACTGACTTTTTTTCTATGTGAATGGATTGCAAGACAGTGATGAGTAGATTTTATTTATAATCAATGTTAAATGGGGCTTTACACCTCGGAAAAGTTTTCCGCCGAATTTTGGTCCCTGTGCCCTGGGGAAAAAATCTGAGGACCACATTCCCGAGGTGTGAAGCTACCACCAAGGACTTTATGCATACGTTACGTATATAAAGAAATCAAGTCATTATTTGAATATTGTGAAAAATAAAGTACATAACGTCGTTATTTTTCTTATTTTTTTACACATAAACGAAACGAATATTCAGATACATGTGAGAGACGTGTACAAAAAATCTTTTCATCAAGTAAGGTGAAGAGTTTATTCGGGCATATTGTCTATTCGGGCGAATGATCCATTCGGGCGAATGGTCTTTTCGGGCGTTTGGTCTTTTCGGGCGTTTGGTCTATTCGGGCGTTTGTCATTCGGGCGAATGGAATTCGGGCGAGTGTCATTCGGGCGTTTGTGATAGAACCGACGTCTCACTTCTAATTTCTCATTTCTCACTTCTCACTGTGAAAAAAAGTAGTGTGAAGTGAGAAATGAGACGTCTCACTACTCACTTTTTACAGTGAGCCCCAGTGAGAAAAGAGAAGTTAGTTGTGAGACGTCTCACTTCGCACTCCTCATTTCTCACTTCTCACTGATATATTCGGCCAAATGTCCTATTCGGAGAAATGTCCTATTTTTATTGTTCTTCATTGATTATTTTGTGGAATTTTTTAAATTTTTTGTGAGCAAAAATATTTATTTTGCGGAAAATTTTGTAATTGTTTATTGCAAATATTGATTTATTTAAAGAAATTTTGTAGTTTTTCAATGGAACACTTCGATTTCTTTGTGGATGATTCTTCTTTTATAATTGCAATTTTTGCTGTTAAAAGTACTGATTTATTTTTGTTTTGTAGAAAATCTTTAATTGTTTATTGAAATTTTGACGTAATATATAGGCGTAACTCTATTTGACCTTGCAATTTGAAACGGCTAATACTCTTCCAATTCAGAATATTTTAAACAACTGACGTTACTACTAGATAGATTGGAATCTATTCTATCTGTTAGACACCAAAGTTTACTAAAATAGTTTGAATTGAGAGCACAATCGTCGTTCCAAAAATCAAGGTCAGAATCAATTACGCCCATTTGAAAAAAAAGTTCCTTGGATCCGAAGACGCTATATCGACATATCCTGAGCAGTGCATACCAGAAGAAGTGAAATCGCCATTTAGAATTCTGTCCTATTGTTTCCTATTGAAAATTCGCCAGATCGGATGTTATCACCAAAATACTTTATTTTATGGAAAAAACGCGTAAAAAAGTCTCACTTATTTTTTTGTCACTTATCCTCATCCGAGTTGCATTCAACGCAGAATATTGTCCAATTATTTCTCATTAAAAATTGGTCGAATAGGACTATAGGCTGAAGAAAGGCCTATTCTCCTATTAATGATGTACAGACTTTCCCTGGTCATATGCTTCTCAAATATTCAAAGCGAACGAGAACACCATCATCGCTAGATGGATGAATCTGGGTTTTCTTAGCTTTTTCATTTTCCCTCTTCCACCTTCCGTCTTCCTTCTTCCTTATTCCTTCATCCTTTATCATTATTTCCTCTTCCTTCTTCCTTCTTTCTTCTTCGTACAACCTTCATACTTCTCCTTCTTCGTTTTTTCCTTTCTCTTCTTCATTTTCATTATTCCTTCTTCCGCCATTTCACAATTTAATTTTTTTAATGCTTTCAGTTTTTGTCAGCCTATTTCTTCCCAGACACAATCATCGACGCCAAGGAAACGGACTTAACCTGGACCCTACATGTCGTACCCATCAACACACATGAGCCGGGGACATACGACTTCACTTTTCCTATCCGAGGGATTACGTGACCAGATTTTTTTCGTTTTAGAAAATGCTAACGACAGGGATTGAACCTAAGCCCGCTGGGGTGAGAGACAGGCACGTTTATCACTCACCCAGTCAACACAAGATCGTATATGATGTCATATAAGATGCTAAAGTGGAGGCGATATACGTACTTCCCCATACAACTTGTACGTATATGGCCTCCACTTTAGCATCTTATGTGGCATCATATACGACTTTGTGTTGACTGGGCACCCACCGACGCCGTCCACAATTTTAGTGTTGACGAGTAATTTTCATCACGCTTTTTGAAGGAAAATAGAATGGAAAAACGGGCCCTCCTTAGCCGTGCGGTAAGACGCGCGACTACAAAACAAGACCATGCTGAAGGTGGCTGTGTTCGATTCCCGGTGCCGGTCTAGACAATTTTCGGATTGGAAATTGTCTCGACTTCCCTGGGCATAAAAGTACCATCGTGTTAGCCTTATGATATACGAATGCAAAAATGGTAACCTGGCTTAGAAACCTCGCAGTTAATAACTGTGGAAGTGCTTAATGAACACTAAGCTGCGAGGCGGCTCTGTCCCAGTATGGGGATGTAATGCCAATAAAAAGAAGAAGAAGAAGAATGGAAAAACATCTGCTGTTAAGAAAGTCTGGTGCCATCTACGAGGGTAGTGATGAAAGTGTAATCATTATAAATATGTATGCGTTGACGGGATAAAATGACGCTACCTTTTTTACCCTTCTTACACCCTAAGAAGGGTATAAAGATCGCTCGAAAAACCGACTTTTTATCCGAGGCTCGGAGACCCAAGTCGTATATACCAATCAACTCAGCTCGACGAACTGAGCACATGTATGTATGTGTGTGTGTGTGCGTATGTGTGTGCGTTACAAAAATGTCACATCAAGATCTCAGCCGTCCGTGGACCGATTTTAACACTAAACGAAAGCTATGACTTTGTCATTGTACAAGTTCATTTTTTTTTGCAATCGGACATTTGGTTCCAGAGATATGTGAGAAATACGAACATGAAGTGTATTTTCAGAAAACTAACAAAATACTGTCACATGAATATCTCAGCCGTCTGTAAACCAATTTGCATGATTTTATCTTTAAACGAAAGCTATGACTTTGCCATTGAACCCATTGTATTTTGTTTTTGCAATTAGACATTGGGTTCCGGAGATATCTCTGCAATAGGAACATAAAGCATTAGACGTATCAACTTCACACATTGGTAAAATATGTCCCATCAAGATCTCAGTCGTCCTTGGACCGATTTGTGCGATTTTACCTTTAAACGAAAGCTATGTTTTTGTCATTGGACCCATTAATTTTTTTCTGCAATCGGAAATTCGGTTTCAGAGGTATCTGTGAAATACGAATATGAGACATATTTTCAGACTACTAATGAAGAATTGTCCCACCAATATCCGTCTATGACCCGATTTGAACTCTTCTGGGCTTAAACAGAAGCTGTAATATTGCCATTTAAGGCGGCAAATCAAATCTGCAGTCTTTTTGTATTTTTTAAAAATTGTAAAATTTCCAGAAATATTTTTTTTGTATTTTGAAATCGATGAAAATAATATTTTATATTGAAATCGATAAAAAATTATAACTAGTGTTTCCTTAGCGACCAATGTTTGCTTTTTCATATTGAAAACAATAAAAAAATATCACTAGCGTTTCCTTAGCGACCAATGTTTGCTTTATGCTTATTTCGCTTTTTATGGATATACGACTTTCTCACTTGTGTATTGGTGCTGCTTGAATTATTTTATTTTTAAAAATAATTAATATTTATTTCATAAAACTTTTTTTTCCCCTTTTACTATTACCATAATCGCATACCTATCAACTCAGATCAAAGAACTAGATATAAAATGTGTATGTTACAAGATATAGCCCCTTCAAGATCTCAATAGTATGCTATCTGATTGAGCTCTCTTAACTATAAGCGGAAGCTAAAGTATTGACATGAAATGAATTTTTTCTTCAATCGGATATTGGATCCTGCTGATATCTCTGAAATCCGAAAAAAAAATTACCAACTAAAGATTCGAACTTTTTTTCGAGCATAAAATTTCGTTTATTTGTTATATAATTAAAGTTCATGTTTATGCATAGAAATTGTAATATGCAGTGCACCCATGACCTTTCTAAGGTGTAAAAAGGGTTCCATTTACTGTAGGTGGATTAAATCGGGTTTTTTATTTTGAAAACGATAAAAGCATGATAATATCAGTTATTTTATATTCAATTGAAGGTCATATGCATAGAAATTGTAATATGAACTGGGCACATACAACCATTCAAAAGTGTAAGAAGGGTTGCGTTCACTGTAGGTGGATTAAGTCGGGTTTTTTGTCTTTATTTTTGTGATTTTTTATTGTACGCTACTCTCAATGGTCTGTCTATGCATGTACCCCCTAATCATAATGCTCATGCTACTTAAAAAGAATTATATTTGTATCATGGTGTACAGGCACTTCAATCTTAACACAAGAAACGCATCATCACTGCTAGGTCAATTGATCTGGATTTTTAGTGATGAATTTCATCGTGTCATCTAATTGATACATTCCGATAGTTATTGCCAGCGAAGAAGTTGACTACATATATTCCTTATAGCCATGTCTCACTCCCACTCCCACTCCTGTGTGATGTTTCCCATCACGAGCTCTAACCCGGCACAGCTAACGGCGGATACCACAATGAATCCGACTACTGGCTTCTAGGCCATGCCAGGCCATATCCCCTGAGCGTAATCCGTGACGACCGGTCCATTTCTTATAGCAGCTCTGTTGTTGGAGTTGCATCTCTTCCAATATAGTTTTGGTTTGTCCACTTCCTTTAGCATCACAATCTGCTTGAAGAAGCAATTCTCGATCTTGAGCTCTCCTGGAATAGGGTTTTACCAACCGGAGCTACCCATATGACATCGACTGCGACGTATTGTAATCCCTCGCGCGTTTGCCAAACACGAAGAAAAGAGACTTTGAAAAGAAAAATCCTAAAAAGTTATCTCAAATAAATTGAATTTGTTGTGTTATTTGACTGGACAGTTCCTCCCACATTCGTTTCGCCGTGTTGACCATAAGGGTACGGGGTTACCCTCTGGATTTCCTCTAACATTCTGGAGCTGTAGAGTGGACTGTGGCTGGAACTGGAGTGAGTGTATGGGAGCGTCTGCAAGTGTTTGTATGTAAATGCACATTTTTATCGTTCTCTTTCTGTTCTCTGTCTGCACCACGAAGGAGTTTTTCCGTACACAAGGAGGAATGGAAAATGAATTATGCAAAAATGAATTATGTCCAGTGATGCGAACAATGGACAGAAAAGTGCAATCCTAGGCCAGCGACGGGCGATGGCCACTGCAGAAGGTGGACAGGATAAGGATCAGCTGTAGTGCTCGGAGACAAATCGTTTGGTCATCATAAGGACTTCCCTCCATGTCGGTCGGACTGCCAACAACCAACCAGCAATGGTCCCGTTCGGCCAATGATTTCGAGGCGAGTGTGCCTCTTGCACAGGACTAGGGATAAGATAAATTTCGTTGAGTGCATTTTCTATTATTTCAACTAAATCTCGAGCGATAAAATTTATTTTCGATTTCGGTCGGTATTTGGGTATTCCTTTGGCGATCCACGCTTGAGAATAGTGCAATGTGACACTTGTGAAATGTGAAAAAGTTGTACGAAGAATAAATCTTTCCCGACAGAGTGTACAATCGGATTGGAACCAGGACCGACGGTTCCCAACTGTATTCGGTTGTCAGTGATGCATATTACTAACTTCACTAATTATTTAATTCACTTCACATCTGTGTGCTATGAAGTTTTCTACATAGTCTATGAATGGACCATCTATTCTTTCCATCAAGCAGATTAAAGAAAATGGGAAAGAGATACGTATGTCGAGATATGCAGATTTCAGCAGTATAAGGAGAAGAACATATCGAAAATCATTTGAACCGCTATGGGGAGGTTCCGGTAATTTTGATCCAAATTTTGGATTTTTTTTTACAGAGCTTAAAGTCAGAAGTTAGAGATCTGTTTTTTTTCACAAAGTATTAATTACTAATCTCAATTTTTATTCAAGGATGAAAAATAAAACTGGTGGAAACACTGTCCACAAGCTCTAGTGTTTTCTTCTTTTATATTAATCTCTTCGTTTTTTTCAACTTTATTTATCTGATCTAGGGGTCGACAGTTAGCCTTGCGAGCATAGGCGTAAGATTGCTAATCCGGAGATGGCGAGTTCATATCTCGGTCCGGTCTAGAATGTTTTCGGGTGATAAACATTCTCGACTCCTTGAGCAGAGTGTATATTATTTGCTACACAAGGTATATAATCTTGCAATGGCGGGCACAGAAAAACAGATCATAAATAACTCAGGAAACGCCAATAGAATAGTAAGTTGAAAAATAGGTCATCGTTATGTTCCAGCTGGAATGTAGACTTGTAGAGCCATAGAACAGTAAGTCGAGTCAAGTACGAGACACTGAAAAAGTCCTTACTATTGAGGTCGAAATACGTATCTGTCAAAGGTACAATAAAGTAGTGGAATTAAATAAAATAGTACAAACTCGTCTTATGACAAATAAAAAGTAGCTCACATCTAAAAAGATTGAATCAACACAGTTCAAGACGACATCTAAATGAGATAGACTTTGCTAAGGTGGCACAGAACAGCACTGCGTGCCACTAGTTATCTCTGTTACTGCCCCGCTGATCTTATGAAACACAAATAGTAACGTCACTATTAAGACAAATAGTGGCAGGCAGCGCTAATCTGCGCCACCTTTGTAAAGTTTAGGTCATTGGCCGCATTTTCCATCCTCCCTTGCGTCTCACGTACACCAAATCGTTTTTAGCCCGCCAAACTTGCTAAGCTTCAAATCCAAATGCAATTCATATCTAATCTAAATCAAATCCAAATCCAAATCCAATCAAAATCCAATCCAATCTAAATCCAAACCACAACCAAACCATAACTAATTCAAATCCAATCCAAATCCAATCCAAATCCAATCCAAATCCAATCCAAATCCAATCCAAATCCAATCCAAATCCAAATCCAATCCAAATCCAATCAAAATCCAATCCAAATCCAATCCAATCCAAATCCAATCCAAATCCAATCCAAATCCAATCCAAACCAAATCCAATCCAAATCCAATCCAAATCCAATCCAAATCCAATCCAAAGCCAATCCAAATCCAACCCAATCCAAATCCAATCCAAATCCAATCCAAACCAACCAAACCAATCCAAACCAACCAAACCAATCCAAACCAATCCAAACCAATCCAAACCAATCCAAACCAATCCAAACCAATCCAAACCAACCAAACCAATCCAAACCAATCCAAACCAACCAAACCAATCCAAACCAACCAAACCAATCCAAACCAACCAAACCAATCCAAACCAATCCAAACCAATCCAAACCAATCCAAACCAATCCAAACCAACCAAACCAATCCAAACCAACCAAACCAACCAAACCAACCAAACCAATCCAAACCAACCAAACCAATCCAAACCAATCCAAACCAACCAAACCAACCAAACCAATCCAAACCAATCCAAACCAATCCAAACCAATCCAAACCAATCCAAACCAACCAAACCAAACCAAACCAATCCAAACCAATCCAAACCAATCCAAACCAACCAAACCAACCAAACCAATCCAAACCAATCCAAACCAACCAAACCAACCAAACCAATCCAAACCAACCAAACCAATCCAAACCAATCCAAACCAATCCAAACCAAACCAACCAAACCAACCAAACCAATCCAAACCAATCCAACCAACAAATCCAATCCAAATCCAATCCAAATCCAATCCAAATCCAATCCAAATCCAATCCAAATCCAATCCAAATCCAATCCAAATCCAATCCAAATCCAATCCAAATCCAATTCAAATCCAAATCAAATCCAAATCCAATTCAAATCAAATCCAATTCAAATCCAAATCAAATCCAAATCCCATTCAAATCAAATCCAAACCAAATCCAATCCAAATCCAAATCCAATCCAAATCCTATCCAAATCCAATTCAAATGCAGTCCAATCTTATGCAAATTCAAATCCAATCCAAATGCAATCAAAATGCAGTCCAATCCTATGCAAATTCAAATCCAATCCAAATCCAATCAAAATGCACTCCAAATCCAATTCAAATTCAATCTGCATCCAAATCGAATCCCATCCAAATACATTGTAAATTCAATCCAAATCCTATCCAAATTCAATCCAAATCACATCCAAATCCAAATCCAAGTCTAAATCCAATCCAAATCCAGTCCAAACCAATCCAAACCAATCCAAACCAATGCAAACCAATCCAAACCAACCCAAATCCAACCAAACCAATCCAATCCAACCAAACCAAACCAAACCAATCCAGATCCAATCCAAACCAACCAAACCAATCCAAACCAATCCAATCCAAACCAATCCAAACCAATCCAAACCAATCCAAACCAATCCAAACCGAACCAAACCAATCCAAACCAATCCAAACCAATCCAAACCAACCAAACCAATCCAAACCAATCCAAACCAACCAAACCAACCAAACCAATCCAAACCAATCCAAACCAACCAAACCAATCCAAACCAATCCAAACCAATCCAAACCAACCAAACCAATCCAAACCAACCAAACCAATCCAAACCAATCCAAACCAATCCAAACCAACCAAACCAACCAAACCAATCCAAACCAACCAAACCAACCAAACCAACCAAACCAATCCAAACCAACCAAACCAATCCAAACCAACCAAACCAATCCAAACCAATCCAAACCAATCCAAACCAACCAAACCAACCAAACCAATCCAAACCAATCCAAACCAACCAAACCAATCCAAACCAATCCAAACCAATCCAAATCCAATCCAAACCAATCCAAATCCAATCCAAACCAACCAAACCAATCCAAACCAATCCAAACCAATCCAAACCAATCCAAACCAATCCAAACCAAACCAATCCAAACCAATCCAAATCCAATCCAAACCAATCCAAACCAACCAGATCCAATCCAGATCCAATCCAAACCAACCAAACCAATCCAAACCAATCCAAACCAATCCAAACCAACCAAACCAATCCAAACCAATCCAAACCAACCAAACCAATCCAGATCCAATCCAAACCAATCCAAACCAATCCAAACCAATCCAAACACAACCAAACCAATCCAAACCAATCCAAACCAATCCAAACCAATCCAAACCAATCCAAACCAATCCAAACCAATCCAAACCAATCCAAACCAACCAAACCAACCAAACCAATCCAAACCAAACCAAACCAATCCAAACCAACCAAACCAACCAAACCAATCCAAACCAATCCAAACCAATCCAAACCAATCCAAACCAATCCAAACCAATCCAAACCAATCCAAACCAACCAAACCAATCCAAACCAATCCAAACCAATCCAAACCAATCCAAACCAATCCAAACCAATCCAAACCAATCCAAACCAACCAAACCAATCCAAACCAATCCAAACCAATCCAAACCAATCCAAACCAACCAAACCAACCAAACCAATCCAAACCAACCAAACCAATCCAAACCAATCCAAACCAATCCAAACCAACCAAACCAACCAAACCAATCCAAACCAACCAAACCAATCCAAACCAATCCAAACCAATCCAAACCAATCCAAACCAACCAAACCAATCCAAACCAATCCAAACCAATCCAAACCAACCAAACCAACCAAACCAATCCAAACCAATCCAAACCAATCCAAACCAATCCAAACCAATCCAAACCAACCAAACCAATCCAAACCAACCAAACCAATCCAAACCAACCAAACCAATCCAAACCAATCCAAACCAATCCAAACCAATCCAAACCAATCCAAACCAATCCAAACCAACCAAACCAATCCAAACCAATCCAAACCAACCAAACCAATCCAAACCAATCCAAACCAATCCAAACCAATCCAAACCAACCAAACCAATCCAAACCAATCCAAACCAATCCAAACCAATCCAAACCAACCAAACCAATCCAAACCAACCAAACCAATCCAAACCAATCCAAACCAATCCAAACCAATCCAAACCAATCCAAACCAATCCAAACCAATCCAAACCAATCCAAACCAACCAAACCAATCCAAACCAATCCAAACCAATCCAAACCAACCAAACCAATCCAAACCAACCAAACCAACCAAATTAAACCAAACCAATCCAATCCAAACCAACCAAACCAATCCAAACCAATCCAAACCAATCCAAACCAATCCAAACCAATCCAAACCATCCAAACCAACCAAACCAATCCAAATCCAATCCAAACCAATCCAAACCAATCCAAACCAATCCAAACCAACCAAACCAATTCAAACCAAATCAAACCAAACCAACCAAATCAAACCAATTCAAACCAAATCAAACCAAATCCCATTCAAATCAAACCAAACCAAACCAATCCAAACCAAACCAATCCAAATCCTATCCAAACCAATTCAAATGCAGTCCAATCTTATGCAAACCAAACCAATCCAAATGCAATCAAAATGCAGTCCAATCCCATGCAACCAAACCAATCCAACCAATCAAAATGCACCCAAACCAATTCAAACTAATCTGCATCCAAATCGAATCCCATCCAAACACATTGCAAACCAATCCAAATCCCATCCAAACCAATCCAAATCACATCCAAATCCAAACCAAGTCCAAACCAATCCAAACCAGTCCAAACCAATCCAAACCAATCCAAACCAACGCAAACCAATCCAAACCAACCCAAACCAATCCAAACCAATCCAACCAACCAAACCAAACCAAACCAATCCAGATCCAATCCAAACCAACCAAACCAATCCAAACCAATCCAATCCAAACCAACCAAACCAATCCAAACCAACCAAACCAATCCAAACCAATCCAAACCGAACCAAACCAACCAAACCAATCCAAACCAATCCAAACCAATCCAAACCAATCCAAACCAATCCAAACCAATCCAAACCAATCCAAACCAATCCAAACCAATCCAAACCAATCCAAACCAATCCAAACCAACCAAACCAATCCAAACCAATCCAAACCAATCCAAACCAATCCAAACCAATCCAAACCAATCCAAACCAATCCAAACCAACCAAACCAATCCAAACCAATCCAAACCAATCCAAACCAACCAAACCAATCCAAACCAATCCAAACCAATCCAAATCTAATCCAAACCAATCCAAATCTAATCCAAACCAATCCAAACCAATCCAAACCAATCCAAACCAACCAAACCAATCCAAACCAATCCAAACCAATCCAAACCAATCCAAACCAATCCAAACCAATCCTAATCTAATCCAAACCAATCCAAATCTAATTCAAATCAAATCCAAATCCAATTCAAATCAAATCTAATTCAAATCCAAATCAAATCCAAATCCAATTCAAATCAAATCCAATTCAAATCCAAATCAAATCCAAATCCCATTCAAATCAAATCCAATCCAAATCCAAATCCACTCCAAATCCTATCCAAATCCAATTCGAATGCAATCCAATCCATGCAAATTCAAACCAATCCAAATGCAATCAAAATGCAGTCCAATCCCATGCAACCAAACCAATCCAAACCAATCAAAATGCACCCAACCAATTCAAATTCAATCCGCATCCAAATCGAATCCCATCCAAACACACTGCAACCAATCCAAATCCCATCCAAACCAATCCAAATCACATCCAAACCAAACCAAGTCCAAACCAATCCAAACCAGTCCAAACCAATCCAAACCAATCCAAACCAACGCAAACCAATCCAAATCCAACCCAAATCCAATCCAAACCAATCCAATCCAACCAAACCAAACCAAACCAATCCAGATCCAATCCAAACCAATCCAAACCAATCCAAACCAATCCAATCCAAACCAATCCAAACCAATCCAAACCAATCCAAACCAATCCAAACCGAATCCAAACCAATCCAAACCAATCCAAACCAACCAAACCAATCCAAACCAATCCAAACCAATCCAAACCAATCCAAACCAATCCAAACCAATCCAAACCAACCAAACCAATCCAAACCAATCCAAACCAATCCAAACCAATCCAAACCAACCAAACCATCCCAAACCAACCAAACCAATCCAAACCAATCCAAACCAATCCAAACCAATCCAAACCAATCCAAACCAACCAAACCAATCCAAACCAACCAAACCAATCCAAACCAACCAAACCAATCCAAACCAATCCAAACCAATCCAAACCAACCAAACCAATCCAAACCAACCAAACCAATCCAAACCAATCCAAACCAATCCAAACCAATCCAAACTAATCCAAACCAATCCAAACCAATCCAAACCAATCCAAACCAAACCAATCCAAACCAATCCAAATCTAATCCAAACCAATCCAAACCAATCCAAACCAACCAGATCCAATCCAGATCCAATCCAAACCAACCAAACCAACCAAACCAATCCAAACCAATCCAAACCAATCCAAACCAATCCAAATCCAACCAAACCAATCCAAACCAATCCAAACCAACCAAACCAACCAAACCAATCCAAACCAATCCAAACCAATCCAAACCAATCCAAATCAAACCAAACCAACCAAACCAATCCAAACCAACCAAACCAATCCAAACCAACCAAACCAACCAAACCAATCCAAACCAACCAAACCAATCCAAACCAATCCAAACCAATCCAAACCAATCCAAACCAACCAAACCAATCCAAACCAATCCAAACCAATCCAAACCAACCAAACCAATCCAAACCAATCCAAACCAACCAAACCAACCAAACCAATCCAAACCAATCCAAACCAACCAAACCAATCCAAACCAACCAAACCAATCCAAACCAACCAAACCAATCCAAACCAATCCAAACCAATCCAAACCAATCCAAACCAATCCAAACCAACCAAACCAATCCAAACCAACCAAACCAACCAAACCAATCCAAACCAATCCAAACCAACCAAACCAACCAAACCAATCCAAACCAACCAAACCAATCCAAACCAATCCAAACCAATCCAAACCAATCCAAACCAACCAAACCAATCCAAACCAATCCAAACCAATCCAAACCAATCCAAACCAATCCAAACCAATCCAAACCAATCCAATCCAAACCAACCAAACCAACCAAACCAATCCAAACCAACCAAACCAACCAAACCAACCAAACCAATCCAAACCAACCAAACCAACCAAACCAATCCAAACCATCCAAACCAATCCAAACCAATCCAAACCAATCCAAACCAACCAAACCAATCCAAACCAATCCAAACCAACCAAACCAATCCAAACCAATCCAAACCAATCCAAACCAATCCAAACCAATCCAAACCAATCCAACCAAATCAAATCCAAACCAACCAATTCAAATCGAATCCAACCAAACCAAATCAAACCAAACCCATCCAAATCAAATCCAAACCAAATCAAACCAAACCAAACCAATCCAAACCAAACCAATCCAAATCCCATCCAAACCAATTCAAACGCAGTCCAATCTTATGCAACCAAACCAATCCAAATGCAATCAAAATGCAGTCCAATCCCATGCAACCAAACCAATCCAAACCAATCAAATGCACCCAAACCAATTCAAATTAATCTGCATCCAAATCGAATCCCATCCAAACACATTGCAAACCAATCCAAATCCCATCCAAACCAATCCAAATCACATCCAAACCAAACCAAGTCTAAACCAATCCAAACCAGTCCAAACCAATCCAAACCAATCCAAACCAACGCAAACCAATCCAACCAACCCAAACCAATCCAAACCAATCCAAACCAATCCAATCCAACCAAACCAAACCAAACCAATCCAGATCTAATCCAAACCAACCAAACCAATCCAAACCAATCCAATCCAAACCAATCCGAACCAATCCAAACCAATCCAAACCAATCCAAACCAATCCAAACCGAACCAAACCAATCCAAACCAACCAAACCAATCCAAACCAATCCAAACCAACCAAACCAACCAAACCAATCCAAACCAATCCAAACCAACCAAACCAACCAAACCAATCCAAACCAATCCAAACCAATCCAAACCAACCAAACCAATCCAAACCAATCCAAACCAACCAAACCAATCCAAACCAATCCAAACCAATCCAAACCAACCAAACCAACCAAACCAATCCAAACCAATCCAAACCAACCAAACCAATCCAAACCAACCAAACCAATCCAAACCAATCCAAACCAACCAAACCAACCAAACCAATCCAAATCCAATCCAAACCAATCCAAATCCAATCCAAACCAACACAAACCAATCCAAACCAATCCACATCCAATCCAAACCAACCAAACCAAACCAATCCAAACCAATCCAAACTAATCCAAACCAATCCAAACCAATCCAAACCAACCAGATCCAATCCAGATCCAATCCAAACCAATCCAAACCAATCCAAACCAACTAAACCAACCAAACCAATCCAAACCAACCAAACCAACCAAACCAATCCAAACCAATCCAAACCAACCAAACCAACCAAACCAATCCAAACCAATCCAAACCAACCAAACCAACCAAACCAATCCAAACCAACCAAACCAACCAAACCAATCCAAACCAATCCAAACCAATCCAAACCAACCAAACCAACCAAACCAACCAAACCAATCCAAACCAATCCAAACCAATCCAAACCAACCAAACCAACCAAACCAATCCAAACCAACCAAACCAACCAAACCAACCAAACCAATCCAAACCAACCAAACCAACCAAACCAATCCAAACCAATCCAAACCAATCCAAACCAATCCAAACCAACCAAACCAATCCAAACCAACCAAACCAATCCAAACCAACCAAACCAATCCAAACCAATCCAAACCAACCAAACCAATCCAAACCAATCCACATCCAATCCACATCCAATCCAAACCAACCAAACCAATCCAAACCAATCCAAACCAAACCAATCCAAACCAATCCAAACCAATCCAACCCAATCCAACCCAACCAAACCAACCAAACCAATCCAAACCAAACCAACCAAACCAAACCAAATCCAATCCAAACCAATCCAAACCAAACCAAACCAAACCAAACCAATCCAAACCAAACCAAACCAATCCAAACCAATCCAAACCAACCAAACCAATCCAAACCAATCCAAACCAATCCAAACCAAACCAATCCAAACCAATCCAAACCAACCAAACCAATCCAACCCAATCCAAACCAATCCAAACCAATCCAAACCAAACCAACCAAACCAATCCAAACCAAACCAAACCAATCCAAACCAATCCAAACCAATCCAAACCAAACCAAACCAATCCAAACCAACCAAACCAATCCAAACCAATCCAAACCAAACCAAACCAAACCAAACCAATCCAAACCAATCCAAACCAATCCAAACCAATCCAAACCAATCCAAACCAATCCAAATCCAATTCAAACCAACCAAACCAATCCAAACCAACCAAACCAATCCAAACCAATCCAATCCAAACCAATCCAAACCAATCCAAACCAATCCAAACCAACCAAACCAATCCAAACCAACCAAACCAACCAAACCAACCAAACCAAACCAATCCAAACCAATCCAAACCAATCCAAACCAACCAAACCAATCCAAACCAATCCAAACCAATTCAAACCAATTCAATCCAATCCAAATCCAATTCAAATCAAATCCAATTCAAATCCAATCCAAATCCAATCCAATTCAAATCCATTCTAATCCAATCCAAATCCAATTATAATCCAATTCAAATCCATTCTAATCCAATCCAAATCCAATCCAAATCCTATCCAAATCCAATTCAAATGCAGTCCAATCCTATGCAAATTCGAATCCAATAAAAAATCCAATCCAAATGCACTCCAAACCCATTTAAAATTCAATCTGAATCCAAATCGAATCCCATCCAAATACATTGCAAACCAATCCAAATCCCATCCAAACCAATCCAAATCACATCCAAACCAAATCCAAGTCTAAACCAATCCAAATCTAATCCAAACCAATCCAAACCAATCCAAATCCAATCCAAACCAATCCAAATCCAATCCAAACCAATCCAAACCAATCCAAACCAATCCCAACCAATCCAAACCAATCCAAACCAATCCAAATCCAACCAAACCAAACCAAACCAAACCAATCCAAATCAAATCAAACCAACCAAACCAATCCAAACCAATCCAAACCAAAGCCAATCCAAACCAATTCAAACCAACCAAACTGAACCAAACCAATCCAAACCAATCCAAACCAATCCAAACCAATCGAACCAATCCAAACCAATCCAAACCAATCCAAACCAATCCAAACCAATCCAAACCAATCCAAACCAATCCAAACCAATCCAAACCAATCCAAACCAATCCAAACCAATCCAAACCAACCAAACCAATCAAACCAATCCAAACCAATCCAAACCAATCCAAACCAATCCAAACCAATTCAAACCAATTCAAACCAAACCAAACCAATTCAAATCAAACCAATTCAAACCAACCAAACCAATTATAATCCAACCAAACCATTCAAACCAATCCAAACCAATCCAAACCAATCCAAACCAATCCAAACCAATCCAAACCAATCCAAATCCTATTCAAACCAATTCAAATGCAGTCCAATCCCATGCAAATTCGAACCAACAAAAATCCAATCCAAATGCACCCAAACCAATTCAAATTCAACCTGAATCCAAATCGTATCCCATCCAAACACACTGCAACCAATCCAAATCCAATCCAAACCAATCCAAATCCAATCCAAACCAATCCAAACCAATCCAAACCAATCCAAACCAATCCAAACCAATCCAAACCAATCCAAACCAACCAAACCAATCCAAACCAATCCAAACCAACCAAACCAATCCAAACCAATCCAAACCAATCCAAACCAACCACATCCAATCCACATCCAATCCAAACCAATCCAAACCAATCCAAACCAATCCAAACCAAATCCAATCCAAACCAAACCAAATCCAAACCAAACCAATCCAAACCAAATCAAACCAATCCAAACCAATCCAAACCAATCCAAACCAATCCAAACCAATCCAAACCAATCCAAACCAAACCAATCCAAACCAACCAAACCAATCAAACCAATCCAAACCAATCCAAATCCAATCCAACCAATCCAAACCAATTCAAACCAATTCAAACCAAACCAAACCAATTCAAATCAAACCAATTCAAACCAATCCAAACCAATTATAATCCAACCAAACCATTCAAACCAATCCAAACCAATCCAAACCAATCCAAACCAACCAAATCCAATCCAAACCAATCCAAATCCCATTCAAACCAACCAAACGCAGTCCAATCCCATGCAAATTCGAATCCAACAAAAATCCAATCCAAACGCACCCAAACCAATTCAAACTAACTGAATCCAAATCGAACCCATCCAAACACACTGCAAACCAATCCAAACCAATCCAAACCAATCCAAACCAATCCAAACCAATCCAAACCAATCCAAACCAATCCAAACCAACCAAACCAATCCAAACCAATCCAAACCAATCCAAACCAATCCAAACCAATCCAAACCAATCCAAACCAATCCAAACCAATCCAAACCAATCCACATCCAATCCACATCCAATCCAAACCAATCCAAACCAATCCAAACCAATCCAAACCAAACCAACCAAACCAAACCAAACCAATCCAAACCAATCCAAACCAAACCAAACCAAACCAAACCAATCCAAACCAAATCAAACCAATCCAAACCAATCCAAACCAATCCAAACCAAACCAACCAAACCAATCCAAACCAATCCAAACCAACCAAACCAACCAACCCAATCCAAACCAATCCAAACCAATCCAAACCAAACCAACCAAACCAATCCAAACCAAACCAAACCAATCCAAACCAATCCAAACCAAACCAAACCAAACCAAACCAATCCAAACCAATCCAAACCAATCCAAACCAAACCAAACCAAACCAAACCAATCCAAACCAATCCAAACCAATCCAAACCAATCCAAACCAATCCAAACCAACCAAACCAATCCAAACCAACCAAACCAATCCAACCAATCCAAACCAACCAACCAATCCAAACCAATCCAAACCAATCCAAACCAATCCAAACCAATCCAAACCAATCCAAACCAATTCAAACCAACCAAACCAAACCAATCCAAACCAATCCAAACCAATCCAAACCAATCCAAACCAATCCAAACCAATCCAAACCAATCCAAACCAATCCAAACCAATTCAAACCAATTCAAACCAAACCAAACCAATTCAAATCAAATCCAATTCAATTCCAAATCCAAATCCAATTATAATCCAATTCAAATCCATTCTAATCCAACCAAATCCAATTATAATCCAATTCAAATCCATTCTAATCCAATCCAAATCCAATCCAAATCCTATCCAAATCCAACCAAATGCAGTCCAATCCTATGCAAATTGAATCCAATAAAAATCCAATCCAAATGCACCAAACCAATTCAAACTAATCTGAATCCAAATCGAATCCCATCCAAACACTGCAAACCAATCCAAATCCCATCCAAACCAATCCAAATCACATCCAAACCAAATCCAAGTCTAAACCAATCCAAATCTAATCCAAACCAATCCAAACCAATCCAAACCAATCCAAACCAATCCAAACCAATCCAAACCAATCCAAACCAATCCAAACCAATCCAATCCAAACCAATCCAAACCAACCCAAACCAATCCAAACCAATCCAAACCAATCCCAATCCAATCCAAACCAATCCAAACCAATCCAAACCAATTCAAACCAAATCAAACCAATTCAAATCAAATCAAACCAACCAAACCAATCCAAACCAATCCAAACCAAAGCCAATCCAAACCAATTCAACCAATTCAAATTGAATCCAACCAATCCAAACCAATCCAAACCAATCCAAACCAATCGAAACCAATCCAAACCAATCCAAACCAATCCAAACCAATCCAACCAATCCAAATCCAATCCAAATCCAATCCAAATCCAATCCAAATCCAATCCAAATCCAATCCAAATCCAATCCAAATCCAATCCAAATCCAATCCAAATCCAATCCAAATCCAATCCAAATCCAATTCAAATCCAATTCAAATCCAAATCCAAATCCAATTCAAATCAAATCCAATTCAAATCCAATCCAAATCCAATTATAATCCAATTCAAATCCATTCAAATCCAATCCAAATCCAATCCAAATCCAATCCAAATCCAATCCAAATCCAATCCAAATCCAATCCAAATCCTATTCAAATCCAATTCAAATGCAGTCCAATCCTATGCAAATTCGAATCCAATAAAAAATCCAATCCAAATGCACTCCAAATCCAATTCAAATTCAATCTGAATCCAAATCGAATCCCATCCAAATACATTGCAAATTCAATCCAAATCCTATCCAAATTCAATCCAAATCACATCCAAATCCAAATCCAAGTCTAAATCCAATCCATATAGAATCCAAATTCAATCCAAATTCAATCAGATCAAATTCAATTTAAATTCAATCCTAATTGAATTTAAACCAAATTCAAATCCAATCCAAATTCAGTACAAATCTTATCAAAACTCAAACTATATCTGATGCAAATCCAAATACAAACTGCTAGTTACAGATGGCAAACAAAAAGTGAAGAAATAAGCACATAGTCAATAGTGTTCATTACAGTAGGAAGTATAGAGTGAGCGCTAAACCTGCAATTAAGATTCTCCTACACGATTAAAATGATTATCTCAATTTTGTGCTCCATTTACACAAAACAGCCCCCTTTTAGAACTAGAACAACACATAGATGAGCGAGAGTTACACAGCCACAAAAATACTTCGACCGGTCGTATTAAAGATTCTTTTTGACATGTACCTAAACGTAAAGACAGATTCCTGATTCAACGAGGAGTGTAGTCTAGAATGGAATGGATTCCGTGAGGATTGCCCTTAAAGCCACCGTTTAGAAAAACTCGGTAAACGGAAACGGTTATATCTACATATATTTAGGGTAAGACGGTATAATGCGCCCCACCTGGCCAAAACGCCCCTCTTTGATTTCTAGAAAACTGTAACTCATTAAGGGCCAAAATCAGTTGGAACCTATAAATATTTGTAAAACCATCGTACTATGTGAATTTGGAAGTATTTTTGTATTACATAATGAAAATAATAGCAAAATACAAAAAGTGACAGTTTTGATGTAACTTTTTATGTTTGTTTGCTCAACATTCTGGAGCGACGCTAGCATACTGTCCGCAAAACTTGCACGGGAACACTCAGTTGGGCAACAAAATAACTTTTCTCAGTGGTTAATATGATTTAAAATTGCTTCCATCTTAAAAAACGTAAGTAACGATTTTCGAAAATATGTTTCACTGGCCAAAACGCCCCAGTGTAGGCAGGACGATATGCCCTTACCAACTGGACACAAGCGCGGCGAGCTTGCAGCAGTTGCTTCCAAATTGTATGGAAATTATTGAAATGTAATTAAAACCTGATTAAATGGACTTATGTTGGTTTTTTAATGTCGGGCACATAAGGATTTGTAACCTTTTTATTATGGGATTGATGAAATACTAATGAAGGGCTATGGAACGTCTCTGGCTAAGGTGGGGCGTATTGCCCAGGCACCTTTTGAAATCCATTTTTTCACGACTTTTCAAAAAAGCATTATTACGTGTTATCTGTAATATTTTTACTGACTACTCACGGGCAATGCATTTGCGACTTTTTGCACTACCAAATAACACAAAGTTTGCATAAATTGCGATGAAAAGTAAAAAGTTATCAAGGTTTTGCCTTAGGGGGGCATATTATACCGTCTTACCCTATATCATCTGCTAGACAAACCTGCCCGATCTATCTTGGGCTGTTTTTTTCGACCTGTCAATCGTTTAGTTAATTGCAGCGTCGCACTCTAGTTCGATTTCAGTTCGAGCATGATGGTTTTCTTCAGAATTCATAAAAACGTAGTATTTTTAGTTTTAACATTTGTTCAACTTTTACACCCAGATTTTGTGCACGGTTTAGTTTTGGTCGTTTAAGACCTTCATAGTCAAGAAAGCAATGAGCAACGAAAAAATCACAAAAAATCAAAGAAAATTCAGGAGGTATTTAAAAAGCTATGAAAGCTCAGGTTAACCGGGAAATTAATGAATTCCAACAATAGAAGCATAAGTACTAGAACGCTAGTGGCGCTGTAGTCATGAAAAGCATTTTGCCAAAATATGCTTCCACAAGCCTAACTTGGCCGTTTATTATGCATCATGCTGTACTGCCCATGATTTCATAGTTGTATCAACCATTCGAAATTTCAGCGAATTTAATTTATTACGCGTTTATTAAAGTAATTCAACCGCTGCAACATTGATACGTTGCTTGTTCCAAGCCTCATTTAAGTGTCTACGGGTGGAATCACAAACCATACTCAAGAGCTTTATGGAATTGCCTGGACTTAAAGTTTTACTTAGAGTTCTTCGCTAGCATTCGGACGATGATCAGCCGCTCCTAAAGCAGACACATTTCCCAATATATTTACCATTTACCCATCTATTACATTTTATACACATTGAGAAAAATGCATTGAAGATGTCGATGTTGCTCTGTTACAAATTATTTGAAATTTGGGAACCTTTGGCTCAGCAAGTGGTACTGTCCTGAAAGAGTACCCAGAAATAACCAACCATTGAAATCGCCTGCTAGTATGAGTCACAGTGAATGGGTCCTGGTCCCACTTGTAATGTAATTAGATCGAACATGAAATTTGTGCAAAGCGTTTTTCTACCACCACCATCGGCTTGAGCATGTAAGAATCATGTAAATAGAATGCGACGTGCTTTCACGAAGCAGCCCACTAGTGTCTATTCAGTAGTACAAACAACTGTGAATCTACTTAACATAATTCTCAATCACACTAAATCAGCGAGAGGTTCCCGAAAAATCTTTTCCCAAACCAAATCACTATGAATTGAAATACCTACCGGAGTTCAGGATGGAATAACATCGAAGAATGCCGGAAGCAATTTGAATAGAGTTGCATTTCGGAAAGTGCCATGAATACCGGCTAAATCGAAAATCCGAACACTGAGTTTGCCACCGCTGCTGCTGCTGCATTATGTTTGATTTCCACCTGAGAACGTGTCGCTTCTAAGTGATGTATATGTCCTGCGGGTATTTAACGTTCTGAGGCAAGTCAAGTTTATATTTATGTTTCGATGGAATAACACACGTCGCCAGTCGAAAGTAAATAATCGGAAAACGATACTTACTTCTTGGCCAGAATCGAAATAGCCCGAGCAAGTTTTGAGAGTGAATTGAAAATCCAATCAGCTGCTTCGGTGATTTTAATTTGGTGAATATTATTAACATTTTCTCCATTACTTAGAATGATTGAAATAGATTGTTTGTAAGGTAAAATGCTTTAGTCTGAAAATTAGTCTCTAGAAATTTGATAGAATTAAGAAATTACAGCATCATGTAGTATAACACGAATTTTTGTTTTATGTATTTAATGTATTTATGTATTATGTATTATAAGATAATTATTATTGTTTGAGCTTGTTCAGGGAAAATCTCCACATATCACATAATGGGCGCTACTTCATCCAGTTCCTGGGCTCCAACTGCACGGATGCGTACCTCGAAACCAACAGTAAGGGTATCATCAGTGTCAGACACTGCAGCTTAGGCCGACGTACGCAAAGCCACGACCCGAGTAGGAGAAATTAACTCAATAATCCCTCATTCTGTTGTTGATACCATACTCTGTTATGAACTAGCCTTGCATAAAAGGTAAAATACCAAAAAACAATACCAAAAATAATTAAATGCGCAATACTTCAGGCATAACATACTCTGCTATTACGATACCAAACGCATCACATGTTATTATTCGTTTGGTATTGTAATATATAAGCATTTATGCATGGGCCCTCCTTAGCCGTGCGGTAAGACGCGCGGCTACAAAGCAAGACCATGCTGAGGGTGGCTGGGTTCGATTCCCGGTGCCGGTCTAGGCAATTTTCGGATTGGAAATTGTCTCGACTTCCCTGGGCATGAAGGTATCATCGTGTTAGCCTCATGATATACGAATGCAAAAATGGTAACCTGGCTTAGAAACCTCGCAGTTAATAACTGTGGAAGTGCTTAATGAACACTAAGCTGCGAGGCGGCTCTGTCCCAGTGTGGGGATGTAATGCCAATAAGAAAAAGAAGAAGAAGAAGCATTTATGCATTGATTCCCAAAAACGGTTTCGTTTAAAATCCGACCGTCCGAACAAAATCAAAAATTTTATATCGGATGTTTGAGCAATGAGCAATGTTTGTTCTGCTCAATGTCGGAGGATGTGGATTGGGTTCAATGTGGGAAATGTAGGCAGTGGGCTCATTTCTCTTGCGCTGGCGCAGAACAGGAAGTTGTGAAAGCCGATTGGCACTGTCAAGTGTGTGTTTCCGCTGGTGGTCAGCAGTTGAAGGTTCCGGACACGAGGAGCAAGACGCGAGGTGGTAAGAAGGCCGGCCAAAAGGCGATGAATCTCAGCAGGGAGTTGGTTCCGATGCAGAACCGACTGAGAAGCAGTTGGAAGAGGAACAACTCGCCAAGGAAAAGGCCTTTGCAAAGCGGATGGAGGCGCGGAAGAAGCTACTCGCCAGGCAGAAAGCGTGGAAGGAGGAAGAGCTGAGGCAAGAGCCAGAGATGCGTGAGCTGGAGCTACAGGTGCAACGCGAGATACAAGAGCAGCAGTTGCAGCAAGAGCAGGAAATGTTGCACGCTCAACTGGCTGCGGAGAGAGAATTTTCCGAGAAGCGGGATGCGATCCGGCAGCAATTCGACAGCAGTGTCAAGAGGGTTAACGCTTTGAAGGACCAAGGCGGTGCTGTTGGCGGGACGAAAGAAGGACAGCCCAAGTGGAAAGTGGAGAAGTGGGTGGATATCCACACCAAGAAGACGATCGAGCAGCTGTCGACCACAGACTTTCGAGGAGCGTATCCGAAAGGAACAGACCCGCCGGGCCTGGAAGCAGGTATCCACCAAGTTAATGTCAAGCCTAAGTCTACAAAGAGAGTGCCGATACTCGTTAACAGTAGAGACGAATCGGACGAAGAAAGCGAAACCACCGAAGAGTCGGATGACCAGGTGGAGAGCAGCCACAGCCGGCATAGCAATGTGCGGAGCAGCCGTAGCCCTGACGGGCCGGAGCGTGAAATCGATCGTATCTCGAAACGGCAGCTAGCCTCTCGCAAAGCGGTGTCTCAGCATCTTCCGAAATTTCGTGGAGAACCGGAAGTCTGGCCATTGTTCATTAGTAGTTTGGAGCACACGACAGCGGCTGCAAGAGTGATGCACTCGAAGCAATCAGGAGTCGGCTCGTTCTACCAAACTCGGTACCAGATGTGATAAACGACCTTCAAAATCTATTCGGAATGCCGAAGAAGTTGCTGAAGACGCTTCTGACCAAAGTCAGAAGTACTCCTGCACCGAGAAGTGATCAACTGGAGACCTTTATCAATTTCGGTATCACGGTGAAGCAATTCTGCGACCATCTTGAAGCTACACAACTCAGAGACCACCTCAATAATCCGATGCTGGTGCTGGTCATAACCAACATTTGGCCGATTAGGTAAATGTCAGTTTAACAGATGATATGACGGTGAGAGTGAGTGAGAAAATAAAGCGAGCGCTTAAAGCTCAACTTATCGTCGAGCATCACCCCCAATCGTTTCAGAGATCTCTTGGAGGTGATGTCGCAGCTGCAGCCGACTAATTGTCGCCTCTTGAACCGATTTCCGGTTGCTAACGACTATCATCTCCGTTTTATGATGCACCTCGAAGGATTTTCCTTACACGGTCATGGTTACGTCATCGGCGAATCCCACTAATTTGACTCCTGGTGGGAGCTTTAACCTCAGCACGCCGTCGTACATCACGTTCCACAGCAATGGACCCAAAATTGATCCCTGTGGGGCACCTGCCGTGATAAGGGCGCTAACCGAGCCTTCGTTTGTCTCGTAAATCAATACTCGATTCTGAAAGTAACTTCCCAGAATCTTGTACAGCCCTACCGGTACTCCCAGCCGAAGCAATGAGTTCGCGATCTCCATCCAGCACGCACGAACCCACCAATTTAATGGCATCCATACTAGACCTTCCTCTCCGAAAGCCGAATTGCTCACTCGATAATCCTCCTACCTCCTCCACGTACGGTGACAGGCTGTTCAGGATCAACTACTCCAGTAGCTTCTCTACCGTGTCTATTAGACAGATTGGTCTGTACGCTGAGGGGTCTCCTGGCGGCTTACCAGGTTTTAGGACCAAACGCTGCCGCTTCCATATATCCGGAAATGTCCACTCGTCCAGACACCTCTGCATGGCTAACCTAAACATGTTTGGATTAGTCATTATGGCTACCTTCAACACCATGTTCGGGATCCCGTCCGGACCAGGTGCCACTGCTTCGTCTTCTTCTCCTACCCTCGCTGCCAGCGGCCAATGGGTGGGGCCGTGGTGCAGGAATAGTACTTCGATTATCGTCGTCAGCCTCGTTGGACATCGCTCGGAAGGTGCCAGTGCTCCTCTTGTTTTGGCCATCACCACCCTATAGGCGTCTCCCCATGAGTTCGAATTGGCGCTCTGGCACAATCTGTCGAAGCAGGCTTTCTTGCTTTCTTTGATGGCCTTGTTTAGAGCCAGTCTCGCTGCTTTGAATTGCTCGATGCGTTTCTCTCTTACTTTCGCCGAGCGCGTCCTTTGCGTTTTTCTTCTAGCCCAGAGGCAGGCTGCTCGAAGGGCTGCAATATGCTCGCTCCACCAGTATACCTATGGTCGACAATTCCGCGGTCGTGTCTTCCTAGGCATGGTAGCGTCGCACGCTCGTGACAGAACCGCAACATCCCCACTCAAACTTTACGTGTTTTCCTCCAGGCGCAAAGCTTCACTGAAGGTTGTACTGTCGAAGTGGGCGACCTTCCACGCTCTGGTTGTAGGTGGAATGGCTCACTGACTTCCTCTCTTTGGTTAGCTGCTTATCCTGTACCGGATAGCCAGATGATCACTAGGGGTATAACCGTCGTCGACCCTCCACTGCAGGACATCGGCCAAACTTTGACTGCAAGATGTTACATCTATTATCGATTCTACTCCGTTCCGCTGGAAGGTACTGCGGGAGCCGTCGTTTCCTAGTACGAGGTCCAGCTCAGCTAAGGCCTCTAGTAGCGTTTGCCCTCTCCGGTTAGTAAGGCGGCTTCCCCATTTCGTCGCCCACGCATTGAAGTCCCCTGCAATGACTAGTCAGTAGCTACTGGCTTGCGACATGCCAGTTTTGATGTCAGACGATCGACACCATCTGGATGAATTGCTTTATCGGCCACCTTGGCGGCGCATAGCAGCTGCAGTAGTACACTCTATTTATCTTAGCTATAACTGCACCCTCCGCTCTTATGTTTACCACTTCGGACCACTTCGGAAACCTTACCGTCGTACAAATCGCCGCTGTTCTGGACCCTTCTGCTACCCAGTTCCTGTTATCCGCGGGGATGCGGTACGGGTCCGACAGGATACCTACGTCTGTTCTCTCTTCTGCTACCGAATGGCACAGCAATTGCACAATGGTTGAGGTTGAGCTGCGTTACTTGCACGGCTTCCTCGTACTAACACTCAACGGGCAAGCAGGCCCAGCCATGACGTGGTTGTGTATCTGGTTCCTGCTCGCACATAGCGTGCACGATGGCGCTTTCTCGCACGTGTGGGCCTTATGACCCTTTTCGCCGCACCGCCTACAAAGGTTACTCCTATCCAGCCCATTGCACGCCCACGATTTGTGTTCCGCTTCGAGGCAGCGGAAGCACTTATCGACTACCGGTGGTTGGTAGAGGCTGACTGGACATTCTGACCAGCCAACTTTCAGCTTACCAACTTTGATTACCTTGTTAGCGTCGGTGGTTGATAACTTCACCGTGGCAATCTGCTTCCCCTGCGGTCCTCTTCGCAGGTGGATGGATGCCCTTGCTACCACCACTCCACCTTGGTCCTTGATGGCCGAGGCGATCTCTTCCGATGTCGTGACCTCGTCCAGCTGCTTACATTGGAGAGTCACTTCATCGTGTAGAGCCCTCACTTCTACACTCTCGCCTAGGACTTCCTGGGCTAGCGCTCCATATGAGGTACCGTTCGCCTGTGAGCCCTTTTTCAAGACAAGGATCATCTCGCCCGCTCTCGTCCGCCTTATGCTGTGAACCTCTTTACCCAGGTCCGCCAGTTTCTCGGCGCTGCGCATCGCCTTGTGCACGTCGGCGTAGCGCTCTTTCTCTGTTTTAATGAGCAGTGCTTCACCCTTCTCCCTGGCTCTCGCCGGGCGTGTGTTTGCCGCTTTCACCTTCGGTTTCCTCACTACCGTTTGCCAGGGACCGTCCGACCGCTGGTTGTCTCGGTCGGGTTGGCTTCCGCAGCTTCGCTTTGCAGCGCTTAATGCCAGGCGAGTCCCTGGCTCGCTTGTCTGTCCTCCTTTCTGCCGCTCTGTCGCTAAGTGCAAAGTCTTACGCCTCCTGTGCCATGGTTGTGGTACTATGGGAGGTGAAGGCAGCAATCTGTGTGCTCTTCAGATCCCTCGACATATTGCTTCGTTCGTTGGTGAAGTCGATAATGTCATCGAGTTGCACCATGACTACGGTCAAGCTCGGCAGGACGCCACTCGACCCTATCTTCACTATATTGTGCTGCTGCTTGTCAACTATTGGCATATCGTTATCGCTCTCCAGGACAACTACTTCGCTACTCATGTCTATTTACTCCATCTCTCTCGCACCCGATGCGTTGGGTGGAAGTCTCTCCAAACCTTTGAGCGGCGTACGGTCGCTTTGATAGGACCTGCTTACGGATACATGCAGCTTTTTGTAGAGGTTTAACAGAGCCCACTGTCAAACCCCACCACATCCTAGGCAGGCCCCCTAACTCGCAGTGTCCATGGGGAGGGTTCGTCAAGCCCTTGGACATAGTCCCTGCTGCCCGGGGTAGTGTGTATGTATGTGTGTATGTGTGTTTGTATGCTAATTTGATTCCTCTTATGCGTTTTTTTATTTTTATAATACGCGAGAGAGGCATCATCAACGTTAGGTGAATTAATCAGGGTTTAACTTGCTCTGTCTTATTGTTCCATATACCACGAAGCTCTGACAACCGGAAAAATGCTCCTAGAGAAATTATAATTTGAGCACAACGCTACGCCACAACACAAATACATCCGAAAAGAAAGATATTTTCTAGAGTCGCTTTTTACCAAAAATCGGTTGTATTTAGAAATTTGTAGGTGAGTTCTAATTTATTTGAGAAGATCATTTTTTATTCTGATGATGGTCATTTTTTATTGCACTCATCGGTCTTGAGTGATCCGAACTTATCGAATCAATCCGTTTATCTTATCTGTACCCGTACTTTGAAACAAAATATTCCAGCATAGAAGGTAAAAAAGAAAAATAGTTATCTGCAGCCTATCTCCTGAAATCACAAATCAGCAGAGTAAATATTGACTTTACAGAGCTAATGCAGGCAATAACTCTCAATCAAATCAAATAAATAATGCATCGGGACCCAGCCTCCAGAGGGTGCAGGGTATAAATCAAAATAAAGCACATTACCGTAGATGAACCGTTCGGTAACTCGTTTTATTACATTTTTGCTCTCCTCCTTCACCAGGAAAGACATGATAGTGCATTCGATTTCGGAATTCCAATTGAGTACAGAGCGGAGGTCAGGTGCTGGAGAAAAGTGCCAAGAACAAACCACAAGAAACCCATAAAAGGATAAATTATTTTCCTTCCAAAAGTGATCCCCCGCTCTCTAGTCCGAACACAAACCTGTCTCTCTTCACACGTCTCCGGCTGGTCAAACGAATCCGTCCATATGGCTGTCGATGCGGAGGAGGCACCGTGGGAAATGGCAGCATTTGTACAAATAGGTGAAATTTTTCACACTGCTCAAGGGTTAGCCCCAGATAAGGACCTTGATCCTGCTTCTTCGGTGTAGTTTCTTCCGGTCTGCGTGTTTAAAAGTAGTGATGGTTGGGGGACATACACTGAACAGCAGGAAACAAGACCGAAAGCAAATGTTGACTTCAAACGGATCGAGGCGCATCCAAGCCAGGCAAGCAGTTTCCAATCACATTTAATGCTTTTAATATAAATTCAATGCATTTGCGAGATTGCAAAACTATCGTTTTATGTGTGAAGCTTGTTTACTTCTGTTGATCGTTCCGGAGAGATTGCGTTTTTCATAGAATACAATGCCTTGAATAGCATTTGAAAGTGGTATACGTATTCTGATACTCTTGTCCAATTATATTGAAACTTACACGTTTGTGGTATAACTGCATATAACTACATGAGCCTTATAATGTTAGCATGGTGAAATTTGAATGATTGGGAGTTTTACGCAGATTTATCACATTACACAAAGAGCCTGGTTTGTTCTTGATTAATAGCTCACTTTATCTTTTCCTTAATTGCCCTTTTTTTTCTAAAATTAAGAATCATTGATTAAAAATACTTGGAAAGGACTGTGAAAACATCCATCTTTGCAGAGCTACCGATTTTTTTCATTAATTGCGTTTTTGTACCATATCCAGTTTTCCGCGAGCGATAATAGTCGCCAGCTTGCCTATGGGTTAGCTCTGATTTGACGTTTGTGAAGGTCAACTGCATCCAGCGTTCCGAGCATTTTGATCAATGTGGTAAATAAAAAGGTGCTGATGAAGTGGATTTACGCCTTTCTTTCGACGTTTGTCCCGTCCGACGTTTTTTCGACCTTTTGTCCTGTTTAACGTTTTGTGCTTTCGAACTTTTGTCTTTCGACATTTTGTCCCTAACCGAGTTCTGCAAGAGCCCTATTCCTGATAAAGGGATAGTGTTTATAAGCGAAAAAAATCCTTATCCTTTCTGCAATGTTTTCCCCTGATTGGGGCTGTAGAGCCTACAATGTTTACGCACGATGTGATTCAGGTCAGCACGACTCTACTCTTTGTTGCTTCCGACAACAACTAATTTCACTAGCGGATCGTTTTTATTTTTTTACGGATAGTTCTTGTACATTTAACGGTACAAAGTATTATTAATATTGTATTATTAATTAATTGTCTTCAAGTATCTTCAAATAAGTAGATAAGTTTTTAAATGTTTTGAAAAGTCTTAAAAATGTCTTCACAAATATTTGGAGGGCTGTTACAAACTGACCAAATTGCATTCCGCGAAATCCGCGATCAACGAAATGAAATCCGCAACTGCAAACCCAAAACCGCGAGATGTCCATAGACATGTACAACCTTAAATTAAGTGATTACGAAGTTATAAGAAAAACAGAGTTTCCACTTAACCAACTTCTAAAGAATATTTCAAGAGGAATTCCAAATGAAAGAATTTTCTAAGAGATTCCCGAAAATGCTGAAAGGATATTCCGAAAGAATTTCAAAATGAATTTCCGGAGGTCTAAGACATACGAAGGGGGGAATTTATCTTGGATTCCGATGACATATCAGACAAGAGCGAAAGAAAGCTTGGTGAATGAAAAGCGCTGGTTTATTGGAGAGCCTATCTGACTATTTTCTCTGAGTGTAATTAGTAGCGCTCAGGTTTGTCTGAGTTTGACACATCTAAAGGACAATACGCGACCGATCGCCGTCATGTACTAAAAAGCAGAATGAATTGAGTTTCCAATGAATGAGTGAATGATTAAATTTGGAAATAATGGGACATATAGCCTTTACCTACGTATACTCAGTATACGAGAAAGGCAAAAATAATATTTTAGCCATAACTTCTAAGCCCATAATGCGATCCGGTCGATTTTCAATCGATCCCTGTCCCATTCGTACCCTAGTCGAATGCATATTGTTGTGAGCAAATCGGTTAAGGATAAGTGCGGAAAAAGTGAGCTAAAATTTTTTACTCGTTTTTGGTCTGTTTTTATTTTGGTCATAATTTCTGAGCATATAGTGCGATCTGGCCAAAAATAATGGGACAGGAATCCCAGTGGGGTGCAACTTGTTGTGAGCAGTTAGGGATAAGTGCCCAAAAAGTAGTACTTTTTTACGCGTTTTTGGTAAAAAAAAACCCTGATTAATCCATCTAGCGGTGTTGTTGCCTTTCTCATGCAAAAAAATACTAAAAAATATGAGTGATTGTTTTTAGCGTGTTTTGCGCATAGAAAATAGTTTTTTGACCATAACTTCTGATCCCATAGTCCAATATGGCCAATTTTAAACAGCAAATAATGGGATAGGATTCCCCGTCGAATGGAGTAATTGTTGCGAGTAATTCGGCAAATGTTAATTTCCAAAAAGTGTGTCTACAAAATTTTGTACACATACATACATACACACATACGGACATCTTCTCAATTCGTCGAGCTGAGTCGATTGGTATATAACACTATCGGTCTCCGAGCCTTCTATCAAAAGTTTGGAGTGATCATTTAGCTTTAACGTTTATTTTGTATACGAGAAAGGCAAGCAAGTATTTTGGTCATAACTTCCAAGCCCATAGTTTTCAATAAGAAACAATGGAATAGGATTCCCAGCCGAATGCAACAAATGTGAGCAAATCGGTTAAGGATAAGTGCCCAAAAAATGAGTTTAACTTTTTTACGCGTTTTTGGTTTAGAAAGATTGTATTTTTACCATAGAGTAGACTGGAGCGAGAGTGCGCGTGGGGTAAGAGTACGTTTTCGATTTTTTTAGTCATAAAAAAAAGATAAACAAGCAGCGCTGCATCAGTTTGATAAGTATTCTGACCAACTATTTTCATGTGTAATTATTGTACGATTTGAATAAACAACAAGGGAGATATGAAGATATTTAATTTTATGGTCATTTTGCTAAAAATATTTGTGTTTTCGCAACTAGTATTTTATTACTATATATACGTCCAATCAGATGAATACTATACCATTTCGATAACCTACTGTATGGAGTACTTTATGGTGCTGAACATTAGTTCGGTTGGTTTTCCAAGAAGTCAACACCAGAAACTGAACAAATTTTGGGGCTGTGGGGCAAGAGTACGCATTCGAACCTTTAAGTTCTGTTACCAAACCCGTATCTCCGGCCGAAATAAGACTACTTTCAACAAAGAAAAAAAGGAAAAGAAATGGAAAATTATCACAAGTTCTTCTTTAAAGGATAAGTTATTCGGTGTTAGAAAGGACAAACAAAGCACTGAGGCGAAATAATAAAATTGTATTTGGTATTGTTTTACACCTCAATATATTCCGAAAACACAATTTCATCTGAATGATAATCCTTTAATCAAAAGAAACATCCATAAATTACGTAACGCTGAGCTGGGAGGGGTTGCGAGATGTATGACAATCCATAGAATTTTCAGAGGATTCATTCAAAAAGTGTACGATAGGAGGAGGGGTAATGAAATGATCAAATTTTCCGTTACGTATTAAGTGATCTTTCTTTAAAGAAAATTTCTTTATTCAAGCCACGAGAAACCTGGTATATTTTTACCTTTGTTGTGTTGACAAATGGATTGCGAGTGATATTACTATGCGTCCAATTTGGGAATCTTGAGCTCATTCAGTAGCCGCTAGGTTGCGAAGGCCGACGGAGGTCCTTCGTAGCTTAGTTGGTTAAAAGCACCAATCTAGCGTACTGAGGGTCGTGGGTTCGAGTCCCATCGAAGGGAAAGTGGTTACTTGCAATACATTTTTCAAATCAATATCTTCCACATAATGTACATATTCACATATGAGTTTTCACAACATTGTAAAATACATTTTATGACTGGTGCGTTTTGGCATCAGGGTGGCGCGTTTCAAACCGCATCGTCTGAATTCGCACGAAAATGCAGTTCTAAGTATCTTGAAATTGCTGCATTTAGGTGCCCTGTTGCGCAAAAAAAAATGTAGCAACTTAAGTGTGGTGGAAATCACAATTTAAGTGTGATAGAAAGCTTTTTAACACACGGGTTTGTCTTATGTTTTATTCTCTAAGTATCCAGATTCCGCATTATACCTTTTAACGATGTTTTATGTAGGCGAAAATTTAGGGGGCCTTCTTTAGCTGTGCGACCTCCCTGCCCATGGCCATAGAAGTATCATCATGTTAGTCTCATGATATACGAATGCAAAAATGGTAACTTGGGTTAGAAACCTCGCAGTTAATAAATGTGGAAGTGCTTAGAGAAACTGAGCTGCGAGGCGGCAATGTCCCAGGGGGTATTGTAATCGCACTATTGGAATCTAGTTTGAAAATATGTTAATCTAGAATGAAGGATAATCTGTAAAATGAGTGGCTAATGCAACAACATGTTGACGATGTCTGGTTTCGATAATCGATCCGGTCTTGGAATTTTTATCTACTGTTCAAAAGAAAGGTATCGTGTAGGCCTCATGATAAACGATTACAAAACAACTTTTTTTTAAATCTCAAGACTCTTCAAATCCTTAAATAAAAAAAAATCTCAGGAACATTTCTTAGGAAAACACTGCTAGAACCGGTTTCAGAACTCCAGGTGGGCAATACTTTATTATCAAATATGAATCTTTCACATTCAAGTTCATCGTTCTGCTAATTGATTACATTCGTCATAAATTCAATTTTCCACTATGACATCCTTTTCTATTCTCAATTGCTCCAAAGTTCTCGATTCGCAATCCATCTCGTTGTCCTATTCCTCCACGCACACCTCTTGCGACCACCGATCCAGACAATACGGCCTGGCAACGCGGCGGTTATCCACTGTCGAAATCCAATTAAAACAAACTGTTTCTACCGTTTAGTGAGGGTGGGAAATCCTTCCCTCACTCTCCTAATGGACAAAAGCATAAGAATACGGCTCACTGCATCACCGTTGATGACCACCGTTGTTGGTTGCTCATATCGGATCGAATTGCTCGCTTACTCCATCAGGTAGGTAGGTAGGTTACGGGAAGATCGTAAAGGTAGGTCATGTTGGCGCGCGCTGGCTGGCGAACAATGGACACGAAAGCGAGGTGGACACTACGCGAAAGCCAAAAAGGCATGCGAAGAGATGATATTTTGAATTTTGATTGCTTTCTGGCGATGGCAGCAGATTGGCTCTCGTCCTAGACCTGACGGAATCCGCTAGCGCAGCTTCGACAGAATGGTAGCTTCAATTGAAGAAAGAACGTCCACCTACGATGCGACGATGGATCTGGTCGCTAACGAATGACAGCGGAAGGGGAAATTGGGATTGAAACTTCAATTTCGGGATTTCGTGCTTCAGAGATTAAGATGAATAAGAATAATTAATTAACTACATCGTGCTGCATCAGCATCCGGGGATTATTTAGCTGATATTGACTTTCGATGGATGGACAGCTTACTTCTCGATCTGCAGCTCGGTTGTTTGTCTTGCGAGGGTGGGGAAACACCACCGACTGCCCACTCTCACTCAAACGAGCGGTGGAACTAGTTGCGCACCGGAAAGCTTTCACCGGAATTGAAAGGACAACGCTACAGTTGGAACTGATTTATACAGAAGGAGTATATCGATGCATCTCTGCTCGTTTGTAAAATTTTAATTAAACGTTTTCGATTGTGGTAAATACGACTGGGACCTATCAGTTTAATGACTTTGATGGGAGTTCAATCTACGCACAATGAAGACGATGCCTAGTGACTGAATTGCGGCTGTTCGGATCACTGCAAAGCCCTGAGTGAAACAAAACAACCTGAATTATTAACCGCCACTGCGTTTCAGACGAGCTGTTTCGCAGATAATCGGTTAGTAGGGATGCACGTATACGACGCGATCCTAGTTAATTAGCGGATTTTAGTCCACCTTTTTGATCCATAAAACATGACGAAGGTTTCAAATCAGAACATCCGAAAACTGTAAATGTAATCTTGATGTGTTTTACATCGCAGCTTAGGCATACAGAATTTAGCTGATTAGAGAAGAGGCAATGAGTATGTTGATTCAACCCAAGTTACCAAAATTAGATATTGTTAAAAGATTTTTGAAAAATGGAAACTTTGATATTACCCATCACAGTATTGGCTTTGAGGCATTCTTAGTAGAGTGAGCGCTGGCTGAATTTCATCCAAACTTGACGGGTTAGAGTCAGGTGAGGGTTTAAAAAATTAGGACATTATTTGATTCCGGTTTGAAGAAAAAATGATTTTAACTTCTTAGAGTTACATTCTTCTCGTTTTGATGATGATGATGATGATACTACCATCTATTGTAGCAAGGTACCTGCCGATAGCACTGGCCATATCTGACAAACGATTTGATCCAGTTTATATTATTGAATGCATTTTATCAAACTCCTGTATGAAGGGCCAAAAATGGGTGGGGTGGTTCTATAAGCAATGATACTTATGTAAAATCCACAGGATGAGTACAGAATCTCCTTTCAGAAGAAAAATCGTACAATGAATAATACAATTAAGCCCTCGTTTTCCAGATTGACCCAATAGATGAGGAAAAGGGCCCGCCCTTTATCCACGAAATGATAACAATAGGAAGTTAGCAATCCCACTCTTCCTATGGTTTATTTTAAATATATAGTCAAACAGTTTTATTATACGTTAAAAATAATTACAATGGAATTCTCTCATCAAATTTCAAATCGTTTGTCCTGGATGGGCGAGATCCATTTTTCAACACCAGTTCGTTTTGTAATTAACTGTTGTCGTCAGAGATGGAAAAACGAATTGTCCGTCGAGGAATGTCTTTGATAGAATCAGGAAATAGGTTTTGTTTCAATTGAAATAGAATTCTTGAATTCTGAAAAGATGAAGTAAGAAGACGGAAGGCAGTATCAAACATAATTGAATCATTTGTTTGAGAAACTGCATAAGTCCATTTTACACAATTTCGAGAAAACAACAAAAAACTGTTTTTGAACAAATTGGCACCGAACCTTTCGATTTCTTCGATACAGATCAATATAGTTTTTGGCAAAACTCAACACCCTGAGGCACTTGAGGCACAAAAATATTACATATGCAGTTTCTCAAACAAACGGTTCAATTAAAGAGTATGCTGATTAAAACTAATATGCATTTGATTCAAAATAATATTAATAAATGAAAAATTTAAGCAAAAACAAAGATCAAAGTCCTGTATGTAGAGCCAAAAATGGATGAGGTGGTTTCATAAGCAATTTCGCTTATGCAAAATCCACGAGAAGAAAAGAGACCTTCCAGAAGAAAGTTCGTACAATAAACCTCCTGCAGTTAGTTTGAACTTACATTAAAAGTTGAATTAGCTTGACAAAGTGAATTGCCTACATTATGGATAATCATAATCTTTTCAATAACATAATTTGTTATGTATTTTTTTTTTTTGGGAATCCTCAAAGGCAGCGAGTTTTGTTTGAATAATTGTTGCTAAATTTCGAGGTTTTTGTCTCACGATGAATATTCACGATTTCTACAGATTGTATTATTCTATGGAACGACGCTTTTATTTGTATTGTATTTCATTATTAGATTTCCCAAACCAAGTAAGAAAAAGCATTCGAACAACGACTCTCTAAATTTGAGCCGCGGCTCTCAAATGAACCGCGGCTAAAATAACAAACACTGGGTCACTTGATCAGCCACTTAATCTTGACATTTGCTGTTTGTCACGGTATACAGACAACAAGGTAGGCTCGCAAGAAAAATGACACTTCAAAAGTGACGCATATTTTACGCCACATGTTAGAATACAAAAGTAAACATGCTGTGACCGTAGAGCATGGTCTCGATTCAGCTTGTTCGAAGCTAGGATAGGATGTAACAACTCAATTGAGAATGCCTTGTTGTTTTTTAGTCGGTTGCTCTGACGAGGTGGTCGCTAGTGCAGCCAAAGTAGGGAAAAGGTTCGGCACTTCATCTCATAGTTCCTATTTCCATCCCATCAAAAACAAAGTAATGAAAAGCGAGGTTTCTAAGCCAAGTTACCATTTTTGCATTCGTATATCATGAGGCTAACACGATGATACTTTTATGCCCAGGGAAGTCGAGACAATTTCCAATCCGAAAATTGCCTAGACCGGCACCGGGAATCGAACCCAGCCACCCTCAGCATGGTCTTGCTTTGTAGCCGCGCGTCTTACCGCACGGCTAAGGAGGGCCCCGTGCTGATCACACCACTGTGTTCATTTTGCACCGATTACCTTGAAAATCGCAATATTTCTGCTATGCTCACACCTATATATCAATACCAAATTTTCAAAACGACTTATCTACTTCTGTAAACAAAAATTCAAACATCAATTTGACGAATCTGATAGCACTCCCACGCAAACCAACACCACCAACAGAAAGTAGAAGCCTTCACCTACGTGTTGATGGTGTTGGTTTGCGTGGGAGTGCTATCAGATTTGTCAAATCGACGTTTTAATCTTTTCAGATAAGTCGTTTTGAAAATTTGGTATTGATATATAAAAACCCTGATTAATCCACCTAGCGGTGATGGTGCCTTTCTCGTGCATTATAAAAATAGTATTTTGGCCATTACTCTTGAGCCCATAGTCCGATCTGGCCAATTTTCAATAGGAAACAATGGGAGAGTATTCTGCGTCGAATGCAACTTGTTGCGAGCAAATCGGTTAAGGATAAGTACCTGAAAAATGAGTGACATTTTTTTCTGTAAAAAAAATGGTATTTTGGCCATAACTTCCGAGCCCATAGTCCGATCTGACCAATTTTCAATAGGAAACAATGGCAGAATGTCCTGCGTCGAATGCAACTTGTTGCGAGTAAATCGGTTAAGGATAAGTACCTGAAAAATGAGTGACATTTTTTTTGGGTGGGTGCGCACAGACGCACACACATACACACACACACACACACATACACACAGACATCACCTCAATTCGTCGAGCTGAGTCGATCGGTATATAACACTATGGGTCTCCGGGCCTTCTATAAAAAGTTTGTTTTTGGAGCGATCATATAGCCTTTACGTATACTTAGTATACGAGAAAGGCAAAACCCAGATTAATCCACCTAGCGGTGATGGTGCCTTTCTCGTTCGTTCAAAAGGTTTAGAAAAATCTAAATTAACACCAATATGTGGATTAGTCTTATTTTTCATATTTGTTTATATGCATAAATTCTTCTTCTTCTCGCCAAACGTAATTTGTTGCAAACAAATCGGATGAGCATAAGAACAAAAAATGGCATTTAATTTTGTAGTTTTAAAATTAGTATTTTCGCCATAACTTTTGACCCAATTGTACGATCCGGCCAAGTTTCTATAGGAAACAATGGGACAAGATTCTGCGTCGAATGCAATCTGTTGCGAGCGACCTGAGAAGCACACATATTGCACATCAATCACAGTAACTTATATATGACCGTATTCAGTCACAATATGGTTGCTGCAACCAGATTTGTTGAACTTGTGTTGCTTGGGGAATAAATGAAGTCTAAGTGCTAAAAAAAAGTGAGCTAGACTTTTTTGAACTTTTTTTTCACAATAAATAGAAATTTGACCATAACATCTAAGCCCATAGTCCCATCTGGCCAATTTTCAATAAGAAAATATGAGACATTCTGCGTCGAATGCAATTGAATGAGAGCAAATCGGTTGAGGAAAAGTGCCTGAAAAATGAGTGAGTTTTTTTTAGCGATTTTCCCATAAAAAATGGTAAATTTTTGATCCCATAGTCCGATATGGCCAATTTTCAATAGGAACGGGACAGGATTCTACGTCGAATGCAACTTGTTGTGAGCAAATCGGTTAAGGTCACTCCTGACGGAATCCAAGTTTCAAAGTGCTCGCGTTTTCGGGGGCACACCACTCGATACGGAAACGGTGCACAACTGTCATTTTTGTTGATTTAGCTTTGCTGCGTCGCAGCATGCGTGAAAAAATAAAAATGACAGTTGTGCGTTGTTTCCGTATCGAGTGGTGTGCCCCCGAAAACACGAGTACTTTGAAACTCGGATTCCGTCAAGAGTGATCTTAAAGATGTGTGCCCGAAAAATGAGTGACATTTTTTACGCGATTTTTTTTGTATGAATTTGTATTATGACCATAACTTTTGATCCCATAGTCCGATGTGGCCAATTTCAAATAGGAAACAATGGGACAGGATTCTGCGTCGAATGCAACTTGTTGCGAGCAAATCGGTTGAGGATAAGTGTTCGAAAAATGAGTGACATTTTTTTAGTAGTTTTGCGCGCACACACACACACATACACACACACATACACACACACACACACACACACACACACACACACACACACACACACACACACACACACACACACACACACACACACACACACACACACACACACACACACACACACACACACACACACACACACACACACACACACACACACACACACACATGTAGGGCACCGTCAGTGCGGACGTCATCCACCACCGGAACTGTCGGACCACCTCTGCAACCCGAAGACGAAGACGGCGCAATGCGCGAAAGCGTCCCCTGCGATAGCCGCCGGTAGTCGGGGCACCATCAGTGCGGAAGTTTCCTTCACCGGAACTGGTGGACCACCCTCGACGCCGGGGGAAGTCAGGAGGATTCGAGTGAGGAAGTTTGCGGTACGACCGCCGAGGGATCGAGACAACGTAGCAGTGGATCTCAGCAAGCCAGTCGGCGAACTAGCCTAAGCTAGGGGCCGGAATTTTAGAAGAAGTGCATGAGCACAGCCCCCCCGAAGTAGTCGCAGCATCCCGTGGTCCCGGGGGGATCGAGGCAAGGAGGATAAGGGACCCGGTTTATCCGGGAGGCACATTTTTAGCAGGTCGGGAGGAGCCCATCCCTGTTCGCCTTCGAGCATAGTGTGGATGCTCAAGGTGTCTGTCGCGCAGATTTTTGATGGCCTTTAACCCTTGTAAAAAAAAAACACACACACACACACAGACATCACCTCAATTCGTCGAACTGAGTCGATTGGTATATAACACTATGGGTCTCCGGGCCTTCTATAAAAAGTTTGTTTTTGGAGCGATCATATAGCCTTTACCGTATACTTAGTATACGAGAAAGGCAAAAACAAAGCTGGCATTTGTACACCCGCCCATCACACAATACTAGACAGTCCTAATTTATATAGTTGTTAATTTATTTTCATTTTCTTATTCTTTTCACAATAAAACTGGAAAAAAACTGAAAAATTAAAATCAAATCTCGTTGATGAAAAGGCTGTTCGTACATTTTGTATGGGAATTTAAAATCTTGATCATTCCATGGAAAAACAGTCAAAACGTACGCAAATGTATCTATTCTGCTCAGCTCTTAACTGATCGGGTATATAAATACCGTTTTGGCTCAAGTCCCGAGCTTGACTCATATTCCGAACACTGGTTTTTTAGCGCCCTAAAACTAAAACTTTCATTGGTTTTCCGTACTGAGGATCAAGATTACAAATTAATTCGAGTTCTTGTGGAGAAAATCAAAAGAATAAATCCATGTTCGGAATTTGAGTCAAAACGGTACGAAGAATAGGAATCATTAGATCATCGACATATCTTTACAAAAAAATCCGAAGAAAATCCATCAGGTTCCGGATCGAAAAAAGATTCTCTTAGACAAGCAGCACTTTCATTGTTTTATTTCTCAAAGCGTTTCGTGCGTTATTAGCGTAGTACAGTTGCTTCCTTCTGGAGCTTTTCTCCGAAAAAACTAGATTTGTCTGGTTCGCACCCAGCACTATGAAACTGGCTGCCAGTTCTTTGATGGTGCCACAGTTTAAGCAAAAGATAGTCGCTCGCTTTTCCACAACTAGCCGATAAACCAGAAAAAAAACTGTATTCGCGATGCTCGTGTGTTGTAGTTCTCGACCTCTAAAACCGACTGATTACTGGCATGTGTTGTTGGATTAGGAAAATTCCGAGATAAGTCTTGGTCTACTTGGTAAAAAAGCAGAATCATCGTATCATCGGGATCTTCGCTTTAACGACGTTGAAGTCACTTGCATGTTTGCATGGTTTCATGTTCATGTAAGTCACCATACTAATAATTACGATAATCTAAGTTATTACAATATCTGAATGTCCACATGAGTGTTTTTAAGGCAAAAATGGGCCTCCCAGAGAAAAACAATAGATGTAAAGGTATATGGAGACGCATGATATATTTTTGCGATGATTCATCTTGTGACTAATTTTGTTATGCAAATTCCATCACTTCCGTTTAATTAAATAAATTAACAAGTGCGCAAGCATTTGTATGGAACTCGTATTAAGGGAAACCTGAACCTAATTGCATGTTGGGAAGTACATGTTCTTGGTTAACTTGTCGAATACTGCGATCAAGAAATCATTAGAATCATGATTTCAGCTTCCCGGCCGTTTTCCAACCGATTCTTGTAAATCTTTCATGGCTGTCTTATCCACCTCATCTAGTTTCCTATTTTGTTATGTTTTAAGAAAAACAATTTCTTCAAGATCAGCTGGAGGGCAATTTGGAGAACCCAGAACATCTGCATCAAACCAATATAATACGCAAGGGCTTGAATGGACAAGCAGGGTTGAAGTTCTTCTGAATCGGTAAATTTTACTCATATTAAAAGGTGCTTGATGGCCTTGTGTCACTGCTTCTGCATCATAGACAGGAGATCAAGGATTCGATCGCTGGCCCATTGTAACAGAATTTAGGACCTCGGCTTCGGCCGACACGATACGATACTAAAAGAACTAATGAATTGCTTCGGCCAAGGTCGTCCTGCTTCAGCTAGGGCAATTTTTGTAGCGTGCTTGCGTTTATCACGGACGGACTAAATGATCAAAACCCGCACAGCAACACTTCTATAGCGACCGACTTCCTCCGACCCTAATGGAATGGGGAACTATTTCCACTTATGCGCCAACACACCTGAGTGTGATGTGGAAACGCGTGTTAAAAGGATTGTCCGGTTAACCCTCTCAGGGCGGGTAAAGGAGCGATCCACTCTACTGCAAAACGCTAGGAGAGAGATTCTGAAATTTGGTTTTCGATCACTAAAATGTTGGTGCTGAATTTAAAGGTAATGGTATCTATATTGTCAACTGAGTTGGGTACAATAATTGGCTTTCCTGGCTATACCCTATTTCGTGCGCGCACTGGATTATTTATATAAAGTAATAAGTGTTCTAACCTGTTTTCTAGCAAACCTCTTCTTCTAGTGGCTATGTAGACCTCGCTTCGTGGTGATTCGTGGTGGCTGTACTGGACGTGGCGGTGGTGGCGACGGCGGAGATGGTGGTGGCGACGGCAGAGATTGTGGATGCGATGACTTTGGCGACGACTAATGTAGCGGTGACGTCAGACGTGGTACCGACGATGGCGGTAACGAAAACCAATGTGGCGGCAACGGAAATTCTCTTGAGGTGCGCCAGTAAGCAGAGCGCGTTGGGCCCCTGGACTGCACGGCCTGTCCGGATCGGGCTGACGGTGCTAACGACGACTGAAATGTCTCCGGTTGTGGAACCGATCGTATCAGGTTGATGCTGGGCTTTAGTTTCCGAAGTAGCGGAATGCAAGCGAAGCTTTGACTATCGAACGGGTAGCTGATCTTGGTTGCGGTCTCACAAATTTGCCGGTTGAAAAAAAAACGCACAACTAGCGCCGGCAGTGATTACTGCCTGTGCCGTATAACTTCAGGCTGATGCTGTTTCCGTAGGTCGGCGTTGGAACTGGAGAAGTGGCACTGCTCGTAACCCACCGATGCCGGCTACCCGATCAGGAATGCATAACAAAATTGTAACTCAATTCTATCAATTGTTGTTATTCAAAACAACGTATGTTATAATTAGATAATTCGATAAAAATGTGTCTTCGGGCAGTTTTATTTCATATCAAAATTATAACAACATTAGTTATGAATATTTCCACAAAATAATTGCTTACATTTTTTGTAGACATTGGAAAAAACGGAGGTAATCACCTTCAGTATAACTTGAACCCGCTCGATATTAATACATAGCTGGAACAAAGTTAATTGCCTACATTATGGATCGAAGTCCGTCGTGGTAGCGTAAAAAAATTTTATCCGTGATGTAGGCAATTACCTTGAAAGTAGATTTTTGTACAGATAAATTGTATCAGCGTTTGTTATAATGTTGATATGAAGGTATCAACCTCTGTTATAATCGTGTTACGGCTAGAGGAATTTTTGATATAATTTTAGTTATTTTAACAACTAACCAGTCAAATTTATAACACATTTTGTTACAATATTTTTCTGAAATAAATAACTCCCCTTGTTATAATTTTGTTTTGCATTACTGATCGGGTATGATCGGTTTGGCTTGGCTCGGAAACCGAACGACGTCGGGCAAAACTTTACGCTGTGTCGACTTGCGATAACTGTCACTCGTTGCGGAAACACCACTCGCTACTAATACTCGGAACCCCGATTGGCTACCGACGGAATGCTGGTTCCCTACCACTGCAATTCACCTTCGCACTATTACCCCAAAGCACTGGGTGTCGTGTCGGGTGGCGGTTCAATTGGCCAGGCGATTGACTCCACTGCGGCCCTTACGGAACCAAGGTACTCGTTCAAAAATCACAATCCTAAGTCCATCAAATAAAACCTTTATCTCAAGCCACGAACCACTTTAATTAAGTTAGCCTACCTTTTATCCTTTCCTTATCGAGCACAACGTTTTTCCACTTTAGCACTACTTTAATCTGAACTGTATTCTTCGACGACCAAACTTCGAGAGATCTAAACTATTAGATTTGTTAAAGAGGAAACGTTCTTTGTCAAAAGACTCATCAGTTGATTCATCGGTTGGAACCAAGTGATGAGTCGACGAGTATCAAAACAACTGTATAACAGTTGGGCAGCGGTTAGAAGCAAATCGCATATAGAAAGATTGCTGCCTCTAGTAGCGTTAGCATTCTAACGCGGCATACTGAGGCGTAATTTAAAACGTAAGCTCGCCGCTTTGGCGCGAGCACGCAAGTTATTGCTTACTGCTGTTACACCATTCCCATTTCATATTAGAAAATTGTATTAATCATATATCTCAATCTCTTTTCATATCAAATTCTCATTGCTAGCAAGCAGGAATCTAAATATTAATTTGCCTTAACAAGCTACCTGTTACTTAGTAGCAGTAAATAAAATGTAAACGTAGAATGATCCACTTGCATAAAAAGTTGAGTCACAAGGTGAATCGTCCCGTACCGTGTACCGTGCGTCTCCATATGCTTTTATTCTAATTCGCTGCTGAACAGTTTTCTAAATTCCTAACTGTCGTTTCCCCTGGGAGGCATATTTTGCCTTAAAACACATTCAGGACATCGTAGTAACTCAGTTTTTGACTTAATATGTCAAAAGGGTTTATGGGGAGCTTTTGTGACAGTACATGTACAAGGTATACAAAAAAGCATGAGGGGGGATGGGGTCTAGAAATCTTAAAAAGTAGTGGACGTCATATTTGAATCTCCCTTATATGAACATGTAATCATGCTAACATGCAAGTGACTGCAACATCGTTAAAGCGATGAACCCTTTCATACTTTTTGGCCAAAAAATCTCGGAAATTTTCCAATCAAACAAAAAAGCCAGTAATCAGTCGATTTTAGAGGTCGAGAGCTACAAATGCAGCACATGAGCATCAAGAATACACATTTACTGTTGACCAGTGTTATCCGGACGCAGCCTCCGAAATCTAGCGACTTGCCAAGCTTTCAATCGTGATCCTTTATTCATCGCCTAGGTCATTGTCGATTATATCGTGCCGTCATGTCATTTATGATCACTGATTTTCCAAGCGGCTAGTGCAGTGGCCCCATGCAAACCTCTTGTCATACCGGAAGTCCATAATCTCAGATCTCTTTAGAGTCCCACCCAACAACAGGACTTGGGCTAGTGCACTTTGAGTGGCACACGGTAACTTCGATGGGACCTACTGGTGGATACTTGCAGCTTTTTTTAGAAGTTTAACATCAAACATTGAAAGCTGTCAAACGGTTTTTTTTTAGTTTAAAATTGACTTTTCCTGCTAAAAAACTAGCTTATCCAGCCTAAATTGTTTGTAGGAAGAGTTCACTGCCAAACCCCATCATATCCTATGCAAGCCTCACAATTTGTTGTGGTCTGGACGTCAAGCCCTTGGACATAGCTCCTGCTGCTTGTCCCAAATACACTTTTTCATTGAGTCATACAATTGTGAACAAAACATGAAATTCGTGAAATTATTATCACCATTTTGCAACAAAGTTAAGTGAATTAAGAATAAATGACATATACTAGAGCATGGTTTGCCCGTAGCACAGCTACTCTGCAACTACTGTTAACGTCATTTGCGGTTCAAATGTTTTCCGTACGTACATCAAAAACAGTACGAAATATTTTAATCAAGCGCAAAGAATCCCCATCCCCGGAATCACTTTGACGAGTGGTGGGCAACACTCATGAAGAAGGCAAAACTTTTACGTACATCAAGATCGGAAACGAGCCATAAGATGCATTAGGACTAAGTTTCGAACATTTATCTGACAGGTTTCCATGCATGTACCTATATCCCTTGCCAAAGAGCGAGCGAGAGACCCAGAGAGCAAACAAAGGCTGACTGTTTAATTGAATTTAGTTTAATGACCACCCCCACAAGAGTTAGAATGAATGCGGTTTAGGATTTGCCCGGCTCGACTGTGAGGCGCACTCAAACAAAACTCAAAGTACTGGGAACTTCCATTCACTTCTCACATGGCTTCGCAGGAATCGGTCCATATTCGATGTTGAGTCCATTTTAATAGCAGGCGATCAATCATCGAGAGGAATTTTCTAATTACGTACGTTGCAATTATGTGTTGGCATCATGTCGAGCTATAAAACCGATAGAGAAAATGAACGTTTCATGATTAGTTGTCATTGGCATTCCTGAGTGGAATTGTTCAGCGAAGATTAATGAGCCTGGAGAAATCGATGCGGGTTAATGCAAAATGTAGAAGCCAGTAGCATAAACCAATGTTCAACAAGTGATCCATCCAAACTTTTCCGAATAAAAGATATGGGAACAAAAATAAGTAAGCATTCAAAAACATAATCAAAAAGTTAATTAAAAAGAAACCGATACGATCAGCTGCGGAATGAAATTCCCAACTCATTCAATTACATGATTCATCACGACCCAAACCGAACGCACAATGATTTCTAGCCATTAAAAAATTGGTAAAAGTCTGAAAAAATATATTCGAATGTATCTACTAGTACTACACAGATAGAAAAAATCATTGAAATTTACGCTCAAAATTATACACATGGAACATCATTATCGGCGTAGTTCCACACATATTGCCCAAATGTATACAATATTTGACGTGAATCGTCGACAAGCTTGTTGACGATTCAATCTTTACGCGCCTTATTTTTTTTTCTGGATAGTGTTCGTTCAGCACTTCCACAGTTTGTTCTTAACTGCGAGGTTTCTAAGCCAAGATACCATTTTGCAATCGATCGGACCGGGAATCGGACCCAACCACCTCCGGCATGGCCTTGCTTTATAGCCGCGCATCATTTCGCATCTTAGTCCCAAAAATATCCAATATTTTGAACTTATGAAGGCAACTTATTCACTTTTGTGCGCATTTGTATCACTGTGCGACAATTCGACTCAGCCTTCAGTTACCAGGTAGAATCCGAATCGAGGTGTATCATCACAATAAACTACATTGCGGGTGGAAAACGTTTTCCTCCTGCATAGCACTCAGCGAGTAGCAGCATAGATTTTCCAAACAGCCAGAAAAAGAGCATTTTGCTACATAAACTGTTCACATCTTTCTGCTACATCTGAACGGTAGTTTGTGGAGTGTGAGTTCGTATTTTTTTCTCCTGCACTGATCGGTGCAGTATTATTTTAACGTTATTCTTCGAATGGATATTTTTTAATTAAAAATCACTTTATTTTCCGGGAGGGAAATAACCGGAGCCAATAGTCGAAACCGTAGCCGGCCGACTGACGTGCCACTGCAGCAGTATGCCTTCCCCCAAGCCCTTGATTGAGCGAGTAAAACGGTTAGTTATGGAATGGATCGGGCAGAATTGAAATTGAATGTGATTGTTTTTTTGGGGAGATGTTCTGCAATATCAAATGTCACGTCAACTGAAGCATTGATAATGCGGTTGAATAGAATGGGATAAATTGAAGTAGATTTCGTGTATATTTTCTAGTTCGGAAAAACATAACATTGGAAATATTAACAATTGATTGAAATTCTCAATAGCTATTAATTGTTGTCCAAAAATGACGGAAATAAAACCATAGGATTCAATACCGTAATCAATTCAATTTTTATCTTATTTTTATCCCTCATCACACGGTTACAAATAGTCGTTTCCTTTAATGCGCCATAAAGAAGTGTATAATATTTATAGCATCTGCAATTTCATTTTCCTACGAAATACCGCACATTTGTTATGCTGCTTCATCTGGATTCGGTGAAGTCACCACAGGCCGTAATGTTTTCGTACTGATTTCCGTCCGAAAGCTTTCGAACCCCAACCCCGAGCCATCCAGCAGTGTGGCAACGACACTGCATGCAACCAAGTAAAGAATCATCAAGGCAGGAATCATCCGTGCAATCTTTTTGCCGTTAGTTGCTTCTTAGACAAGCGGTGCATCTCGGACGGCATTAAAAAGAAGAAAAAAAAACTTGTTCTATGTATATCCTAGAGCTGATAAGATAGTGTAAGCGAATAGGTTATCGTATCAAATGAAACAACTAGGTAATTATAATACCAATTATTATTCTAATTAATGATTTGAGTGTATTACTTCTACGTGAAGTTAAACGATTTACAATAATATGGAAATGCTAATATCATCTTCCAAACTTAGACGTACATGTTCATGATAGAATTAGAGGCGAAAGTATAGAATTGATAGTTCCGTTAGGATACGGCAGGCATGAAGAATGTTTTTTATAGAAGTCGATTTGAAAGCGAGCGGAGGGCAATATTTGTGATAGCACATATCACACGACCTTCCTTCTGCCAAGCTCCCGTATGAAGGGGGAGGGAAGAATATCAGTGTGGAAGCTGATATATCTCCACTGGCCAGTTTGCTTTAGTTTGCCCATCATGTTGTTTGGGGAATCAATTAAGGTACCACGGGGTAAGTTATGATATTAGCATGTCCATATCATTAAAAATTGATGAATAGGAAAATTCAAAGTAATCGTTTCTAAGAAATCGAGTAGTTGGCGTCATACTGGGTGTTGAAGGTTGAAGGAACACAAAATTCTTTTGAAACGATTTGATTAAATTTTGAATAAATTGTTATTAATAATAAAATAATTTCTTTCTCTTCTAATAGAATAATTACTTATATCAATATTGCTCAATTAATACAGTTTTCAAAATAAACAATGCATAAAGTGAACGGAAGAGCAGCTAGGCGCAGCGTCTCTTGAAGATGGCTGGAGAGATATTCGATCCGCCATTGGAAGCACCACAACCGCTGCACTAGGCACAGTGCCCCCGGATCAGAGAAACGACTGGTATGACGGCGAATATGAGCAATTAGTGGAAAAGAACGCAGCATGGGCGAGATTGCTGCAACACCGCACGAGGGCGAACGAGGCACGATATAAACAGGCGCGGAACAGACAAAACTCGAGGAAAAAGCGCCAGCAGGAAGGTCGAGGCAGTAAAGAGACGGAGCAACTGTTTCGCGCTAATAACACACGAAAGTTCTATGAGAAGTTGAACCTTTCACGTAAGGGCCACGTGCTACAGCCTGATGTGGCAGACGATGATGGCGGTACAGTAATGTACCTGGGAGCACGCGCGCAGGACATACGTCTTCCGGTTCCCGGTCTCCAGGAAATCCAGGAGGAGATTGGCCGACTGAAGAACAACAAAGCCCCTGGGGTTGACCAACTACCAGGAGAGCTATTTAAACACGGTGGTGAGGCACTGGGTCATTACCAATATTTGGGAGGAGGAAGTTTTGCCGCAGGAGTGGATGGAAGGTGTCGTGTGTACCATCTACAAAAAGGGCAATAAGCTGGATTGTAGCAACTACCGCGCAATCACATTGCTGAACGCCGCCTACAAGGTACTCTCCCAAATTTTATGCCGTCGACTAGCACCAATTGCAAGGGAGTTCGTGGGGCAGTACCAGGCGGGTTTTATGGGCGAACGCTCCACCACGGACCAGGTGTTCGCCATTCGCCAAGTACTGCAGAAATGCCGCGAATACTACGTGCCCACACATCATCTATTCATCGACTTCAAAGCCGCATATGATACAATCGATCGGGACCAGCTATGGCAGCTAATGCACGAACACGGATTTCCGGATAAACTGACACGGTTGATCAAAGCGACGATGGATCGGGTGATGTGCGTAGTTCGAGTCCCTTCGAAACGCGCAGAGGGTTACGGCAAGGTGATGGTCTTTCGTGTCTGCTATTCAACATCGCTTTGGAAGGGGTAATACGAAGAGCAGGGATTAACACGAGTGGTACAAGTTTCAATAAGTTCGTCCAGCTATTTGGCCTCGCCGACGACATAGATATTATGGCACGTAACTTTGAGAAGATGGAGGAAGCCTACATCAGACTGAAGAGGGAAGCCAAGCGGATCGGACTAGTCATCAACACGTCGAAGACGAAGTACATGATAGGAAGAGGTGCAAGAGAAGACAATGTGAGCCACCCACCGCGAGTTTGGATCGGTGGTGACGAAATCGAGGTGGTTGAAAAATTTGTGTACTTGGGCTCATTGGTAACTGCCGAAAATGATACCAGCAGAGAAATTCTGAGACGCATAGTGGCTGGAAATCGTACCTACTTTAGACTCCGCAAGACGCTCCGATCGAATAGAGTTCGCTTCCGTACCAAACTGACTATCTACAAAACGCTCATTAGACCGGTAGTCCTCTACGGACACGAGACCTGGACGATGCTCGTGAAGGACCAACGCGCACTTGGAGTTTTCGAAAGGAAAGTGCTGCGTATCATCTATGGTGTGGTGCAGATTGCGGACGGTACGTGGAGGAAGTGAATGAACCACGAGTTGCATCAGCTGCTGGGAGAACCATCCATCGTTCACACCGCGAAAATCGGACGACTGCGGTGGGCCGGGCACGTAGTCAGAATGTCGGACAGTAACCCGGTTAAAATGGTTCTCGACAACGATCTGACGATCCGACGACGTGTAGCCATGGACCGAGCCGAATGGAGAAGACTCTGATATACTGCACAGGCCACTTCGGCCTTAGTCTGAATAAATAATAAATAATATACTCCTCGTACGCTAGTATTTAAATGGTCTAAGCCAAGTTCCGCTGGAAACTTTTCTCGAATTAAACGATGAATCTTTCCGAACGACCCGAGTACTGTAGCTAAATCTGAATCAGCAACCTCCGGAGGAACATCAAACACTCGAACGTAATGGACTGTGATTCCTGCATCCATCTTACGTATCTCCACAACTCTGCCACTTGAACACTGGAATTTAACGGCATCAGCATTCTGTCGCAATGCATCCCACATTGGCATTTCAGACCTGAACTTGATGTTTAAGCTTCGGTCTGATCCCATTTTATAAACAGTCTCCATTTCTGATCATGAAGGGGGAAACGCAATGGAGTGCGGCAACGGAAATTTCCCCATAAATACTTTTGGACTTTTCTTCAGAAACTCGTCCGAGTATTCCTTCAGAGGAACTTAAGGATTTCGGGGGAGTTCCTGGAGAATCTTCCGGTGGATTTCTTGGAGGAACTTCCGGAGGAAGCACAAACTTCCGAAGTAATTCCTGGAGGAACTTCCGAAGGAATTCCCGGAGGAACTTCCCAAGAGTTTTCTGGAGAAACCTTAGGAACAATCTACGTGAACCTCCGAAGGAATTCCTGGTGGATCTTTCAGAGAAATTCTTGGAGGAAGTTCCGAAGGAATCCCTAGAGGAACTTCCGACGGAAATCTTGGAGAAACTTCCGACGGAAATCTTGGAGGAACTTCCGACGGAAATCTTGGAGGAAATTTCGAAGGAATTCCTGGAGGAACTTCAGGAGAAATTTGCGAAGGAATCCTGAAGGTATTTCCGGAAGAATTCTTGAAGGAGCTTCCGAGGAAATTCCTGGAGGAACTTCTGTAAGAATCCATGAAGGAACTTCCGAAGGAATTTCTGAATGAACTACCGGAGCAATCTGGCGGAACTTCCGAAGGAATGAACTACCGGAGCAATCTGGCGGAACTTCCGAAGGAATTCCTGGAGGAACATTCAAGGAATTACTGGAGGAACTTTCGAAGAAATCCCTGGAGGAAGTTCCAAAGGGATCCCTAGAGGAACTTTGGAACGATTTGCTGGAAGCATTTCCGAAGGAATTCCGGGAGGATCTTCCGAAAAATTCCTGGAGGAACTTCAGAAGGAATTCCTAGTGAAACAACCAATTTTTTTTTGAAATTCATTTGGGATCTGGGAACTCAGTGTTCTTTTATTTTGGAAATTCAGATGAATTTCCCTTTCAAATTCTTGGAAATATGCTTTGGAAACTCAGTGGATTTTCCCTTGGACATTCAAGGAATTTCACTTTGAAATTTTAGGGATTTAATTTGGAAGAATAGTGGATGTTCTTTTGAAATTGGATTGAATTGTTGAACAAAGCCATTCTACTCGGTTTTTTATAATTAATGTAATCATTAATGTTTCTTCGAGGTAATCTCAATTTCCATAAATAGTTTAATTCATTTTCAGCCACTTAGTTTAATCAAGTGATCCTCCTTATGCTTTCTCTACAGTTCTCTGCTATTGAAAATAATACAAATTTGAATAAAATCACTTCGTGCTAATAGTAAAAAAATCTTTCCGCAATCCTGCTGCCGCATATTTTGAATTTTTTCAAAAATATGCGGTTTTAGTACATTCCGCATCTGCCGTTCCGCACCATTGCGTGCCGTGAATTCAAAAGTGACAGCTGCCGCATCCTTCCGTTGCCGCACTCCATTGCGTTTCCCCCTTATGGTTCCGATACATCCGAGCGTGGTGAGCGCACAAATACAACTGTGGAGGAGATACCTTATGGATAGATTCCTTTTGCAATAAAATTTAAATGTTGCATGTTTTATTTAGTTTTCTGTGATATAAATTAAAAATTCGGCTAGTTGGTCCAAAATATGAGCCCGGTAGGAAATACAGCCACAGATAACAGACATCCACGCTAGAACAAATTTCGCTCAAAAAGCTGTGTAAATCAAAGTACGTTAGAATACTGACTGTGGCAATACGTCGTTTGGTGGCGCTAGGTGTCTTTCATGACGTCGTGCGTACTAGCTGTCATATTCCACCAAACAAACATTGCGCGCCAAAATGATACCAAGCTTGCCGCCTCTTCCAGCACATGCTAACTGTTGATGTTTATTTTTCATGCACTATGGAACCAATAAGGTTAAAAAACAAATTCAGCCAAACACATTTTCGTACCTTCAAGCAATTTAATTGTATTACCAAGTAGAGTTTCTGCTATAGCCACTTCCCATATTGGTGAATAAATATATGCTTATAATAGTATGTTCCGATTGAAATTAGTTAAAATTACTGTCGAAGAGGCAATTATTCACTGCCGGAAACGCTAGTTAGATTTTTATACACAGAAAAAAGTAATGAAAAATAAACAGCGCGTAAAACTTGACATGCGAAAATTTACGCTATTCTACGCTGAAATTGTCCTCTTGCTAACAAGATTGCTTACAACTTGTATGCAATATTGACGATTCACGTCGAATATTGTATACATTTAGGCTATATCCCGTATGGAATTACGCTAATAATGGCGTTCCATTTATGTGCATGATTTTTAACGTAAATTTCAGTGGATTTTTCTATCTGTGTACATAACCCGAAATGAAATACTAAAAGGGACATGAATGATAGAAAAATCATAAATATACTTGGGCACAAATTATGGCCTTTTCATCATTTTAGTGCTTCGCTGCTGGCTGTGACGATGATTCATAAGATTCAAAAGAATTGAAAATACAGGCAGAGGTGGTAGCTGCTGTTCACCAACGAAACATCTCAGGGAACATCCATAAATTACATAATGCTTAGAGGAGTGACGGGGTTGCCTGAGGTGTGAAATTCACTAAAAATTCTAGATAAATTATACAAAAAGTGTAACTGGGTAGAGGAGGGATCATACATGATCGTTCTGGCGTTACGTCATTAATGGATCTTCCCTCATAACAAAACAAACCATGTGCTCCTGGACGGAGAAATCGCGTGCGTTAGTGTGAGAAAGAAACATCATATATGAAATTGAGTGAGGAGGAGGATCTGTTGTTTATATCCATGGTGGGTGGTGGCGCCTAAAATTTTGACAGCTTCTTGATGAGAGAAACTATGCGATGCCAGCGCCTCCACGAGATTGCCACTTGTGTTGCATTTTAAAACGTCCGTTAAATTCCTTACACACGATTGAGAACGGACTTGTATGTCTGTTCTCTGTGATACAGCCGTTACCCTATGCAACTGACGGATTCCACGCAGAATGACACATCGACCAAATTTGATGATAGTTGATTCGATTGAAACTTGTCACATATTTTCGGTATTGAAGATAGACTATTTTAAACTAATTTAAAAAAAATCGACTCTCGAGTAATTTATGAAAAGGTCGAATGTGTTTTCGAGCAAATTATTTTAAAAAATTGCATCTCAGAAACCGTAGGAGGCTAATAGGGCTCTATGAAGAGAATATTACACTGATAAAAAAAAATTAACACTGAAAAAAAAACGAAATTAAATTTAAAAAATTAAATATCTTTAAAACCCGTATTTATATTTTCTTGAAATTTTAACCACAAAACTTGACTTCAAAATACACATTTAAACAACATCAGGTCAATGGAGACGTGAAAAAAAAAGTTTTAGTGGAAGCTATTTTTGGCTCATTGATTATTTACAAAACATTGACATTGACTATTTACAAGAAAACACATGTATGAGATTATTTTAATGTACAAATTTTGGCAATTTCATGTACTAGTGTTAGTGCGGAATGCATTTTTTTAGTTTTAAAAATTAAATTTAAAATATCTCGAAAACGGTAATATTTAGAAATAAAATGGAAAAAACAGATTTTTGTTCAAAATTGACCAAGGAATCATAATTCAGCGTTGAATATATGTGTTGTCAAAAAAATAATATAGTCAATGTTTTAAAAATGAGCCAAAAATTGCTTTCGCTAAAACTATTAGATAGTTTCCACTGAGGTGGCGTCCCAACTGACATTTAATGTCAATGTAAATGTTATTTCAACTCGTCTATACGGCTTCAAGCTGAATATGTGTGCTATACATATGATCAAGAACTTCTATTCAATGCTTTTACCAGCAAATCTGGCGAATCTATTCAGCTGTTTTTGACGTGCCTGCACAACTACTTTACAGCATGTTACACAATTTTTTCTCAATCTTTACTAAACCATTTAGTAATATAATTCGGTACATTCAAAGTTAATTGCCTATATGCCGGGTATTAAGCCACCCGGAGTGGAAATTAATTACTAGGGTTATGCGCTAATTCGTCCATGGCGCTAGCATTCGTCATATCAAATTCTAAATCACTAAATACTCGCGAATCGTAAACTAAAATAATGAACTAATCATCTGGCGAGATAGAAAAAAGTGTACACTATGATCTGCATTCATTTAAATTACATTCCGGTGTTACTTACTTGAAATACAGTTAAATTTAACTTTGCGGCAGTGACTTTTTCACAATTTCCCACGTTATCCAGTTCGTTCACTGCTGTAGAAGACGCGCAACACCGTCACCAAAGTCAACGTAATTCACTGCTTTTCACTGCACTTTTTCACATAAATTTCTCACTGCGCACTAAATAAAAGCAATGTTCATTGCTCAAGTGAATAATAATTGCAAAATAACTGCCGGAAGGCGTTCAAATGATCTGTTTTTTCAAACTTTAGAGCGTTTGAAATTTATTTTCTTCGTCGCCTTGTTTATAGAGGCATTCCACGGGGGCATGTCAGTCGATCCTGAGCGACCATTTCGAAAATATTTGAAACTCTGCACAGTTTTTCAATTTCATCTAAATCGTCATTTTTCGATATCAAATCTTCATATTGAGTCACGACTAACTTTTCAAAAGGGTGTATGTGAAAATGGTTCAAAAATATTTAAAAAGCTGCACAGCAAAAACGGAATGTTCGATTGTTATGATTTTTCAGCAAAGTTAGACAACTGAATGGTGATTCTTAAGAAAATGTGCACAGTAAAAAAAATTTTTTTTGCCTTTAAAAATATCATTTTGTCACAAAACTCAAATATCTCAAAACTCTATCTTTTTCGAACGTAATTTTTTAGGAAAACGGTCCATTATATTAGCTATCTACCATAAAAATTTGGTGATGGTAAACTAATAAACAAAAAAGTTATGACATTTCAAACATTTCACAATTTTCACATTTAGTAAAAAATTTTTCTGTGTAAGTTATTTCGAGAATTGCAGTTTGATGCAGATTTCATTGTTAAGGGACGTGATTTAAACAAGTTGTTTTCATGATATTTTGATTTAATTATTCATAGCATCTATAAGAAACTTAGACACGATCCAGTGTTGTGATCAAAAGTATTGATAGTGTCATAATTTTCATTGCACGTGACTGGCGAAAAAATCTTTTAATAGTGTTGAAACCTGTTGATAATAACGTTGATAGAAACATATCAGAAATGTTATTTTTAAGACAAAAGCTGCAAAATCAAAGATTTATATACACGTGTACGTCTATAGTTTACCTGCAAAAAAAATACCTCTTAGAGAATAGACTTTATGATCGGGAGGAAACGGGTATCTTCAACAACAACAAATGCATGATAGGTACATACCATGACAATGCTCACGAAAAAGCAAAAAAATTACTACTACTAAGGTTGTTAAAGATCTTATAGTAATTTTTTTCTTCAGTCAAGCAAATGACACCAAACTAGTCAGTAAAAACTTAAAAGTGATTTTGTTTATTGAAATATTACGAACAGCATGAGTAGCCGCTTTCTCAACTGTTGTAGGCCGTTTGATGGAAAAAAGTGTTCAAAAGAGTTACGAAATCTCACCGAAAGCACCATAGATAAACTGAAAGCGACTGGTTATGCTCCAATGTCCACATTGAATACAAATTTACGCATTTGCACGTCCTGCCGTCTAAACGTTGACAAAAGAGCAATCTGTATATCATCGGTTGAGCAGAGCGCAGGAAGTTCGAAAACGACAGCAACTGAGGAATTGCCAGATGTATCGACAACAACTGAGGAATTACCAGAAGTATTAAGTGCTGAGAGCCTTGCCACCGTACCATCAGCGAAATCTGTTTCAACAAATCAATCGGAAGATGAGTGTATCCAAAAGGTCAACATCGAACGCTTTAACGAGGGCATAGCTGGGATAAAAGTGACTCCGATTAAATGGAGTAAGATGGACTACGTTTATTACCCGGAGAAAAAATACCGTGAAATAAACGAAGCTGTACGAAGAAACCTCTTCAAATTAGGACCTGATGATGTGGAAAATACAGACTACGATGAGGTAATTATAAATATGAAGGAAAGGTTCTCGAATGCAGCCACGACAAGGAAAGAAAAATTATTGATTTTGTCGATGCTGCCAAGTTCGTGGTCTATTCAGGATGCCATTGATGAGTTCAAAACCAATAGAAATACAGTAAAAGAGGCAAAACAATTGAAGAATAACTGTCTTTCAACCAAAAATACTAGGTCTAGTACTGCATTAACAGATGAGACAAAAGAAATAGTAGTTCAATATTTTGAAGATGATGAAGTAAGTCGAGCTATGCCTGGTCAAAAAGATTATGTATCAGTAAAAAAAGATGGAAAGCGTCAAGCAATCCAAAAACGACTTTGAAAGAAGCGTACACACGCTTCAAGGAAATTCACGATAATATTAAAATAGGTTTTTCCTCATTTGCAAGCCTTCGGCCAAGGCAATGTAAGCTTCTTTCCAATTCAGGAACACATAATGTGTGTGTGCACAACCCATGAGAATATTAATCTTATTTTACATAGTTTGAAAAGAATCAATTTAACAAAGGATATTAAAATGTTAACTGGTAGTCTTTTGTGTGAAAATACAACATCAAATTGCTATCTACGATCTTGTTCGGATTGTCCAGATTCTTCATCATTGGAAAATACTTTATTCGCTGAGTTTGAAGAAAAATATATTGATCAGTTATCATTTGAGCAATGGGTGACCACGGATAGGTGTGACATAGAAACTATTGTAAAACCTGTAGATGAGTTTGTGTCATATTTTTGCTTGAAATTAGAAAGTTTAATCCCTCACGATTTCATTAAAACAGAACAATCCAGCTTTTTAAAAAATACGAAAATACATTACAAAATGGTGAATTTTTAGTCATTTGTGATTTTTCTGAAAATTACAGCTTTGTATTGCAAGATGAAGTGCAGTCCCATCACTGGAACGTACAACAAGCTACAATTCATCCATTCGTTATTTATTTTAATGGAAGTACGCAAATTGAACACTTAAGTTTTATTATAATTTCCGAAGATTTAAGACACGATTCAGTATCCGTAAACTTGTTCATTGAAAAATGATTAACTTTTACGCGTTGATAAGCATAAAGAAGTCAAAAAGATATATTTCATGTCTGATGGAGCAGCGTCGCAGTACAAAAATCGTAAGAATTTTTCGAGCCTATGTCAATTTAAATCAATGTACGGAATTGATGCAGAATGGCATTTTTTTGCTACATCACATGGCAAAGGTCCTTGTGATGCTATTGGAGGAACAATAAAGCGCATGGCCACAAGAGCAAGTTTAGCCAAAGAACGTGAGCATCCAATTAAAACTGCGAAAGAACTTTTGATTGGGCAAATCGTAGAAAAGAAAAGATTTAACCAAATTATCATTTGGTTTTACTACTACTGAAGAGTACGAAATAAAGGCTTCAGAGCTCAGCGAGCAATTTAATAACGCGAAAACGATCCAAGGAACCCAAAAATTTCACTGTTTCATTCCATTGTCGGAAAATAAAATTAAAGCAAAACTATACTCAAACTGTGCTGATAATAATTCAAAAGTGTTCGATATTTTAAAAAATTTGAATAAAAATAAATAAAAAATAAGTATTAATAAACTGTTTTCATGATATCATAACCCATACCAAAATTCAAACCCAAAACTCTTAGAGTTTCTATAACAACATTGTGTAACTGCCACATTTAATTTAATACTTAGGATAATATTAATTCATTTTTATTTATTTATACATATAATATTTATACATATAATATACATAATATCGATGAATACATAAATATGGAATATCATACAAACAACTTGTTTAACTCACGCAAGGCCCTTAACAATAAAATCAGCATCAAACTGCGATTCTTGAAAAAAAAATACACGGAAATTTTTTTTGTTTACTATATGTGAAAATTGTGAAATGTTTGAAATGTCATAACTTTTTGTTTATTAGTTTACCATCACCAAATTTTATGGTAGATAGCTAATATAATGGACCGTTTTCCTAAAAAATTACGTTCGAAAAAGATAGGGTTTTGAGATATTTGAGTTTTTGTGACAAAATGATATTTTTATAGGCAAAAAAAATTTTTTACTGTGCACATTTTCTTAAGAATCACCATTTAGTTGTCTAACTTTGCTGAAAAAATCATAACAATCGAACATTCCGTTTTTGCTGTGCAGCTTTTTAAATATTTTTGAACCATTTTCACATACACCCTTTTGAAAAGTTAGTCGTGACTCAATATGAAGATTTGATATCGAAAAATGACGATTTAGATGAAATTGAAAAACTGTGCAAAGTTTCAACTCAATAGAAAATCATGAATTAAAAATTTTCTTAAATTTTGATGCTGTTGCTTGGAATCGCTCTAATAGTCGAAAAACGCGTTGCCAAACTGGCGGTTTGAACTGAAATAATCTTATGTTACACATCTGATAATACATCATGCAGTCAATAAAAGTGGGTTTTTCAATTTTTTTCCGCTAGTGTAATAAAAGAAAAGTCTTCCAAATAAATATACACTCGTCATTCACACTAAAATTTTCCACCATTCCAAAAGTTTGAAACAGGAGAAATAATTTCATAACAGAAATCTGTTGGCAGCACTACCCACGTACATGTTAAGCATGTGTGTTAGTTGTTTGACAGACTGAGGCATTTAACTGAATGGCAGCACAATCGAAACCATTTTTATGCGGTCGAAATGGGATTGCAATAGGAAATTTTTGTTAACTGAAACCAAAAATAAACTTTCAAGTTTGACTTTCAAAATTGACTGAAATGATAGTTATTCTGCATAAAGTCACAGATAAGTCGTCCAGTTATCCAAGAAATGGCTTGAGCTCAGGAACAAAGATTTGCAGTCCTGTTTTAAGTACGGTACATGCTCCTTGTGGTACAGAGAAAGGATACGTAGGTGATCAATTTTCCGGTTTCAAATATGGTACATGCTCTCTGTCGTACAAAGAACAGAATGCGTTTACTGCATATGTTCTTGATCATCCAAGAAATCCCTGGAGTAAGGCCTTCCGATCTACACGCGTAACTAAAGATCAGTTTTCCAGTTTCAAATATGGTACATGCCCTCTGTCGTACAAAGAACAGAATGCGTTCACTGCATATGTTCTTGATCATCCAAGAAATCCCTGGAGTAAGGCCTTCCGATCTACATGCGTAACTGAAGATCAGTTTTTCAGTTTCAAATATGGTACATGCTCTCTGTAGTACAAAGAACAGAATGCGTTCACTGCATATGTTCTTGGTCATCCAAGAAATCCCTGGAGTAAGGGCTTTCGATCTACACACGTAACTGAAGATCAATTTTCCGGTTTCAAATATGGTACATGCTCTCTGTCGTACAAAGAACAGAATGCGTTCACTGCATATGTTCTTGGTCATCCAAGAAATCCCTGGAGTAAGGCCTTTCGATCTACACACGTAGCTGAAGATCAATTTTCCGGTTTCAAATATGGTACATGCTCTCTGTAGCACAAAGAACAGAATGCGTTCACTGCATATATTCTTGATCATCCAAGAAATCCCTGAGTAAGGCCCTCCTATCTACACGCGTAAATAAAGATCAGTTTTTCAGTTTCAAATATGTTACATGCTCTCTGCAGTACAAAGAACAGAATGCGTTCACTGCATATGTTCTTGGTCATCCAAGAAATCCCTGGAGTAAGGCCTTGCGATCTACACACGTAACTGAAGATCAATTTTCCGGTTTCAAATATGGTACATGCTCTCTGTCGTACAAAGAACAGAATGCGTTCACTGCATATGTTCTTGGTCATCCAAGAAATCCCTGGAGTAAGGCCTTTCGATCTACACACGTAACTGAAGATCAATTTTCCGGTTTCAAATATGGTACATGCTCTCTGTAGTACAAAGAACAGAATGCGTTCACTGCATATGTTCTTGGTCATCCAAGAAATCCCAGAAGTAAGGCCTTCCGATCTACACGCGTAACTGAAGATCAATTTTCCGGTTTAAAATATGGTACATGCTCTCTGTAGTACAAAGAACAGAATGCGTTCACTGCATATGTTCTTGGTCATCCAAGAAATCCCTGAAGTAAGGCCTTTCGATCTACACGCGTAACTGAAGATCAATTTTCCGGTTTCAAATATGGTACATGCTCTCTGTAGTACAAAGAACAGAATGCGTTCACTGCATATGTTCTTGGTCATCCAAGAAATCCCTGGAGTAAGGCCTTCCGATCTACACGCGTAACTGAAGATCAATTTTTCGGTTTCAAATATGGTACATGCTCTCTGTAGTACAAAGAACAGAATGCGTTCACTGCATATGTTCTTGGTCATCCAAGAAATCAAAGGAGTAAGGCCTTTCGATCTACACGCGTAACTGAAGATCAATTTTCCGGTTTCAAATATGGTACATGCTCTCTGTAGTACAAAGAACAGAATGCGTTCACTGCATATGTTCTTGGTCATCCAAGAAATCCCTGGAGTAAGGCCTTTCGATCTACACACGTAACTGAAGATCAGTTTTCCGGTTTCAAATATGGTACATGCTCTCTGTAGTACAAAGAACATAATGCGTTCACTGCATATGTTCTTGGTCATCCAAGAAATCCCTGAAGTAAGGCCTTTCGATCTACACACGTAACTGAAGATCAATTTTCCGGTTTCAAATATGGTACATGCTCTCTGTAGTACAAAGAACAGAATGCGTTCACTGCATATGTTCTTGGTCATCCAAGAAATCCCTGAAGTAAGGCCTTTCGATCTACACGCGTAACTGAAGATCAATTTTCCGGTTTCAAATATGGTACATGCTCTCTGTAGTACAAAGAACAGAATGCGTTCACTGCATATGTTCTTGATCATCCAAGAAATCCCTGGAGTAAGGCCTTCCGATCTACACGCGTAACTGAAGATCAATTTTCCGGTTTCAAATATGGTACATGCTCTCTGTAGTACAAAGAACAGAATGCGTTCACTGCATATGTTCTTGGTCATCCAAGAAATCCCTGGAGTAAGGCTTTTCGATCTACACGCGTAACTGAAGATCAATTTTCCGGTTTCAAATATGGTACATGCTCTCTGTAGTACAAAGAACAGAATGCGTTCACTGCATATGTTCTTGGTCATCCAAGAAATCCCTGGAGTAAGGCCTTTCGATCTACACGCGTAACTGAAGATCAATTTTCCGGTTTCAAATATGGTACATGCTCTTTGTAGTACAAAGAACAGAATGCGTTCACTGCATATGTTCATGGTCATCCAAGAAATCCCTGGAGTAAGGCCTTCCGATCTACACGCGTAACTGAAGATCAATTTTCCGGTTTCAAATATGGTACATGCTCTCTGTAGTACAAAGAACAGAATGCGTTCACTGCATATGTTCTTGGTCATCCAAGAAATCCCTGAATCCTTATATGTCGCTTATATGGCTCGGTTTAATGTGCCATTTTCGTAATAACTTTCAAACGCGATCAACTAGGCTTTGCCTTCTATCGAATAAAACTTGTTGCGAGAAAATCGGCTAAGGATTACTATAAGAAAAGTTGTCTAATGTTTTTCTTAGCTTTTGTGCACACACATACACACACATACACACACATACACACACATACACACACATACACACACATACACACATGCATACAGTTCGTTGAGTCGAATTGATTGGTATATAACACTATGGGTCTCCGGACCTTCTACAAAAAGTTTGCTTTTGGAGTGAAATAATAGCCTTTCGGTACAACTTTGTTGTACGAGAAAGGCAAAAATAATGGGTACATTATATATTCAAAACAGGCCTTGAGATCGTTGGTTACGCGTGTAGATCTGAAATGATCCACTTCAGGTACTTCTTGGAACTGCGAACTGCTTTCATACGCAGATTGTATTACTGTGAAACCTCCATGAGTCTTTTACAAAACCATCTTGTAGATCATTGGTTATGCATGTAGATCTGAAGGCCTCCACTTCAGGTATTTCTTGGATAACCGCGAACGTCTTCCATACGCAGATTCTGTTATATGTACTTCAATGGGTACCTAACATTTAAAAAACAAGCCTGTAGATCATTGGTTACGCGTGTAGACCTGTGGGCCTTCACTTCAGGTATTTTGTGGTTAACCGTGAAGATCTCCCATACGTAGATTTTATCATATGTACCACAATGGGTATATTGCATTTACAAAACAGGCCTGTAGATCATTGGTTACGCGTGTAGATCTGAAGGCCTCCACTTCAGGTTTTTTTTTGATAACCGTGAAGATCTTCCATACGCAGATTATATCATAGGTACCACTATGGGTATATTGCATTTACAAAACAGGCCTGTAGATCATTGGTTACGCGTGTAGATCTGAAGGCCTTCACTTCCGGTATTTCTTGGATAACCGAGAACGTCTTCCATACGCAGATTTTGTTATATGTACTACAAAAGGGTACATTACATTTACAAAGCTGGCCTGTAGATCATTGGTTACGCGTGTAGATCTGAAGACCTCCACTTCAGGTATTTCTTGGATAACCGTGAAGATCTTCCATGCACAGATTCTGTTATATGTACCACAATTGATATATTACATTTACAAAACAGGCCTGTAGCTCATTGGTTACGCGTGTAGACCTGAAGGCCTTCACTTCAGGGATTTCTTGGATAACCGTGAAGATCTTCCATACGCAGATTCTGTTATATGTACCACAATGGGTATATTACATTTACAAAACAGGCCTGTAGATCATTAGATACGCGTGTAGATCTGAAGACCTCCACTTCAGGTATTTCTTGGATAACCGCGAACGTCTTCGATACGCAGATTCTGTTATATGTACCACAATGGGTACATTACATTAACAAAATAGGCCTGTAGATCATTGGTTACGCGTGTAGATCTGAAGGCCTTCACTGCCGGTATTTCTTGGTTAACCGCGAACGTCTTCCATACGCAGATGCTGTTATATGTACTACAATGGGTACATTACATTTACAAAACAGGCCTGTAGATCATTGGTTACGCGTGTAGATCTGAAGGCCTTCACTTCCGGTATTTCTTGGATAACCGCGAACGTCTTCCATACGCAGATTCTGTTATATGTACTACAATGGGTACATTACATTTACAAAACGAGTCTGTAGATCATTGGTTACGCGTGTAGACCTGAAGGCCTTCACTTCAGGGATTTCTTGGATAACCGTGAAGATCTTCTATGCGCAGATTCTGTTAAATGTACCACAATGGGTATATTACATTTACAAAACAGGCCTGTAGATCATTCGATACGCGTGTAGATCTAAAGACCTCCACTTCAGGTATTTTTTGGATAACCGCGAACGTCTTCGATACGCAGATTCTGTTATATGTACCACAATGGGTACATTACATTAACAAAATAGGCCTGTAGATCATTGGTTACGCGTGTAGATCTGAAGACCTTCACTGCCGGTATTTCTTGGTTAACCGCGAACGTCTTCCATACGAAGATGCTGTTATATGTACTACAATGGGTACATTACATTGACAAAACAGGCCTGTAGATCATTGGTTACGCGTGTAGACCTGAAGGCCTTCACTTCAGGTATTTCTTGGATAACCGTGAAGATCTTCCATACGCAGATTCTATCATATGTACCACAATGGATATATTACATTGACAAAACAGGCCTGTAGATCATTGGTTACGCGTCTAGACCTGAAGACCTCACTTCAGGTATTTCTTGGATAACCGCAAACGTCTTCGATACGCAGATTCTGTTATATGTACCACAATGGGTACATTACATTAACAAAATAGGCCTGTAGATCATTGGTTACGCATGTAGACCTGAAGGCCTTCACTTCAGGGATTTCTTGGATAACCGTGAAGATCTTCCATACGCAGATTCTGTTATATGTATCACAATGGGTATATTACATTTACAAAACAGGCCTGTAGATCATTGGATACGCGTGTAGATCTGAAGACCTCCACTTCAGGTATTTCTTGGATAACCGCGAACATCCTCCGTACACATATTCTATTCAATGTTTCACAATGTACACATATCATATTCAGAACAGGCCAATATTAATTGAATTTATGTTATTTTTATTTAACACGGTATGATACCGCATAAAAAACTGATTTGGTGTACTTGTAGAAATCGCACACCAATACCAACAGATTTATTTGACAGCAATCCATCGAGTTTTAGACTGGACGAATGAAAATTCTCATGGACGTAAACAGATTTTCATAAGACAAATTTGAAAAATTTGAAGGGTATTTTTGATTGCCGATTCTCAATAAACTATGATTTGTTCAATGCGCTAATAGTACACAATGAAAACTAGGAACCCTAAAATACGTGTTACATACAACTTAGTTAGAGAAAGTAGTTGGGCTGGCGTATAAATTAGATTTGAAAACCAAGCACTACCTACTACGACGGGAATTAGCTCACTACCCTATGTCTGAAACATAATCAAGTTTTTTTTTTCTCAATCTTTACTAAACCATTTAGTAATATAATTCGGTACATTCAAAGTTAATTGCCTATATGCCGGGTATTAAGCCACCCGGAGTGGAAATCAATTACTATGTCTGAAACATAATCAAGTTTTTTTTTTTAATTAATTAATTACTATGTCTGAAACTTGATTATGCATATGTACAACATGTGATAGATCCCCCAGTCGTGGGATCAAACCCCACCGAAGGGGCGGTTACCCTCCAATACCTTTTCCGAACTAAATCTATCACATGTTGTACATATGCATAATCAAGTTTCAGACAATATAATTCGCTTCAATGGCGCTTATTCAGATTTTTTGAATCTGTTAAATAAGTTTTATATAACCACTGAATTCAATTTGATTAAATATTATTTGAGAGGAGAGTAAATTTCAGAGTTTATTTACTGTTTTTTTTTTTAGAAAACTTAAATATCAATTTTGTTGCCTCCTAGATTCGAACTCCTGATCTCCTGATTCAATGGCCGCTGCTCTGTCATCACCATCACTTTGACATATGTAAATAACAAAGAAAATTATGGATGTGCTTCTTCGCATACCCTATAGGTTGTTTTACTATCGCTATTTTCAGATTCATGCTGTATAAACGTTAGAAAGAGACCTACATGCTTAAAAAATGATGCTTTCAGCATTATTTCAACCATTATTCAAACATCTATCAGCATGTTCTGTTGGCTAACTTTTATGCATCATAAATCGCTGAAATTGTTTTTAGGCAACATTTTCTCGATCTGTATAGATGCTACTCTGCTGCTAATCGTTTAACAGTAGCCGTCAACAGAAATATCGCTTCTAAATGGCTTGTTTTCTTACACTATCTGCTAGCATTAATGACAGCGCTTTGTCAGTTGCTATAAGAGCAGGTGAATACCTTTGTAGCTGCATTACAGAAATCAATAGCTCATACACAGTTCCGGCAACAAAAATCAAATGTAAACAATGCGGTTTTGACGTCCCATACTAATAAGCTAGTAAAAGAAGAAGTATAAGGTTTACTTAAACGTTGTGTAATCTTCAAAGATACAGAAGTTGCCTAAAAGCTTCGTTAGTTCATTTGTAGCGCCATTACGCTATATTGTCAGTGCTATTACAACAGCTAAAACGTTTTCATTGTGAATGCTACTCACCGTAATATGGGAAGTTGCTAACAAGCAACTCAGTTACATACATGAGCTCTTAACCGAAAAGCTTTGTTGCTAATTTAGACAGAGCTGTTTTATGACTATATGAAAGCTGCATAGACGATAAAAGATGAAATGTATTCGGCACAAACTGACTAGCTGATAGATATTTGGGTAATAGTCGAGTTGAAGTTCAAGGGATTATTTGCGGAGGCTTTTCTTTTATTCAGCATTGGCTGCTTTTATTCAAATAGTATACAGCCAAAGGCTAGAAGTTGAAGCTTTTAGCACCAAAATTGTTAGTTGGGGTCTTCATTGATTTTATACAAAAGCCATCATTTTATACAAAAGAAGGTTGATCCGACTATCCGAAATAATCTTTCTTCAGAGTACAAAACTCAATCGTAAATAGCAAATTTGATAGCGCGTCGGAGGTAGATGATGCAGTAAATTTGAATGGATGGGATCACTAACAGCAACCAAGCTACCACGCCAAACCCGATACCACAGACCATTAACGCAATTAACTCTTTCTTTCCATAAAATGTTGGTCCTGAGAAGAACCAATTTTCTTTTCCCGAAGCGCCTTTCCAATAGCAGACTGCATCCAATCGCTTGTCGACACCTTGCGTTGCAACTGTCCGATCGCCACTTGAGGATTTTTCGCTCAGCCTTCAAAATTTGAAAAAAAATTTCAGCATTGCCTCATTGCCACCCACTCCCACACTTCACTTCGTGCAATGTGTTCGCTCCGCTGCATCGAATGTCGAACCGCTCGAATCAAAATGGCTCACGCGCGCCGAACAGCAGCTTTCTTGTATTTAATAAATAAGGCCGTTAGCCTCGCCCCTTTGTGATCTGATATAAAATGTGCACTCATAAAGAATAATGAAGAGGCGGGGCTAATGGAATTACTTTATTAGATATAAGAAACCTGGTTTTTGACGCGCGTGAATAATTTCGATTGGGATTCCGCAGCAGACAACGGTCTGTTCGGAAAATGACAAATTCTAAGAATCTTATGAAATTTTCTCGCAAGATTCTAAATTTGGTTATGAGATGTTGGTTATCTAAGATGCGTATTGTTGCGAAGAATAACAACAGAAATTTGACTCAAGACGAAGTTTCTTCATGTTATCAAATATTATCTCTTGGCATCTGTCTGTCCGAGCGACGTTCACTGATGGGTGGTTGCTGTAGATAGTTTCCACAGAGGTGGCGTCTTCATTTATTCTATACAAAAGAAGGTTGATCCGACTATCCGAAATTAACTTTTTTCAAAGTGCAAAACTCGAATTTGATAGCGCGTCGAATGGAGATGATGCAGTATATTTTAATGGATGGAATCACTAACAGCAACCAAGTTACCACGTCAAACCCGATGCCACAGTCCATTAACGCAATTTACTCTTTCTTTCCATAAAATGTTGGTCCTAAGCAGAACCAATTTTTTTTCCAATGCGCGCCTGACTAACTGCATCCAATCGCTTGTCGACACTTGCGTTGCAACTGTCCGACCACCACTTGATGATTTTTCGCTAAACCTCCAAAATGTGGAATAAATTTTCCGCATTGCCACTGTCACCCACGCCTTCGTGCTGCTGTGTCCGCTCCGCTGCATCGAATGTCGAACCGCTCTTTGTGGAATCTCGATCAAAATGGCTCGCGCGCGCCGAACAGCAGCTTTGATGTATGTAATAAATTAAGCCCGTTAGCCCCTCCCCTTGGGGCCCTCCTTAGCCGTGCGGTAAGACGCGCGGCTACAAAGCAAGACCATGCTGAGGGGTGCTGGGTTCGATTCCCGGTGCCGGTCTATTCAATTTTTGTCTCGGCTTCCCTGGGCATAAAAGTATCATCGTCGCTAGCCATCATCGCTAGCCTCATGATAATACGAATGCAAAAATGGTAACCTGGCTTAAAAACCTCGCAGTTAATAACTGTGGAAGTGCTTAATGAACACTAATCTGCGAGGCGGCTCTATCCCAGTGTGGGGATGTAATGCCAATAAGAAGAAGAAGAAGCCTCGCCCCTTTGTGATCTGATATGGGTGTAAATATAATGTGCACTCATAACGATTAATGAAGAGGCGGGGCTAATGGAATTACTTCATTAGATATAAGAAAGCTGGTTTTCGGCGCGCGCGAGCCATTTTGATGGGGATTCCGCAGACAATGTCGGAGAATGTTATTTGCCACTGCCTTGCAAGCGGGAAAAAATACAACAAAAATAAATAAGAGATTTTTAAAAAATAGGTTTTACGTGAAACAAATCAAAACAAGGCACGTTACATTTTTTAGCGAAGAGTCCTAGTTGGGAAAAGCATCATAAGTGAAAAAAAATTGTTTTGCATTTTCTTTCCCAAGCAATTTTGTCAAAAATCCAAAAACCAAATACCGTGCACGCACCATACTTTGCGCAGTTAAGGAAATGCAAAATTGAATCAACTCGTACAACTTACAGAAAGTAGCTATTTGCCTGAAATAGTTTCCATGCTGTAGTATTATTATCATATTATTGTTTGAGAACTAAATTTGGTATAAAAATTCGAAATAAATAGTAAATTGAACTTCAAAGCAGACCACTTATTATATGCCTAACTTTGCGCACATAACGTGGAAAATTTCGAACACGAAGGTCGCGTCTATCATACAATTTTTCATTCAAATTTTATTTTTTCAGCTAATACTACTATTACAAAGCATGTTCATTCCATTTGTAGGCATATTTGAGCATATTTGAGAATATGAGGATGCCCAGCATTATTTTCTTATGATTCGATATACTTAGTATATTTTCACGTCTGTTGGTGTATGTACAGCCTCATTTATGTACAGTGGCCACAGCTAACAAAAGTTCTTTTTTGCGTAAACCCTATTCCGACGAGGTATATCACAAATGTTGAAAATATCGAAGAAATACGAGTTGTGCGCAAAATTAGGTACACTGTATTGAAAAATTGTTCCTAACATTGCGCATCATATATTTTAACGAAAAATGTAAATAACAGACCAAATTCTCATAAGATGGCTTCAACAATATTATAATTATTAGGTCCATGTGTAATCAGTTGTCAGCGAATGTAAAAATTTACAAAAAATACAGTTTTTCGGGTATACCGTCACTTGTCATTTGTGCTAAGAACACGCCATTTTGGTCATTTTCACTGTTTTCAGTACACATTCCAACTATTAAAATGAAAAATGTGTGATTTAATTGCAGCAAAATGCATGCACTGTTATAATAACATGTATATTATGCTGACAAGTTGTAATTATATTTCGAAATTCAATTTAAACGCATTCTATAAATAATCGCGAAATGCGCAAAGTTAGGAGCTGCGCAAAGTTAGGTGCGTACACGGTATACAAGAAAGGCAGAGTATTTTTCACGCTAACTACGCCATAATCTGACACATGAGATTCAAAATAATTATTAACAAAGGAAAAAGTATATCTTTGTCGTCATTTTCAAGAAATTATAACAGAACATCCATCTTCCGCTCGAAACATACGATCTGTTCGTAAAAAAACGTTTTTAAATTGACATTTCAGGCTCAAATTCATCTGGGGGATTACTAGGTAGTAAATGTAGTCACTACATGGCAAATAATAAGTAGAGCTCTTGTTAATGAACAGAAAAACATATATTTGTTGGATATAATTTGTTGGTGGCAATATAGTTGCCACTGCCTTATAAATGGTTAAAACGCTCTTTGCGGATTCCCGATCAAAATGGGTCGCGCGCCGGAAAGCAGCTTTCTTGTATTCAATAAATTAAGCCCGTAAACTTGTATGTATGCAATCACTAACAGAAACTAAGCTTCCACGCCAAACGCTGACGCCACCGAAACAGTTTATTTTCGCAATTAAACCTTTCTGTTTATAAAATGCTAGTCCTGAGAAGAACCAATTTTCTTTCCCCAATACGCTTTCCCAATAATGTAATAAAAGCATCGCCACTGATGCCACGGGATCGCAACAGTGCTTTTTCCATAGTCAAGCCTTTCTTTATATAAAATGCTGGTTCGTTGGGGTTGAATGATCTGCAGCAACACACCGAGGACCACCATCAATGCGATGGATTTCCGTTGAAAATGTTATCAGCGCCTCCGTGATGCTGTGTCCGCTCCACTGCGATCGCTTTGATGCGTCCGCTCTGCGTGAAATCTTATTTAAACTGAGGATTAGATCCAAACCCGCAAGTGATTGATTTTTGATGTCTGTGCTAGTGATGCATGTACGTGATTGGTTGGTTTACATATTTCTAAAATTTTTATCAATTTTCGATAATAAATAGTTAAAAATCAGTATTTTCATATAAATACAAAGAAGCGTTGACTCATCCTTGATCGAATGGTAAAAAAAAGAAAATCCATCGAGAAACGGCTGAGATATTAAAGTTTAAAGTCTATCATATTTTCGTGGCGGTCCCTGATTTTCGCAATCGTAAAGTGTACCCCAATATAGAAAAGACAGACGTAGTCCTACGTCAAAATTGATTAACAAATAAGCCCCATGACATCGAAAGGCTCCAAACGCGTGGAGCACTGGTTCTGATAATGCATTTCAACTTGTTTTAAACAGATATCCGGTCCCAATACAAAATGAGCGAAAACAACGCGAGAAACACCACTTTTCTGTGGGGCTGCTTATCCGATTCTTTTTTTTTGCATACAAGTTTGATAAATTTGTTATCATGGCTTGTTATGATTCTGAACAGTTTTTGCCTTTCTTTTATCGTTGTTCGTTATCCATTGAGAGCAATTTCTGCAAACCCTGGCCAAGTTTCATTCAAATCGATGAGTTTAGTGCAAGACCTATTTGGCGGTTCACTCCAAAAAGGAACTTTTTATAGAAGGCTCAGAGACCCATAGTATTTTATGCTAATCAACTAAGTTCGACGAACTGAGCAAATGTCTGTTTATCCGTGCGTATATGTATGAAAAAACCCAGATTAATCCACCTAGCGTTGGTGGTGCCTTTCTCGCATTTAGTTGAGACACCAACCTTATATGGGGTTAATATGGTCCGATGTACCATTTTCTTCATAACTTTGAAACGCAATGACCGATCGTTATGAAATTCAATAGTGATCAACAAGGCTTTGTCCCCTGTCGAATGAAACTTGTTGCGAGAAAATCGGTTAAGGATTACTATACGAAAAGTTGTCTAATGTTTTTATAGCTTTTGTGCACATACACACACATACACACGGACAGACGGATGTGCTCAGCTCGTCGAGCTGAGTCGATTGGTATATAATACTATGGGTCTCAGAGGCTTCTATAAAAAGTTCGTTTTTGGAGTGAAATGATAGCCTTTCGGTACAACTTAGTTGTACGAGAAAGGCAAAAAACAACTTAATTCACCGAGTAGTGATACTGCATTTAGCCAATGCACCAACCATATATGGTGCTAATATGGCTCGATGTACCATTTTCTCTATAACTTTTGAACGCAACGGTCGATTGTTATCAAATCCAATAGTGATCAACTAGGCTTTGCCCTCTGCCGAATAAAACCTGTTGCAAGGAAATCGGTTGAGGATTACTATATGAAAAGTTGTCTAATGTTTTTCTTAGCTTTTGTGCACACACATACACACGGACAGACAGACATGTGTTCAGTTTGTCGAGCTGAGTCGATTGATATATAACACTATGGGTCTCCGAGGCTTCTGTAAGGGGTTCGTTTTCGTAGTGGAGTGATAGCCTTTCGATACAACTTTGTTGTAGGAGAAAGGCAAAAAAACATTATGAAATTTTTCATATAGTAATCCTTAACCGATTTTCTCGCAACGAGTTGCATTCGACGAAAGGCAAAGCCAAGTTGATCACTATTGGAACGAGCAACAATTGCTTTCAAAAGTTATGAAGAAAATAGTGGATCGAACTTACATGTTACTTTTAAATTAAAATTTGTCTTTTTTACTCGCCGCCAAACGTTCTAAAAGACGGCATCCAAAAACAGCTGAGAAATCACACTGCCCATGTCGACCGACATAAACGAGAACCCAAAAGTGGCCTCCGTAGACTTAACTCCTGGATCGTACATACATTTTGGATCAAACGAAACATAGAGAACGTAACTCTTGATGCATTTTTAGGATTTTTGATTATTTATTTATGATGCTGGTCAAGATGGTGAGCCAGCGACAAATGTGACACCGATTATATGCGACTACAACGTGTGTTTGTCTTACGGTGATTCAACTACATAATCATAATATTAGAAACATAAAATGACATTCATTAAAATATGCGCAAGAATATTCATTAAAGTTGTAATTTACATTATACGTCTCGATCCTGGCTACGATTTCACTTTATAAAATTCTCCGTTCTCTTATTTTCAATTGGTTTGCATGAAACTTGAAGGAAAAATACATTATACTCTACATATATTTTTGTATAGATGTATTGATCCGGTGATTGGATTCATAAGAACGGATTATCGAGGAGGTCCCTGGGTCAAATGGGGTCAGAAATAGGTCAACTACTTTTTAATCGTAGATACCTAGTAATAAATGCTCGCAATAATAATGCAATCGTTTTTATAAAATTCCTCCTAATTTCATGCAAATCAAACTAAATAATTGAAAGGTTGTTAGGGCATTTGTTTAGAGTATAGACACACAAAATCGCCCATACCTCAGTTGAACTTGAACTTTAATAAGATGGGCGAAAACTGGGGTAAAGGGGATTTATGGGTTGCGTACCCCATCATTAAGTATAAGTTACTGCAACCAGCGCTTTAACTCCGTTATTAGTAGAATAGAAACAACGAATTGTTAGGCAGAGTTGTAGAAAAACCTACACACTAGAAGACTGCCACACTTTTTGGTGTTTGCCTCTGAAATGAGTTATTGACAAACTGCTCAAAGATCGAACCCAAATTACTACGACTCACTATGGCAATAATTCGGGACAGACGCATTCATTAGAGAAGGGATTATCTTTTTTTTGCAAATGCGATCATAGGGGAAAACCCAGATTAATCCATCTAGCGGTGTTGGTGCCTTTCTCGTGCAAAAAAAAACTTAAAAATTATGAGTGAGTGTTTTTAGCGTGTTTGCGCATAGAAAATAGTATTTTGGCCATAACTTCTGATTCCATAGTCCAATCTGGCAAACAATGGGACAGGATTTCCTATCGAATGGAACTTGTTGCGAGTTATTCGGACAATGCTAAGTTCCAAAAAGTGCGTCTACAAAATTTTGTACACATACACACATACACACACACACATACATACACACAAGCAAACATCACCTCAATTCTTCGAGCTTAGTTGATTGGTATATAACACTATGGGTCTCCGAGCCTTCTATCAAAAGTTTGGCTTTCGAGTGATCATATAGCCTTTACGTATACTTAGTATACGACAAAGGCAAAAAGTTGAATAATTCGTAAAAAAAACTAATCATAGAGGCGATCATAGAGCAAAAAAGTTGAATAATTCGTAAAAAAAAACCAAAATTAAGATTCGTAAGGCAATTTCGCATTTATAACACGCATTTTCGCCTACTATGCACCTCCAGGGCATTCACAGTTATATACCTACCGGATCGAGTTTCAATGGCAAAAAAATACTAACTGAGTTTAGCAAAATGGGATTGATATTAAATAATGAAAGACAGTTCTAATCAGCTGATAGAACTATCATTGCTAGCTTATAAAACAAGCATAAATGTAAGAAGTTTTCAGTCATTTAACCCGTCTTATAAAATGGTCGATAGTTTGCTTTTTAAAATTAAACTGGATTTTATAATAGACAACACTTGGCATATTATAAGTAAGTACTATCCCATTCCACCACTCAAGACATTATTAAGTTCTTTTCAAATCCTACTTGGTATTCCGAATCTGAACAGTTTACTACCAAAATGTCCAAAATAAAACATCAACCAGAACTAGCCTACGGTGCAATATGCTAACGTACGGATGCTGACGTTTGTTTGATTCCCCGACTATGGCCAAAACCTAACCATAAAATACTTCTCAAGATGCTTACCACATGTAAGCAACGCAAACATTTGAATGTGGGGAATGGGTCGGGTCACCCTCTCGACTCTTCGACGTAGTGGCCATTAGCACACTGAAGACTTTGCAGTTATATCGTCGAGTCGAAAACGTCTTCCAGGGGAAAAGGTTAGAGGCTAAAAGGAAGCTTACCTCAGCAAGTTGTGAAATATTCAGTGAGAAATTTGCTCATAATTAATGCATAAACTAACAAACAACGGGACTTTAGAATCGCCAAACACACAGCCGGCTTTTTATTCCATCCCAGGAATAGAGAAGAGAAACAACCCCACGGGCCAATTTATTCAAGCGAAACTAATGACAATGCATGTTTAGCTTCGAGTATGGCCATACGTGTGCTTGTGTTTGAACAAACGCTCCTGCTGGAGGAAATTGTTTTCTTGAGCCGGCGATGAAAGTTTAGCCAAAGACTTTGGAATGAGTGAATAATGCAATTTAAAATTTATAAAACAAAGTTTGAAGCACAGCACACAACTGAATGGGCCATTCCGGGCATCACCTCTCAAGCACAGTTAGAGAAAGCAAATGAGCACTCATTCACATGACCACAAGACAAATACAGCCGGCCTTCCGTAACAAGGTGGAGCAATAAGAAACTGACCATATCTTAAGAAGTTTTCAAAATATCATAAACATATGTAGGTACATAGAACCGCTTAAGAAACGAACAAAGCCACACTCACTTTATTCTTTAGCTATGGTTTTCATATACCATGTATCATGCTAAAAGGTACATTGGATATCCCGAGTAGAATGTCACCTGATGAAATTGCATTATTTTGCCTTTCTCGTACAACAACTCCAAAAACAAAGTTTTGATGGGAGGCTTGGAGACAAAAGATATTTTAGTTACCAGATAAAAATTGTTGCTGTCGTCGCTGTCCAGAACATCTTTTGCTGGCGAGGATACGGGATCTAAATGTCAATGAAGGAAAAATACATACGATTTGACAGTTAGGTACCACACATGTTTCGGACAGCAGAACAAAGGGAGCCGAAGCGACAATCTTTATCTGGTAACTAAAATATCTTTTTTGGAGACCCATAGTGTTGTAGTGGGTGTTATATATTCTGTTCGACAAATTGAGGTGATGCCTGCGGGCTAGGGACAGAAGGTCGAAAGACAAATGGTCAAAGGGACAAATGGTCGAAAAGGGCAAAAGGAAGAAAAAATAAAAGGTCGAAGCGACGACACGTCGAAGGGAACGCGAGATCGAAAAAATAAAAAGTCGAAACAGACAAAAGGTCGAAATAGTCAAGAAACTGAAATGAAGAGAATCTTCTCACACAACACAAGATTTATTCATTTCTTAAATCAACATTTTTTTATCTCTAACAGTTTAATATTACTATGACTGAAACTCGATTTGTGCAATTGCACAACATGTGAAATACTTATTCACGTACGGAGGGTATTCACATCCTTCGGTGGGGTTTGATCCCAGGAAACCAGTACGTTAGACAGATGCTTTCTCTACTAAGCTATGAAGGACCTCCGTTGTCCCAGTAATATTGTTCCATAGTAATTACTCCTTCCTGGATAATTGCTCATTCTTCAACTTTGATTGATGAGACGAGTGTATCACTTCTGCTTGAAGTTAAATGCATTTCTCAAATTCCTTTGGAATACACCTAAGTTGTTATCAACTATTCTTGATCGACCTTTTGATCGACGACGATAAAGGCAGAAATAGTTCTATTTCTATCTCACCAGGGTAAAGACAAGTCGAATGGGTAGTCCTATTGCCGCCACAGCCTAAAAACAAAAAATAAACAAAAAGGAAATTCCGCTGCGCTTATTCGAATTCGAAAAATGTCCTCTCTATTCGGGCTACCAGTACAGAGCTTTTACACAAACATTCATTAGTAAACAAATTTGCTCATTTAGTAGATTATGTTTTCTGTTTTTTGTTTTCCGAAATGCTCTTGTGCCGCTTTTAATTCACACCTGAGCAGCCAACTTGAATCGTTCAGAGTGTTTATGATACAATACATATAATAGAATTTCTCTCGTATCTAATATAGATCTATTATTTTTCTGCCTATAGAATCAAATCTGCATCTAAGACAGTCTTTAAAAGTAATCTTAGCTAGGCTTGGCTCACAATAATAACAATAATCTTAAACTGAACTAACACACGTCTCACTCTTGAGACTATTAATTTTGTTCAAATTAGAAAGTTTAGCAGAAAAGTTTGCTTCTAACCACCCACTCCAGATAGGTACCACAGACACAAAGCACCACTTAGATTATCGTCCACCCTACCATACATCTCGTTGTACCGTAAGAAGGTCCTGCACTGTGTCGGTAGGAAACCCACGAACGGCAAACTGGCATGCAAAAGGGAGTCAAAAATCTAGGCAGCATCCACGCCTCGGTTGCCAACAAACCGACAAAAGTTCTCTTTTTCAGATCAACTCCAGTTATAGGATGTAGAATTCCCACAACAACAGCTCGTTCACATTTCGGCATAATTATTCAACTTTTATTTAATTAAGCTTTGGAACAAACAATTACAATTAAATACCTTCTTTTCAGTGGGTTCAGCTGATCCATTTCCGTGCCCAGTGGCTGAGTGTGGGGCCTCTTGAGATCCCTCTGTAGTTTCATAATTTCACTCCAAACTTTTAATGAATAGATGTAGCATGGTGATATGCTGAGTCGGCAATTAATTCAATTTTACTTTGTTTCCGAGGTATTTTACGACAAAGATTCACAATTGATTGGTTTGCGATTGATCGATTTTTCATTAATCATTGCTTATCGTGGGCATTGCCATGTCTTTGTTTGTTAAACCTATGCTTTGCTTGGATTTAGTTTCACTACGTATTTGTTTGTTTTTGCCTATGCTTCATCTTATCTCTTTTTTAATTACAATTTGTTGTGCAGCAATATAAGATAAAAATGCATATACCATGTCACACTCAAATCGTAGATAATTCTTTGATAAATAAAACAGTAACATTTTCGAGAATATCTGCCCCTGAGATATTGCTTCCGAACTCAAGACTGAAAAAAATGTTTAGACAGCGCTAATAACCACCACACAACATAATTGATTTTCGGTTAATTTCATAATAGGTTCAACATTGAGCACCACACACCACCCTTGTTGATCAATTTTTAATGAACATTAGCTCCATTCCGGCAACGGAAACGATTCAGCTAAAGATGCTGATATGGCGGGTAGCTGGCTTATTGTTTTCTAATATCCGGCGTGTTCGTTCAAAAGAAGCTACTTATACCATGCATTCTGCTTCAGTGCTTCTGGCGGAGTTCTTCCGATATGCGTGCATGTGCGTGGTATCCATTAGGAGCGTTTCTTCGTATGAAATTTTTAGCAAGCATCCATGCGAACACGATCCGAAATATACAAAAGCAGAAACTTTGCTGACGAGTTTGAAGGATGACTGAAATGAATGTCTTGAGCATGAGTTAATGGCGAATATGAAGGTGGAGATTAATGTTTTAACTGGCTATAGAAGTGGAGATTAGCTAAACCATTACCATGCGATTAATAAAAAAAAAAAAGTCTAAGAAAATGTTAATATTTAGCTATTAAGGGTGTTATATTATCAATTCAGTAGGAAGTTGGGCTACTGGGCGACTAGCGAAGATTTTTTTCTCACAATCAATACGTTAAAACTAAATGAAAACAACGCACCACTTCCGAAGTTAGGTATAGCGTACGGATTGTGAGAAAAATTCAATTTCGCAAGTCGCCCATTTCGGTTTTCTACTGAATTGATAATAAATATATTGGGTAACATTTTGGTCAAGTTTGAGTTGAGTATACCAAAAATGGGGGCTGCGAAATGGTGAGTTGACATCCGGGAAGGGGCGCCTAACATAGCTCTGGTCCTCACAAGTTCCAATACTCACGCTTCCATGGGTCTTCCGATGACAATTGACCGCCAGCAATGGTTTGCGTACTTAGCTGGTAGTGCAGCCTGGGCACTGTTGTCCTTCTGACATCAGCTAGAGTGAGAGGGTGCGTCCTGTGGGGTCTGCCTAGGATGTAGTGGGGTTCGACAGTGGGCTCTGTTGAACTCCTATAAAAAGCTACATGTGTCCCCAAGCAGGCCCTATCAAAGCGACCGTGTGCCGCTCAAAGCGCACTAGCGTAGTCCTGGTGTTGGGTGGGACTTTAAACAAATTTGACCCGACTGACCGAGCGTCTGTTCACCAAGGAGGTGCGGCTCCAACAGCGTCTGTTCTGGCATCCAGCGGCTGAGTATGAAATGCTATTCCCCGGAAGCGATACCTAAGATGGCAGCCCCCTCCCGGTGGATAGGGAACCTTGGGCCAACAACCTACTGTTCCCGGAACATCAATTTGTTCGAGAATCCGATAATGAAAGAATACGGACTGATTTTACGGCGACAACTCTTAGCGCGAAACAACGGACACGAATAGGAACATGGAACGTTTTAACCCTAGCCCAGCAGGGTAAATTGGCACAACTTGCCAATGAGGCACGCCGCATGAAGCTTGAGATCGTGGGACTGAGTGAAGTCCGTTGGCTAAACTTTGGAGAACACAGAACGCCGTCGGGACAAGTTCTGCTATACTCTGGTTTACGAGGTGAACACGCTCCCCGGCATCGCGGAGTTGGCTTCCTACTAAGCGCTCAGGCACACTCTGCGCTTATGAAGTGAAGGATAATCGTTGCCAGATTTAGAACACGGGTCCGAAACCTTACTATAATCCAATGTTATGCGCCAACCGATGCTGCCGAACTACAGGACAAAGAGAACTTCTACAGTCAACTCAATGCCGACGTAGATAGAATTCCGAAGGGGGATATCAAGATCTTTTTGAGCGACTTCAATGCGAAGATCGGATCCGACAACTCGAACCATGAGTGCATTATGGGACGCCATGGTCTCGAAGAAATGAACGAAAACAGAGAGCTGTTCGCAGAATTCTGTGGTAATAATGACATGGTGATCGGGGGATCGCTCTTCCCTCATCGACCGGTTCACAAGGTTACGTGGGTCTCCCGTGACGGCTTTACAGAAAATCAAATCGACCACATCTGCATCAGCCGAAAATGGAAACGGAGCCTTCTTGATGTACGGAATAAACGTAGTGCCGATATCGCGTCTGATCATCACCTCCTCATCGGCGAAATACGACTGCGCATTGCGCGGATTCGTCGGCAGGAGGAAAGAGTTGGACGACGATTCAACACACGCCGACTGGAAGATGCCACGGTGAAACGGTCCTTCGTTGAAGAACTGAAGACGCGTGCTGCAGATATTCCGGAAGGTGGCAGCGTGGAAGACCAATGGACCGCCATCAATAATGCCTTCATCACCACCAGCGAGAATAATCTGGGCGAACTACGCACCCAGAGAAAACAATGGATCACCGATGAGACCTGGAGAAAGATTGAGGAGCGAAGAGAAGCCAAAGCCGCGATAGAGCGATCGAAAACCAGAGGAGCCAAAGTCTTAGCCCGTCAACGATACGCGGCTCTTGAGAAGGAAGTAAAACGCTCATGTCGACGGGACAAGCTAGCGTGGGCAGACTCTCTGGCCGACGAAGGAGAGAGAGCCGCCGCAACCGGGGACATTCGCCTCCTCTACGATATCTCACGACGCTTAAGCGGGGCGAAGATGAATGCAACGATGCCTGTGAAAGACGCGAATGATCAGTTATTGACCGACCCAACTGACCAGCTGAAACGCTGGTTCGAGCACTTCGAACAACTTTTTCAAGTGCCAGCCAGGCCATCACCCCCTCGGCATGATCTGCTTAGGATCCGACGTATAACACGCGTCAATACCGAAGCTCCATCACTGCTAGAGATTCAAACAGCCATCCAAAGCATGAAATCGAATAAAGCCCCAGGGGTCGATCGCATATCAGCCGAGATGCTCAAAGCTGACCCAATGACATCCGCTCAACTACTGCATCGTTTATTTCGTAATATCTGGGACACCGCAACTTTCCCGGTCGACTGGATGCAAGGTATCTTAGTGAAGGTGCCCAAAAAGGGTGACCTGACTGTATGCGATAACTGGCGAGGCATTATGATGCTGTGTACCGTTCTCAAAGTTCTGTGCAAAATTATCCTAGCCCGGATTCAGGAGAAGATCGATGCGACTCTCCGGCGGCAGCAAGCCGGAAGATCCTGTGTGGGCCATATTGTCACGCTCCGCATCATTCTGGAGCAGGTCAACGAATTCCAAGAGTCCCTTTACTTGGTATTCATTGACTACGAAAAAGCTTTCGACCGTCTCAATCACGAGAATATGTGGGGCGCCCTAAAACGCAAGGGAGTTCCTGAGAAAATCATCGGCCTCATCGAGGCACAGTACAAGGCCTTCCCGTGTCTCGCTGCACAATGGGGTCTTATCCGACCCTATCCGGGTCGTAGCTGGTGTGAGGCAAGGATGTATTCTATCACCGTTACTGTTCCTCATCGTAATCGACGAGATTCTGGTAGATGCGATTGACTGTGAACCAAACCGCGGGCTGTTATGGCAGCCTATAACCATGGAGCACCTAAATGACTTTGAATTGGCGGATGATGTTGCACTCCTCGCGCAACGGCACTCTGATATGCAGAGTAAGCTCAACGACCTTGCCGAGCGCTCCTCTTCGGATGTAAAGACGGTGACTCATTCCAGTTTCACAGTAGCCGGGCAACCAGTGGAGAATGTTGAAAGCTTCCAATATCTTGGTAGCCAAATGGCGTCAGACGGCGGTACCAAGGTCGACATAGGCGCACGGATCAAGAAAGCAAGGGCTGCCTTTGCGAGTTTAAGAAATATCTGGAAAAACAGGCAGATAAGTGAAAGCACCAAAATACGAATTTTCAACTCTAACGTGAAATCTGTGCTGTTATACGCTAGCGAAACATGGTGTGTATCAGTGGAGAACATTCAACGGCTGCAGGTGTTCATTAACAGATGCCTGCGGTATATAATTCGTGCCTGGTGGCCTCACAACTGGATCTCAAACAACGAGCTCCATCGTCGTTGTCACCAGAGGCCGATAGCAACAGAAATTCGGGATCGGAGGTGGGGCTGGGTCGGCCACACTCTACGTAGGGGCGGAAACGAAATCTGTAAACAAGCATTAGACTGGAACCCAGCGGAACATCGCAGCAGAGGCAGACCCAGAGGCTCATGGCGGCGAAGCCTCAATAAAGAAATAAAAGAAGTCGACCGAAATCTAACCTGGCAACAGGTTAAAGCGATACCGTGGGGGACCGAAATCCGTACAGCACCGAAATCCGTCCACTTCGTGAGATATCAATAAAATAAAGGTGGTTTAAGGGAATTAATTTATGAATCATTTATCTTATCTCGATCTTATGGTTGACAGAAAGCTTTTTGGCCATTGAAATGGAAAGTAGGCTTTGAAATTAAAATAACATAATTAAAAAACAAATCGGCACCCTGCAAACGCGAAGTTTCAGGTTCCATTTTGTTCGCGTGTTGGGCGCAATTGTACCGAAAGTGAGTGTGTTTAAATTGCAAATCGCAATCAATAAAGTAAGATCAGCAGCATAAATAACAAAGGGATCGCTTCTCAAGGTGCGTATTGTGCTATTTACAGTGCTAGTTTGATCAATTGGTCTGCTTTGATTTAAATATTTAGTTAGAAAATAGCTGTACGGATTATGATCCTCCGTCCACGGTGGACGGATTTCGAATCAGAAGGTCTTGATTTTATTCGTAATTTTATCATATTTTCCATTACTTTCAATGCAATACAGTGGAGCACACAAAAAATAGAGGCCCTCGATCAGTTAGATCAATGACGAACGTTCTATTTGCATTCGATTTGTATTTTCTATAAATTTTTACATATACTGAAGTGCTTAAATGTACGGGTTTCGATGCACCACGGTAGCCGGGCAACGCTCAGAATGGAGATCTTTCAAGTCGGCCCTTTGCACCACCGGATGTGTACAGGATCCGTAAGTAAGTAAGTAAATACCAAAAATGCTATGTTTTAGTGCTTTGCGGCCAATTGTTGATATGACTCGTACGTTTCTCATTATTTATGTAGAAAATCACAAAAAAAAAGTTGAAGTTCCATACAATTAATGTTTAATGAAGCGTACACACGGTCAAGCAGTTTGACCAACATTGGCTCCACCTCTTGTTTAGTCAAGCATCTGACTTTTTCGACCTTCAATATCACACACGAACGACCGACACGCCAACTTGAACACCAACCGTCAAAAAATACATGGAGGTTTGTGCAACTTCACTTTAAACGTTGAAACATGTTCGTCGAACTTCAAGGTCACGTTGAATAGCACAACAATCTAAATACGAGAGCACAGTTCTGAATATTTTCAAATCGTCGGCGTATAACAACTTTTCGGATTGAATTTTCCTGGGGCGGAGTCTGTGTTGAGCCAACGTGTTTGAGCGTGTGTACGCTACATAATACGAAAATAAAAAGTTGAAAACCCATTTATTTCATATAGGTCCGATCAAACGTTCCTTTGGTTTGTGTTTTAGTGGCCATCCCTGATCAGTTGGTTGGTACACCATGACGTCATGACAGCAAGCGGCAATTTCACATATCATTATTAATGAAGTATCGGTTTGAAATCTGCATTCTTTAGTTTCCGGCATCCAGGGCTGGATATACGAAGGGAGCCGGGCCCCCACAAATATTATGTATTAAAACCAATCTTTTTGTACATTTTGGGCCCCTACAAACTGTTTCCGTGTGCCCCGTGGCCCCCTTCCGGTTAAATCCGGCCCTGCCGGCATCGCAGTCTATGCAGGCAAAACACGAATTTCCACCGTAAATCTAGATCTCTCAATATACAATTTCCAACTCGTTCGACAGAAACCAATCTCCAGCGAAATATGACTATAAACGTATATTCCAACCTTATAACATATTTCAATTTCTTCTCTTAAGCCGTGAAAATTCTTCCTCCTGAAGTTCCTCCAGGAGTTCCTCCGGAAGTTTCTCCAGGAATTCCTCCGAAAGTTCCTCCAGGAATTCTTCCAGAAGTTTCTCCAGGAATTCCTTCGAAAGTTTCTCCAGAAATTCCTCCGGAAGTTTCTCCAGGAATTCTTCCGGAAGTTCCTCCAGAAGTTCCTCCAGGAATTCCTCCGGAAGTTTCTCCAGAAATACCTCCGGAAGTTTCTACAGGAATTCCTTCGGAAGTTCCTCCAGGAATTCTTCCGGAAGGTCCTCCAGGAATTGCCGCCATCGTTTCCTGCCACATGGCCATTCAGGTGCTCTTCGTAGTGCTGCCGTAAAAAGATGCCGTTTATGTCTTTACACATGTCAGGCTGTGACACGTGGCCCTTACGGGAACGGTTCAACTTCTCAACGGAATTGTATCATGTATTAATAGCGCAATCGAGTATTTCTCCTGTCATCTTCAAGAGAAACTGTGCCATTGAGAGTGCCACTTTCAGTTGCTGCGCGTAGTCTTGAGCTAGTCTACCGTCTGGTAGCCGCCCAATAATAAGCGACTTTGACGCGTGTAGTACAGTGCAGTTTTTGAGTGTTTTGAGTTCAGGCATACTGCACAAGGTAGTGGTCGGATTCAATATTCGTACTGGTAGGTGCGGACGTTTGTGTAATCTGAGAAGAATTTACCGTCGATTAGAACGTGGTCGATTTGGCTTTCCGTTGGTAGGTTTTTGGCAGGGGCCCTCCTTAGCCGTGCGGTAAGACGCGCGGCTACAAAGCAAGACCATACTGAGGGTGGCTGGGTTCGATTCCCGGTGCCGGTCTAGACAATTTTCGGCTTGGAAATTGTCTCGACTACCCTGGGCATAAAAGTATCATCGTGTTAGCCTCATGATATGCAAATGCAAAAATGGTAACTTGGCTTAGAAACCTCGCAGTTAATAACTGTGGAAGTGCTTAAGTAAACACTAAGCTGCGAGGCGGCTCAGTCCCAGTGTGGGGTTGCAATGCCAATAAGAAGAATAAAGAAGGTTTTTGGTGGGTTTTGCATCAATCGATCCACCGCATTATTAAACAAATGTATGGGAGGATGAAGAACTGCCTAGCGGCTGGTTGGATGGCGTCATATGCCTAATCTATAAGAAATGGCACAGACTAGAGAGTGTCGATTACAGAAGAGGGATCTCCCTTCAGAACTCGGCGGCACAAAATTCTGTCGCAAATTCTGTTTAACAGACTGAGACCACATTAGGAGTCCTCCGTCGATGAATAACAGGCAGATTTTCGTGAAGGCCCCTTTAAAAATTCCTATATCTGATGAATGTGGAATATTGACGAATGTGGGATGATTAGGAATTATAGCAAAAATAGGTCTACCAAACCAGGTCATTAGTTTAGAAGCCAAATCTGTACAAAATATTTAAAGTGAAAGTTGAATGATCTAACCGTATAATCAAATGGGTCATATTCTTTCAAAGTTATATTTCTAGCATCTGCAAGAGGAATTAAATGTGCCAAAAATTGCCACAATGTATGGTTGCATGTTTTCATCCAATCTGTACGATCAAACAAAAAAATGTATCTATTCAACTATTATTTTTAATAGCCTAAAATATCACGACAATAAGTACTCCCATTCAAAGTCAACCACTCTTGTAGCAACTCACAACCGACAATCAGAACACGCGCCCATCTGCCAACCTGTAGCGCTTGTTGTTTTTTAACACGTTGTGGCCCACCGTGTCGCCGCCGTGCAAATACCCTGCACAGATGAATTTCCACAGCGCTATATGTTGCTACGTAGGATACGCCTAATTTACATAAACCACGTGATAAAATCACTGCTGAAAACCCCAAATAATAGAGTGCTGGCGAAGTGAAAAAGTGAAAATGGAAAATGGCATTGCTGTGGCAGGAAAATGCCATAAACGAGCACGAGCAGTTTCAGCGAGCGACAAGCGAAAATGGGCAAATGTATAAACCCGCTAACGCGATTGAGCGTACGTACAACTACCAACTATTGCCGGGAAAACACGCAGCAAGAAATTTCCAACGCTGGCGATGATGGTGGGGTGTGGGTGCGATGCAGAGGAAAGCGAAAAAAGTCAAGTTTGCCACTTCGCATTGTACTGCAACATTGCAGTGTATGCATTCACTTGCTGTTCATAAAAGTGCGGGGGATGGCGGAACAAATAATCTGCTCGTTCAACGGTTTTTGCGGATCTTTACAGTTTTCATAAAATTTGATTCCACAACATGCAATCAAAACGAAACAAGAAAATGACGCTACAGTATTTTCTCTGATATGTTTAATTCAATATGAAGTAACGGTATGTGATGCAATGACAAATTCAATTGTTTCTGTAGATTTTTTCACATTTCTTAACACTTTAAGGAAATCGAGGATTTTACGGATGAGAAGCTAATGCCTTTTTTTTACTTATATCGCGAAAACACAGTGGAATCAGCCAAAATTTGCAGAAACATGGCCGTTATTACCTCCATTCAACTCATCCAAAACCAAATTCCACACGCCCCACTTGTTACGTATGGGCTCATGTGGGGTGAGTGCAATTTTGGATGATAAATTACAAGGCTATACCACGAAGGCTTTATTATGTTATCAAACACATTGTCTCTGCACCGATATCGACGACGCGAGGGGTATGGCAAAAAAAACTAACATCTGAAGGCCTTAAAATATTACCTGAATGTGAAATCCGAACTTCCATTCTGCAATAAATTAGCCTTGATCTATTCAATAAATAAACAAAAAGTTATATATTCTTCCAAGTTTCAACGAATGTGTCAACACGTGCGAAACAGGCCAATGCCTTATGCCAGCACGACTAAAAGGACATGAACAAACACTGCAAACGGCGTGACAAAAACCACGCTGGACAGCCATAATCATCCGCAAACATTGCAAACAACCGCGCTGTTCCTGCCGTTAGGTCCAGCTGGTGTTGAGGAAAATATTTTCATATTAGTTTCGTGAGGACACTTTCGTACACAACGGGATAACTTTTTAAAACATACATAAGCTGACATAAGTATGAAATGTATCACCCGCGCGAATAATATGCTAGGATTTATTATAGACAGAGGCGAAACAATAAATCATATTAAATTACATTTTTTCGTCGTTTAAGCTTTCTTTGCAGCATCGAGTAAAGTCGACGATCTTTGGCCTGACCGCGTCCACCATGAACTATTTGCCATTATTTCCACTCCTACCAACTCACAGTTTCCAGTGGTATTTAGCAAATTGGAATCGGACATGTTTACGAATCCAGCAAGTTTTGTGGGCATGATTACGACAAACAAACAACCTGTTGCTGCTCAATATCTCCGATGCATCACCTTCTTGAAAGTGCTTCCTTATTGTGCCTATTTTTTGCAACTTCCCCAACGGCCTCCTGTATGGGCCATCATCATTCCACTTCCGATGGCCTGCTCCTTCCATTATAATTTATTTCATTAATTTCAAGAAGAATGTAATTAAAATAATCTATTTATTTATGTAATTTACTCAAACAATTCATCTTAGAATTTAATTAAGTTCTGTATGCTGTATTTAGATCCGCTTCCCGGAATCTGCCTTCGCTCTTTTACTGTGCATTTGGGATAGGCCAACGCTTGGTGCTGGTTGGGGATGATGCTTACCCACTCGCCACTCGGAAAGCGGAGTAGACGCCGGGGAGAAGCGTGAACTACGGGCACCGATGCACTATGGAAAACTTTCCGCCCGGGTATGCGACCAAAAATGTATGTTTATTGGGTATTGTTTATGTAAGTTTTTCTGAAACAACCCACCATAAATTATTTATTACTTTCCTACGGGACGCCTATACCATGTCCTCAAGATCAGTGATCAGCATTATTTAAATTCTTTCGACGATGCTGTTAAGCACAAACTTTTCAGAATCCCAACATGGCCTGTCTTGTCTCATCTAGCGTATTCGAAGGGACCACACTCAATTAAGTATAAGTCAACAAATTTCCTATTTGTAATAAATATTACGCATACATCGAACCACTTAAAAAGTTTACAGCTGCTTACTGCTTTTTGCTGAGATTGGTGCTTCTGAAAATGTGAGTTGCGTTAGGATCATTATTAGATTGGATTCTTAGCAGATTCACAACATTTATTCATTTTAGCTATTTAGCTTAGGGGATAACAATGCACAACGAACTCATGGGGCAAAATGGCCCAACTGATAAATTTACTTATATATGAATAGTTCCTGAGAGAGCATTATTATTATGTACAATTCAATATTACATATTCATTCTCCAAATAAAATGCAAGGATCGAAAAAAAAATCTTTTGATTTTTCCCTAAAATTAACAGTGTGGGGTTCCTTCAAGTAATCCTTAAGATTTTCGTTCAATCAAATAAGGTTTACAAACAACCATGCGTTCACCGTTCATTTCCCATGCAAATGTGCTATTTTGTACCACCTCTAGTGCGTTCTGCCCCAGGTCAAGTTTTTAAACTTATTTCAAATGCTTTAGAAAGTCCGGCGGACCCGGAAAAGGTGACACAGAAAGAGTTAGGCGGGGAATAAATCCGCTTCTCTCCCTCCTGCGACACCGAATACATTTGCTTGCAATCCAGTATCGCAACAGGAGGCAAAGAAACGTTCTTGAAACAACCGAAACCTTGTTCCAAATCGTCGCATGTCACACTTCCCACCGTCACCACTCCCACGATCTCACACACTGCTGACGGTAAATAGACCTTATATTCAAGAGTGAAAAGCTCACAGGTGGCAATCTCGTTAGCCTGTTTACGATCACTGACCGTGACGCGAAGCTTACTGAACCCAACCAGGTCAATAGTCGTGACCACGGTTTGCAGAAATAGCTCTCATTAGATAACAAACAACGATAAAAGAGAGGCAAAAACTGTTCCGAATCATAACAAGCCATGATAATAAATTTATCAATTTGTTAAGAAAATTATTTAGAGCTTTTTAGTGGAATGTCTTCACTTGTCATAAGACGAGTTTGTACAAATACGTATCTGTCAAGGTACAATTAAGTGGTGGAATTAAATGGGATTGTATAAACTCGTCTTATGACAAGTGAAATTTATCAAAGTTGTATGCAAGTGCGAAAAAAATAGAATCGGATAGGCAGCCCCCACAGAAAAATGGTGATTCTCACTTTGTTTTCGCTTCTTCCGTATTGGTTACTGCACAGCTGTGTAAAACAAGTTGAAATGCATCATCAGAGCCAGTTCTTTATCATGACAGCTTGCGAAAAAATTCTCTCGCGGTATGCTACATATCGTATATGTATACAGAGATGATAAGTGAGAGATTTGTTCATTCTCTTTAGGATTCAATCCCTGGTCGTGACAGACGAGAATCGCTTTTCCAGATCTTTGCTGATCTGACTTATATTCAACCTCTTGCCTTTTGGTCGAAGAAAACAACATAGACCTTGAGGCGGGGGTCGTGGGGTGTTGCTAGTGTCCATATTATTTTGGTGCAGAGCATCAGAAGGCAACAAGGCATTATTTGACAACGAAAACGATGTTCCCCCGCCATCATCGCGGACTATGCAGCAGGCATGCAGCTGTCTCGTATGCTCAACGTGGAATCGAATATTACCAGTACTTATATCATTTCAGAATTATATTGCGTTATTATTCCTTTATTTGAGCGACCATAAGTAATTTATCATTTTCTTAAGTTATATCACGTTATTTTTAAATATTCGTTGCTCTATTTTTCATCCTTCAACCATAATGCTTGTCTGCTTAAACTTAAATTTGTGTTGCATTAACTCAAATTAATGTTTTTTCTTCAAAGCCGGGAATTAACAGTGTTTAACGAATTTGAATGACTGTTGAACAAATAAATATAAATAAGTAGAAAACTCAAAATTGAATTGACCATGAGAGTTTTTAAGAAAGGTGGAATCTGGTTTGATGCAGAAAGAAAGGTTAACTAAATGTTCAGTTATTAAACATGTGAACCACAAATCATAATAATTATATATCATTATCTACTGTTGTGGGGAGAATTTTCGGGGTCTTTTGAGCCACTTGCACACCAGTTTATTTCAGTGGAGTTATGCTAAAAGCTAAATTTATTCGTTAGAAATATTTAGAGGATTACATTCTTCCCTACTTACATTGGTCGCCCAATACTCCTATATATAACCAATAACCAACGTAGTATATCAGGAGAACCTCCTAACGGCTAAATCTCACAGCTCCGTATCTGGACAACATGTTTAGGATTAGTTCAATCTTTAATAAATTCATTTAATAGGACTTACAACTTTATGATACAAATATGCAAAATATTAATTCCCTTCGTTGCTATACGCACGTGTGTAGAAAAACAATTTAGAGCAAAACAAACTTTCTTACACATCTATCTTCGTATCGTTAGCCGCTATATATCTCTCATCGCTTCCGTGTTGCTAGCACTAATACGCATTACATCAACAGTGAGGGATCAGCAAATTATACCGCAACAACTCCCCGACCCGTAAGGCTGATCGGTCATCTACTGACCAGCTTTACCGTATTCTATGTCCAGTCGAGCTAATTTGGCTACCGGCCACTCCGTAAGTCCAGCTGCAGTTTGTATTACAGCCACACGTATTCGTCCATCTCGTCCTGTTTCTTTCTCGTATCCATTCGTTCCTTATCTTTTCCTCGACGATGACCACTCCAATTGGTTCCACTTCCTCGAACTATTTGGTGCGCCGAGCAATTCTCCAAAACTGATCCACCATGGATCGACACAGCTCCCAATCTCCTCTACATACCATCTTCGGTCCCATCAACATCTTAGCAGGTTGAACTACTCCTGTAGAACTGAGTAGCAGAAAGTGGTTAGGCGTCAACGCCTCCTGCTGCTCGGCATCCAAAGGAACAAACGTCAGGGGTCTCGAGTTGACCACGCTCTCCGCCTCTACTACGAAAGTAGCCAACGCCTCTTCTCTCGGAATCTCTGTCGTCTTTATCGCCGCCATCGCTGTTTTGACAGATCTAACCAATCGTTCCCATGCGCCTCCCATGTGCGGCGCAGCTGGTGGATTGAATACCCACCGGGTGTTTGTGTTCGTGAAAGCTTTTGCAAGCTGTTTGTCCATCGCTGCCATCTCCTTGCGCAAATTTTTACATAGGTTGCAAGATTGAGTTACTTTGCGCACTAACGTTCGTAAAGATGAAACATGGAAACGTTGTCTTACTTCATTCACGACCGTCTCTCCGTTGGCGTGAAGGAATCTCCGATGATACCACTCCAGAAGCAAGCGAGTAACTGCGTGCTCTTTCGGTAGTATAATTGGGAACATCGTATCGTAGGATACGAAAGTAGCAGCAGTAATCCTGGATTCTGATCGAATCACACCAACATCATCTACAAACGGTGTCAGCTTCCTAATCTTGCTCGTTCGTTCCAGTCTAACAATCCGTTTTGTCGCGTCCTGAGTACGATCGTCTGATAGAATCGCTACTTCATCCGGATACCGTTCGTTTTGCACAATTCTAAATATGGATTGCTCCGCCATTGAAAGTTCCTTTTGATTAAGTGGACCTTCTAATGGTAGTTCTTTCCTCACTTTTCGCCGTAAATTTTGACAAAATCGTAGAGCGTATGCCACCGAGCGGAGTAGACGATTCCAATTCGAGAAACGTTGCCAGTCTATAACGTGATCTACAGGTGTTTCGGTGTGCACTAGACATGATCGTAGCTCCTCGGTCACCGTTCTGTCGGTAGGCTTCACCCCAGTGGGCCAAGCGATCTCTGGCAAACGCAAGAACTCCGGTCCTTTGAACCATGTACCGCTAAATGATAAACGTGGTCCTTTTCCCCACTTCGTCGCTAGATCAGCTGGATTCTCTTTTGTGGGCACCCATCGCCATTGTTCAACTTCTGACTTTGATAGTATTTCGCCAACCCGACATGCAACGAACTGCCGGTAGTTTCGGTGATCAGAGTTGATCCACGCCAAAACTGTCTGTGAATCACTCCACATTACCACTTTTCGATTTCTAGTGAATGCCCTCTGCGAATTGATTTTAACAGCCGGACACCTAATACAGCCGCCAGTAACTCTAGCCTTGGTATAGAAACAGCTTTCAATGGAGCCACTTTCGATTTACCTCCGACTAACGCCACCTCTACTCCGTCCGCGAACTGTGCTCGAAAATAGGCAACACAAGCGTATGCTTCCTCGCTCGCGTCGACGAAGACATGTAACTGCATTTCCGAGAGATTTCTCTGCGAACGGAGCGGAAAATAGCAGCGAGGAATGCGTACTTCGTTGAGTTGTTGAAACAAGTCCGTCCAACGCTCCCAGGTTTCTTGCAAATGCGATGGAATTTGTTGATCCCACTCGATTTTCGACCTCCACAATTGTTGAATAAGGATCTTCCCGTGCACTAAGAAAAAACTCAGCAACCCAGCCGGATCAAACGGGCTCATCACAACTCGTAGTGCTTGTCTCTTCGTAGGGTGATCCGTATTAATCGCCAGCGTCGATGAGAAAGTGAAGATGTCTTCCTTCGGTTCCCAGTACATCCCAAGCACTCGTTCTGTAGGGCTATTTTTGTCTGGAGACTCTTCTCGGTGGCTGAATCACGTTCTCCGACCCGTGCGAGAAACTCTTCCGAATTTGATAACCAGTTCCTCAGGTAAAACCCTCCACGTGAATGTACGTATCGGACTTCCAATGCTAATTTCACTGCTTCCTCGGTGCTGTCTGCACTGTCAAGGTAATCGTCGACATAGTGCTTTCGTACAATCGCTGCAGCAGCTTCAGGATATTCTGACGAGTGTTCTTCGGCGTTCCTATTCTTGATATACTGTGCCGAACATGGTGAACAGGTAGCACCGAAGGTTGCCACGTCCATCAGGTACACATCTGGAACTCGCGAAGTGTCTTCTCTCCACAGCAGCCGCTGTGCATGGCGATCCTCTGGCCGAATCTGAATTTGATGGAACATCTCTTTCAGATCGGCACAAAGCGCAATTTGAAAAGCACTTCCAGTAAAGTCGTTAGGATATCTGGTCCCTTGAGCAGCATGGAGTTCAGGGATATTCCATCCACCTTAGCTGCTGCATCACAGAAAATGCGAAGCTTAGACGGCTTTTTAGGATTAATTGCTATTCCTAATGGTAAGTACCATGTACGCTTGGGATCCGCTGCTTTCAGTTCGTCAGGGGTCGCCTTATGAATGTAGCCTTTCACTTGATATTCGGACCATTGTCTTGTGATGCTTTCGCCAATCCTCGGATCCTTTCGGATACGCCGCTCTAGGCACTGGAGACGCCGAACCGCCATCGGATAACTATTGGGAAAACTAAAGCTGTCGTATTTCCACAAAAGCCGGTCTCAAATCGTTGTCCGACGCGCCTCGTGGATTCTCGGAGTATTTGCTTTGCTCGCTGGACTTCATCTGACTCAGGTAGCTGTACGACGTCGACTCCCAAGCTTTCCAACAAAAAGAACTCCTTCACTAAACCTTGAAGGGACCGTTCACTTTGGCATTCACAAATATTGAAGCTGTGCACATGATCATCATTTTCGTTATGTGATCCGTATACTGTCCACCCAAGTCTTGACTTTGCCGCAATAGGTTCTTCTGGTTGTCCTTCACGAACTTTCAGCATTAAAGTAACGTGCGCGTTATCATTTCCAATGAGAATTCTGGTAGCCCCTTCAAATACGGAAAAGCTTGCGTCATCTCCGCGAACCGTAACGATTGTTGTGGAAGATCTAGCTTACGCACCGTGCGCACATCCTTTAGGGCGAACCTGGTTGCTTTGTTTACACCAGATATCTCCAGCGCCACTTGCTGAGAATCCGATTCAATGCGCTTTACATTAGCAGTCCACTGCAGACACAAAGGAAGAGTTTCTCCAGAGACGCCCAATTGCTTCACGATTTCTTCTTCTACCAAAGTCTTAGCTGATCCTTCGTCCAAGAAAGCGTACGCTGCCACCGACTGGTTATTGTTGTGCAACACAACCGGAATAATGCGAAATAGTGTCGCCCTGCCGGATAAGTGGTGGTTGGTGATCGCGTTTGTTCCAATTGCCTTAGAGTTGACATGTTTCTCCTTCATTTCAACTTTTTGTTTTGAATGGAGCAGTGTGTGATGTCGATACTGACAACCGTCAATCTCACATTTCTGCCGAATTCGACACATACGTTTTCCATGGAGTCCCAAGCAGATGCGACACAGTCCCAGCGTTTCCGTTGTCCTCCAGCGCTCGTCTAACGGTTTTCTAGCAAATATCGGACAGTTTTTTACACGATGGCTAGCGTCCTTGCAAACGAGGCAAGCTGGTACCGCTGGCTCGTTCTTTTCTTTCGATACAATATCCGCCTTCGCCGACTGCTTCTCTGCCTCTTCCGTAGAATGCGCACCGCAGAAACTTCTATCTTTAGTGCCCTTTGCGCCTCGTTGTTGTGGCGACGGCTGTTGTAGCTGTGGTTTGGGATCGTAATGTAGGGTAACGTCGGTCGCTGCCCTTACTAATGTCGCCATATACCGTGCAAACGAGCGAATGTTTACTTCCGCACAGCGCTGTTTGTATAACGACCAGTCGAGTTTTAGGTTTGCTGGTAGTTTATCCACCAACTCAAAAAGCAGCATAGGATTGTTGAGATGAGCATGCTGTCCGCCGGCTTCAAGGTGGTTGCTGAGATTTTGCACCGCCATGCCATACCCGATCAACGTGTCTAGGCGATCCTGTCTCGGAGCTTGAACTCTCGAACCTTCTGCAGCAGCGTATGTATCAGAAGCTCCAGCCGTGAAGTATCTCAAGCGTAGTAATGATACTGGGTACGGCGGATGTGAGCAGTAAACGACTGCGTACTGCTTCGAAGGTAACCCCCTTAAGATAACGTTGCAGCCTAGCAAGGTTATGTGCATCTGAATACGAGTTGATGAATAGTGACCTATCTTCTAGATTTCCAGCAAATGTAGGGAGCTCCTTCGATATTACCTGCCTAGCTGCAATTTGCTGCGGACTTGGTCCCAATTGTTGCGAGCTGTCATTCTGAACGGAACTTCCATTTGATGGTTCCACTAATGTTGACATCCTGTCTACTTGGTGTTGTCCCGTCTGCCGATGATATACAGGCAGCCGCTCTTGCCGATTAGTCGAAGACCAATGTCGTTGATTTTCCGGCGACGGTTCCATTCGTGCATGCAATGCTCCTTCGCTAGCTGATGGAACTTTTGCTTGTGCACCATGAACAATAACACTATTCACTACCATTCGATCGACTGCAGTACCTTCAACCACCTGTGCTTGGCTTGAGAGGCCTATGTTCTCTAGATTGTTTAGGTTATTTAGGGAACTATCAAGCAGAGGAGGTGGAGAAACAAATTCTAGAGAGTATCGATTGCTCCCACCAATGATTGGTGAGGAAGATAAAGGGGGGTAGAGGGGTAATCCTGATTTCCTAATGACGCCTGTATGTACGGTTTCTGAAGTTCTTCCAACCATACCTCCTAACGAAACTTCACTAGCTTTATCTCCTAGACCCATACCTGCTAACGTACTACCCAAAATGATTTCAGCCGATTGCGGTATTTCGCCCTGGCTAGCTTCTATTCCGGACGTCGTCATGGTTGTAATTCTTACCCTCTAATTCGATTCGCTTTAGAGCGAGAGCCTTCTGTGCCTCTAATTTTTCCAGCTGTATCTGCGCTCTTTTTACTCGTGCACTGGAAGTGGTTTCCTTCGACGCTAAGCTTGGCGATTTACTCGAAGACTTGCTATTGCGCTTCTCTAAGACCGCCGGAATGACTAGCGAAGGTTGTTGGCAATTTGGGCATGTAAACGTTCGATCCGGTTCCGAGATGCTGTCGTTAACACCAGCACACTCGAAATGCCACCATGTCTTACAGCTTCCACAGCTAACCATCCTTGCTGTATCCTTTTCCGTGCACACTTGGCAGTGAGATTTGCCACCAGACTCGGCAGCCGTTGCACTACGGGTGGCATTTTATTATAGACCACAATCTTTTAGATTTTGTGGGGAGAATTTTCGGGGTCTTTTGAGCCACTTGCACACCAGTTTATTTCAGTGGAGTTATGCTAAAAGCTAAATTTATTCGTTAGAAATATTTAGAGGATTACATTCTTCCCTACTTACATTGGTCGCCCAATACTCCTATATATAACCAATAACCAACGTAGTATATCAGGAGAACCTCCTAACGGCTAAATCTCACAGCTCCGTATCTGGACAACATGTTTAGGATTAGTTCAATCTTTAATAAATTCATTTAATAGGACTTACAACTTTATGATACAAATATGCAAAATATTAATTCCCTTCGTTGCTATACGCACGTGTGTAGAAAAACAATTTAGAGCAAAACAAACTTTCTTACACATCTATCTTCGTATCGTTAGCCGCTATATATCTCTCATCGCTTCCGTGTTGCTAGCACTAATACGCATTACATCAACAGTGAGGGATCGGCAAATTATACCGCAACAACAGTCATACCTCCACGAGTAAAAAATGAAGGGACCATCGACTCAAGGAATTATCGAGATGTGGAATAGAAAATCCTCAGAAAGCTGTTTGAAGCGATCATCATAGTAACTCAGAAAATATTTTTAATATAGCATAATTTGTTTCCTTGAGTCGATATCGAATCGATATAGAGTATCGACTCATGAAGGTTTGCTGCATTTTATTATTTTTCCATTATTGTGCCTTGCAACAAAATGACAACTTTCGTGATCATTTCCAAGGCTTCCACATATGTTCAAAATGTATCCGCAGTACAAATAGCACGTGCTATCAAAACATTCACTACCACAATCTAACACGTGGCAGACAAATTTTCAAAAATATCTAAGTAGCTTTTTTTCTGGAGGTAGTGTTTTCCTTGGGCGACTATCTAACGTTTTTTTGTTTTTGATAGGAGGAGTCTCGCGCTTAGTTTCATAGGGGCGTAACTGTATTGATCGATCTCTTTTAATCGGATTTATATTTTGGTAATAACTCAATTATTTCAAAAGCTTATAACCGTTCACGTTTACCGAGTTTAATTAATCGGCGGCTTTAGCGCCACTCTCAACGAGAGACCACCGGTCACGTTTTATTTGCCCGACCTTTTGAGACTGTTTGGCTCAGGGAAAACCCTAGAACGGTTATCAAGCGAAATTGGCAAAATCTCTCAAACGCAAGCTAAATCTCCTCCCATTCATTCACCGCAAGACCTTAGGGACCGCAAAAAGTTTCTATACAACCAAGAAATAACGTGTTTGGCTGAGTCTTTTATTTAAGAAACTGACGTTAAACGTAATTAAGCTAAATCACCATCACTTTACTACTAGAATAGTTTATTCGTGCTGGACGTTTTTCAACGGAAATGGAAACATAAGAGAAACATGGCCATGTAACTAAGCTCTAACACGTACCTGCGCAGGTTTTTGATGATCGATAGGGCCCGACGAACTTCGACGAATCTGGCAGCTTCTGACTCGAGAAAACCTCGTTGATGGCGGTGATGCGATGGCTACCACCGGAATGACCACGCTGCGATTTGGCGCGCAACATACAGATGACCCGCGTGTGTGTTATGGCCGAACTAGAGATGCGGAGGTAGTGGCGGCTGGAACGGAAGCTTTCGTTTTGTTTCGCGAGAGCGATGGCGGCGTAAAATGCCGATAATGTCCCCGGGGCGATCCGCCCTTACGGATAGAGACCCACGTACCCAAAGCGACCCGGCTTCACGTAGGTACTTTTCCGTTCCACCGAGCGGGGATCGGCGAAACCTCTATCTTTCGGTTCGGATCGGGTTCACTGCGTGCAATGGACGACACGTGCTCTCGGATGGCTCCGCCCCACAGAAATTGACGGAGAGGGACTTTACCTTCGGCAATGGACGACCGATGGAAGATTCTTCGCTACGATGTTTGAACGACTTCACACACTCCGTTTAACTACCTACTTGAGGCGGGCCTTCACGGTACACACGGGTCTCGATGATCTTGATCGGAATTCGTGGCTCGCACCACGACGGAACCTTGGACGGTCGCCACAAGACGACGGAAATTTCTAGCCGTAGGGGAAACTGGACACACATGATCCCCGGGGACACATGATCCCCCTAGTTTTCTCGAAAACTAATCACATTTTATACCAGTGATATGTGCAAACGAATCCGTTAGATAGATTATTGAATCTGAGTAACATTTGATATTAGTTACTTTATGTATATGGATTTTACAGAGGTTTTATTATTTTAGCATTCTCAATCCTTTTTTTCTTCAAAGGAGAAAAGTTTAATAACTTTGAATATGTCCAACCAAAACGTACCAAATTTTTACTGGACAAAGATTTATTATAGTAGAATTGAATAAGTTCATTCAAATAACTATTGCTTATTTTCCATTGAATAAAAAAACAAAACAAGATAAATACTCAACATGGACACACTTGATCCCCCACAGTTTGGACACACTTGATCCCGATATTGCATATATTAAGGCGTTTGTTGTATACCGTCGCATATTATTGTATTGTATGTAACTAGTTGATCTGTTAAAATTATTTTCTAGTTAAAAAGTATAAATAAATTTTATTTCTCTTTAATTTTGTTAATCAGACAATACACGCGCAATTTGAATTTCTCAATAGCCTTATTTCATTAACCAGAACAAAGTGTAGTTGAACATACTTTGTTTTGATTAGTTTTATTAAATGCATTTTAACATTATTTTCAATGAAAAAGAGTGTAAATTAAGCTTTGAAAATACTCAACAAATCACAGGGCTTAAAATCAGTATTGTTCGATCTGGTATTAACTTTTTTTTCCGTTTGAACGAGGAGAAGTTTGCTTACAATCACCATTTAGTTGTCAACCTTCTTAAAGAATTTTTAATAATAGTCTCATTCAACATCTTTTGGTCAGTCGTTTAAGAGAAATCGCATTTGTGTAATAATAACACGCACTACAAACATTATGATACGTGATAGTACCATATTGATGTATGGAGTCATCATCCTGGTATGATCACGGTTGTGGTATTGGTAGTAGTCTGGCGATCTCGATGTACCGTCGTTGGGAGAGGCAATGGGTCAAATAGGGGTGAGAATGGGTCACTGTTTCAGCTACTTAGAATGATTGTAGAATAGATTGAATGCATCTGAGGGCAAGAAGATCAAAATATAAGAGACCTCTTTGAACAATTTAATAGAATAATTAGATTCCAAAATTACAAAGATACACAGTAAATAATTTTGAAAATTCAACGACGTGTAAAATTGCAGCGAACCCTATAGCATTTGATATTCAATTAAATTTGATTGAATTTTACAAGAAAGCACAGATTAAATTTATTACGATTCAAAGGAACAGTAAGATCGGTTGAATGTTACGTTTATTTGCATGCTCCAAGTATGTGCATGCAAATACATTTAAAATCACAACATATTTTTATCTGTGTATATTTATGTATCGATCAATCATTTTTGGTATCATCTGTATCAATCACAAAGAGAGATCCTCTTGGGAACATCATGGTTGTCGTGATATGACCACTGTCTGTTAGTGGAGGGAATGGTTTGCAGATAAATTATCATCACTATGCCAATTTTGTTGCTATAGCAGACATTCTATCTGTCACTACTACTCTATTCGAGAACTAAAATACTTGTCTTGCTTAATACCTACAATATTTAATTTTCGCACGACTAATATTACGGCAGACTTTGAAGAATTATTAGGATTTGAAGGTAGACCAATTCAACCTTTCATTGGACTTGGAAGAACCTAAACATGTTCAGCTCATAAAGGGATCAATTTCCCCCTATATGGGGATCAAATCTCCCGCAAGTTTTGAAAATGCCAAATTTTCTATCTTTCAGCAAAATCGATTTTTTGGTAACTTTCATGGACAAATAATTACTTCCAATGACGTTTTTGAATAGCTTATTAAGTTCTTTATCAAATCCATCAAGAAGCGTGCAAATCGGTGCATGTTACATCGAGAAATATCCTAAACAAAAAGTGGGGATCATGTGTGTCCAGTTTCCCCTACGAATAAAGCGCTGCGCGCTGCTTGACCAACACGAATTTATTTTAGTATTAAGTTAAACACTCATATAATTGAGTATAATTACCTTTTTTCGTAGTAGTAGATTTAATAAGAAATTCAAGCAGAATTCGCGATACAACGGACCTCAGCCCACTACACAAAAAAAGAAACATAAAACGTTTAACACCACTTATCAATTTTATAAACTCACTCACTAATGTTACCTTTAAATTGTACTTCAAATCACACAAGATATTCTCAAAACGTTGGTATCTCTAATCGCGTACTTCTGCTTTCCAGCCGATCTTCTAGCGAAATGATCGAGCGGATGAAAAAGCTACGCCAAGAAACTGTGCCTCTTTTCAAATTTGAGCCCTATTCAAGTATTTTAAAAGACTGTAACTATTTTTCAGGACTATTTGAAAATCGCGCCAAATGATTTGTATGGCGCTTATTTTAAATTTAGCGCCATGCTATAAAAGCAGAGTTTTTTTAACATATTCTATGTACGCGAGTTGAGTACAGAGATAGCTCGATTTTATCAACACTAGCTTTTTTTAAGTTAATATTTTAATCTTATAATATTTTAAGATTACGAATAATTAATTAACAACGACAAAAACGTACAACGTTACAAGCTACAACCGTAATTATTGATTCTGGTGCAGGATACAATCATCCTTTATCACACCAAACCATTAAATTATCGACAAACTAGCGCAATTCGGTACAATAATAAAAAGAAAACATCGACGAAGAAAAATCGATATATACAGTTACGCCCCTATGAAACTAAGCGCAAGGAGTAGATTTTTTGATGCGCGTAAATACAATACAATCGTATTAATATTTCACGACATATAATCAGGCAATACAGTAATATCCCGATTTTTTGGAGAATTTTTTGGGGTGACGAAATCGGGTCGAAACCGTAATAAGATCGGGTCGTGATAGAATCGGGTCGAAAACGTGGTAAAAGCGGGGTCGACTAAATTGGGGCTAGACAAAATCGGGTCGATACTGTACAAAAAAATCGAGAAAGTCGAAGTCGTAGAAAACTGCGTAAAGTTTTGCGTGAAAAAAGTCGCTTAAATCCTACATGGTTAGAAAAAAGTACCTTATTTTAGGTCCTTTTATTCTCTTGCATGTCTCTCCCTCTTTCCTATGTTGTTATAAAATGAAGAGCAAAACCACTCAACAAGGATAGTAAAGTATGGGGAACCCAACGTTAAGTAATCCCAGGTTTACAAAAGTTTACAATTTAACTTAATTTCACAAAAAAAAATTATCTAATTTTGGGTTCTCACACTAAAACCCTGATTTGCGTGGAAAGTGCCTAATATTAGGTACTTTTTTTCTACCGTAAAACTTATGTGAAACAAAGCATAAATTGCTAAATTCTAAATTTGGTATGGACCACCTGAACAACTTTGTAGATGGCAACAACTTTCTAAATCTAACAAATTTCAAGATAAACACTAGCGCCGATTGAATTTCAAATTTAACTTGCCTCCGTCACAATATGGTATGGCCATCAGAACATCTTTGTAGAAGGTGAAAACTTTCAAAATCTTACAGATTTCTAGATATAGAACCTTACAGATTATTTCTTATACATTAGCGTCACCAAGCGGATGAATTTCTAATTAAACTTGCCCTCGTCACAATGCAACTCCATAGTATATGTTTTTATGCATTTTATTCAAGACTTTGTTGAGAATATTACAATCTTCGGAAGGTTTTCAAGAACCTGGAATGTTCTGTGTATGTTGTGGGTATTCTGTTCAGATGCATATATTTAGCCTCACTTGACTATGTGGGCTTCGTGGTCGTGCGGTTAGCGACGTCAATCTTCTAGGCGCATGTGCTGTGGAGGGTGGGTTCGATTCCCGCCCCGGTAAGGAGAAACTTTTTGTAAAGCGAAAAGTTCTCCATTGGTCCACTGGGTGTTGTGTAAATGTTCTGTCAGTTGTCTCATGCTAGATTTTAAGTGTTCAGTCTGTGCGACCTCTGGTTGAAGACGGTGACCCTGTGTTTTTTAATCTTGGCGCATTGTAATTCCAATATATTTTTGATACATCCCAGAAAACGTCATTCAGAACAGTTTAGATGACCTCTAGAATAAAAATTGTCAATGCATTTTTTGCTGCTGTGCAAGTTTTGACATAATCTTATTGAAGAACACCAATCTGTGCATTAGACATGCGTAAAAAGTCATCCTGAAAGGGTTAAAATAGGGTTATCAAACTTAAACTTTTTTTTCAATCAAATTTGATCGTTTTATGGAATTTTAAAAAGCTGTGTACATGAGTCTTTTGGCTCTAGCAAACACCTGAAATTTTGCCGAAAACAGAATGTTCATAATATTTATATTTGATGAAATTTTGCAAAATTTCATAATTTTCATGAGAATCCTTAAAGTTGATTTACTCAATTTCAAAAATTAACGTTCTCGTAATTTTTGCAGTTAATGCTACCTCATACAAGTTTTTTTCATATGCCCCCTTCAAACAAATTTTATCAAACCAACTCTCTGAGGATTCTATCACAAACGCCCGAATGCCATAAACCCGAATTCCATTCGCCCGAATGACAAACGCTAGAAATGACCATTAGCCCGAATAGACCATTTGCCCGAATGGACCATTGACCCGAATGTATCGAATGCCCGAACCAATCGTTTAGTCAAATTGAGTTGTTCTTCGATTGACACTATGCAAAGCGTAAATAATTACTTAACTCCAACTCCAAATGTTAATCGGCATTATGCAGACAAAGATCTACCTGGATCAAAACGCATTGGCCAAATAGTAGCTTTTACTTTGGATACTCATCCTAAACCTTGTAGGTTAATAGATAGAAGTTACAAAAAAGATAATTGGGACAAAGTTGGAGTTTCCATTATTTTAATTATGGGCTGTTCTTTCGAGTTTTGCTTATTGATGTGTAAGTTTGTATTTCCCATGATAGTAATTAATTCTAGAATTTTTCCTTCTTTCAAACATAGGGTGTTCTTTGCGAGTTGTACATTTTTATCATTATTGGCATTTTCAGTGTTAATATTGCATTCTGAAATTTACCCTTCTTTCAAACGTAGGCTGTTCTTTAGAGTTATTTAGTCAAATAGCATAGCTTAGCATAGCATATCATAATTACGGTGTACTTCGTAGATTGGACACTAGTGATACTCATGTTTTTCTTTTGAAATCCTTATTCAGATTGCCATCAGAAAGCAAGTTGAGTTTTGTCCTTGATTTCAAACTATGGTAAAAATCACAAAAGAATGAAGATTACTACTCATGGCCACGCCCATCTTCACCGTAACTTGGGAGGAAGGAAGTGTTGATGCAGTACTTACTTAACGAGAGGCCACCGACTCAGCGACACCCTCATAAGTACCACGGAGTTGGATATTGGGGAAAGTATTCGTTGGGCCCTCCTTAGCCGTGCGGTAAGACGCGCGGCTACACAGCAAGACCATGCTGAGGGTGGCTGGGTTCGATTCCAGGTGCCGGTCTAAACAGTTTTCAGATTGGAAGTTGTCTCGACTTCAACATTTTCATCAAGGTGATCATAAGATATATTATTTTTTCGTACTTTCGACCTTATGTTCCAGATGTATATACTTTTGTTCCATAATTCGAGCAAATGCAAAATATGGATAAAACAAACGATCATATATTTATTAAGTATCTTCAGTGGCAAATTATTCTTCTCAAAAAATCTGTTCGGTTGTATTACCAATTCGGGCGTGCGGTGGTCTGTTCGTGGTCTTTTCGGGCGAATGGAATTCGGGTATGTGTTACATTCGGGCGAATGGAATTCGGGTTTATGTCATTCGGTCGTTTGTAATAGAATCCTCTCTAAGATATCAACATTTTAGGACCGCATAGTTTTTTTCATCAAAATTGTGCATAACTTTAAAATGACAAGAATTATACTGCCGCTAACCGCAAGTCGAGCACATCTGTATATGGAGCCCCATATACAGATGTGCTCGACTTGCGGTTAGCAGCAGTATAAATGTGTTATGTTCAGCAAAAACATGTATCATTGCATGCTCTAAAACTCTTCTGAAGACCACAATATCGTTAAGTTGAAAACGAAAAGTATGACTGAAAAATTGATTTTTGAGGGCCACCCTAATTTAAAGTTTTTACACTTTACACTTTCAATTTATTAAGATAAAAAGATGTGCAAGATAAATGGTATCTTCAGCAATGTTTCTCGATATAAGGTTTTCTACAAGTTTGCTGAAGAGTTCAATCATAACATAAAATATTCAATAAAAAAGTTGTATTCTAGATTTTTTCTTAAATGAGGTCCACCCTAATCAACATTTTACCAAAAATTTAGTCATTTAATTACAAATAACTTCTCTAAAGACAACGAGTGCCTAAAATGTATGAAAACGGAGAAAATTAGTATTTTCCTACTAAAATTCTGAATCGGACCATTGTGCAACGGTGTGGACCATCCGAACAACTTAACAGAAGGCGGTAACTTTGTAAATATAACAGATTTCGAAATATAGAATCTTACCCTTACTTACTTACTTATGGATCCTGTACACCTCCAGTGGTGCAAATGGCCGACATGAAAGATCTCCATCCTGAGCGTTGCCCGGCTATCGCTTTAACCTGTTGCCAGGTTAGATTTCGGTCGACTTCTTTTATTTCTTTATTGAGGCTTCGCCACCATGGGCCTCTGGGTCTGCCTCTGCTGCGAAGTCCCGCTGGGTTCCAGTCTAATGCTTGTTTACAGATTTCGTTTCCGCCCCTACGTAGAGTGTGGCCGACCCAGCCCCACTTCCGATCCCGAATTTCTGTTGCTATCGGCCTCTGGTGACAACGACGATGGATCTCGTTGTTTTAGATCCAGTTGTGAGGCCACCATGCTCGAATTATGTACTGCAGGCATCTGTTGATGAACACATGCAGCCGTTGAGTGTTCTCTACTGATATACACTATGTTTCGCTAGCGTATAACAGCACAGATTTCACGTTAGCGTTGAAAGTTCGTATTTTGGTGCGTTCACTTATCTGCCTGTTTTTCCAGATATTTCTTTAAGGAAGGCAGTCCTTGCTTTCTTGATTCGTGCGCCTATGTCAATCTTGGTACCAAGATATTGGTAGCTTTCAGCATTATCCACTGGTTGCCCGGCTACTGTGAAACTGGAATGAGTGTTTACTTCCAACGATTTGGTTTTGTTGGCGTTGATGACTAAACCTGCCGAAGAGGAGCGCTCGGCAAGGTCGTTGAGCTTACTCTGCATATCAGAGCGCCGCGCGAGGAGTACAACGTCATCAGCCAATTCGAAGACGTTTAGGTGCTCCATGGTTATAGGCTGCCATAACAGCCTGCGGTTTGGTTCACGATCAATCGCATCTACCAGAATCTCGACGATTACGATGAGGAACAGTTACAGTGATAGAATACATCCTTGCCTCACACCAACTATGACCCGGATAGAGTCGGACAGGACCCCATTGTGCAGCACTCTACACGAAAAGGCCTCGTACTGTGCTTCGATGATTTTCTCAGGAACCCCCTTGTGTCTCAGGGCGCCCCACATATTCTCGTGATAGAGACGAGCTTTTTCGTAATCAATGAATACCAAGTAAAGGGACTCTTGGAATTCGTTGACCTGCTCCAGAATGATGCGGAGCGTGACAATATTATCCACACAGGATCTTCCGGCACGAAATACGGCATGCTGCCGTCGGAGAGTCACATCGATCTTCTCCTGAATCCGGGCTAGGATAATTTTGCATAGAACTTTGAAAACGGTACACAGCAAAATAATGCCTCGCCAGTTATCGCATACAGTCAGGTCACCCTTTTTGGGCACCTTCACTAAGATACCTTGCATCCAGTTGACCGGGAAAGTTGCGGTGTCCCAGATATTACGAAATAAACGATGCAGTAGTTGAGCGGATGTCATGGGGTCAGCTTTGAGCATCTCGGCTGATATGCGGTCGACCCCTGGGGCTTTATTCGATTTCATGCTTTGGATGGCTGTTTGAATCTCTAGCAGTGATGGAGCTTCGGTATTGACGCGTGTTATACGTCGGATCCTAGGCAGATCATGCCGAGGTGGTGATGGCCTGGCTGGCACTTGAAAAAGTTGTTCGAAGTGCTCGAACCAGTGTTTCAACTGGTCAGTTGGGTCGGTCAATGATTATTCGCGTCTTTCACAGGCATCGTTGCATTCATCTTCGCCCCGCTTAAGCGTCGTGAGATATCGTAGAGGAGGCGAATGTTCCCGGTTGCGGCGGCTCTTTCTCCTTCGTCGGCCAGAGAGCCTGCTCACGCTACCTTGTCCCGTAGACATAAGCGTTTTACTTCCTTCTCAAGAGCCGACTATCGTTGACGCGCTAAGACTTTGGCTCCTCTGGATTTTGATCGCTCTATCGCGACTTTGGCTTCTCTTCGCTCCTCTATCTTACAGGTAATTCTTAATACACTGGCGCAACCAAGAGGCGAAATCCCAACTAAAGTTGTCCCCATCATAATGGTATGGACCATCCGAACAACTTTGTAGAAGGCAGAAACACAGAGAACAGACGTTTCACTCATCATCCACGATATCACTATCACTGTTGTTTTCGGTACTTCCTTCCCGCTGAGACAAAGACAATTTTGGAATCAAAATTGCACTCCGGTTTGCATAGAAACAGCTTAACCTTCAGTTGTGTTCCGTTTAGAAGCAGTGTTTCGGGGTTTGCTCGGCACAGTCTAAACGAACGAACGAACAGGGAATAATCGCTGTGTAAGACACATGAGCTATCTGTTACGTTACATATTTATTAGGCGCATGCTGTTTTTTTTTATCCTTATTTTAGACACATATATCCAATTTTGGCCCAATAATTTTCCATAGTGAAATGCCAAGGAATGGGGTGGGATGGTAACAGTGTGTTCCACACAACTATCCCTCACCAGTTTGCACATGACGGAGGGAATCCGTTTGCCAGATGATGATGATACTGAGAGCAGCAGCATCAGAAGCAACAACAGCAGTCATCAGCACTATTAGTGTCTACAAGTGTCGGTGTTTTACAGAATCGAAAAGTGTTCTTACACATGCCGTTGGGTTTTGTAATGTCTTTTTGCCTTTTGCCTCTCGGAGCCACCACACCATATGCGGAGAGGACTGTATTATGTGTGAGATTATGCCGTGGATACTCGGAAGTTCACCAAAGACGAGGATGAATGCAATGAATGCAGAGAAATGACAGCATAGTGAGCTACTTGCACCTCACCGAACATCTTGGATACCGAAATACGGATGGTAACAGGAAGTTTGCATTCCCCATGGACAAGAGGGGTTAATATTTCCTGCTAGATTTAATTTATACACTCTTGTCGAATGTGCCGCAAGCTACTTGTAGAGCAATATGTGAAATGTTTTTCATTTCCCATATTCCGCTCCTGTATTAACTTTACCTAGAAACCAACGAATAAAAAAATCCTACCTGCAATTCCCAGCCGCATGTTAAAGAATGCGTATCATTATGTTCTAGTCATAAGCTATTAGAATAACTTAGAAACCAACATTTCTCAATGGTCATAAACAGATCTACACTAATACGATAATGCTTCAGGCCGCTATTTGTATTATTTGTATGTATTAATTAGCAGTCAAGCGATGATCGCACAACCGGTGTAGGCATAGTTGCGGGTCGGCGGGTCGGGTAGCGGTACAACGCAAATATAATTTGAACGACAAACTGGAACAATTATAATCGCCATCTGCGTACGCTTCCGCCAGCATCGTCACAAATGCGTATGGCGAACTAGATGGGGTGGCCACAGTCAACCGGCTCCTCCGGGGCAGGATATTCCGCTTATATGACGCTGACTGTTGCGCTGATTCCATAAGCGCGGAAGTAAACTACCAGCTCATGCAGTATGCAGTACAGTGGGCCTTATTTGCAGCGTATGCAGTGCATCTCAGAGCCGGCCAATGCAGTGGTAATCTCTGGAGGAAAATTATTATTGAGTGCAGTTTATACCGTAGCCCCATTAAAAATTTATCGACGATGGATGCTGGAATCAATGTGATAAAATTGCAAAACGGTGACTTTTTGCCGTCTAAGTCTTGGGTGTTTCGCAGATTGTATTGAAAATATTTTAATATTGGTCAGTTTCCGCTCAACTTCTGAGACGAGCAAACGTGTTTTCGATTACGCTCTCCAAAAGTCAAGCGATTTATTCCGGTGGTTTATCTTTCATCTGTCCGTGCCGCGTCGCGCGCTTTAGTGTTTCGCGATGAGGCGAGAAAACACTTTCGAATAGACTATTCGCGCTTTCCAATGAAGCCGTCCTTCAAGAAGGTGCATGGCTTTTGCCGCACAGTTCTAGGACTGCAGAAAGACGATGTAGTGAGATTTCAGTGCCACCGCGGTGAACAATGTGCGTTCGTCAAGGTGAAAGACCTGACGCTCGCTCAAAAAATCGACGAACACGACGAAAAGCATGAGGTGGATATTGCGGGGAAGAAGCACAAGCTCCGTATAACTATGGAAGATGGAAGTGTGGAAGTGAAAGTGCACGATCTGCCGGAAAACGTTTCCGAAGAGAAGATTGTGGAGTTTCTCAGTGCGTTCGGGGAAGTGATTTCGTTGCGGGAATTAACGTGGGGTGATGGTTTCGAGTTCGGTGGCATCCCGCTCGGTATATGGTCGGCTCGTATGCTGATTCAGCGAAACATTGACTCGTGGGTCACAATCGATGGACAACAAGCATACATTCACTACAAGGGCCAGGTTGCCTCTTGCAAACACTGCAAAGAGCAGGCTCATACTGGCATATCTTGTGTGCAGAACAAGAAACTGCTGGTTCAAAAGAGCTACGCGAACGTGACGAAGCAAACTGGGCCACGCCAACCGCCGAAGAAGACGAACGGTGCGAAACCTCCGATCGTCAAACCGATCGAACAATGCTCCGTCGCTCCACCACCAGCTTCGCTGGAGGCCTTTCCCGAGCTACCGAAGCCGGCGAGTCAGAACGAACCGTTTGGCTCAAACAACCAACCAGCAAGCCAGCTAGCTGCGAGCACCGCGAGAACGGTGTCCCCCAGCCCGTTGTTGCAAGCACCGCAAGAGCGCAGCTCATCGTCGTCGTCGATGCGGAAGAACCCACAGAGCGCCGAAGTGGCCTTGGTGGATGTTTTTAGAAAACCTATTAGCGCAATTCGATCGCAAAGCCGAACAGCCGGCAACGAGACGGATGACTCGTCAACATCTACGAGGAGTAGCCGAAGCCGAGGTCGCCCGCCTGGCAAGAAGCAACGATACGACGACGGTAACGATGAGCGGGACGAGAACTAATATCTTTAAATGGCTCTCACGTCCTATAACCTCGCATCAATAAACATAGGAACCATCACCAACCCCACGAAGCTGAACGCGCTCCGAAATTTTATTAGCAGCCAATGTCTTGATATCGTGTGCCTGCAGGAAGTCGAAAACGAACAGCTTTCCTTGCCTGGCTTTGTCGTTTTCGCAAATGTGGACCACACGAGGAGAGGCACAGCTATTGCGGTGAAGGAGCACATCCAGGTCACTCAGGTTGAGAAGAGTCTGGACAGCCGACTGATAGCGCTCAGAATACACGACACGACCATCTGCAACGTTTACGCTCCCTCCGGCTCTGCGCAGCGAGCGGCCAGAGAAGCATTTTTCAATGGCACGCTGGCGTACTATCTCCACCACCATACTGAAAACGTCATCCTCGCTGGTGATTTCAATTGCGTGCTCCGTGTGTGCGATTCGTCCAGCCCGAATACTAGTCTATCCCTTAAAACCTCCGTACAGCAGCTGCAGCTGCAGGATGCGTGGGAGATGCTGTGCCCACGCGATGCCGGCTTTACGTACATCAATCGAAACGCGCGGTCTCGACTTGACCGTATTTACGTAAGCCGGGGACTACGCGACAAACTGCAGTCCGCCTTTACACACGTCTGCTGCTTCACAGACCATAAAGCGCTTACAGTCAGAATATGTCTCCCTCCGCTGGGACATAAGCCGGGGCGCGGTTTCTGGGCCCTTCGACCGCATCTCCTTACCGATGAAAACTTTGCCGAGTTCCAGTATAAGTGGCAATACTGGACTCGACAACGCAGAAACTATGGGACGTGTATGGATTGGTGGCTGTCGTACGCTAAGCCTAAAATCAAGTCCTTTTTAAGTGGAAATCTATATCTGTTTTTGAGGAATTTCCCGATGCGCACCAGCATCTCTATGTACAATTACTTCAAGCGAACGTCGGCTAGTACCAGCAGCCACAATTGATAACCACCATAAATCGGATGAAAGGAGAAATGTTGGCACTGAAGCGTAATTTCTCGCGCATGTTTATGCGCATCAACGAGACGCATCTGGCGAACCAATGTAGATCTTTCAACTGGGGAAAGACGACGAAAGAAAACCGTAATTACACAGCTGCAGACGGAGAGGACGAATTTGTCGCCGAGCCTCAGGCGATAGAAATGAAGCTGTTTGATTTCTTCTCGAGCCTCTATGCAGAAGAAGCAGCAGAAAACGGCGACAATAACAACGACGGGAACGATTTTGCATGCGAGCGCGTTATCCCTCCGGGCGACCCGTCGAACGAAGCGTGCATGGAGGAGATAACAACAGCAGAGATCCTCTCTGCTATCAGGGCAAGCGCACCCAAACGATCCCCCGGTGCCGACGGGATCCCAAGAGAATTTTATCTCCGCATGTTCGACGTAATTCACCGCGAATTAAACCTGCTACTGAATGAAGCACTCACCGGCAATCTCCCCAATGCCTTCGTCGAGGGTATTATCGTGCTGGTGAAGAAAAAGGGAGGTGATAACACGGCCCGAGCATACCGGCCCATATCGCTGCTCAACAGTGATTACAAGTTGCTTTCTCGTATCCTCAAAATCCGGCTAGAGCGCGTCATGCGAGCCCATCGTGTGCTGAGCGACGGACAGAAATGTTCGAACTCAGAACGCAATATCTTTCAAGCTACTCTCGCTCTCAAAGACCGGATTGCCAGCCTCCGTCACCACCGTCGACCCGGTAAGCTCATCAGTTTTGATCTGGAGAACGCCTTCGATCGGGTGCGTCATTCGTTCTTGTTCGGCACCATGCAGTCGCTCGGGTTTAATGAGGAACTCATCGCTCTTCTCGCGCGCATAGCCAGTCGGTCCACATCCAGGCTGCTTATCAATGGGCACCTCTCTCGATCGTTCGAGGTCGCTCGATCGGTGCGGCAAGGGGACCCGTTGTCGATGCATCTGTTTGTACTGTATCTCCATCCACTGGTATGCAGACTAGAGCAAGCGTGTGGGGATGATTTGCTTGTGGCATATGCGGACGACATCAGCGTCATCGTCACAACAGAGGCACGGATAGGAATGATCCGTGAAATATTTAACCGTTTCTGTGCAGCAGCCGGCGCAAAACTTAATTTGCGCAAAACGATGTCGATTAATGTTGGCTATTGCGAAGGTAATATCATCGATATTCCGTGGCTGCAAACGGCAAATGTCGTCAAAATTCTTGGTATCACCTTCGCAAACTCGATACGATTGATGACGACGTTGAATTGGAATGCGATGGTGGGGAAGTTCTCCCAACAAATGTGGCTTCACGCTTTTCGCACTCTAACGTTACACCAGAAGGTGATTATGTTAAACACTTTCGGCACAGCAAAATTATGGTACCTCTCATCGGTGCTGCCTCCATTGAACCTACATACAGCGAAGATAACGTCGACGATGGGTACGTTCCTGTGGAGGGGTATTGTCGCCCGCGTGCCGATGATGCAATTGGCTCGGAAACAGGAACACGGGGGTCTAAATCTGCACATCCCGGCCCTCAAAAGCCGCAGTCTGGCTTTGAACAGACATCTGAAAGAGATCGACTCCCTTCCCTACTATAGATCCCTTCTTCTCCACGTTAATCCTCGCCCTGTAATTTCAATAGATCATCCCGACATCAAAACAATCCTATCATGCTTATCCCAAATCCCTCACCACATCCAACAAAACCCCTCCGCCGATCAAATCCACCAGCATTTTGTGCAACAAACAGAACGGCCTAAAGTGGAACAAAATAGTCCGACGATCGATTGGCCCCGCGTGTGGCAAAACATTGGATACAAACAGCTGTCTTCAATACATCGTTCGCAACTCTACCTGTTTGTGAATGGAAAGACCGAGCATCGGAAGCTGCTCCATACAATGCAGCGAGTAGCAGACGACAACTGCACCTATTGCGGGAATCATTTACAAGAAACGCTCCAGCACAAATTTTGCTCTTGTCCTCGTGTCGGCCCGGCTTGGACGGTCCTACAGCAGAGAATAGCAGGGCTTATGAATGGATGGAGAAGATTCTCTTACGAAGAGTTGGCGATACCTACACTGGCAGGGGTGAACAAACGTAAACGAGTGGAGATTTTACGAATGATAACAAATTACATCAACTTTGTTAATTTAAGTAACGATGCTATAGATGTAAACGCATTAGTCTTCCACTTGGACGTTAATTTTTAAAACTATAAATAACTTTTAATTGTAAATGAACTACAAATAAACTGAATTTTAAACCACAAAAAAAAAAAAAAATGAACAGGATTGAGATGATTTGGATTAAATAAAACGAAATAATGAATGATTCCCGTTCTACGGAAACAATTGAACACTCGATCAACCAACATAAGGTAATGCATAAGTTTCCATAAAGATAAAAAACCGTGATTAATCCACCTAGCGGTGTTGATGCCTTTCTAGCACATTTTTTTTAATATGAATTAGAGTTTTTTAACGTGTCTTGCGCATAAAAAATAGTATTTCGGCCAAAACTTCTGATCCCATAGTCCAATCTGGCCAATTTTCAATAGCAAACAATAAGACAGGATTCTTTATCGAATGGAACTTGTTGCGAGTAATTCGGCCAAAGCTAATTTCCAAAAAGTGTTTCTTGTTTGGTTATGGAGTGATCATATAGCCTTTGCGTAAACTTAGTATACGAGAAAGGCAAAAACATTCGTGAAAAGTTAAAATTTAGTACATATACATTATAAGTGTAACATACTGTACAATAATATTGTCAAATGCTTTCTCAAGAAGGCCCCCGTCGAATATTCTTATTACTTAACTTATTACGATTTAACAATCGAATTAGATTCGTAACTCTCAACAACTGATGAGTGGTTGAATGCCCATGACGGTAACCAAATTGCCAAACTCGTTTGGCATAATGGCCGTTCAGCATAATGGTCGTTTGGCATAAGGTCATGTAAGATTTGTAGAGCCATTCAGCTGCGTTGTTTTCACCATATGGGCAATACATGATAATTGAAAGCAGGCGTGGAAAATCTATATACGTAAAAATATATTTCTGTCTGTCTGACCCTTATAGACTGGGAAGCTACATAACCGGCGTGTAAATTCGTATGCGGAGGTTTTTGGGGCTGTGGAAGATTCTTAAGGTGGTTCAAGACCGCTTCTTGCTTTAGAAGTGAATCAATCACATATTTCTGCATAACTCGCCAACTAATCATGCAAATGAAACCAAATTTGGGATGTGGAAGTTTTTGAAGACAAGAAGTGATGTTTGTTCTCGACTCCTTCCTGCTCAAGAAAAGGGTGGGGCAAGTAAATCTCATTTTTTTTCATAAATCGAAAACTAATCAAGCAAATGGAATCCAATTTGGAATTTGTAAAAAAAAACTAACTAACTAACATCTTTAAGGCAAGACGAAACTCGACGGATCTGCTAGTTAAGAATAAAGAGTAAAGTTCCTGTAAAAACAAAGAACACCTGGATGGTAATGTGGCACGCAACGATGGCGGTATATAGACGAACCTGGAAGCACACATGCAGGATATACGTTTCCCAGCTCCAGATTCATTGGGGGTTCCGTAGCGTAGTTGGCCGCACGTTCGCCTTACAAGCGGATGGTCATGGGTTCGATTCCCAGCCCCTCCACCATGGACAAACGGACACAATGGACTCATGATGAAATGGCAAACGACAACAATCTCCACGAAATCCAAATCCAGATCTCCACGAAATCCAAGCCGGCAGAAAAACAACAAAATTCCTGGGTTGACCAACTACCAGGAGTGCTACTTAAACACACTTAAACCAACCGACAAGAGCACTGGGTAATTACCAAGATTTGGGACGATGAGGCTCTTTAACAAGAGTGGTTGGAAGATATTGTGTGTCCCATCTACAAACATGATTGTTGCAACTACTGCGCAAACACAAAACATTCATGGGGCAGTGCCAGGCGGGTTTCGTGGGCGAACGCTCTACCACGGACCAGATGCTCGCCTTACGTCAGGTATTTCAGAAATGCCGCGAATTCAACATGCCCACACATCATCTATTTATCGACTTCAAAGACGCATATGATACAATCGATCGGGACCAGCAAAGGCAGCTAATGCACGAAAACGGATTTCCGGATAAACCGATACGGTTGTTCAAGGCGACGATGGATCGGGTGATGTGCGTAGCTCAAGTTTCAGAGGCATTCTCGAGTCCCTTTGAAACGCGCATAGGGTTACGGCAAGGTGAAGGTCTTTCGTGTCTGCTATTCAACATCGCTTTGGAAGGGTAATACGAATGGCAGGCACGTGTGGAACGATTTTCAGGAAGTCCGTGCAGCTATTTGGTTTTGCCGACGACATTGATATTATGGCACGTAACTTGAGAAGATGGGAGAAGCCTACATTAGGCTGAAAAAGGAAATCCATCGTAGCTTAGTATGGAAAGCACCTGTCTAGCGTACTGGTATCATGAGATCAAAACATACCAAAAGGAGTGGTTACCAATACTTTTTCCGAACTAAATCTATCACATGTTGTGCATATGCATAAATCAAGTTTCAGACATAGAAATGAAAAAGGAATCCGACCACTAGGATAAGGGAGGTATTTTGGACCACCAGTTCGACGGCTCATATTTTGGACCACTGAGTGCAAATTCCTCTTGGTGGTCCAAAATAAGAGCCCCCGTAATGGTGGTTCAAAATACATCATTTACCCTACCTCGTTGCAGTATGCTTGCACTCAAAACTATAGACCATCGACAGTCGAAGTCGAACGCCGCAGTTTAACTTTGGGCGGCTACAAGACGGTTGGCTAGCCCAAGGATACGCGCAGCAGCTGGAAGTGGCACTTCCAACGGAAGAGCAGCTAGGCGCAGCTTCTCTTGAAGATAGCTGGAGAGTTATTCGATCCGCCATTGGTGGCACCGAAACCGCTGCACTTGGCACGGTGCCCGCGGATCAGATAAACGACTGGTACGACGGCGAATGTGGGCAGTTAGTGGAAGAGAAGAATGCAGCATGGGCGAGATTGCTGCAACACCACACGAGGGCAACGAAGGCACGATATAAACGGGCGCGGAACAGACAAAACTCCATTTCCGGAGGAAAAAGCGCAAGCAGGAAAATCGAGACCGGGAAGAGACGTAGCAACTGTACCGCGCTAATAACACACTAACGTTCTATGAGATGTTGAACCGTTCGGGAACCTTCTGACGAACGAGCGTGACGTGATTCAAAGGTGGGGGCAGCACTACGAAGAGCACCTGAATGGCGATGTGACAGACAACGGTGGCGGTATGGTAATGATCCTGCAGGCGCGCAGGACATGCGACTTCCGGCTCCAAATCTCCAGGAAATCCAGGAGGAGATCGGCCGGCTGAAAACAGCAAAGCCTCTGGAGTTGACCAACTACCAGGAGAGCTGTTTAAACACGGTGGTAGAGCGCTGCACTGCAATTACTAAGGTTTGGGAGGATGAGGTTCTGCCGCAGGAGTGGATGGAAGGTGTCGTGTGTCCCATCTACAAAAAGGGCGAATGCCATTACCCCTAATGGGACACTAGCCCGAACGAGCCAGTACCCCGAATTAGTCATTATTTCAAGTTTATACTTCATTTCAAAGAAAAAAATGTTACTCAATAAAAGTTTATTCATAATTCATATGAATGAACAATAATTGGAACTGAAACTGTTTCAATGCAGTATGGAACTAGGTATTCTTACTCCGTAAGATCCCGTTCCACTTCGTATGGCACTCTTCAAGATTCCTGAATGGCATGGGGAGATTATGCAGCACGTTTTCATGCACAATGCAGAGAGTTGGAGGCAATTCCGGTCCTCGTCAGCATGGCTACTAGTTCAACAAGGTAGAAGTTGTTCCTTGGTCGCTGTAGCAAAAGCAACGGATTCTGGATGAAGCGTGGTCTAAATTTCATATCGACGAGGGGGTGAATAGGTGAGTAAGAGTGAGTGAGTGATTCAGTGAGTGAGTAAGAGTGAGTGTGTGAGTGAACGAGTAAGAGTTAGTGAGCGAGCGAGTAAGAGTGAGTGAGTAAGAGTGAGCGATAAAGAGAGAGCGAATGATTGAGAGTAAATGAGTGAGTAAAAGTGGATGAGTGAGTAAGAGTGGTTAAGTGAGTAAGAGTGGGTGAATGAGTAATAATTAGTGAGACAGAGGAAGTGAGTGAGTAAGGGGGTTTGTGTATGAGGGTGAGAGAAAGGGAGATCTTGTTTGTCTTCGGGAAGTTGCGTTGACTTAAAGAAGGCATCATCTCGTTTCGCCTTCTAACGAGCAGTCGTTACTTTTAAAAAGGCAGTATTTCCTCTGTGTGCCTTATCGAGGTATAAGCACGTTCATTAAAAGGAGGTATCATCTCCTCTGTCTGCCTTATACCGGGCAAACGCGTCCATTTAAAGAAGGCATCATCTCCTCTGTCTGTCTTATACCGGGCAAACGCGTCCAATTAAAGAAGCCATCATCTCCTCTGTCTGCCTTTAAACAAGGCATTATTTCCTCTGTGTGCTTTATACCGGGCAAACACGTTCATTTAAAGAAGGCATGCTCTCATCAGTCTGTCTTATACCGGGCAAACCCGTCCATTTAAAGAAGGCATCATCTCCTCTCTCTGCCTTATACCGGGCAAACGCGTTCATTTAGAGAAGGCATCATCGCCTCTGTATGTTATATACCGGGCAAATGCGTCCATTTAAAGAAGGAATCTCCTCTGCCTGCCTTTAAACAAGGCATTATTTCCTCTGTGTGCCTTATACCGGGCAAACACGTTCATTTACAGAAGGCATCCTCTCCTCTGTCTGTCTTATACCGGGCAAACGCGTTCTGTTGGAAAAAGGGATCTCTTACTCCATTTCGTAGAATAGTACTTTTCCAGCTCATAATGACAAGAATGACAGTTGAAGCTAATTAGAAGATAAATCAAAACTGTTGGTTTAATTGGTTGGTTAAAAACTGTTGCGATTCGTCGATATCTGTTGGTGTTGAACATTATAATAGAATACTATAGATTCTAAATGTTTTCGGGGTAATTGCCTTTCGGGGTAATGGATTTCGGGATAGTGTCCCATTCGGGGTGATGGTTTTCGGGGTACTGTCCCATTCGGGGTAGTGGCCTTCGGGGTAACGGCACTCGGGGTACTGGCATTCGGGGTAGTGGGGTGGAGCCGACTTAGTGACCAATGATGACGAAAAAAGTGACCAAATAGTGACTTTCAGAAGCAGAAAAAGTGATCAAATAGTGACTTTTGTATGAAGTACTAACCAGGTAGTGAGCTGAGTTGCATTCGTATTGTTACTGAGTAACTCGTAGTAGATCGGAAACTAGGGATATCATGTTTTTTTTTCAAATCCTTATTAGAATGTTATCAGAAATCAAGAGACAAAAATTACAAAATCATGAGGATTACTACTGCTGGCCGTGTGCATCTTCATCGTAACTAGGGAAAGGATGGATCTTAGCAGGGGACAACCGACTAGGCGACACCATCATAAATACCACAGAGTTGGATATTGATGAACGTATTCGTTGGATGTCCAGAGGCTAGCAATATGACAATGGTAAACCTTATTCCGTAACACACGGGAGCAGGTAACGAGTTACAAGTTGTTACTCTAAACCATGCTTATAATTTGAACAACGATTTTGAAGCAAGTTCTACAGCATTGTGGTAATAAAGTTTAACATGAACTCGAAGTTTTTCGTGAAACTGCAGTTTGTGTATGAAAAAGGCAGAATGAAGTATAACAAATTTTGCGCTCCTTTTACTATCGATCAAAAAATATTGTCTCGTCAAAATATATTCCCAAAAGTTTCACCATATATAGATGATTCAGCTGCAAGACAGTATGAAAAAGTACCAGAACGATGTTTTGGATTGGGCTTTCGCTAATTTTTATGTAGTTAGCAGTGGTGGAAATACTCGCTTCACGAGTAAGAAAAGAGTGTAATTGGGCCTACCAAAAATGCCATACTCGCGCGAACCTACTGTCAGCATTTTTCTGGCGCTTGCTTTGTTCGCCAGTACGGGCAGAGCAAAAACAAAAAGCCGGGATGTATTTTGTTCGGGAGTAAAAACACGGTCGCGAGTTTTTGTGATTACTTCGAATACAATGGATAGATTTGACTTGACATAAACACAATAACAATAAACAATTGTGTTCTTGCTCGAACATCAGTGAGAAATAAGTTCCGAGGTTGTTTTATGACTTTTAGCAAATTAACCCGAATGACTCGCGAAGCTTCACGAACATTTTTCGGGGTTCGTTTTTTTGTTTTCTCTGCGAGTAGTAGGTAGGCAAGAAAAAGGCAAAACAAATGTTCGCGAGTCTTTAGCATTGCCTACTTCTTTTTTGTGAGTAAGATTCACAGATTTCCACCACTGGTAGTTAGACGTGTGAACATTGGTTTTGACACGTTGAAAAATTAACACACGGTTTTTCGGCAAAAAATTAATAAATTGAATTATTTGGAATCACAAAGCTAATGAATCTTTATAAGAAAAAAAATGTTAAAAAAAACTTAAAGAATCCAAAATTATGATGACATTTTTAAAATACGATACGAAATAACATTTTTAATTGAAACAAATTTAAATACATATAGAGTCCATTTGCCATTTGTTTTTTCGAGACCCTGATCTCGATTTCATTAAAAACATTAACTCATATATAACATGAATTTTACAAAACCTAAGTTTCCTAAGTTTCAAATTTCGAAAAATGTGATCCAAAATCTTGAATTTGATGCAGAAATTGCTTTGGAAAACTCTGAATTTTTTTCAGAAATTTCAGCGGAAGTTGATTTTCTGTGGAAAACCTAGTGTAAATTTCTAGGATTTTTTTTTCACAAATTGTGCAGAAAATACTTCAATCCTTGTGAAATCTTTTTCCAGGAGTTCAAACGGAAATTCCAACAGAAATCCGATGGCGAATGTCAGCACAAAAACTTCCGGAAATTCTTTCATACCATAAATTCAAGGCAGAATATTTTGTAGACATTCCTGCTGTCTCTTTCAGGAATTTCCGCGGAAACTGCACGTCAATTACTATAAAAACTTCTCTGCGAATCCTTGAAAAAAAATCTTTTTCAAATACAAGCGGATTTTTTCATGAATTCCGGTAGAAATCTTTTTGAGAATAACTATAGATATTGTTTGGTGAATTCCTAAGAAAAACCTTCCGAAAATTATTTCCCAAATTCAAGGCGGAATTTTACATAAAGATTTATGCGGTCATCGCTACAGAAATTACAGTGAAAGTTCCTCTAAGAGAAACAAAGTTAGGAAGCTTTTTATAACGAAGGTGGATTTTTCTCTAGATACAGGCAACTTACCCAACTTAGGAAGTAGTGCGCTAGATTTGCCTAAGAAGCGCAGATAAAACTTCGCCGACAATACCATGTTGTGTGGTTCGTCGTAGAAAGGTTAATCAATCAGAAACCATGAAATATCTCGGAATTATGTCAAAATTTACGTGACAAAAAAAATGAATATTCAGAAACGATGAAAAATGACAACAAGGTAAGTTCTTACCCTTATAATGCTTGTCAAACGAGTGCTCAAGAGTATAATGCATTCAATAATGGCTTCACGCTAACTTTCACCTACTCAGTGACTGAGTAAAATTGTATTGCTCTCTCTTTCTATCGCACGGAAATTTTACTCAATTTCCGTCAAAAGCAGGACAACTCAAAACTATGAGTAATCCTGCTTTTGACGGAAACTGAGTAAAATTTCCGTGGGAAGAAAAGAGATGGCAATACAATTTTACTCAGTCACTGAGTAGGTGAAAGTTAGAGTGTTGGAAATATCCAAAAAAATTGGGTAAGCATAGACTTCAAATGTGGAGTCCCTTCTCAACGACATTTTGCTATCGAAAACAAAACCCTACGCTCCTTATTTATTAAATTTCCACCCAAAACTAAATCCGCGCGAAGCCTTAACCGTTATGTAAATCCGCATCAAATCCGTGAGAATAGCAAAAACCACGAAATCCTCGTAGTCGTAACAATCCTGCGCTTTATATACGGCGTTGCCTAAACGTATGCCCAAGCTTCGCTGTGTGGTCTGTCTGTGTGTCTCTTGATCCCGAAGTTCATGGTTCGAACCCACTCTGCCTTTCATAAGGCGGCATTGGAGCAATTTTTCAAACTTTATATATTTTGTTAACAGATTCACATTTGATTTGGTTGATGATAATGGTAGGTACAAATGAATTTTATTTTAAACTTTTTTTTTACAAACTGTGGTGCGAAAATAGTGACTTTAGTGACCATTTTCCGAAAAATAGTGACTTTAGTGACTTTTGGATGCAAATAGTGACTTTTTAGTGACTAGGCTCAAAATAGTGACCAAGTAACTAAAAAGTGACTTGCAACCAGCCCTGTACTCTCCCAAATTTTATGCCACCGACTTAATTTCTATCCTGACTGACTAACTAACACCAATTGCAAGAGAGTTCGTGGGGCAGTACCAGGCGGGTTTTATGGGCGAACGCTCCACCACGGACCAGGTGTTCGCCATTCGCTAAGTACTACAGAAATACCGCGAATACAACGTGCCTACACATCATCTATTTATCGACTTCAAAGCCGCATATGGTATATTCGATCGGGACCAGCTATTGCAGCTAATGCACGAAAACGGATTTTCGGATAAACTGATGCGGTTGATTAAGGCGACGCACACTGGGGATTTTCAAAAGCAAAGGGCTCGAAATTCAATTACTCCAGCTGACGCTGCAAAATTTCCAGAAAGAAGATGTTTCCTGAAGGGAAAAAGTGCGATAAATCGATTGCGAGGGGTTTCATGCTGGTCAGACCACTTCAAAGTGCCCATTTGCCCAAATTCCCTAAAATCCCAACATTCTACTATGCCTCGAACTGACGCTGATATTTTTCAATAATTATAAGTTTCCTGAAGGAAAAAGTGCGATAAATCGAATGCGAGGGTTTCGTACTGGTCAGACCACTTTAAAGTGCCCATTTTGCCCTAATTCCTCTGAAATCATAATATTTCTACTGTGCCTCGAACTGACTCTGATATTTTTTCAATAATTATAAGTTTCATGAAGGAAAAACGTGTGATAAATCGATTGCGAGGGGTTTCGTGCTGGTCAGACCACTTTAAAGTGCCCATTTTGCCCAAATTCCCTTGAAATCAAAATATTTCTACTATGTCTCGAACTGACGCTGATATTTTTCAATAATTATATGTTTCCTGAAGGAAAAAGAATTGATAAATCGATTGCGAGGGTTTCGTGCTGGTCAGAACACTTCCAAGTGCCCATTTGCCCTAATTCACCTGAAATCACAATATTTCTATGTACCTTAAACTGACGCTGATGTTTCTTCAACAAATATATGTTTCATGAAGGGAAAAAGTGCGCTTAATCGATTGCGGGTGGTATCGTGCTGGTCAGACCTTTTAAAGTGCCCATTTGCCTTTTTTTTGCTTTATTAATGTGTAAACCCATTTTGCCTATATTTCCTTTAAAATCGATATTTCTGCTATGCCTCGAACTGACGCTGATATTTCTTTAATAAATGTATGTTTTCTGGAAGGAAAAAAAGTGCGATTATTCGATTGAGTGGGATTTCGTGCTGGTCAGACCACTTTGAAGTGTCCATTTTGCAAAATTCTCTTGAAAATCACAATATTTTCCCTTTACCTTTTAGTGACGCTGATATTTTCTCAACAAAAAATGTTACAGAAATGTTTCGGAAAAGACAATAAAATTCAATGAAGAACATTCTTCAAGAGGTAGAAACTTATATTGTTCAAACACACTTTGCCCTATGCGATTCCTTCTTTAAAGGATGCATTTTCCCGGCATATGGTAAAGGAAGATATGAATCCTTTTATTCAAATGCTTCTAAAGTATTTTTTTAAACTAGAATCAATGTTAATCAATTTGATTCCTTCTTTCAATTGATGTATTTCATGGTTTATGACAAGGGAGATAATAATAAGAAAATATAAGATATATTTGATTCCTTCTTTTAATTCGTGTAGTCGCTTGGCTTAAGGCAAGTCAAGCATTTGCCCAACAGAAGGCAAGAGGGAATATGGTTTTGCCATTCTCGTGCAACAAAGTTGTACCGAAATGCTATCATTTCACTCTAATATTGAACTTTTATAGAAAGCTCAGGGAACAGAGACCCATAATGTTATATACCAATCGGCCCAGCTCGACGAACTGCGTAAGTGTCTGTTTGTCCGTGTGTATGTGTGTGCGTCTAAATTAACATACTAATTCTATACCGATTCTCTTACATCAAGTTACAGAGAATAAAGTAGTTGATCATTATTGAATTTTATAACGATTGCGCATTCCAAAAAGATCTAAAAATTAAAATAATTATGAAACATAGTAATTAAGTTACTGCATGCCATAAAATGCCTGGACCTATGCAAGCTCTTCTACTCGATTTAGTACACGACTTTACTGCCGTCATAACGCACATTTGTCACATGTTGCTTGGATTTCCTATATACATTGGACAGTTATCCGTATAACGGCAGTTGAATTTAATACAACAATTGAAACGCAAGCTTTGATTGCATACAAGTTACGACGCATAACACCAGAACGTTTCTGCAGCTTTCTGATATAATAAAAAATCTCGCATAAAACGCGCACGCTAATAATACTTTACTTAGTGATTTTAAAATTAATGTCACAAATAATTCAGCATTTCAACGAATTTTCCGATAATGCATTTGATTGTTTGATTGGGTTGTTTAATAATGCACGAAAGGCAATCACTGCTAAGGTGGATCAATCTGGATTTTTTTCTTTGAATTCAGTCATTCGCTCGGTTTTAAGGCAGGGATATATAATCCCTTCTTTGAGGATGCATTTACCTGGAGGAAGGCAAGAAAGAATATGATTCTTATTTTAAATTCACATTTTCTCAGTTTTAAGGCAAGAGTAGATATGATCTCTTTCTCCAAGGAATGCATTTTCCGGCTGACGGTAAGGTAGGATATGAAACATGCATTTCCCTCTCTGTCATTCCTAATTTTTAAGCATTTATCCGTCTTGTCTTAGAACACATCTCGAATGATGACTCAGAGTTCCATACATCAGCGTCAGTTCTATGCACAACTGAAATATTGTTATTTCAGAGGAATTGGGAGTAAAATGGGCGTATTAAAGTGGACTGACCAGCACGAAATCCGCGCAATCGATTTATAGTACTTTTTCACAACCGATTTATTACGTTTTCCCTTCAGGAAACTTATAAATATTGAAGAAATATCAGCGTCAGTTTTAGGCGTAGCAGAAATATTGTGCTTCAAAGGGGAATTGGGGCAAAATGGGCACTTCAAAATGGTCTAACCAGCATGAAACCCCTCGCAATTGATTCATCACATTTTCCTTCAGGAAACTTATAATTGTTGAAGAAATATCAGCGTCAGTTCGAGCCATAGCAGAAATATTGTGATTCCAAAGGAATTGGGGGGAAAATGGGTACTTCAAAGTGGTCTGACCAGCACGAAACCCCTAGCAATTGATTTACTTTTTCCTTCATGAAACTTATAATTATTGAAAAAGTATCAGCGTCAGTTCGAGGCATAGTAGAAAATTGTGATTCCAAAATTGGGCAAAATGGGCACTTTAAAGTAGTCGGACCAGCACGAAACCCTCGCGATCGATTTATCACACTTTTTCGCTTCAGGAAACTTATAGTTATGGAAAAAATATCAGCGTCAGTTCGAGGACTAGTAGAAATGTTGTGATTTTTAGGGGAATTTGGGCAAAATGGGCATTTTCAAGTGGTCTGACCAGTACGAAACCCCTCGCAATTGATTTATCACACGTTTTCCCTTCAGGAAACTTATAATTATTGAAAAATATCGGCGTCAGTTCGAGGACTAGTAGAAATGTTGTGATTTTTTAGGGAAATTTGGGCAAAATGGGCACTTCAAAGTGGTCTGACCAGCACGAAACCCCTTGCAATCGGTTTATCACACTTTTCCCTTCAGTATACTTAAAATTATTGAAAAAATATCAGCGTCAGTTCAAGGCATAGTAGAAATATTGTGATTTTAGGGAATTTGGGCAAAATGGGCACTTTAAAGTGGTCTGACCAGCACGAAACCCCGCAATCGATTTATCGCACTTTCTCCCTTCAGGAAACATCTACTTTCTGGAAATTTTGCAGCGTCAGCTGGAGTAATTAATTTCGAGCCTTTTACTTTTGAAAATCCCCAGTGTGCGACGATGGTTGAAGAATTCGTGTACTTGGGCTCACTGGTGACCTACGATAACGATACCGGCAGAGAAATTCGGAGACGCATCATGGCCGCCGTGCCAAACCGACTATCTACAAAAAGCTTATTAGACCAGTAGTTCTCTACGGACACGAGACCTGGATGATGCTTGTGGAGGACCAACGCGCACTGGGAGTTTTCGAAAGGAAAGTGCTGCGTACCATCTATGGTGGGGTGTACATGGCGGACGGTGGAGGCGAATCAACCACGAGTTGCATCAGCTGTTGTGAGAACAAACCGCGAAAATCGGAAGATTGCGGTGGGCCAGGCACGTAGCCAGAATGTCGGACAGTAATCCGGTGAAAATGTTTCTAGACAACGATCCGACGGGAACAAGAAGGTGAGGTGCACAGTGGGCAAGGTGGATCGATCAGGTGAAGGATGATTTGCGGACCCTCCGCAGACTGCGTGGTTGGCGACGTGCAGGCATGGACCGAGTTGAATGGAGAAGACTTTTATGTTCTGCACAGGCCACTCCAACCTTAGTCTGGTAATAACTAAATAAATTGTCTTGATATCTACTTTGGAAAATCTTGATATCTACTTTGGGTGCCGTCAGGCTTTCCAAATGTACCGCATCATTACAGCCCACCAATGATTGTCGCCTTTGTTTAACCATGACAGCCGTGCTATCGGTTCATATGCGACAGTCGCATACACGCAATTATACGAGAGGTAACGTTGCTCTCGGGTGACGTTGCAAGACAGTTTCATTCATTTGCTTTCGGATCGTTCGTTATTCCCGACAGCAGCGTCTGTTCGTTCGGCACATTTTTCGTGCGTTTAACATGCGTTTCGTTTGCTGCTACGGATGTTGACTACTGCAGTAAAGAGGTAACTGTTGCCTCGCTGACTGCTTTTCGTTCATTGCGAATCCATCCATGGCCGATGCAGTAGTGCTGATATGTATGGATAATTCCCAGTTATAAGGTACTAGGTACTCCATCGCACCGTACTGCGGTTGCGTAGACCGACAGATATGAGTCATTTGTTCGCGAGTTAAATAATTTTAAAAAATGAAGATAGGGGGAAAGACGACTTTGGCAGGTTTTGTTCTATTATTGGCAGGGGGTTTTTGTCGACCAAATTTTATGAAGTTTGGCCACAATATTCCTTGATATGCAAAGAATGTTTAGGCCAAATTTGAGCCTAGTCAGTCATAAAACCCCTGCCAATAATAGAACAAAACCTGCCAAAGCCGTCATTCCCTATTTATATTAATACAGAAAAAAGTAATTAGCATCTTCGAACGTAATTAGTTCGTAATTCGATTCCGAAACAGAGTATCAATTAAGTATTCGTTAAATATTGCCTTGCACTTGGATCACTTCCATGCTTTTAGTTTCCTGAGGAGTGTCTTAAAATTGTTTATGGGAAGTATGGCTATGAAAGTATTTACACTAAAGAGTTCGAATTAATTGATCAATTCACCTAACGAACATGTATTGAATATTTTAACATTTTATTTCAGTACTTAGAGTAAATAATTATTTTAAGGTTAATACGTATATACAAAATTGAGTTTGCATTTCCTTTGTAGCTGTACAGCTAACGACAGGTTTATCCGATACGCTAGAATGTTCCATTGCCCGACTGGACTTGGGATGCTAATATATTTCAAAAGACGAAAAATTTCATAGGAAATGTCAAACAATTTAAGGTCTTAATAACATTTTATTAAAGATCGGCTAACACTAGGATACATCCGCTAAAAAAAACTAACACGGATACATTCGTGTAGAAAAAGTGTAACTAAATTTTCATTATCTCCGTGATTTTTTAATCGAATCTCTCAGTTTTCCATCGATCTCTTAGTCATCGCTTCTGGTTTCTTGACATAATATTATGTATTAAAGTTATTTTTTTCGCCAGAGCTGTGATTGTTTATAATAACGTTGCAACATATTGAAAATAACATTTTATTAAGTTGAATTGTGCAAAAAATAATCAATCAAAAGCCTAAATGCGTTGATAATTAAAAAAGAAGTAAAAATGAAAATTTAAGTTAATATATAATTTCCAAAATCTGCTCAAAATCCACAGTACTTTCAAAATATTGAGAGTGCATATAAAACTATTTTGAGTGCCTATTCAGTTGGATAGTTGATTATTTATGGCATGTTACGAGCATTAATCTGAATATACTTTCATTACATTTTAGAAAACCAAGTATGACCTATGCAATCAGCATCAAACAAGTCACTGTTGGAATAATATTTCAAGGTATTAAGCTTTTAATAACTGTAATTCAACAAGAGTAATGGATAATACTATTTGAAAATTGAGGATTATTTACGCATTTCTTGAGTAAAAAACTAAATTTTGTCCATAACTTCGAAGCCCATAGTTCGATCTGGACAATTTTCAATAGGAATAAGCGAAACTTGTTGTGAGCAAATCGGTGAACGATAAGGGCCAAAAAAATAAGTAATATTTTGTTAGGTGATTTTTCTGTAAATGAAATGTATTTTGGCCATAACTTCCGAAGTCATAGTGCGAACTGGCCAATTTTAAATAGGAAACAATGGGACAGGATTCTGTGTTGAATGCATTTTGTTGCGAGCTGTTAGAGATAAGTGGCAAAAATGAGTGACACTTTTTAAATCATTTTTCTGTAACAAATTGGCCATAACTTCCGAATCCATAGTGCAATTTGAATCGATTGGTATATAGCACTATGGGCCTCCGGGCGTTTTATAAAAAGTTTGCCTTCGAAGCGAACATATAGTCTTTACGTATAATTTGTATACGAGAGAGGCAAAAATCCAGTTTTGTGGATATACTCATATGGCATTTCCGCAAATGATTTCTATTCATCTGACATACATCTTGATGATCCGATTTTATCAAATCACGATTTTATCAAGTTTTCTACCCGATATTTTCACCTCCCAATTTCTTTAGATTTTCTTATTTGAAAATAAAACTGCAAACCACTCAATGATCATTTGCGGCTGATTCTGAATGTGGTTTTGGAGAGCGTACCGTTCATACATTTTACAGTGTTAACTTTAAATTTGTGAAATGAGTTCAAAAAGTGAAAATAAAAACATTCCAATATTTCATTCTTTCTATTTGGGGTTGTCCATGAATCGCGTAGACCAAATTTTCACATTTTCAAATCCCCCTCCCCCTACTAGACTTGTGTAGACTTTTTTGGAACCACCCCTTTTTCCCGCTCCATGAAGTCTACGTAGACTTTTAAACAAATCGGAATCGAATTGTCAACCTAATAAACCACGTCTTTTCTTCAGACAATTCTTCCAACATTTCCCGATAAATTCTCAAAGCAGGGTGGCCAACGAACCGGGAAAAACGGGAAATTGGAGTCATTGGGAAAAAGCGGGAAAACCGGCAATGTGAACAAGTACCGGACAAATAATGTTTCGTCAAGTTACATTCAAAACGTTTCATAGTTTTTAATGAAGTTGATTTCAGGAAAAAAAAACTCCTTAATGTTTATTACTCAGACGTATTTTAACTGAATTATTTGGTTTTAGTACATAGTGTGTATGAGGTACAAAAATTAAGTAGATTTTTTTTCTCAAATTCAGTTTGTGTTGTCACTAGATTTTTTTGAGGTTTTGATGGTGAAACATATACTCTATTTTATTTTTCAACTTGTTACGGAAGGAAACGTTAAAACTTTTGAATAATATTGATTCGAATGGATACAAAACTGAAAAAAAATGAAAACAAAATTTTAGAAACACAAAAATAATTGATTAATCTACGCATCGGATTGCTAGATTTAGATTCAATTTAGAAAACAAAATAATGATTTTGATCGGAAACAAAGACTTAGGTCTTCGGGTTAAATTTGTTCAAATTAGTTGCTTTTTTTTTTTTGATTTTTAGAAACGCAATACCATTTACTACGATTCGGTTATACACTGCTTAACGTACTTCATTCCAACATTCTGTTCAAAACATCGATTAAAGTGGATTTAATTTGATTTACTGTATCAAAAATAATTGTGTCTTTCTTCACATAATTTTGCGATAATTTGAAAACTTCAGCTAGTCAGGAAGGTATTCCTAAATAGTCTGCTGAGTAAGATCAAACCAAGAGCTGAACAATAACAATATTCCGGCTATACTATAAGATACTCTACGTTTCACTGTTTTCTGTGAACATTATGCTCAAGAAAGGAAGAATCACACTAGAAAGTCATGCAATGTCTATTGCCTGTGACATAAAACTTACGAAAGTTTTGCAACTAAGAAAAGAATCAAACCATTGTAATTACGTGCTAATGTAGTACTACCATATTGAGCAAGTGCTGGTTGACACTAATTACATGGCCATGAAGCACTCAATTTCAGTGTGCCTGATGATCAAAGCATTTCGCATATAACGTTGTTGCTAATTTATTGTATCTATTTCAAGGGTTCGCCCTATAATTGATCTGTACAAACTGTACTGTCGTAATCTGGAAAAGTGACGTAACAGCCATTTTACAACATGTAGGCTTTTCATTTTTCTGTTAAAGAGCTGAGTAGTACTCGTTAACACCATTTTTATAAAAGAGGGCGTATACGTCACTTTTCAGATTACGGCAGTGTAGAAGTAGAATACGAAACTACTATAAAATGTGTGGACTAAACTAATGGAATATCCAACATATTCGTACCTTCAAATAATTGGAGGAATTTATTGTTACCACCTTGAAAAAACCGCAAGTCTTTCGGTTCCCCAAAACTACCAATATTGTAATGGAATCTTGAAATAGGGACACGGCAGGTATTTTCGTCTGTTCGTCATAGTCTCGAAAACCAATAAAAGAGACGCTTTTTTGTAAAACTCATACGTACCAAATCGTAGGCTCAGGAGAAACGTTCTACTATAGTGGAGTTCTAGCATATGTACGTTGCTTTCGTTGGTTTTAGCCCCTATGACGATGGACGGAAATACCTGCCGTGTCCCTATTGTATTAAAAAACATGTGTTCGGCTCCATAATGCTTCACGGCAAATTAGCCTTCCAAATTAAAGATGAATAAAAAAAATGATGCTTACGAAAAATTGGTGTGGAAATTCGAATGGAATGTGAATGTCTTATTAGCTACGAAAGTCTATCATTTTTCGTGAAGCGCTCGTTTTTCAAACTTGAGAAGTGTACCCTGCATCCGTATCGAAAAGTAAAAAGTATTGACCTCCGATTTTGTCACAAATAAAAATACCAAGTTACAGTTCTTAAACTCTTACCCTGATTTCTTTTCAAGTAAAATAAAAACCCGGAAAATTTGACGAAACTTATCGGGAAAAGCGAAAAAACCATGAATTTGAAAAGTGAATTTCAGTGGCCACCCTGTTAAACAAGTTGCACAGAAAACACTTCCAGAAAATCCGCAAAAATCCTATGTAAAGAACTCTACAAGAAATTGCTATGGAAAAGCCACAGAAAATTTATTTCCGGGACGATTTTTTGGTAATTCTCTTAGAAATTCTACGAGAAAGATCTTATCAAATTCTTTAAGAAATCTTATGGAAAATCAAATGAGACTTTTTTTTTCAAAAAAAAAAAAAATATTATATTAAACAATTCAAAAACGTCTTTCCTCCACTAATGACACAATTCCGAAAAGCTCTAAAGGGACGCATCCAATGGAGAGAAGGGAAATCAAATTAGAAAACCATTTCTATCTAGAATCGATATTACATGATCGTGAACCGTTTTAAAATAATTAAAAATTTATCATTTATAAAAGGTGAAAAATGAGTTTGCGTAGTAATTCAATAGTTGAGAAGTAGCATTTCAAATTTGTCTTTCACTTTTATATGTGATTCAGAAACACAACATTAAATACTTTTTATCGGACAAAACATGAACACATAGGGGGAGATCGTCCAGCGCACGCCGGACAACTCCTAATACCGGGACACTTCTTAAAACAATACTTGCCGAAATCCCTTCAGAACAAAAGGAAGCTATTACAAAGTCCTTTGCCTTTATGGAATATCTGATCCACATGTTATAAACAAGCAGGTTTGAATCAATAATATTAAAATTGATTGGACGCATTATGATTATGTGAAGATGGTAAAAATAAACCATATTTTAATTAACTTTGCTGAATATAACGTTAAATTGTAATGTAAAATCAATTTCGGAATCCAGCCGCTGTACCCCACATCCGGACAGTTAGAATTTTAACACTCGAGCACGCGCGTATTTTGTACAACACTATTTAGCAAGAAAACATCGCTCGTGATACACAGCATGAGCGAGCCTGTATGAGCGTTCCAGAACCGCGTGCGTGCTGAACGGGTTATGTGAGCAAATAGCCATTTTTACAGCTGTTTTGTGAAATCAATTTAATTGTTTCTCTTGGTATCAGAAAACCACAGAAATAAGCAGAAAAGAAAATTGAGGATGGTTAAGAATAGGATGTACCAAATTTAGATGGAGCGTCAAATCAGCTCTATTAACACACATTAGATAGGCACCCCATGACAGCCGCGAGCAAACTGTTTTATTGACAGTTCATACGAGAAAACCGAAGAATCTCTTCGAGTAATGCCGGCTGTCTTGATGACGACGAATGAGCGTCAAAGCACACAAGACAACATTTACAATGAACAGCCCATCCGCCTCACTACATCCACGGCGCTACAATGTCGAACTAGCTGCTGTGATGCCGAAAGTTTGGCAACAGCGTCCATCGTGCATTCGTGCATGCCGTCGCTACGACACTTCGGGTTGAATGAGAAGTAAGCAGCATGGAGCGACTGATAGCATGCAATGCGACAGTTAGTGCTCTTCCAAACTGACTGCAACGGAAAGGCTGTACATTTGGAAAGCCTGGGTGCCGTAAACCGACAGCAAGATATCGAAGCTAATTTCCTATTTGCAGGTTATTAGCCACGTTGTTGTGAGCAAAACTGACAATTTCTTAAAAACCTAATTATGTAATTTATTTAAATGTAATTAACTTCATTGCCATTTGGATAATAAATCTTGATATTTTCAGCCATAACGCTCTCAGTTCATATTTTTTTGTTTTCCATGTTTTTTTTTTGGGTACCGACAACCAACCAGCGGCAAAAAATCAACACATGCCTAGAGTAGAGCGGGGCAAGAGTACGCAATTAGTTTTCAATTGAACATGGGGTTGTTTTAGTAGAACTCTTATCGCAAGACATGTGAAAAACACACTCTCGCCCTACCGGTGGGTTAAGAGTGCGCATTTTTTCAATCATGTGTTTTAAGTATATTATTATACAAATAAGAATAAATAACATTTAATTGATGTTTATTGAATGTATATTATGAAATGTTTGAAGATTACGTAACTCTGAAAGAAGGAGAGGGCCCTAGAACTGTGAACTTTCATACGAAAAAATATTGTATTTTTTAGATAGGGGAACGGTTCGCCACTTCATCTCATAGCTCCTATTTCCATCCCATCGAAAACAAAGCAATGGAAAGGAATTTGGTTTGATTATTATTTTTGTGATTTTTTTCATCAGTGAGCACGCATGTTGACAAAAAGAAGCGACGAATTTGGTGCCGTATTTCTTTGTTTAGCGATGAGATGGATATATGTACAGGGAGATTGAGATCGGAACATTTCCTACCATAAAACTACGGAGGTAAAAATATATTAGGTTTCGCGAGGCGTAGACAAAGGAATTTTCCTTTAAGGCTGTTTTACAGCTTGGAAAACGTGGCACGGGATCCCCCATGCATTTTCAAAGAGGCGGGATGCAAGGGATTCGGGCACTGAAAATTAAATTCCCGGGGCCAAATCCCAACAGCATTTTCCTGTAAACCAGCCTTTAACAAAATCTACAAATTGCGTAACGTAAAAATTGGCCATTTCATCACCCCTCCCCCCATCATACAATTTTTGTATTATGTTTCTAAAAAATATGGATCGTGTTTGTTTTCAGAATATGTTTAGATGTAAAACAATACCTAATACAATTTCATAATTTCGCTTCTGCGCTTTGTTCGCTAAGTCCCTTCTAACACCAAATGACTTCAGCTTATCCTTAGAAGGAGAACTTGTGATAATTTTCGATTTCTGTCCCTTTTTTCTTGTCCCACCCCTTTTACCCCAGCCTCAAAGTTTATAGTTAATGGTTTTAACCAACCCGATTGGAATTCTGCACCATAAAGTACTCTATACAATGGTTTATCGAACTGGTATAATATTCACCTGATTGAACGTATATATGGTAATGGAATACGAGTTGCGGAAACACAATTATTTTTAGCAAAATGATCAAAAAATATCTAATTTTATATTTTTCTTGTTGTTTATTCAAACAGTTTACAATTACTTTTTAAAATTGGTCAGAATATCTGTCAAACTGATGCAGTGCTGCTAGCTTATATTTTTTTATAACTTCAAAAAATCGAAAACGTACTCTTACCCCACGCGCACTCTTGCCCCGCTCTACTCTATAGGCTTTCATTGGTATGTAAATATCACCACTTTGTTCAATTGGGCAAAAGTTATGAACCAAGAACAAAAGGGTGTCGACAACCGACCACATTCCCCCATAGAATAAAGTTAAACCTGGAATGTGGGTGCAACTCTCTAATAAATCTTATCCTTGCCAGAGCTTCCAGAGCTGAAATGATTCGATTCACATCCAATAGCAATCAAAACCCTGCATTCGAATAAAGTATCCATCGATTATAAACACTCTGTAAAATAACTTTTTAATAAAACCATTATACCAACATAAAGCTATCTCCACGCATATTTAACGAACCACGAGCCGTACCTTTGGAAGGTACACAAAACGTTTATTATTCCGCAATTCCTGCATCGAGCACCACGTGGCAGAAATGGCTCGCAATATATGCGCCATATGTTGCTTCTACTCACTACTGTTAGCAGCCAAAAGTAGATTCGCCACGTGGTTCAGTCGTGGTCTGGGATCTATCCCCGGCACTTTCAGGGTTCGCATTACAACGTTTGTACATATTCCAGTTACCTCCTCTGGCCACCCGCCTCCAGTCTCCTGCAGATGACGGCGGAATCCAACGTGTCGTTCGACGCGCCATTTATTGGTACTAGCATCCGAAAACTTTTGTCGGTAATCAATCATATCGAAATTGATTTCGTATATTATACATATGAGCCAACGCCAGTTAACGATTCCGCTGCATAGCGGAAACCCGTTTTCCCAATGCTATTATGACCTTTTGTTTGGGGAAATTATATCGTAAAAGAGATTTATGCGCGAATCGTTAAAGCCGATTTAAATTGAATCTGCCACCGTCGTCGCCGATGCGATGAATTGGGACGATGAAACTTTGCATATGATGTTCTCGGAATGGGATCATTTCTATTGAATATTATTTCAATAAACTTTTATTAAAGCTGAAAGGAGTTTTAACAAAACCGTTTAAATGAATAATACCTCAATAATTGATCAATTTCATACCTATGGTCGTATCACAATGAAATGGGACATTTTTTATAGTTGTTTGACATACTTGCTAAGAGCATTTCTTTACTTTATGTTCATTTATGCAAGAATCTGTCATCAACATCTTCATTGAAATCAATAACAATGATCAAATTAGCTTTTGCTGTTATCATAAACTCAGTGTACGTACTATAACTGCAAAAAATATATTTTAATAATAGAAGGTTGCAGACGCACAGTATTATATACATACCACAGGCAAACAGACATAACAGCTTGAACATTTTTCTGAAAAAATCATCGCTCAAATCCTCTGCCAACATCTTGCAAGCATGGTACACGAAAAATTGTTTCGAATGACATTGACACCAGAAGTATAGATAGTAGAATCTATAGACGAGCGAAAGCATGGCTGAGTCGGTTTTTTGACCGTGCACACGCGCATATTACGTCACAGCCCTTTAATTTTCATTGAAATCGTGGCGTCATGCTCGTTTGGAGTTGCGTTTAACAGTTCGTTTGGAGACAGAGAATTTATCATCGCTCATCTATATATTCCACTATCTATAACCAGAAGGTGCTAGATTGAAATGCCAAACTCGAAGAATAACAACGCAAGCGCCTCTAGTTTTAAAACATGCAACCAATCTAAATCAAATTGATCGTTGAAGTCATGGTCGATCGTAATATCTCAAAAGTAAGAGAAAATTTTTTGAACCTGAATCGAATTACTTGATTTAAAAACAAATAAACAGGGCTGGTAGCAAGTCACTTTTAAGTGACTAGGTCACTATTTTGAGTCTAGTCACTAAAAAGTCACTATTTGCATCCAAAAGTCACTAAAGTCACTATTTTTCGGAAAATGGTCACTAAAGTCACAATTTTCGCACCACCGTTTGTAAAAAAAATCATTAGGGTTGTGTACAAGACACGACCGCCCGACGTAAACTACGTAAAACCGTTTGGTGAAATGCAGAACCTAGCAAGACCCATAATTCATGAATATTACAAAATTGTTCTTTTGATTACTTTTGAGACAACACCGGTGTCGAGCAATATTCAAAACATAAAATTTGTTGGACACGACAATTAAAAATTTACATTTTGAAAGTAGCTGATATATTCATGTAATTAAGTCAAATTTTTTTAATTCTCGAGTTTTATATAATATGAGAAGTTTAGTTTTGTTAGTTTAATTTGTTAATTTGTTAATTGTTGCACTTGAAAAAATCAATTTCATTGTTGTTTTTTCTTATTTTTCCAAAAATATTCTGAATGAGCTTAATTTAATTTGGGTATTTCTATTGCAAATAATAATTTGCACTTTGAATAAAATTAGTTTCCGTTAATATTCTTTTGTATAAAATTTTGGTTCTAAAAAGAACCGATTAACCTTCGATAATGTGCAATTCCAATCCCTAACACCAAAAATCAAAATTTTAGCTGACTGCTACTGATATCATCCTTGCATTTAAATTTCCTAACTAACCGAAGTTCTGCGTAACTAACCGAAGTTTGTCTCCAATTGACCAATTTTATATTGTTATTTTTCTCAATGGTACGCATTGGAAATCACTGACAGCACATAACCATATTCAGAATCTTGCTAGAAGATTTTACTGAACGCCAAGAGTGTGCTGGTCACAAGTTGTTGCACTTTGGAAAATCCTCTCAGCTTAACACCATTTTTCCACGGTAATGATGGTAATCCAAAGAATTGATTTACTTTAAATGACTCCATTCACTATCAGCAATTACCGCAGCTCCACCATTGACGACGCGACCAACATCAACGCGGCAGCCGTTGTCGCTTGGACCGCAAGCGGGCAAAATTTTCACTCCAGTGAGGCTGCCGTCCCGACCGTCGCTCCACCATCGTTGACTGCCGCCTATCGCTGTGAAGGCTACAAATGAAGTATCGTGTCCGCTCTCTGAGAATGCTCGAACGAAAATGACGTGCACGTATGAGACACGAGTCTTTTATGCATAGAAAAATGGAGCGATGGGCGAAAACAACCTCATGTCCGTGTTGGGGTTGCAGGATTATTGATTGGATCTGAATTTTTACTGGGTTTGGAAGGAATTGAAATTTCCACTAGTTTAACGTTGATAATCAAAAATTTCAATAACATTTGCAAATTGGTGGAGAGTTTCCGATTCATTTGATATATAAATCTCAAAAATCCATCAAAAGATAAAGATTATCTTTTAAAATCTTACATGACTACGTGACGGTCCCCAATTTTGAAATTTTCATCTTACAGGATTCATTTTCATCTTACAGGGTTCAGAGTCTCCCCCGTAGTTCACGTCAAAATGCGATCACATTACCAATTTACCATTCATATAAATATATTTACTCCAGCAACTCCCTCCGACGCACGCTTGTGATTCACTTCCGACATTTTTCACTTGGCAGCCACTGATGCCATTCATACGAATTCATATTATATAGAATCTCCCCCCGGGGCGCAATCGTGATTCTGCTACGGACGGCAACATTATGGCGTCGCCAAGTGGCTAATTTGCTCTTTGAATAATATTCGCCTCGCCTCTTCCTTTGTATAGAATGGTGGCCCTGAGAAGAACCGATTAATTCTCTCAGCAACTCCGCCGATGCTGGAACCGCTCTCCACGACATTTCAAATGAAATGCCTCGCGCGCGCGGCAGAGCAGTTTTCTTATAATCAATAAAGATGGCTCATTAGTCCCGCCTCTTTGTTGTCCGGTATGAATGCAAATATTGTGCAACCGCCACACACTCACCAAAGGGGCGTGGCTACAGGTTCAACTTTACTGATTACAAGAAAGCAGCTCTTTCGCGCGCGCGAGCCATTTCGTTTGAGATGTCGCGAAGAGCAGACCGTGGTACCACCTTTGGCATCGGCGGAGCACCTACTAGAAGTTTTATTCCCGGCGATGGTGTGGGTCGCGCGGTCGTCGTCATTAACGTTAGCAGCGCTCAGATTAAATTTTATTGTATGAAGTAGGGGGAATGACGGCTTTGGCAGGTTTTGTTCTATTGTCAGGAGATTTTTGTTACCCAAATTTTATGAAATTTGGCCACAATATTTTTTAATATGCAAAGAATATTTATGCTAAATTGAGCATAATTAGTTACAGAAAACCCCCTGACAATAATAGAACAAAACTTGCCAAAGCCGTAATTTCCCCTACTAACGATTGGCTACCATCAATGAAAGTAGCTCTTATGTCACAACTTGAGGCGAGATGAATTTTGATCAAAGTAAAACTTAATTGCTTGGTGATGGCAGATTGTTTTCCGTCGGTAGTAGAATCACGAGAGCACGATTCAGATAAAGACTTATAATATTGGTAGATAGTCATCCATGCGAAAACATTTTTGCAGCTTCTCCGTTTGACGCGCCCTCGTGATTCTACATACATACAGTGAGTGTACATACATACAGTGATTCTACATACATACAGAAAACATACGATGATTCAACTCATCCATGAGTTTTTAGGTGCTGAAATGCCACGCGCGCGGGAGGGCAGTTTTCTTATAATCAATAAAGATGGCTCATTAGTTCCGCCTCTTTGTTGTCCGGTATGACTGCAAATATTGTGTAACCGTCACACACCCCCCAAAGGGGCGTGGCTACAGGTTCAACTTTATTGATTACAAGAAAGCAGCCCTTTCGCGCGCGTGAGCCATTTCGTTCGAGATGTCGCAGAAAGCAGACCGTGGTAGTGATACCACTACCAGTGGTTCGGCATCGGCGGAGCTCCTACCGGAAATTTTATTCCCGGCGTTGGTGTGGGTCGCGCGGTCGTCGTCATCAACATTAGCAGCGCTCAGATTGAATTTTCTTGTCTGAAATAGGGGGAATGACGGCTTTGGCAGGTTTTGTTCTATTATTGTCAAATTTTATGGAATTTGGCCACAATATTCTTTGATATGCTATGATATGATATGATATTTGATATGAAGTACTAACGATCGGCTACCATCAATGAAAGTGGCTCTTGGGAGCGTCCACAAATTACGTAACGCTTAGAGGGGGAGGGGGTTGGGCGAAGTGTGACGACCCATACATAATTTTTAGATGCTTCATACAAAAAGTGTGATATTGGGGGGAGGGGGTTGGGTTGAAATGCCCAATTTTTGCGTTACGTAATTAAAGGATCTTCCCTTAAGGTGACTCGGGGAGGCACTACACACTGTGTTATTTTTCCTATCTTTTGTCTCTTTCTAACATTGTCACCTCGTAATTTTGGAGTGGCGTATTTCGGTTTTCAGTTGTTTGATGTAACTGTAAATGTATCAGCATGTAGATTGTGAGTAAGCACGCGCCGGTGATACTTTTTCAAAATCATATTTGTTGTAGAAAAAAATTAAGCATTAATGATAATCAATAGTATCAATTGAATTGGCAAATTGCTGAAGGGTTTCGAATCGATTGATAAGCAAATGTCGAAAATCCATCGAAAGATAAAGACGCTGTTAGCGTTTGAAATCCTAATTTTTGTGACAGTCTCGAATTTGGAAATTTCCATTTTAAACCCTGTATCTGAGTCTTCCCCTTAGACGAAGTTTACGTGAAAAAATCTGTAGCAAACATCAATACTGCCATACAAGCCATACAATTTTCTTCAGTCATAATGCGAATCAATTGTTTGCATGGTCTCTTTCCGATACTTGCTTGGGATTCAACTACCGACGTTAGGGTTGCGCTTTGAATAAAGTTCATCTCGGAACCGATTTCTTTTTCAATCATCAACAGGAAAAATACAAAATTAAAGTCTCGCGGGAAAATTTCATGTTGTGCCGACAACATCCAAATCGTTGCAAACGCCACATTAGTGAATAAATTGCTGTAGCAATCTTCCGATGACAGCCTATGCTCGGACCGGCACTAATGCTATGATTCCGCTACCGATGCCAAACAATTATGCTTTATTCTATGAAGAAAGTTCGTCTAATATCAACATTCTCAATCACTAAAATCATATAACTCCGAATTACGCTAGAAAATTTCACCGAAGAATTTTCCAGTTCCTAACGGTTGCACTTTAGGAAAATTATTTCAACTTAACCTTCCTCCCAAATATAATGATGGTCCTGAAAAGAACCGATTAATTGCCACTTATGTGCCTTATTAACAGCAGCCACTGGGCTGCGCGACCGCCATCCGATGATTCGGCTCAACGAACGCCGTCGATTGCCAGATCTGCCGAAGATGGGACACGGATGAAAATGATGTGCTGCTGCTTCCACGACCGCCACCACCACCGACCGAAAAAATTTCATCCGCACCACCACCGCTGAGACAGCCGTTGTCACTGGGACCGCTTCTGGACGCCCTGGTCTGCTCGCCGTGACATCCAGAATGAAAATGACGCGCGCACGCGAAACACGGGGCTTTTTATACACAGGGAAAACGAAGCAGTGTATCAAAAGGCCCGTACCTTACTGCAATATGATGTCCGTGTTGAGGATTTATGAACGGAATTGAATTTTTCACCCGGTTTGGAAAGAAATAACATTTTCAATAGTTTAACGTTGATAATCAATAGTATCAATAGAATTGGCAAATTGCTGGAGAGTTTCTGAATCGATTGATAAGCAAATGTCGAAAATACATCGAAAGATAAAGACGCTATTAGCGTTTGAAATCTATCCTAATTTCGTGACGGTCTCGAATTTGGAAATTTCGGTTTTGCACCCTGTGTCTGAGTCTTCCCCTTAGACGTAGTTTACGTCAAAAGTTCAAAAAAAAAATCATTTTTACCTACCATTATCATCAACCAAATCAAACGTAAATCTGTTGGCAAAATATATAAAGTTTGAAAAATTGCTTCAAGGCCGTCTTATGAAAGGCAGAGTGGGTTCGAACCATGGACCTCGGGATCGAGAGACACATAGATAGACCACACAGCGAAGCTTGGGCATACGTTTCGGCAACGCCGTGTATAAAGTGCAGGATTGTTACGACTACGAGGATTTCGCGATTTTCGCGTTTTTTGCTATTCTCGTGAATTTGATGCGGATATACATAACAATTGAGGCTTCGCACGGATTTAGTTTTGGGTTGAAATTTAATAAATAAGGAGCGTAGGGGTTTACTTTCGATAGCAAAATGTCGTTGAGAAGGGACTCCACATTTGAAGTCTAAGCTTACCATTTTTTTTTATATTTGCAAGTCATTATTGAATGCGTTGTACTCTTGAGCACTCGTTTAACAAGCATTATAAGGGAACTTCACTTGTTGTCATTTTTCATCGTTTCTGAATATCCATTTTTTGTCACGTCAATTTTGACATAATTCCGAGATACGACGAACCACACAGCATGATATTGTCGGCGTAGCACCACATTAGAATTCGGACATCGGGACTTCCGAACCGAACTTTCTTCCGAAGTTTTATCTGTCAAACTAATTGATGCGTTGTTTACCGCATCTTTAGGCGAATCCAACGCTCTACTTCCTAAGTTGGTAAGTTGCCTGTATCTGGAGAAAAATCCACCTTCGTTATAAAAAGCTTCCTAACTTTGTTTCTCTTAGAGGAACTTTCACTGTAATTTCTGTAGCGAAGACCGCATAAATCTTTATGTAAAATTCCGTAAAAATTCCACCTTGAATTTGGAAAATAATTTTCGGAAGGTTTTTCTTAGGAATTTACCAAACAATATCTACAGGAATTCTCAAAAAGATTTCTACCGGAATTCATGAAAAAATCCGCTTGTATTTGAAGGAAATTTTTTTTCAGGGATTCGCGGAGAAGTTTTTATAGTAAGTGACGTGCAGAAATTCCTGAAAGACAGCAGGAATGTCTACAAAATATTCTGCCTTAAATTTATGTTATGAAAGAATTTCCGCAAGTTTTTGTGCTGACATTCGCCATCGGATTTCTGTTGGAATTTCCGTTTGAACTCCTGGAGAAAGATTTCACAAGAGAAGATTTCTGCACAATTTATGAAAAAAAAATTCTAAAAATTTTCACAAGGTTTCCACAAAAAATCAACTTCCGCTGAAATTTCTGAATGTTTTTTAGAGTTTTTCAAAGCAATTTCTTCATCAAATTCAAGATTTTGGATCACATTTTACGAAACTTGAAATTTAGGAAACTTAGGTTCGGTAAAATTCATGTTATATATGAGTTAATGTTTTTAATGAAATCGATATCAGGGTCTCGAAAAAACAAATGGCAAATGGACTCTATATGTATTTAACTTTGTTTCAATTAAAAATGTTATTTTTAAATATTAAAAATCGCATTTTAAAAATGTCATCATAATTAGATTCATAAGCTTTGTGATTCCAAATAATTCTCTGTCTAGTAATTGATTAGATCATTTTATTGCTTTTTTGCCGAAAAACCGTGTTAATTTTTCAACGTGCCAAAACGAATGTTCACACGTCTAACTACATAAAAAACTACATAGAACATAAAAAACTACATAAAAATTGGCGAAGCCCAATCCAAAACATCGTTCTAGCACCCTTTCATACTGTCTTGCAGCTGATTCTGGTGCAACTTTTGGGAATATATTTTGACGAGACAATATTTTTTGATCAATAGTAAAAGACAGCGCAAAATTTGTTATACTTCATTCTGCCTTTTTCATACACAAACTGCAGTTTCACGAAAAACTTCGAGCTCATGTTAAACTGAGGCTGTAGAACTTGCTTCAAAATCGTTGTTGAAATTACAAGCATGGTTTAGTGTAACAACTTGTAACTCGTTACCTGCTCCCGTGACGTTGGGTAAATACCATTGAGTGGTATGTTACGGAATAAGGTTTACCATGCTCATATTGCTAGCCTCTGGATGTCCCAACGAATACCTTCCTCAATATTCAACTCTGTGGTATTTATGATGGTGTCGCCAAGTCGGTAGTCTGTAGTAGTAGTCCCGGTAGTCCCTGCTAAGATCCATCCTCTCCCTAGTTACGATGCACACGGCCATCAATAGTAATCCTCATGATTTTGTAATTTTTGTCTTCTCTTGATTTCTGATAACATTCTGATAAGGATTTGAAAAAACATGATATCCCTAGTATCCGATCTACTACGAGTTACACAGTAACAATACGAATGCAACTCAGCTCACTACCTGATTAGTACTTCACACAAAAATCACTATTTGTTCACTTTTTCCGTCATCGTTGGTCACCAAGTCACTATTTTGAACGGCATTTATCGCTACCAGCCCTGAATAAATGTATTATCAAAATCTAACCGTAGTTTATTCATTTGAAATCGAAATATATTATCTAATCTATGGTCAAAAACTTAGTTTTAGTATTGAGATAAGTTTTGATGTATTCAGTGTTTTTTTTTTAATTAAGAATCCTGAGCTGCAAAGTTCTTGGATATACAAAGAATTTTTTGATGAAATATGAGCGCAATGTGTCCTTGTAATGTTTCTGGGAATAATTAAAGAAAACCTTCCGAAGTACTACTCCAAGTATTCGAAGTCAAGACAAGTACAAGATATGGCAAGTACAATACAGTTGAGGTCGAAATACGTGTATTTAACAAGTTGAGGATCAAAGGCCGGTTCTTCAACTTCAGCATAATCAACGTCCATAGCCCACACTCCGGAAGCACTGATGATGATAAGGACGCATTCTACGCGCAGCTGGAACGTGAGTACGACAGCTGCCCAAGCCACGACGTCAAAATCATCATAGGAGATTTGAACGCTCAGGTTGGCCAAGAGGAGGAGTTTAGACCGACTATTGGAAAGTTCAGCGCTCACCGGCTGACGAACGAAAACGGCCTACGACTAACTGATTTCGCCGCCTCCAAGAATATGGCCATTCGCAGCACCTACTTCCAACACAGCCTCCCGTATCGGTACACCTGGAGATCACCACTTATCCGACATTATCGACGTCAGGACATATCGTGGCGCTAACATCGACTCTGACCACTATCTGGTGATGGTTAAACTGCGCCCAAAACTATCCGTTATCAACAATGTTCGGTACCGACGACCGCCGCGGTACGACCTAGAGCGACTGAAGCAACCTCATGTCACCACTGCATACGCGCAGCATCTCGAGGCAGCGTTGCCGGAAGAGGGTGAGCTCGATGGGGCCCCTCTTGAGGACTGCTGGAGTACAGTTAAAGCAGCCATTAACGACGCAGCGGAGAACAACGTCGGGTATATGGGTCGAAGTCGACGGAACGATTGGTTCGACGAAGAGTGCAGACAGATTCTGGAGGAGAAGGACGCAGCGCGGGCGGTCGCGCTGCAGCAAGGTACCCGGCAGAACGTGGAACGTTATAGACGGAAGCGGAGACAGCAGACCCGCCTTTTTCAGGAGAAGAAACGCCGCCTGGAAGAAGCGGAGTGCGAGGAGATGGAACAGCTGTGCCGTTCTCAAGATACACGCAAGTTCTATCAGAAGCTCAACGCATCCCGCAAAGGCTTCGTGCCGTGAGCCGAAATGTGCCGGGATAAGGATGGGAGCATCTTGACGGACGAACGTGTGGTGATCGAAAGGTGGAAGCAGCACTACGAGGAACATCTGAATGGCGCTGAGAGTACAGGCAGTGAAAGTCAAGGCAGCGGAGGAGATGACTACGTCAGTTCAGCGGACGATGGAAGCCAACCAGCCCCCACCTTGAGGGAAGTTAAGGATGCCATTCAACAGCTAAAGACCAATAAAGCAGCTGGTAAGGATGGTATCGGAGCTGAGCTCATCAAGATGGGCCCGGAAAAGCTGGCCACTTTCCTGCACAAACTGATAGTCAGAATCTGGGAAACCGAACATCTACCGGAGGAGTGGAAGGAAGGGGTTATATGCCCCATCTACAAGAAAGGCGACAAACTGGAGTGTGAGAACTTTCGAGCGATCACCATCCTTAATGCCGCCTACAAAGTGATATCCAAGATCATCTTCCGTCGTCTGTCACCATTAGTGAACGAGTTCGTGGGAAGTTATCAAGCCGGCTTCGTTGACGGCCGCTCGACAACGGACCAGATCTTTACTGTACGGCAAATCCTTCAAAAATGCCTTGAATACCAGGTCCCAACGCACCATCTGTTCGTTGATTTCAAGGCGGCATACGACAGTATAGACCGCGTAGAGCTATGGAAAATTATGGACGAGAACAGCTTCCCTGGGAAGCTTACCAGACTGATCAAAGCAACGGTGGATGGTGTGCAAAACTGTGTGAAGATTTCGGGCGAACACTCCAGTTCGTTCGAATCGCGCCGGGGACTAAGACAAGGTGATGGACTTTCGTGCCTGTTGTTCAACATTGTGCTAGAAGGTGTCATGCGGAGAGCCGGGTGTAACAGCCGGGGTACGATTTTCAACAGATCCAGTCAATTTATTTGCTTCGCGGATGACATGGACATTGTCGGCCGAACATTTGCAAAGGTGGCAGAACTGTACACTCGCCTGAAACGTGAAGAAACAAAAGTTGGACTGGTGGTGAATGCGTCAAAAACAAAGTACATGCTTGTGGGCGGAACGAGCGCGACAGGGCCCGCCTGGGAAGAGGTGTTACGATAGACGGGGATACCTTCGAGGTGGTCGAGGAATTCGTCTACCTCGGATCCTTTCTAACGGCTGACAACAACGTTAGTCGTGAAATACGAAGGCGCATCATCTGTGGAAGTCGGGCCTACTACGGGCTCCAGAAAAAACTGCGGTCGAAAAAGATTCGCCACCACACCAAATGTGTCATGTACAAGACGCAACCCTGCAAAGATGGTGTTCGCTTCCGATCCGGCAGGTACGAGACGGCGTGGAGCGCAGCGAGCGAGATGGGCAGACCAGGTGCAGAACGACTTGGCGAGCGTGAGGCGTATCCGAGGATGGAGAGATGCGGCCTCGAACCGTGCATTGTGGCGTCAAATTGTTGATTCAGTGTTATCTGTTTAGATGTTAACTAAATAAATGAATGAACGTGTATTTAACAATTGCAACAGGGTGGAATTAAATGGAATACGTGTATTTAACAATTGCAACAGGGTGGAATTAAATGGAATAGTACTAACTCGTCTTATGGCACATGAAGACATTTCATTCTTCCTACTAGATGCTTCAAAAGGCATCACTAATTGATCGATTTAGTGGAGATCCTGAAATGCTTATTATCAAGTGCCCATTGTGATCTAGAGTACGCCAGTGGAAATCGCATACCCAAATAAATGATTGATATATTTATCATCCCCGCCAGCATGTTCTCAAAACTAATTAGTGTACCTGTCAGAAAGGCATAATCGATAAGCAGAAGAAGAAGAAGAGTATTTCCTCAAGATGTGCAAATTACTGGAACATTTCCTGTCCTCACCAATAGCTGTAGGCGAAAGAGCTCTGTACTTCTGCTTGTTTGTCTTTCAATCGGAGCGTATCACTATCAATAATTGAGAATGACATTTCCACATATATGTACACACCTAGGGGTGGACGCACATACACGCACACATACAATCACCCACTGAACGTTAGACATTAGCCACAAACGGACTTGCTCTGATACCGAGAGCCGGCTGTGTTTATAAATCAAAACTCTGCCTCCGGGATAATTTAATCTAATTAACTCCTTTGTTTCAGCTGAAACTAATCATTCATATAATTAAACAATATCAATAACATATGCCCTGTCATCCTTTGGGAAAACGAGATATGAGCTGGCACACAAACATACCGCATAACCCTGCCGGAACAACACGAGATGATTATTGGACGACAAGTGGGCGGAATACGGTCAGTAAAGAAGACCAAGAACAAGAAACGGTATTCATGGCGGAAATATCAGCTGCAAGCGGAAGAAAATTGACATCGAGAGGCTTAATAACAATAACAATAACCACGCCACATCTAATGAAACCTCCCTGGCCGCAAATAGACACACGTGCAGACTCAGGATAAATCACAACGGCGGTTAAGGAAGGGTAATGTCACACATTTTCAATTAGATGTTTTAGGTAAAGCATACCTGTTTCCTGACAATCGGGTCGTCAATCTCGAGCCCAAAAAGGAATAGCAAACGAAATATACTCAGAAATTATGTGTATTTATGTTTTATACAAGTTAAAAAAAACCGAGGAAAATCTTCCTTTTTCCATTCATGTTTGCCTTTCTCGTACAACAACCCGAGTAGAGGTGAAAAACAAACAAATAACATAATGATTTAAAAAATACTGTGATATCAGGTTTTGTTATTCTTATGTTATTCATGATTAACATAAAATAGCAGTTCAATCAAAGTTAATTGCCTATATGCAAAAAATGTTATAATAGTAAAATTTGTTATTTAAAGGAAGAGCAGAACGACAAATGAAAAACACATTCTGCAATCATAACAAAGTTTGTTATTATTTATCATTTGCATTTCAATACATGCATAATAACTTATTTTGCTATTGGTTTGCTCTTATAATGGCAAAATGAGTTTTTTTTAGTTATTTGGTCGAACTTACTTACTTACTTATGAATCCTGTACACCTCCGGTGGTGCAAAGGGCCGACTTGAAAGATCTCCATCCTGAGCGTTGCCCAGCTATCGCTTTAACCTGTTGCCAGGTTAGATTTCGGTCGACTTTCTTTTATTTCTTTATTGAGGCTTCGCCGCCAAGAGCCTCTGGGTCTGCCACTACTGCGATGTCCCGCTGGGTTCCAGTCTAATGCTTGTTCACAGATTTCGTTTCCGCCCCTATGTAGAATGTGGCCCACCCAGCCCCACTTTCGATCCCGAATTTCTGTTGCTATCGGCATCTGGTGACAACGACGATGAAGCTCGTTGTTTGAGATCCAGTTGTGAGGCCACCAGGCCCGAATAATATACCGCAGGCATCTGTTGATGAACACCTGCAGCCGTTGAGTGTTCTCCACTAATACACACCATGTTTCGCTACGGTATAACAGCACAGATTTCACGTTAGAGTTGAAAATTCGTATTTTGGTGCGTTCACTTATCTGCCTGTTTTTCCAGATATTTCTTTAACTCGCAAAGGCAGCCCTTGCTTTCTTGATCCGTGCGCCGTGGTACCGCCGTTGATCTTGTTACCGCCGTCTGACGTCATTTGGCTACCAAAATATTGGAAGCTTTCAACAGTTTCCCGGCTACTGTGAAACTGGAAGGAGTCACCATGTTTACATCCAACGATTTGGTTTTGTTGACGTTGATGACTAAACCTGCCGAAGAGGAGCGCTCGCCAAGGTCGTTGAGCTTACTCTGCATATCAGAGCGCCGTTGCGCGAGGAGTGCAACGTCATCAGCCAATTCGAAGTCGTTTTAGGTGCTCCATGGTTATAGGCTGCCATAAAAGCCCGCGGTTTGGTTCACGGTCAATCGCATCTACCGGAATCTCGTCGATTTCGATGAGGAACAGTCACGGTGATAGAATACATCCTTGCCTCACACCAGCTACGACCTGGATAAGGTCGAACAAGACCCCATTGTGCAGCACTCTACACGAAAAGGCCTCGTACTGTGCTTCGATGAGGCCGATTATTTTCTCAGGAACCCCCTTGCGTCTTAGGGCGCCCTACATATTCTTGTGATTGAGACGGTCGAAAGCTTTTTCATAGTCAATGAATATCAGATAGAGGGACTCTTGGAGTTCGTTGCTTCTGCTCCAGAATGATACGGAGCGTGACAATATGGTCCACACATGATCTTCCAGCACGGAATCCGGCCTGCTGCCGCCGGAGAGTCGCATCGATCTTCTCCTGAATCCGGGCTAGGATAATTTTACATAGAACTTTGAGAACGGTAAACAGTATTGTCTATTATCGCATACAGTCAGGTCACCCTTTTTGGGCACCTTCACTAAGATACCTTGCATTCAGTCGACCGGGAAAGTTGCGGTGTCCCAGATATTACGAAATAAACGATGCAGTAGTTGAGCGAATGTCATGGGGTCAGTTTTGAGCATCTCGGCTGATATGCGATCGACCCCTGGGGCTTTTTTCGATTTCATGCTAGGATGGCTGTTTGAATCTCTAGTAGTGATGGAGCTTCGGTATTGACGCGTGTTATACGTCGGATCCTAGGCAGATCATGCCGAGGAGGTGGAGGCCTGGCTGGCACTTGAAAAAGTTGTTCGAAGTGCTCGAACCAGCGTTTCAGCTGGTCAGTTGGGTCGGTCAATAACTGATCATTCGTGTCTTTCACAGGCATCGTTGCATTCATCTTCGCCCCGCTTAAGCGTCGTGAGATATCGTAGAGGAGGCGAATGTCCCCGGTTGCTGCGGCTCTCTCTCCTTCGTCGGCCAGAGAGTCTGCCAACGCTCGCTTGTCCTGTCGACATGAGCGTTTTACTGCCTTCTCAAGAGCCGCGTATCGTTGACGGGCTAAGACTTTGGCTCCTCTGATTTTTGATCGCTCCATTGCGACTATGGCTTCTCTTCGCTCCTCTATCTTCCTCCAGGTCTCATCGGTGATCCATTGTTTTCTCTGGGTGCGCAGCTCGCCCAGATTGTTCTCGCTGATGGCGATGAAGGCATTCTTGATGGCGGTCCATTGGTCTTCCACGCTGACACCTTTCGGAATATCTGCAGCACGCGTCTCCAGTTCTTCAACGAAGGACCGTTTCACCATGGCATCTTCCAGTCGGCGTGTATTGAATCGTCGTCAAACTCTTTCCTCCTGCTGACGAATCCGCGCAATGCGCAGTCGTATCCCAAGCAACCAGAAGTTCAGATTTTACTTAAATTTACTCTTAACCGAACTAATTGGTTCACTATGGTTCACATCAAGTTCCAAGCATCCTTAACGGAACTTTAAAGTTCACTTAAAGTTCCGTTACATACAAAAATTACTTAAAATGAGAGCTGATTAAGCCAAAATAGCCCTTCTTATCCGAACTTCTGGTTGCTTGGGATTTCGCGGATGAGGAGGTGATGATCAGACGCGATATCGGTACTACGTTTATTCCGTACATCAAGAAGGCTCCGTTTCCATTCCTGATGCAGATGTGGTCGATTTGATTTTCTGTAAAGCCGTCACGGGAGACCCACGTGACCTTGTGAACCGGTCGATGAGGGAAGAGGAAGAGATCACCATGTCGTTATTACCACAAAATTCTGCGAACAGCTCTCCGTTTTCGCTCATTTCTCCGAGACCATGGCGTCCCATAATGCGTTCATGGTTCGAGTTGTTGGATCGGATCTTCCCATTGCAGTCGCCCAACAGATCTTGATATCACCCTTCGGAATTCTATCAAAGACGGCATCTCAAGAATTCGAAATCTGATAGATTACCTGTAAGAGAGATTGTATAACATTTTTACTTCTGACTTACCTGATTTACCACCAGGGAGTCAAAAAACTTTGTTTGCAGATGACACGGTCTTTTCCGCCAAAGGGCGAAGCCTTCGTGTTATTTGTAGTAGATTGCAAGAAAAGATAGGATATTTTTTCCACTTACTTGCAAAAATGAAAAAAATTCCATAAATGCTTCCAAAACTCAGCTTATAATTTTCGCACATAAGCCGAGAGCTTCTTATTTTAAAACTTAACTTAAATTAACTTAAAACTAGCAGACACTTTGTCACTATGAATGGGGTTCCCATCAATTGGTCTAGTGAAGCTAAATATTTAGGACTTCTGCCAGATCAAAAATTAACTTTTCAAAATCACATTGAAGGCATTCAAGCCAAATGTAACAAATATATTAAGTGTATATATCCACTTATAAACAGAAAATCAAAACTTTGTCTTAAGAACAAACTTCTGATTTACAAACAAATTTTTAGACCAGCCATGTTGCATGCTGTGCCAATATGGATGCTGCAATACCAGAAAGAAGGCACTTCAGAGGATTCAAAATAAAGGTTTGAAAATGATTATGAAGTTGCCTCCGTGGTATAGTACCAATGAACTTCATAGAATTTATAATATTGAGACATTGCAATCTCCAATTTTAGACAAAAATCATTGTAATCTTCTATTGCTCCTTGTACCCGTAGTATAAATCAGGTCAAGTTTAGTTTAAGTTTAAAACATTGTAATTCCTACATGGTTCGATTCAACCAGAGGAAAAATCCCAACTGCCAGAGCAATCGTCTAAGACGAGTTTAGTACTCTCCATTTAATTCCACTTCGTTTTGTTATCTTTGCAGATACATATTTCGACCACAACTGTGTGGTCGTCTGCAGTGTCTCGTATTTGACTCGACTTTGTTCGAGTGTCAAGTACGAGACATTGAAGACGACCACACAGTCATGGTCGAAATACGTATCTGCAAAGATAACAAAACGTAGTAGAATTAAATGGAGAGTACTAAACTCGTCTTAGACGGTTGAATACATTATACTAAAAAAGCTTAAAATATTTTTTTCTGCCACAGGCAATAACTAAAAATGTACCATAGCAAATAACGATGACAGTGTTAAGAAACACGGAACACCTAGATCTAAGAGATAAATGCATGTATTAGATGATAAGCTAATAAAATTAGTTGAAAAAAAATCAATCGATCGATTTTACATATATGTAGGGGAATTATGGGTAAAACCGACACTGCGGGTAAAGGCTCCCCCAGACCTAAGCGATTTCATCGCCGCGACGGTGACAACTAGTCGCCGCGATTTTATCGTTGCGTCGCTGCAAGCAATGTTCCATTTACGCTTCCATACCAGCGGCAACAGAATCGCTGTCGCCAAACGATACAATCGCGTCGCAACTGTCGTATCGCGTGTGTTTGGGGGAACCTTAAGACCGACACCCGATGAGTTTTCAGACGTGAAACGCTACACAGCAATAATTTTGACACACCCTATGAAAACTTTTAAATCCTCGGGAGCCACCCTAACCATAGAGATCGTCTAAAACTGTCAAAATAAACAACAAAACATTACAGTTCTTCGTTTCGACAACAACGTATGTAAGATTTTGAATCCAGTTTATAAGGTTTTTGAAACTGAATTCCTTGACAATTTAACTTTTGATTCGTGGGCAGCGTCGAAGTGACTAGCGTTTTGTGTTATACATGCAAAGGTACGTGGATTTCTCATAAATTAACATCAACATAAAAGGAAACTTATTTTGCACCCAGTAGGGGTAACGCCGACACTTGCAGTCGGGGTAAAACCGACACTAAGGTTAAACAACATTAGTTACATATGCGACATCTCATTTCTGCTGTTTGATGAGCTTTTCAATTTTTTAGATGCCTCGTGTGTATGTTCGGAAGACTAATCGTCAAAGTTGGACCGAAGTACAGCTGCGAAACGCTCTTCATGCCATTCATTTGGGTATGTCAAAGAAGAAAGCTGCGAAATTGTATGATATTCCCAGAACAACACTTATCGGGCACATCTCCAAAGGGGGCTCAATAAAACTGGGATCTAAAACCTGCGTGTTTACCCCGGAACAAGAGGAAGAGCTTGTTCGTCATCTACTTGACCTTGAGAATCGATTTTATGGGATCACGATGACAGACGTCCGCCTTTTAGCTGTGGAGTTGGCCGAAAAAAAACATATTGAGCACCCCTTCAACAAACAGAAAAAAATTGCAGGCAGAGACTGGCTTAACGGTTTTCTAGATCGTAATCCGAAGCTATCATTCCGCAAACCTGAGGCAACTTCAGCAGCAAGAGCTAGAGGATTCAATAGACCTACTATCAACAATTTCTTCGATTTGTTAGAGGAGACTTTGGATAACAACAGATACCAGCCAACTCGCATTTACAATGCTGACGAAACGGGTGTGTCTACGGTAAGCATGAAATGTTCACTTTGGTAAACAACGTTGGCTCTAAAACGTAATATTATTTCAGGTACCAAACAAAAAGGTTAAGATTGCTGCGATGAAAGGCAAAAAGCAGGTGGGCAGTATCAGTTCTGCTGAAAGAGGAGACACGATGACAGCAGTTATGTGCATGTCCGCGGCAGGTCATCACATTCCTCCATTTCTCATTTTTCCGAGAGTAAGGCTGCATGTAGCTATGAAGAACGGAGCCCCTCCGGGAACAGGATTTGCGAGTAACCCTACCGGATATATGACCGTTGAAATATTCAAATTGTGGTTTGACCATTTCCTGCAACATGCTCACCCAACTGCTGAAGATCCTGTGCTTTTGATCGTAGACGGCCACTCATCGCATACTAAAAACTTGGCAGTAACAGAAAAAGCTAGGGATAATCAAACTTCAACCACTGGATGTGGCCTTCATGGCCCCATTTAAGACTCATTATGCGAATGCCAGCGAAGTTTTCTTGCGATCAAATCCTGGACGAATTATTGGAATCTACGAAGTAGCTGAATTGGTGGGAATCGCGTTCGCCAAAGCTGCTACAACATCGATTGCGATCAACGGTTTTAAAAAGACAGGATTGTGGCCATGTGATCGTGAGATTTTCAGTGACGAGTCATTCGCACCTTCACTGGTAACAGATCAACCAGAATTCGAACCATCATCATCGCTTCAGGAACAAATCCATCATGCCCTCGAATCACCATATACAGGGGATGGACAAAATAATTAGGATAGGCAAATTTTGGGTAAAATTAGATGTGTTGTAACTATCTTAGTTATCATCCGATTTTGACAATTCAGGCATGCCCGAACTAGAAAATTAATGCAGTTTGACGGTATGTCCATGGAACCGACTATGGCCACCGGATTCCGGAGATATTCCGGGTTTTTCGGATGAAGGTTCAAAACCGTTAATTTGAGGTAGATATTAGGAAAAGTTGTGGTTAAAAATTGAATAATATTAGTAACTACAAATGAAGTAGGGCTCTTGCTGATTGAAACCATATATTGAGATTTGAAATTGGACCAGAATCAAGTGAGATATGGCCATTTCTTTATAATCGGTTTCGATCGATACTTATCAAAGGGATCAGGCCACAATTTCATTTGAATATCGCTTTTTGATAGATCGTCCACTATGATTTTATTCCAGAAGGCTTCTAATGTGTCAAGAATGAAAAACCAATTGAATAAACGGATCCTGGAGTCTTTGGGATGTCCCCGAGGAACCTGTGAATGGGGACATTTTAGTTTTAGCACAAAAATCAGTCATTCGACGGCTCTTTTTTCATGGTTTTCGATCAGGAAGCAAAGTATGAATATAAAATAGTCCATTGGCGGCTCTGACCGCTTCCAGGATCTACGGACTGGCCCCGGGGAACCTGTTGAAGGGGACATTTTAGTTTTACCACCAAAACCAGTCGTTCCCGGCTCTTTTTATATGGTTTTCGATCAGGAAGCGAAGTATGAATATAAAATGGTCAATTTACGGTTTTGACCGCTTCCAGGACCTACGGATTGGCCCCGAGGAACCTGTGGAAGGGGACATTTTAGTTTTACCACCAAAACCAGTTGTTCGACGGCTCTTTTTTCATGGTTTTCGATCAGGAAGCGAAGTATGAATATAAAATGGTCCATTGTCGGCTCTGACCGCTTCCAGGATCTACGGATTGGCCCCGGGGAACCTGTGGAAGGGGACATTTTAGTTTTACCACCAAAACCAGTCATTCGACGGCTCTTTTTTCATGGTTTTCGATCAGGAAGCGAAGTATGAATATAAAATGGTCCATTGTCGGCTCTGACCGCTTCCAGGATCTACGGATTGGCCCCGGGGAACCTGTGGAAAGGGACATTTTAGTTTTACCACCAAAACCAGTCGTTCGACGGCTTTTTTTTTTCATGGTTTTCGATCAGGAAGCGAAGTATGAATATAAAATGGTCCATTGTCGGCTCTGACCGCTTCCAGGATCTACGGATTGGCCCCGGGGAACCTGTGGAAGGGGACATTTTAGTTTTACCACCAAAACCGGTTGTTCGACGGCTCTTTTTTCATGGTTTTCGATCAGGAAGCGAAGTATGAATATAAAGTGGTCCATTGACGGCTCTGATTGCTTCCAGGACCTACTGGTTGCCTCCGAGGAACCTGTGGAAGAGGACATTTAATTTTTAGCACCAAAATCAGTCATGGCTCCTAATATCTACCGGAATATCTCCGGAATCCGGTGGCCATAGTCGATTCCATGGACATACCGTCAAACTGCATTAATTTTCTAGTTCAGGCATGCCTGAATTGTCAAAATCGGATGATAACTAAGGTAGTTACAACACATCTAATTTTACCTAAAATTTGCCTATCCTAATTATTTTGTCCATCCCCTGTAAGTCACAGGAAAATCTGCCAGTGAATCGGGCATCGGATGCTCTCAAAAGCACAGAACGCAATAGTTCAAATCCTGATTCATCTTTTGAAGTGCCACCAAGCGAAATTTTACCACTACCTAAAATTGTCAAACCTAGAGTTACGCGAAAGCGTCGTTCAGAAAAGGCAGTCGAAATAACCTCTGACGATTACAAACAAAGTTTGACTAATGCAAAAGCTACAAAAGAGATCAAAGCCATCAAATTGGGCCGGAAAAAAACGGTGTCAGGCCATTAGGCCGAAGGCCGTTAGGCCGAAGGCCATTTGGCCAAAGGTCATTAGGCCGAATGGTCATTAGGCCGAACGGTCATTAGGCCGAATGGCCATTAGGCCGAATTAGCAAAAAAAAGCAAAAAGTGAAAATGAGAAGTTCTTTCTTCACCTTACCTCTTCTTCATTCTCCCTTCTTGCATCTTCCTTCTGCTATCTGTCTTCTTCCTTCTTCATTCTTCCTTCTTCATTCTTCATTCTTCCTTCTATTTATTTTTTATTTTTTATTTTTTAGGAAAAGGGAAAAGCCCGTTTGAGTTGAACTCTTTTTGTTCTCTCTCAAATGGGCGCAAAACCTCTTCGTCTTTTCGTACCAACAGAATACAATTTTACTCCAAATGATACACAATACTTAATTTCTTACAACTATTTACAATGATTAACTTAGTCTAGATCTAGTATCAACAATTTAAAATAACCTTCTAAAAGTGCAACAGGGTGAGGGAAAACCTTTTCCGAAGAGTGTTACGAATCAGGTAAAAATCGAATTCATTTGAGCAGCGATTGAAAATTCTGCACATGCTCAGAAATGGTTCGTTGTGCCCGTAATTCGTTCGGGCACCGCGGAGGAAAAAGAATTGTCTAGAACGAAGGTTTTGTTGGCTAACGTTGAAATTCAGCTGGGACAAAAGAGGAGGCGAGTCAATGTTCAGAAGCAAAAGGTCTGCTACAAATAACGCACGGGCAGTATCACGGCGGACGCTTAGTAAATCTAGCTCATTTAACCTACAGCGGTCCAAAATGTCAGGGTTTCTCCATGGGAGGTGACGTAGAGCGAACCGTACGAATTTACGCTGAACTGATTCAATACGGGAAATATTATTCTGATAGTAAGGTGCCAAAACTACAAATGAATATTCTAAAGTGGATCTTACTAAAGAACAATATAGAGCCTTTAAACAGTGGACATCATTAAAATGCCTTGCTATTCGAAAAATGAAACCCAGAGTACGGGAGCCCTTAGAGACTATGAAAGCAACATGTTCATTAAACGTCAGCTTAGTGTCTAATAATACACCTAGATCCTTGACAACAGTCTCTCTACGTAGTGTGGTTGATCCAATAGTATAGTCAAAGGCAATTGCTGAATGTTTACGAGAAAACGAAATGAAGGAGTCAGTGAAGAGATCCAACTGCGATTGCAAAAATAGTGTATCTTGTACACCGTTTACGATCCAAAATAATTTGAAGTCGTCGGCAAATGATAGTTTAAAGCACTTGAGTAGCAAGTTAATGTCGTTCAGGTAAACTATAAAAATTAAAGGACCAAGATGGCTGCCTTGGGGAATTCCTGAAGTCACAGGGAAAAACGAAGAAACATAGTCGCCAATTTTTATCGCCATTCTATCTTCCTTCTTACTTCTTACTTCTTTACTTCCTTCTTTACTTCCTTCTTCCTTCTTTCTTTTTCCTTCTCCCTTCTTTCTTCTTCCTTCTTCCTTCTTCCTTCTTCCTACTTCCGTCTTCCTTCTTCCTTCTTATTTCTTCCTTCTTCCTTCTTACTTCTTTACTTCCTTCTTTCTTATTACTTCTTCATTCTTCATTCTTCCTATTTCCTTCTTCCTTCTTACTTTGTTCTTCCTTCTTCCTTATTTCTTCATTCTTCTTTCTTCTTCCTACTTCCTTCTTTCTTCCTTCTTCCTTCTTCCTTCTTGCTTCTTTCTTCTTCCTTTTTCCTACTTCCATCTTCCTTCTTTCTTCTTCCTTCTGTCTTCTTTCTTCTTCCTTCTTCCTTCTTCTTTCTTCCTTCTTCCTTCTTCCTTGTTCCTTCTTCCTTTTGTTTTCTTCTTTCTCCCTTCTTCTTTTTTCCTTCTTCCTTCTTTTTTCTTCCTTCTTCCTTCTTCCTTGTTCCTTCTTCTATCTTCCTCCTTCCTTCTTTTCTCTTCTTTCTTCCTTCTTCCTTCTTCCTTCTTCCTTCTTCCTTCTTCCTCCTTTTTGGTTTTTTCTTCTTCCGTTATCCTCACATCGCCCTACTCATATCTCACTCCCCAGTTCTCATTCGGCCTAATGGCCATTCGGCCTAATGACCGTTCGGCCTAATGACCATTCAGTCCAATGGCCTTCGGCCTAACGGCCTGCGGCCTAATGACCCAGCATCGAAAAAAACTTCCAGGAAAAAATCGAACGTTAAAAAAAATTCCGAAGCAGTCGAAGATGTTCTCTGCTGTTCATGTGGACTCTGCTTCTCGGATTCCATCGATGGACAAGGTTGGCGTGTGTGCACGAAATGTACCATGTGGTTTCATGTCATATGCCACGATGAAAGTACTGTAACGTGCCAGCTTTGTTCGTGAATTTCGTTGTTCAATTAATAACTTGTACATGGCAGCTTTTAATTATTTCTATATAAGAAAATAAAGTGAATTCGATGGTATTTTCATATATGCATAACGTATGTTTTCTATCTTTTATAATAATTCTATCCTTTCTCATTAGTAAATTTTCTATTATTCCTATGTTCAATGATGCAAAATCAACAAATCTAGACTAACATTTGAAAAGGGCGTAATAGTTAAAAATTATTCCTTCTGATTCTGTGTCTACATATATAGCTATGTATGTGGACAAAGAATCAGAAGGAATAAATTTTGGCTGTTACGCCCTTTTCAAATTTTGGTCTAGAAATAATCCCAAAATATAATTTCCATATATAACAAATCTTATTCGAACGTTAAATCGAATATTTATTCCTAATTCAACCGTCGTAACGGTGTCGATTTTACCCCTACTGTGGGTGTCGATCTCACCCATACCGGGTGTCGATCTTATCCGCACTACCTCCCACACTGCTGGAAAACAAACATTTTTTTTTCATCGTCAATCAAGTTTTATTCTCAATTACCATTCCGAAATCGCTCGATATGGTGCACAATGAAACTATATACCATCATATGGGTTTAGTTTGTCGGAAAACTATGTTGAAATATGCAAAATCCATGGATTTCCTTAGGGTGTCGGTTTTACCCACTTTTCCCCTACAGTAATGACCCGATTTTTCACGTCCCGATATTTTATACCCTCGATTTTATCACGTTTTGTAACAAATTTCATCCCAATCGATTTTATTACTTTTTCGATCGGATTTTGTCACCCCCATTTTCTCCATTTTTTGACTAGATTTTTTTATTCGAATATTAAACTGAACACAACTTATAATTTCCATAACATTATTATCATCGTCTGTTAGGGGCCTTCGAACTAAACTGAATGGAATTAGACAATAATGTATTTATTACCGACAACTGAACGCAGAAAATAAATCTGCATTTCAACCAATCATTTCCGTTGCACTCTAGTTAACGAACGGAAAATAATACCATAACGAAGCTGCTCATAATATAACGAACGATATTCGCAAATCCAGCCAGTCAACCCATGTTGATTGCTGCTCTCAATCGAGCAATATACCAAGCATCAGTTCGAAGGAGAACTCTTTTGAACTTTTTACCTTTCTCATACACCGAAAGGGTACCGAAAGGATATCGAATAACTACATCAATAACAGACCGCATTGTACTCTCGTACTGTTGGGTTATATTTTCTCTTCGTGGAAATTTTGAATCCAGTATTCTGTTCCTCCCAGTTTTTCATTCAAGAAGTAGAAAACTTTGGAGCTCAACTAATCTGCATTGATCGAATTAAATATTGTTGAATATATACAAATGTCAATGATCTTACGCAATGGAAATTAAACTTGGTGTCTAAATAATGCTCATTTTTCATTTATTTAGTTTGCATCTGAAAAGATAACACTGAATCAGCATTTGACGCCAAATACACGGTTTGAGGACGCATCTCTCCATCCTCGAATGCGCCCCACGCTCGCCAAGTCGTTCTGTACCTGGTCAGCCAACCTTGCTCGCTGCGCTCCACGCCGTCTGGTACTTGCCAGATAAGAAAGGGAACACCATCTTTGCAGGGTTGCTGTCCGGCATTATTGCAACATGCCCTGCCCATCGTACCCTTCCGATTTTAGCTACCTTCTGGATGCTGTGTTCGCCGTAGAGCTGGGCCACCTTCGCCACCACACACCGCCAAAGATGGTCCAAAGCACCCGTCTATCGAATATTCCGATTGTTTGCAAGTCCTCTTCGAGCATTGTCCATGTTTCATGCAGGGTTGCCATTATGCCAGATATATCTGGCACTGCCAGACTTTTTGGCAGCAAAAAGAGAAAAAGAGAAACCACCCAAAATGCCAGACTTTTCAAATTTCAGACTGATTTTTTTTTAATTCAAATTATGACCTGCATGAACATGTTCAAACATTTCTAATGAGTCATTCAGTTATTATTTTCATATTCATTCAATAACTGAAATCTGAAATCAAGCTTCCAAAAACTCATTTTTGAATCTATTTCAATCTTTTATAAAGGTATAAGGTATGGTTTCCAGAAATCGGTTTTGAAATAATCTTTCAAGGCTAATTTTTGGCGTAATTTCTTGCGTTTCGAGTTCTGGAAATGCCTACAACATTCTATAACAATGATCCCGATAAATGTAATCATTGTCTAATTCTTGTCCTTCTTGAAGATCCGAAACATCATTAAATTTCATTGATGAACCTTATTGGCAGCCGGAGGTCCTACGGAAGATCCGGAGCATACGTAAAAGTGAAAACTTCGTAAAACTCATCCGTCTCTGAATAGCGAATGATTGACGTGGTCGTTCTCATGAATCTGAGTGGCCACCGAAATTCCTCCGGAAAATCCGGAACCTCCGTAAAAGTAGTCAATTCACGATACTCAGAGCGGAATTTTGTTCAAATCTTTTCATTATCGTACTCTGAGTAACAAATGCTTGTCTTAACCCCTTGGGGGCTGTCCACAAACTACGTAGACCGAAATTTCACTTTTTCAAACCCCCCCGTCCCTCCTAGTAGACTTTCGTAGACTTTTTCAAAACCCCTCCCTCCTTCCATGATGTCTACGTAGACTTTACCAAATTTTACAAAACATCATATGCGATTGGAAAAATATAGAAATCAACCACGTTTAAAGCAATTTAGCTATTCAATTCCATTTCCATGTAAACATTACAACAAAATTCGAATTTCAAACTAAACAAAATCCAAAATCCAAAATCCAAAATCCATAACTCCTGAAATCAAATCTCAAAGTCAATTAATTTAATTACTGTTGAATTCAACTCCTCCTAGAAGTGTGCACCACCATCGCCGACATTTCTGCATCGGCGCGCCACTGATAAAATCTGTCACGCATCTGACCTATAATTCTCAACGCCGGTTCACAATTGTGAAAATCGAGAATTTACAGAATTTAGCAAAAAGTCGAGTAGAAATTTCGAGAATGTCAAGTCTGCATTCCAATAAGTTTTGCATGGAAATTTCGTAAAACTTCCCAATTGATAACCTTGAAATATTCCAAATAACTCTTCGTGATAATTCCGATGCTTTTCTTGAAAATTCCATGCAATATCCCGCTGAATAATCATCTGTTGAAATGCCAAGATTTTTCTTCTAAATTCCAAAAGTTTCCCCGTTAAAAAACCGAGTAATTTTCCGTGAAAATTTAGAATTATTTCCCGAGGAAATTTAGAATGGTTTCCTAATATATTTTTTAATTTGTCTTGCAAATTAGAAGCAATTTCTTGAGGAAATTCAAATAAATTTTATGGGCATTCCAAAAAATATTTTCTGAATAATTTTCGATGGAAATTATGAAGAATTTTCAGTTGAACTTTTTATGAACTTCTTGTAAAAAATTCGAAAAAATTCGCATGAAAATTAGAAGGGCTTTTTTACAAAAATTGCAAATATTTGTCTTGTGGAAACTCAAAATGTTTTTGGTGGGAAATTCAAATAATTTCTCGTGGATGTTTTCAGTAATTTATTTAGAAATTCCGAAAATTTTCCATCGATATTTCCAAAGAATTTGCATTAGAACTGCCGAAGAAATTTACGAATAAGAATTTTCCACGGGCATTTCGAATAATTTTGCTTATATTTGCAAAGAATTCCTCGCGAAAATTCCGAAGAATTTCCGAAATTAGGCAAAAATTTTCGGGGACTTCCCAGAAAATCTCCAGTGAATATTCTGAAGGGCTTCTCGCGGAAATTTCGGTGAATTCCCTTTACAAGTTTCAAAGAATATCTTTTGGGCATTCCAGAAATTTTTCCTTGGATATTCCAAAATACTTCCTTTGTAAATTGAAAAAAAATCCTTTGCAAAGAAATTCCTGCCGAAAATCAAACGAATATGTAGTAGAATCTGCAGTAAAATCCAAGTGAAGATTTTGAAAACAAAACGAAAGTTTTTATAGAATACTTGGGAGAATTTTCTTGCTCAACACAGAATAATTTCCTGGTGAAATCTATGACAGTTTTAAGCCGTAGCTTAGACTTTTACTTTAGTGAAATTAATTAATTTTTTAAGGAGAAATGCAAAAGATTATTTCGGTAAAGTCATGCAAAAAAACATCCTAAAAAAATCAAACAAGTGAACTTCGCACGAAGCTGCTGTATACATCGCTTTTAAAAAACATTGAATTAAAAAGTCTACGTAGACTTTTGGTATACCCCTCCGTCCCTCCTCATAGACTATCGTAGACTTTTTCAAAACCCCTCCCTCCCCCTCAAGAGTCTACGTGGTTTATGGACAGCCCCTTGTCATGGACTTGCTACGCTCCGGAAGATCAAAATCCTCTGCTATTATGGACATTTCATAAAAATTATGATGGCACTTTAAACAAATATTCAATTATTAACTATGCTTATCAAAACACTTTTTGGAATACCTATGGCATGGGTTACGGGTACCGTAGAAATAAAGAAAAATATTGTTGGACTAAAATTAAAACCTTATTGACATTTCTGCGATTTAAACGAAGATAAGTTTAAAAAGTATGCCAAGTTCATTAAAACTAAACCCACACACTTAATTTTTTTACCGATCTCGGCTGTGCGATTCTCGGTTTAAGTTCGTTTGCTGAAATATCAGCTGAAACGTATGATTACGGTGGCTTCTTCGAGTGCCGCAGTAAACAAATTACTTTTTCAGCTGAGATATCAGCAAAAAGTCAGCAACCGAGCGGTCGGCTGTGCGGATCTCGGCAAAAGAATCAAAAAATGCCGAGCTGAACTGAGTGTGCATGTCCGTATTCGGTGCTGTTATTATTGAAAGTTTAAGTCTTCTTTTGAAGTTAACAGAAACCGTGTGCTGCAACTAGATTGAAACCTGAAGAAAAATCCAACTTTCTCGGCTTCTTCATCTTTAACATGGTAAGACATATTTATTATAGATCAATAGCTCCATTTATGGTGATGTTCCCGATGCTTCACACAGGTTTTTCATCTTGATATTTTGTTGGAAAATGGAAGATATGAAAGTCACCTTTTCACACCGCCTATATCAGGAGCTGGAGAAGTGTTTCCGATTTTCGGTAATTGGGAAAAGCGAGTTTCTAGCAACGCCATGGAAGATCAAAATAAATCTCAAGCTTTTTTTGCCGATTTCACAAACTTGAGGCAAATCTATAGTAGCGTTTACTCTATACAATCGTGAAGACTCCAGGCAGGATAGAACCTTACAGAAAAATGAAAATGTACCCGGTATTGTAAGTCGGGCTATGGTATCTAAAATGCTATATATAGGAAGCTAGTAGCAATAACTATTGTATGAGACGAAAGAATAATAAAGTAAAAAATGTGTTTTATTCTCAATATTGTCCTTTTTAACAATCAACAACAAAACAAGAAACGAAAATACTGAAATATTTCAACTGCTTGGGCATGCTGAAAATTATATACATTATGTGATTTTCGTAAGTTATACTATAGCTCGTATTACTCAAAGTTATACTAAGGAAGTATAATCAGCATTTAAACTAAGATGGGGTCAACCAGGCGAATAGCCAGATAGAATGACTTTTAATCTATTTAGTATAGATTTTTCTCAGAGTGTAGATCATTTTTAACTTGAGCTCCACGGGGATGACAAGCTACGCCATCTTTGTCACATCTTTTCTGAATCACCAATTCGCGAAGTCGAAGCAAAATTCTTCACACAAACAATGACAGTTCTTTATGGGTTTTTACAGTAGAGCAACAGAGAGGAGGAGATGGCGGCCATGTTTCACTCAAACTCTGACAGATAGCAATGGGATTTCCCATAAGAGGGAAGAGCAGAATTTGCTTCGACTTCGCGAATACGAGTGCACTGCGAATGCAGCATAAACAATTGCATTTCTAAATAATTTACTGAATGCAACTAGCATTCTAAATAATTTAGCAAATAAGTTGAACATTCCTAAGTTTGAAGCATGGAATCGAGTGCAAAATTGTTTTAATTGATAATTCGTTAAATTTTTCTCTATTTTCTCATGACTGTATCATGTTGCATTATTGAGTGGTATGGGCGTTTTGCATCATATTCTCCTGTAAAAACGTAAACATTCAAAATTCACGCACATACTGTTGCAAAATAAATCAGTATTGGGGTTATTTGACACTGGGGGATAAATTTATCCCCCAAAAAAGAACGAACAGGCAAACCTGTCAAAATCCATAGTAAAAAAATTGGATGTCGCTCCACTGTTGAGCTCCGTTTGCTTGTTAATCGATCAATTTAAAAATGTGATCGTGATTCTGAATGAAGTCAAGTTTCACCTATAGGGGAAAGGGGAACTGTTCCAATCTCCATCTCACTGAACATATATCCATCTCAAACAAAAAAATACGCGAAACAAGTAAATACGGCATACCAATTTTGTCGCTCATTTCTGTAAACATTCATGATAACTGCTGAAAAAACACAAAAATAAGAAACAAATCAAATGCCTTTCCATTGCTTTGTTATTGATGGGATAAACATCGTAGTCCAGGAGCCGTTCCCATAATTATTTATATCCTTTTAATAATTTGCAGATATTTCAGAGATTTACAAATATCGAATTGTTTAAGCGAGTATCTTGGACGGAAAAAGAAAATCTTTTTAATAATAACTTTTAATAAACATAGAGCAAAAGCAAAAAGAGGGTCAAAACAGAATTTTCTAATATTGGTAAAAATAATTAAAATTAGATCATATTTTTAGTTAAAAAATCTTAAATTTAAAAAAAAATATAAATCAATATTAGAAATTAAAAACAAAACACAGCTTCTGAATCTTAAAGTAGGCTTCCGCAGCTCATGATAAAAGCTTCTTAGCCTCTTGTAGAGATGCTTTCGAGTCTCTTGAATGGCGGCTTTTGAGTCACTCAAGGGAGGCTTCCTTTGCATCTTGGAAGGATGCTTCTGAGCCTAATGAAAGAAGAAGTCCCAGCTTCTGAGTCTCTTGTAGAGAGCCTTTCGAGCATTTTAAATGGTGGTTTTTGAGCTACTTAAAAGAAGGCTTCCTTTGCATTTTTAAAAGGTGCTTCTACACCTCTTAAAAGTATGCTTTTAACCCTCTTGGAAGAAGCCGAGCTTCTTGAAGTGAGGCATCCGAGGCTCTTGAAAAGAACCTTCCAAGACTCTTGAAAGGAGGCTTTCGAGCTTTTTGAAAAAAGGCTTCCGAACTTCTTTAAAAGATACTTCCGAGCTTTTTGAAAAAAGGCTTCCGTCTCTCTTAAAACGAGGCATCCAAGCTTCTTGCAAGGAGACACAGGCCTCTTGAAAGGAAGCTTTCGAATTTTCCGCTTCTGAACATCTTGAAAGGAGGCATTCGTGCTGCTCTGAAGACGACTTCCGAGAAGCGTAGAAAGATGCTTCTAAACCTCTTGCAACGAAGCAACCGAATTTCCGAAATTTTAGATTCTAGATTTTAGTTCAAAAGCATGTTTCTAACATATTATTCAACATTTTGTTTAGATCAGAGATAGCATTTAAGATTTTTTAAATTAGCTCGTTCGACATTTGTCCATTTGATCTTTTGTTCCACAGCCGCTGTTCTAGTTGAGGAGAGCAGGGTGCAATTAGCTTTGATTTGCTAGTCGTCATGCATATTATGTACAAGGCAAAGTTTTGAAATAAAAAATTCACAATTATCAAAACTTTATCAATAAGCCCCGATTGGAATTGTAATACGTCCGCCATTATGCATTTTTATCCGAGGTACCCCCTAGGGCCAGCGAAGGTACCCCCAGGGGTACATGTACCCCAGGTTGAGAACCGCTGTAAAGATTATGTCCGTTATCGAACGGCCGTCAATGGATAGCTTTTTGCGCAGTTTCACCATCACCAGATAATGGTCAGAGTCGATGTCAGCGCCACGATATGTCCTGACGTCAATAATGTCGGAGAAGTGCCGTCCATCAATCAGAACGGTCGATTTGTGATTCTGTCTGCAGTGGTGATCTCCAGGTGTACCGATACGGGAGGCTGAGTTTGAAGATTGGTGCTTCGAATGGCCATATTCTTGGGGTGATCAAACTTCCCAAAAGTCGGTCTAAACTCCTCTTCTTGGTCAACCTGAGCGTTCGAATCTCCTATGATGATTTTGATGTCGTGGCTTGGACAGCTGTCGTACTCACGTTCCAGCTGCGCATAGAATCATCATCATCAGTGCTTCCAGAGTGTGGGCTATGGATGTTGATTTTGATGAAGTTGAAGAACCAGCCTTTGATCCTCAACCTGCACATTCTCTCAGTGATTGGCCACCACCCCAACACGCACCTTTGCATATCGCCAATCACTATGAAAGCTGTTCTCAGCTCGTGAGCGTTGCTGCAGCTCTGGTAGATGGTATGATTACCTCTAAACGTTCGCACCATTAATCCCTTCCAACAAACCTCCTGCAGCGCTAGGATACATAACCCACGCTTCCGATGAAGTTGAGAAATTGGCAGTTCCACGAACCGAGTTTTCAATCACTAGTCCCTTTTCGTCGCTGTGGTCTTTGTCGATTGTTCCGGTCCGTATTCTATCGCTGATTATTCGTTGCTGTTTTTTTAAGGCTGACTTGCAGGGCCTGACACTAACCCCCTAAATTTTCGGAGGACCATGGTGCACAATTTTGTTGGTACTCGGACGATGCCCCCCCGGAGAGGAGCAAGCAAACACCCCCCCCCCCTTCAATGTCAGCATACGACCATAGTAAGGTTTGTTACCCGGTCTTCCCAAAGGTTGCTCGTATCCCGACCTGCACCATGAGGAGGTAGGAATAGGAGAGTATATACTAAGCAAAATAAAACAGCATTCATAAGTGAATGTTGCTTAAATTGTAAACAATTTAAATATTGTGAATAATTTTGGGAAAAAACTACCATAATATACACAGTTTGAGTTCCTCGACAATCGCAACTCATGCGAGTCAATCAACCAAAACATGCATACATATTACATATATACGTCGATCTGAGTAGATTGATGTTATGGATCTTCAGACCTCCTATTACAAGTTCGCTTTTTGGGTGATCCCAAAGAAAGGCAAAAACGATTTCCAAACTGTGGTTTCAATCTGAAACGTATATAATCCTGCTGCTCTCTTCCCATCCTAACCTAACACAACTAGAACATAGTCAACATCTTTTGACTGGTGAAGTGGTAAAAAGGAAGTCAAATCATCCTTCAATTAAACGTATATGTGGTAGAGGTTAACATTTAGACCATTTCCAGCTTGGCACTCGAGCCTCTCGGTCCGGTGTGCACATCGGACCAGATTCACATGTTGAATATGAGATCTGTTTAGCCAAATCAGTTACTTCCGCTGGCAGGAAACAATCTGGCATGGCTTTTATTTGAATGATTGATATCATTATTGTAATTGGCATTACGAGCGCAACCCCAAACGGACATGATGGGCGGCGAACAAGAACGAGACAGAGCGTAAGGGTTTTCCAGTTATGGGGAAGGCGGTCCCAAAATGGCCCAATGGGGTGAGCCACCTGCCATATATTTATCCGTGCACGTTTGAAAGGAGCATATTGCACCCCTCACCTTTACAAGCGGAATATCGGTGCTCAGTGGAACTGAGTGTAACCTACACGGGGTACAACACAGTACAAAGTTTAGAGTCAAGTTGCGGAATAAGCGATATAACGAGCATTTTTCCCTGCATCAATTATTTAGCCGAGGTATAGGCAAAACGAAGGAGCGAGCGCTTTCAGTCTGAGGGGCCCGAGCCATCACAGAGTCTTTTCTTTATTCATGCTTTCGGAAAAATCTCCCCGTCGACTCTTTGGGGGACTGCACTCACTTTGATTATGGATATCACTTTTGTAAAAGACTTTCCGTTAAATTTGATTGCCAATTATGGATAAATCATTCTCGATCTTTTGTACTTTTCGGACCGGTTTACAAGCATTGATCCAACGCAAAAGCATGGTTTGGCTAGTTGACTCAGTATGATTGGAGAATAAGAAAGATTCTGAGAAGAAAATGCATTTGAAATCCCTTTCGTGTGGTTATCGACGCTGAATCATTATTAACTCAGTCATTAGCGGGACTTGAAGACCAATTTGCATCTGACTGCCAGCATTTGCAGAATCCTAATAGAAAATGAAATGGTAATAAACAAAATATCTTACATATAATATATGTTAGGATGGCATGTGCATGGCATAGAAAGGTATCCAATATCCATCCATATGTGTATGAGTGTATGAAAATAAAATGCTGAAAATTTTGTGGTTTTTCGTTGGGCCATACATACGATGTAATAGTAAATTTACTAGGTTCGTATACAAAAAAAATCAAAAGTTCTCTTCTACCAAAATGTTCTCTGACAGAAGTTCGTGCGATTTGAGAAGGCATTTAAAAATTCTTGAAATTCGCATTACGTAATGTTAACTGTAATGCATGTTCTTTATCTTAACTTCGACACAGAACAAAAATAAACAACCTCCAGCAATGAACAGAATATGTACTTTTCATTTGCTGTCTTGTCAATCACGAGGGTCTCTGATAAAATCGAATGATAAATTATTGCAAAACATTTAACCACAAACGGCCGTTTTTGACACGACCGATAAGCACCGTCACTTGTTGCGTTGCATAAAAAGTGCTAAAGCATGCAAATTATTTTATCGAACAATACAAGCATCATTAATTTTCCTGCGATACATCCTTGCCTGGTGCTTGAACGGAAGGGACGATAACTGCTCTGCCGAGTGAATTATAAATTATTGAACATACTTGAAATTGGAAAATCCATTCAAGCAAAGATAAGACGCCCGAATCTTCTTTCAATTAATCTTCATTATTGCTAAAAGCTAGTGCTCGTTTTTGCTAATAAACTAACTATATATGGTGGCCAAGACCGGACCAGTTCAGAGTAGAGAACAGATACCTGGTGCTGGAGTAGACAAACATCTTGCCAAAAGAAACAACCTAGTCAAGCAGCACCCTTGCCTGGGCTTTGGTCTCAATCTTTTCCGCAAAGTTCTTAAGGACTTCTCTGGTACACCCCATCTGTGCATATAATCTTGCAAACAAACATAGGTAGGACGGTACCACACTAACAGCACAGAATCGGACGCATCATCTCGGCAGCTAGAGACTTTATCATAATTATCTATCAAGAAGGGGAAGGAGTGCTGATGTTGGTTTATAGTTTATGCTAATCCTTTTCATAGATTGTACTCTTGCAGAGAACTGTAGATTCTGGAGCTGCTCACATAAGAAAGAAGGAAGGTGCTGGAGTGTTTGCTGGGCCCTTATCTTCTGCAAGGAATTAAAACTCTTGATCCTTGCTACCGGTCAATGAGGCTAAACATTTGCATAACAGAGTTGCAAATGACTCATATACTGATGATGAATAAGCAGTTGATTGTATTCGGCAAAAACACTATTTAGCTAAACACTGTTGAGTTCAAAAGATCAGTAGTCAATATAACACATTAGCAAAATAAATGCGCATTGCACATCCTAATTTTATACAATGTTGGAAATATCAATTTATGACACTAATCGAAAAAAATACAGAAAAATATTGTTATGAAACTCATATGTGGATATGTACGTTATGTGGAAGATATTGATTTGGAAAATGTATTGGAGGTAACCACTTTCCCTTCGATGGGACTCGAACCCATGACCCTACAGTTCGAGTCCCATCGAAGGGAAAGTGGTTACCTCCAATACATTTTCCAAATCAATATCTTCCACATAACGTACATATCCACATATGAGTTTCATAACATTGTAAATAAACGTCCAAGTCGGGTGGTTTAATCCCCGGAAATAGGCAATTAACTTTGATTGAACAGAAAAATAATAAAATGTCGGGATGCTCATGGGTCGCAATGGCAGTTCATAACCTCAGGAATTGACTTGTGACTGCCGTTTATTTCCAGGGGAACATGAACTTATTGACTGACTTGTGATATTTTGATTGTAAAAGTTAAACAGAAATCATTTCATATCATTCCATCCACATATTTGTGGTAGGATATCCTTAGTTAGTTCGGGCCTGGTGGCCTCACAACTGGATCTCAAACAATGAGCTCCATCGTCGTTGTCACCAGAGGCCGATAGTAACAGAAATTCGGGATCGGGAGTGGGGCTGGGTCGGCCACACTCTACGTAGGGGCGGAAACGAAATCTGTAAACAAGCATTAGACTGGAACCCAGCGGGACATCGCTGCAGAGGCAGACCCAGAGGCTCATGGCGGCGAAGCCTCAATAAAGAAATAAAAGAAGTCGACCGAAATCTAACCTGGCAACAGGTTAAAGCGATAGCCGGGCAACGCTCAGGATGGAGATCTTTCAAGTCGGCCCTTTGCACCACCGGAGGTGTACAGGATCCGTAAGTAAGTAAGTAATATCCTTAGTTATGGGGTAGTGGGGAATCCAATACGATTTTTAATCAAATAAATCTGCTAAGCGAACGCTTGGGCAGAAACATTGGTTATTTTTTGATTGCGCTTGATGCAATTTGGCAGAACACCGACCATATGCACTTTTACATCAACTGACTAAACTGCTTCTTCTTCTTCTTCTTATTGGCATTACATCCCCATCGGCCTGAGATGGACGTTCCTATGAAATCAACCATTTGGTAACATAACAGGAATAAATATGTTTAGATGAACCTTGCGTATTGCTTCCATTTTGTCTGATCCCTCACTTTGGTCCGCGGTGCAGTTGGACGCTCCTGAAATCGATCCTTGTTAGGAACTGAGTTAATTAACACTAGGATTTATTCCAAAAAAAAACTTACGCGGATACATTCGTGCAGAAAATGGTTGTAACTAAATTTTCATGCACGGTGATCAAAAAACCTTCGCAATTAGAAAAACGAATTGGCAAAAAGGAATGCTAAATTAATGATTTCGTGTGTGTTACTTCTACGTGAAGTTAAACGATTTACAATGATATGGAAATGCTAATATCATCTTCCACACTGATATTCTTCCCTCCCCCTTCATACGGGAGCTTGGCAGAAGGAAGGTCGTGTGATATGTGCCATCACAAATATTGCCCTCCGCTCGCTTTCAAATCGATTTCTATAAAAACATTCTTCATGCCTGCCGTATCCTAACGGAACTATCAATTCTATACTTTCGCCTCTAATGCTATCATGAACATGTACGTCCAAGTTTGGAAGATGATATTAGCATTTCCATATCATTGAAAAAGGAATGGCAAAAATGGAATGCGGTTCGAATAAGATCATCATGGCCAAAATATGAGCTGCGGGATGATGCGTAAAGCAAAGTAGATCGACTTTCGTATGAATTTCCGAACAAGCCACCGATCGCTAGAACTGTTCTCATAAGCCGAATAGCATAATAGCAGGTTGAAACCGCTGTTATTTTGCCTGGCTTGGTAAGAGTAGTCACCATGCTACTACCTAATCCGATCGTGGGTGGAATTGTGAAGCAAGTGAAAGACAAATACTCGGAGGACATAATTGGGTTGGTACCGACCCGAGCAGCACAAGTAAAGTTGATCGTAAGGGGTCGTACACCTATTACGTAAGCTTTTTTCTGGGTTTTTCGCCCCCTCCCCCCATGTAAGATTTTTTTCATACAAATGATTTTTTATTTATATGGTGCGTAAGAAAACGACAGACCCCCCCCTCCCCCCATAAGTGCTTACGTAATATGTGTACGGCCCCTAACTGAATCTGGTCACATATGAGTTGCAGTAACCAATGTGGAACATGTGTGCTGCTAGGGGAGGCTGGGGACATGATGGAAGCCTTGGTTTATTAGGTAGACCATTTTACTCAAACTCCAGGACAATTTGGAGATCTTACAACATCTCATATGCCTGGAATTGAGACGCAAGTGAAAGACAAATACTCGGAGGAAATAATTGGGTTGGTACCGAGGCTGGGGACATCATGGAAGCCTTGATTGATTCGGTAGACCATTTGATTCAAACTCCAGGACAATTTTGAGATCTTACAACAACTCAAATGCCTGGAATTGTGACGCAAGTGATAGACAAATACTCAGAGGACATAATTGGATTGGTACCGAAGCTGGGGTCATGATGGAAGCCTTGGTTGATTCGATAGACCATTTGATTCAAACTCCAGGACAATTTGGAGATCTTATAACATCTCATATGCCTGCGTTTGAGAGGCAAGTAAAAGACAAATATTCAGAGGACATAACTGGGTTGATACCGCGGCAAGGGACATCATGGAAGCCTAATTTTCTTCGCTCGCGGCACCTGGGCCGCTAAGGATCTGCTTCGTGGGCATGCATGCCCTTCGCTAGTGGCACGGCTGCCACCTGATCGAATATTAGCAACCCGCTACATGGATTGGTTCGTCATCCGTTCGCTTTGCTAGCAGCAGTTTTACAGTCCACTGCTTGGTTATGCTATATTTGGTCCGATCCCTCAACCTCATAACTGTGGATATCCTTCAACAAATATACGCTTGAATTGATATGTAATGATTTCCGTTTTCTTTTTGTGAACAAAATACCACGAGTCAGTCAAAAAGCCGCTTGGTGCGGTGACGCAACTAGCTATCAACTTTGCACTGATATTGCGTACTGCTCTATCAGTTACATAAAGAGACTGGATAGTGAACAAGTTTCAATAATTGAAACTAGGTACATGGGGAAGATTAAATAATTACGTAACGTAAAAATAAGCCCTTTCAACCCCCCTCTTCCCTCTCAGCGTTTCTAAATTTATGAATGATCCATTGTCAGCTGAATGGATTATCTAATGTATTCAAGTTCTGCTCTTTTTTCAACTGAAACTTCAGATAAATACTTAGTATACGAGAAGCGCAAAAATACAAAAATAAGCAAAACATTTTTTTATGGATATTCGTGTAATATATTAAATTGCTTAAATTACAAATTTTTCACTTAATTCATTGATCACAATCATAGCGGTCAAAAGACCCAAATTGGATATATTATTATTATAATATGTTCTAGGTCTTCCAAAAATGTCCTGGCTTTCAGGCCTCCAAGCATAACCTAACATTAACCACCATAAGCTAACCTTGATATGGTATATGCTCCCAGAGATCCATACATCAATATTCCAAGTGGTTCTTGAATCAAATTGGGCATGTCTTCAACATGTGTTTCAATCCAGGCCATCTAAGAATCCCTTCCCAAGAACTAAAGAACAATACGCGTAACGAAATATCTATTTGCTCCTTTCAGAAATGCAACATGCTTTTGTTGGTCATTCGAATCAAATTGGATAAGAATTGAATGCATAATCCATTCCAGGCTATCCAAGAATTGAACTATAGGCCTTAAGATCGAAACGCGTAACGAAATATCTATTTGCACTTTTAACAAATCAAACATGCTCCTAGTGATAATTCTAATCATATTGGATATGAATTAAATACATGTTTCATTCGAGACCATCCAAAATTTCCAATAATTTTATTAGATAATTACGGTCAATATGCATAACGAAGGCACGGCAAATGCTGGGTAAAGCGTGCCATTGGTACTTCGCATACTGTAACAGTTTCATTTTATACAAACATAAAGATGCTCAAGCAACAAGAAACAAATAATTTAAATAATGCACGTTTTCTCTCCTGGTGCCCTGAGAGAGACGGCTAGGTGATGACGAAGTTCCATAAGAGATTTTGGTCCATCAGCCGAATCCCGCAAACATATTTTTATTGCGTATTGCGCTTTTTGTCTGCAGCAATTAGTTTGCTGTATTCATAGCTGAGCCTTCATATAGGATTTCGATCCTATATGGGCACCAGGAGAGGAAACGTGCATTATTTAAATGATTTGTTTCTTGTTGCTTGAGCATCTTTATGTTTGTATAAAATGAAACTGTTACACTGTCGCCCAACGTGGGCCCCCACGTTGGGCGCCATTTTGTTACGATTAACTATTCTAATTCAATGAAATTTTAAAGAAATAATAAAACTAAGAAAACTACAAAAAACTAATTCAATTGGAAAAATTCACTAAAATAAAACTATATTATATACAAGAAAATTTACAAAACTATTTACACTTCAGCCCTCTCAGGGTCTGTCCGGGAGAATCGTTGAGGCGGACTCACTTCCCAAGCTTGCAATGCGAATTCAATTTCAATGAATGATGGAGAAAAGGGATTTGCGCGTGAAATCAGTATGCTAAACACTAGATATTAATTTAAAGCTCACTGGTTGGGTTTATTTAATATTTACAGGAGTTCACTGGGTTATAAAGGAATGTACAAAAATTTCACCTGACTTCAAAGGTTGTTGCGATTTCCAGTCGGTCGGTGGATATTCGGACTATTGGCTTCGACCGGTCCACTTCCTCACCGATGGCTACGTCGACGATTGGGTCGAGTCCAGGGATGCAACGTCCGAGGTTGAAGGGGGCGTCGCACAGTTCCCTTTTTCTTGTACTGAATGGGTGATTTCACTATCACTTACGGTCCACAGATCACAGATCGTTAGATCACCCTCGGCAATTCCGATGATGGGTGGTGAAATCAATTTCATCCTGCTTAAGCTTATAAGGCCTTCGATGACACAGCAAAATCCAAGTATAGGAGAACATTTCCCGGGATGGTTTTGTCTGTGCACAGTTGGTACCGCGCGCCATGATGATTATGTACATATAGGATGGGATACACTTTTGACAGATCGATACCAAGGGGATAAATGTGGTGAAATGGGATTTTTTTATTCTTTTCTTTTTTTTCAATCTTTTATTTTTCTAATTATTTACATTAAATTTTAGGGTAAATGGTATCTTAGGATAGGGAATATAAGGATTTATTTACATATTTACAGTTTTATTTATTCATTCTAGAATTAAAGCATATTTATTTACAAAAAAGGAAACTAAACTATAATGAAAGAAGCAAATTTGAGGATTGTGACCTATTGGGAAGGAAACAATACCTGAAGGAATAAAATAGACCCCATCTCGTGGTCCTTAGCCTCTTACCCAGCAACTCCTATCCCTACCTCCCCGTGGTGCTGGCCGGGATACGAGCAACCTTAGAGAAGATCGAGTAACCAACCCCCGTGGGAACTGGTGGAATGGTCGTATGCTGACAGGGAAGGGGTGGGGGTTTGCTCCTCTCCGGAGGTGCAAATCTTATTGAACGTCTGTTCTCCATGTTAGGGGCGGCTGATCATTGTCCGAGTGCCAGCGAGGGATTTCAAGTGAAACTGAGCACCATGGTCCACCGGAAATAAGGAGGAATGGTCCTCCGGAAATTTAGGGGGTTTGGTGTCGGGCCCTGAAAGCCAGCCGAAAAAAACTCACGCAACGAACAATCAACAATAGAGTACGGACCGGAACCATCGGCGAAGACCACTGCGACGAAAAGGGACTAGCGATTGGAAACTCAATTCGTGGAACTACAAATCTCTCAACTTCATCGGGAGCACACGCATACTCGCCGATGTACACAAGGACCGTGGATTCGGCATCGTAGCGCTGCAGGAGGTTTGTTGGAAGGGATCAATGGTTCGAACGTTTAGAGGTAATCATACCATCTACCAAAGCTGCGGTTACACACACGAGTTGGCCGATTAACAAGAGAATGTGCAGGTTGAGGATCAAAGGCCGGTTCTTCAACTTCAGCATAATCAACGTCCATAGCCCACACTCCGGAAGCACTGATGATGATAAGGACGCATTCTACGCGCAGCTGGAACGTGAGAACAACAGCTGCCCAAGCCACGACGTAAAAATCATCATAGGAGATTCGAACGCTTAGGTTGGCCAAGAGGAGGAGTTTAGACCGACTATTGGAAAGTTCAGCGCTCACCGGCTGACGAACGAAAACGGCCTACGACTAATTGATTTCGCCGCCTCCAAGAATATGGCCATTCGCAGCACCTACTTCCAACACAGCCTCCCGTATCGGTACACCTGGAGATCACCACTGCAGACAGAATCACAAATCGACCACGTTCTGATTTATGGACGGCACTTCTCCGAAATTATCGACGTCAGGACATATCGTGGCGCTAACATCAACTCTGACCACTATCTGGTGATGGTTAAACTGCGCCCAAAACTATCCGTCATCAACAATGTTCGGTACCGACGACCGCCGCGGTACGACCTAGAGCGACTGAAGCAACGTAATGTCGCCACAGCATACGCGCAGCATCTCGCGGCAGCGTTGCCGGAAGAGGGTGAGCAGCCATTAACGACGCAGCGGAGAACAACGTCGGGTATGTGGGATGAAGTCGACAGAACGATTGGTTCGACGAAGAGTGCCGTGGAACGTTATAGACGGAAGCGGAGACAGCAGACCCGCCTTTTTCAGGAGAAGAAACGCCGCCTGGAAGAAGCGGAGTGCGAGGAGATGGAACAGCTGTCCCGTTCTCAAGAAACACGCAAGTTCTACCAGAAGCTCAATGCATCCCGCACAGGCTTCGTGCCGCGAGCCGAATTGTGCCGGAATAAGGATGGGAGCATCTTGACGGACGAACCTGTGATGATCGAAAGGTGGAAGCAGCACTACGATGAACATTTGAATGGCGCTGAGAGTACAGGCAGTGAAAGTCAAGGCAGCGGAGGAGATGACCACGTCAGTTCAGCGGACGATGGAAGCCAACCAGCCCCCACCTTGAGGGAAGTTAAGGATGCCATCCAACAGCTAAAGACCAATAAAGCAGCTGGTAAGGATGGTATCGAAGCTGAGCTCATCAAGATGGGCCCGGAAAGCTAGCCACTTGCCTGCACAAATTGATAGTCAGAATCTGGGAAACTGAACAGCTACTGGAGGAGTGGAAGGAAGGGATTATATGCCCCATCTACAAGAAAGGCGACAAGCTGGAGTGTGAGAACTTTCGAGCGATCACCATCCTTAATGCCGCCTACAAAGTGATATCCCAGATCATCTTCCGTCGTCTGTCACCATTGGTGAATGAGTTCGTGGGAAGTTATCAAGCCGGTTTCGTTGACGGCCGCTCGACAACGGACCAGATCTTTACTGTACGGCAAATCCTTCAAAAATGTCGTGAATATCAGGTCCCAACGCATCATCTGTTCGTTGATTTCAAGGCGGCATACGACAGTATAGATCGCATAGAGCTATGGAAAATCATGGACGAGAACAGCTTACCTGGGAAGCTTACCCGACTGACCAAAGCAACGATGGATGGTGTGCAAAACTGTGTGAAAATTTCGGGCGAACACTCCAGTTCGTTCGAATCGTGCCGGGGACTAAGACAAGGTGATGGACTTTCGTGCCTGTTGTTCAACATTGCGCTAGAAGGTGTCATGCGGAGAGCCGGGGTATGATTTTTAACAGATCCAGTCAATTTATTTGTTTCGCGGATGACATGGACACATTTGCAAAGGTAGCAGAACTGTACACCCGCCTGAAACGTGAAGCAATAAAAGTTGGACTGGTGGTGAATGCGTCAAAGACAAAGTACATGCTTGTGGGTGGAACCGAGCGCGACAGGGCCCGCCTGGGAAGCAGTGTGACGATAGACGGGGATACTTTCGAGGTGGTCGAGGAGTTCGTCTACCTCGGATCCTTGCTAACGGCTGACAACAATGTTAGTCGTGAAATACGAAGACGCATCATCTGTGGAAGTCGGGCCTACTACGGGCTCCAGAAGAAACTGCGGTCAAAAAAGATTCGCCACCGCACCAAATGTGTCATGTACAATAGACCTCTTCATGTTTTCAAAAAGTATCAAAAATTCAACCGGTCAGCCTAGCATCACAATTCTTATGCTAAAATAAGTCTCCTGTCAAATTTTCAGCTAATTCGGATAAAATTTCGAGGAGGCTCAAGTCGATTTATTGTTTTTGGACTATTTTCAATTATGGAAAAAAATCTAACAAGAGATATAAACGTCAAAAACTATCGCAACAACATTCGAACAACTTGCTTGAAGAAATCCTAACGTGCAAATTTATGACAAATGTTCAGCTTCTGATTTTTAAGAATTTAACGGCAAATCGCACATGGGCAATTATATTACTCAAATTTCCAGGGAAAAAAAGAGGAATAATAATATAATAAATTAACAATCATTTGTCATAAACTCAAGAATGTTGTAGAACAACGACTTTTGGGGGAAACAGTATTTTTATGCACTTAAAAGCTTAAAAATCACTTTAACAAGAACAAAACGTGAACGGAACGAATCGCAATGTTTACAAGACTTGTAGAGCACACCAATAGCTTCCGTATAGAGGTTTTGCGATAGTTTTTGACGTTTATATCTCATGTTAGATTTTTTCCAAAATTAAAAATAGCCCAAAAACACAAAATCGACTTGAGCCACCTCGAAATTTTATCCGAATTAGCTGAAAATTTGATACGAGACTTATTTTAGCATAAGAATTGTGATTCTGGGCTGACCAGTTGAATTTTTAATACTTTTTGAAAACATGAAGAGGTCTAATGTACAAGACGCTAATAAAACCGGTTGTCCTCTACGGACACGAAACATGGACAATGCTCGAGGAGGACTTGCAAGCACTCGGAGTATTGGAGAGACGGGTGCTTAGGTCCATCTTTGGCGGTCTTCAGGAAGACGGTGTGTGGCGGTGAAGAATAAACCATGAGGTCGCCCAGCTGTACGGTGAACCCAGTATCCAGAAGGATCCAGAAGGTACCTAAAGCTGGAAGGGTACGATGGACAGAGTATGTAACAAGAATGCCGAACAGCAATTCTGCAAAGATGATGTTCGCTTTTGAACCGGCAGGTACGAGACGACGTGGAGCGCAGCGAGCGAGATGGGCAGACCAGGTGCAAAACGACTTGGCGAGCGTGGGCGTATACGAGGATGGAGAGATGCTGCCTCGAACCGTGTATTGTGGCGTTACATTGTTCATTCAGTGTTATCTGTTTAGATGTAGACTAAATAAATGAAATGAATGCATAACCAAAGATCTTTTTGCTCCTTTAAGAAAGTGAACAGCACTTAGTGATCATTTGATTGAAATTTGATTTGATTTCTTGTTTTAATAGATAATTTGGTTCCATGGATCACAGCGACCATGAACCATCTTTGGAAAGATCAAATTAACATTAAGACGTATAGTTCAAGAAATTAGCATCCAATTTGGTTTTATGAATAACAAAAGGCACGGGCCGTGTAAAAGAGATAACAGCCATTTGGGTACGCGTGACGACCTCAACGCCTAAACTCCAGGGAATTTTTTAATGAACTGAAAAGGAACATTTTTTGAACGCTCATCTAATTCAATACTATCACAATCATTTTAAACGATAAAAAGAAAGGCTAACAGGTCTCAAGGAGCTGAAATCCTATACTTCAGGTATTTTTTGTTTGAACTGAGATGCAACTATTGTTAATGGAATATCCATTTTTTTTCTATGGATCAAAAAAGCATCAACCATTTTTCTAAAGTTTTTAGAGACTTTTTATTATGCACGTAGACCTTAAGTCATGTGCTTTAGCTTCCTTCTGGATATTGGGTTCACCGTAGAGTTAGGCGAGCTCGTGGTTCATCTTTCGTCGTCACTCACAAAAGTCGCAAGAGAACGGCACACCGCCATAGATGGTCCTAAGCACCCGTCTCTCAAATACTCCGAGAGCTTGCAAGCCCCTTCTCGAGCATGGTCCAAGTATCATGTCCGTAGAGGCGTACCGGTCTTATGAGTGTTTTGTACATGACACATTTGATGCGGGTGTGACTCTTTTCAGACCGCAGTTTCTTCTAGAGTCCATAGTATGCCCGACCTCCACAGATGATGCGCCTTCGCATTTCATGACTAACATTATTATCAACCGTTAACAAGGATTCAAGGTAGACGAATTATCGGAAGTATCCCCGTCTATCGTTATACTGTTTCCCAGGCGGGCCCTGTCGCGCTCGGTTCCGCCCACTAGCATGTACTTTATCTTCGATTAATTCACCACCAGCCCACTTTTTGTTGCTTCACGTTACAGGAGCGTGCACTGCACAGTTCTGCCACCTTTACAAATGTTCACCGACAATGCCCATGTCATCCGCGAAACAAATAAATTTACTGATTATATTACAAATCGTACACTGGCTCCCGCATGACACCTTCTAGCGCAATGTTGAACAACAGGCACGAAAGTTCATCACCTTGACTTATTTTCCGATGGGACTTGAACGAACTGGAGTGGTCTCCCGAAATCTTCACAGTTCTGCACACCATTCACCGTTGTTTTAATCAGTCTGGTAAGCTTCCCGAGAAAGCTGTTGAAAACGATAAATATAAATAGATGGACCTGGGACTTATTTTCCGATGGGACTTGAACGAACTGGAGTGGTCTCCCGAAATCTTCGCAGTTCTGCACACCATTCACCGTTGTTTTGATCAGTCTGGTAAGCTTCCCGAGAAAGCTGTTGAAAACGATAAATATAAATAGATGGACCTGGTGTTCACGGAATTTTTGAATGATTTGCCGTACAGTAAAGAACGGTTCGATGTAGAGCGGCCGTCAACGAATCCGGCTTGATAACTTCCCACGAAGTCATTCAGTACTGTTGCCTTTCTTGTAGATAGGGCATATGATTCCTTCCTTCCACTCCTCCGGTAGATGTTCAGTTTCCCAGATTCTGACCACCAGTTTGTGCAGGCAAGTGGCCAGCTTTTACGAGATCCGATACCATCCTTATCAGCTGCTATCTAGCTATCTAGCTGTTGGGTGACAACCTTAACTTCCTTCAAGGTGGGTGGCCTCCATCGTCCGCTGATCTGACATAGTCATCTCCTCCGCTACCTTGACTCTCCTAGACTGCTGCTTTTACCTTTCGATCACCACACATTCGTTCGTCAAGATGCTCCCACCCTTATCCCTGCACATCTCGGCTCGCGGCACGAAACCTATATGCGGGATGCGTTGAGCATCTGATAGAACTTGCGTGTTTCTTGGGAACGATACAGCTATTCCATCTCCTTGCACTTCGCTCCTCGCAGGCGGCGTTTCTTCTGCTGGAAAAAGCGGGTCTGCTGTCTCCGTTTCCGTCTATAGCGTTCTTGCTTCACAGCGTCCGCCCGCGCTGCGTCGTTCTCCTCCAAAATCTGTCAGCACTCTTTGTCGACCCAATCGTTCCGTAGACTTCGTCCCACATACCAGATGTTGTCCTCCGCAGCGTCGTTAATGGTTGCTTTAGAAATAGCTTACATTGAATCTCAATTTAAGTATGTTCAACAATAAGGTGAGACTACATTGATTATGATCATGCATCGGTACTGAAGTTCAAATAAATTCTTTTTTTTTTCTTATAAGGTCCGAATCCGTTTTTATTCAGAGATTTGAATTCATTGCGTTTGCCGTTTCGGAGGCTCACTTTTACACAGAGCCCACATCAGTCAATGTTATCACCATAAAATTCGGATCCGTTTCCTTCCCAATTGATGCGCATTTTGAAGAATGGTACAAATAAGTTATCCTAATTGCCCGTAAATTCAAACAATAATTGTTCGAATTTACAATTATTTTTGCATTTTGGGCATTGACGAAGACACATCTTAAGAAAAATGTCTCGGTAATAGAGACCATTCAACAGTTTTTAAATATTGGCTGTAAAATGATGTGAAAATCGTTTTCCTGGCGATGGTGGTTATCATTCGTGCCGTGCGTGACATACGCCGAAAGAAAATAAATGCAGATAAATGTACACACACAGTTAAGGTGAAGGCTTACTATGCTTACATTTGCTTCAATTGCGGTAAACACTAAGATAAAACTATGCCCAGAGAGTTTAGAATCCTTCTTTCGAAAGAAAAATTGTATATCCAATCTATAATCGTACTCACCATCACCGGATTGTCAAACAAACGTCTCTATAACTGTGGAAATCGAAATGGGTATACTTATTCGAAAAACCAGTCAAGCACTAAAGAGGAGCGTAAAGCCATGGAAGAAGAAGCGGATTCAGTAATTGAGTGAATAAAACAAACCAGGGCAATACTATATTGTGGCAAACATTTATTCCACTACATTAAATTAAAACTTCCACAATACATTAATTAACAACTATAATTTGGTACCAAAAACAACCCCCGTCCTTGCTCAGGAAATGGAAATCCCACATCACAGAGCAATCGTCCACCACTTTTCCCTACAACCCAGCCATAATTGCACAAATGGAATTCACACGAAAAAAGTTTCCATTCTCAGTACCAATGCACTATGGTCCAGGATTCAGATTTACGCGGAAAGATGCATTTTACGCCAAAACTATATTTTTTAGAAAAAACTGTTGTTCTACAAAATTGTTCGAAATAGTAAGGCCATCATTATGGTTCTACCAAAAAATAGGGTGGCCCATCATATAAAAAAAATTTGAAAATATTTTTTTTATTTCTCAGAATATTGACATGTTATGTTCTACAATGTTGTAGCGTAGCTTATTCCAATCAATTTTGCTAAAAAAACTTTTTCTGTAGCTCTTAAGTTGGCTGATTTAGATCAATTTTACCTAATTGGATTAGGGTGTACCTCAAAAAAACTGTATTTTTGATCTACTTTTTTGTTTTACATTTCTCAAAAAGTCGTCTTCAGGTGACTTTTAGAGCTCAAAAAATGCAACTTTTGATGGGTGAATATGCTCAATATCTTTTTCGATCAAAAGTTATAATCGTTTTTCTGTCAAAATTACATTTTTTCATATGTTGATATCTCTGGTTAGGGCAGATCAAAAAATATATTTACACAGCATTTGAAAGAGAAATTACTATTCTTTATTCTGTCAAAACATTGGGGATATGTTATTTTTTTTCCCAAGTTTTATCACTTTTCCTAAAATCCTGTTTTTTTAAATAAATTAATATAACACGACAACGAAAGAAGATACAAACGATATTCTTATAGCAAAACACGCGTTTTTAAAGGCCCCAAAAGTCTTCAGAAGATGACGTTCGTGAGAAATGGAAAATAAAAAATCTATAGCTTAAACACTTTTTATAAATTTTATTATTATCATCGTATTGCAAGATTTACGAGAAAAGATGCATTTTCGGTCTGAAGCATACTTTTAAGAAACAAAATTTGTTCTACAAAGTTGTTCTGGATACTTGGGCCCTTATTATAGAGTTACTGAAAAATAGGGTGGGCCATTTTATAAAAATGTGAAATATTTTTTTTTATTTTGCTGAAAATTGACATAAAATGTTCTACAAAGTTGTAGCGCAGCTTTTTCCCATCAACTTTGCCATATAAACTTTTTATGTAGCTCTTAAGCTCACTTGTTTAGAGTAATTTTACTTACCAGGATTAGGGTGTCCCTCAAAAAAGAATATTTATGATCTGCTCATTTCATTTTTTATTTTTCACGGAAGTCACCTTCTGAAAACTTTTGAGGCTTTTTAAAACGCGTGTTTTGCTATAAGAATATCGTCTGTATCTTCTTCCGTTGTCGAGTTATATCAATTTATTTGAAAAAACATGATTTTAGTAAAATTGGTGAAACTTGAGATAAAAAAATAACATATCCTAAATTTTTTGACATAATAAAGAATATTAATTTCTCTTTCAGATGCCGTGTGAATATATTTTTTTGGTCTGCCCTAACCGGAGATATCAACTTATGAAAAAAATGTAATTTTGACAGAAAAACAATTATAACTTTTGATCGGAAAAAAATATTGAGCGTATTTACCCATCAAAAGTTGCATTTTTTTGAGCTCTAAAAGTCACCTGAAGACGACTTTTTCGAGAAATGTAAAACAAAAAAAGTAGATCAAAAATACAGTTTTTTGAGGTACACCCTAATCCAATTAGGTAAAAATGCTCTAAATCAGCCACCTTAAGAGCTACAGAAAAAGTTTTTTTAGCAAAATTGATTGGAATAAGCTGCGCTACAACTTTGTAGAACATAACATGTCAATATTCTGAGAAATAAAAAAAATATTTTCAAATTTTTTTTATATGATGGGCCACCCTATTTTTTGGTAGAACCATAATGATTGCCTTACTACTTCGAACAATTTTGTAGAACAACAGTTTTTTCTAAAAAATATAGTTTTGGCGTAAAATGCATCTTTCCGCGTAAATATGAATCCTGGACCATAGTGCAATGGCATGTACAACATACTTGCAAAACAGTGCATCTTCGACGTTCCCTTGTTTTATTACGCTTGATGTGAAATCCTACACACTAAAAAATCTCTACGTTTGATTCACGTGAGAAATGATTTTGCTATATAGACACATTGCGCAAGTATGTGGTTATTCGTTGTATACCTATCACAAAAACTTTAAGAATGACCAGATGGTTTTTAGAATGAGATGTGAATCACAAAGGTTACTGGAGAGTAATTTGATTTAATACATATGTACGTAAAACTTCGTGTAAGTTAAACTATTTTTTTTCGTAGTGGAGTTCGAGTAAAATCTAGATTAACTCACATAGCAGTGACGTTGCCTTTCTCGTTTGAGTGTCTTGAAATACGTCATACGCATATGCAGAAATGCTTTTATTGCCGTGGTAAGTTACAACATATGCATAAACAGACATCACCTCATTGTTTCGAGCTTAGACGATAAGTATATGAGGTTTGAGTATCCAGTCTCCAATTGGCAGTCCAGTTTTGTTCTGAACGTTTAGCATTTCTGTTCTTCCTGAAAAAAATAGCGAAACAAAAAAAGAAAACGAAGCAAACAAGCACTAAATAGCATTGAAATATATTACACCGCATCTAACTTTTGCATATACAGCTGGTTCATTATGGAAGCAGCTCCACACAACGTTCCGTGTCCGTCCATTGCTGACGGAAACGGAAGGAGTTGACTGCCTCTGGAGAATCTTCGAATTCTGACGGCACCTTCTACATTTACAGCCCTCGGAGTTGTGGAGGTAAGCAGCCCGGCACCATTCACCATTACGCACCCGCTCCCTTCTACCACGTGTAAGAGGTCTAGAGATACTACTACTGAAGTGAAAACACATAAACTAAAAGTTGTGAAACAAAACAGTTCGAGCGAACGGCTGAGGAAAACGAATGGAGTGCATTAATGCACATTTCCTGTAATATAGCAAATTGATCCTCGTGAGTATTCTCCTCCCATCTACATATACTTGCCAGCACAGAGTTTTTTTTTCATCCATAGTTCCATGAATGAACGGAACATGGTATCACACTCTCATGGCGAAAGCTTATTGCCCACCCCGCAGCAATTCGGAAGATGAAGTTTTTGGATGAGTGAACGATACTCTATGTAAGACATAGAAACAGGAAGAAAGCATTATTATTGGTTAAATTTATAAGTCTAAGAATTTGTTTGTTAGGGTAGAAAATGGCATTGTCAATTGAATGAAAATCATGGAACATTTATCACCATCAGCCCTGATCTGAATGTCACCACAAAAACTAAAGTTAGCGGCGCATATAAACACAATGATGATTGTTTCATTTGTGGAAAACGAATCAATTCTGTTCATGTTTTTTAGACTTTATTATCGTGTTTTTGCCTTTCGCGTATACTAAGTAGGGGAACGGTTCGACACTTCATTTCATAGCTCCTATTTCCATCCCATCAAAAACAAAGCAATGGAAAGGAATTTGGTTTGTTTATTATTTTTGTGAATTTTTCAGCAGTGAGCACGCATGTTGACAAAAAGAAGCGACGAATTTGGTGCCATATTTCTTTGTTTAGCGATGAGATGGATATATGCACAGTGAGATGAAGATCGGAACAGTTCCCCTATAAGGCTATAGGATCACTCCAAAACCGAACTTTTGATAGAAGGCTCCTATACCCATAGTGTTATATATCAATCGACTCAGCTTTACGAATTGAGGTGATGTCTGTATGTGTGTATGTATATATGTATGTTGAATCCTAATTTCTAATTTTTCCTAATTTTTCGCTATTGAAAATTGGCCCAGTTGGCTATAGGGTCCTAAAGCCCTACATCGTTTATGATTGCAAACGATAGTGCATGGGTCAAGAATACATGAACCGATGTTGTACCCTGCGGTGTTTTGCTAGTGCGTTTGAATCATATTATTCCTTAGGTCAAACAAGACCGAAAATTTTCCAATTTTCCATCAATTTTCCAACGCGTTCAGGATGATCAGCTTCAACGTCCCCTGAATGAAAATAGAATTTTTATTCTTCATTCTAGGACCCAATTGCGATCCGGAGTTATTAAAAAACATTGTTTGTTCCCCATTTTTCCCAAGGGTCCACCCTCAAAAAAAAACTTTGGCTTCGTCGGCTAGAGCGTCCCGAATACGGATCCCGTAGAGTTTCCAATGATACTCGTATTTGGAACATCTGTTCCTGACTTCGCACAGATCACATTGAAACCAGAAAGTGACCCCATCAAAATTGTTAATTTTGTATGGCCAGTCCATAATCTCGAGACGATTGTCTGTTCTTTCTGCGAAGCCACTTCACCTCAGGGTCCGATAGAGTCTTTAATCTTCCTTAGCCTTTTGTCTGTGCTCTGGGGTCAATATGACCTCAGGCCACTTTGAAAGGCTGCCACTTTGAAAGTTTGGTAAAACTTGCCGAAATCTGTCCCCTAGGTGCAAATCTTGAAAATAAGCCCTACAGTGTACTTTTTTCAAAAAACTTACGTTGTCTGTGCTCTGAGGTCATATTGACCCCAAATTGATATTGTTATGTTTATTGTTGGGCCAATTTTGGGTTTTTATTCTGTTTTGAAAGATAATTTAATCATCTTCCAGGATGTTACCTGAGATTGACCATAGGTGGGCGAGTACCTCGCGGGGAGGATTTTTTTTGTAAAAAAATGGGTACAAAAATAGTTATGCTTATTTTATGTAGTAGATTGAGAGTTCGACTGCTAATGTTTGAGTATTTTTGTGGTTTTTGGCTTTTCAGTCTGTGGGTTTTTTAGAACAACCGTTTAAGATCTGTCCCAACGTTTCGGCAAATTGTTGTTGCCTTCAACTACATTCATGATTTTTCCCCTGATGAAGGCAACAACAATTTGCCGAAACGTTGGGACAGATCTTAAACGGTTGTTCTAAAAAAACCCCACAGACTGAAAAGCCAAAAACCACAAAAATACTTATTTTATGTCTGAAATCCTACCCATTTTGAACTGCGAATGGCGAATGAGGCATGAGGCATTAATTAGTTTAAAACTTGGCCGTTAGGTGATGGTATATTTGAAATCAGAATTTAATACTACACAAGGTATTTCGATACACGGAATTTTATACATTTTAAATATTCCTAATGCACAAATCTGGCCTGATAGATGATGAATTATCTTTCAAAACAGTCCAAAAAAATGTTAGTGATTTGTTGCTGCTCCAAATCCTTGCTTAATTCTGGCTGACAAAACTTTTTGTCCACTTTTGAACGTCGACCAGCGGGACGGTGCGGGTCTTCATGTCCAACGCTTGCAAGGGCATCGCCATCTCCATTACCTCGATGCCAGAATGGCCAGGGATTCAGGCAAATCAGGTATTTGGCGCCATACCAGCTAGAATTCCTTGGTTGGATCCATAGATGTTTGGGAGTGCTACTCTGCAGAGCTCTGGAGAACGGCGGACGACACTGGCTGAATCCGTGAGGATCGTAATCGGCTTGTTAGCCGGGACTGTTCCGGAGCCGTGTTCCTAATAGTTCTAGAACAGATCTTCTTAATTCGTCAGTGTTTTCTCCGCTTCTGAAATGCCTCCTGCTAGGATCGACCACACCATTGCCACCCGGTTCAGAAGCGGAGAAAACACTCGAAACTTCTCGCCCCGTGACAGTGGGCCCGCGCCACTGGGGGAGAACTTTGCCGGCAGCATTTTTTAGGATCCGATCAGCATATCCTCGACGATCCTGAAGTGGCAGTGCGACTAATATTGTTATCCGTGAAATACGAAGGCGCATCATCTGTAGAAGTCGAGCCTACTACGGTCTCCAGAATAAACTGCGGTCAAAAAAGATTCGCCACCGCACCAAATGTGTTATGTACAAGACCAGTAGTCCTCTACGGACACGAAACATGGACAATGCTCGAGGAGGACTTGTAAGCACTCGGAGAATTCGAGAGACGGGTGCTTAGGACCATCTTTGACGGCAAGGATCCAAGGTAGATCACCTCTATGGTATCCCCGTCTATCGTAACACTGCTTCCCAGGCGGGCCCTGTCGCGCTCGGTTCCGCACACAAGCATGTACTTTGTCTTCGATGTATTCACCACCAGTCCAACTTTTGTTGCTTCACATTTCAGGCGGGTGTACAGACAATGTCCATGTCATCCGCGAAACAAATAAATTGACTGGATCTGTTGAAAATCGTACCCCGGCTGTTACACCCGGCTCTCCGCATGACACCTTCTAGCGCAATGTTGAACAACAGGCACGAAAATCCTTGTCACCTTGTCTTAGTCCCCGGCGCGATTCGAACGAACTGGAGTGTTCGCCCGAAATATTCACACAGTTTTGCACACCATCCACCGTCGCTTTGATCAGTCTGGTAAGCTTCCCAGGGAAGCTGTTCTCGTCCATAATTTTCCATAGCTCTACGCGGTCTATACTGTCGTATGCCGCATTGGAATCAATGAACAGATGGTGCGTTGGGACCTGGTATTCACGGCATTTTTGAAGGATTTGCCGTACAATAAAGATCTGGTCCGTTGTCGAGCGGCCGCGAAGCCGGATTGATAACTTCCCACGAACTCATTCACCAATGGTGACAGACGACGGAAGATGATCTTGGATATCACTTTGTAGGCGGCATTAAGGATGGTGATCGCTCGAAAGTTCTCACACTCCAGCTTGTCACCTTTCTTGTAGATGGGGCATATAACCCCTTCCTTCCACTCCTCCGGTAGCTGTTCGGTTTCCCAGATTCTGACTATCAGTTTGTGCAGGCAAGTGGCTAGCTTATCCGGGCCCATCTTGATGAGCTCAGCTCCGATACCATCCTTACCAGCTGCTTTATTGGTCTTTAGCTGTTGGATGGCATCCTTAACTTCCCTGGTGGGAGCTGGTTGGCTTCCATCGTTCGCTGAACTGACGTAGTCATCTCCTCCGCTCCCTTGACTTTCACTGCCTGTACTCTCAGCGCCATTAAAATGTTCCTCGTAGTGCCGCTTCCACCTTTCAATCACGATCACGTCCTTCACACACGTTTGTCCGTCAAGATGCTCCCATCCTTATCCCTGCACATTTCGGCTCGCGGCACGAAGCCTGTGCGGGGTGCGTTGATGTTCTGATAGAACTTGCGTGTTTTTTGAGAACGGCACAGTTGTGCCATCCCCTCGCACTTCGCTTCTTCCAGGCGGCGTTTTTTTTTTCCTGGAAAAAGCGGGACTACTGTCGCCGCTTCAGTCTACAACGTTCCACTTTCTGCCTAGTACCTTGCAGCAGCGCGACCGGCCGCGCTACGTCCTTCTCCTCCAGAATCTGTCTGCACTCTTCGTCGAACCAATCGTTCCGTCGACTTCGTCCCACATACCCGAAGTTATTCTCCGCTGCGTCGCTAATGGATGCTTTGACTGTATTCCAGCAGTCATCAAGAGGGGCCCCATCGAGCTCACCCTCTTCCGACAACGCTGCCTCGAGATGCTGCGCGTATGCAGACTCTAGGTCGTACCGCGGCGGTCGTCGGTACCGAACTTTTTTTATGACGGATAGTTTTGGGCGCAGTTTAACCTTCACCAGATAGTGGTCAGAGTCGATGTTAGCGCCACGATATGTCCTGACGTCGATAATGTCGGAGAAATGCCGTACATCAATCAGAACGTAGTCGATTTGTGATTCTGTCTGCAGTGGCGATCTCCAGGTGTACCGATACGGAAGACTGTGTTGGAAGTAGGTGCTGCGAATGGCCATATTCTTGGAGGTGGCGAAATAATTTAGTCGCAGGCCGTTTTCGTTCGTCAGCCGGTGAGCGCTGAACTTCCCAATAGTCGGTCTAAACTCCTCCTCTTGGCCAACCTGAGCGTTCAAATCTCCTTTAATGATTTTGGTCAGCTGTCGTACTCACGTTCCAGCTGAGCCGCGTAGTATGCGTCCTTATAATTATCTGTGCTTCCGGAGTGTGGGCTATGGACGTTGATTATGCTAAAGTTGAAGAACCGGTCTTTGATCCTCAACCTGCACATTCTCTTATTGATCGCCCACTACTCAATCGCGCGCTTTTGCATATCGCCCATTACTATGAAAACTGTTCCCAGCTCCTGTGTGTTGCCGCAGCTCTGGTAGATGATATGATTAAAAAACCTCCTGCAGCGCTACGATGCAGATTTCACGGTCCTTGAGTACATCGGCGAGTATGCGTGTGCTCCCGATGAAGTTGAGAGATTTGCAGTTCCACGAACCGAGTTTCCAATCGCCAGTCCCATTTCGTCGCAGTAGTCCTATCCGATGGTTCCGGTCCGTACTCTCTTGTTGATTATTCGTTGCGTATGTTTTTTTAAAGGCTGGCTTGCCGGGCCTGTCACCAAACCCCCCAATTTTTCCGGAGGACCATTCCTCCTTATTCCCGGTGGACCATGGTGCACAGTTTCACTTAGAGTCCCTCGCTGGCACTCGGACGATGATCAGCCGCCCCAAACATGGAGAACAGACGCTGTTGTGAGCAGATGCTGACATGGAGAACAGACGCTCAGTAAGATTCGCACCATAGTTCCCACCGGGGTTGGTTACCCGATCTTCCCTAAGGTTTCTCGTATCCCGGCCAGCACCACGGGTAGGTAGGAATAAGAGTTGCTGGGTAACAAGCTACCCGACCAGTAGATAGTAACAGATTTATATCAGAGCTTGTTATTCTGTTACAGAATTTTTTCATAACAGCGGTTGTTATAAAACATGTACCATTAGTAGTTAAAATAACAAAAATTGTAACAAAATCTCTTCTAGTTTTAACAAAAATATTACTAAATGTGTTATTTATTAAACAAAAATATAACTCGTTGTGTTACATAAATAGAGGTGAAAATCGCCTATACTATAACACATTATGTTCTTGAAAAGATCTTGAAAAGATATGATTATCCATAATGTAGGCAATTAACTGTGTCCAGCTGGTTCAACTTTGATTGTAGGTTCAAGTTATACTGAAGGTGGTACCTTCGTTTTTTTCCAATTCCTATCTACCAAAAATGTAGGCAATTTTTTTTTTCGGCGAAAATAAACATAACACATTATGTTATAATCATGTTATGACAATCTTGAAATTCTCTTTCCTCCATCTTGGACAGAGAATTTATAACAAAATTATTGCAAGTTTTGTTATTTATAACACATATTGATATAATTGTGATAAAATTTTGTTATGACTAACTGGTCGGGTAAGGACCGCGAGATGGGGTCTATTTTATTCCTTCAGGTACGGAAAGTACCAATGGTACGCTTTACCCAGCATTTGCCGTGCGAATATGTATTATGAATATTATGTGGAAGAATCTGATTTGAAAAATGTATTATAGGTAACCACTTTCCTTCAAGGGGACTAAAACTCACGACCCTCAGTACGCTAGGCTTTTTAACCAATTAAGCTACGAAGGACCTCCGTCGGCCTTCACAACTTAGCAGCTACTGAATAAGCTCGATATTCCCAAATCGGGCACATAGTCGAAGCACTCACACATTCCTTATCAGCAAATGCACTGATCAAGTAGAGGTTGTGTGTGCTATTTGCCAGTCGGTTATCAAGCCATACCCGTAACCCAAATCTCTTCAAAGTAATACAATACTATAAGTCTGTATGATTCGAATAAAAAATACCACACCAGCTGAGATCATGACGGTTTTTAAATTATTTTTTCTTGCAAATTATATCTATTTTCACTACGTTTTTGATCTAATTGCATTTTTAAAACTTTTCAAAAAGAATTGAAGTTAGTTCGGATGGTTTAGAAGAAGTTCATTGGTATCTATAAGTGCGTTAATACAACTGGTCGATTAACAATGATGATTACTACAAAAAAAAACTCTTTATAAAATTTAAATAAATGCAAGAAACAAAAAAATGTTTACTTTGGAAAGGCAGCATTTCTACAATGTTCATAACTTTGGTTTACTTCTATAGAAATCGGTTTATCGGAGCTCCTCGGTTACTTCTATAATATTGTATAGTACAGATTTGTTTTGTTTCTAAACATAGAAACATAACTGAAATGTATAATATAAAACAGTATAAATCCATGTTTTATCTTCATCATTATAGCCAGCAAACTGCACTTCAATGTTGAAGACACTCCTGTCATAATGAACTTTCTACAAAACATACATTTTCCGGTAAAAAAAGTTTCCCTCAAACTGTTTCAACATCTGTTGCATCCAAAATTAAAAGTAATCCCATTTCATATAGCTAATGTAAATCAATCTCCTTTATTAGTCTCCGCTTATCTCGGACATGCTATCGTATATATGCAGACATACTGTATCACATCCATCTACTCCCCTTGCCGTAGATGCTGTTTTACATCATCATGTACTTACACTTCACCTCATCGTCTTCTGTTGCGTCAGTTCGGCTCTCATAGATAGATAATTGAAACGAGAACAAACCCCAAATATCAACATGATCCAAGTGCCTTCCCTTCACCCGAAAGCTGGAGAGACGACGTGAACAACGTGTTCATCACGAGCAAAACAAAAACGAAACAAAGTAATAAATAATGGAACATTTTTACATTAAACGTATTAAAAAAGCTGTACATTGTTACACATTCCAGCGCACCTCACCGATGACGCGACATACCGTCTCGACGCAATGTTCTAAAGTTTTCTCCGCCAATCCCCCCGATTACATGTTCGTCCCACTTCTTCTGGGTGGTGATCTGTCTGGTAAGAGTAACGAGACTGATGACGGCGGAGAGTAATAATAATGGAAAAAAGCTTTTTAGTCGTTTTCATGCTCTACTGCTGTTATCATATCTCTTCGAGAACCGGTAAGAAATGAAAATTTTCCAATATGAAAACCATTGTTTTCTGACCCAAAAGCACATCAGTCACCTACATGAAAACTGAGAAAAGCAACTCCATTATAGACACGTGTGAGAACTTGCACACCTTCATATAGGGCCATGCAACAGATGTTCAGTTAAATCTCTAATCAATTTCATTGAAGAAAAATACTATGGGTTATCCGATGGCCATAATCGAAAAATAAGCAATAATTAAATCGTGTAGCAATTCAGTGGACAACTTGTCCATTTCATTTTGTGACATGATTTTAAATGTCTCGATAATATGTTCGGAGTTTTGATGGCAGTTGATTTCAAGATAGACCATACTGAATAACAAATCGGGTGAGTAGGAAGGCATTTCCTTTTTGTTCGGAAAACCGAAAAAAAAGCATTCACAAAGAATAATTTTTTATACATGAAATGACGCTCAGTATTCTCAGAATATACATCTGTTACAGCCTGCTGAGTTGTTATGCCCATATGGCTACCGATTTAGTCTATTATTGTCTGTTTTTGATTTGTACGGATAATTTGCAGACACCCTGCAGGGCGTTTTGCCTTGCCAAAATGTTAGATGTTTCTTCAAAATGTGGAAATTTTCGGTTTTTTCGACCTTCCCATACACTGTTTTGAAACTTTTTTCGCCTAGCTACATAACCACAAAAGGCGTTTTGCCTGGGGGGCGTTTTGGGGCCTCTTTCCCTAATACACGCTTAAAGTCATTCACACAATTTTGTGTTTTGTTCACACAAAACGGGCCTAACCTGGAACAACACATATTATGAGTAACTGCCATGTTACTCATTTTTGTGTAATTGACGGTTAACGATTTCCGATGAGTTCATCTCACACAGTGAGAGAGCGGTCGGAAAACGAACCTAACCTCAATTATATTTTTTCATGTAAATTGAAAATTATCGCAACATTTTTATACTATTTCAGAGGAGTCCCCATTTGTTTCGATATGACCAAACTAAAGTGCGATGTTTATAGTCGCACATTTTAGTTGTATCGTATCGAAACATATCGAAAATCCACAGAAAAAGTCATTTTCCTTGCGATGCATGCCGGACGCAACCGCCATCATTGCGATCAAAATGAACTTGACAGTTCGAAGCAAAGTTTCTTACACATATTAAAAGAATAAAAGACATTACTCAGCGACTGTGCATGTCTTACACATAATTTTCACACAGATTGCTATTCTCGTCATGTGTGAAAATTATTCATGCGATGTGTAATTTACTTTAAGCGTGTACGGGAACAACGAGTGCAAATGGCTCATCAAGTGAGCATTGTTACAGATTGTTTCAATGAGATCAGCGCTTCCCTAAACGGTGCTACCTCTACCATTTTGCAAATTGAACAACATTGCAGAGAATGCCGCCATAATGGAAACATTGTCTGTCCTCGTGAAACAGATGTCATCGAACATGAAAAAAGCTTCAGGCTTTGGCAACATCAACAACAACTTCGAACTCCCTCGGGCTGAAAGTCTCCTTAACAAAGACAAAAAAAAAACTTCGAACTCGAACATATGGTTTTTGAAGCCGTCGATCAACCGTACACCAACTGAACGTTACTCAATGTCGAAAAGGAGCGATTTCCAATGGTGCCAGCAGCATGGACTATGTCCAATGGCTTCAAGACCCCTCCACAGACCAATGCGAGTTGTGGGGCTTGCCTAGGATGTGGTGGGATTTGACAGTGGGCTCTGTTGAACTTCTATGAAAAGCTGCACACTAGCCCAAGTCCTGGCGTTGGGTGGGACACTAAACAGATCTGGGATATGGATACTCTGAACTAGTGCGTAACAGTGTAAATCCGGTCATATCGCAAGGCTCGGTACAAGACTGAAGCTGACAATATGACGTCCCTAACCCCGAATCCCAAGGTGTCAGGCGGCCCGTGCCGAGGGGATGAATGGCCTGGGGGTGGAACAATTAGCCAGGCAGTTAACGGAGCCTGTAATGCTGGGTAGATACTTTTTCGTGGTGCATTACGGAGTAAGATTTACCACACTGTGCTCTAGTTCTTACTATTCTTGTTAATACTTATGACTGATGGTCGGAAGAGTATGGAATGACTATGATTTGCTTTTATTTGACCCATCTTTTCCTCTTTTTGGATGGAGTCAATGTAGTAAATTATAAAAACGTAACTCAATCTTATGCTGGTTTCGAAGCCGACGACATGAATCTTTAAGCTCCAGAGCGCTGATTAATTAGGAAAGAAGCGGATACGAATTTGGTGGATCTGCTGATTAGAGCTCTGTGTAAAGGTGAGAAATGTCAGAACCAGGGTTTGCAGAAATGAATCTATGACAAAAGGTCGAAAGACAAAAGGTCGAAAGGACAAAAGGTCGAAAGACAAAAGGTCGGAAGGACAAAAGGTCGAAAGACAAAAGGTCGAAAGACAAAAGGTCGAAAGGACAAAAGGTCGAAATGTACAGAAGGTCGACCGGGACAAAAGGTCGAAAAGGACAAAAGGTCGAAAGAGACAAAAGGTCGAAAGAGACAAATGGTCGAAAGAGACAAAAGGTCGATCAAGAACAAGTTGATAGCAAGTTGGGTGTATTCCAAAAGAATTTAAGAAATGCATTTAACTTCAAGCAGAAATAACACACTCATCATATGAATCAAAGTTGAAGAATGAGCAATTATCAAAGAAGGAGTAATTACTATGAAACAATATTATGAATATCTAGATAGCCCAACAAACATTCACTAGTTTAACTAACATCAGTGTGATGATTCAGTTCAGCACTGTGTTGAATTATGCCTGTACTATTTCTTATCGCAACTTCTGTTCAGGCTTTGTTCACACAATTTTGGAGAAGTTATACAGCTACAACATCTCATTTTGAAAAACAGTTTTATTACCTGATTCTTTAAACCTCTAATAAGCTTTTTATTTAGCCTTAATTCAGCTACATGTAAATTCTTCGAAAATAATAACGCATTGAGAGTAACATCTTCAAGATCTCCATTGAACGTATTGCAATTGCTATTTTCATATATTTATTTTCAAATTTTCCTAAATCGGGTCTCGAACTGCTGACATTTGATCATCCGCCGGTAACGTTGCCATCCGCGCCATCCTTGATTTGTAAGTTATGTCTTCTTCTTCTTCTTCTTCTTATTGGCATTACATCCCCACACTGGAACAGAGCCGCCTCGCAGCTTAGTGTTCATCAAGCACTTCCACAGTTATTAACTGCGAGGTTTCTAAGCCAAGTTACCATTTTTGCATTCGTATATCATGAGGCTAGCACGATGATACTTTTATGCCCAGGGAAGTCGAGATAATTTCCAATCCGAAAATTGCCTAGACCGGCACCGGGAATCGAACCCAGCCACCCTCAGCATGGTCTTGCTTTGTAGCCGCGCGTCTTACCGCACGGCTAAGGAGGGCCATTTGAGAGAGTTAGTTCTGAAAAATGTATTGCGAGAGATCGGCTGGTACCTGGTGCTGGGAATTTGGTTTCATCAGTACCCGCTAAGCTACGGTGGACGATGGAGGTCCTTCGTAGCTTAGTAGGGAAAGCACCTGTCATGCGAACTGGGGTCGTGGGATCAAACCCCACCGAAGGGGCGGTTACCCTCCAATACCTTTTCCGAACTAAATGTATCACATGTTGTACATATGCATAATCAAGTTTCAGACATAGTAATTAATTCCCACTCCGGGTGGCTTAATACCCGGCATATAGGCAATTAACTTTGAATGTACTGATTCATCTATTAGTTGTACTCACTGAATGAATTTTATTTAATTGTTAAAAATAGTGAAACATAAAAAAGCAGGGTCTTTGCTAACTGTGTAGTGCAACTTTGGTGCTAGATTGACTTTCTTCGTTTCAGTTCCTTGTGCATTTCAACCTTTTTTCCCTTTCGAACTTTTGATCTTATTGATCTTTAGTTTCTTTCGACCTTTTGTCCCGTTCGACGTTCTGTCCTTTTCGACCTTCTTATTGATCTTTAGTTCCTTTCGACCTTTTGTCCCGTTCGACGTTCTGTCCTTTTCGACCTTCTGCTCCGTTCGACGTTTTGTCTTTCGACCTTTTGTCCTTTCGACCTTTTGTCCCTAACCCTGCAGAAATTGCTCTCAATAGATAGGGTAAATGGTCCGATGGTTGTGGGTGTACCAATAGTTGCGGTAGTGCACTTTACGCAAAAATTGCGGTTTTAACGCAGCAACCTGCTTCGTTGATCGATTTATTGACATACCATAACTCAAAACAACAAATTGCAGACGTGAAACTCGATATAAATCGGTAACTATCATTATATTACTTTATTATTTTATCACCTTTGCACCAATAGTTGCGGTAGTGTTCCTATAGTTGCGAGCTCCATGAGAAAACAATGGGATTCGCAACTAAAGGAACGCAAATTAAAAATTACCGCCACTATGGGAGCAATGTACCAATACTTGGAGGACTAATTTTAGGTGAAACATTTGCATTCTGGAGGAACCGATGTATTCTCACAGCAAAGAGGAGCGAAAGAGGTTTAGAAATAATCCGTAAGGTTAGTGGAATGAGGTATCTGTAAATTATAAACGGTTGAATAGTGTTGGGGCGTGCTTAGTTCCTCCACTGTTGGATCATTTACCCTAACGAACAACGATAAAAGAGAGGCAAAAACTGTTCCGAATCATACCAAGCCATGATAACAAATTTATCAAACTTGTATACAAGTGCAAAAAACAGAATCGGATAGGCAGTCCCCACAGAAAAATTGTTTTTGCTCATGTCTTGTTGGTTACTGTACAGCTGTGTAGAACAAGTTGAAATGCATCATCAGAGCCAGTGCTCCCAGCGTTTGGAGCTTTCTAGAAGAAATTTATCATGGGCTCGAATCAGTTCTCTATCATGACAGCTTGCGAAAAAAGTTTCTCGCGCTATGCTACATATCGTATATGTATACAGAGATGATAAGTGAGAGACGTGCTCTTTCTCTTTAGGATTCAATCCCTGGTCAGAACGCAATGAAATCAGATCTCTGTACAAAAACGAATTCGGAACTCATAAGAAGAAGCAAAAATATGTTTGAACTTCAGTACCGATGCATGGCCAAAATCAGTATTATCCCACTTATTGTTGAGCCGAAACTGATTGAGGGGCGCACCTTTGAGAGTTGGTATAAGCCATCTCTCGAAGAGTATAAATAGCGGTACCTTAATTTAAAGAGGCCTTACATTAAGCTTGAGAAAATATTTGAATAAAAAACGTCTACTTCATTTCTTCTCAATAGAAATGGAGCAGAAAGACACGCACTAAACAAATGACACGAGTATACTACAAAAGTTCAATGAAATAGACGCAGTGGTTCATCCTGAACAAAAAAAAACAGATCTGACACGACAGCCCTCCGGTGAGACAAGAAATGTGTGCAGGCCCTGTAAAACCAATCATCACGAAGGGCATAAGAAATAATACAACTCGATACAATCGGCATCAACCTAGACGACGAATGAAGGATATTGATCGGAAGCTTGGAACATGGGACTGCAAGTTGCTAGATTTCGCAGCTTGTGACAGGACAATTTACGATAATGTGACCAGCAAGCGTCCTGCGAAACGCGGGACGCCTATCTGGATTGCGTCACTGGCTTGAAAGTGGATTCTCCAAAAGTGCATTTCGTATAGTTGGCCCAAAAAAATTGGAAAAATATTTGTAAGGCTGTATGAATTGTAATAAAACGAAGTTGAAAAATGCAGCACACATTAATGGTCACATTATTCTACGATGAATAACATCCCCGCAATTTCAACGTCGTGGCGCTGCAGGGAATTAGCTGGAAAGTGTGTAAAAGTACCACCAAACAGCTGGGCACCGGCTTCATAGTGCATAGTGCCACGTCGTAGTTTTTTACACTCGAAGACCCTAAATTTAATGTTTAAGCTTCAAAGTGCTAGCGTTTTCGGGGGCACACCACTCGATACGGAAGCGGCGCACAACTGTCATTTTTGTTGATTTAGCTTTGCTGCGTCGCAGCATGCGTGAAATAACAAAAATGACAGTTGTGCGTTGCTTCCGTATCGAGTGGTGTGCCCCCGAAAACGCGAGCACTTTGAAACTTGGATTCAATGAGGAGTGACCTTAAAGAACGCTCAAGATCTCAGGAGAAAAGGTATGGCAGGCCTTGTAAAAAGTGCAGATTTGGTATAGACCGTATCAAATGGCAATGCCCAACGGTGCATAAACCTCCCGTGGGCCACATGGAGATCACCTAACCAAGAAACGGAAAAACCAATCGACCACGACGGTAAATTCTTTTTCGACATCACCAACGTTCGTTGCAGTTGCAAAGTTTGGCATTTCAAAAAACTTTGTAAAACAATCCAAAACTCTATTTATTAAAAATATCGGTATACATATAAACATTACCTGAGGATGATCCCCTAAAACAGTATTTTTCAATAGAACTTTTATAGGCGTTTTTTTTTTTTTTCATTTTCATGATCTTCTACAACGGTTTTTGACCCAACGATAAGGACTTTCTACCGCTTGGACTAACTTTTTTTTTGGAAGATGTTTGTTTTTTTTATTTCAGGTGTCATTTTAAGCATTTTAAACAAACAATATGTCCCCCGCTACACTGGGAACATCGATAATTTTGAGCAGTGTGTAGCGGAGTGAATCTAGTTATATTATCAGGAGCCCTTCAGTGCAGCTAATAATATGACGTCTCCTAACCCCTAATCCTACGGTATCACGCGACCCGTGCCGGCCGCTAACGGAGCCTGTGGGGTACCTGGGCAAACTCCAACGGTATAAGTATAACGTTCCCTTACCACGTTATTGCGGAGCTCTGGCGAGGCGGACATATTTTTTCGCGCGACTCGTGGGACCAAAATCTCGACCAAACCACCCTGACCGGAGTGATGACCAGTCATAAGGAGAGCGGAGGCAAGAACAATGGAGGTGATTATTGACGTAACGGACGTAATCATGTCCTTTCTGCCCAACGGCGGAAAGTAAATCAGGAGTGGAAGTCCTTGCTGCATGTATGTATGGAGGCGGAACGAAAGATCCACCGAGGAGAAAGAGTTGTCAGTGAGCCAAGCGGTGGAGGCCAGGAATGACACCGATTCTAAGATTCGAGTCCTTACTGAAGAAAAGCAGCTGGTAGAAAGCCATACTGCAGAACTCCGCAGACGCATGACTGTTACTGGAGCAACTCCAAAGCTAAGTAAGGTCAGTATGGCAACCGACCTGAAGGGAGCTAGTGCCAAACCGGTATTGCACAAGAGGAAGGCTACTAAGATCTATCGGGAGAAGGTTGAGCAGGTTGCCAAACCTAAGGAATAATGGAAACCAGTTCCTTTTCTACGAAGACTACCGATGTTCGCCGGGAGGAAGGCCTGTCCTGGAGGGAAGTTGTGAACCCCGAAAAGGCGCCATTGGCCAAGAAGTGGAGTGCCTGTAGAGAAAAGGGCACACCTTCCAATAGTCATGGCAGGAAGGACAGAGGTGAAGCAATTATCGTCAAGGCTGACGGTAAGAACTATGCTGACGTTCTGAAGGCTTTGCGAAGCGATAAAAAGCTCACTGGCCTAGAGGATGATTTCAACTGCATTCGTAGAACGCAGAAGGGCCATCAGGAAATACGTTTTATGATCAACTATATCCCCAACAGAACCACAAGGCGGATCAGTAAAGCTAATCTAGGATGGCGTACCTCGCCGTTCGACCCAAAACTGCTGGAAGAATCACTTCGGTGGGAAAATCGGACTTTAGGCCTAACGATGTCCTATCACGAGCATGTGAAGTAACAATGCCCAGAAGGACTATGTCAACCGGCAATCGCAAACCGGTACACTGGTGGACGAGTTTTTATTTATTATCAGACTAAGGCCGGAGTGACCTGTGCAGTGCATAAATCTGCTCCATTCAGTTCGGTCCACGGTTGCACGTCGCCAACCACGCAGTCTGTGGAGGGTCCGCAAATCGTCCTCCACCTTGCTCGCTGTGCACCTCGCCTTCTTGTTCCCGTTGTATCGTTGTCGAGAATCATTTTTACCGACATTTTACTGTCCGACATTCTGCCTACGTGGCCGGCCCACCACAATCTTCCGATTTTCGCGGTGTGAACGATGGATGGTTCTCTCAACAGCCGATGCATCTCGTGGCTCATTCGCCTCCTCCACGTACCGTCCGCCATCTGCACCCCATCATAGGTGGTACGCACCATTATCCCTTCGAAAACTTCCAGTGCGCGTTGGTCCTCTGCGAGCATCGTCCAGGTCTTGTGTCCGTAGAGAACTACCGGTCTGATAAAGCCTCTTGTAACTGAATAGACGCGCGGTAAGACTGGAGGGACTGGCTTAGAAACCTCGCAGTTAATAACTGTGGAAGTGCTTAATGAACACTAAGCTGCGAGGCGGCTCTGTCCCAGTGTGGGGATGTAATGTCAATAAGAAGAATAGATATGCCTCATCCAGTCTTACTTTTGAGCTCGGATTACGTAGATCTGAACAGATATAAAGTTATGGAATAAGGAAGACTAGTTGAATGAATAGTAACAAACTTAATCAATAATAAAAAATCCCTTTAATTGAAAAAAAATGAATGATTACAAGATTTTTGTTCATTTTGGGGTCTTTCTGAATTTCCGCTAACTATGCGTAATTACAAAAATTTAAAACTCTGACGAAAATTTACAAAAAAAATTTCGCTGTAAATATAATGTAGTTCCCATTGAAAATCTAAGAGAGCTCTTGCGATGTATTTTCTCCTCTTTTCGGATGTTTCAACTACTTCGCTAGTAAGGAGCATGATGGAGATGCACTCTACTCGCGGTGCAGAGAGACATCCAAAAATGGGAGAGAATTCTATTGTCGCCATTTGTTATTCACCAAATCTCAATAAAATCCGGGTTTCAGGTGTCCTTTATTCAGTACTTCAATAAAACCTTCCTCATCTCAATGATGTTTCCAAAAATCCTTAAAATATTTCCAGAATTATATAACAAAGAAATATTTACAAAAATCTCACAGCATCTCAAAAATTTGTGCAAATATTTAGTTTTGCTTAACTATTTTTTCTTTATTTGGTAGGCTCAGTCGTGTAAGACGCAATGATTAGTATGCAAATTAAGGATTATTAAACTCTCACAATGATAGATATTGCATTTATTTATTTTTATGGACCCCACAATACCAACCGTTTTTACTTGTATCAAGTGAGGGATTTTCGGGGCTTTTCAACTCACCGTCTCATCTTATAAGATTTTTTTTATTGAAAATGTGTTTCTTATTTTTATGGAGCGTGAGAAAATAACCGACCTCATTTTTTCCCAGTTAGCTTTTACCTAATTAATGCACGAGCCTCGCAAACTTCAAAGTGCTCTCAAAATCGGAATATCATACAATTATCATGAAATAAGGAAGAAAGTGCGGACCTTTTATTTAAACGTTTCCGATGCACATCATATCATACAGACGTTAATAAAGAGATCCAAAAACTGCAAAGCTAATTTTGAAAACCTTGTGTATAATTCATGTAAATACAATGAAATACGCTTTAATCAAATTTGATTAAAGGACATCACGATTAAGAATCCTAAGTACACCACGCATTTATCTATAAATAGTACAATGAATATGAAGTATTGATTAAATCACACCATTACAAGAAATCAGTTTAATTTTTTGCGTATTAAGTGATGTTAACAACAAGGCAAATGAACTGCAAAGGCATGAAAAAACCCTTGGCAGCCTACACATGCAGTGCTCTATATCCCCTTAAAGCTGTGTGGCCAAACATAATCATTGAAAACCAGCAGTAAGGGTATCAAATTTCTAAATATACTGGCGCCTCTCTTCAAGATCATTATTATCATTAATTTGAATTTCAAAAATTATAACCTAAAAAAATCAAATACAAACTAAAGTCGCCGAACACATCTAATGTTTCAACATTAAACAAAAATAAGCTAAATAAAAAAGGATTTTACTGCAACTACTCGAATGTTCAACAGTAGCCAAAGTACGAGTGAGCATGCAGCCGCGATCCCGAAACATAACACACAGCATAAAAGCTTATTTCGTGTTAATCTTTCGAAATCCAGAAACTCGTCGCAAAGGCCCACTCTACTATTCACGTATTCGAACAGTTCCGCTTGACCGACAGAACCGTTTGATGCCATATTTATGAAGTGTTTTGCTGTTTCCTTGAGATCGGTGAATAAAACATTAGCCGTCCTGAGTGCGCTCCCCAAGCGAGTTAACCCATCCAACTTCACACCGGTGGCTATTGGAACGGATGTTATGTTTTCTGTTGGTTGCGATGTCTTTGATGAGGCAACCATAACCAACGACTCAGAACCGGCGGAACGGGAAGTGCAATGTATGTTTAAACAGGCTGCCCGTTTCCGTCGGAAGTGAATGCTTGAGATTCGGACGCGACAAATGAACCGTTGCAAAGAGTACTTCCCTCATCGAGTGCACAGCTTTGTGTGGTGTGGTGTCACAAGCAAATTCTCCTCGGGGATGAAATATTTTGAAAGCTGTTCAATATTCTAGGTGGGAACTATTGTGCTGAAACAAAAAAAAATGAAAACCTCAATTGTTATTCCAGTTTTGAACCAACTTGTTTTACTCATACAAAACAAACTGGGCTTAGTACGATGCCAAAAATTCTAAACATCACAATTGACAAATTAGATTTGTAAAAAGAATATACGATTCCATATAATTTCGCAGCCTGATGCAAATTGATGATGCATGGTAAAAGCATACGGAGAAAACCTTCATGTAAATCGCAAAAGGATCCACATTAGTGTGTACCAGAAAAAAAAACTGAATAAGAAATAAACAATGAAACCCTTTCAGAACGATTTTTTATGTAGATTTATCGCACGAATTTGAATTTTTTCGTTGGATTTTGCCAAAACTAGTATGGAAAGAACTAAAAGATATCGAAATATTTATTTCGGATGTCCTAGGCTGTCCAAACTATTCTGGAGTATATATCCTTGAAAATATCAGAAAATACTTTTGGAAACATAGTGTCAGGGTCTCTAAAACCTCCTGGAGTTCAGAACATGCGATCTACCCGATCAAACAAATCCTGAATGATATCCCGAGCAAAGGCAGATAACTGAAATGATATCAAACTGATAACACGCTAAGTTATCTTTATTATCATTTTGATATTTAGTTATCAATCATGTGATTAACTGATAACAGAATAATAACAAATTTTATTATCAATACAAATTTGCTGTTCTTTTAAATTTCGCGTCGTTCAGAAATCGTGCTAAGCATTCTATTATTTCAAACCTACTAACTTCTGCTAAATGTAACCGGCCTTGGACGCAAATTAACTCTTCCTAATTACAAATCTTATGGTGAAATGTCATCCCAATATGTTCAAAAAATGGAAAAGCAAAGCAAACACTATCAGGCAGATATAGGGGGAATGACGGCTTTGGCAGGTTTTGTTCTATTATTGGCAGGGTTTTTTTATGACTGACTAGGCTCAAATTTGGCATAAACGTTCTTTGCATATCAAAGAATATTGTGGCCATATTTCATAAAATTTGGTCGACAAACCCCCCTACCAATAATAGAACAAAACCTGCCAAAGCCGTCTTTCCCCCTATGTAAATACATCAAACAAAAAAAAACGAGATCCTAAGTTTGCTCTTCATTTCATAAATATAAAGAAAAAAGAAAAACAGATGGACTGTTCCAAATTTATTAGATTTGTTTTACACGAATGCATTTAAAAAACAAATTATTTCTTTCGAAATTTGTCAGTAAGTTTAAATACAGTAGTTACTAGCGAAAATTAACGAAAAGCGAAGCCGATAGTCAGACAATTAAACTATTCATTTATATTGTGCCATTGACATGTGCAGCTACTCTATAAATTGTTAAAAAAATTTCATTCAATAATATATTTGGTCAATAATAGTATTTATTAGATTTCATTATTGTTTAATAAATTTAATAAGCTAGTTAATTCAGTTGGGTATTCCACACAGCTCAACTTTGGAAGTCGCTCACGAGGTAAAACTCTACCAAATGAAAATTGCGAATCTTTCCTTAATCAGTTTACAATGTAGATTAGGATTGAGATTAAGAAAGAATCAAGCTTTCCATTCTTACCATAATGGCGGGTGGTATAAAAAGTGTGACAAGAACTGTTTCTAAACACTGAACTGAAATTTTCGTCTTTTCAGACGGTGATTTTCCCCGTTGTCAACGAAATCTATTGATTGGTTTAATTCTCTGTCAACAAAGCAAATTGCGCTAGAGTTCAAATTTTCTTGTTTGTGGGCTTCGTGGCCGTACGGTTAGCAGCGCCAATCGTCTAGATGCATGTGCTACGGAGTGTGGGTTCGACTGCCCGCCCCGGTAAGGAGGAAACTTTTAGTGAAAGAAAAATTCTCCACTGGTCCACTGGGTGTTATGTGTCCTTGTCTGTTGCCTGTACTTGACGGTGCTCCTGTCTTTTCTTTAGAACTAGGTGTTGTAGTTTGATTGATACGTAGTAATTGGGAAGAAACGACCAAATACTAAGTGGATCAAGCTTTCCTTTAACATGGCCTTGCGACTCCCGGAACATATGATCCAATGGCATGTGGTCATTCAGGAACGTAAAATAATCGTCTAATATGCAGGACAACGTCTATATATATAAAAATGAGTTTGCATTTGATGCAATATAATTCACGAACGGCTATGGAAACTCTTCGTCTCGTGGGAAGCGGAAAATTTCACTGGTAATGTCGGATAATCAAGAAATTGCAACGATCTGGAGTGTTGTGGAGAAAACAATCATGCTTGCACAGAAGTCGATCCAGAGTGCGGCACTTCAATGTGCTCAACTATTGACAGTTTGAACCTAGGTTTGAACGCAAAATACAAACCCGGGCAAAATCGTCATTTACAGTCTAACCTCCATGAGTCAATATTGAAGGGCCGATCGACTCATGAAAATATCGAGATGTGAAATAGAAAATCCTTTGGGAGGTTTTTAAACGGACCATCACAGTAGACCAGACAATATGTTTTAACTAATCGACCCGACAGACGTTTTTCTGCATAGTAGGCGAAAATGCGCGTTGTGGACTCCCGAGCAAAAATGAATAACCAATTGATAACAAATTCTATTATCTGGTTATCGAACATATTGATAACTGAACTTGTTATTATTTTGGCAGCCAACATAACAAAAATGATACCAGAATTTTGTTCCTGAAATAACTACCTGAAAACAAATTAGGTTATCACTGATACCAAATTGATAACACATTTTGTTATACATGTTATTCACTCAAATAACTAATTTAGTTATTATTTAGTTATCAGCCATCACTGTTTTATCGACCAAAATAAAATCTTCTTTGCCGACTTCGTTACCCATTGAAAAAAATGTTAGCATTCACTGGGATTCGAACTCGAATCGAATGATTGTACGGCGCCGTCTCTAGGCACTCACCCAATTACGCTTTCTTGAAGAGCAGGAGGGAAGAGCACTACGCTTTCTACAATCTTGCATTCACTGAAGACTATTTATAATCAAATCATGATATCATATAACCATTTATGTAAATAACAGTCGGCTGGGCAGAGTGCAAAGCAGAATAACTTATTGATAACGAACTTAATTATCCAGTTATATTGATAACTAGAATTGTTATCATTCTGGTTGAATTACAAGTCAACATAACAAAAATGATAACCGAAATGAATTTAATTCAAAATAGCGAATCGGCAATCAATTAGGATAAATACGGTTCATCGTCCTTTTATTGAATACATTTTGTTTTCAGTTGTAGTTAACTAAATAATAGGCTTAGGTTAGTTTTTCTCTCTTATATTATCAATCGTTAGGTTGGTAGCAGCTGTAAATTGATTTCAATTATGCATATATAAACATATGCATATATAAACATAAACACTGCTGATCTCAGGAAGAATTAATCCATGAAAAATTGTTGCGGTTTGGTGGATCCAGGGCCGGACATTTTTCAGGGGGCCCTAAATGTACGAAAAAGGTTGATTTTGGTACATACGGTTATGTGGAAGCCCGGGGCCACGGCCTCGCGGAATTAGGATTCGTATGAAAATTTCGTATGGGTACCTAGTCCACAATGCGCATTTTCGGTTACAATGTCTTCCGGCTCGACTAGTTAAACATATTTTTTGGGCTACTGTGATGGTCCATTCAATTACCTTCCAAAGGATCTCCTATTTCACATCTCGATATTCCCATGAGTCGACCGACCTTTCAACATCGATTATTGGAGGTTTAACTGCAGATGATCTAGCTCGTTTGCGTTCAAACCAAGGTTTAAACTGTCAATAGTCGAACAATTAGTGTGCTCAACCATTGCTAAATCGACTAAAGTGCGAGCATGATTGTTTTTTCCACAACACACAAAGTCGTTGAAATTTCTTGATTATCCGACATTTCCAGTTAAATTTTCCGCATCCCCATACACATAAGCACTGTGGATTCCAAGACGAATTATATTGCGGTTAGTCAAGACTATTCACCGTTCCTGAATGAGCACATGCTCTTGGATCATATGTTCCGGGAGCTGTAAGGCCATTTTAAATACTTAATAAACTACAACGCTTGGTTCTCAGATACATATTGCATTATTCAACGACACCTGGAATGAAAGTAAAATAAATAAGCATAGTATAAAACAAATAGGAAAATTTCAACTTTTGTGTAAATTCCTTTGTTGACAGAGAAATAAACAAATTAGTAGATATCGTTAGTAACGAGGAAAATCACAGTCTGCTTAGATGAACATTTCAGTTCAGTGTTTGGAAACAGCTCTTGTCACGCTATTCATAGCATAGGCCGGGAACATTTAGCAGAAGTTAATATTGCGCCTTGCAACATAATGACATCTGGCATTCATCGCTACAAACCACCACGTGGCGGTCAAAATTATTCAAAATTATCAAAGTAGCTTTTTTGTTGCAGGTATGTTTTTCGTAGGCGACTATCTGGTGCTTATTTTTGGTTGCGTCGAAAAATAAAGTAGATTTTTTTATGCGCTGGACAATATGCTTGAAGGAATAGAATGCTTAGCCCGATATTTGAACGACGCGAAATTGAGAAGAAAATACCCAATTTGTATTGATAATACATTTTGTTATTATTCAGTTATCAGTTAATCACATGATTGATAACTAAATATCAAGATGATAATAAGGATAACTAATCCTGTTATCAGTTTGATATTATTTCAGTTATCTGCCTTTGCTCGGGCTGCCCATCCAAAGTTTCCATAGGGGAAGTATACCGGTTTTGGCCACCTTAGTGCCTAATTTGACCAACCCTGAAAAATGCATATTTTCCATAAAATATTGATCAGTTTCAGATAAGGGATGTAATAAAACCTTTACTTTCGGCGCTATGCGAGAAACTGGCCAAATTAGGAAAAAGGCCAAGTCTGGTACAGTTACCCTACGAATATTAATTTTAGTTTTACGCCATTAACTCAACTTTACTTGTGAGTTTGCCATTAATAATGACTACTTTCCTCTCTGATGTCCAGCCGACAATTTATTTACATAAAATGGTCATGTCATCATTATTTGGCTATAAACAGTGTTCAATAAATGCACAATTGAAGAAAGCGTAGCGCTCTTCTCTTCTACTCCTCAAGAAAGCGTAATTGAATGAGGGCCTAGAGGAGAAGCCGTACAATTACTTGATTCAAGTTCGAATCCCAGTGAAAGCCAACTTTTTTTCAATATATAACGAAGTCGCCAAGGTAGATTTAACTATTTTGGTCGGTAAAACAGTGATGACTTATAACTAAGAACCTTGAGTATCTCGTACTCCTGAAAACTCATCACTGATTTAACGTTCAGGGGGACTAAACTTGATTTATTTTGTGAAAACTTTCGCCATTAGAGTGGCCAATTTCAAAATAATGTAAATGCATTTTCGAATATTTTCTTTTTCAAAATAGGTATAATAAATTATCATATAAATTAGAAAAGCGGTTTTCATTTTTTTCGAAATGAAAGTTGAAGAGTACTACTTTCAAGGAAGAATACGAAACCTCATGATTTTAATTTAATATGCATAAATCACGAAACAATTTGATTTTCTTGTACAATAAGGCATAAGTTCTTGTTAGAAAATATAAAGATAAGGTACCATTTGCGTTCTATCGGATTGCCCTAATCTTGCATGTAAGATGCTCTCTATTATTCAAAACAATAACACACGGCTCACATAAAATGCTAGCAATATGTAAGCCATCTGCAAACATGATATATTTTATATCCTTCATTCACATACATGGAATGCAAATTGTATAAGATCTAACCGCCAAAGAGCCACTGTTTGCATTTCAATTGTCAAAAGAATCAGACTTGATTGGGCCTGCTAGTCTGTGAGTGGAAAATCTTCCAGGTCATAAGCCTGCCCTTTTAAAAATACATTATATTGTTGCGCTTCTCTTCGCCTCACTTATCATGACCAGATGGCGGAACGTAATTGTGCGAGGATTTCTTTAGTACCGCAATAAATACTGGAGAATGGGCAAGTGAAATGTGGGCATACGCAGGCATTAGCTTATTGGAGATACATTATTATCATCCCACAGGCCCGACTCATGTCTTTGGTTGCATATATTCTTCTAAGGTTAGAAAGGAAGAATGGGGATGAATTGTTGAAGCTGTCCGCTGATTCTGACAGCTATGGGCATATTGTAGCCAGTGGGGGCTCATAAAGTGGACTATGTGAGCTATGGGTATGGAATTAAATCTGATTCGCTGAACATAACCGCGTTATGTTGCATTTTTTTTTGCATTTGAAAAAGAATAAGCGTAGGTATAGGTTAACTTATGGATTCACCAGAAATTCGTACGTGAAGACCTTTAAAGTCTAGCATATTGGTAAAAAAAACTTATTTCGATAATGTTATAAGGTTCAAGTAGTCATGTCACCTAATAGTGCTACAAGAAACGTCATGTTTATAAATTCACGCAAAAATTAATTCAACGGAAAGCGGCTTAGCGTCGTTTTAACAAATCCTCCATGATATCTAAAAACCGTGAAAAAAAACTCGGTGAAATTCCGTGCAAATCGAAAATTCCCTCGTTTGCGATTAGGTGCTTGAATCATAAGAGATTTGTTTGTGCATAAACATACAAACACGCAAGTACACACGGAAAAATATTACCTCAATTCGCCGAACTGATCCGATTGGTATTCAACACCACTTATCAAAAGTTCATTTTTGAGTGATTCTGTAGCCCTTACGTACACCTTTTATAAAAATAAAAGCGTAAAAAAAATCTGAAAATTAACCAAGCTTCGTTTTCAATTGTTCAACTCCGTTAAATCTACCCATTATACTTATCCATCTTTCTTCCAGCTCGATGGAAGGAAGAGCACCACGAGCGGTAAAATATAAAAATTCGATGCTAAATAATGCATGACCAATTCCATTTGGCATTTCTTTCGTCTGCAAGGGGTATGTATGGTGCGGTCGCGATTTTGATCGCCATATGGAGCCTTCCGTGGCCAATTGTAGTGCTGCAGCGGAGTAAGATGATATCGTTCTGTATCTTTCCTAAACAAAGAAATTGCACTTACTTTTACATGATTGTTACTTTACTCATGTGTAGTGGTAGCTGCAAAGCTTTGCCACAGAACTCAAAGAAGTATGACTTTCCTTTCCGTTTAATGGCTTCGGTTTGCTTCGGTGGATTTCGAGTAGTCAATTAGATTTATTGAAATCTGTTGCATTATTTATAGTGGACGCGGGGCAAGTAAATCAGTTTAGCCAGGTTTAGCCGTTTTGTATCAGTGCAATGGATTGAATAATTGTCTATCTGTCTATTTGTATGTTCATAAAATTAGGACATAGCATTATGTTAACTTTTAATACAGGAGTTAAAAAAAAAAAGATTGAGATAAGCATTTCCATAAATAGGCCGAAAACCTCATTAATAAAGATAATAATAATCAACTTTCAAAGCCTATAATATTTTCGTAAAGCTGTTCGTTTTTCGCAATCGCAAAGTGTACCCCGGTACAGACAATACAGACGTTGTCCTACTTCAAAAACCTAATTAATTCAGCTATCGATAAAAGTGCCTTTCTCGTGTGTTATTAAAACATAATTTTAACCTTAGCTTTTAAGCTCAAAATGCGGATCGGCCAAAAGAAAACAATGGGAAAGGATAGCAGCAACCAAAGGTATTCCGACAAAAAAAATGCATTTTTATCATAATAAATTAATTTTTTTTTTGTGATCTTCTAGGGCTTTTAAACCTTCCTTGAGTTTAGATCTTGATGATCTGAAAAAAAACCTTTTTACGGGACCTCAATCCTAATTTGAAGTGGGCAATGCTACTTGAGACATAACTAAACTATTTTTATAAAATCGCTGTGTTACCAGAACGTCAACGGTACTCCAAACCTAGGACAGGATGTGCCAAGTACTTACTTGATACTTGATGGGCTACAGCTCTTCGATTAACCTACGCCGAATGGAGTATCCTTCTCCACTGGACTCGATCCTGGGCCAATCGCTTCCAGTCACCCTGAACATTGAGCGCCCTGAGGTCCTCTTCAACTGCAAAAAGCCATCCTGTACGCGGCCTTCCACGAAGCTTGCGGCCTCTTCCGGGTTCTCTACTAAATGTTATCTTCGCTTGACGTTCTTCCTGCATGCGAACAACGTGACCAGCCCACCGTAGTCTGCCATGTTGTATAAGCTTAATAATATCCAGCCCTTTATACACCTTGTACAAATCGTGATTCATGCGACGCCGCCAGATACCATCAAGGATGTTATCGATCATTTAGTAATCTGCGTTCGATCATTTAGTAGTTTGTCAAAAACTCATTCCAGAGGCCTAATTTCAAAATGTATTGTATGGTGGACTTTTAGTGCGAAGGTTTTTCTACAACTCTTCTTAACAGGTCGATGTTCGAATTCCACTATTAAAGGAGTTACAGTGCTAGTTGCTGTACTCATACTAAATGATAACAAAATATGCAATAATTTAGTCTAAGTTACTGCTGCTAGCGATATAGCTCCGTTATTAGTGAAATTCAAACAACGAACTGTTAGGCAGAGTTGTAGATAAACCTTTGCACTAGAAGTCCACCATACAACACATTATGAAATTTAGCCTCTGGAATGAGTTATTGATAAACTACTAAATGATCGAAGGCACATTACTAAATGATCGATAACATCCTTGAATACCATTCTCCTGTTTACCACCGAGTATTGTCCGCAGCACCTTACGCTCAAACACTCCAAAAGCTCTCCGATCAGCCTCCTTTAACGTCCATGTTTCATGGCCGTATAAAGCCACCGGAAGAATCAAAGTAGTATACAGTGCGAGTTTTATCTTCGCGAGCAAATCCCCCTATAATGAGCGGTAGATTCGAGAGTGCATCACCCTGCTTTAATCCAGCTAAGGTAACAAATGACGTCGATATTTCAACCGCAACCCTTCCACTTGATTTCGATCCGTCCAACGTTATACGATATTATTTATTATTTATTCAGACTAAGGCCGAAGTGGCCTGTGCGGTATATAAGAGTCTTCTCCATTCGGCTCGGTCCATGGCTACACGTCGCCACGTCGCAGTCTACGGAGGGTCCGCAAGTCATCTTCCACCTGATCGATCCACCTTGCCCGCTGCGCACCTCGCCTTCTTGTGCCCGTCGGATCGTTGTCGAGAACCATTTTCACCGGGTTACTGTCCGACATTCTGGCTACGTGCCCGGCCCACCGCAGTCGTCCGATTTTCGCGGTGTGAACGATGGATGGTTATCCCAACAGCTGATGCAACTCGTGGTTCATTCGCCTCCTCCACGTACCGTCCGCCATCTGCACCCCACCATAGATGGTACGCAGCACTTTCCTTTCGAAAACTCCAAGTGCGCGTTGGTCCTCCACGAGCATCGTCCAGGTCTCGTGTCCGTAGAGGACAACCGGTCTAATGAGCGTTTTGTAGATTGTCAGTTTGGTACGGCGGCGAACTCTATTCGATCGGAGCGTTTTGCGGAGTCCAAAGTACGTACGATTTCCAGCCACTATGCGTCTTCAAGTTTCTCTGTTGGTGTCATTTTCGGCAGTCACCAGTGAGCACAAGTACACAAATTCTTCTACCACCTCGATTTCGTCACCACCGATGCAAACTCGCGGTGGGTGGCTCACATTGTCGTCTCTTGAACCTCTTCCTATCATGTACTTCGTCCTCGAAGTATTGATGAATAGTCTGATCCGCTTTGCTTCCCTCTTCAGTCTGATGTAGGCTTCCTCCATCTTCTCAAAGTTACGTGTCATAATATCTATGTCGTCGGCGAAGCCAAACAGCTGGACGGGCTTATTGAAAATTGCACCACTCGTGTTAATCCCTGCTCTTCGTATTACCCCTTCCAAAGCGATGTTGAATAGCAGACACGAAAGACCATCACCTTGCCGTAGCCCTCTGCGGGTTTCGAAGGGACTCGAAAATGTCCCTGAAACTCGAACTACGCACATCACCCGATCCATCGTCGCTTTGATCAACCGTGTCAGTTTATCCGGAAAACCGTGTTCGTGCATTAGCTGCCATAGCTGGTCCCGATCGATTGTATCATATGCGGCTTTGAAGTCGATGAATAGATGATGTGAGGGTACGTTGTATTCGCGGAATTTCTGCAGTACTTGGCGAATGGCGAACACCTGGTCCGTGGTGGAGCGTTCGCCCATAAAACCCGCCTGGTACTGCCCCACGAATTCCCTTGCAGTTGGTGCTAGTCAACGGCATAAAATTTGGGAGAGTACCTTGTAGGCGGCGTTCAGCAATGTGATTGCGCGGTAGTTGCTACAATCTAGCTTATCGCCCTTTTTGTAGATGGGACACACTACACCTTCCATCCACTCCTGCGGCAAAACTTCCTCCTTCCAAATCTTGGTAATGACCCAGTGCAGCGCTCTAGCCAGTGCCTCACCACAGTGTTTAAATAGCTCTCCTGGTAGTTGGTCAACCCCAGGGGCTTTGTTGTTCTTCAGCCGGCCAATCTCCTCCTGGATTTCCTGGAGCCGGAGCCTGGAGATCCGGAGCCGGTAAAATTATGTCCTGCGCGCGTTCTCCCAGGTCCATCACCATTCCACCATCTTCGTCTGCCACATCGCCATTCAGGTGTTCTTCGTAGTGCTGCCGCCACCTTTGGATTACCTCATGCTCGTTCGTAAGAAGGTTCCCGTTTATTTCCTTGCACATATCAGGCTGTGGCACGTGGCCCTTACGTGAACGGTTTAACTTCTCATAGAACTTTCGTGTGTTATTAGCGCGGTACAGTTGCTCCGTCTCTTCACGGTCTCGATCTTCCTGCTGGCGCTTTTTCCTCCGGAAAATCGAGTTTTGTCTGTTCCGCGCCTGTTTATATCGTGCCTCGTTCGCCCTCGTGCGGTGTTGCAGCAATCTCGCCCACGCTGCATTCTTCTCTTCCACTAACTGCTCACATTCGCCGTCATACCAGTCGTTTCTCTGATCCGGACCGTGCCAAGTGCAGCAGTTGCGGTGCTTCCAATGGCGATTCGAATATCTCTCCAGCCATCTTCAAGAGACGCTGCGCCTAGCTGCTCTTCCGTTGGAAGTGCCACTTCCAGCTGCTGCGCGTATTCTTGGGCTAGTCTACCGTCTTGTAGCCGCCCAATGTTAAGCCGCGGCGTCCGACTTCGACGCGTGTTGTACACCGTCGAGAGTTTTGAGCGCAAGCATACTGCAACGAGGTAGTCGGATTCAATATTTGCACTGCGGTAAGTGTGGGGACGTTCGTGATGTCGGAGAAGAATTTACCGTCGATTAGAACGTGGTCGATTTGGTTTTCCGTTTCTTGGTTAGGTGATCTCCATGTGGCCTTGTGGATATTTTTGCGGGGAAAGAAGGTGCTTCAGACTACCATTCCGCGGGAGGCTGCGAAGTTTATGCATCGTTGGCCGTTGTGCAGACTATCCGGTCCGATGACCGGTCTATACACACTTAGCTCATTTTACAGTATTCGGTGAATTTTACCGAAATCTCAACAGCAGAACTGTTCGGTAATTTTTTTCACATTTTTTTTGTAATTTTTTCCGTTACTCAACTGTCAAAATCACCGAAAATCAGTAAAATTATTTACCGAACAGTTCTGCTGTTGAGATTTCGGTAAAATTTTACCGAATTCGGCGATTTATTTTAAGTGTGTACATTTCCTCCCTTCCTACCTGTGCGTTCATGTCACCGATGACGATTTTGACGTCCCGCAGTGGGCATCCATCGTATGTCTGCTCCAGCTGTGCATAGAACGCTTCTTTCTCGTCGTCGGGTCTCCCTTCGTGTGGGCAGTGCACGTTGATCACGCGTTGGCGCATCTTACCCAGCACTATGAAGCCGGTTCCCAGCTCGTTGGTGGTGCCACAGCTTTGGTAGAAGGTAGCCGCTCGATGCCCGCTTTTCCATACTTTCTGTCCTGTCCAGCAAATCTCCTGCAGCGCCACGATGTCGAAGTTGCGGGGATGTAATTCATCGTAGATCATCCTGTCGCAACCTGCGAAACCTAGCGACTTGCAATTCCATGTTCCAAGCTTCCAATCGTGATCCTGTATTCGACGCCTAGGTCTTTGCCGATTATATCGAGTCGCATTATCTCTTATATTGTTCGTAATGATTGGTTTTCCAGGCGGCTTATTGGGCCTGCGCAAACCTCCTGTCTCGTCGGAGGGCCGTCGTGTCAGGACTGTTTAGCGTCCCACCTAACACCAGGACTTGGGCTTGTGCGCTTTGAACGGCACACGGTCGCTTTGGTGGGGCCTACTTGCGGATACATGCAGCTTTTTATAGAGGTTTAACAGGGCCCACTGTCAAACCCCACCACATCCTAGGCAAGCACGAAGTTATACGAATCAGCCGTATCAGTTTCGCCGGAAAATCATGTTCAAGCATAATTTGACATAATTCATTCCGTTTCACTGAATCGTACGCCGCCTTGAAATCAATAAACAGATGATGTGTCTGCAAGTTGTACTCCCGGAATTTACCAAGGATTTGTCTCAGGGTAAACATTTGATCTGTCGTTCATCGGCCCTCACGAAAACCTGCTTGGTATTCGCCAACGAAGGACTCTGCAAGCGGTCTCAATCTGTTGAAGAGAATACGGGACATTATTTTGTAGCCGAATTAAGGAGGGTTATTCCTCGGTAATTGGCGCACTCCAGTCTGTGCCCTTTCTTAAAGAGAGGACAAATGAGGCCGTCCAACCAGCTAGCAGGCATTTCCTCGTCTTCCCATATTTTCGACATAATATGGTGCAGAACTTCATAAAGCTCCTCACTGCCATGTTTGAGAAGCTCAGCCGGGAGCTGGTCCTACCCGGCAGGATGTGCCAAGTAGTCAGTAAAAATCGGACCGATTTGCTGTCACAATCGTTGGTTGAATTACTTTGGAGGTTGGTGGCGGCGCGTTTTTCGTTGGGCTGCATGTTGTAAGTTTGGCCGTGTTGCAGGTTTGTAAAGTTGATATTTAGCAAAACACGTAAATGTTTGAGTTCCAGTTTTTTTATGTAAATAAATTTATATTGAACTGCAAACGCCATATAAATTATTCTCAAGGGTTATAAAAATTTAAAACTGTTGATTTTAAGCATAATCATTCACTTTTCCGTCATTTTCGATCTTAAAGTCATATTTTCATTGGCGAAAACTTCTGTCTGTTAGTCTTTCGCTTCTCTTACATAAATAATGGATGGAACGGAAAGAAACACATCAAGTTTTGATACATGACATTTGGAAGATTTTGTACCAAATTACTTTGGCTGCACTGACGACCATCTCATCAGAACAACCGACTAAAAACAACAAGACAGTCTCAATTGAGTTGTCACATCCTATCCTAGCTCCAAACTATTTTTGAGTTCAGATCTCGAGGGTCTACAAGATCAAAAGAGTAATTCATAGGTTATCGAGCTTGTGTTTTAGTCGACGAAGCTCCATGGGACATTATTATTATTATTATTATCTTTATTTGTGAGGTTTTCGGCCCTGGGCCGGTTCACCTTGTACATCCATGGGGCATCATTACACCAGTATATAAAAAAAACAAGATTCTCTGAATATCTACGTTACTCCAAACCATTCTTGAGTTCAGATCTTGGAGGTCTACAACACCAACAGATTGATTCATAGGTTCCCGAGGCTGTGTGATAGTTGCAGAAGCCCCATGGGACATCATTATACCTGTGAATACAAAATACAACATTCTCTGAATATCTACGGTACTCCAAACCATTCTTGAGTTCAGATCTTGGAGGTCTACTAGACCAACAGAGTAATTCATTGGTTCCCGAGCGTGTGGGTTAGTTGCATAAACCCCATGGGACATCATCAATCCAGTATATAAGAATACAGCATTCCCAGAACACCTACTCCAAACCATTCTTAATTTCAGATCTTGGAGGTCTACAACACCAACAGAGTGATTCATAGGATCCTGAGCTTTTGTGTTAGTTAGAAAAACCCCATTAGACACCATTACACCAGTATATACAAATCACAATATTCCCAGAGTTCTAGCGGTACTTCAAATCATTCTTAAGTTCAGATATTGGAGGTCTTCAAGACCAACAGAGTGATTCATTCGTTCTCAATCTTGTGTGTTAGCTGGAGAAGCCCCATGGGACATCATTACACCATAGCATAGCATAGCATATGTCATTGTACAAATCGTGGGCGGCTATACAATGCTCAATTGAGCAATCTACGGAAGGAAGGAAAGGAATGTTAGTTTAACATCTACTATTGAAGATGCTGGGAACCCATACTACCTTCATAGATGTCTCGGGAAGGAACATTTGTGTTAGTGGGTAAAGTAACCCGAATCTTGCAAATGTTTCGCATCATACACAAAACACGTTCAATCCCACACTTATTCACCGAACGTTAAAAACGCGGATTTCACGAATGTTCAGCGTCCTACCTAAAAAAACATCCGATCGCGCACCAAATGCTTACTGTACGACCACGCGAACTATCAGCTTACTGAGCAGAAACACAACAAAACAGGCATTTTTTTTTCAGTAATTTGTGGCGGAAAACGTCTTTCACTCACCACTCTTTTCTCTTAGCACTCAGAAGTGAAACGAAAATCGTACACGCTTACTTTTATCTACTCAGTGACTAAGTAAAAGTGTATTTCCCTCTCTTTTCATCTGAGACTTTCTTAGACTTGCGGGCTTGCTCTAAAGCCTCAAGGCGGATCAACAACTCCCGGTTAATAGCTCAGTAACATGAGACCCCTGAGCTGTGTCGCAGAGCCTGCATGCTACTGGGTAATTCGCAGGGGCTACGCGGAACAACGGGTGTACAAACTATGGAATTAATTTATTGTAATTTTGTGTAAAATGACTATGGCAGTTTATTTGAAGCTAGTTAATAGGAATCTAATTTATTGAGCTATTGTACTTTGAAATCTATGTTGGGTGGTTTTCTGATTTTTCGTTGTTCGGTACGTACCGGTGGTGCTATTGGACGACGTTGGCGAGCGCTCGCAGCAGCAAGTGAGTTGGTGGTCGACGGCGGCTTGATAGAAAGATGACGGGTTGGTGACTTGAACGGCTCAGGTCAATGGCGAGGTCGGAGGTTGCCTTGAATGGTCGAAATGGCAGCTTGCCACTCGCAAGGACGCTATCGAGGAAACGAGACCGTATTGGCCACGCCGAGAAGGGTTCTCTCCGGCGGAACTGTGCCAGAAATCCTTGATGGTTAGACCGAGATCCAACGCGGACTTTGACTCGGTCGATCGTGCTGCGTGAAGTCGCTAATCTAGCGAATGATATAATGTTAACAACGAATGACCAGAGATTGTTGAGATGTGCGCCTGGAATCGAACATAATTGGATATACTCGACTACAGTCCCCAGAGTCTCCAGACAAAACTCGAGTCACTTTCAAGAATATAACAAGCGTAGGTGGCATGTTGCTTTCATAATCACTACAGCAATGCCATTTTCGTTATACTCTGACAAAGCCGGATAGTTCCTCAAAAAGTTTCAAACGCTACGTGGAAAGGCCAATGCATTTATAATAATAAATAATGTTTTTTTATGTTTTAAACTAGTCTTAGGAATAGTCACCTTCAAGTACCATTTGACAGCAGATCTCGTTTTGATCAGCTTCAAAGCTATAAATTAATTAATTTATTATTCTCACAATTATTCACCTTATAAATTCACGTCTTAAATTTTACTTTCTAGTATTGAATTCTAGCGGACCTTTCTTCCCAACATATTCTTTACTTCACCTCTTTCAGTGTTGCCAGTTTCACCAACAATAAGTTGAAACTTCTTAACAACTAGAATAATAATACATGAATTTATAAAATTAACACTTAATAACTTTTTTCCCGATTTTTTATATAATTTCAAGAAATTCCCGACTCTTTCCCGCATTTCCCGCATGGACTTTCAATTCCCGCATATTCCCCGCGTTTCCCGATTTCCCAACTCACTGGTCACCCTGAGTCAGTCAAAAAACCCCTTGGTGCGGTTTGGCTGACCATATCATGATCAATATAGTTTATACAAGACAAATATCGTAACAACTAAACAAATAATAACACTAAATATATGTCATAAGACGAGTTTAGTACTATAGGGGCGATCACCACCTGTGCTGCCCCCTAGAAAAAAATTGAGCTTGAGCTTGAGCTTGATTGACTGCTCGTAGTTGCTACTCCATTATGACCAGATCAGCTGTTCTTGCACAGGGAACCAACAGATGTTTGCTTGGGACTAGCACACATCTTCAATGTACAAGTACTGGTGATCTCATTTGTTAGGTCATACTGGCGCCTGCCACGTCAGAATGCAAGTCAATGTAGGGAAGAGGGAGGAAATGATGATGCAATCACTCGCCCACTGCAAGCCGAATATACCTCTGCACTTGCCACGAGTTCATGCGGAATTTGTTGGAATTTGTGGGTTAGGTTGGAGAGGCAGAGTTCCGTCTTGTCGATTTTTTATTCTACGCTTTCTAAAATAAGAAGATGACAGTAATTCGTTGCTTGTTTGTTAAGATAGACACCAATCTCAATTGCGAGGAAAACACTATTTGTATTCTGAAAAGTTTCACATTAAGGTGGCCATACAACAAAGCCAGAAATCGGCCATCTTGGAAACCACGTGCTTTTTATAGTGATTTTTCCATTGGCGTAACTACAGGGGGGCTAGGGGGGGCTATAGCCCCACCTAGGATTTGGCTAGCCCCCCCTAGAAAATTTGTTACATTGTATAAGTATTGTACATATCTAGTCCACTGATTATATACGGGGGTAAATGCAGAGAAAGGATTGTCTTCATTATCCAATCCCTCTCTTCGAAACACTACAGCAAGTTGAATCTATTCGCTCAAGTTTTTGAACTTCGAGCAATAGTTATAAGGCTTGCTCACGACAAAATCTGGACCCTTCAAACACGTTATAACTTATGAAATACCAAAGGAAATACCTCATCAACAAGTGAATTAAAAAATATATTATTTATTAGTATTACAAGTACTTAATGGATAATGGACAATTCCTTGAGATTTTCAAGTTTTTCCAGGGTTTTGTGAGTAATTGTTATCTAAATCGAGCGTATGATCTTAACCTTCCTAACTAATACCAATCCTAAAAGCTGCAGCGCATTTCAATTATCACTGTAGGCTTCTTGAGAAGGGTTCGGTAAAACTCTTAGATTTCAAGTAGAGGTAACTAAAAGTTGAATAAGAAAGAACTTTGTATTCTTTCGGATGGATTTTTAAAACTCTGCATACTATTTAATTCTCTAAACTCCTATTGTCGCTGCAGCAATGAAACAAGTGAAAATGTCTCAGTAGGCGTGAAACAGACCTACTGAGAGAAAAGATGTGTTAAATGTTCCTATGTGTTATCAAATGCTCCTATAAGATAATTTGTTGCATTTTTTTTTTAACTAAATCGTAAATTAACGACCAATAAGTTGTATTGGGATGCAAAACTAATTTTTTTAAATCCCCCTAGAAGTTTTTCTAACAGAAAAGAAAGGTTAGTTTGTTGTGGTCAGATCGCCATTTGAAAGCTCGTAGGAATTGTCAGGCCATTGAATTGAAAGCTGGCGAAAAGAATTTAACTAACTAATATTTAATTTATAATGTATTCTAGGTTCGAAGCAAATAAAAAAATCCTTTGAAAATCAGGATCACGTTCCCATTATATTTACGGCGAGCGCAACACCTATGGTTTTCTGAACCTATCAAGGATTTGGAAATCCTACGAGATTGCTAGATTTTTGAAACAGGGCTGAGCGTCGATAAAAATCATTTGAAATATTTAAGCCGTCCATTGATATCTGGTAGACCAACAATATACATCAGTTGAATCGAACAAAAATGGTAAACTTTCTGTCTTATGAGTGTTAAATTAGAAAAGTTAAAAAAAAAGTTAGCCCCCCCTAGTATTTTTCATTAGTTACGCCAATGGATTTTTCAAGAGCACGAATTGAGAGAACCACATTGCCCACGGGGATGAAACATTCGTAGATCGTTTGCTTACTTATGGTAAACAATCGACTTTAATTTCAGCATTGTAAGAGAATTATTGCGCTAGATTTGAACTTTTGATAATAGGAGTAGAAAACCGTGTGGTGAATTCAAAATTCACCACATGGCTTGATTGTATAATCACCTTAAACCAAGAATTGTTGGCGGTCTTCTCCTCTCGTATTCAATTTAATTCCACCACATTGTAATGTTTACAGATATGAACGTATGTCGATGTCAACTGCAAAACCGTCCCAACAAACATTCACTAGTTTAAATAACATCAGTGTGATGATTCAGTTCAGCACTGTGTTGAATTATGTCTGTACTATTTCTTATCGCAACTTCTGTTCAGGCTTTGTTCACACAATTTTGGAGAAGTTATACAGCTGCAACATCTCATTTTGAAAAACAACTTTATTACCTGATTCGTTAAACCTTTAATAAGCATTTTACTTAGCCTTAATTCAGCTACATGTAAATTCTTCGAAAATAATAACGCATTGAGAGTACCATGATCAAGATCTCCTTTATTGCATTGTATTGCAATTGCTATTTTCATATAATCATTTTTAAATTTTTCCTAAATCGGGTCTCGAACTGCTGACATTTGATCATCCGCCGGTAATGTTGCCATCCGCGCCATCCTTGATTTGTAAGTAATGGCTTACTCAATGCAAAACATAAATAATCGTATGGCTGAGTATGAATCATAATTGGACTCTTAATCAACAAGTCAATCTGTCAAACTACAGTTTGTTAATAACTGTACAAGATTTTTATTTCAACCATTTGTTCAGCCAGTCATAACCATTCAACACTGGGAAAAAATATAAGAAAATAATGTCAAAACGATAAAATAAAATTCGTCTCCAATGATGGGGTTTATGAAAATTTAATAAATTTATGTTCGACCTTTCTCGGATACTCTGAATAACCGGTCGCGATATTATTCTGCCATCAATACCACACATGCAGCGAGTAAATAACTACACATATCGACATTTATTTACATATAAAAAACAACTAGTATATAGGAAATCTGTAACAGATATGCAATATGATCGACTTTACAACAACTGCATGAATTTTCTTCATTGCACCCATTGCACCCATTGCACCAGCAATTTTGTTCGTTATGATCTCCAACAGCTTTATCCTAGATCAGGAATTAATTATGTATTACGAAACAATTATGCATTGCCCCACGAATATAAAAAGCCTGAGTGTTCTTGTCAATGAATCCAACAATGTCTTGAAAATAGATGATTATTTTCCTATCCAAATATCATCAATTCAAGCCATCACGATTTTCTTTCAAACGGAAAAAGCATAAAATATTATCATGTTTTCTCCCACTGTGCGATAGATCCGGTAAAGGTGAAATCCAATGGTTAAGAAGGACAACGGTTAAGAAGGATGTCTAATGCTTGCTTATTAATCTACTATTCAAACTCAATTCGACCACCCTTTTAGAGCATCACATCATAGTCGAACAGAGAATTTTGAAAATCATTAGTTCAGCACATTGATGAACTTCCCCAATGTGCTGAAATGTGATAAAACTAAAGCGTTAGTTCGACCTCAAATAAAGGTGGTAAACAAATAAATAGGCCAAGTCGAATATTAGTTGGACCAAATGCTGAGATGAAATCTGTCTAGCGAATTATTCAGCATCCATTTTATTCAGCTATGAAGATTACAAATAAACAATAATTCGACTTAGATGCTTATTTGTAGCTTGTCGTTGTTTGTTGGGGTCTTCAGCGTCTCGAGGTCGAAATACATATCTATAAAGATTACACTGTGGTGAAATCAAACGGAATAGTAATGAACTCGTCTTACGACAGGTTAAGACCTGAGACGTTAAGACATTCCACTAAAAGAGCTTAAAAATTTTATTGAGACTATAAATCAGGCAGACCTTTTCGAGCCATAGAGCAATTCTTAGAATTCACACTTGTTGGCGGGCCAGAAAATATTCGGTACATATAATTTTTAAATATTTTTAAAATAGGGTATCTGTTCCATTATTAATAACATGCTCCTATATCAATAACGTTCGCAAAACAGGCAATTTAGGCTCAATTTGTGTCGTGTTTTGTTGTTTTCCGGCGTGCTCACTGCTGAAAAAATTCACAAAAATGAGAAATAAAACAACTAGCGCACCAATTCTTTGTTTTCGAGTGGTATTGATTTGGGTACATGGTATGAATTCAAGGAGCAGTTCCCCTAACTATTGTTTTTTTTTCATTTTCCAGAAAAACTAAACACGATTTTGTTGCGTTCAAACAATCTTTTTTGCTTATTTCGTTTTCGTCGTTGAATTAGTTGCAAATTTCGTTACTTTACCAGCATATTGAAACGGATTGCACGAACTGTTTGTAGAAATGTACCAATTTTCAGAAACTCACTGTGCTAAAGTGCTAAAGTCCGGTCATTAAGATGTTTGGCGATATCTGCTAGAAACGCCGAGTAACTCATCTTTTCAGGATCATTTAGCTCGGGCAGTGGTTTTCCTTCATCTTGTAGAAATGGTGCCATTTTCATTTCGAAAAGAACAAAATCTCTCAAGCATGGTACCACGGCTTAGTAACTGAAATTCGCAAGGATGAGTTCTCAAACGTTGATAAAGTGGATTGTCTTAATAACGAGCGTCAATACTCGAGGAGTTTTGATCGTTCGATATGCAACGATTCTTTTGGTGAATATGCAATGGCAGGGAAATATCGCCATACCTATGTGATTGTTTTTCTTTGCTTAGAATTGTAACAACGCCATTGTTCTTTTCTGTCATTGCTGATGCTCCATCAATCGTAAGGTCACTTAAGTTTTCGAAGGAGAAAATAAGTTATTTCATACAGGTCTTAACAGCCGTCAGTTTTTTTATGTTAGTTATTCCCTGCATTGGGATCAAAGCTGCCAAATTCTCTGTCATTTGAGAATGACCATCAATTCCTGTAATGAAGACAGCCACGTTCGCCACGTTTTTCACGTCAGTATTTTCATTGTTTGCGAGAGAGTAGAATAGCGGCTTTTTCACGTAACATAGCTTTCAAATCTTCTGCGAGAACTTTTACTCTTCATCGTCCTCCGCGCAAACTAATGTTACCTCAAAATTTTGTAGCTAAATAGGGGGAAAGACGGCTTTGGCAGGTTTTGTTCTATTATTGGCAGGGGGGTTTTTTTCGACCAAATTTTATGAAACTTGGCCACAATATTCTTTGATATGCAAAGAATGTTTAGGCCAAATTTGAGCATAGTCAGTCATAAAAAACCCCCCTGCCAATAATAGAACAAAACCTGCCAAAGCCGTCATTCCCCCTATTATTATTTGAGGGGGGATTACTAAGTTTTACCGGAAAAATAATAAAATATTGATAAATTTAAATAAATGGTTTTACAGTGCGAGCTTTGATTTAAAACTTACGTATTTAAAAATAAATAATAAAAAAGAGCTTCTCGAGCTAGATAGAAGAGCTGGCGCCCGAATATGAGGTTATTTTTATGGAGCCGAGGGCCGCATCCGGCCCGCGGGCCGTACGTTGGACAGCCCTGCTATAAATAGCTTATTGCACAGGAAGCTAAACGCGGTTACAAAGCAAGACCATGCTGAGGGTGGCTGGGTTCGATTCCCGGTGCCGGTCTAGGCAATTTTCGGACTGGAAATTGTCTCGACTTCCCTGGGCATAAAAGTATCATCGTGTTAGCCTCATGATATACGAATGCAAAAATGGTAACCTGGCTTAGAAACCTCGCGGTTAATAACTGTGGAAGTGCTTAATGTACACTAAGCTGCGAGGCGGCTCTGTCCCAGTGTGGGGATGTAATGCCAATAAGAAAAAGACAGGAAGCTAAACACATATGTAATTAATTACACCGTGTGAAGTCATATAAGGACTGTATCGAAAATAGGATATCTACTAAGTGTTACTACTCAACAACTCATTAAGGTATTGGTTTGTTTTATCCTGCATTCGATGTATTCACATGTTAAGTTTCAAATCAGAATTGTTTTGTTTATTGAAATTTGTTGTTGGCGATGTATCACAAATTGAAAGTGATATTGAAATTCGAATTTTGGACACAGCGTATGGCCACCTCGTAAAGGTAAAAATCATGGTCAACAAGCTTGGGGAATACTACACGTTCGCAACCTGTCGGTAAAAGGAATAAAATCAATATCAAGTGACCGGAATTTGGACCAGAAAGTAATCAATTTTATAAAACGAATCAATTTTATAAAACGAATGAAGTTATGGGCAGTATATTGCTGGACAATTTTTAAAATTCATCCAATTTGATTCGGATAAAATAATGTGGATAACTTATTTTCGTTGTTATTTTAAACCAACTCAATGTTTTTACAACGGATCACAGTTTCCATAATGTTTTATCTAAAAGCTACCGGCGCTATCCTATCAGTTGATAGTTTAATGCTATAAATAGAAAATTATAGCGACAGGAGTTATTATCCCGTTTGCGAAAAGCTCTTTGACTGAAAAGCTTTATACTTTGCTGTACACGCGTCACGCATGTGCAGTTTATGTACACTAGGCGGGTCTATTCCTTTTTACTCGGTATATTGAAATTAGAAGAAAATCAATTCACGGTTTTTTGTAGGAAACACGTAAAATTCTATTGTTCTATCAACCGTAGCAAAAAGGTATTATAGAATATAATATCGAGATTATTTTTACTACCTAATACATGTTTGCCATTCTCGTACAACAAAGCTATATCGATGGATTATCATATCACTCCGATAACAAACTTTTTATAGAAGGCTTGTAATCTCATAGAACACATCTTTCCGTGTATATGTGTGTTCACACGAGGCATGCAATAACTGTTGCCGAATTTTCATATTGTAATTGTCAACAGATATTCTCGCAAGTTACATTCGACAGGGGATAAAGTCTAGTCGACAAGTCGAGTCAACTACGAGACACTGAAGACGGCCTCTCAGTTGAGGTCGTGATACGTATCTGTAAAGATAACAAAACGTAGTGGAAATAAATGGAAAATACTAAACTCGTCTTGGACAGTTAAAAACATGTTGACAATATTCCTGTTGTTTGGGATTCGCTATAGATAACATACTGAAAACAAACCGAACCAGCGTGATGTTTGTCATGCGCGTTGACTCATCTGGAACCCAACATTAGGGGAAATGGCAAATGGAACTCAAATGAACGAATGAATGATATCACGCTAATTTATTGCCTTCTGCAAGATATAAGCAGTGATAAATTAACGTTCTATAAAACATCAATAAAGAAATCTGCAACAACCAGTAAAGCGATTCATCAATCTGAATTATGTCTTATAAGTTTCATGCCTGTAATCATTTCATTACTTTTCCTGTCTCCTTATTCTTAGCGTTAGAATTCAACCTTCCTCTTGCGCTTCGTAAAGGTATCGCACAATAAACGTTCCTTAGCTTGATCCAACATCTGTCGCTCAGCTCAAAGAGAAAAAAAAACTCCCATCTGCTCAAGCTCAATCCATTTAAACGCCGAATCAGGCATTAAAAATCAGGAACTGAACTAAATCGGCCTTCGTTGTGACTTCAACATGGGACGCATTGCAGGCCGAACCTTTGTTGAGGGTGCACTACTTACGTAGGCTTTCAATTGAAACACAGCTAGGGTGGTTAACCCCACACATCGAGCATGCGCAGGACCTCCCCGTGCGGTTGCTAATATCCTTTGGCACGCGTACGTACCTACACAAGAAAAAAAACCTGTACTCCTCAACCGCGCTCTAATTATGAACAACGCGAAAACAACCCACACACAATTCGACTCAACCAACAATCGGGCGCATGCGCGACGTTGAATCCTCCGCGGCGACCGTGTCATAAATGTAGAGTGGCCTTGCAAGTCGTCGCTGCCACCCTTCTTTCCATACTGTTGGTTTGGGTAGATTCTCATAGGAAGAGTTATATTATCCTTAGTATCGTACTCGTTTTAAATCAACTTGTTGTAGAACAAAAACTAGATTAAGCGTTATTTTAAAGAAAGAAAAAAGAATTTGTGAAACTTTTATTAGCGTATACAGTTTTTGAGCAGAGTTTCAAAGATTTATTTGTATCCTTTCCAGCGTGATGTTTTATTTTAATTTCGTTAGTGTCACGGCAAACCACCAATTGATATCAAATCAAACAGAGTCGAATCAAAATAAAATAAAATATGTAAAAAATATTATATCGAAGTCTAAATTTTATATCAAAATGAAATACGGAAATAAATGTAGAAAACATCACATGGTGTTATTCACGTCAGTTTCAAAAGAAGTTTTTTTTCGGGGAGCTAAAATGTTAATATTCCATTCAGCCACCTTCCAAGTGGCAGAGCGTAATGGTAATATGGTTTTGTTCCTACCTTCACACTATGTGGATCGACCAGAGCTCAAGCACAGAGTGTAGTACGGTAAGCTATGCAAAGGTAAATATTGCACACGCACAAACTGGAATGATGAAACATCAGCACGTGTGACAAGGGTTACCTATAGATAGTAGAATCTATAGATGAGCGAAAGCATGGCTGAGTCGATTTTTTTGCCCGTGCACACGCGCATATGACGTCACAGCCCTGAACGTTTCCATTGAAATCGTGACGTCATGCTCGTTTGGAGACACGTTTGACAGTTCGTTTGGAGACAGAGGATTTATCTTCGCTCATCTATATATTCCACTATCTATAGGGTGACCGACGTCCGTTCAAGGTAATCTAAATCAATCCGTAATATTGTCCACTCCAAGAATAAGTCGTAGTAATCTTTCGAGAGGCACATACTTTAACCTAAACAGGAGAAGTAAGTATGCCAAATGTAACAAGGGGAAAAGCAAAGCGAAATTGCAAACTAACAAGTTCAACGATAGTCTAATTGATGAATGTATTTAATTAGGGGATTTTTTTAGAGGAACGGTTCGGCACTTCATCCCATAGCTCCTATTTTCATCCCATCAAAAACAAAGCAATGAAAAGGAATTTAATTTGTTTCTTATTTTTGTGATTTTTTCCAACAGCGAGTAAGAGTGTTAGCAAAAATAAGCAACGAGATTGGTGCTGTAATTATTTGTTTTACGACGAGATGAATATAAGTTCAGTGAGATGGAAAACGGAGCAGTTCCCCTATACCTGATAAGAAGATTTTTTTGAGCTTTTAGTCGAACGTCTTCACTTGTCATAAGACGAGTTTGTAGTATCCCATTTCCAGAATAAAATTACTACAAACTCGTCTTATGACACGTAATTATGCCCAGAAGCCAGATGTTGGTGTCGGGTACACGATCGAATAGAGATCAGTACAAGGAAGCAAGAGCAGCCGAAAAACAAACCCACAGCAGGAAGAAAAAAGAATACGAAGAATAAAGGCTCCCTCAGACCTAAGCGATTTCATCGCCGCGACGGCGACAACTAGTCGCCGCGATTCTATCGTTAGGTCGCTGCAAGCATTGTTTGATTTACGCTTCCATACCAACGGCGACAGAATCGCTATCGCCAAGCGATAGAATCGCGTCGCGTGTGTTTGGGGGAACCTTAAGGAAAAATGGAACAGAATTATATGGGGAAGTTTTATGAGACTGTCAATGGCGTACGGAGAAAGACAGCGCCATTCCCCGTCATGTGCAACGACCAAGAAGGGAATTTGCTAACAGATAAAACCAACGTGGCTGCCAGGTGGAAGCTGACTTTATTGAATAGTGGAAGTGACGGTGCATCGGTGAGCAGAATAAATATTAGCGACGATGGACAAGCTGTGGAGTCGCATACACTAGGTGAGGTTAGAAAAGCTATTGAAGAGCTGAAAAACAATAAGGCTGCGGGGAAGGACCAGCTCCCGGCTAAACTGCTCAAACATGGCAGTGAGCAGCTTTATGCAGTTCTGCACTATATTATGTCGATAATATGGGAAAAGGGGCCCCCTTAGCCGTGCGGTAAGACGCGCGGCTACAAAGCAAGACCATGCTGAGGGTGACTGGGTTCGATTCCCGGTGCCGGTCTAGGCAATTTTCGGATTGGATTTTCCCTGGGCAAAGTATCATCGTGTTAGCCTCATGATATACGAATGCAAAAATGGTAACCTGGCTTAGAAACCTCGCAGTTAATAACTGTGGAAGTGCTTAGTGAACACTAAGCTGCGCGGCGGCTCTGTCCCAGTGTGGGGATGCAATGCCAATAAGAAGAAGAAGATGGGAAAAGGAGGAATTGCCTGCTAGCTGGTTAGACGGCCTCATTTGTCCTCTTTTTAAGAAAGGGCACATACTAGAGTGCGCCAATTACCGAGGAATAGCCCTGCTTAATTCGGCGTACAAAATTATGTCTCGTATTCTATTCAACAGATTGAGACCGCTTGAAGAGTCCTTCGTCGGCGAATACCAAGCAGGTATTCGCAAGGGTCGATCAACGACGGATCAAATGTTTAACCTGAGACAAATCCTTGATAAATTCCGGGACTACAACTTGCAGACTCATTCATTTCATTTATTCAGACTAATGCCGAAGTGGCCTATGCGGTATATAAGAGTCTTCTCCATTCGTCTCGATCCATGGCTACACGTCGCCAACCACGTAGTCTACGGAGGGTCCGCAAGTCATCTTACACCTGATCGATCCACCTTGCCAGCTGCGCACCTCGCCTTCTTGTGCCCGTCGGATCGTTGTCGAGAACCATTTTCACAGGGTTACTGTCCGACATTCTGGCTACGTGCCCGGCCCACTGCAGTCGTCCGATTTTCGCGGTGTGAACGATGGATGGTTCTCCCAACAGCTGATGCAACTCGTGGTTCATTCGCTTCCTCCACGTACCGTCCGCCATCTGCACCCGACCATAGATGGTACGCAGCACTTTCCTTTCGAAAACTCCAAGTGCGCGTTGGTCCTCCACGAGCATCGTCCAAGTCTCGTGTACGTAGAGGACTACCGGTCTAATGAGTGTTTTGTAGATAGTCAGTTTGGTACGGCGGCGAACTATATTCGATCGGAGCGTCTTGCGGAGTCCAGTCTGCTGGTACCATTTTCGGCAGTCACCAGTGAGCCCAAGTACACGAATTCTTCAACCACCTCGATTTCGTCACCACCGATGCGAACTCGAGGTGGGTGGCTTACATTGTCTTCTCTTGAACCTCTTCCAACCATGTACTTCGTCTTCGAGGTGTTGATGACTAGTCCGATCCGCTTAGCTTCCCTCTTCAGTCTGGTGTAGGCTTCCTCCATCTTCTCAAAGTTACGTGCCATAATATCTATGGCGTAGGCGAGGCCAAAAAGCTGGACGGACTTATTGAAAATCGTACCACTCTTGTTAATCCTTGCTCTTCGTATTACCCCTTCCAATGCGATGTTGAATAGCAGACACGAAAAACCATCACCTTGCCGTAACCCTCTGCGCGTTTCGAAGGGACTCGAGAATGCCCCTGAAACTCAAACTACGCACATCACCCAATCCATCGTCGCTTTGATCAACCGTGTCAGTTTATCCGGAAAACCGTGTTCGTGCATTAGCTGCCATAGCTTGTCCCGATCGATTGTATATTTCAGCTGACTCGATTTGATCAATAAATCCAAAAGTACTCAAAACAGCCCCTAATAAATCAGCCGAAAGCTAAATAAAAGTTTATTGAATCATCGTACAATGTTCAGTGAAATTGGTCTGTAACATACCAACAGCCCTTTTTGCAATTATGAGCTCAATCGAGTAGTCAGAACCAATTTCCAGATCGAATGAGTGTCGGAAGTGTATTTTCCTATATATTTTGACTGAAATCCCCATACAAACTTCAAATCAAATGCGCCAGTTTTGATTGAGCTGAGATTTTTTCTCACCAAAAAAAAACACAATCCTAGGGGGTGCCCCGTGGAATTCGATACAATTTTTTTCTCCCCATACTAAGCTGGGCCAATCCATTGTACTTGCCACATAAGATACATACTCATGCAATGGTGGGCATAGAAAGCTTAATTAATAACTGACGGAATGCTAATAGAATACTAAGCTGAAAAGCAGGCCAAGCTTCAGTTGGAATGAGCCATAGAAGAAGAAGAAAACGGTGATAAGCATAGCATTTCTGACAATGATTAAACCATCATTGAGCCATTTCACACATAAGAGAGCTAGAAATATTTGAGCACCTTTTTACATAACTGGTATCGGACCAAGGAATGCTCCAGGTACATTTTTAGCTAATTCTTCCTGGGAAATTTCTTCTCCCGCAATTCTGGAAAATTCATATCTGGGATTCTGAAATTCTGGGAATTCCGCCACCAGCAATTCTTTCTGGAGATGTTCTGTGGATTCAAGACTCCTCCAAGAATTCGGGAGGATTCCCACATTAAGAATTTTGAGGATGCAATTCCGTGAAGAATTTTGGATTCTTAAATTCTGAGAAAATGTCCTCCCAGAAATTCTGCAAAATTCCTTCTTCAGGAATTCTGGGAAACTCATATTTCAAGAATACAGGAAATTTCTGATCCATGGATTCTGAGAAACTTCCATCTCAAGCAGGGAATTCAATTTTTCTTCGATGCGCATGCGAAACAAAGCTTTGTGTTTGTCGGAGATAATAATGTCAAAGATCCGAACTTTTTTGTCAGCAACAAAAGAGAAAACAGTTTTGTTGCTAACTTTTCATCCCGTTATTTTGCATTATCTCTACAGCAAATCTCAGTTTTAAGCTATCATAGTTTCTGCTTTTATGTAAATATTCGAGAATCTAACATTGATTACAAAATTATCATCGTATTCTCGGAAATATCAGAGCGTGCAAGCCAAATGATTCTTGTCATATTGGGTTTTTGTTCTGACAAAGGCTTGTTGCGAGGTGCGTTTGTCAGTAACAAACTCTGTTGACGACAAAGGGTATATTATTAGGCGTTGCTCGAATATTGATTCCCTGATCTCGAGGAATTTTTGAGGATTTTATTCCTCATTAGTTCTGAGAATTATTCCATCAAGAAATCTAAAGAACTGCAGCTCCAACCAACCAATTTTCTGACCTTCAGACATTCTCTCATCAGTTCTTTTTTGTTTGCATTACATTCCTCAATAGAGGTAATAAACTATAGAGGACGCTTTTCGCTGTCGTCACTGGCGAAACATCTTTTGCTGGCGAGGATAGGGCACTAAATGTCAACAAAGAAAAAATCAGTACGTTTTGACAGAGAGGTACCCAACATGTTTGGGGACGATAACAAAAGGAACCGCAGCGACAATCGTCCTCTATAGTTTATTACCTCTATTCATTCCTTTTTCTTGATTGATGACTTGTGAGGGAAGTCAGATTTTTTCTTTTTTTGGAAAAGATGTTTAATTTTGATACACATAGTTAAGTTTGCCATCTTAGGGTGTTTTTAAGAGATATTGCGAAAAAAGATTCGGCTGCCGGTGGGACTTGAACCCACACTATTCCATTTAGTACACGGACGTATTACCAATTATACAACAGCTGCCCTTGCGAGAAGTTGTTCCATAACCAGCTAATAACGATGGGATATCAGTCAATTCCCCGTATCTATCGAATCTGCTTTGGCAACATTTCACACCCTGTTCTCTCTACCCAACTATGTGTATCAGAATTGAACAACAGTCGGTTGCGTTTGAATCACAAACATGTGCTTCTATTTGTCGTATTGAGGCGGGTTTGCTTCTGCAACGACAATAGAGGCTCGCTTGCCACCGAGCGTCCGACCAGCAGCGGTGTGTGATACTGCAGGGTATCATCGTTTCTCTTTTTCTTGATTGATGACTTGTGAGGGAAGTCAGATTTTTTCTTTTTTTTGGAAAAGATGTTTAATTTTGATACACATAGTTAAGTTTGCCATCTTAGGGTGTTTTTAAGAGATATTGCGAAAAAAGATTCGGCTGCCGGTGGGACTTGAACCCACACTATTCCATTTAGTACACGGACGTATTACCAATTATACAACAGCTGCCCTTGCGAGAAGTTGTTCCATAACCAGCTAATAACGATGGGATATCAGTCAATTCCCCGTATCTATCGAATCTGCTTTGGCAACATTTCACACCCTGTTCTCTCTACCCAACTTAAATTGAATAACAGTCGGTTGCGTTTGAATCACAACCATGTGCTTCTATTTGTCGTATTCCGGCGGGTTTGCTTCTGCAACGATAATAGAAGCTCTCTTACCACCGAACGTCCGACCAGCTGCGGTGTGTGATACTGCAGGGTATCATCGTTTCACTTTTTCTTGATTGATGACTTAAAATGGAAGTCAGATTTGGAAAAGATGTTTAATTTTGATACACATAGTTAAGTTTGCCATCTTAGGGTGTTTTTAAGAGATATTGCGAAAAAGATTCGGCTGCCGGTGGGACTTGAACCCACACTATTCCATTTAGTACACGGACGTATTACCAATTATTTAACAGCTGCCCTTGCGAAAAGTTGTTCCATAACCAGCTAATTACGATGGGATATCAGTCAATTCCCATTTATCTATCGAATCTACTTTGGCAACGTTTCACACCCTGTTTCCTCTACCCAACTATGTGTATTAGAATTGAACAACAGTCGGTTGCGTTTGAATCACAAACATGTGCTTCTATTTGTCGTATTGAGGCGGGTTTGCTTCTGCAACGACAATAGAGGCTCGCTTGCCACCGAGCGTCCGACCAGCAGCGGTGTGTGATACTGCAGGGTATCATCGTTTCTCTTTTCTTGATTGATGACCTGTGAGGGAAGTCAGATTTTTTCTTCTTTTTGGAAAAGATGTTTAATTTTGATACACATAGTTAAGTTTGCCATCTTAGGGTGTTTTTAAGAGATATTGCGAAAAAGATTCGGCTGCCGGTGGGACTTGAACCCACACTATTCCATTTAGTACACGGACGTATTACCAATTATACAACAGCTGCCCTTGCGAGAAGTTGTTCCATAACCAGCTAATAACGATGGGATATCAGTCAATTCCCCGTATCTATCGAATCTGCTTTGGCAACATTTCACACCCTGTTCTCTCTACCCAACTATGTGTATCAGAATTGAACAACAGTCGGTTGCGTTTGAATCACAAACATGTGCTTCTATTTGTCGTATTGAGGCGGGTTTGCTTCTGCAACGACAATAGAGGCTCGCTTGCCACCGAGCGTCCGACCAGCAGCGGTGTGTGATACTGCAGGGTATCATCGTTTCTCTTTTTTTATTGATGACTTGTGAGGGAAGTCAGATTTTTTCTTGTTTTGGGAAAGATGTTTAATTTTGATACACATAGTTAAGTTTGCCATCTTAGGGTGTTTTAAGAGATATTGCGAAAAAAGATTCGGCTGCCGGTGGGACTTGAACCCACACTATTCCATTTAGTACACGGACGTATTACCAATTATACAACAGCTGCCCTTGCGAGAAGTTGTTCCATAACCAGCTAATAACGATGGGATATCAGTCAATTCCCCGTATCTATCGAATCTGCTTTGGCAACATTTCACACCCTGTTCTCTCTACCCAACTATGTGTATCAGAATTGAACAACAGTCGGTTGCGTTTGAATCACAAACATGTGCTTCTATTTGTCGTATTGAGGCGGGTTTGCTTCTGCAACGACAATAGAGGCTCGCTTGCCACCGAGCGTCCGACCAGCAGCGGTGTGTGATACTGCAGGGTATCATCGTTTCTCTTTTCTTGATTGATGACTTGTGAGGGAAGTCAGATTTTTCTTTTTGGAAAAGATGTTTAATTTTGATACACATAGTTAAGTTTGCCATCTTAGGGTGTTTTTAAGAGATATTGCGAAAAAGATTCGGCTGCCGGTGGGACTTGAACCCACACTATTCCATTTAGTACACGGACGTATTACCAATTATACAACAGCTGCCCTTGCGAGAAGTTGTTCCATAACCAGCTAATAACGATGGGATATCAGTCAATTCCCCGTATCTATCGAATCTGCTTTGGCAACATTTCACACCCTGTTCTCTCTACCCAACTATGTGTATCAGAATTGAACAACAGTCGGTTGCGTTTGAATCACAAACATGTGCTTCTATTTGTCGTATTGAGGCGGGTTTGCTTCTGCAACGACAATAGAGGCTCGCTTGCCACCGAGCGTCCGACCAGCAGCGGTGTGTGATACTGCAGGGTATCATCGTTTCTCTTTTCTTGATTGATGACTTGTGAGGGAAGTCAGATTTTTCTTTTTGGAAAAGATGTTTAATTTTGATACACATAGTTAAGTTTGCCATTTTAGGGTGTTTTTAAGAGATATTGCGAAAATAGATTCGGCTGCCGGTGGGACTTGAACCCACACTATTCCGTTTAGTACACGGACGTATTACCAATTATACAACAGCTGCCCTTGCGAGAAGTTGTTCCATAACCAGCTAATAACGATGGGATATCAGTCAATTCCCCGTATCTATCGAATCTGCTTTGGCAACATTTCACACCCTGTTCTCTTTACCCATTCCTCATTTTTGAAAATTGAAATGAAACGAATCCAGTGACCTTCAGGATTTTTGATAGTAATTTCACTAGGAATTACAAACCTTCCGGACGAACTGTTAAACAAATTCATGAAGAAATTTCAAGAGAAATTCCTGGAGAGATAGTAAAGAAATTCCTGAAGAAATTTTTAATGGAATCTTAGGTGCATTTTCATATTATATTCCTGAAGGATTATTTAACAACATACAATACAATTATGGAACAACTTCTCGCAAGGGCAGCTGTTGTATAATAGGTAATACGTCCGTGTACTTAATGGAATAGTGTGGGTTCAAGTCCCACCGGCAGCCGAATCTTTTTTTTTGCAATATCCCATAAAAACACCCTAAAATGGCAAAACTAACTATGTGTATCAAAATTAAACATCTTTTCAAAAAAAAAATGCAATGCAAATTATTTTTATTGCCATTAATGCACGAGACATGCAAATAATAATCCAAAAAAATATTGATCGTCAACACCGACAAAATGATAATTTTGAATCGCGTCGATCCGAGCAGCCGCACTACGGAGTATTTCAGCCCAAATCCTGGCCAAAAGTCAAAAACAATATTTTTGGATATTATGTAGCTTAGACTCCAACGGAGAATCACCCAACACAGCTCGATTTATTTATTTATTTATTCAGACTAAGGCCGAAGTGGCCTGTGCGGTATGTAAGAGTCTTCTCCATTCGGCTCGGTCCATGGCTACACGTCGCCAGCCACGCAGTCTACGGAGGGTCCGCAAGTCATCTTCCACCTGATCGATCCACCTTGCCCGCTGCGCACCTCGCCTTCTTGTGCCCGTCGGATCGTTGTCGAGAACCATTTTCACCGGGTTATTGTCCGACATTCTGGCTACGTGCCCGGCCCACCGCAGTCGTCCGATTTTCGCGGTGTGATGAAATGAATGGTTCTCCCAACAGCTGATGCAACTCGTGGTTCATTCGCCTCCTCCACGTACCGTCCGCCATCTGCACCCCACCATAGATGGTACGCAGCACTTTCCTTTCGAAAACTCCGAGTGCGCGTTGGTCCTCCACGAGCATCGTCCAGGTCTCGTGTCCGTAGAGGACTACCGGTCTAATGAGCGTTTTGTAGATGGTCAGTTTGGTACGGCGGCGAACTCTATTCGATCGAAGCGTCTTGCGGAGTCCAAAGTATGCACGATTTCCAGCCACTATACGCCTCCGAATTTCTCTGCTGGTATCATTTTCGGCAGTCACCAGTGAGCCCAAGTACACAAATTCTTCTACCACCTCGATTTCATCACCACCGATGCCAACTCGCGGTGGGTGGCTCACATTGTCTTCTCTTGAACCTCTTCCTATCATGTACTTCGTCTTCGACGTGTTGATGACTAGTCCGATTCGCTTGGCTTCCCTCTTCAGTCTGATGTAGGCTTCCTCCATCTTCTCAAAGTTACGTGCCATAATATCTATGTCGTCGGCGAAGCCAAATAGCTGGACGGACTTATTGAAAATTGTGCCACTCGTGTTAATCCCTGCTCTTCGTATTACCCCTTCCAAAGCGATGTTGAATAGCAGACACGAAAGACCATCACCTTGCCGTAACCCTCTGCGGGTTTCGAAGGGACTCGAGAATGCCCCTGAAACTCGAACTACGCACATCACCCGATCCATCGTCGCTTTGATCAACCGTGTCAGTTTATCCGGAAATCCGTTTTCGTGCATTAGCTGCCATAGCTGGTCCCGATCGATTGTATCATATGCGGCTTTGAAGTCGATGAATAGATGATGTGTGGGCACGTTGTATTCGCGGCACTTCTGCAGTACTTGGCGAATGGCGAACACCTGGTCCGTGGTGGAGCGTTCGCCCATAAAACCCGCCTGGTACTGCCCCACGAACTCCCTTGCAATTGGTGCTAGTCGACGGCATAAAATTTGGGAGAGTACCTTGTAGGCGGCGTTCAGCAATGTGATTGCGCGGTAGTTGCTACAATCCAGCTTATCGCCCTTTTTGTAGATGGGACACACGACACCTTCCATCCACTCCTGCGGCAAAACTTCCTCCTCCCAAATCTTGGTAATGACCCAGTGCAGCGCTCTAGCCAGTGCCTCACCACCGTGTTTAAATAGCTCTCCTGGTAGTTGGTCAACCCCAGGGGCTTTGTTGTTCTTCAGCCGGCCAATCTCCTCCTGGATTTCCTGGAGATCCGGGGCCGGTAGAATTATGTCCTGCGCGCGTTCTCCTAGGTCCATCACCATACCGCCATCTTCGTCTGCCACATCTCCATTCAGGTGCTCTTCGTAGTGCTGCTGCCACCTTTGGATCACCTCACGCTCGTTCGTAAGAAGGTTCCCGTTTATGTCCTTGCACATATCAGGCTGTGGCACGTGGCCCTTACGTGAACGGTTCAACTTCTCATAGAACTTTCGTGTGTTATTAGTGCGGTACAGTTGCTCCGTCTCTTCACGGTCTCGATCTTCCTGCTGACGCTTTTTCCTCCGGAAAATCGAGTTTTGTCTGTTCCGCGCCTGTTTATATCGTGCCTCATTCGCCCTCGTGCGGTGTTGCAGCAATCTCGCCCATGCTGCATTCTTCTCTTCTACTAACTGCTCACATTCGCCGTCATACCAGTCGTTTCTCCGATCCGGGGGCACCGTGCCAAGTGCAGCGGTTGCGGTGCTACCAATGGCGGATCGAATATCTCTCCAGCCACAGCTCGATGTCCTTGCACTTTGGAATCCTCCTTACAACTGCCAGCAGTAATGGCTATACCTTACATGCACAGGATGTGCAAGAGCTTTCATAGACTGATCCATGTTATAGACTGATTCATACCACACATCTTCCCTCTTCTCTCATAATCAGTGCATAGAACTAAATCGCTCGCAAACATCTAACAACAAAAACGTAAGAAACGTTCAAACCGGAATGTGATAAGCAATACCACTCTATTAGTAGAGACATATAAAAAAATTAAATCATGTCAACTGGCTTGTAAACTTACTCATTCGGTAATTTTTCAATTCCAACTATTATGCATTTCGGGAGAAACATGAAACCATTCACAATCGAACTTATTACTCTCAATAGAAAATATGGACACGACAATATATCATGCAAAGTGATCACCAAACGGAGAAAGGTACAACTGAAACCCCTTTTCTTGAATCAAACACAATTAGTTTATTCAAGTGAAGTAAAATATCTAGGTGTCATACTCGACGCAAAGCTTAATTGGAACTCTCATCTCCAATCAGTTGTGCAGAAAGGTCTCAATACACTTTGGGTTTGTTCAAAAACCCTTGGTAAAAGATGGGGCCTAAAACCAAGTATGATCATGTGGATATATAAAACCATTGTCCGTCCCAGGACAACTTACGCTTCCCTTGTCTGGTGGCCTAAAACTAATGAGGCTGCTGCTAGGGCTAAGCTCAACAAAATCCAACGCACCGCTTGCATAGCCATCACTGGTGCAGTTCGTAGTACACCCACTTTGGCCCTAGACGCAATGCTTCACCTGCCCCGGTTAGATCAATTCATAAAGCTGGAAGCGGAAAAAAAGTGCTCTAAGGTTAAAGAGAACAAAACACTGCTGTCGGGAGACCTTACGGGTCACCTCAGCATATTAAATGAATTTGCCATAAATCCCGCAATAGGAATTTGTAGTGACTGGATGGAAACGGTAGTCAATTATGACTTACCTTACGATGTGTTCATTCCTTCCCGCCAGGAGTGGGAAGGAGGTGGACCCAGCGTTCCAACAGGCTCTATAAATTTCTTCACAGATGGTTCGAAAATGAATAATCTGACAGGATCCGGAATCTATGGCCCTACAACAAAATTTCTGTCCACTTAGGACAGTGGCCCACAGTATTTCAGGCGGAAATATATGCAATATTAGAATGCGTGTTATTATGCCTGAGGAGAAAGTATAGATTTGCAAAAATATGTATTTTCTCTGACAGCCAAGCAACACTTAAGTCGCTTAATAACTACACTTGTAACTCAAAGCTAGTGTGGGAATGCATTCTGGCTTTGAAAAACTTATCCATACGCAATCGAGTCTACCTATATTGGATCCCAGGACATACGGGTCTAGAGGGAAACGAGATTGCTGATGAGCTAGCCAGGAATGGATCTAATGAAAGGTTCATTGGCCCTGAGCCCTTCTGCGGGATCTCAGACTGCTCTGTAAAAATGGAACTGAACAAATATATGGTCAGTCAAATCACATCAAACTGGAATGCACTTCCCATACGAGCCAATCCAAAAGGCTCGTAACGATTAACCCCAAGAAAACCCAACAACTATTAGGTCTCAACAAAGGGATCTCAACATCTACACCGGTCTAATAACTGGACACTGCCCCTGCAGATACCATCTAAAGATCGGAGCAATCCAAACCTCAAATTGCCGCTTCTGTGACGAGGAGAGAGAAACATCAGAACACATCCTCTGCTATTGCAGTGCACTCACCCAACGTAGGTTCAAAGTTCTCAGCAAGCCCTTTTTAGGGCCTGCTGACATATGGATCTTATCCCCCAAGGACGTGGTTGGCTTCATAAAGCTAGTCTCGCCAGAATGGGGGAGTCACATACTGTAACTCAGGATCTCTATTCATCAATAATAGATGATCTTGAGTTCAGTCGATACCAAGGTATCTCAGTGACAAACATGTTACTGAGATAACTTGCGTATTTCACAGTAAAAGGGTATATCACAATAGTCCTAAAATCTGGACGCAGTGATCTTCACCCGACAAACGAGGAGAGATCCCAGAACGAATACAGGAGAAGATCGTTGCGACTCTCCGACGGCAGCAGGTCGGGTTGTATGTGGGGAGATCGTATGTGTCCATATTACCACGCTCCTTATCATTCTGAAGCCGGTCAATTCCAATTTGGTTCCCATTGACTTTGGAAAATCTTTCGACCGACTTAATCACGATGAGACGCAAAACGGTTTGTGACAGAATCATCGACCTAATCGAGACAAAGCAATTAGTCCTCTCATACAGAGTGATGCACAACGGGAACCTGTTCGATGTCATCCGGGTCGTAGCTGGTGAGGCAAGGATATATCCTGTCATCACCATGCTGCTCACAGTAAACGACGGTGTGATTGTTCGTGATCCAAACCACGAACCACCAGACAGCCTATGACCATTAAGCACCTGAACGACTTCGATTTGGCTGAAAACGTTACATGTCTAGCTCAACGGCGATCTGATATGCAGATTAAGCTCGACGAACTCCCTTACATTCCTAATCGACAGGCTTAGTCATCAACGTTAACAAACTTTATAGTGACCGAAAAATTAGTGAAAAATTTTGAAAGCTTTTTTGGAGCCGAATGGCGTCAGATGGTGGATCCAAGATCGACATAGACGCACGGATAAGGATGGCAAGGGCTGCTTTGTAAGTGATGTGAAATCTGTGCTACTATACGCTAGTGAAACATGATGTGCATCAGGGGACAGTCAGCGGCTTTAGGTATTCATCAACGGTGCTGGTAGCCACAATAGGCTCTCAAACACCGAGCTCCATCGTTACTAGAGGCCAGTAGCCTCCATACTGAAATAAAAGAAGTCGAACGAAATTGGTACATATTAAGGCGATAGCTGGGAGTCGTCCAGGATGCAGATCTTCCAAGTCGGTGCTTTGCATCAATTGGTGTGCGGTTATGTGTAGCTTAGTAACTTAGTAAGTTAAATGTAATTTGAATTATCTGACCAAATTTCAAAAATTTAAATCAGATAACAGCTTGGTTCTTACAGCAGCACACCACAAAAATCGAGACCTCGTCTATCCACATACTCTGCATTGCTCCAGCTCAAGTTAACCCACATTGAGAGCGACCAGCAACTCCAACTACGAGGCTCTTCACGACCACATTCACAATCATTTTTATTTGTTCTTAACATTTCATTGCGTGGCCATTGCAAGTTACTCCCTACGCATTGACATCGTGGTCTTCCAGATGTCCCTCTAATACCACACCGCGCATTTCATTGCACAGTCACCCCGATCCGTTTCCAACTTTTCATTGCGCGGTCATACCAATCTGCTTTCTAAATTTAATTACATTCCGATCTGCTGCCTATATTACATTGCGCGGTCCTCTAGATCAACTTCCCAAATATCATTGTGTGGTCATTCCGCCCAACTAACATTTAATGTCAATGTAAATGTTATTTCAACTCGTCTATACGGCTTCAAGCTGAATATGTGTGCTATACATATGATCAAGAACTTCTATTCAATGCTTTTACCAGCAAATCTGGCGAATCTATTCAGCTGTTTTTGACGTGCCTGCACAACTACTTTACAGCATGTTACACAATTTTTCTCAATCTTTACTAAACCATTTAGTAATATAATTCGCTTCAATGGCGCTTATTCAGATTTTTTGAATCTGTTAAATAAGTTTTATACAGCCACTGAGTTCAATTTGATTAAATATTATTTGAGAGGAGAGTAAATTTTGGAGTTTATTTATTGTTTTTTTTTTTTTGAAAACTCAAATACCGTGGACCCCCGGTAATATGACCGCTTTTAATCTGAACACTTTTTAATTTGAACCCCGTTGGTTTGAACATCGTTCAAATTAAAAATGATTCAAACGTCATTTAGCACGTGGAATCTAGGGATCCTATAATGAGAGATATGCAAATACTTTTTCAGACGATTTAGCAACGCTGTTACTTTTGTTGGCAAACGCTTCCAGCACTTGCCGCAGCGCATAATGTTGAAGCTTGTATATGACTTTGCATTTGATAACAATTTGTAATATGTTTGTCTGTCCACTAACAGTGTCTAAATAAAATAAGCATTATCACTAAAATAAAAGTGCAATACAAATAGGCGAAACACGATACATAAACTAGATTACTTCTACTCGCAAAAGTAAAACAAATTGTTTATTCGATGAAACTTTTCTTAAAATCTATCTCAATACCTCTCAACCTCGTCTCAATCTGCAACAATAACAACGTTTATTTGGCTCACGTTTTGACAGTTCTCAATGCTCGATTGGCTTACAATGGCCGCTTTCGCATATCTCTCATTATAGGATCCCTAGTGGAATCGAGAGAAGATAAATGAAACATCGTGAACCGGAACGCAGAATCAAAACAAACCAGCAAAGAGAGCGGCCAGAAACCAGTTTTTCTGATGCAAATAGAGTAACCAGAAGTTCAAATTAAAAATGAACCCCGTTAATTTGAATGAGGTACCGTTCAAATTATCGGGGGTCCACGGTACCAATTTTGTTGCTACCTAGATTCAAACTCCGGATCTCCTGATTCAATGGCCGCTGCTCTGTCATCACCGTCACTTTGGCATATGTAAATAACAAAGAAAATTAAGGATGTGCTTCTTCGCATACCCTATAGGTTATTTTACTAACGCTATTTTCAGATTCATGCTGTAGAAACGTTAGAATGAGGCCTACATGCTGCTTTCAGCACATAAGCTTAAAAATTATGTTTTCAGCATTATTTCAACCATTATTCAAACATCTGTCAGCATGTTCTGTGGGCTAACCTTTATGCATCATCAATCGCTGAAATTGTTTTTAGGCAACATTTTCTCGATCTGTATAGATGCTACTCTGCTGCTAATTGTTTAACAGTAGCCGTCATCAGCAATATCGCTTCTAAATGGCTTGTTTTCTTACATTATCTGCTAGCATTAATGACAGCGCTTTGTCAGTTGCTATAAGAGCAGGTGAATATTTTTATAGCTGCATTACAGAAATCAATAGCTCATACACAGCTCCGGCAACAAAAATCAAATGTAAACATTGTGGTTTTGACGTTCCATACAAATAAGCTATTAAAAGAAGCAGTATAAGGTTTACTTAAACGTTGTGTAATCTTAAGAGATACAGAAGTTGCCTAAAAGCTTCGTTAGTTCATTTATAGCGCCATTACGCTATATTGTTAGTGCTATAAGAACAGCGAAAACGTTTTCATCGTGAATGCTACTCACCGTAATATGGGAAGTTGCTAACAAGCAACTCTTACATACATGAGCTCTTAACCGATAAGCTTTGTTGCTAATTCAGACAGAGCTGTTTTATGACTATATGAAAGCTGCATAAACGATAAAAGATGAAATATATTCTGCACAAACTGACTAGCTGATAGATATTTGGGTAATAGTCGAGTTGAAGTTTAAGGGATTATTTGCGGAGGCTTTTCTTTAATTCAGCATTGGCTGCTTTTATTCAAATATTACACAGCCAAAGGCTAGAAGTTGAAGCTTCTAGCACCAAAATTGTTAGTTGGGCGATCCGCTTCCTACATTCCATTGCGCGATCATCCCGATTCGCTTCCATCACCCGATCCTCCCGATCCGTTTTCTAAATTTATTTGCGCGGTCATTTGGATCCGCTTCCTAAATTTCATTGCGCGGTCATCCCGATCCGCTTCCTACATTCCATTGCGCGGTCATCCCGATCCGCTTCCTAAATTTCATTGCGCGGTCATCCCGATCCGCTTCCTACATTCCATTGCGCGGTCATCCCGATCCGCTTCCTAAATTTCATTGCGCGGTCATCCCGATCCGCTCCCTACATTCAATTGCGCGGTCGTCCCGATCCGCTTCCTAAATTTCATTACGCGGTCATCCCGATCCGCTTCCTACATTCTATTGCGCGGTCATCTCGATCCGCTTCCGTCACTTCATTGCGCGGTCATTTTGATCCGCTTCCAACAAATCCATTAAGCCTCCACATCGATTCTTTACTAGTCACAAAGTTGCATGCAGTAACTTTAACCATTCACAACCCTATAACAATCCCAATCAGCAAGAACATTCAGCAGCTAAACTGTGGTTTTCCATATAAAATAAACCTCACAACAAAAACACTACATTTTTTACCCAGTTTGTCTATTTGGCAGGTCCAGTTGCAAACTCTCAACTCCTTAACCCACCTGAAATCTCCATTATAAAAACAAACAAACAATAACATCTGTTTAGAAAGGCCGTTCCTATAGTAACGTACACCAATACGCCAACACTCTGTGAATGTCTATGTTGGGCCCAATAGGAGGAACAACAATTCCAAATCCATAGGGCCAGGCGTTTTATTTCCTCAATCCCGACTCCCTCCAGGGATGCCAGACATACAGACATGTCTGTATTTATACAGACATTTGGTCTTGCATACAGACATCATACAGATTACAGACATTATACAGACTTTTGATTGAAGTTACAGACTTTTACAGACATCCAGTTTTTAAAAACTTTGGGCTGCCAATCAGAATCCTGTTGGGCTATCCAATTAAACCATTTTGGGGTTTCAAACAAAATCGTAATGGGGTTTTCGTACGGAATTCTATAAAGATTCCAACTGGTATCATTTTGGAATTCCGAGCAGAGCCTTTCAGGATTCTGAATAGGATTACTTTTGGGTTCCAAACAGAATCCTTTTAGAATTGCAAACGGAAGGATTCTTTGATTCCTTTCGGAAACCTAAAAAGATTCCATTCAGAAGTCAAAAATTGATCCATTTTGAAGCCTAAAATGATCCCGTTCGAAAGCCCAAAGCCCATTAGGGTGCCCAAAAGATATCCGTCTGAATTATGTGAACGTCCGAACATAACCCTTTTGGGTTTACTAACGAGATCCCTTCGAGTAACTTTTGGTCTTCCGAACGGAATCTTTCGTAAGAATTACTTATGGACTTTCGATTTGAGTGTTCTGGGCTTCTGAACGGAATTTTTGCCTGCTTCTGGACAAGAGGTTCCTTTTAGAATACTTATGGGATTTCCTACCAAAGCTCTGAAAGTATTTTGTTCGGAAGCGCAAATAGAAACGATTAGAAAACCCAGAAGAGTTCCCTCTGAAATTCAAAAAGAGCTCCGTTCAGAAAACCAAGAAATCTCGGTTCGTAAACCCAAAACGAGGCCTTTATCTTGGTTTCTGAACGCAATTATTTGGGATTCTGGAAGGAATTCTATGAACACAATTATATTGGGCTTCCAAAACAGAATTCTTTTGGATTTTTGAACGGAACCTTGTTGGACTTCTGAACGAAATTATTTTGGACTTTACTTTCAAACGGATTCTTTTTACACTTTTGAAAGGAAAGATAAGGAAGATGGGAAAGCCATCTGGGCTTCTGATTGGATTATTTTTCTGTTTCTGTATAAGGATACCCTTTTGGGATTCCGAAGCCTAAAAAGATCCCATTTGGAAGCCAACAGGATTTCGATCAAAAACCAAAGGTTCTCCGTTTGTTAACCCAAAAGAAGTCTGTTCCGTTCCTTGGGTTTCCAAACGGATTTACTTCTTCTGTGCCTCTTCTCTTTTGGATTTACCAACGGATTTTCAGTTAGAAAATTGCGTTAATAGGGTATCTGTTCCCATATTAATAACAGCCCGTATATTAATCCAAACCGTCGATAAACCAAATAAAAAATCCATTTATTTACAATTTCTCACATCGTATGTACACAATAATGGATGGAACACATTCTTGAATGTTTGGAATATTATTCAAGATTTTGTTTAAGTAATGCTTTAATTCACAAGGCTTAAATTATTTTAAACAAAACCATAAAGCTGAAACAATTCTATTCCTTCAAAATTCACTCCACAACACATAAAGCACATCACATTTTCACTATAAATATAATTATATTTTAAAAACCAACGCGATTTCCTATAGTTTGATATAGGTTTCTTTCGAACAACGTCTCAATTATCCTTGTCCGTATTCCAAACTGTTTACATGGCTTGTAGAATGTGCAAGGGTTGCCGACCTAGATTCTTATTTCGAAAATGCTTGAATGAACTTTCATTGTGAAATTCAACTCTTATGTTTGTAAAATAAGGTATATCCAAAAGATAAGCTAAGACAAACATAAAATTAAACTGATAAGTTGGAAAGCTATAACAAAAACTGCAATTTTGTAATTATATTTCAACTCAAATACAAAACATTGAAGAATTCGGCATCACTGTAATCATATCGTTATGTATACACACAAGTAACAGTGTGCGTATTTTATGTTGGAAACAGTGTTATTGATATAGGTACAGGCATAGGATTAACTGTTTTTGAATGTTATTGAAATAGGTGCATGGCGGTGATGATGTTTTTTGGCTAAATACTTCTATAATGTGATAAAAATTTCATTTTTGAAGTTACCAAATTGTTTTCAATAAAAAATTACGTGAGCCGAGCATAATTATTCTCATGTTTCTTGATTATTGGGTGAGAAATCAATGCATTTCATATGCGCACTGCCTTATTAGCAATTAGCTACTTCATTTGTAAAACCATTATTTTGGCTTTTTAATAAATCATTAGCTCATGGAGTATTCCCACATTTATGGAAAAAATCTTATCTTCTTCCAATTTTCAAATCAGGCAAACGCTCAGACGTACAAAATTATCGGGGCATTGCAATTATATCATGTATACCGAAATTGTTTGAATCTATTGTGAACATGAAACTCTTTGAACAGGTTAAGCACTTGATCACAAATCGCCAACATGGTTTCTTTAAAGGCAGATCCACTGCCACTAATCTCTTAGACTTCGTGACATTTTCACTTGCTGCAATGGATAGAGGTAACTCTGTTGAAACTTTGTACACGGATTTCAGTAAGGCTTTCGATAGAGTTGACATCTCTTTATTACTCTTTAAGCTTCAGCGATTAGGTTTTCGGAATATTTGGTTAGATGGATTGAATCATATCTTAGAGATAGAACACAGTTAGTGCGCTTCCATAATAAATTGTCTTCGCCAATTAAAGTTACTTCTGGTGTACCACAAGGATCACACTTAGGTCCATTATTGTTCATTCTTTTTGTTAATGATATAACACTCATATTAAAACGCCTTAAGGTCCTTATTTATGCCGATGACATGAAATTGTACATGGAAATTTGTGATGATGCTGACTTAGCCGTATTTCAACAAGAAATTGACGATTTTTATAACTGGTGCTCAAAAAACCTTCTCGATATAAACGTGAAAAAATGTAGCATAATTTCATTTACTAGAAAGCAGATATTACAAAACATTACCTGTAAGCTAGGCCAGGAACGAATTATACGATGCACAAAAGTGAGAGACTTAGGGTTATTATTAGACTCAGGGCCGGATTTAGCCGGAAGGGGGCCCCGGGGCCGACAGTATGTGGGGGCCCCAAAATGTACAAAATAGGTTGGTTTTGGTACATAAGATTTGTGGGGGCCCGGGGCCATGGCCCCCCGGCCCCCCCCTAAATCAGGCCCTGATTAGACTCCAAGTTGACCTTTGTAGAACATTATAACGTCATTATTCATAAAGCACATAACATGCTTGGATTCATTAAACGTTTCAGTTATCATTTCAATGACCCTTACACGATAAAAACACTCTGTGTCCTACGTCAGATCAATATTAGAATACTGTAGCATTGTCTGGTCACCCTATCAAGAAGTCCACTCAAATCGAATCGAATCAGTACAAAAACAGTTTTTGCTTTTTGCTCTTAGAAAGTTAGGTTGGTCAACCCTACCGCTTCCGTCATATGAATCTCGGTGCCTACTAATTAATATCGAAACACTTAAGAAAAGAAGAGAAGTTGGTTGTGTAACATTCGTTAGTGGTTTAATCTCACATCAGATAAAAGCAGAAAGCCTTCTGTCAGGCTTGAACTTTTATGCACCTACGCGTACCTTGAGAAATCGTGACTTATTTCAACTAAATCTGCAACGCACATCCTATGCTAAAAATGGACCGCTCAACTCTATGATGAACATATATCGGGACCAATTTGTGATTTGGGCGTAACTTATTTTGTAAACAAACATTGGAAGGCGAATTCCTGCTAAAGCAAGCATTTCCTGAGAGAACCACGGTATGGATGCGATGGAATAAGCTTTCCTCTACCAGATAAGGGAATTAGTTTTGGTTATTAACGTTTCCATTCTCGGGAATTCATGAAACAATGTTTGTTTACAAAATCAGTTACGCCCAAATCGCAAATCGGTCCCGATATAATAAATATTGTGAGGTCATCGACATATCAATGTCTAACACGCTAGTGAGGAAAACAATGAATAGTATTGCATAATAGTTGTCTAGTGATTAAAACAGATAGTGTTTAAGTGAAACAATGTGTTTGTAGTCTACAATGCTTGACGAAATAAATAAATAAATTGTTATTGATATAGAAACAGATACCCTATTATCAATTTATTCTAATGTAACAACATACAGTGGAATATCTTCACTCGTCATAAAACGAGATAGTATTATCCCATTTAATTCCACCACTTGATTGTAACTTTACAGTAACTTCCAAAATGCGTATTTCAACCTCAACCTTACTTGTCTTCAGTATCTCGTACTTGACTAAGTCTTAAACCAACTTTTTGATTTTTGAAACCTTGCTATTCTACGTTGTCAAAGTGCATGATTTTTGAAAAATTTTCATATCCTGTAACTTCAAAACTCCATTCAGACAAATACAGACATTTTGCTGAGATTGATACAGACTTATAAAAATTGTATCTGGCATTCCTGACCCCCTCAAACTATGCTCTACCACATCATCCCGATCAGTCAAACAGCATCAAATCATCAGATCAGCATCGAACCCATCGACCAACATTGATGTACTTGATCAATATAACAAATTGCACCATACTCAAGTTGTTATATTTTAACTACCGTGCACTGCTGTTATGAAAACAAAAACCCAGATTAATCCACCTAGCGTTGGTGATGCCTTTCTCGCAATTAGTTAAGACACCAACCTTATATGGGGCCTATATGGATCGGTGTATCATTTTCTTCATAACTTTTAAACGCAATGACCGATCGTTATCAAACTCAATAGTGATCAACAAGGCTTTGTCCTCTGTCGAATAAAACTTGTTGCGAGAAAATCGGTTAAGGATTACTATACGAAAAGTTGTCTAATGTTTTCTTTAGATTTTGTGCACACACATACACACACATACACACGGACAGACAGACATGTGCTCAGTTCGTCGAGCTGAGTCGATTGGTATATAACACTATGGGTCTCAGAGGCTTCTATAAAAAGTGCGTTTTCGGAGTGAAATGATAGCCTTTCGGTACAACTTTGTTGTACGAGAAAGGCAAAAATAAAACAAAACAAAAACACAACAACTCCTTTGCGCGTTCGCAATGAGAATAGATAGAAGGTGAGGAAGAAGACCAAATGCAAGTGTAGTAGTGGATGATGGAATATGTAAACAGAAAATGGTGACGTACATATTTGCACGGCTTTGTATAGAATGTAGTAGTGAAAGATTTTTCGCCATACACGAAAGGCACGCACACAATATATGGATTTCCATAACTTAGTATTTATTTAAATTGGCACGTTCGGATAAGCAGTAGGTGTAGGAAAATCCCTTTTACACCATCACTGCGAGCTTGCGCTGGGTGATTCTCCATTTTTGCTACAGTAAATAGAATTAAACTCTTCGCAGGATCGCCAAATATGTAGCTTAGACTCCAACGGAGAATCACCCAACACAGCTCGATGTCCTTGCACTTTGGAATCCTCCTTACAACTGCCAGCAGTAATGGCTATACCTTACATGCACAGGATGTGCAAGAGCTTTCATAGACTGATCCATGTTATAGACTGAACTGATTCATACCACACAGATATCTCCATATTATTTTTCGTTTTCGGACTCTCAAATAGTAATACTAATTTGCCATGAGATATTTGGATCAATATTGATTACTTGTGAGCAATGCTGGCTGCCAAAACTTCATCATATTTTACATGCTAGTTTTATCGCAATTGTCCATGAAAAAATGTTCATTGTTTATCGTGTTTTTCTGGGGTTTTTATTGATTTTTAAGATGAAAATCAATATAGGTACCATTAATGAAGGTATGTAAAAACGTTTCCAAGCATGATTCGATCTGAAATTGATTTAAGGCTCAAGACTCCGTAACTCTGTTTTGAAAATTAATGACGTTATTGCTTGTTAGTATTGGTGAGGCAACTTGTAGAAAAAGTGACGAAAATTTGAGGTGGGTGGAAATGGGGTGGTAAAAGCTTGTCAGCTGCTACATATTGTTGCCAGATGCAACAAAATGTTTATTTTTGAGCATTTATGAAATATTTATTATATGGAAACTTATTTTAAATTTCTTCGTACACCACTGAGCTTTCAACATACAGTGTTGGGGAAAGTACAGTAAAACACTTTGATTCTCCGAATATTTACATTTTATCCTGTAGAATTTCGTGCACTGAGCAGTCGAGCACACTGAGACAGTTTCCCAAATAAATGTAAATAAGACGAAATTAAGTCTTTTTTATTCTTCATCCGCAGACTGTTTGTTTGCTGCTGCGTGAGTCTCGTGCCATCCATCCTCACTTTCTTGTGCGCAGTGCAAATAGAACAGAATCGAGTTGAATTAGGCTGTGACACACAGCCTTGAAAAAGTGCTAGCCACAGATACTGATTTATTAGTTCTAATCTGTAAAATGAGTAAGGAATAATGAAATGTATATTTGCCACCAAAACCGGCTATACGTTGAGAAATTATTCTACGAAAACATTGATTGTGGGGGGAGAAAATAGTAAAAGTATGTGCTGTCGTCTGCTTGGTCGTGGCTGCTGCTGCGGCTGCCGTAGTTTTGTTTTTTTTTGACTGCATGGTAGGATGAATGGTACGGTAAAATTAAATGTCAACCATTCTCCACCCTGCCAACAGAAGCTTGCATAATCTTTTCTTTTTTCTGGTTGATTTGATTAATTCGCAAACAAACCGCAATAATTATTTGATCAAATAAATCTGGCAACGATGAAATGATGATTCTTTTCTTGTATATGCATAAAGTTGTTTGCGTGTCGACTAGCATATTCGATGTATTGTTTTGATATTTCTAAGTTGCTTTGCCGAGATTTTGAGCGCACTATTTCACCTAATGCGGTAGTGAATTTGGGTGTTCCGAATTTTGCAACATTCACAATACGGCCGTCAAATTTGTCTCTCACTTCAAATTTTTTAAAGCAGTTTTCGTTGGTTTTTCGACATGAAGTGAAGAAATTGGTGTTCAACATCAAAGACAAGAGTGAAAGTTAGGTAGTGAATTATGTTTAGGTGTGATAAAATCAAGAAAGCGGCGAGAAAAGAACAAGTGAAAAACTGAGTGCATGTGTATGTGTGTGTCTCGATCGTTCGGAGTTAGTGTGTGTATAATTAGTATACGAAAATTTGTCTAGGAAAAAAGCAGTTTTAAGCGCTTTTCAGTCAATTAATTGATAATTAATTAGCTAGGTGAGTGAAAAATTCATATGAAAATACCATGAATATACGTTGACAGAGGTAAGTTGGTGAAAAGCAGTAAAATATTGAATTTTGGCTAAAATTGCATTAGTATTAGTGCGAATGAGAACAAAATCATCTTCATCATCAAATTGATTACGGTTTATAGAGCCTTAAGATTTTTTACCTTTTTACAATAATATGTTTTACAAAATTAAACTTTTGATTAGATTCCAAACCCGATCAAGCAACAAAATTGACAGCGTTGGAAAGATTGGAGTTTTCTCAAAAAGCTTTACGAAAAACATTTCACGCATCCTCATGCAATCGTGAGTTGTGTTTATTTTAATATAGTGAAGTTTTCTAAGAAAAGCTAGACGAAAAAACTAAATATTCATTATTTTGAGCGACAAAGCTCCAGCTCAGAAGATCTGGACTTTGATAACAAGCATACGCATTTTTCGGATGTAAAAGTTTGTTAAGATATAAAGCGGTTGAAGTGCAACGTATTTATCTGATCTGCTCCATTGATTGTAATATCAAAACATTATCCAGGGACTTAACATTATCCGATGACAAATTTATATAGTCGAAGTGAACAAACGAAGCGAAACGTAAATAATAATTAAAAAATGAAAATTAACATAAAAACTTAACTTAAAAATTTAACTTAACTGCGGCGTGGCGCCGGCTGTCAGAAAATTGCGTTCACGCCGCCGCCGGTTCAAATTGGATCGGCACGCAGGTCTACGCTAACATATTCTTTTAATGCAGACATTTTAAAAATGTCCACTTACGTTCAAGTCGTTTTATTGCATACTGCAATGAGTAGCTCAATTATTATCAATTGAAAACCTATATCGATGTCTCTATACTCATCAGTCAAAGAAATATCTAGATGACAGATATTGGACATTTAAGCAAAAAGGGTCCTGTGCATTTAAAAAAATACTAGTGTTAAATTATTATGCTTCCGAAATTGTTCTAGTTTGCACTTATAAAATTGTCTTACGATTTAAAAACTGGTGAGGTTAATGTTCCGGTTTTTCATCTCTTAGCTCCCATTTTCATCCTAGTAAAAACAAAGGAATAAAATTGCTTCTCAATTTTGATTTTTTTTTTTCAGCAGTTAGCTCGCTTAATATAAAACCGAACCGAATCATGGTGGATTATTCTAATAGTGAGATGGAAAATGAAACAATTTCTCTATATGTAATCAGTTTGAAATATTTTTGAATTGCGAAAAATATTCATAATTTTGGTGCAGGCAGACTAAATATTTCACAATTCAGTAGACTCCAGATGCATGCAATTCAAACTAAAATGAAGCATCGGTTCAATTCCCCCTAAGTACTGAAAAAGCAAATAATTCAAGCAAGATCAATCCGGTTTGAGTCGGCGAACTGTTTCATACGCTAAACACCTTTATCGATTTCCACGATAAATAGGTGGTACCGGGGAAACAGCAGCTAAGTCTCTTTATATGTAGGGTTCTCCGTAGGCTCCGGCTGAACTAAAAAATACCCCCTCCGAACGACCAACTCTCTTGGTTCTGGTTGGGAAAATAATCACCTTTACTTTTGTTGTAATAATGGAACATACGCGCTCAGCCAAACAGGCGCTAGACTTGTTTGTCGTAAAGCGATGACGACGACAACGACTACGACGAACGAGGGGACGTAAATCTCGTCCTTTACCATGCTTTACTGCTGCTGATGTTGTTGTTGCTGATGTTGCTTTTCGCATCATATTAGTTGGTTCTGCGTGTATCCTTTTTATTGCGCTTCTGCTGAGTATCAATGTTTGAACTGCATTTGATTCTAGTAGGACTCTCCTAGGCTCGCGTGTCGTACGCGAACGAAAGGAAGAAAAGCAGACATGCGCACCTTTCCAGAATTGGGCTTTCCCTCCTTTCTGACACATGCATGCAAAAGCACCATCAAAAGGAGGGGAAAGCTGGATTTGCCACTGGTGCGACATGTAGCTGAACCACCATCGAAGCGAGGACCTAGTAGAGGAGGCCGATTAGGCTGAGTCGACCAGTTTGAGTCTGGCGGCGATCCTGTCGAGAGGGACACAATCGCAGTAAACGATTCACGTGCGAGTGCTGGAAACGCGATTCAGTTTGGGGTTGGGAAGGAAAGCCATCATAGCAAGCGGTGTGGCTTGTGAGTTATTGATTTTTTTTGGCGGCTCATCGCAGCAAACCACTTGCGACTCAACCCCTTCCCGTTGTCTCGTCCGCCTACTTTGTGTAGTGCAGTGCGTTTGTTTTTATCGAAGCACCAGTGTGAAGTGTTGAGCTAATTGATTAATCAATCAGTCGTACAGTTTGAATAAGCATCATGGGTTTACGGAGAAGGACAATCGATTCGTCGGATGTGGCACCACAACCACAGGTTCATAGGGAAACATGGGTTTCCACCAATAAAATTCTCAACAGTAGTTGCGTCAATGCAAAGCGCATGAATAGCCGCAATCCCAACTTTGATTACGATGAAACCAAATTGCTCATCACCCTATGGGGAGACCCGCAGGTGCAGAAAACCCTTATCACCACCCACAAGAAGCACCCGGTTATTGCTGATCTGGCCAAGAAAATGCGTGAGCATGGATATAATCGCTCAACGGAGGAAATCAACACGCGCATTAAAAATCTGAAGTGTTTCTACAACCGCATCAAAAAGGATATGGCTTCCGGAATCATCAACCAAACCACCTGGAAGCACTATTCTGAGATGGATGAAATCATTAGCCGTCCGGTGTTCGGTAATGCTCACCGGATGCACATGATGCAACAGCAGCAACAGCAAGAGGAGCAGGAAGAGCTCAAGAAGCAAATCCTCGAACAGCAGGAGCAAATGCAGCGGTTTCCGGTCAAGCTAGAGGTTATGAGTGACGACGACTCGACTGAGATCCGTGCGGAAGATTTGCTGACCATCGATACGAACCCACCGCCGGATACAGACGGTGATGCGCTGGAAAAGGAGGAACTCAACATCAAAGAAGATCATGACAAAGCGAGTGTCGTTGGCGCTGCCATTGGCGGCGGTGAGGAGGATGATGATGATGACGATGACGACGATGATAGTGATTTTGATGTGGAAAAGTGAGTATTGCAATGATTATCATAATGTTACGAAATTTTGATGCCATTTTTAGAAAGAGTAATAAGTTTGTATCAGATGAAACTGATAAACTGGATTAACTGCAAAAGTAGTTGAATAATGCCTTTCTATTAACAAATTTAGTAACGTTGTTAATGAATAAAAAATCAAGATTGTCTTTTTCATTAATGGCTCTACGTTCTAACTGAAACAATTCTTGCTTTTAGTATTCTGTTAACATTTCCACAGTTATTAATTGAAAGCTTTTCTATGCCACTCCATTGCACTAATATTTATCTGGAAGTCGAACATGTTTCCACCCGAAAACATCCTAGACTGCGCCAAGAATCGAACTCGTCATCACCGGTAAACCTTTGCTAGCAATTTTATCTGGAGACCCCAAGATATGTATTTACAGCTAAATTTCAGCCTAGAAAATTTCGATACTCCATCCGTCAGCGTATGTGATGAAAACTGATTTGAAACTTGTCTCGGAGGGGGTTGATTGTGTCAGTGCATCTGTTGAAGTGATGAAGGCATTGCTAAATTTGGTGTGTACATACCCTCAAATTCGACTTGTTTTCCCGTTTCTTCAACAGCGTCTCTCGCAGTTGGATGTATAACTACAGGCAGTTTGATAACAGAATCAGACCGGTGCAAAATGGAAAAAGAAATGTTCATAACTCGAATCAATTCAATATCTCGATTCGGTACGGGTGGACTGCGTTGAAATTTTGACACAAATCATAGAACTTTCTGGGGAACTTAACCTATTTTCCAAGGGTACAAGCAGCTAATCGTTGCAGTAGACGATTGCAACGATTTTTGTCTAAAATTCTATAAAATTATTTTATTAGACAATGAAATGTCTTGATATTAGAAATTCTATGAAGTTCATTGGTACTCTATCAAGGAGGCAACTTCAGAATTACTTTCAAAATTTTATTTTGGACCCTCTGCAAGGCCTCAGCATACGACATGGCTGGTCTAAAAATTTGTTTGTAAATCGAAAATTTGTTCCTAAGACAAAGTTTTGATTTTCTGTTTATAAGTGGATATAGGAACTTAATATATTTATTACATTTGGTTTGAATGTCTTCAATGTTATTTTTAAAAGTTGATTTTTTATCTAGCAGAAGCCATAATATTTAGCTTCGCTAGACCAATTAATTAGAACCCCATTCTTAGTGGCATGTGACATCCATGTCTACTAGAAGGTTTCAAATAAGAAGCTCTCGACTTATGTATGTGGGAAAATTATAAGCAGAGTTTTGGAAGCATTCGGGGAAATTTTTCATTTTTGCAAGTAGGTGGAGAAAATATCCAAACTTTTTTGAAATCTACTACACATGACACGAGGGCTTCGCCCTTTGGGGGAAAGGCCCGTGTCATCTGCAAACAACGATTTTTGATACCCTGGGTGGTAAATCAGGTAAAGTCAGAAGTAAAAAATTTGGGTTCAACAATTGGAAAAACTCTAAAAGCAGGCAATTACCAAGGACCCGATCGCGCAGCATAGGGGATGCATGATGCACGAAAGAACTAAAATTTTCAATAGCTCAGCGTTGATAGTCAAAAATTTTAATACCACTGTCAAAATGGTAGATAGTTTGCGAATCGACTGATATATAAATATTCAAAATCCATTGAAAGATAAAGGACCTATTAATGTTACAAATCTTACATGATTTCGTGACGGTCCCCAATTTTTAAATTTTCATTTTACACCCTGTATCCGAGTCTTCCCCTTAGACGTAGTTTACGCCAAAATGTTATACAATATGGGCCTCAGTATGCTGCCTTGGGGTACACAGTCGTGTGTCCCGTTCTCTGGCAGATAGTGCAGCGCTGAATCCGTTGAGGCATCGGGCAGTGATTAGACTTGGGTCTACTTCCGTTGCAGTTGAAACAAACGATGTCATCCTTCGGTTTGATTTGCATATGTCTCGCTTCAGGTTTCGAATCTCCCGGTTGTTGACCCGATTTTGTTCTGCGATGATGCAAATTGTTTTCACAACATTTGATGTGTTCCAGCAACTCGTAAATGTCACCGTATCTTCGAGATACCAAGTATTTATATATTGGATCGTGTGATAAACCACGAATGATGTATACGATGAGGGCTGCATTGCTGACGCCTCCGTTGATTCCTACCGCATTGCTTTGAAACACATAATTCTCATAGATCTCTTGTTGTGAAACGACCTCTCCGTAACAAAAGGGGGATAAGTCGGTCCGGCTAGCAACAATATACGCCACAAAACATAATTCAGTGTGCACACATATTTTATTTTAACCCATTCATACGATACCTCATTTTCCTTCTACTTCCCTATTCTCCTGCTCGCTGTGCATGCTCTTCTTCTTCTTTCATCTTCCCTTCTCATCTTCTTAATGTTATCACTCACGTCCGCCGCTCCCGTCTCTGCCTCCTGCCTGCCAACAGCAAGACCTCTTCCCGTCGCATGGGATTCGATAACCTCTGCTCTCCTCAAGGAGTCGGTGATCGATGTTGTACGCCTTGATCGCTGGAGCGCTGTCCGCCGGGGAAGGGACTCGGGCTGACCACGCCACGACTGCCAGACACTAAGTGGGTAAGATCCACTCTCACCGTCCGTGGACAGTATCGTGTTTCCCGCGATTCGTTGCGCCGAGATTAGCGTTTGTCTCCTCCCCTTTTAAGTAATTGGTCTTTATCCGGATCATTCAGATCCGCGTCTTGAGCGATTCACCACGTTTGTCGGCACATTTCGGTGCGTATTTCGGAGTGTTCGTTTTGTGACTTCTTCCCCATACTGGGTTGGTTGATCCCGGTCTTCGCGCAGTGCTTTTAAACTGCAAAAAAAAAACAAAAAAGAGCCTTCCCTTGGGGAGCGTCCACAAATTACGTAATGCTTAGAGGGGGAGGGGGGTTGAGCGAAGTGTGACGATCCATACAAAATTTTCAGATGTTTCATACAAAAACTGTGACATAGGAGGGGGTTAAAAATGATAAATTTTTGCGTTACGTAATTAATGGATCTTCCCTTGTTGAATGCGACAGAGACCAAGGAACTCGGTACCGGTAGCGACCCTTTTTGTGAACTTTTCGATTGGCAAACACTTGTCGCCACCGTTTGAGTCTAAATGCCAGATCCTCGTAGAATCGTTCTGACCGAAAAGCTGGACACTCGGAGATCTCAAATTTCAGCAGGTAAAATCTTGTCGTGAAGTTTGCCCACAGCCTTCCCAGCTTATCAGCTTCCGATTTTCTCATGCCTCGTGTGAGATGATTGCTGACGGTGGCAATTTTTGACGATTTTCGGGTTTCTGGCCTTTTCTTTAACGGTCTTGCCAAGCCGATGAGTTTCATAAGCGATACTGTCTTGCAGCCGCATGTTTCACACGCGAAACTGTTATTGGCAAGAATGACTGCTTCGATTCCCACCCACTCCACAGCCCTTATACAGGGAAAAGTCAACATGACTACTAGTGCATTGGGGTCCATTTCGACCCAAGCACACCCTAAACACCGCTGTAACTTTGTAACGCAACGAGATAAAAATCTGAAAAATTCTGACTTTTCCTAACTTTCGGAAATTAAGGTTCCCTGAGAAAATCAGCTTTCAGCGACATCTAGGAGAGGCGCCACAAAAAAAGTGACACATTGCAATGTGCATTGGAGTCCATTTGGACCCAAGATTTCATTCATCAAATTTCAACCGATTTTCGATCTTTAGGCACCAAACGAAAGCTGATAGTTCCAATAACAAGCCCACGGGGTGATTTATTTAAATTGGCCACTCTAGTCTCCGGGGAACCTGTGCTAAAGAGGTACTGTTTGAGCTTCTCAATTTGGCACCAAATTTTCGAGTTGCGTGTTATGAAACATAAAATTGCTTGCAAATATGTGCTCTGATGATTCTAACTGTATTTGCTATATTGTATATGCCATTTCTGGGCAAATTTATCCCTCGAGCGGTCATCGGAAAGCCCTCTGGAAGATCCGGAACATCCGTAAAATGGCCAATTCCAAAAGTTCATCCTAGAGTTTCGCGATTTTTTTAAAACCATTCATTCTGGCAAATTGTGGGTGCTATCAATAGGTAAAGTCTTCTGTGACCCCCAACTATCCCAGAAACGGTTCTCCGTAAGATCCGGAACACCGGTAAAAGTGGCCTATTCCAAAATATCCCAGAAACGGTCCTCCGGAAGATCCGGAACACCGGTAAAAGTGGCCAATTCCAAAAGTTAATCCTAGAGCTCCGCGATTTTTTCGTAACCATTCATTCTGGCAAATTGTAGGTGCAATCAATAGTTAAAGCCTTCTGTAACCTAAATATATCCCAGAAACGGTCCTCCGGAAGATCCGGAACATCAGTAAAACGGCCAATTCCAAAAGTTCATCCTAGAGTTTCGCGATTTTTTCGTAATCATTCAGTCTTGCAAATTGTGAGTGCAATCTTAACTATTGATATTGCAATCAATATTTAAAGCCTCCTGTGACCTACAAATGTCCCAGAAACGGTCCTGCGGAAGATACGGAACACCGGTAAGAGTGCCCAATTCTAAAAGTTGGGTGCAATCAATAGTTAAAGCCTTCTGTGACCTAAATATGTCCCAGAAACGGTCCTCCGGAAGATCCGGAACATCAGTAAAACGGCCAATTCTAAAAGTTCACCCTAGAGTTTCGCGATTTTTTCGTAACCATTCATTCTAGCAAATTGTGAGTGCAATCAATAGTTAAACCCTTCTGTGACCTACAAATGTCACAGAAACGGTCCTCTGGAAGATCCGGAACATCCGTAAAATGACCAATTCTAAAAGTTCATCCTAGAGTTTCACGTTTTTTTTAAACCATTCATTCTGGCAAATTGTGGGTGCAATCAATAGTAAATATCTTCTGTGACCTCCAAATGCCCCAGAAATGGTTCTTCGGAAGATCCGGAACATCCGTAAAATGGCCAGATCCAAAATAACATCCCAGAGCTTCGTGTTTTTTTGTAAGCATCCATTCTGGCAAATCGTTGGTGCAACAAACAGTTAAAGACTTCAGTGACCCCTTAATGCCCTAGAAACGGTCCTTCGGTAGATCTGGAACATCCGTAGAATAGGCTAATTCCAAAAATTCGTTCCAGAGCTTTGTATTTTTTTCATAATAATATATTCAGTCAAATTGTGGATGCAATCAATAATGAAAATCTTATGTGACCTCCAAAATGCCACAAAAACGGTCCTCCAGTAGATACGGATCATCCGTGAAAGTGGCCATTCCAAAAGTTCACCCCAGAGCATAGCATTTTTTTCGTAGCCATCAATTCTGGTGAATTGTGGGTGCAATCAATAGTGAAAGTTTTTTGTGGTCTACAAATGTCGAAGATACAATCCTTCAGAAGATCTGAAACATCCGTAAAAGTGGACAATTCCAAAACTACAGCACGGTAATTTTTTCGTAACCTTTTATTCTGGCAAAATAATAGAGAAAGTTTTCTATGACCTCCAAGTGCTTAAGAAACGATCCTCCGCAAGATCCAGTTCATTCGTATAAGTGATCAATTCCAAAAGAATATCTCAGAACATCGCGATTTTTCGTAACCACCTATTCTGGCGAATTGTGTTTGCAATCAATAATAAAAGTTTTCGGTACTGTTCGGTAATGGTACTCCGGAAGATCCGGAACATCCGTGAATGTGGCCAATTTGAAAAAGAACTCACGGAGGAGCTTCCGGATTTATACTTCGTTGAAAAATTCTGGATGAACTTCCGGAAGAAGTTCGGTGGAGCTCTCGGAGCAGTTCCCCGAGGAATTACTCGATGAACTTCTGGAGAGATTTGCGGAAGAACTCTCAGCATTCTCAGAAGAACTTCTAGAGGAATGCTTTTAGGAACTTTCCGAAGGATTACTTGATGAGCTTCCGAAGGGATTACCGAAGGAACTTCTGAACAAACTTCCGGAGGAAGTTCTTGAATAACTTCCAGAGGAGCTTCTGCAGAAACTTCGGAGGAATTCAAGGAGGAACGCCGCCACGCCGCCGTCGCTGGCTAATGATGATCTGTTACGCTAACTGTTGGCCTCTTTTACGGATGTTCCGGATTTTACGAAGGAATTTTTATTATTGATAAGAAAATTATTTTGAGATATCAGTGGAATGTCATTACTTGTCATCAGACGAGTTTGTACAATTCCATTTGATTCCACCAATTGATTTGATTCCTTTATGTGATTTGACAGATACGTATTTCGACCTTAACAGTAAGGCCGTCTTCAGTGTCTCGTACTTGTTTCGACTTTTATTATTGTCATTGCATATCACGGAGGATTTTCGCTATTGATTGCGTACATAATTCACCCATATGAATGAAAGCAAAAATTAGCAAAGCTGTGGGATGAACTTTTGGAATTGACCATTTTCACTGGTATTCCTGATTTCCGATGTATCACAACCAAAAATAAATAAACATACGCGATTTCCACACAGACTCTCTAAGAATTATCGAAATTTAATTTTTACATACCTTCTCGGCTACTTCGACATAGAACATTATTTTAACCAACCACTGCTGACCAATTACGACAAATTTGGGCCTCTCAACCGAATGATGGCTGTTTACTATCAACACTGCGAAACTATTGACTTAACAATGTCTCGGCATAACATTAGACAATATTTTCAAAGAACAAACATTACAAATTCAGCAATATAAATTCAAAATCAAAATTATACATCACTTTACTAAAAAAAACTATTATTTAATCATACTATAGCATTACAAAAACAAACATGTATATGTATATGTACTAGTCTACGTTGGTTGACGAAATAAAATAAATTAACTAATAGGGGATCCAGTGTCCCCATATTGAGGCAATAACTTCAAATCCAAATATTCTAAAACTTTTTGATATGTTGACATTTTCATCAGTACAGATCATTAAGCATATTTATGGCTTTGTGCTGTGAAAAAACGAAAGCATTTCGTCATTGTTATGAAAAGTTGTTCAAATTTTGCGTGGCCAATAAAAAAACCTTTGGGAAAGTCAAAACACACAAACCGGCCTGCAGAATGAATGAGGTTTGTCAATCCAGAAAACAACTCACCACATAAAGGTCATTTGTCTATAGAGGATCTATACTTAAAAATACGCTAGAAGAAAACTACTTTAGTTCTCGCTAAAACAGGGGGTGATCAAGTCTCCCCGGGGATCAGGTCTCCCCACCTTCCCCTATTGATTGCACAATCACTTCTCCGCTATGGATGTTTTCGAAATTAAATGTGGAGCTGTGGGATAAACTTCTGGAATTCATAATTTTAGCGGAGCCGTTAACAATGTTAAAGTGAATGTTTAAAAAATCGAATGTGATTAACTTTTGGTAGGTCAAAGAGGACTCCACATATAATTCACCGTTACTACGTGAATGCTAACAAAAATGCTCAGGTCTGGAATCAAATTTTAGGATTAACCTATTTTACGGATGTTTCGGGTTTCTTGAAGACCGTATTGTGGTCATTTCGGGCCACAATAGACTTTCACTATTGATTGCATTATCCATTCGATGATATAAACAGTTTCGAAATTTGCTTTGAGATGAACTTTTGCATCGGCCACTTTTACGAATGTTTCGGATTTCCCGGAGGGCCGTTTGTGGTCATCTTAGAAGACTGAAACAATTAATTGCGAACACAATTCGCCCGTATGGATGGTTACGAATAAAATAGCAATGCTCTGGAATGATTTTGTGGTATCGGCCCCTTTTGGGAGCATTTGCGGGTCACAGAAGACTTGCACAATTGATTGCACCGGAATTCCGGTTATGAATGAATTGGAAAAAGCTCTGAGATGTATTTATTTAAATTGACCACTTTTGCGTATGGTCCGGATCTTTCGGATGACCGTTTCGGGAGCTTTTTGGATCACTGAAGACTTTCACTACTGATTCCATCCATTATTCGTCAGGATGGATGATTACGAAATAATGCGAATCTCGGGGATTACCTTTTGGAATTGATCTTTTTTACTGATGTTCCGAAAAAATCGCAAAGCTCTGGGATTAACTTTTAGAATTGGCCATTTTACTGATGTTCCCGATCTTTCGGAGAACCATTTCTGGGGCATTTGGAGGTCACAGAAGACATTTACTATTGATCGCCCCCACAATTTGCCAGAATGAATGGTTACGAAAAAATGGTCGAGCTCTAGGATGAACTTTTGGAATTGGCCATTTTACGGATGTTCCGGATCTTCCGGAGGACCATTTCTGGGACATTTGTGAGTCACAGAAGGCTTAAACTATTGATTGCCCCCACAATTTGCCAGAATGAATGGTTCCAATAATCGAGAAGTTCTGGGATAAACTTTTAGAATTGGCCACTTTTACAGATGTTCCGGGTCTTCCGGAGGACCGTTTCTGGAACATTTGTGGGTCACAGAAGGCTTTAAATATTGATTGCACCCAGAATTTGCTAGAATGAATGGTTACTAAAAAATCGCGAAGCTCTAGGATAAACTTTTGGAATTGGCCATTTTACGGATGTTCCGGATCTTCCGGAAGACCATTTCTCAGGCATTTGTAGGTCACAGAAGACTTTACCTATTGATAGCAACCACAATTTTCCAGAATGAATGGTTACGAAAAAATCGCGAAACTCTAGGATGAACTTTTGGAATTGGCCATTTTACGGATGTTCCGGATCTTCCAGAGGGCTTTCCGATGATCGCTCGAGGTAGAAATTTGCCCAGAAATGGCATATACAATATAGCAAATACAGTTAGAATCTTCAGAGCACATATTTGCAAGCAATTTTATGTTTCATAACACGAAACTCGAAAATTTGATGCCAAATTGAGAAGCTCAAACAGTACCTTTTTAGCACAGGTTCCCCGGATACTAGAGTGGCCAATTTGTATGAACCCCCCCTTGGGCTTGTTATTGGAACCTGTTTCGTTTGGTGCCTAAAGATCGAAAATCGGTTGAAATGTGAGTTTGTTATTGGAACTTCTTTCGTTTGGTGCCTAAAGATCGAAAATCGGTTGAAATTTGAGTTTTTGTGATCGAGATGAAATCTTGGGTCCAAATGGACCCCAATGCACAATGTGTAACTTTTTTCTAATGCATTAGGAAGGTTAAAGAAAGTAAAAGTCTACGGACATAAAAAGAAAAATAACAACAAGTCTTATATGACAGAATTTCAAATAAGAATGTAAAAGGTCGATAAAGCAGATCACGATTTGTAAACTCCACGGAGTATAAATAGAAATAGGTTGGACCAGGGTTGGACATATGGCCTGCGATGCCAGTCCAGTTAGGTGGGTGTGTGCGCAAAAGAAAAGCACCACCCAAACCAGAAATAAGAAGAAGAAGAAGAATGACTGCTGCTCTCGTTTTTACAACCTGTTCACAAAGGTTTTTTTAGCTCCAATCCTCTCGGTGTCGATTCTTCCCCACAGCGGATGTAGCAACTGTCATACTTATTCGACAGAAAAATCTCGCTTAACTTTTCAAAAGGTCCTGAGTAACATTTTTTTCATGAATTAATTTGAATAGCGCAATCAACAGAACAACATGAAAGCTTTTGATTCCAGTAGGGTAAAACGACCTATTATGGAGGGGTTAAGCACCGTTTCAAAATGAAATTATTACAAAAATTCTTCAAAAATTACCTGTTGGTCGAATTCCATATTGTAGTAGTTGAATAGGATGCTCGTTAACTATAGTTTCGTAAACATTACCTGAATTGTGCTGAACTTAAGTTGTTTTGTTTTTATCACAATAAAAATAAACTACCGCAATAATAGGACGCAGTTGCCTATCGTTGCGATATTTTTTGAAGGTCAGTCCTATTGTTGCGGTATTGCATGTAATTCTTATGGAGAGCGATACCGCAACAATAGGACCTTAGCACTACCGCAATAATAGGCTCAAGGGATTCAAATTTTTAACGAAAAATGTTGATTTTTCATCATTTTAAGTGAAATTTTGTCAAACAAAAGCTGTTCTAGTCGTTAATTCGAAGAGTTTTAGCGTACCCACAATTGTTTTCAATGGTATTATATCCAGAATGGACTACTTTAACACTACCGCAACATTAGGGCATACCACAACGATAGGACGTTTTACCCTACTCAAATTAATTCATGAAAAAAATGTTACTTAGGACCTTTTGAAAAGTTAAGCGAGAAATCTTCGACCGGTACATCATTTTCAAGTTTACCTTTCAGTACTTGCGGTTATTTACATGCCAGGACGGTTTACATAGGGATGAATAATCAAACTTTTTTGCACACTGGACGAATTTCAGTCAAAATAAAGCAAAATCATAACTTCCGTTACACTCTCCGAAATTCTTCACTGCCTGCTGCAGTTTGTGGTGGATATTCTCTTTGTTGCGTTGATCGGGAAAGGCTTTCTTGCTTCAGCAAATGTGTTGCTGACTTCCCGAAATTCATTATCAGAGGGGGGACAACGGATTTTTTTTCATATGGAGTTTGGCAAGTATGACAGTACCCTCTTTTTTGGCGCATAAATTTATACTCCAATGTCAAAATGCTCATACACTATTATAAATTGTGGTGGTAATTGTAAAAATTTGTATTGTTTACCGTTTTTACAAGAGAGAGTGGTGTCGGAAGCACATACTAAATTAAAGATCGCAACGAACAAAAATACACCAAACCCGTAAATATGTAGTGTTTTCACTTTATTCCTTACGCGAAATATGCAGATAAATAATTATGTTGGCAGAAGAAACTATGTGGTGAGCAGAAACAGTTGTTTCTTGCATTATCCAAACTTTGTGCGTTTCAGAACATTCTCACTCACTGCAGTGTTTATTTTTCATAGACTACGGCTTGGTGTTAGTGCCGTCGGCATTCGCTCGATTGGTGGCAACAAAAATTTGACAGCTTAGCACCCGCCTGTTCATTATACATCGAAATCCATTATACTCTCGTGCTGCTCCAGTTAAACGTAGCGAAGAGCCGCACCGTACGATCTTGCCATCCGTACATCAATGTGCACTCTAACTTTCACCTACTCAGTGACTGAGTAAAATTGTATTGGCATCTCTTTTCTTCCCACGGAAATTTTACTCAATTTCCGTCAAAAGCAGGATTACTCATAATTTTGAGTTGTCCTGCTTTTAACGGAAATTGAGTAAAATTTCCGTGGGTTAGAAAAAGAGGGCAATACAATTTTACTCAGTCACTGAGTAGGTGAAAGTTAGCGTGTGTAATGTTCATCAACTATGGACAGCCACTTCGTTACACCAGCACCGCTCGGAACTCAGGAATGAGATTCTTCCACTCGTCCGGATGCAGGAGCCTTTCTTGCATGGCTGTTTTCGATCGTTGAACCCCAGCTATTGTCTCCTCGTTGCGCGTTGAACTGAAATCCTGCCGAAGAGTTTCCCGTCATCGTGGCATATCGTTTTTTCTTCGCGAAATGCTCAATCACGTTGTAACGAACTTATTTGACCAAGATGGCATCTTACGGGACTCGGGCTCCGCCAGGCCAGAGATTAATGCAATTTGTTCTTCGACTTAGGGACGTTCCGATACTTCAAAATATCGATATTTGATTCGATACGATAATCGAATCAAAGTATCGATATCTCCGATATATTGGAATGAAAATATCGATATATCGGAAAATCATATGATATTTCAGAAATGAGAATATTTAGAATGTTGTAGTTATTCAATTACTATCGTATTACCGTATTAGCCCTTTACAATAATGATTGGAAATGACTTTTTTTTCTATTACATTATTCAATCTGCTTCTATAGTGTGCCAGTCCAACAATCATCGGCGGCGGCGTTCATCGTAATTTTAACCGGTAGTGGCGGCGTTTTTGGCATGATACTGACCTCACTATTTTTCGTTCGCTCGAAAAAATCAACTGAAGTTTTGAGAAATTTGTTGAAATTCCACTGAAATTTTTTTTGTATTTCTATTCGAGTTATTCTGATTCTTAACAACAGAAGATTCTCTTTTCAGAATTTCCAAGTGATTTTTTTTTTAAATTTAATTAAATATTTATAATTTTCACGGGAAAATCCATTGCAATATTCTTAATTAAAAAAGGAAATTCTCTTAAACTTTCACGAGAAATTGAGGGGGTCAAATGCAAAGAAGTGTAAGCGTCAAAAAGTTATTTAAAAAAAACGGGTGCAAAGTTTTTCAATTTTTTTTCGCTTCATACAAATTGTATGGAAGTTCAAAAAAATACTAATTTTCTGTGATTTTTCACATTTTTTTCTAAACAACGTACAAACTATATTTACATATTGTTGCAAAGCTTGAAAACCAAAGTATTTTTTTCTGTGGCCAACTCAATTCTGACCAAAATGTCACTTACACCCCACTGCTTCTAACCCCCTCAATTATCTTTTTGTTTCACATGAAATCCCCTGAAATTTCGGCAGGAAATTCTCTTCAAATTTTTCCGGACATTTTTCAAAATTGACGCAAATAAAATTCAAAATTTTCATTATAAAACAAATATTTTAAGGAAATTCTTTTTAATTCCTACGGGGAATTCTTGAAAATTTCGGAAGGAAATTTTCATTTGTTTTCCAATTCTTCCAAATTCTAAATTCAACAAATCTCTTCCTAATTTCTAAAGTTAATTTATCTAATTTATCACGTCTAATATTTAATTTAATTCCTTTAAGGATTCAAATACCAGCGGCATAACAGATGTCGCACAAGGACGCGACAACGCAAAGTGTTTATGATGGCAGCGCACACCTCATACCACCCGCGGCACCGAAAAAATTCATCTGAACCATTAAAAATACGACATTTCAGACCCATTTTGAAGTACTTTCTTTCACAAAAAACAATGCAATTGTTATTTTTGTGTTACTTTCTTCTGATTCAATATATCGATATCGAAAGCAAAAATATCGATATGACCGATATATTGAAAGCAAAATATCGATACAAAAATATCGGATATCGACACAAAAATATCGATATTCCGATATATCGGAGGTATCGGAAAGTCCCTACTTCGACTCATCAATTTTTAAAACAGCGATGGGTGTATACCACTGCTGAAGAAACTGTAGGCGCAGTTTCTCAATTATTAAATACTTAATATAATTAAACTTCTTCGTCCAAGTACAAATTTTATTATTGAATATGAAAGCGGACGGATTTGTAACCACCGCAAATGTCGGATACCGAATGGCGAAGTTTTGGCAAGTTACATACTCTCGTCTTATTAAGGTGGGTTCAAGCGTTGCGTCCACTATACTACATATGAATACTACAGAAGAAATGCTACACCATTGGAATTTCTCTGAGCATTATTCCATGAACGGTGTTTTGCTTTAAAAGTCATTAAAAGTCATTATGAAAAATAAAAAATGAAAATTTCGAGTTAGGCTTTAAAGATCAAGCAAGTAAGCAGCAATAAAAGATAATTGTCTAAAATTAATTTCAAAAGAAACTCCCAAGGTTTTAAAAATTTTGGTTCCAAATAAAGAATATAATTTATGTTTGATACATCCTGTTAATGACAATGGCGACTCCACCACAGGAACTGTCATTTCTGTAAATAATACAGTGGGTCCAAAAAGTATTCGTCTAGCCGCATATTCTTCAGTTGAATGTAAAACTTAGGCGTGATAGAAGTGAAATCAACAAACTTTTTTCTAAATTTGGTAGAAAACTTATCAACACATGATTATTATTCAAAAACAAATAGACATTTCAATTACTTTTTCTGGTATGTAGAGAATATCTAAATTTCGTCAATTTCGCTCGCTCAAAAAGTATTCGTCTATTCAGAAAATAATCGAGTGAAACACGAATATAATAGCACATAATAATAGTTTTATTCGCATGTAGTTACACTAGCACACTCTAGTGATGTCTAGCAACATTTTTGTCAATATTCAATTACAGATCAAATAATGTTTTTGTTTTGTTTGAACTTGGCGCGGAAAATAGAAGCACCATGGGTGGGAAAAGTAAAAAGATGAGTCCAAATGAAAAAAAAACTTATTCTACGCCTGCATAATTAGTGCAAGTGATTTATGACTTTGCAAGAAATGTGGGTAGACCAAGGGTAGCAAGAATTCAACCATTTAATTGGTGATTAATCGCATCAGCGCCACAAAAATCTATCAAAACAAATAGCAGAGTGGTCGTCAGCAATGGTAAACTGATAACGATGAGCGATTTATTGTGCGGAAAATAAAAAAAAATCCTTAAAAACGAGTTCACCCATATAGGCAAGTGAGTTGGAGAGAAGAAGTGCTCAGATATGAACCAATACGAACAGAAATACCTGTGAAAAATATGGGTATAATGGGCGAGTATCACGGAAGAAAATTCAAGTGAACCATCAAATTATCAAAAACAGCTCGATTTCAGCTAAAAATATCGCTGGAAGAAGGATGACTTTCAGAATCAAGTCATGTTATCTGACGAAAGCAAGTATGTACAGCATATTTAGATCAAATGGCCGATGTATGGTATGGCGGAAAATGAATATTGAGATACAGCCGCAGAATCTCTTTTGAGCAGTAAAGCATGGTGGGGCTCCGTCATGGTCTCTGAGGTGCTTGAGCGCAACCGGTGCGGGAAAATTTCACATTATTGAAGGAATTATGTATCACAAAATGTTCATCCGCATTTTGAAAGAAAATTTGAACGCCAGTGCTGAGAAATTGGGCTTACAGGTAACATACATCTTACGGGGTGATAATTACCTCAAGCACACAGCCCAAAGTACTAAGCTGTAGCTACTCTATAATACCCCAATTAACTCAAAACGCCTCCTCAGATCCCAGATATGAATCCAATTTAACTCCATTGGAAGGTTCTGGACGACAAACTTTTCGTGAAATTCGTGAAAGTCATATTTCCAACAACAACGAATTGAAATTAGTGTTGAAAGAAAAATGGAAGAATATTCCGTCCCCCATTACGGCTAATTTGGTCAGTTCCATGCCACAAGAACTACAGCCCGTCATAGATACACAGGGGAATCCAACAAAATATTGAATTCCATTCTACAACTCCTATTTTCGTTTCAAAAGCGCGATAAACCTGACTAGACGAATACTTTTTGAGCCCGTATTTAATGAATTGTTATGTTTTGTTACCTTTGTTTTTGTTATTGTTTTATTTTTCTGTTTGATTTTTAACAATAAAGATGAATTGATCAATTTGCTACACAATGCAATCGATAGTTTTATTTTTTTTTGAGCTTACTAGATTCTATCTTTGACATTTTCTAGAAAACACACAGCTAGACGAATACTTTTTGGACTATTAGGATCTCTTTTCATGAAGAGTCCAGGTTTGAGAATGTTTCAGTTACAATGGCAATGTGCACATTATGAGCTGTTAGGAAGTTGAATAATTCATCTTCCATACCCTTTAAAGAGCGGGCGTTCCAATTTAAAATTTTCAAAAAAATATTTGGATCCATTAAAACGAAGTCCAATAACAATTTTCTGAGTAAATTGGATACCAACCTGAACAGCTTCTGTTTTGGTATTCGCTCAATCATGTGATGCAATGAATTATTGGCAGTGGCTGATTTTCTACTCGCCGCTGTCACATCCAGGCGCTATAGTATATGCGCAAAACAGCCAGCAAGAGTTAACCGCCAGAAATTTGTATGGCGAAAGTAATCTAACGCGGGTTTTCTCAAAATAAGAAACTTTTCATGAAAAACTATTTGGTACCGATTATGCAGGAAGGTGTCCGCTACCATGCCTACCAAATATTTTTTTGATGAAAGTGCTTATTTTTGAGAAATCGAGCCTTAGATGCCTTTCGCCATACTGATTTCAGAAAGTTAACTCCTAGTGTGCCGCTGTAAGCACGCTCAAAGCAGGCGATTCATTGTTCAGTTAGAAAAACCGAAAGCAGACATGCTACCTGAATCATTAGTACGATCGTTATTTTTCGTTGAAGAATAGGTATGAAAATCATTCATCGTCGATAAATTTTCAGAAACGAAATTTTGCCTGATTTAGAGTTGTTGTTTTCACCAAGCACATGTCGGCGACCATGCCAATGAAGAGATGCCTGCCGATAGCATGTTAGTCATGTTAGTGGATAATATGGTTAACGTCAACTAAAGAGGAAATGAAATGTTGACATTGATGTACTCACTTATTTATGGTCAACGTTGCTGCTTCTATTTCAGCAGGCTTGTTTCTGATTTAGTCAGTAACAGAACATTCATTCGTTTTTCCTTATTAAAGGGATCCATTGATTCTGACACACACAAATCTTCTTTAATGCTCAATGAATATCACGGTAAAAGTTCTGTTTAATTTTATTATGATTAATTTGGTCTAAGCTAGCATTCTGTTTAATATAAACAGTAGTCTAAATTAATGATTTTGTGTGTGTTACTTCTACGTGAAGTTAAACGATTTACAATGATATGGAAATGCTAATATCATCTTCCAAACTTAGACGTACATGTTCATGATAGAATAAACAGTAGTGTTTTTTTTGTGAAACCATATTGATTGATTGTAATAATACTTTACGATGGGCTAGACTCGTTGCTTTAACTAGTGAAGAAGTGGGTCGCGGTTATGAATGAATACTGAAAAAGGTTTCTCCCATATACACACACATACAGACATCATCTCAGTTCGTCGAGCTGAGCCGATAGACTAACGCAAAATGAACTCCCCCAAGAAATTATGACGTTTGAGCGGGTCGCATAATGAACGCAAAATGAACTTTTGTTCGAGAAGACGACCCGCTCAAATGTCAAAATCCATCGAGTGAGTGAATTTGATGAACTCCTGCACAGGTCTATAGACTTATGCAGGAGTTCATCGAATTCACTCACCCGACGGATTTTGACATTTGAGCGGGTCGTTTTCTCGAACAAAAGTTCATTTTGCGTTCATTATGCGACCCGCTCAAACGTCATAATTTCTTGGGGGAGTTCATTTTGCGTTAGTCTATTGGTATATATAACACTATGGGTCTCCGGGCCTCCTATCAAAAATTCGTTTTTGGAATGATCATATAGCCTTTCGGTACAACTTTGTTGTACGAGAAAGGCAAAAAGTTTCTCTTTTAAATAAATTCTATGATCTCTGCGTCTCACTTATTTGTGTTTAAATTACTAAATAAACTTAATTTAGAATATTAAAAAAAGTTAATCCAATAATTAGACCATTACAACAATTACAATTAAAATTTCATTACATTTGAAACTAACCGATCTGCATTTGTTCTATTCCAGCGAATTCAATGACGGCCTGGATGAAATACTCTCAAAAGCAAGGTCCGTAACCAAACCGTCAGACTCCACGGCACAGGACCGTTCCAGCCCACACGTTAGTAATGGCACCAGAACACCCACTCCAGTGACAGCTGTCCCGGCACCAAACGCTTCAAACAACTCCCAGGGCAAAATATCTGTGGTTCCAACTAACCTTCTGCTAAAACCGCCAACGTCTAGCATGAGTATGAACACACCCATTCAAATCTACACACAACCTACCATGAGTTTGGGACCAGCTACCGCCATTGCTACGTCACAAACACCTCTCACATCCACAGCTGGAGCCACCGGAATGGCTCCCATGAAGCTACTGCTTGTGAATACCGTGTCGAAAGATGGTACCACGAAGCAAATCCTAACCCCCGCTTCGGAAATTCCGCAAATGCCTCAGATGCGACCAGCTCCCATGCTACAGCCGAAGCCCGCCATCATTCCAATCACGTCCAAACCCCCAACAGTGAGCATCCCCGCAATCAACGTACCTCAGCAGCCTATTAGTATGATGCCCACAATGACGGCTGCGCCTTGCGTGGCCAAACCAAAGCCAGTTATCCCGGGTGAAAAGTCGTCAGGTGTCAAGAAAATGTTCGGTCAGCTAATTGCCATTCAACGTGAAAACCTGGCAGTGTCTAGAGCAAGGCTAGCCCTCGAAAAGGAGCGGCTAGAATTCGAGAAGCAGATTGGAGGTCCTCTGGTTGATGTGGTGCGAAGTCTGAGCGGTTTCTTCAACGGATTCCTACAGCATCAAGTGCAACAAAAGCAACAGGCCGTGAACGGAAGCCATAAGCAGAATGGTCCACCTTTAGCTAAGAAAAGACGTACTGAGGGCAGTGTTGAGAAGCAACAGCAGTCAGCCGTAACCACTACTGAACCCGTCAAAACCGAAGTGATAAGTGATGATGACAACTGATAGGATATTCTTCAATGTTGGTCTATTCATCGTACCTAAGTTGTTTTGTGTTTGCTTTTCATGAGTTTATAATTTATTTAAATTATTTCTGTAAACAGACAAAAATTATTGATAATATTTATTGAACTAGACTACAAAGATATAGTATTTGACACTTCTGAAATATGAATAAAAAATTCCTTATATTTCTAGTAACAATTTTCATATACATTATTCATCAGTTCCATATCACGAATTTCCATAATGTCTGTCTTAAGTCGCTGTTTAATAATTTCACGCAGAATATCGTCTCGATCCTTATCATCTTCAACACCCATCCGGTAAAGAGAATTGTCCGTAATCCTGAGCAATGCTCGGCCAGTTATTTCATGCTGTTGGAACAAATTGAGCTTTTTAGCATCAACCCAAAGCAATATTATTGAGAAATAGTAGATCGCTAAATCATTCAAGTTTACAAAAGATTGGATATTGCTTAATTTAAATTTGCACTTATAAATACCCAAAAAAACAAAAAATAGGTATAATATAAAATAATTCTCGGGTACTTATTCAAAAGGACGTATGTGATTTTGTAAGCAAAGATTCAAACGTCGATTAGTCCGATCTGATGGCACTCCCACGCAAACCAACACCACCAACAGGTAGCCGAAGCCTCCCCCTATCTGTCTATGGTGATAGTTTGCGTGGGAGGGCTATCAGATCGGACTAATCGACGTTTGAATCTTTGTTTACAAAATCACATACGTCCTTTTGAATAAGTACCCGAGAAATATGTGATTAGTGAGCCAAGTAAAGCAAACAGTATAATATTTTTAATATTTTCTATATCGAGAAGATTCAAATCTTGAAAATTGACTAGACTTGGCTATGATTCGTACCTACTTCAAAAGGATTGTGGCCGCTGTTACGGAAAACCAAGGTACACTATCTTTTTAAAATATATTTTACTTCCTTCATCAGCAATTAGAGAAAAGGGCAAAATGAACCCTAATTCAAAGACCTATGTCTGGAAGGCTGTCTTAACAAATAAATATACTTATACACCCTCTACACACCCAATTCTTTTTTACACTGACTTTTTTACATGGCTTTTTTACACGAATTTCACACATGTAAAACAAAATCGGGTGTATACTTAATTTAGAATGTTCGGTCTTAAGGCATTAAGAGTTTGTTCTGGGGGTATCTTCTTACCCCACCTTACCGTTCATAATTTCCTAAAAACGGATTTTGCAACATGGCTCTAAAAAGAGCGATCTCTTTTTTGCAATTTCTAAAAAAAAACCCAGATCAATCCACCTAGCGGTGATGGTGCCTTTCTCGCTAAAAAAGGTAATAAATGTAGCCTTTACGTCTACACCTCGATGATACAAGAAAGGCAAAACAGCTACACCGTCTAATGTTATGATAGAAAATTTACACTAGTAGACGACAGGTGGCGCTGCCCGAATTTCCTATGTTCGAATTTTGACTTTCGGACAATTTCATTGTACTATGAAACTGAACGAAGAGCATACTTACGCCTAAATGCGCGCAACACGAGCATCTTTATAGTACGATGAAACTCGTAATGGGAGCAAGCCATGGATAAACATTAAAAATATTCATAGATGCAAGGCATTTTTCATAACACATTATTGTTCTATGTGATTATGTCTCATCACTATTTTAATATTATCTATTTTTTGCAATTCGCTATTATTATGAAATTCAATAGTGATCAACAGCGTTTTAGTCTCTGTCGGATGCAACTTGTTGCAAGAAAATCGGTTAAGAGTTTCTATGTGAAAATTTGGCTAATGTTTTTTATGGCATTTTGTGCACACACACACACACACATACACACACACACACACACACGCACACACGGACAGACAGACATTTGTTCAGCTCATCGAGCTGAGTCGAATGGTATATAACACTATGGGTCTCCGGGAATTCTATCAAAAGTTCGAATTTGGAGTGAAATGATAGCCTTTCGGTACAACTTAGTTGTACGAGAAAGGCAAAAATACTACTAAACATTATCATTTGAAGATTAATTCTTACCCTTTGGAACAGGTCGCTGTATTTTCCAAACTGTTCACTGCAGTGCCTGCGGAACCACTTCAAAGTATCTGCTACGGTCCACAGATAGACGGGTTTTGGGCGGGCCGTTTTAATCTATTTTTAATTCGAACATTAGTAAATATGAAATAAACAATTTTACCATTACCTTCGTCTTCGTCACAGGAGTGCTTTCTACAACCATGATGCTAGTTTGAATTGTTGATTATAATGGAAAAAAGTAGCTTAAAATCAACTACATTCAACTTTGAAAAAATAATCTAACTTTTGTTTGTTTTTATTTTTGTACTCAACAAATGGCTGCGTCCATTTTTGTTTTTAACTTTTTCCTGATGGCAAAAGGATGATGAGACGTGAGCGGTGAGCCACACGCTCGTTCAATTGAACTCAATTTTGTGTTAAATTTTAATCGTTTATGCTAAGTCTCTGCAGGGATGCAAGATACAATTTTTATAAGTCTGTATAAAAGATATTTTAGTTACTAGATAAAGATTGTCGCTACTGTTCCCTTTGTTCTGCTGTCCGAAACATGTGTGGTACATACCTGTCAAATCGTATGGATTTTCCTTCTTTGACATTTAGCTCCCCTATCCTCGCCAGCAAAAGATGTTCCGGACAGCGACGACAGCGACAATCTTTATCTAGTAACTAAAATATCTTTTGTCTGTATCCATTCTCAGCAAAATGCAGGGGGGTAATATGCGGTGCATCGCGCCTCCTCTGCATGTAATATGAAGCAAATGTAAATAAACAATCACACAATTTTTTCGTTAGTCAGCAGTATAGTGTAAGGTTAACCAATATCCTACAAGATTCCAGTTCGAAAAATGTTACACTTGCCAAGCGGGATGGCCCAGGGTGGCCCGCCTTTCCTAAGCGGCGAGGCCCGGATAATACATCTTAAGGTTGGTATCGTGTTCAAAAGAAATTTCTTTTTCTATCTCAATCCCATGTTAAATTCCGTTCACTGAATCGGGAAGTAAAGAATCGAAACAAAATTCTTACAACAGTATCCACATGAAAAGAACAGAAAATAAAATTGGCATTTGTAAGGTTCCCACGCAAAGTAATGGGAGCTGTCACTTTACTTTCGGAAAAATGTTCTGCTCGATTATTCCGTAAGTAAAAGTGACAATTTTCTCCATGCAGATCAGTTGTCAAAATTCCTCTTGGTAATATTGAACAAAATTCCGTAACCTCTCTACTTTTTAAGTCGATACTGGCCTTTAGGTAGGCTTGATTTGTTCGTGGATGACAGGCTTACCCCCCCCCCCCCTGGCAAAATGTCTGCACTACTAAAAATCCACACATATTTATTGGCAAAAATCCATAGATTTAACTTATGATGTATATCAGCGCACACATAACCATTCTCCACGTGAACTGCTAATAAAATATATGTCCAAATCTTGGTCCAAATAAACTTTATGTGTGGTCTCAAATTAGCAATTATTTAATTTATGTGTAGTTCTATATCGATTATATTAGGGTGGAGCTATTGCAAAAATTTATATCGGCGACACATATATCTTATATAGATATGCTCATCTCCGGAGGTGCAAATCTTATTGAGCGTCTGTTCTCCATGTCAGGATCGGCTCACAACAGCGTCTGTTCTCCATGTTAGGGGCGGCTGATCATCGTCCGAGTGCCAGCGAGGGACTCTTTGCAAAACTGTACACCATGGTCCACCGGGAATAAGGAGGAATGGCCCTCGGAAATTTAGGGGGTTTGGTGTCAGGCCCTGCAAGCCAGCCAGAAAAAACTCACGCAACGAACAATCAATAAGAGAGTATGGACCGGAACCATCGGCGAAGACCACTACGACGAAAAAGGGAATAGCGATTGGAAACTCGGTTCGTGGAACTGCAAATCTCTCAACTTCATCGGAAGCACACGCATACTCGCCGATGTGCTCAAAGACCGTGGATTCGGCATCGTAGTGCTGCAGGAGGTTTATTGGAAGGGATCAACGGTGCGAACGTTTAGAGGTAATCATAAATACCATCTACCAGAGCTGCGGCAACACACATGAGCTGGGAACAGCTTTCATAGTGATGGGCGATATGCAAAGGCGCGTGATCGGGTGGTGGTCCATCAACGAGAGAATGTGCAGGTTGAGGATCAAAGGCCGGTTCTTCAACTTCAGCATAATCAACGTCCATAGCCCACACTCCGGAAGCACTGATGATGATAAGGACGCATTCTACGCGCAGCTGGAACGTGAGTATGACAGCTGCCCAAGCCACGACGTCAAAATCATCATAGGAGATTTGAACGCTCAGGTTGGCCAAGAGGAGGAGTTTAGACCGACTATTGGAAAATTCAGCGCTCACCGGCTGACGAACGAAAACGGCCTACGAGTAATTGATTTCGCTGCCTCCAAGAATATAGCCATTCGCAGCACCTACTTCCAACACAGCCTTCCGTATCGATACACCTGGAGATCACCACTGCAGACAGAATCCCAAATCGACCACGTTCTGATTGATGGACGGCACTTCTCCGATATAATCGACGTCAGGACATATCGTGGCGCTAACACCGACTCTGACCACTATCTGGTGATGGTTAAACTGCGCCCAAAACTATCCATCATCAACAATGTTCGGTACCGACGACCGCCGCGGAATACAGTACGAAGTCGACGGAACGATTGGTTCGACGAAGAGAGTAGACAGATTCTGGAGAAAAAGGACGCAGTGCGGGCGGTCGCGCTGTAGCAAGGTACCCGGCAGAACGTGGAACGTTATAGACGGAAGCTAAGACAGCAGACCCGCCTTTTTCAGGAGAAGAAACGCCGCCTGGAAGAAGCGGAGTGCGAGGAGATGGAACAGCCGTGCCGTTCTCAAGAAACACGCAAGTTCTATCAGAAGCTCAACGCATCCCGGAAAGGCTTCGTGCCGCGAGCCGAAATGTGCCGGGATAAGTAATGGTTTTGCCTTCTTGGAAAACTAATCGGATTCGTATTCTGTACCATAAAGTACTCTATACAATAGGTTATCGAAATGGTATAATGTTCACCTGATTGAACGTATATATGGTAATGAAATACTAGTTGCGGAAATCCAATTATTTTTATCAAAATGGCCAAAAAGTTATCTAACTCCATATCTCCCTTGTTGTTTATTCAAATCGTTTACAATTACACATGATAATAGTTGGCCAGAATACCTGTCAAACTGATGCAGTGCTACTAGTTTATCTATTTTATTATTACTTCAAAAAATCGAAAACGTACTCTTACCCCACGCGCACTCTTGCCCCACTCTACTCTACGGCAAATCCTTCAAAAATGCCATGAATACCAGGTCCCAACGCATCATCTGTTCGTTGATTTCAATGCGGCATACGACAGTATAGACCGCTTAGAGCTATGGAAAATTATGGACGAGAACAGCTTACCAGACTGATCAAAGCAACGGTGGATGGTGTGCAAAACTGTGTGAAAATTTCGGGCGAACACTCCAGTTCGTTCGAATCGCGCCGGGGACTAAGTCAAGGTGATGGACTTTCGTACTTGTTGTTCAACATTGCGCTAGAAGGTGTCATGCGGAGAGCCAGGTGTAACAGCCGGGGTACGATTTTCAACAGATCTAGTCAATTTATTTGTTTCGCGGATGACATGAACATTGTCGGCCGAACATTTTCAAAGGTGGCAGAACTATACACCCGCCTGAAACGTGAAGCAACAAAAGTTGGACTGGTGGTGAATGCGTCAAAGACAAAGTACATGCTTGTGGGCGGAAACGAGCGCGACAGGGCCCGCCTGGGAAGCAGTGTTACGATAGACGGGGATATCTTCGAGGTGGTCGAGGAATTCATCTACCTCGGATCCTTGCTAACAGCTGATAACAATGTCAGTCGTGAAATATGAAGGCGCATCATCTGTGGCACTCCCAACGGAGGAGCAGCTAGGCGCAGCATCTCTTGAAGATGGCTGGAGAGATATTCGATCCGCCATTGGAAGCACCGCAACCGCTGCACTAGGCACGGTGGCTCCGGATCAGAGAAACGACTGGTATGACGGCGAATGTGAGCAGTTAGTTGAGGAGAAGAATGCAGCATGGGCGAGATTGCTGCAACACCGCACGAGGGCCAACGAGGCACGATACAAACGGGCGCAGAACAGACAAAACTCGATTTTCCGGAGGAAAAAACCGAAAAAGGAAGATCGAGACCGTGAAGAGACGGAGGAACTGTACCGCGCTAATAACGCACGAAAGTTCTATGAGAAGTTGAACCGTCCACCTAAGGGCCACGTGCCACAGCCCGATATGTGTAAGGACATAAACGGGAACCTTCTTACAAACGAGCGTGAGGTGATCCAAATGTGGCGGCAGCACTACGAAGAGTAATGTAAATCATGCTGCCTGGAGTGAGAAGTGTCCAGTATATCGAGAGCTGAAAGAGAGGAAGAAAGAAAAAATGGATTTCGATACGTAGCAATTAAAGTGTGACATAATGTATGCGAACTGTGCTATCTGTAGCCATGTGAATGAAATTAGATTGATAATCCAAGAGCATAATCCAAATATTTTTGTGATAACTGAGACCCATCTAACTGATAAACATAATGTTGGCTTATACGACGTTAGTGGTTACGATATGATTAATTGTCTATCTAATTCGAGTCACACTGGTGGAGTGTCTTTCTATGTTAAGAAAAACGTCAAGTGGGTTTTGAATTCCAACGAATCAATAGGCGGAAACTGGTTTTTAAGTATCAACGTATCATCTGGAGCTATGAAAGGTATGTACGCTGGTCTTTATCATTCGCCAAATGCTAGTGATTCAACATTTCTGAGGTATTTGGAAGAGGAATGGTTGCCTACTGTCTTAGATAAAAATGAAGTAACGTTAGTTCTAGGAGATTTCAATATGAATTGGTTAGTGGATTCAGACAAACGAGAACTGAAAAATGTGATGGATTCCGTGGCTTTGCGGCAAGCAGTGCACTTTCCAACCAGAATAAATGACAGAAGTAGCACCATGATTGATCTTTTGTTTAGTAACAATGAGGCATTAACAGTGTTTGAATTACCATCAGATAGGATATCCGACCATGCGACCATAGGAATTTTGATGAGTGGTACGTACGTCGCACCGATGCCAGTTACATCAAAAATAAAAATTTGGAAAAACTATTCTAAAGTTCGTCTACATTCGGAACTTCGTTCGAGATTGCGGGATTATTTTGAGTATAATAATACAGATGAAGCAGCTAATTTGTTAGCTGCAGCATTAGAGAATAGTGTAAACAGCATGGTGGAAGAGAAAGAAATTGTTATTTCAGAAAGAACCCCATGGTATACGAGTTCTCTGTTGTCGGTGAAGAGGCAAAGAGACCAAGCCCATTCAATATTTAGAAGATCCAAAAATCGATCGGATTGGAAAACGTATCAGAGGAAGAGGAATAATTATGTCCATGCGTTGCGGGATGCCAAAAGAAGGGCCATTCATCAAGAATTGCAAGTATGCCAAGGTGATTCAAAAAAGCTATGGAAATCATTAAAAAAAACTTATTAATCCAACTAAACATTCAGATAGAGGAATTAAATTTGGTGATGTAACTGATGGCTTGGACAATAAAGCTAAAGCTGATAGACTTAATGAATACTTCGTTGATAGTGTGAAACAGATTCATGATAGCATTCCTGACCCCAGTACAGAATACATCGATACCGAAGATACTCAAACTGTGGATAGTAGATGGACCTCTTTCAAAAGCGTGGATATGACCCGATTAAGAAAAACAATAATGGAATTGAAGAATTGTGGAGGAATTAATAACGTCAATACTTCGGTAATGATTGACTCTTTTGAATCTATAAAATATGAATTTCTTACCCTAATAAACATGTCCCTAAATAGAGGAGAGTTTCCTTCAGGCTGGAAAAGGTCTTTGGTGATACCGCTTCCAAAAGTTCCCAATTCCAGGAAAATAGAAGATAGACGGCCTATAAATATGTTACCATTGTATGAAAAGGTTTTAGAGATAATCGTTAAAGAAGAGCTGATCGATTTTATGCATAGATATAACATTTTATTGGACGAACAATCAGGATTTCGGAAACAACATTCATGTGAAACTGCGTTAAATTTGTTATTGTTAAAATGGAAAAATGCTCTAGAAGACAAAAAAGTGATCATCGCTATATTTTTGGATTTAAAAAGAGCGTTTGAAACTATTGACAGAGAAAAGTTAATCAAGACAAGATAGGTATTTGTGGAAAAGTCATTGAGTGGTTCAAAAGTTATTTGTTATGGAGATCACAGGCCACTCTATTTGAAGGTCAGGAATCGGAGTATAAATGGATTGATGTAGGAGTCCCTCAAGGAAGCGTATTGGGCCCGCTTATTTTTATATTATACATAAATGATGTTGAAGATATTGTTACAGTTGGAGATATCAATTTATTCGCCGACGATACGGTCTTGTTCATAATAACAGACAGTTTGAAATCAGCGTATGATATGATAAAGCTAGAGCTAAATAAGTTAACAGACTGGTTGAAAATGAGAAACTCAAACTTAATATTAGCAAAACAAAATACATGGTAATCACGAACAAGATAAGAGGAGTATTTACTGATACGCTAGAAATCGATAATGAGCCCGTAGAACAAGTAAAAGTTGTTAAGTACCTTGGAGTGATGGTCGATGAGAAACTAAATTTTAATGAACATGTTGATTACACAATACGCAAAGCAGCTTCGAAATATGGAATGATATTCAAAATAAGCAAATGTCTTTCTTTTGAGAACAAAATGTTGGTGTATAAAGCATTAATTGCCCCACATTTTGAATACAACTGACCATCGCTACTTATTTTAGCTTCGAAAAGGCAAAAAAGGATAATGCAAACAGTTCAAAACAGGATGATGCGACTGATCCTGGGATGTGACAGAATGACATCAGGCAGAATTATGAGAGATGTACTACAGTGGATGTCAATAGAGGAGCGAATCACACTTCAAACACTGATTCTAGTTTTTAAAATTAGAAATGGACTGACACCGAAATACTTGACAAATAATGTACAGTATGGATCAGATGTACATCAGTATGCAACAAGGAGAGCAAACGATTTGAGACTACCAAACATGACGATGACGGGAACACAAAACTCATTATTTTACAAAGGATTTAGACTTTTCAATATGCTACCAGACGAAATAAAATTCGAAGATAATCAGACAAGTTTTAAGCGGAAATGTATAGAATTCATAAGAAGCACGACGCAAATATAAAAGAAGATGGACATACGCGGGAGCCAAACATAAATAAAAGACAACTAACGAAATGAGAAGAACTGTAGATAATGGTAGTGATGAACTTGTAAAAACATAAAAATCACTGTAATAAAGTATTAAAAATGTAGATAATGGATGATAACAACATAAATATCAAATTGATAAACAGTCTTGTAAGCCTCCCATCTTCAAATGAAGCGTATGGGGTGGTGGTGGAGTTCAGAATAACTCCAATGGGACCATCAAGAAAAAAAAAAAAAAAAAAAAAAAACTACGAAGAGCACCTGAATGGCGATGTGGCAGACAACGGTGGCGGTATGGTAATGAACCTAGGAGCACGCGCGCAGGACGCATGACTTGCGGCTTCGAATCTCCAGGAAATCCAGGAGGAGATCGGCCGGCTGAAAAACAACAAAGCCCCTGGAGTTGACCAACTACCAAGAGAGCTGTTTAAACACGGTGGTGAGGCACTGGCTAGAGCGCTGCACTGGGTGATTACCAAGGTTTGGGAGGATGAGGTTCTGCCGTAGGAGTGGATGGAAGGTGTCGTGCGTCCCATCTACAAAAAGGGCGATAAGCTGGATTGTAGCAACTACCGCGCAATCACATTGCTGAACGCCACCTACAAGGTACTCTCCCAAATTTTATGCTGCCGACTAACACCAATTGCAAAAGAATTCGTGGGGCAGTACCAGGTGGGATTTATGGGTGAACGCTCTACCACAGACCAGGTGTTCGCCATACGTCAGGTATTGCAGAAATGCCGCGAATACAACGTGCCCACACATCATCTATTTATCGACTTCAAAGCCGCATATGATACAATCGATCGGGACCAGCTATGGCAGCTAATGCACGAAAACGGATTTCCGGATAAACTGATACGGTTGATCAAGGCGACGATGGATCGGGTGATGTGCGTAGTTCGAGTTTCAGGGGCATTCTCGAGTCCCTTCGAAACGGACAGAGGGTTACGGCAAGGTGATGGTCTTTCGTGTCTGCTATTCAACATCGCTTTGGAGGGGGTAATACGAAGGGCATGGATTGACACGAGTGGTACGATTTTCACGAAGTCCGTCCAGTTATTTGGTTTCGCCGACGACATTGATATCATGGCACGTAGCTTTGAGAGGATGGAGGAAGCCTACATCAGACTGAAAAGCGGACCTAAACGGATTGGACTAGTCATCAATACGTCGAAGACGAAGTGCATGATAGGAAAAGGCTCAAGAGAGGTCAATGTAAGCCAACCACCACGAGTTTCTATCGGTGGTTGAAAAATTCGTGTACTTGGGCTGACTGGTGACCGCCGATAACGATACCAGCAGAGAAATTCGGAGGCGGATAGTGGCTGGAAATCGTACGTACTTTGGACTCCGCAAGACGCTGCGATCGAATAGAGTTCGCCGCCGTACCAAACTGACTATCTACAAAACGCTTATAAGACCGGTAGTTCTCTACGGACACGAGACCTGGACGATGCTCGTGGAGGACCAACGCGCACTGGGAGTTTTTGAAAGGAAAGTATTGCGTACCATCTAAGGTGGGGTGCAGATGGCGGACGGTACGTGGAGGAGGCGAATGAACCACGAGTTGCATCAGCTGTTGGGAGAACCATCCATCGTTCACACCGCGAAAATCGGAAGACTGCGGTGGGCCGCACAGAGGAACGAATCCTTAGAAAGAGGGTCAAAAGGTCATTTTCCAAAATGATGTATTCTATTTTTTAAATATTTTTCTCGCATTATACAGGTTATAAAACATTGTAAAAAACTTTGGTTGAGTCAATTTGACGATATTGTGCCCATTGGGGTACCTTTGAAGTTGGCATGAAAACTGTTTTTAACACCATTGATAATATATAAATATGAAGTATGATATCTTTGCAATATTTTTCAAATTTGTTATTCAATCATTTCAAACTCAATACATCTTCAAAGATAACATAATCAACTATCAATTGCATACATTGTATCACAAATTCATGAAATATTAACCCTTGGCTTATGGAGTTGAATTTGGGCTTATTTCGAAATTTACTCATTTCGTGGTGTTTTCATGTGGTCAGAAAACAATTTACCCATCATTACCCAGCGCTGGAAATCGCATGGCTACTACTTTACATTATATATTTTCAAACTAAACCAAATTTAGATTCGCCAGGGCCCGCAGGTTTTTTCGAGGCATTTGAAAATGACGTAAAATACATGAAAATGTATGTATATGTTCTGAATGCTACAATCACAACACTCGTTATGAATGTAGTTGAAAATGATAAAATTTCATCACAGTAAGTATAATAAACCCATTTGTTCTCATTTTAAGCCATATTTGTACTTTTGACCGACTTTTTTTCAATCTGTCCCACTGTGGGCCGGGCACGAAGCCAGAATGTCGGCCAGTAATCCGGTGAAAATGGATCTCGACAACGATCCGATGGGAACAAGAAGGCGAGGTGCACAGCGGGCAAGGTGGATCGATCAGGTGGAGGACGATTGGCGGACCCTCCGCAGACTACGATAGCGAAGTGCAGCCATGGACCGAGCTGAATGGAGAAGACTTTTATGTGCAGCCAGGCCACTCCGGCCTTAGTCTGATCTTCTTCTTCTTCTTCTTATTGGCATTACATCCCCACACTGGGACAGAGCTGCCTCGCAGCTTAGTGTTCATTAAGCACTTCCACAGTTATTAACTGCGAGGTTTCTAAGCCAGGTTACCATTTTTGCATTCGTATATCATGAGGCTAACACGATGATACTTTTATGCCCAGGGAAGTCGAGACAATTTCCAATCCGAAAATTGCCTAGACCGGCACCGGGAATCGAACCCAGCCACCCTCAGCATGGTCTTGCTTTGTAGCCGCGCGTCTTACCACACGGCTAAGGAGGGCCCCTTCTGGCTAAGGAGGGCCTTAGTCTGATAATAAATAAATAAATAAAATCATCTGTGGAAGTCGGGCCTACTACGGGCTCCAGAAGAAACTACGGTCAAAAAAGATTCGCCACCGCACCAAATGTGTCATGTAAAAGACGCTAATAAGACCGGTTGTCCTCGACGGACATGAAACATGGACAATGCTCGAGGAGGACTTGCAAGCACTCGGAGTATTCGAGAGACGGGTGCTTAGGACCATCTTTGGCAGTTTGCAAGAAGACGGTGTGTGGCGGCGAAGAATGAACCATGGGCTCGCCCAGCTCTACGGCGAACCCTGCAAAGATGGTGTTCGCTTCCGATCCGGCAGGTACGAGACGACGTGGAGCGCAGCGAGCGAGATGGGCAGACCAGGTGCAAAACGACTTGGCGAGCGTGGGGCGTATTCGAGGATGGAGAGATGCGGCCTCAACCCGTGTATTGTGGCGTCAAATAGTTGATTCAGTGTTATCTGTTTAGATGTAGACATTGCAAATTTTGCGCCGTGTTCGACTCCCATGCAAAAAATATTGTCCCACCAAAATATGTTCCCACCAGTTTCTCCATATATGGATGACGTCTCCACTGCAAGAAAGAGCTGTTTGGGGTGTGAGATAAGTTGCAAGAATGATGTTTAGGATTGTGCTTTCGCTAATTTCTATAGAATTGGACGTGTGGGCATTTGTTTTGGTACTTTGAAAAATTTGCACGGTAGTCTATTCTTCGGTGAGAAAAGCAATAAATGAAAATGAAATCTCCAAACGATTAACCAATCGCGTTCCAAATGTTCGATGCATTTGAATCAACGGTTGCGGATATTTACACAAGTATGGTATACCAGCCTAAATATCTGTTCAGATATTTAATCATGAACAAATTTTATTGAAAATCTTGTGTAAACTTTTGAACTGATATACGTTGACTCACTACCGCCATCTACTCAACTGATTGCGGAAGTACATACGCACGCAACTGATTAGCAACCATCTAACGCAGCCAATACGTTTGACAGCTGCATTTGGGCTGCGTTTCACCATACATATGGGGCAGGGTCAACTTCGGAAGTAGTGCGCTGGATTCGCTTACAGATGCACAACGCACCAACTAGTTTGACAGATAAAACTTCGGAAGAAAGTTCGGTTCGGAAGTCTACGGTTGTTGAATGAATGGTTGTTGCCGTTTAACGGAATGATTAATTAGCGTACGCATTCATGTAACAATCTGATGAATGGTGAACTTCTACACACACGCTTAAATAAGATAACTTACCTAAGCCCCACATTCCCCTTCTTCTCCCATTAAAAAAGGAAAAAATATACTTCAGCACTGATGGGCCAAACACAATTGATACGTTTGCGTGCGTTTTGACAGTTTTCCCATGGAAAAACTGTCAAAACGCACGCAAACGTATCTATTGTGTTTGGCCCATGACTGATCAACCAAACATAATATGAAAATTTTCAAATAAATGCCAAAGCACCTTTAAACTAGACATGTTTTATTTTATAGTTCTCTTGGAGAATAAAGCAATTCATACACTGCCAAAAATATCTGTATAAGATATATGTGTCGCCGTTATAAATGTTTGCAATAGCTTCAACCTAATATAATCGATATAAAACTACACATAAATCGAATAATTGCTAATTCGAGACCACACATAATGTTTATTTGGATATATATTTTATTAGTAGTTTGCGAGGAGAATGGTTATGTGTGCGCTGATATACATCATAGCATAAATCTATGGATTTTTTCCAATAAATATGTGTGGATTTTTAGTAGTGTATAAATTACAGTATAATATATATTTGTTATCACTCACAGGCTGAACATTTTCAACAAGTTTTGTATAAATTATAAATTGTGAGATTTTATCAGTTTTATTGAGAACGAAATTCTATTAAATACTTGTCTGAAATATCATTAATTTAATCTTCCAAATAGCTTTGTGGATCCTGTGTACGCCTATTGGGGAACGATCTCCATCCTTGGCGTTGTCTAGCTATCACCTTAAGGCCAGTATCGACTTAAAAAGTAGAGAGGTTACGGAATTTTGTTCAATATTACCAAGAGGAATTTTGACAACTGATCTGCATGGAGCAAATTGTCACTTTTACTTACGGAATAATCGAGCAGAACATTTTTCCGAAAGTAAAGTGACAGCTCCCATTACTTTGCGTGGGAACCTTACAAATGCCAATTTTGTTTTTTGTTCTTTTCATGTGGATACTGTTGTAAGAATTTTGTTTCGATTCTTTACTTTTCCGATTCAGTGAATTTAACATGTGATTGAGATAGAAAACGAAATTTCTTTTGAACACGATACCAACCTTTAGCCTGTTGCCAAGTTAAATTTCGATCGCCTTTTTTTTTATTCTTTTATGAAAGCTTCACCCACCTCCGTTCCCGAGTTTTAGTTGCTATCGGCCTCAGATGACGATGTAGCTTGGTGTTATAGATCTAGTTGGGAAGCCACCAAACATGAATTATGTACAGCGTTTCAGCAGGCATCTGTGGATTATTACCTGTGGCCGTTTAGTATGCTCCACTGGTACGCACCATATTATCTAGCGTCACAGATAACAGATATTTGGGCTAGAACAAATTTTATATAAAATCCTGTGTAAACTTTTGAATTGATATACGTTGGCCCACTACTGCCATCTACGCAACTGATTACGGCAGTACATACGGTCGCAGCTGATTAACAACCGTCTAACGCAGCCAATGCATTTGACTGGCGCATTCGGGCTGCGTTTTCAATAACAATGATCCTTGCGCCATCTCCATTCGATTGCCAAACGCGGTCCCAATTTAAAATACATTTGAATTAACTGTTAACACACGTATCAGATGCAGCCTCAATATCTATTATCTGTGTACATAGTATCATCACAGATAACAGATATTGAGGCTGGCATCCGATACGTGTGTAAACAACCGTAGCCATTAATTCAAATGTATTTGAAATTGGGCCCGCGTTTGGCAATCGATTGGAGATGGCGCAAAGATCATTGCACTATGGTCCAGGATTCAGATTTACGCGGAAAGATGAATTTTACGCCAAAACTGTATTTTTTAGAAAAAATTCTTGTTCTACAAAATTGTTCGAAATAGTAAGGCCATCATTATCGTTCTACCAAAAAATAGAGTAGCCCATCATTTGAAAAAATTAGAAAATATTTTTTTTATTTCTCAGAATATTGACATGTTATGTTCTACAAAGTTGTAGCGCAGCTTATTCCAATCAATTTTGCTAAAAAAACTTTTTCTGTAGCTCTTGAGTTGGTTGATTTAGAGCAATTTTACCTAATTGGATTAGGGTGTACCTTTAAAAAACAGTATTTTTGATCTACTTTTTTTGTTGTAGATTTCTCGAAAATGTCGTGTTCAGGTGATTTTTAGAGCTCAAAAAAATGCAACTTTTTATTGGTAAATATGGTCAATATCTTTTTCCGATAAAAAGTTATAATCGTTTTTCTGTCAAAATTACATTTTTTTCATAAGTTGATATCTCCGGTTAGGGCAGACCAAAAAAATATATTCACACGGCATCTGAAAGAGGAATTCATATTCTTTATTGTGTCAAAAAATTAGGGATATGTTATTTTTCTATCTCAAGTTTAACAAATTTTACTAAAATCATGTTTTTTCAAATAAATTGATATAACTCGACAACGGAAGAAGATACAGACGATATTCTTATAGCAAAACACGCGTTTTGAAAAGCCCCAAAAGTCTTCAGAAGGTGACATCCGTGAAAAATAAAAAATGAAATGAGCAGATCATAAATATTGTTTTTTAAGGGACACCCTAATCCTGGTAAGTAAAATTACTCTAAACAAGTGAGCTTGAGAGCTACATAAAAAGTTAATATAGCAAAGTTGATTGGAAAAAGCTGCGCTACAACTTTGTAAAACATTTTATGTCAATATTCCGCAAAATAAAAAAAATAAAAATTTTACATTTTTATAAAATGGCCCACCCTATTTTTCGGTAACTCTATAATAATGGCCCAAGTATCCAGAACAACTTTGTAAAACAAACTTTGTTTCTTAAAAGTATGCTTCAGACCGAAAATGCATCTTTTCTTGGAAATCTTGCAATACGATGATAATGAAAAAACTTATAAAAAGTGTTAAAGCTGTAGATTTTTTAGTTTTCATTTCTCACGAATGTCATGTTCTAAAGACTTTTAGGGCTTTTCAAAACGCGTGTTTTTCCAAAAGAATATCGTCTGTATCTTCTTCCGTTGTCGAGTTATAATAATTTATTTGAAAAAACATGATTTTAGTAAAATTGATAAAACTTGAGATAAAAAAATAACGTATCTCCAATTTTTTGTCATAATAAAGAATATTATTTTCTCTTTCAAATGCCGTGTAAATATATTTTTTGGTCTGCCCTAACCGGAGATATCAACTTATGAAAAAAATGTAATTTTGACGGAAAAACGATTATAACTTTTGATCGGAAAAAGATATTGAGCATATTTACCCATCAAAAGTTGCATTTTTTTGAGCTCTAAAAGTCACCTGAACACGACTTTCTCGAGAAATCTACAACAAAAAAAGCAGATAAAAAATACTGTTTTTTTTAAGGTACACCCTAATCCAATTAGGTAAAATTGCTCTAAATCAGCCAACTCAATAGCTACAGAAAAATTTTTTTTAGCGAAATTGATTGAAATAAGCTACGCTACAATTTTGTAGAACATAACATGTCAATATTCCGAGAAATAAAAAAAATATTCTCTATTTTTTTAAATGATGGGCCACCCTATTTTTTGGTAGAACCATAATGATGGCCTTACTATTTCGAACAATTTTGTAGAACAACAGTTTTTTCTAAAAAATATGGTTTTGGAGTAAAATGCATCTTTCCGCGTAAATCTGTATCCTGGACCATAGTGCATTGTTATTGAAAACGCAGCCCAAATACGGCTGTCAAATGCATTGGCTGCGTTCGATGGTTGTTAATCAGCTGCGTCCGTATGTACTATCGCAATCAGTTGAGTAGATGGCAGTAGTGGGCCAACGTGTATCCAGCGCCGTAGCGTGTGGTTGGCCAGGTTGGCCCCCGCCAAGGGCGCCTGGCCTTAGGGGGGCGCCAAAATCCAGAACTATTGAAAATGATGACAAATCTTTTCACGCGATTGGATACCACTTGAAATGGAACTTGAATTGAACAGAAAATACAATTGAAAAGAAGAATGGAACAAGTTTCTGGGGAAGAAGCCCTAAATGAGGACTTCAATACGCCAAAGGCGAAACACAGAGTAGACTGTAAAAACCTAGAAAACTAAGCCGTTTTCAAAATAATAGATACTCGGAGTTTGTTTGAATTTAAGATGAAATCTCTCATTTTATGCAGGCAAACTATTTGAGGTTAAAAAACGGACCATAACGATAGCAATTGATACATTTTCGATTCCTCTAAATCAGACACTTTTATGATGGTAAAAAACGAGCAAAGCCGTTGAATCATTGACGAATACATAGACCGAAATGTCCGGTACAAAGCCATCAAAAAATCGGGCACCATGTCTTCTTCTTCATTTTGAAGAAAATACCCCTCGTGGGTGACGAATTACATTATACATAAATATTTTATGAGCGCTGACTTACCCCTCTTGACGTTTTGACAGTTTGTCTGTTTGTTTTTCTTCCTCACCTTGCGACGTCGTCGGTTTTGCATCGTGCGTAAATATTAATCCAAGACAACATTTTCACAACGACTTATCTGCTTGTAAACAAAGATTCAAACGACGATTTGACGAATCTGTTTGCTCTCCCACGCAAACCAGCACCATCAATAGGTAGATGAAGGTTTCCGCTACCTGTTGATGGTGCTGGCTTGCGTGGGAGAGCTATCCGATTCTTCAAATCGTCGTTTGAATCTTTGTTTACAAAAGCAGATAAGTCGTTTTGAAAATTTTGTCTTGAATCCGTATCGAAAACATGACATGAGCGTGAGTTCGACCGTTTTGGTGCCATCAAAAAGATCGAATATAACAAAGGGGACACCCAGGCCTACATTCTGTACGATTCTATTGATGCTGCTACGGCTGCTGTGAAGGAAATGCGTGGATTCCTGTTAGGGGCACCGGATCGTCGTATTCGTATCGATTTTGCTGATAACGGAACAACACCATCGTTCTCGAAGAGCAGTGGAGGTTTTGAGGAAGGCGGTGAGTATCGTCGCGGCCCCGACTACGAATATCCGGAAGGCGGTGCATCATACGAGGAAAATTCATCGTACGGTTCCGCGGACGTGGTGGTTTCCGTGGTGGTTTTCATCGTGATGGCCCACCGCACCACGGGGACAATGATGAATGGCGTCGATCAGGAGCCGATGGCGAATATGATTCACGCCGTCGTTCTGGATCACGTGAACCAGGAATCGATAGATCTCGTTCCCGTTCACCGAAGCGACGCAGTCCGGCTGATTCTGATTCGTCTTCTTGTAGGAATGGCATGTTATCGAATGCAAGAATTACCAGAAGTGGCACGGAAATCTACCACAGTCTGGCAACGGGCGCTGATTTTGAAGAGTTCACTATTCCCCGCCAAGTTGCACCTAACGGACGGAGACAACGAAATAGTGGACAGCCTGATGAAGGACGAGGAAGGTAAACACCACCTTCGTATTACTCAGCGACTACGCCTCGATCAACCCAAGTTGGAAGATGTGCAGAAGCGCATATCGACGTCATCGGTAGCATCGTCGGATGATGCCAGCGTTCAGACGCGTCCACTGCGTAATCTCGTGTCCTACCTGGAGCAGAAAGAAGCGGCCGGCGTTATATCCTTACTCAATAAAGAAACGGAAGCAACCGGTGTGCTCTACTCATTCCCGCCATGCGATTTTTCGACAGAATTGTTGAAACGAACATGTCACAACCTCACCGAGGAGGGACTGAAGGAAGACCATCTGGCAACCAACAAACAATGAAGCAACCAGCCAACTATCAAGGAACCAACTAATCAACAGTTCTACCAACTAACAAATCAAGCAACAACCAACAAATCAATCAACTAATCAACCAATCAATAAACCAAAAAAACAACTCTAATCAACCAATCAGCCGACCAACCATTCAATCAAACGGTAATGCAACCCATCAACCAAATAACCAACCAATTAAGTTACCAACCAACTAATCCAGCTATCAGCCATTCAAGCAAGCTACCAATCAATCAAGCAACGAATCAACTAATCAACCAACCAAGCAACCATTGTAGCAACCAACAAAACAACATATCAACTAACCAGCCGACCAGCCAATCAACAGGTAAAGCAACCAATCAACCAACCAAATTACCAACCAATCAATCAATCAACCAACAATGAAGCAACCAACCAATCAATCATTCTACCAACTAACAAATCAAGCAGCAACCAACCAACCCTGTCCAGCAGCGCTACGACGTCGAAGTTGCGGGGATGTAATTCATCGTAGATTATCCTGTCGCAACCTACGAAGCCTAGCAACTTGCAGTTCCATGTTCCAAGCTTCCAATCGTGATCCTTTATTCGTCGCCTAGGTCGTTGCCGATTGTATCGAGTCGTATTATCTTCTATGTCGTTCGTAATGGTTGTTTTTAAAGGCGGCTTATTGGGCCTGTGCAAACCTCCTGTCTCGTCGGAGGGCCGTCATGTCAGGGCTGTTTAGCGTCCCGCCTAACCCCAGGACTTGGGCTTGTGCGCTTTGAGCGGCACACGGTCGCTTTCGCGGAACCTACTTGCGGATACATGCAGCTTTTTATAGAGGTTAAACAAGGCATACTGTCGAACCCCATCACATCCTAGGCAGGCGCCACAACTCGCAGATGGCCTGGGGAGGTATCGTCAAGCCCTTGGACATAGTAACTGCTGCCCCCGACCAACCAACCCATCAATCAAATAACTAACCAATCAATCAACTAACCAATCAAGCAATCTAGCAATCAACTTATTAACCAATCAACCAAGCAACCAACAAAACAACTAATCAACTAACAAACAAGCAACCAACCAATCTACCAGTCAACCAACCAACCAACAAGGAAGTAACCAACCAATAATCAAGCAACCAACCAATCAACCATACTACCAACTAACAAATCAAGCAGCAACCAACCAATCAAGTAAGCTACCAATCAACCAAGCAATCAAGCAACCAATCAACCAACCAAGTAATCAACCACCAAGCAACCAACAAGACAACATGTCAACTATCCAGCCGACCAACCAATCAATCAACTAGCCAAACAACCAATCAACCAAATTACCAACCAATCAACCATTCTACCAACTAACAAATCAAGCATCAATCAATTAAATAACCAACCTTTAAAGCAAACTACCAATCAATCAAGCAATCATTCAACCAACCAACTAATCAATCAATCAAGCAACCAACAAAACAACATATGAACTAACGAGCCGACCAACCAATCAATCAACCAGTCAAGGAACCAATCAACCAAATTACCAACCAATCAAGGAATCAATAAAAAAGCAACCAACCAATCAACCATTCTTCCAACTAACAAATCAAGCAGCAACCAACTAACCAAATAACCAACGAATCAATCAACTAACTAATCAAATAACCAATCATTCCATCAAGCTACCAATCAACTTATTAACCAATCAACCAAGCAACCAACAAAACAACTAATCAACTAACCAGCCGACTAACCAATCAAGCAACCAACCAATCAACCAGTCAAGCAACCAACCAACAATTCAAGCAAGCTACCAATCAACCAAGCAATCAAACAACCAACCAGCTAATCAACCAATCAAGCAACCAACCAATCACCAATCAAACAACCAATCAACTAAATAACCAACCAATCATTATTATTATTATTTATTATTCATTTAAAGTTGATTTTAATAATATTAATGTCGTAAGCGGAATTGGAGAATAAAGTGAGGCTACAGCGATAAGACAATATCAGGAATCAGGATACCATTGGGAATGGGAAACATGCTTTTGAGATTTATAAAACGAATATTTCTGTTTACCAAATTTTATTCTTCAAATATTATTTTATTCAGGGTCATTTTTATACCACGTGAACTGATTAGGGAGTACGGGGGTGTGGCTATTGTTGACAGATTGTGAAAAAAATGTGTCATTTTGAAGGTATTTGAAACTATTAATAACCCGTAGTACACGCATATGTAGTCAATATAGGGATAGTCCCTTATGCGCCAATAACACTTTGTGTAAGGAATATTCTATTTATTGAATGAACTATTACGTTCAAATTGACCCCCTTCCTCCTGTTTTAGCGTTCCGTATTTTGTAAAACCCGATACCCTTGTACAGCAGCTTTGAGCTTCTGCAAACCCCGTCCATACAAGTGTGGTATTGCCGATAGTAATTACTACTTAAGTAAATACTCTACATCGTAGCCGCGACGTTTTCAGGCACACCTGCATCTTCACGAGTGCTGAAAGAACGCTGCGTGGATGTCGATTACTAAACGTCCTGCTTTTCCTTCATTTCCAATGAAAATCAGCATTCAAGCTTTTTTCAAGCTTCAGGAAACAGGATTGAAGAAGCGGAACAGGAAATTGCCTTCGAGATCCCAAATGAATTCCTTTCTGGATCTCAAAAGGATTCCCTTCTGGATCCGAAAAGGATTCGCTTCAAGATCCCAAAAGGATTCCCTTCGGGTTCACAAAAGGATTCCCTTCGGGGTCACAAAGAGTTTCCATTCTGGATCTCAAAATGATTCTCTTCGAAAGGATTCTGTTCGGGATTCCGAAGGAAATTGAAAACGAATCCCTTCGTGTACGCAAAGGAATTCTATCAAAAAAGAAATTCCTTGGGCAACTTTCAGTATATTTTTATCTACGTATTGAAAACAATACTTACGCTAATTATTTTGGCGGCTTCCCTAATAATGTTGGATATAGATAATACCTGATGTCTGTTCGGTGGCGGTGCCGCAGCCTAAGATACTATCGCTGAGGAAGTAATTCTAATTTTTCGAATGATGAGACACGCCTAGTCAGCTTCAGTTTATAAAAACTTTTTTCAAGGACAATCCAATGGATCAACGAGCTATCTAATCCGCGTAAAACCGCTTTGCGGGATCTGAGCAAGAAGGGTGAATCGGTTCCGGACCTGGCGTCGATGTTGTTGCACAGTTTCGGAGCAACCGCGGCTCTGCTGCAGGAGATCATCAACATCTATCCATTGATCAATCCGACTACGCTAACTGCACACCAATCGAACCGAGTTTGCAACGCCTTAGCTCTGCTGCTGCAGTGTGTTGCGTCCCATCCGGAAACTCGGTGCGTTTTCCTGGAGGCCCACATTCCATTGTTCCTGTATCCGTTCCTGCATACGACGGCCGTTCGAGTATCTAAGACTGATTTCGCTGGGAGTGATCGAAGTGTGGGTGAAAACCGATGAGCAGGACGACGACTGTTGACGACGTCCCGTTCTCAAGGACAATCCGAAATTTTCCAACGTCGAACTGCGGCCTCAGCAGTCGGGAATGAACGCCGTCCTTGACTTGGCAGCGGAAACCACAAGTAGCCTCAAGGAACATCATCTGCGTATAGTTTTATAGTTTAATACTTATAAGAATGCACATCTTAAAATACGAAATTACTTACGCTTTTCGCAGATTTATGTTCTTCAGATGTGCTCGATGTGCTTGAGCTCTGCTTGCTGCTGTCACTGTACCAGCTTAATTTTTTTCACCCAACATTAGGTTCAAATTACCCAACGTTAAGTTTTCGTCTGCTTTAAAAATTCTTAGGTAAAGACATCAGTAATAATTTGTAACAGATTTTCTACCTATTATTAAGTACTTTCATATAAACCCAAAAATGGGTAAATTTAACGTAATGGATTCTTCATGTTTATACCCAATGGAAGCTTATTACTTGTTTACCTAATATTAAGTTTTTTTTACGTACGCGTTGGGTACTTTTTTCTAACCGTGTTGATTTTTTAATAAGAAAAAGGAGGTAAACAAAAATGGAAATGACAACTGTTGTCAAACTGACGTGATTTGAATTGAGGGGCTTCTCAATGGTCGAGTGATTGTAATAATTGTAATCCGTCACTCCCCAGGGGTATATAGTGGTGCCCGAAAAAATGGCCACCACTCCCCGTCTATGTATTCGTCAATGGTTGAATATTTGATGATATTTTGAATTTGTTTTTTTTTCATTTGTTTCTATATAATCTGGTAAAGCTTTAAAAAAAACACTTAACGAAAAACATGCTGAATCCGAGAACCTGCGTCAAGGGATTTCAGTAATGATGGCAACTGATCTACTTCAAAGTTTAAATTTATTGGCCTTACCTCGTCAACCAATGCCACCCAAGACCCAACTAACCACTTCATGAATTGATATATCTTCATCCGAACCTAGAGTTGATTTTTTCTTGATTCGTCTTGGCCCAATCGCTATTTTTATTTTCTACCAATTCAAACCACTGACCAAGGTCTAATGGTACAGTCGCGATTCGCTGGTTGGGCCACGACCTCGGCCCAACTAACGAATTCGGTTTTTTAGTTGGGCCAACTGACAGCCATTTGAACACGTGTATTTCGACTTGAACATCACAAATGATGTCCAGTGACGCCCAATCCCGTTTTCCGTGTTTACATTGAATTTTGACGTACGGTTGCTTTTTAGTTGGGCCATGGCCCAACCAGCGGAGGCCCAATTAAAAAGTGACCCAAGTATTAAAATCCCAACCAGCGAATCCCGACTGTAATTCCAAAGGTCATTCGATCTACTCCAAAGTAGGGTTTTTCTTGATGCGACTACGTCCGATCCACTAGTGCGTGAATTCACAACAAAGAAGTCTGGATTTTTTGTCGGTAACACATGCGATATTGGATCCAGTTTTTTTTTATTTGCGTAGGTTTATTTAATCTTTCAGAAAATCGTTAAAATTTATAAAACAGGGATTATTGAAAATATTTTGGTCTTTTTTATAATCCCTACTTCCTACTTACTGGAACATATGCAGGAATTCATAAAGCAAACATTTATTAAATCCACCACGCGAAAAAAAAAACAATATTAAAAAAAACTTTCGTTTATTTGGAAGGCTCATTTGCCGTTAAGCATTACGGTGTCAAGTTTTAATTACAATTTTTCATGATTCTTATGCACTAATGTTAGTTATGCGAAACAGAAAGATTCGCAATTTGGTTATGGAATACTATAAAATAGTAGAAAAGGAAGGGAATTCAAGGTGCTTAAGTGATAACGATGCTGATGTTCACATAGTTGCCATTCACTTCTGTAACGGAACGAACAAAACAATCTACACCGGTAGTATCTAAACACGGAATGTAAAATGAGAACGCAACTCAAAATTAGCTGTGAGTTTCCAAATTTAGTGCCCCATACTGGGTTGCTAAATTTCTATACAGGGTTGCTATTCTGTGAAACGTCACTCAAGTATTGATAAATATTGCAGAAAATCTGTTTTTCTTTTTCAGAACAATTTCGGCGTATGTAATTAAATAGCAAGGGAAATGAAAGTATTTAGATCAGCAAAAGTATTTCATTTTCATTTATTTAGTTTACATCTAAACAGATAACACTGAATCAACAATTTGACGCCACAATACACGGTTCGAGGCCGCATCTCTCCATCCTCGGATACGCCCCACGCTCGCCAAGTCGTTTTGCACGTGGTCTGCCCATCTCGCTCGCTGCGCTCCACGCCGTCTCGTACCTGCCGGATCGGAAGCGAACACCATCTTTGCAGGGTTGCTGTCCGGCATTCTTGCAACATGTCCTGCCCATCGTACCCTTCCGGCTTTAGCTACCTTCTGGATACTGGGTTCGCCGTAGAGTTGGGCGTGCTCGTGGTTCATTCTTCGCCGCCACACACCGTCTTCTTGCACACCGCCAAAGATGGTCCTAAGCACCCGTCTCTCGAATACTCCGAGTGCTTGCAAGTCCTCCTCGAGCATTGTCCATGTTTCATGTCCGTAGAGGACAACCGGTCTTATAAGCGTCTTGTACATGACACATTTGGTGCGGTGGCGAATCTTTTTCGACCGCAGTTTCTTCTGGAACCCGTAGTAGGCCCGACTTCCACAGATGATGCGCCTTCGTATTTCACGACTAACGTTGTTGTCAGCCGTTAGCAAGGATCCGAGGTAGACGAATTCCTCGACCACCTCGAAGCATGTACTTTGTCTTTGACGCATTCACCACCAGTCCAACTTTTGTTGCTTCACGTTTCAGGCGTTAGTCCCCGGCGCGATTCGAACGAACTGGAGTGTTCGCCCGAAATCTTCACACAGTTTTGCACACCATCCACCGTTGTTGCTTTGATCAGTCTGGTAAGCTGTTCTCGTCCATAATTTTCCATAGCTCTACGCGGTCTATACTGTCGTATGCCGCCTTGAAATCAACGAACAGATGGTGCGTTGGGACCTGGTATTCACGGCATTTTTGAAGGATTTGCCGTACAGTAAAGATCTGGTCCGTTGTCGAGCGGCCGTCAACGAAGCCGGCTTGATAATTTCCCACGAACTCATTCACTAATGGTGACAGACGACGGAAGATGATCTGGGATATCACTTTGTAGTCGGCATTAAGGATGGTGATCGCTCGAAAGTTCTCACACTCCAGCTTGTCGCCTTTCTTGTAAATGGGGCATATAACCCCTTCCTTCCACTCCTCCGGTAGCTGTTCAGTTTCCCAGATTCTGACTATCAGTTTGTGCAGGCAAGTGGCCAGCTTTTCCGGGGCCATCTTGATGAGCTCAGCTCCGATACCATCCTTACCAGCTACTTTATTGGTCTTTAGCTGTTGAATGGCATCCTTAACTTCCCTCAAGGTGGGGGCTGGTTGGCTTCCATCGTCCGCTGAACTGACGTAGTCATCTCCTCCGCTGCCTTGACTTTCACTGCCTGTACTCTCAGCGCCATTCCGATGTTCCTCGTAGTGCTGCTTCCACCTTTCGATCAGCACACGTTCGTCCGTCAAGATGCTCCCATCCTTATCCCGGCACATTTCGGCTCGCGGCACGAAGCCTTCGCGGGATGCGTTGAGCTTCTGATAGAACTTGCGTGTTTCTTGAGAACGGCACAGCTGTTCCATCTCCTCGCACTCCGCTTCTTCCTGGCGGCGTTTCTTCTCCTGAAAAAGGCGGGTCTGCTGTCTTAGCTTCCGTCTATAGCGTTCCACGTTCCGCCGGGTACCTTGCTGCAGCGCGACCGCCCGCGCTGCGTCCTTCTCCTCCAGAATCTGTCTGCACTCTTCGTCGAACCAATCGTTCCGTCGACTTCGACCCATATACCCGACGTTGTTCTCCACTGCGTCGTTAATGGCTGCTTTGACTGTATTCCAGCAGTCCTCAAGAGGGGCCCCATCGAGCTCACCCTCTTCCGGCAACGCTGTCTCGAGATGCTGCGCGTATTCAGTGGCGACATCAGGTTGCTTCAGTCGCTCTAGGTCGTACCGCGGCGGTCGTCGGTACCGAACATTGTTGATAACGGATAGTTTTGGGCGCAGTTTAACCATCACCAGATAGTGGTCAGAGTCGATGTTAGCGCCACGATATGTCCTGACGTCGATAATGTCGGAGAAGTGCCGTCCATCAATCAGAACGTGGTCGATTTGTGATTCTGTCTGCAGTGGTGATCTCCAGGTGTACCGATACGGGAGGCTGTGTTGGAAGTAGGTGCTGCGAATGGCCATATTCTTGGAGGCGGCGAAATCAATTAGTCGTAGGCCGTTTTCGTTCGTCAGCCAGTGAGCGGTGAACTTCCCAATAGTCGGTCTAAACTCCTCCTCTTGGCCAACCTGAGCGTTCATATCTCCTATGATGATTTTGACGTCGTGGCTTGGGCAGCTGTCGTACTCACGTTCCAGCTGCGCGTAGAATGCGTCCTTATCATCATCAGTGCTTCCGGAGTGTGGGCTATGGACGTTGATTATGCTGAAGTTGAAGAACCGGCCTTTGATCCTCAACCTGTACATTCTTTCATTGATCGGTCACCACCCCTCACGCGCCTTTGCATATCGCCCATCACTATGAAAGCTGTTCCCAGCTCGTGTGTGTTGCCGCAGCTCTGGTAGATGGTATGATTACCTCTAAACGTTCGCACCATTGATCCCTTCCAACAAACCTCCTGCAGCGCTACGATGCCGAATCCACGGTCCTTGAGCACATCGGCGAGTATGCGTGTGCTCCAGACGAAGTTGAGAGATTCGCAGTTCCACGAACCGAGTTTCCAATCGCTAGTCCCTTTTCGTCGCAGTGGTCTTCGCCGATGGTTCCGGTCCGTACTCTCTTGTTGATTGTTCGTTGCGTGAGTTTTTTTTTGGCTGGCTTGCAGGGCCTGTCACCAAACCCCCTAAATTTCCGGAGGACCATTCCTCCTTATTTCCGGTGGACCATGGTGCACAGTTTCACTTAGAGTCCCTCGCTGGCACTTGGACGATGATCAGCCGCCCCTAACATGGAGAACAGACGCTGTTGTGAGCCGATCCTGACATGGAGAACAGACGCTCAATAATATTTGCACCTCCGGAGAGGAGAAAACCCCCCTTCCCTGTCAGCATACGACCATAGTTCCCACCGGGGTTGGTTACCCGATCTTTCCTAAGGTTGCTCGTATCCCGGCCAGCACCGCGGGGAGATAGGGATAGGAGTTGCTGGGTAAGAGGCTAAGGACCGCGAGATGGGGTCTATTTTATTCCTTCAGGTACGCGAAGTACCAATGGTACGCTTTACCCAGCATTTGCCGTGCCAAAGCAAAAGTATTTAGAGGAGCGATATACACCGGCGCCAGCTAGAGCCCACAATATTCATAGGTAGTAGTAGGTCTTCCAGGAATCCCTCAGAAGCGGGCTCAGAAGATGCTAGTAATTGTTCAGTATATACATACTCAAGGAGTTCCTCCAGAAAATCTCCCGTAAGTTTCTCTTTTCTGTCGTTCGTCATAGGTATATGATTTTCTTTGAAAATTCATCTAGGATCCCTGGAAGGGAGTTCCCGAGTGTAGAAAGTAGAATCTTTAGCAGTTCCCCCAGAATAGTTTTAGGATTTCTTCCAGAATCTTTTGGATTTTTTTATTGGAATTGCCCTATAATCTCTTTTGTGGTTTCAAAAAACTTTGCAAGAGAATTTGCCGGATTCTTTCAGAAGTTGTTTCGAAGATAATCTCCAGGAGGAAGGAAATCCAGAAGGAATAACTGTAAAAAATGAAAAAAGCTTGATATAATATATTTAAGTACTATGACGGGTCTTCAGTTAGCTTTGCGAGCAAAAGCGTAGGATTAATCCCAGTTGCCGTCCGGAGATGGCGAGTTCTATTTCCGATTCGGTAAGGATGTTTTCGAGTGGGCTCTCTGGGCATAGTGTATCCATGGTGCTTGTTACCAGAGCATAAAATATTCATCTTCATTAAGCAACTTCGGTCCGAATTTTGACAAACATCGCATGAATATTCCAAACATAGAATGACATAGTCAGACGACTACTCCGAAAAGTTCTACCCCGTAACATTCTCAAAGAATCGTTACCAAGATGCAAAGATCTTTCGTTCGGCAGACTCGGTCCAAAACCCGAGCAGCTCAGGATGCGGCTAGATCTAGCTTCCACCCTAGTAGTGGCACTCAAGCGGTACCAGAGTCAGAGGAGGATGATGGCTTTGAGCCTTCGTATATTGATCTCGAGCACGGAGATGATGTCGATTGTGTGGTGTGTAGGCGTCCCAACAAAGCTGAGCTGTATATGGCCTAATGCGGAAACTGCAAGAATTGGTTCCATTTATCGTGTGCGGGTGTGGACAAAACTACAGTGCGATCGAGAGACTTCGTTTGTGAAAGATGCATACCTAAGGTGCCAAACTCTCCTGGGGGCTTTATGACTATTGATTCCAGTACTTCAAGTTCTCGGCGAGCCAAGATTGCCCGAAAACTCCAACAACTAGAAGATGAAAGGTGCTTACGGGAAAAGCTTGAAGATGAAAGGCTGCGGATAGAGAAATCACTCGTCGAGAAGGCGATGAACGAGAAGCTGGAGCGAGAGAAGGAGTACTTGGCTCGGAAGCATGAGCTTCTCCGCCAACAAGACGAAGATGCCGCAAGCCATAAGAGCGGACGAAGCGGTCGTAGTGAACGAAGTCAGGCAAACAGTCAGGAAAAAGTGGAAGCCTGGTTCAATCGACAACATGAACCGAAAGACTCACAAGCGGTTGGTCAGAATCGACAGAATAGGTCGGTTGATCAAATTGTTAGAACTGGTGGATCTTCTACTCCCATGGAAATTAGTCAAACCACCGCAAACGACTTCCCTAAAGTACAAGCTGTAGAGCCTCCACAGGCGTGCTGAAGGGTATATCGATAGCATTTTCGTCGGAGAAAGTCCAGGGATTGATAAATATGAACGCAATTAAATTAAACAACCGCTTAGCAGTATGAAGTCGTCCGATTTATCGAATCTGCCACTGGTAAATATCGAACCGTTCGTCAGGCTTCTTGACGAAGTTGATGCGAAGAATGCTGAGGTCGCTCTGACTGCCAAGGTGACAAATACGGGCACGAACCAGAAGATCTTCCTTAATCTTCCTATCAATAAAAAGTAGTTTTCCGTTTACGATGTGGCACCGGGAAACTAATAAGTTGCGGAATCAGCATATCTGCCAACAGCATCGGGAAGAAGAACAAGAGAAGAACCGAGCAGCGAGAGGAAGAGCTGATGATTCAGCTGAAGCGGTCAGAGGATCAACGAGAGCAGGACAGACAGCGAATGCAAGAAATAGAGGTCATGTTGAAGAGGCAGCAGGACGTCGAAGAACGGCACCAGAAGGAGAACGACGTAAGGAGGAAACGCGAGCTCGACCTGGTCAACCGATTGAAGGTTTTCGAGCGAAAGTATGCCGAGGAGCAGGTGAAGCGAGACGAGGAGAGGCAAAGTTTCTTGGCGAAGGAGCGGAATTTGACTGCGCAGCTAGAGTCACTGCGCTTGAACTACGGGCAGCAGTCGACGAATGAACAGCACAAACACTGTCCGCAATCAACCCCACAAGGTTTAGCCGTTAGTAGTGTCCCACCAGCGGCTCCGGTAAGTGCACAAATTGTATCAAACCAAGATACGAATACTGCGAAAGCATGTCCAAATGCCGATAGCCAGGATAGGAGATCAGGAACACCCCATACACCATTGTAACTCCTCAGTTAGGGCCTGCTTTAGTAGATCCGTTAGGGCAGTCACAGTTTTTACCGAACGCTCCTATGTATTCTAACCTTTTCGAGTCCGTTCATCATCAACCGGTGATGCCGGGTCCTACACCCCATCAATTAGCGGCAAGGCAAGTGATTTCGAGAGAACTTCCAGTGTTTTGTGGAGACCCAATTGAATGGCCGCTTTTCATCAGTAGCTATAACCATTCCACAGCGGCGTGTGGCTACTCGAATTCGGAAAACCTGCTTCGTCTACAACGGTCGCTGAAAGGAGCAGCAAAGGACGCGGTCAGCAGTTTTCTCCTCCATCCGTTCACTGTGCCGCAAGTTCTGTCTACACTCCAGACATTGTACGGAAGACCTGAACAAATTGTTCACAATTTAGTAGCCAAAGCTCGGGGAACACCCGCTCCCAAAGCGGAAAGACTGGAGACTATAATCCAGTTTGGTTTGACTGTTCAAAATCTGTGCGGCCACCTGGAAGCAGTGGGAATGAGCAGCCACCTTTCCAACCCGATGCTTCTGCAGGAGCTTGTGGACAAGTTGCCGGCAAACATTAAATTCAACTGGGCACTCTATCAAGAAAGTCTTCCTGTGGTCGACCTGAAAACATTTAGCGAGTACATGAGGAAGGTTACGACTGCAACTAGTGCCGTCACCAACTTTTGCATCACCGGCCTACGAAGGATGAAAAGAGTAAAACGAAGGACAAAGCGTTTGTGAATGCTCATGCTACCCACGAAGGCAAGGATTTGGAGCAGAAGGAATCGGGATGGACTATTAACTGCGGCGGTCGGCGCAAAGTGGCCAAGAACGATAAAGCCAAACGAGGCGGATCATCTAAAAACTGTCCCCTATGCAATGTTCCCGACCATACTACTGAAAGTTGTGCATCCTTCAAGAAGCTTTCTATCGACGATCGGTGGAATTTTGTCAAGGACAATAAATTGTGCCGCCGCTGCCTTGTTTTCATAACCGATGGCCAATGTGAAGGTGAGGTTTGTGGGATCAATGATTGCGAGAAACGCCATCATCGCCTTCTCCACTATGAAGCTCCTAAGAAGCAGCCGGCGAATTCCACCGAGGCCAACGTTATTCAAGATCCTGCCAGTGACATTGCACGGAAAGAATGGTGTAGTGAACACTTATGCCTTTCTAGATGATGGTTCGTCTGCAACACTCGTGGAGCAAACGATTGCGAACGAACTTGGAGTAACCGGCACAGCCCATTCTTTGTGTATTCATTGGACAAGTGGAATCAACAAGAAAATCGAAACTACGCAAATAGATACGCTGAGTATTTCGGAGCTCGGAAGCGACAAGCGCTTCAGTCTGTCCGAAGTGTACACCGTCAAGAATCTGGGGTTGCCACAGCAGTCATTGGATTTCGATCAATTGACAAAGGAGTTCGAGCACCCGCGGTATCTTCCTGTCAAGAGTTTTGAGAAGGCCGTTCCTGGACTGCTCATTAGATTGAGTAACTCGCACCTGTTTACCACAACAAAGCTTCGTGAAGGAAACGAGCGAGAACCAATCGCTATAAAGACTCGTATCGGCTGGGTTGTATGTGGTCGCGTACAAGGGGGAGAACAGCAACTCCAACATCGGCAAATGCACATTTGTGCTGATACGATCGACCACGATCTGCACGACTACGTACGTGAGTTTTTCTCGGTCGAGAGCCTTGGAGTGGCCGTCGCTCCCAATTTGGAGGGCAGTGAGGACCAACGAGCCCGCCGGATCCTTAAAGAGACAACAGTACGGAAAGCGGGAAGTTTGAAACCGGATTACTTTGGAAGCAAGATTGTATCGAGTTCCCGGACAGTAGATCGATGGCCGAGCGTCGCTTAAAGTGTCTCGAGAGACGTCTAGAAAAAGATCCACAGCTCTACGAAAACGTACGACAGCAGATGGCCGACTTCGAAACGAAAGGTTACGTTCATGTGGTAACAAAGCAGGAAATGGAAACATTTGATCCAGCGCGTACCTGGTACCTCCCGCTAGGAATGGTACAGAACCCGAATAAACCTGGGAAGTGATTTGGGATGCGGCAGCGAAAGTAGGCGGAGTGTCGTTAAACACGATGCTTCTCAAGGGTCCTGATCTGTTGACCCCGCAGCTGTCCGTTACGTTCAAGTTCAGAGAACGGGAAGTCGCGTTTTCTGGCGACATACAAGAAATGTTCCTGCAAGTCAAAATCAGAAGGGAAGATAGAAGCGCCCTACTATTCGTCTACCGCAAGTCTCCAAGCGATCCAATGGTAACGATGGCGTCCGATGTCGCTATTTCCGGGGCGGCGTGTCCTCCTGCGCATTCGCAGTATGTGAAACCTTTAAATGCAACGGAGAATTAACGATATCATCCAAACGCGGCGGCTGCAATCAAGAACAAACATTATGTCGACGATTATCTTAGATAGCGTCGATACGGAAGAAGAGGCAGTCGAGTTAGCATTGGAGGTGACTGAAGTCCACAAAAAGGCGGGCTTTCACATATGCAACTGGATATCCAACCGATCATCAATTCTGGAAGCAATCGGTGAAGTGAGTCCAGCCGCTGTAAAAGATCTATCCATGAATAGCCAGAAAGGTTTCGAGCACGTTATTGGTTTATCATGGCTCCCAAGCGAAGATCTTTTTCACTTCAAGTTCAGAACACGGATGGTAAGCGATATCGCTCCGACAAAAAGGAAGGTAATGAGCTTCATTATGAAAATCTATAATCTACTGGGACTGATAGGTTCGCTAGTTGTTCATGGCAAGATTCTGCTGCAAGATGTTTGGAGGGCGATGATTGATTGGGACGAGCAGATACCAGGCGACCTATTCAAACGTTGGAAAGAGTGGCTAAAGGTTCTGGAAGAACTAAACTACGTAAGAATTCCTCGAGGATACTTTCCGGGATATGATCGGATCGAGATCGTGGATAAATACGTTGTGCATTAGTCTCATCCAAGACAAAAGTAGCTCCACTACAACTCACATCTGTTCCGAGATTAGAGTTGCAGGCTGCCGTGATTGGAGCTCGCCTGCGGAAGGCAATCGCCGACGGTCATTCGGTGAAGATTAGGCGTACGTACTTTTGGAGCGACTCTAGTACCGTGATCTCCTGGATCCAGTCAGACACTCGCCGTTATACGCAATACGTAGCTTTCAGAGTCAACGAGATCTTGAGCCTATCCAGGACTGGCGAATGGCGTTGGTTGGGAACAAAGGCCAACGTCGCTGACGAAGCTACGAAATGGGGAAAAGGTCCAAACTGTAAGCCCGATAGCCGATGGATACGTGGACCAGCTTTTCTGTACAATGAAGAAGACGATTGGCCGGTAAACAAGTTCGGGATAGTGGAAGGCACAAAAGACGAGTTGAGATCAGCGTACGTTTGCAGTCACCTTTTGTCAGTTCCTATGATTGATATTTCTAGATTTTCCAAATATGAACGACTCTTACGTACTGTGGCGTATATCTATCGCTTCAGCGAGAAGGTTTTGCAACGAATCAAAGGAAGACTGAACGAGGATTCCGAGAACATCAGTAGCGAGAATCTTCAGGATGCTGGTAGATGATCCAGAACAAACTGGCCTCATTTTGGAAACGATGGATCGCTGAGTATTTGCCAATAATATCTCGGCGGTCAAAATGGTTCATCGACGTTCCTGCTATCAAGGAAGGAGCATTGGTTCAGGTAGCTGCGGGCAAGATTCGCAACCAATGGATTCGTGGTCGTGTGGTTCGTACGTATCCGGGAAAAGACGGCGTGGTAAGACAGGTGGATGTGGAGACATCATCTGGGATACTGAAGCGAAGAGCGGTTTGCAACCTGGCGATTCTGGATGTTGGTGATCGTGGTGAAACGGATAGCAATGGACGTGGTGACGTTGCCGGCAATGAACATGGTGCCGATGAACCAGGGCAAAAACGGCACAAGGGGGAGGATGTTGCGGCAAGAGCGTCCATCGATTCGCCCCCCGAAATGGATAACGTTTCGGATGCGAATGTGTGAGAGTGAATGATAACGACAACTGTTTGACTGCCATCTGCATATCATAAGATAAGAGCAAGTCATTGTTTTGGTTCAGCAGGAAGGCGATTTGATCAAGTGAATATACTGAATTGTGAATTTATAATGTATTTAGCTAATAATAATACTAAATTACAGGCTAAACCCTAAATCTAAAATCTATATGCTAATTTGTCATTCTGAAATTATAATTTGCTGAGTAGGAGACCGATTGTGAGTAGATTTTGCCTTATATTATCCACCTTATATCTAACCAATAAATTACTTGTAGCTTTGAGCTAATCACATCGGGAACAAAGGTGTAGATTTGCTTCAACAAACTCCGAAAAGTTCTATACCCCGTAACAGCCGAAATGTAGGCAATTTACTGATAAAGTGCAATTTCGGCATTGGCTGGCGAAATTGAATTTTACAATAGTTGAATGCATTGAATGAATTGTTAACAACAGTTGAATAGAATCTTAGAGAGTTTACTGATCGATTTTTACCAAAATCCTCAGAATCCGTTGAAAACGGCCGAGTTATTGGCTCATACGTCCTGACCTCTTTTCGTGACGGTCCCAAATTTGAAACTTTGGAATGACCCCCCCCCCCTCCCTATCTTACCGAAAAACATAATTCTACATCAAAATCCCATTTTAAAGTTGGTTGGTTGATAGTCGGATTCGCTACTAGGCCTATTCGGATCAAGAAAAAACGATCGCTGAAGTGAATCTATCGATGGTACTGATACACTACTGGTCCTCGTATTCGAATCAAGAAAAAACTCAGATCTGGTTAAGCTAGATTGATGGTTTGGAGGAATTAATGGACTTAAGTGGGTCATCGGTTCAACTCTGGGAGTTTGTCTGTTGGTGGTTTGGAGGCAGTTCTGCACATAGTTGGGTCTTAAAGTCATACCACTGGTATCAGTTATTATAGCAAAAGGTTCCTTCGGTCTTTGATCAATTGGTTTATTATGGATGTATTTCTTGAAGGAATCTACATAGAAAAGCTGAATCATTCCTTCGCTATTTATTCCTCATTGCTATTAAAGATCGGTGGCGTAATAGTGACCAACATTTGCATTAATGTGATCGACGCTTGATGGGTATCAAACTTTAAAATTTCCAAATAGCATTTTAATTAAATCCTAAAAAAGTCTCTAAGAGAATAGTAGTCAAAGCTAAGATCAATCCGTATGACATGTTGATGTGGTAATAAAAAAATCTTTGCTCTAGATTACTCAACATTTCTCTACCATAGACCTTTAACGAACGCATAATCGGTTTAGTTTTTAAATTGTCCCTAATTTATACAAATGTTCTATTTGTTGTAAAGTAATCAATGATTTTGGCGCCCTTGGCGGGGGCCAGCCTGGCCAACCGCACGCTACGGCGCTGTACATATATTGAGTGTTTATAATAAGTGAGAAATTGTTCTTATTTCTCTACTAATTATATCCCTGAACATATGCATGGATGCGACAAACCCACGCCAATAAATAACAATGAACAGAGGTGGCCCTCTCATGAAGTAAACATTTCATTATACTAAACATGACCAAGTAATCACTTTTTAAAACTCAAAAATCATTATAAAACTTAAAACTTAAAAATATCGTAATACACACTATTTATAAGTAATTTATTTTGAACAAATATAATATGGTATTATGTGAGGTGTCTATGATGTTTTCAGGAAAGAGACATTCGTTCGACTTCCTGGGGCCAGACTTGCCACACAAGATACATATTCATACAATAGAAAAGGGGCATAGAAAAGCTATAATAACTGTTAAAATAGAGGAAGAACATTATATTGAAGGACATGACAGGTTTTAGTTAGGATGTGGAGGTTATAGAAGAAGAACAATATTTTTGGTTTAATAAAACACTGATTTGACCCCACGAAAAACGACAAAAAAGTTAAGAAAAATCTGATTGTATTTGAAAAGTTGTGAAATAAACTGAGAAATTGATAAAATCTATTCGCATAAAAAGCAACCCTCGTGTAGTGTTTTGTGTGTTCAGCAAGAACGCCACTAACCAGTTTTCAAGTGCATACCATGCAGAAGACCTTAGCATAGAATGCGTGACACGAAAGCATACCCCGTTCCATTTCGCTCACTTTCACTTCACATATACGATGCCTACAATCCACCTTTACGTTTCTATCAAACTTACTTTTGCTCTGTTTAGAGTGACGCTTCACATCCATGCGGTGGAATAGCATACAACACATGCGACGTGCGCTTATACGATCAGTGCAATAAATTAATGTTGGTAGGTATAGCGAATGGCATAAAGCATAGAGCTATGGATGGTAACAAAATCCAGATTACGCTACTGGGCATGTGCGTCTTGCGCACCGCACATTTCCATCCACCCTTAACAATCATGCGAGGGTTGATTTTTCCTAACCCCTGTCTGGACGCCTGCTCGGTACCGCAAGTCAGTCGTGAACAGTGCACCGGCGTTGATGGCGCATGTTCTCTGCTCGCAAGCGTGAACTTTACCTTTGTCCCTGTACTGAGAAACCAGTGTAGATGGGATAGGAGCAAAACTTTATCGATTTTTCATAGTGAATTGGATTCTATTGCGCTGTGTAGTAGACTAGTTACAAGCGGAAATAAAATTGAACTGTATTTATCGTCGAATAGTGCAGAGTGACCATAGAACGTATGTTTGAATACAGTAGAGATGAATACACGCCCTAAACGTACTAATTGGGATAAAAACTCTTTCAACATGTGGGTATCTACTAATAAAGTATTGATTGGTTCTGTGGGTGGTCCAAAGAAACCACATTGCCGTAATCCAAATTTTGACTTCGAAGAAACCAAGTTACTAATTTCACTATGGGGTGATCCTAAAGTTCAAAAACACTGTTAACGTCACACAAAAGCACCCAGTGATTGCAAAGTTGTCTGAAAAATGCGTGAATATGGATACAATCGATCACCAGAAGAGATCAATACAAGGATCAAGAATGTAAAGTGTTGTTACAATCGTATTAAAAAGGATCTTGAATCTGGTATCGTTACATCGTGGAAGCATTTCCAGTCAATGGACGAAATTATGACACGTCCGATTTTCGGTAACAATCATAAATCACCCAATTCTGATGCTGGTCCACCGAATGATGAAATTACTTCGTCTGATCAGGTGCAAGTGAAACTTGAAATGAGTGTCGATGATGACAAGGAAATAAGAACTGATGAGTTACTCAAAAATGCAGAGCAAGTTGAGCTAAAAGAACCTAACTTATTGATACCGAAAGACGAACCAATGGACGAAGATAATGATGACGATCCAAACGATCCAGACTTTGAAAATGATGGAGATGATGAGGAGGATAGTATGAGCGATGATAGCGACGAATCAGACTTCGACATAGACGAGTAAGTACAATTGAAATCATAATTTTATTACTCAATTTGAACTGATGGAAAAGCCAGCTCCTCTTCATGTTGCTATCGTCAAAACACGTAGTAGTATTGGGAAGCATGAAGCTTCGCAATGCACATGCGCGGAGATTGCAGTCTGTGTTCATGCACTTGTGTACTTCATGAATTTAATTCTTAAGTCCTTGCAGTGAATTGCTACACCTCTCTTGCATATGCGCAAATCATGTTTCATTTGTTGTTTATGATTCATCCGTATACCGGCAAAACATACCCCATAAGCAACAGGTGTTATTCATTCTACCTAAACATGTGATTTGTTTCATTTTAGTGAACGCAGAAAAGCACGTTTGCGTAGACGAACATCGCGTAAACCAGCAAAAGCGAATAATCATCCATATAAAACAACAACTGCACCGCCGACTTCATCTGCCGCTACTCCAATAGTGACATGCGCCCCGTCCACCACTGTACCAATGACCACAATCCCATCGCCAAGTAAACCTCCTGGCACTATCAAAATAATTAACTATACTGGAAACTCTGGCATAAATATTTCAACAATTGTTCCAAATCCAAATATCTTGGCCAAGCCAGCAGGACAGAATGTAACTATTGTTCCGGGTGGTCCTCCTACCACAACCGCAAACACACCAGGCAAAATATCTCTTGTACCAACCAATTTCCTTCTAAAACCACAAGCTCCAAAAATCAACTTCAATTCGCCGATTCAACTCTACACTAAACCAACTGTATCAATCGCAAACTGCATGCCCAACGTTTCTGTTGTACCGTCGTCTTCGGCTTCCATGCAACCAATGAAACTACTTTTTGTGAACACTGCTGGCAGCCAGAAGCAGCAAATCATAACTCCTTCTAAGCACATCTACACAACCACTCCGACACCAATGGTCAAAACAACCCCCGCCACTCAAATTGCGATCCAACCAAAGCCGGTCATAACAGCAGCAACGAGTCTGATGGCCATTCCCCAAAAGAAGCCTGATCCTCCACCGCCAATCACGCTAGCGCCAACAGCTCCAAAACAGGGAGGAATCAAAGCTTTGCTTGGCCAGTTGGTATCGATTCAACGGGAAAATTTGGCCCTATCACGCAGCAGAGTAGATGTGGAGAAGGAACGATTTAATAATGAGAAGCAGATTGTTTGCTCGCTTGTGGAAGCATTAAACGACTTGAACAATATGCTGCAGGGATTCAGCAGCACAGTGAACATCGGCGATGAATTTGGTTGTGGCACACCAACGCCAGCAGCCGCGAATGAGTCTGATGTTGTTGATTCTCGGATGAATGACATCAGCCAGGAAATGTTGCCTGTGAGTGGACTCATACCTGTAATTGACACCATCAAAGCTGAAGTGATAAGTGATTCCGACTGAAGGAACAACAGCGTTCCATGAAGACACGAAATACTCTAGTCAATGATCTTATAATTTATTAATTACAAATATCAAAAGCGATGCTCAAACAGTACTCTTATGTAGCTGCACAGAGTGGCACGATTCAAAGCTATTTAATAAAGATTACAGTTCATACGTTTAACAACAGTAAACACCATTGGAAAAAGCCATATATATATAATGGTAGTTATTTCGATGACGATACCAATAATTATTATACAGTCAGTCGACTTTCTACATCTCGATATTCTATTTCTCGATGTCTCTCCCTATGTCGAGGGTTTCCTCACTCCCTTAAATCTACGTACATTTTTGCTTTCTATATCTCGATAACCTCCATATCACTAAATCTCTCTAGCTCGATGTGTTCTGATCATATTTTGATCTGTATTCTCTCTCCTTATGTCGATATATTCATATTTCTAGGCTGCTAGAAAAAAAGGGATGACATTTGTTTTGTTGTCGTTTTTCATAGCAACGAGCTTTTTATAGAGCATAAGCAATCGATGACAGGGGCCCTCCTTAGCCGTGCGGTAAGACGCGCGGCTACAAAGCAAGACCATGCTGAGGGTGGCTGGGTTCGATTCCCGGTGCCGGTCTAGGCAATTTTCGGATTGGAAATTGTCTCGAATTCCTTGGGCATAAAGTATCATCGTGTTAGCCTCATGATATACGAATGCAGAAATGGTAACTTGGCTTAGAAACCTTGCAGTTAATAACTATGGAAGTGCTTAATGAACACTAAGCTGCGAGGCGGCTCTGTCCCAGTGTGGGGATGTAATGCCAATAAGAAGAAGAAGAAGAAGAAGAAGAAGCAATCGATGACGATGTCAGTTTGCGGGCGCTGGCCACAATTTGCCTGAGCCTGGAAACGACAAACTACAGTCTCGTCCAAGACGCTGAGAATGCCAAAGAAGCTTGGGACAAGCTACGGAACGCTTTTCAGGATAACGGTTTGACCAGGAAAATTGGGTTGCTAAGGAAGCTAACCTCAATTCGTTTGGACGAATGCGGCAGCGTGTAATCGTACGTGGATGAGCTGATGTCCACTGCACATAAGCTTGCAGGGATCGGCTTCAAGGTCGACGACTTGCTGCGTTGTTGCTGATGGGACTTCCGGAGTACTACGAACCCATGATTATGGGACTCGAAGCATCGGGCACTGCATTAACATCGGATGCAGTGAGCATGAGCATGAGCAGGATAACCGTACAATTCGTAGTTGCTACTCCGTGATTGACTAGAACTTGCGAAATTGCACAGGGAACCAATTGAATGGAGCTTGGGTTTAGCTATCATTCTCAATGTGCAAATTTCGGAAATTCAATGCATTTTACTAAGTCAATTACGGCGCCGGCCACGTCCTATCAAGGGAAGGAAGGATTATTAGTTCAACTCTCGTTGCTACTAGAGACCGAGTATACCTCTGCATCTCCACGATAGTCTTAGGATAGGATATTGTGTTAGTATGAAGGGATATATTATCTGGATTCACTTTGGTAAGTGATGCGATCTATGGGATAGGAATATATGAATGAGAATTAGAAGTACTAGAGTAATGAGAAAGTATTAAAGTGAATTCTAATGGGATTCATTTTTTACAATTAGAATTTGAATGCTATTGGATTCTACACACGTCTACACACAAAAAACAAATATTGTTTTAATCTGGGTGCTGCGGATAGAGCCGCTTTTCTGCGCTCAAGCGAGTGGAGGGATATTTTGAAATCACTCCCATAAACAAAATTATTTTGCAGTTACTTGGCTGTCAAACATTTCCCGCTCTTCGAATTTCTCTTTCCACGCTGCATGAGGGCGCACAAATGCGCTAGACTCTACATGACTTTACAATTGTTTACATACATTCATGCACCAATCAGCTGCTGAATCTCGTGAAATTTCGTAACGAGTGCTTTTTAGTTGCATTCCTATTAATTTCCCACTCGAAATATAATGTGAGAATATTAGTTACAAAGAATACAAAACTCAAACAAAGTTTATTTTTATTTTTTCCCCAAATAACAACAATACTTCTCAATATTAGATCAGAAACGAACATAACCACAATCTTCAATGTTTGGCTCCGGCACAATAGAAAATTTTGGCTTCAGTTTGACAACCAAATCGATTCTATCCGCACCACCCAGGTTTTAATAAGTGTTTCGTACTTTATATTTAAAAAGTGCTCTATTTTCTTTGAAATGAAAGTATTTTATTTTAAAAGTGTTTTTACTCCAATCAAACTGTAAATTTAAAAAGCGTTTTTTTCAGTGCAGCATTATTGATGTTTTCAAATCCGCAAACAACAAATTCTTGGCTGTGTGTGCAGCATTGATCGCTGCCCAGCAAGGAAGGTTACTCTAACTTTAGCATAATGTGCACCTAACCTGTGAGATAGTTACACTAACATTCTCTCTAACGGTTAGGGTAAAGTGAGGCTAAAGTTACGCTAGAATGACACACTTTTGTTAGGTATGTTTATGCTTGGTGCATAATTCCATCTAACCTGTTACACTCACGTTACATCAACGTTAGATATGTTTCGCTTTGGGCGATTAGGCAGCGGTTAGGGTTGTTTTAAAAGGGATTTCATGTTGATTTATTTACACCCAGCTGTCATCGGAGGCAGAATATATATGTACTAGTAAAAGTACATATACATAACTGCCTCGAATGGCAGTTGGATGTAAACAAGTTATCAATAAAGAAAAGGATCGTGGAAAATTATATATTTAGCAACTAAATAGTACGGAACCCCTACAATTTTTACAGCGTTTTGAATTTTCGACAGAACATCTGTGCTGTCCCGAGGCCAAGTTCCGTTCCGGTGCAGCTTGCGGGCAGTTGCCGCAGGAGAATAGTTAGTGAAAGTGCACATCTATGACACAGCTTGTGTCGATGTTGAGGATCCCACGATCCATCCAGCAACCCGGATACGATCGCATTCCAGTACGCAATACAAATCTCGGATCATCGGATGCTGCACTTGAGGTGGTTCAGGCGTAACCCGTAGTTCACGACCGGCAAGCAGATGGATCCACATCATTCCGGATATTCGATTGCGCCAACCACTGTAAAAGCAAAACAAATAATTATTTCATAGTTACTAATTTGTTAACAATTTCCGTCTCACCTGTCTTATCCAGTTTTAGCTTGGAATACTCGGCCGGGTTGATGTCGATCGGATAGTGGGTGCGTGGCAGTGTTGTGCTCGATGTAGGTGCCGGGCTCTGATGGCCGGTGAGGGCTGCTATTGCCGATGCTGGTGCGCCACCCGGACCAGCTTGAGTCATTTTCAGCAGCTGTCGCATACGCCGGACACTTGGCGAACGAATTGACGACGGCCCAATATGTTGCGAGGACATAGACCGTACCGGCGGTGAATATATGAAGGTACCACCGGCTGCTGAAGATGTTTTCGGTGTTCTTAAGGTGCATGGACTGGCGGCCAAACGCTGGCGAAGATCTCTAGGCTCCCTTCAGATGGGCAGTGAGTACTTGGGGAGCTGAAAGGATTTCATCGCTTTCGTCCTGCAGACGATCAGCTACACGGCTCTGGAGACCCATACATGCCCCGGGTCGAACGCGCGGGATTGAGTTAAAGTTGGCAAATTCTGGACCACCTCCAAGGGTTTGAGTGCTGTCTCGAGCTTTCGTGTATGCCATGGCCGGGTGGGCCACGATCCGATGATGGCTTCCGTATCGCTCGAGTAATCCAACGCCGGTCGGTTCATCGGTTGCTGCGCTTCATACGTTTCACACATGGCCCGTAGTCCATGACCGTAAGCAGATGGATCCACAGCATTCCGGATATTCCGATTGCGTCAATCACTGTTAGAAGAAAAGCAAAACAAATAATTATTTCATAGTTACTAATTTGTTAACAAGTTCCGTCTTACCTGTCTTATCAAGCTTGAGCTTAGTATACTCGGCCGGGTTGATGTCGATCGGGTTGTGGGTGCGGATCAGTTTTGTGCTCGGTGTAGGTGCCGGGCTCTGATGGACGGTGAGGGCTACCATTGCCGATCCTGGTGCGTCACCCGGACCAGCTTGAGTCAATTTTAGCAGCTGTCGCATACGCCGGACACTTGGCGAACGAATTGACGACGGTACCACCGGCTGCTGAAGATGTTTTCGGTGTTCTTAAGATCTATGGACTGGCGGTGAACCGCTGGTGAAGATCTCTAGGCTCCCTTCAGATGGGCAGTGAGTACTTGGGAGCTGAAAGGATTTCGTCGCTTTCGTCCTGCAGACGGTCAGCTACACGGCTCTGGAGACCCATACATGCCCCGGGTCGATCGCGCGGGATTGAGTTAAAGTTGGCAATTTCTGGACCACTTCCAAGGGTTTGAGTGCTGTCTCGAGCATTCGTGTTTGCCATGGCCGGGTGGGTCGCGATCCGATGGTGGCTTCTGTATCGCTGGAGTAATCCAATGCCGGTCGGATCATCGGTTGCTGCGCTTCATACGTTTCACACATGCTCGGAGTCCATGACCGGTAAGCAGATGGATCCATAGCATTCCGGATATTCGATTGCGTCAAACACTGTTAGAAGAAAAGCAAAACAAATAGTTAATTCATAGTTACTAATTTGTTAACATGTTCCGTCTCACCTGTCTTATCTAGCTTGAGCTTAGAATACTCGGCCGGGTTGATGTCGATCGGGTGGTGGCTGCGGGGCAGTTTTGTGCTCGGTGTAGGTGCCGGGCTCTGATGGCCGGTGAGGGCTGCCATTGCCGTTCCTGATACGTCACCCGGACCAGCTTGAATCATTTTCAGCAGCTGTCGCATACGCCGGACACTTGGCGAACGAATTGACGACGGCCCAATATGTTGCGAGGATATAGACCGTACCGGCAGTGAATACATGAAAGTACCACCAGCTGCTGAAGATGTTTTCGGTGTTCTTAAGTACGTCATGTATGTTTTCAGCGGAACAAGAGAACCGATGCACTCGCTTCTTATTTAGGATGTCGCGTGAGGCTCGCTGTTCACAGATGGCAGAACTGCTGGGTACTCGTCGCAAGCTAAGCTCGATATTAATCCAAGGTAAAGATCGATGGACTGGCGGTCAAACGCTGGTGATGATCTCGAGGATCCTTTCAGATGGGCTGTGAGTACTTGGGAGCTGAAAGGTTTCCGTCGTTTTCGCCCTGTATATGGTCAGCTACACGGCGTCGATCGCGCGGGATTGAGTTAAAATTCTGGACCACCTCCAAGGGTTTGAGTGCTCACGTGTGTACCATGGCCGGGTGGGCCACGTGGCTTCCATATCGCTGGAGTAATCTAACGTCGGACGGAGCTCCTTTGGAGAGATCCAGTCGCGCCCAGCCCAGTGGCGATGGACTGTATTTCGGTGTACGCGATGGCAGAGGAGGTTCGTAACGTCAGCGGTCAAATGTGCCGCCGGCAATGGGAGCTGCTTGGACAAGGTCGGATTATAGGCTAGACCGTAACAGTGCGTGTCTCCCGAGTGATTGGTGGTCTGCGTTTTCGACTTGTGGCAGGTGTTGATCGGAACCGCTCTGTGGAAACCTTTGGTGGGATTGCGACATGATGACACCGGTTACTGCTGACATGCGTTGGTTGGCGCTTGGGTAGAACGAGTGCACCTTTTCGGCAAGACTTTCAAGCGTGGCAGCGTTCTGATAGTACGAGTGCGTTCTCTTCGGTTGTTTGGTAATGACCGACGGCGGTGGTAAAGGTTTATAGCCCCAGCTGGGTGTTTCTACTGACTGGTCCTGCCGGGGACCGTAGTACAGATCTAGCTATTCGCTCTGGGGACTGTAACTGTTGATGCCTAGTCCCATACGGGAGTGAGACTACCCTACCGTATCCCATTCGGCACTCTGGTGGATCTCGATGAACATGGCGCCCGGTCCGAACCATCCAGATCAATACCCCTTCGGTTCCGCGTGATGACGACCACTGGCGGCGGCTTCTGCTCCGGACGGGACATTGAGGTGGCCCTGGTCGAAGATTCCTGCTGGAGTACCTTCGGACATTTCCGCAGGAGTTCCTTAAAAGATTGCTCCAGGAGTTCCTTCGGCGATTCTTCCAGAAGTTACATCAGAGATCCCCTCAGGAGTTTCTTCAGAGATTCCAGCATGAGTTCCTTCGGAGATTCCTCCAGGAGTTTCTTCGGAGATTCCTCCATGAGTTCCTTCGGAGATTCCTCCAGAACTTCCATCGGAGAACCCCTATGGTGTTCCTTAGGAGATTCCTTCAGGAGCTCATTCGAAGATTCCTGCAGCAGTTCCTTCAGATTCCTCCAGGAGCTCCTTCGGCGATTAGTCCAGGGATTCTTATGGAGATTCCTCCAGAAGTTTCATCGGAGACCCCTCCAGAAGTTCCTTGAGAGATTCCTACATGATTTTTTTTTCGTAGATTCATACATGGATTCCTTCGGAGATTCATCCAATAGTTCCTTCGAAGATTCTTGCAGAAGATCATTCGCAGATTCCCGCAGGAGTTCCTTCGGAGCTTCTTGAAAGAATTCCTGGAAGATTTTTCCAGAAAATTCGTCTGAGATACCTCCAGAAAACCCTTCTGAGTTTCCTCCAGGAAATCCTTCTGAGGAAGAAAACCCTTCAGGAGTTCCTTCGGAGATTCCTCCAAGAATTATTTCGGAGATGCACCAAGGAATTAATTCGGTGATTCCCACAGGAATCCGTACTGAGATTCCTCCAGGAGTTCCTTCGAAAATTCCTCCAAGAGTTCCTTAGGATATTCCTCCAAGAATTCTTTCGGAGATTCCTAGAGGAGTTCCTTCGGCGATGCCTCCAGAAGTTCCATCGGAGATCCCCTCAGAAGTTCCTTGATAGATTCCTACATGAGTTCCTTCGGAGATTCCTCCAGGAGTTCCTTCGAAGATTCCTGCAGGAGTTCCTTCGGAGATTCGTGCAGAATTTCCTTCAAAGATACCTCGAGGATTTCCTTCGGAGATTCCTCGAGGAGTTTCTTCGGAAATTTCTCGAGGAGTTCCTTTGGATATCCCTACAGAAGTTCCTTCGGAGATTCCTCAATAAGTTCCATGGAAGATTCCTGCAGAAGCTCCTTCGGAGAATCCTACAGCAGTTACTTCGGAGAATCCTGCAGCAGTTCCTTCGGAGATTCCTGCAGGAGTTCTTTCGGAGTTTCCGCCACGAATTCCTTGAAGATCCTTCTGAGGAAGAAAATCCAGGAGTTCTTTCGGAGGTTCCTCCATAAGTTCCATGGAAGATTCCTGCAGGAGTCCTTCGGAGATTCTTCCAGAAGTTCCATCGGACATCCCCTCAGGAGTTCTTTCGGAGATCCCTGCAAGAGTTCCATCGGAGGAAGATTTTTCCAGGAAATCCTTCTGAGGAAGAAAATCCTTCTGAGATTCCTCAGGAGTTCCTTCGGAGATTCCTTCATCAGTTCTATGGAAGATTCCTACATGAGTTCCTTCGGAGATTCCTCCAGAACTTCCATCGGAGATCCCTCAGATGTTTCATCAAAGATGCCTCCAGGAGCTTCTTCTGAGATTCCTGCAGCAGCTGTTTCAGAAATTCCTCCAGGAGCTCCTTCGGCGAATCCTCCAGAAGTTCCATCGGAGATCCCCTCCGGAGTTTCTTCAGTGATTCCAACATGAGTTCTTTCGGATATTCCTCCAGGAGTTCCTTTGGAGAATCCTGCAGCAGTTACTTCGGAGATTCATCCAGGAGTTCTTCCGGAGATTCCTCCAGAAGTTCCATCGGAGATCCCCTCAGGTGTTCCTTAGGAGATTCCTCCAGGAGCACTTTCGGCGATTCTTCCAGGGATTCTTATGAAGATTCTTCCAGAAGTTTCATCGGAGATCCGTCAACAAGTTCCTTCGGAGATTGCTACTTGAGTTCTTTCGGAGATTTCTACATGGAATCCTTCGGAGGTTCATCCAAGAGTTTCTTTGAAGATTCTTGCAGAAGTTCATTCGGAGATTCCTGCAGGAGTTCCTTCGGAGATTCTTGCAGGAGTTCCTTCGGAGATTCTTGTAGGAGTTCCTTCGGAGATTCCTGCAGGAGCTTCTTCGGAGCTTCTCGCAAGAAGAAGATTGCTCCAGGAGTTCCTTCGGCGATTCTTCCAGAAGTTGCATCAGAGATCCCCTCAGGAGTTTCTTCAGAGATTCCAGCATGAGTTCCTTCGGAGATTCCTCTAGGAGTTCCTTCGGAGATTCCTCCATGAGTTTCTTCGGAGATTCCTCCAGAACTTCCATAGGAGAACCCCTCAGGTGTTCCTTCGGAGATTCCTTCAGGAGCTCCTTCGAAGATTCCTGCAGCAGTTCCTTCAGAGATTCCTCCAGGAGCTCCTTCGGCTCCAGGGATTCCTATGGAGATTCCTCCAGAAGTTTCATCGGAGACCCCTCCAGAAGTTCCTTCAGAGATTCCTACATGATTTTTTTTCGGAGATTCCTACATGGATTCCTTCGGAGATTCATCCGACAGTTCCTTCGAAGATTCTTGCAGAAGATCATTCGGAGATTCCCGCAGGAGTTTCTTCGGAGCTTCTTGAAAGAATTCTTGGAAGATTTTTCCAGGAAATTCGTCTGAGATACCTTCAGGAAACCCTTTTAAGATTCCTCCAGGAAATCCTTCTGAGGAAGAAAGCTCTTCAGGAGTTCCGTCGGAGATACCTCCAGAATTTCCATCGGAGATTCCCTCAGGTGTTTCTTCGGAGATTCCTTCAAATATTTCTGCAGCAGTTCCCTCGGAGATTTGTCCAGGATTTCCTTCGGAGATTCCTCCATGAGTTCCTTCGTAGATTCCTCCAGAACTTCCATCGGAGATCCCCTCAGGTGTTCCTTCGGAGATTCCTTCAGGAGCTCCGTCAGCGATTACTCCAGGGATTCTTATGAAGATTCCTCCAGAAGTTTCATCGGAGACCCCTCCAGTAGCTCCTTCGGAGATTCCTACATGGGCTCTTTCGGAAATTTCTACATGGATTCCTTCGAAGTTTCATCCAAGAGTTCCTTCGAAGATTCTTGCAGAAGATCATTCGGAGATTCCTGCAGGAGTTCCATCGGAGATTCCTGCAGCAGTTTCTTCGGAGATTTCTCCAGGAGCACTTTCGGCGATTCCTCCAGGGATTCTTATGAAGATTCCTCCAGAAGTTTCATCGGAGACCCGTCAAGAAGTTCCTTCGGAGATTCCTACATGAGTTCTTTCGGAGATTTCTACATGGAATCCTTCGGAGATTCATCCAACAGTTCCTTCGAAGATTCTTGCGGAAGATCATTCGGAGATTCCTGCAGGAGTTCCATCGGAGATTCCTGCAGCAGTTTCTTCGGAGATTCCTCCAGGAGCACTTTCGGCGATTCCTCCAGGGATTCTTATGAAGATTCCTCATAAAGTTTCATCGGAGACCCGTCAACAAGTTCCTTCGGAGATTCCTACATGGAATCCTTCGGAGATTCATCCAAGAGTTATTTTGAAGATTCTTGCAGAAGTTCACTCGGAGATTCCTGAAGCAGTTCCTTCAGAGATTCCTGGAGGAGTTTCTTCGGAGATTCTTGCAAGAGCTCCTGGAAGATTTTTCCAGGAAATCCGTCTGAGATACCTTCAGGAAACCCTTCTAAGATTCCTCCACGAAAAGCTTCTGAGGAAGAAAACTCTTCAGGAGTTCCTTCGGAGATTCCTCCAACAGTTCCAGCGGAGATTCCCTCAGGAGTTCCTTCGGAGATTCCTCCATGAGTTTATTCGGAGATTCCTGCAGAACTTCCATCGGAGATCCTCTCACGTGTTTCTTCGGAGATTCATTCAGGAGCTCCTTCGAAGATTCCTGCAGCAGTTCCTTCGGAGATTTGTTCAGGATTTCTTCCGGAGATTCCTCCATGAGTTCCTACGTAGATTCCTTCAGGAATACGTAGATTTTCCAGGAAATCCGTCTGAGATACCTTCAGGAAACCCTTCTGAGATTTCTCCAGGAAATCCTTCTGAGGAAGAAAACTCTTCAGGAGTTCCTTCGGAGATTCCTCCAAGAATTATTTCGGAGATGCTCCCAGGAATTCATGCAGTGATTCCCACAGGAATCCTACTGAGATTCCTTCAGGAGTTCTTTGAGAGATTCCTCTAGGAGTTCCTTCAAAGGTTCCTCCAGGAGTTCCTTAGGATATTCTTCCAAGAACCATTTCCAGAGGAATGGAAACCTTGGGAATCATTCCCAGAGGAACTGCTGAATCCTTAGAAACTCTTGGAGCATTTCACGAAGGAACTGCTGGAGCAAATCCCAGATGAATTTCTGGAAGGATTCGCAGAAGATCTCCTGGAGGAACTTTGGAATAAACTCCCGGAGGAACTTTCGGAGTAATTATCAAAAGGAATGCTGAAGGAATTCCGAGAGGAACTCCTGCAGGAATTTCCAGATGAATTTCTGGTGAAATCCCCAAAGGAACTGGAGGAATTCCCAATTTAATTTCTAAAGGAACTCCAAATGAGTATCTGGGGTTATCCCAGTGGAACTCCTAGAGGAACTTAGGAACTTTTGGAGTAATTCCCAAAGGAACTTCAGTAGGATCTTCGACAGCCGGCTGGCAAGAGTTTAATTTAGAAACACATAAACAACATATGCTATTGGTCTAATTGCCAGCTTGAGGCAAACCTCCATGACCTACCTAACCACTAACTCTGTAGAACTTATGAGGGCGTCGCCAAGTCAGGGCCTCTCACTAAGTAAGTTTTACATCAACATTTCCTTCCTATCCCTAGTTACGGTAAAGATGGGCGTGGCCGGAGTAGTAATCCTCATGCTTTTGTCATTTTTTATCTTAGATTGAAATCAAGGATTACTTCCCACCTTGATTTCTGATAGCAATCTGGATAAGGATTATAAAAGAAACATGAGTATCACTAGTGTCCAATCTACGAAGTATACCGTAACAACGCTAACGCTAATTCCCAAAGGAACTTCTGTAGCAATACCCAGAGGAACTGCTGGAGGAATTCCCATAGGAACACCTGGAGGAATTCCTACACGAAATTGAAGCAATTCCCAGAGTAACTCCTGGAGGAATTTGAAGCTGAAGGAATTCCCAGAGGAACTTCTGTGGCAATTCCCATAGGAACTGCTAGATGAAATCCCAGAAGAACTGCTGGAGGAATTCCCAATTGAATTTCTTAGAACTCCTGGAGGGACTCCAAATGAGAGTCTGGGGTTATTCCCAGTGGAACTCCTTGAGGAACTTAGGAACTTATGGAGAAATTCCCAGAGCAATTTTTGTAGCATTTCCCAGAGGAACTGTTGGAGCAATTCCTAGAAGAACTGCTGGAGGAATTTCCAGAGGAACTGTTGGGGAGATTCTCGGAGGAACTCCTGGATGAATTCCCAGATAAATTTCTGGTGGGATCCCCAAGGAAACTTTTGCAGCAATTCTCAGAGGAGCTGATGGTGGAATTCCTAGTGGAACTCCTGGAGGAATTCTTAGAAACGCTTGGAGCATTTCCCGGAGGAACTGTTGGAGTAAATATTAGAGGAAATGCTAAAGGAACATGCAGATGAATTTCTGGTGTAGTTCCCAGAGGATCTCCTGAATAAATTCTCAATTCAATTTCTAGGAACTCCAAATGAGTTTCTAGGGTTATACCCAGTAGGTACTTAGAAACTCGTGCAGCCCTTCCCAGAGGAACTTCTAGAGCGGTTGCCAGAGAAACTGCAGGAGGAATTCCCAGAGGAACTGCTGGGGGAATTCCCAGAGGAACTCCTGGAGGAATTTTTAGAAACTCTTGGAGCATTTACCAGAGGAACTGCTGGAGGAAATGCCAGAGGAACTTCTGCATGGAATCCCAGAGGAACTGCTGGAGGAAATTCCAGAGGAACTGCTGGAGGAAATCCAAGAGGAACTGCTGGAGGAAATCCAAGAGGAACTGCTGGAGGAAATCCAAGAGGAACTGGTGGAGGAATTCCCAGATTAATTTCTGGTGGAGTTCCCGGAAGAATTCTCAAATGAATTTCTGGAGAAATTCACAGAAAATCTCCTGGACGAACTTTTAGAGCAACTCCCATGGGGACTTTTTGAGCAATGGACCAATCAATAAGCAAAACTGCCGCTATGAAATGGGCAGGTCGCGCCATCGTAGACATGTTCTGTCAAAGACACACGAATAGAAATATGCGTATACTGCAGTGTCGCCGTTGTTTTGATGCGGTGAGTGCAAAATGAGTTACCTTGATTGATCCATTTCCAGAAGGACTGCTGAAGCAATTCTCAGAGGAAATGCTAGACGAATGAATTATTGGCAGTGGCTGATTTTCTACTCGCCGCAGCCACATCCAGGCGCTATAGTATATGTACAAAATAGCCAGCAAGAGTTAACCGCCAGAAATTTGTATGGCGAAAGACATCTAACGCTGGTTTTCTCAAAATTAGGAACTTTTCATGAAAAACTATTTGGTATCGGTTATGAGGGATGGTGTCCGCTACTACGCCTACCAAATATTTTTTCGATTAAAGTGCTTAATTTTGAGAAATCGAACCTTAGATGCCTTTCGCCATACTGATTTCAGAAAGTTAACTCCTAGTGTGCCGCTGTAAGCACGCTCAAAGCAGTCGATTCATTGCAAAAAAATTTCTGGAGGAATTCGCAATTGAATTTCCAGGAACTCCAAATTACTTACTTTTGGAGCAATTCCCAGAGGACTTTCATGAGCGATTCGAAGCTATTCCCGAAGGAGTTCGCGGAGAAATTCCCGAAGGATTTCCCGCCAGAATTCCCGTAGGAACTCCCAGAGAAATTCCCGAAGGAATTCCCAGAGGCGTTCCTCCGGGAATACCTTCAAGAATTTCTCGAGAAAATCCTTCGGAAATTTTTCCAGGAATTTCATCGGAATTTCGAAGGAATTCAATCGAATTCTTATAAGGGTTTGCTATAGGAATCTATTGAAATCTCAAAAGAATCTCGGTAAAATATTGATGAATATGGATTTCCGAAAGTCGGTTAAAATTTTTTACCGAAATCTTTGAAAATTCTTGACGAAATTGTTGCTGAATTCGGAAAAATAATTTAAGAGTGTCCCATTGCACTCCCAGAAGAACTTCTATTTGAGTTCCACAAGAATTGTCATCGAAATCTTGGAAATATTTCCGTCAGAATCCTAATTATTTTTCCTAAGTAATCTTAAAAAGATTCCCATCGGAGTCCCAGAAGAACCCCCATCGGATTACCAAAAAGATTCCAATCGAAATCTTTAATTTTTCCGTCGATATCCCAAAAGTTTTCCTCGATATCCCAACAACAGGATACCCATCCAAAAACCCAGACTGATTCCCATCGAATCCCCAAGAGCGTTTGCTATCAAAATATTCCCGTCTATTTTATAATTCTTTATTAAAGTAATCTTTTAATTTGGAATTAAGTCCATCACTGGCAATATTCCCGTCGGTACCCCAAAAGTTATCCTTTGTGATCCCAAAAAATCTTTTCGCAATCCCAAAAAGATTCCCATTGAAATCTCTCAAGTATTTCCGATGAAATATTAAAAGTATTGCTTTCGAAATCCCAAAAGGATTCCCATCGACACTTCAGAAGAATTCCTATCGACACTTCAGAAGGATTTCCGTTGAAATATCGGAAGTATTTCCGTCGACATCCCAAAAGTTTTCTTTTCGAAATTCCAAAAGAATTCCCATTGAGACCTTCGAAACATTTCCATTGGAATCCTAAGAGGTTTCATTTCGAAATCTTGGAAGTATTCTTGTCAAAATCTCAGAGCTTAAATCTCGGAATTACTTTCGTCGATATCCCAAAAATTATCTCTTCGTAATCCTAAAAAAGTCCCAAGAGGGTTTGTATCAGATTCTCAAGGGTTCGTATCAAAATTTCGGAAGTATTTCCGTCGAAATCTCAAAAGTATTGCCTTCGAAATCCCAAAAAGATTCCTATCGACACTCCAGAAGGGTTTCCGTTGAAATCTCGCAAGTATTTCCGTCGAAATCCCAAATGTTTCCTTAGAAATCCAAGAAAGACTTCCGTAGAATTCCTTAAAAATCTCAAAAAGATTCCTTTCAAAAATCTCAGAAGTATTTCCGTAGGAATTTCAGAAACTTTGTTCTTTTAGTAATCCTAAAATTATTCCCATCGGGAACCCAGATGGATTCTTAGAATCCCGGGTTTTCTATCGAAATATCTAATCAAAAGTCCCAGAGTATCGAAAATCCCAGGATTTCAATAGAAATTCCAGAGGGATTCCTATCGAAATCCCAAAAGTGTTCGTTTGGAGCCAACAATTGAAATGTTACAGCCGTAATTTGCCCTAAGACCAACACCAAATGTGACGAAAATAATAAATCATTCACAAAAAGGTACTACTCACTTGAACCGATTCGGATTGGCTTCAAATTCCTTCCTCAGTCGACCGCTGATCTTCCGCTTTGAGGCAAGCGTTTGCTTCTCTGGTGCATTGTCGCTGTTCCTCAAGATGATTCTGCCCCTGAAGCCACAATGATATTATTTATCAGCGCCAACGACATTTTTTGTAGCACCGGCTTTCAAAAGTCAAATCGATAATCTTCCTGTAGGCCCTGCTCTGGTTAAAAACATATCCGATCCGACGGAGATACAACCCGGAACGACACGCAAACATGGCGGTTGCACTTACTCGTTCGAAGGAACCAAAAACGACCAAAATGTGTGTTTCATCCGGGGTGCCAATCTTCCAAGAGGGCCTTAAGTTTGGGTCCTGCTGCCAGAAGCGAACGTCAGATTTTACGGCCTTCATGAATCAGGTGGGTTGCGAAAACGGTAATCACAAATGGACCAGTGACGGTGCCGTATGGATTGGCACCAATCGTTGTGCATTGTCGCTGTTCCTCAAGATGATTCTGCTCCTGAAGCCACAATATTATTTATCAGCGCCAACGGAGATGCTTGCTCCTTTTTTACTAGCCGGCTCAGTCTCCGGAGCAGGGTCCTCCTACACAATATCAGCATAGAACGCATTGGTCTGGTCGATGGTGGTAACTGCAAATAAATTAAAAACAAAAACTATTTGATTATGACACTCTTGAAGCAATCAATGTATAGCAATCAACCTTTTTGATAGTATAGAAAATAAAAATCGAAGACGAGGATCCGAAAAGGAACGCCGACATTTTTGCTGCAGCACTAAGTGCTAATGGTACCGTGGCGGGAGAGAACTGCATCAGGGCATTGGTCCCAGCGAGAATATTCTCAACTTCTCCACAGCAACCTTTGGAGGATGTTTTGCACTATGTATTTAATATTTACTCCGGATGCACATCTCCTGATGAGCACAAACACGCGAATAAAGGAAGCCCGCTGTCTCGAACTGCTTAGAATCCCCCTGCTAGGGAACGCACAATCTCGCGCATAATAAATGACCGTTCGAACACGCGATTACGGTTTTTTTCCGCTAATTGAGCTCTGAATATTGTTTTTGATTTCCACTGCCTCGCGGAGCCGTTGTCATTGGCGAACAAGAACTGGAAGAAGAAAAACGGTATCAGCATAAAAGCATAAACATGGTTATGTTTTTTAAAGAGCATAACTAACCTACCTAACCAGCATCTAACATCTCATAAATTGTTTTCTGGGTGGTGACATATTAGGTCAGATTCCCAGGGCCAATTCTTGCTTGGGTATAGCTAAATAAATTAATTCAATTGCCGTTCCTGCGATGGATATAATCGGAAGGTAGGTTTTAATTTTACAGAAGTTTTAGATAGTGCTATCATTGTACTTCGTTCCAGTTACGTATTGCTAGTGCAACGTATTTATCCGATCAGCTCCGTTGATTGTAATATCAAAAACATTATCCAGGGACTTAACATATCCGATGACAATTTTATCTAGTCGAAGTAGACAAACAAGCACATCTTTTCGGAAAACTTAGTAAATAATAATAAAAAAATGAAAATTAACATAAAAATCATACTCATTGGAGGAGTCAGAGGAGGACACCACTCGTCGCAAGCACGCTGTAGTTCCCAAAGGCAGCGTTCTTACGTCAAGTGATGGTCTGTCCAATAACAATAACTGACGTCACCAGTGGTCATACTTCACTACTAGTTTAATACAAAGAGCACAAAAACAAAACAAAAATACGCTTTGCTGTTAATTGAATGCATTTACAGACGACAAATGATTGACATAGTTTTGGCCACGCTTTTACACTACGTACTCCTATGTGCGCCGCCGAGAGCAACCGCGGCGTGGCGCCAGCTAAGCCGCCGCCGCCGGTTCAAATTGGATCGGCACGCAGGTCTACGCTAACATAATCTTTTAATGCAGACATTTCAAAAATGTCCACTTACGTTCAAGTCGTTTATTGCATACTGCTGGTAGCTCAATTATTATCTTGAAACCTATATTGATTTCTCTATACTCATCAGTCAAAGAAATATCAAGATGACAGATATGGACATTTCAAGCAAAAGGGTCCTGTGGATTTAAAAAAATACTAGTGTTAAATTATTATGCTTCCGAAATTGCACTTATTGTACTTATAAAACTTTTTTACGATTTAAAAACCGGTGAGGTTAATGTTCCGGTTTTTCATCTCTTAGCTCCCATTTTCAACCTAGTAAAAACAAAGGAATAAAATACCAGGTAACGCTTCTCAATTTTGATTTTTTTTTCAGCAGTTAGCTCTAATATAAAACCGAACCGAATCTGGTGGATTATTCTAATAGTGAGATGGAAAATGAAACAATTTCTCTATATTAATCAATTTGAAATATTTTGAATTCGAAAATATTCATAATTTTGGTGCAGGCAGATTAAATATACAATTCAGTAGACTCAGATGCATAATTCAACTAAAATGAAGCGAGTTCAATTCCCCTAAGTACTGAAAAAGCAAATAATTCAAGCAAGATCAATCCGGTTTGAGTCGGCGAACTGTTTCACACTAAACACCTTTATCGATTTCCACGATAAATGGGGTGGTACCGGGAAACAGCAAGCTAATCTCTTTATATGTAGGGTTCTCCGTAGGCTCCGGCTGAACCAAAAATACCCCTCCGAACGACCAACTCTCTTGGTTCTGGTTGGAAAAATAATCACCTTTACTTTGTTGTAATAATGGAACATACGGCGCTCAGCCAAACAGGCGCTAGACTTGTTTGTCGTAAAGCGATGACGACGACAACGACTACGACGAACGAGGGACGTAAATCTGTCCTTTACCATGCTTTACTGCTGCTGATGTTGTTGTTGCTGATGTTGCTTTTCGCATCATATTAGTTGGTTCTGCGTGTATCCTTTTATTGCGCTTCTGCTGAGTATCAATGTTTGAACTGCATTTGATTCTAGTGGGACTCTCCTGGGCTCGCGTGTCGTACGCGAACGAAAGGAAGAAAAGCAGACTGCGCACCTTTCCAGAATTGCTTTCCCTCCTTTCTGACACATGCATGCAAAAGCACCATCAAAAGGAGGGAAGCTGGATTTGCCACTGGTGATGTGGCTGAACCACCATCGAAGCGAGGACCTGTAGTGGGGAGGCCGATTAGGCTGAGTCGACCAGTTTGAGTCTGGCGGCGATCCTGTCGAGAGGACACAATCGCAGTAAACGATTCCGTGCGAGTGCTGGAAACGCGATTCAGTTTGGGGTTGGGAAGAAGCCATCAGTAAGCGGTGTGGCTTGGAGTTATTGATTTTTTTGGCGGCTCATCGCAGCGACCACTTGCGACTCAACCTCCCGTTGTCTCGTCCGCCTACTTTGTGGTAGTGCGTTTGTTTTATCGAAGCACCAGTGTGAAGTGTTGAGCTAATTGATTAATCAATCAGTCGTACAGTTTGAATAAGCATCATGGGTTTACGAGAAGGACAATCGATTCGTCGGATGTGGCACCACAACCACAGGTTCATAGAAACATGGGTTTCCACAAATAAAATCTCAACAGTAGTTGCGTCAATGCAAAGCGCATGAATAGCCGCAATCCCAACTTTGATTACGATGAAACCAAATTGCTCATCACCCTATGGGGAGACCACGGGTGCAGAAAACCCTTATCACCACCGAAGCACCCGGTTATTGCTGATCTGGCCAGAAAATGCGTGAGCATGATATAATCGCTCAACGGAGGAAATCAACACGCGCATTAAAATCTGAAGTGTTTCTACAACCGCATCAAAAGGATATGGCTTCGGAATCATCAACCAAACCACCTGGAAGCACTATTCTGAGATGGATGAAATCATTAGCGTCCGGTGTTCGGTAACGCTCACGGATGCACATGAGCAACAGCAGCAACAGCAAGAGGAGCAGGAAGAGCTCAAGAAGCAAATCCTCGAACAGCAGGAGCAAATGCAGCGGTTTCCGGTCAAGCTAGAGGTTATGAGTGACGACGACTCGACTGAGATCCGTGCGGAAGATTTGTTGACTATCGATACGAACCCACCGCCGGATACAGACGGTGATGCGCTGGAAAGGAGAACTCAACATCAAAGAAGATCATGACAAAGCGAGTGTCGTTGGCGCTGCCATTGGCGGCGGTGAGGAGGATGATGATGATGACGATGACGACGATAATAGCGACTTTGATGTGGAAAAGTGGTTGCAATGATTATTATAATGTTGATGATGCCATTTTAGAAAGAGTAATAAGTTTGTATCAGATGAAACTGATAAACTGGATAAACTGCAAAAGTAGTTGAATAATGCCTTTCTATTAACATATTTAGTAACGTTGTTAATGAATAAAAAATCAAGATAGGGGAAAGGTTCGGTACTACATCCCATAGTTCCTATATTTATCCCATCAAAAACAAAGCAATGAAAAGGAATTTTATTTGTTTCTTATTTTTGTGATTTTTTCAGCAGTGAGCTTGCATGTTAGCGAAGCGACGAGTTTGGTGCTGTATTTCTTTGTTTTGCGTTGAGATGAATATATGTTCAATGAGATGAAAAAAGGAAAAGTTTCACTATGTCTTTTTCATAAATGGCTCTACGTTCTAACTGAAACATTTCTTGCTTTTAGTATTCTGTTAACATATCCTCAGTTTTTAATTGAAAGCTTTTCAATGCCATTCCATTGCATAAATATTTATCTGGGAGTCGAACATGTTTCCCGCCCGAAAACATCCTAGACTGCACCAAGAATCGAAATCGCCATCTACGGTAAACCTTTGCTAACAATTTTAACTGGAGATCTCAAGATATGTATTTACAGTAAAATTTCAGCCTAGAAAATGTTGATACTCCATCCCTCAGCGTATGTGATCAAAACTGATCTCAGAGGGGGTTGATTGTGTCAGTGTGTCTGTTGAGGTAATGAAGGCATTGCAACACATCCTCAAATTCGACTTTCTTCAACAGCGTCTCTCGCAGTTGGATGAATAATTACAAGCAGTTTGATAACGGAATCTGATCGTGGCAAAATGGAAAAAAAAAAATGTTCATAACTCGAATCAATTCAACATCGGTACGGGTGGATTGCGTTGAAATTTTGACACAAATCATACAACTTTCTGGGGAATCGTGCAAGGGAGGTTATGTTTACTGCACGAAGCTGCAATAGGGAGCAGGACATTTAGCAGCACCCTGTCCACGACGTTAATAACTCGACCGCGTTCCAACCAAATGGCTTGATTGTTTGACATCTCATTACATATCGACAGAAACTTACCATGTACTAAAAACAAGTAATTTGGGTGTAATGCCTCAGTAATGAACGTTACTGACGAATGGAAGTGCTATAATCTCTACCTATTCGCTAATTATCTAATACATACATGTATTCATCTCTTAGACTAGGTGTTCCGTGTTTTCTTAACACTATCACCCTTTTTTGCTATGCTACATTTTTTTAACTAATTTTATTTGCTAATTATCTAATACATGCGTTCATCTCTTAGACTAGGTGTTCCATGTTTTCTTAACACTATCATCCTTATTTGCTATATTTTTTTAGTTTATTAAACATTTCATTGCTTTGGCAGTATTTTTCCTTGGTTGAATTGAACCATGTAAAATTACAATGTTTTCTACTAACTAACAATTTATACTAAATTTGCAAGGCTAATCGTTGCAATAGAAGATTGCAACGATTTTTATCTAAAATTGAAATTATTTTGTTGGACATTTGTTGCAATGTCTCATATTAGAAATTCTATGAAGTTTTGGTACTATACCAGGAGGCAACTTCAGAATCATTTTCAAAATTTTATTTTGAATCCTCGTGCCTTCTTTCTGGTATTGCAAAACAAGTCCATATTAGCACAGCATACAACATGGCAGGTCTAAAATTTTGTTGTAAATCAAAAGTTTGTTCTTAAGACAAAGTTTTGATTTTCTGTTTATAAGTGGATGATACACTTATATATTTGTTACATTTGGCTTGAAGGCCAATGTGATTTTAAAGTTAATTTTGATCTAGCAGAAGTCCTAAATATTTAGCTTCGCTAGACCAATTATGGAACCCCATTCATAGTGACAATATGTCTGCTAGAAGGTTAAATAAAGCTCTCGTTATGTGGGAAAATTATAAGCTGAGTTTTGGAAGCTTCGGGAAATTTTCCATTTTGCAGTAAGTGGAGAAAATTCAAACTTTTGCAATCTACTACAATGACACGAAGGCTTTGCCCTGAAGTTGTGTCATCTGCAAACAAAGATTTTGACACCCTGGTGGTAAATCAGGAAGTCAGAAGTAAAATATGTTATACAAATGGGCCCCAGTATGCTGCCTTGGGGAACTCCTTACAGGTAATCTATCAGTTTTAGAATTCTGATAGTTTACCTGCAGTGAGCATCTGATAAATAATTTTGGATCAGTTTAATATGTACAGAGGAAAATTAAAATTCATCAATTTAACAATCAAACCTTCATCCAAACACTGTCAAATGCTTTCTATATCAAGAAAAGAGCACTCCAGTCGAATATCCTTCAGATTTGTTGAGCCGAATTAATTCGTTAACTCTTAATAACTGATGGGTGGTTGAATGCCCATGGCGAAAACCAAATTGCTCATCAGCAAAAATGAATTGTCATTAATATGAACCATTTCTATTTAAAATAATCTTTTCAAACAGTTTGCTTATTGAAGAAAACTGATTGGCAATAACTAGAAGCCTCAGCTGGATTTTTGTCCTAAAATAAGACAACTTTGGCGTTTTCCATTTATCTGGAAGTATGCCAATTGAAAACATTTGTTAAATAAATTAACCAAAAGGTAAAGAGCTCTCAGGAAGTTTTTGATAAGTATGTGAATACCATCATCACCCGGGCTTTCATATTTTTTTTCTAATGATCTCACTTCATCCAAATTAGTTCCAACGAAGGGTCGAAACATTATCTTGTTGAGAATGTCTTCGAACTCGTGTAACCTGATCCTCAATTGGACTAGTGAGACCTAACTAAAATTATGGGCACTCTCAACTGCTGAGAAGTTTTGAGCCTTTTCGCCATTTGTTAATAAAATTTTATTTCCTCTTTAAGCGCTGGAATTGGCTTTTGAGGTTTTTAAAGAATTTTCGTTAATTTCAAAAGGTTTTCGAACTGGGATCCAACTTGAGACATTATTCTCAAAGTTGGTATTTCCAGAATAGCGAAACGTTTTTAATTTCATTTCAAATCTCAAATAACTTTCAAGCGGGATCGCGAGGTTCTTTGGTATTCCTTCGCCTCACATTTTAAGACGGATCAGCAGCTGAAGATCGTCGTCAATAATAATAGGTTGAATTTAATTTCACATTAGGTGCAATGCCTCGCGAACATTACATTATTGTTCAAAGAACGAGGCATTTCAATATCACTTTTGTATCGGAGAATATAACTTCAAAATTCCTATCGATTAGTTTTATAAACCCAATCAGCTCTATGATAATTAAAAGTAGAGCTGATTGGATATGGTCTTCTTGTGAGATTTCAAAGTCACAGGAAGGTGATCAGTCAAAGTCCATAGTTACCAATTGGCCACAAGTTGACTTGATCTTAAAACTAAATCAATTGTAGAAGGATTTCGACTGGAAGAAAAACAGTGGCCATTGGGATATTGAATAGTATAATATCCCGCAGAACAATCTTCAAATAAAATTTTCCTTGGAATTGCTTTGAGCATTATTCCGTGAACGGTGTTTGGCATTAGAAGTCACCAATTGCTGGAAAAGCAAGTTGGCGGCAAAGAAGAGTTGTACAAAATTTGTTTCAACAGAAATTCAAGGTTTCAAAACTTTGGTTTCAAACGAAGAATATATTTATGTTTGATACGTCTAATAACAATGACCCCACCACAGGCGCTGTCAAGACGATCTTTCATAATAAAATAATTTGGATCTCTTTTGATGAAAAAACAGGTTTTAAATATGTTTTAGTTGTAATGGCAATGTGCATAAGGTGCTCATGCTAAGTGTTGCTTACTTTTGTAATAAGCGCGAGTGGTGCTCGCATAAGGAGCTCAGTGCGACTTAGCGTTGCTTAATTTTGTAATGAGTGCGAGTGGTGCTCGCATAATTTGTGACGTAGTGTTGCTTAATTTTGGAATGAGCGCGAGTGGTGCTCACATAAAGTGTTCAGCGTAATTCAGTGCCGCTGAACCTTTCAATGATCTAAAACTATATGTATTGAAATTGATAATAAGTGAATTAGTAAAGCATGTTTTGACTAAAATGGCAAACATGTGCGTTGATACTCTGTGAGACATGCCAAACTTCCGTAAACTCAATTCAACAGGTCAAATCTACGGTTGTATATTATGGATTTTATTCTCTATTCGGTAGTGAGGAGGCAATAATTCAGTTTTTGGATCGTATATGTGTACGTTGATTCAGTTAAGAGAAGCGTGATCCCCTGTTAAGGAATGTGGTAACAATACGACCAATAACTGGTCCCCGCAAAAAAAAAAAACATCATCAAACCCCAAAATAACTAGCGCACCCCTTGATTACAGTAACTATAATAATAACACCATCATGTGTCAAAATTGGGACAGAATATTCTGTCAGTTTCTAAATGCACTTCAACGAGCAGAAACCTGCCAAACGTGAAAAAGCATGCTCTTCTGATAGGACTTTACCTGAACATTATCCACAGCCAGCGAAAAAAACGAAACCTGAATTTTCAAGAAGGTAGCGAAGAGACGAAAAAATAGGAATCGGACAATCAGTCGTGTGCTGGCCGAGCGAGTCTTGGAATTCAACCTTTACTCTGGGAAACTGGCCCAAGAACACGTCGGACAGCAGGAGGAGAATGTTACATAATATGATATTATCATCAATTGAAAAAAAAATCTTGGGGTTGTATAGAACTGGGTGCTGCGGATAGAGCCGCTTTTCTGCTCTCAAGCGAGTGGAGGGATATTTTGAAATCAATCCATAAACAAAATTATTTTGCAGTTACTTGACTGTCAAACATTTCCGCTCTTCGAATTTCTCTTTCCATGCATGAGGGCCTATAACGAGACTCCACATGACTTTACTATGGTTTCATACATTCTGCTCCAATCAGCTGTTGAATCTCGTGAAATTTTGTAACAGTGCTTTTAATTGACATTCCTAATTTTTCACCGAAATATAATATGAAAATATTAGTTACAAAGCATACAAAACTCGAACTGGATTTATTTTTATTTTTTTTCCAAATAATAACATTACTTCTCAATATAGGATCTGAAACGAATATAACCACAATCTTCAATGTTTGGCTCCGGCTCAATAGAACAGTTTGCCTTCAGTTTGACAACCAAATCGATTCTATTCGCATCACCCAGGTATACAAGACACGACCGCTCGACGTAACCTACGTACAAATGATAAACTGAACAAATCATTCCGCTCTATATAGAAAGGAGAACCATCACAACGCTACTACCCAATTTAGCAGTCCCTCCCACTATGTGAGGGAGTATAACTACACTGTCTAGCAGCTGGACCACCACCATAATTGATAATACCCTAAAGAAGTGAATTACCATGTTGGAACACGCTGTGTAGGGATGCTGATGCATGAAAAATTAAAATTTTCAATAGTTTAGCGTTGATAATCAAAATTTAAATACTACTGGCAAATTGGTGGAGAGTTTGCGAATCGATTGATATATAAATCATTAAAATCCATTGAAAGATAAAGGACCTATTAATGTTACAAATCTTACATGATTTCATGACGGTCCTCAATTTTTTTTTTTTTACAAGGGAGAATGCATTTACACACTAACCCAGTACACGTGCATTGTAGTTGCAACCTACCACACGGAAGTGTACTGGAGTGTCGACAGGACAGGAAGAGTACTTCGATAATCCTCGCCAACCGGTCCGGTGACCGTTCGGGGAGGAGAGGGCCTTGGTCTGCGTACCTTTGGCTACCTTCTCTGCTGCCGCTATACGCCTGATATAAGCGACTTGTTCTTGTCTTGCGACACGAACAACTTGCCGGACACCAACAGGCTCTGTAAGCTCCTTGTTGTTCTGCCTGCCGCTTACGACTCGATGACCTCGTGAGGTTGCTCGCCACCACCCGTATCCCTGGTAGCGGCTCGTCAGGCGTGCAGGCAGGCTACTCCCACCACCACTGGAGACTCTTCGGTACGCCAATAGCAGCAGCCGTCACTCGACTCGCCCCTCTTTGGGGACCTCGCTAGACCCCTTTTGGCAAAGGGGTCCGTCACCTCAACTCCGAACTGATTGCGTTCAATGCTCATTGCTATGGGCCCCTTGCGGATGCCGCCGAATCCTACTGGAGTGTCGCCTTTAGTGATCCCTTGGTTATCTGCCTGCCTTGCGGAAGCGGGAGGCCATGCAGGTTGACACTTGCGTGTTCAGAGCCAGATCAGCGCAAGTCAGGAAAGGGCATCTGAGCCTACTCACCCAGTAGGCAAAACTGGATGGCAGGATTGGGCGGCGTGCTACAAGGCCCCCCAAGGTTTTATGGAGGGAAGACAGCCTACCCATTAGACCACTCGCCGTTTCGAGTCGTCACTGACTACTAAGAGAGTAGAATGCCAGACTAGCCCATCTCACTACATATAATATCCTCAAGACCAATACACGCAACCAGTATGCCAAATCAGGGTCTTTACAGTATCAACCCTGATGTGCCATAGCACTCCCTGGGCTCGGCGGCACAAGTCGCATTGATAGAGTCTGATTACGGGCACTTTGGTTTTTGGGAGGATTTTAGCGGAGCACTGCTAAATCCCACCACGCCCTGACAGTTCTCCTGACTCAGACAGCTGGGGAGGGGTCGTCAAGCCTTGGACATGGTCCATGCTGTCCCTGCGCCCTCTGCCCCACAGTCCCCAATTTGGAAATTTTCATTTGTCACCCTGTATCCGAGTCTTCCCCTTAGACGTAGTTTACGTCAAAAAAATCTGTAATTGTATATTCTCTAGATGCTTGACCTTAAAAAAAATCTGCGATAATTGTTATGCCACTGGCGTTAGAGAATAGGCGTCTGTTTGACTTTGATACTACACTTTATTATTTTGCCACAGTTCGTTCATTCGTTATTGCGTAAAATACATTGGAAGATAATACGTGTTGAAATGTGCTTAAGCTACTAGATATTGTTGTCGAGAAGTACCGAGAAGTACGAGTATTTTTCATGGTGAAAATGAGTGAAATATAGAAATTCACCTTCTTATATTCACAAAAAAAACTGACGGGGGAATGTGGCAGTGAAATAGTGCTTGTATGAACTATTAGAGTGGGACGTCGTGGTCATTTTTCAAATCAATGGTTTTCCAAGCCATTCTGGGTCCTGAACAACTGCGGAATTTGGGACCGATTGGTTGCTTCTCCTTTCCGCATCGCGTTTGATTTATGGAAATTAGTATGGAAGAACGTATATTTTGCATTTCTACTACTAAAGTTTCAGTTCATCGTAAACCAAGTGGCACATTGCGTTAAAGTATAACAAAGGATGAAAAACTTTGCTAAAGAAGGCCGTTTCTGGAACGTCCAAGAAAAATTACATGAACGCTGATTATTTCACCATACAAAATCGTTTATTCTGCCATGCCGTACTACGTGAGCAATAGTTTAACTGGTGTTACAAAATAATTGATCTCATAGGGCTATTGAGCTAATGGGCTATTCGGAATTATTTCACAAAGAAAAAATCCGACAAGAAGAAAAATGAGTTTCTTGATGTATGAGTTGTTGTCCGTAGTGCTGGCGCTATTGATTTCTTGCATATCTTTGAACAATCAATTTTCGAAACGTAATAACATTTTGTAGACCTTCCACTACGTACCTTCTTGGCAATCATGCTTCGCATCTTCCAGACTATATGCTAACGTATTAGGTCACGTGATTGGAATAAATTGAAGCCGCTAAGAGCAAAAATGTAAAAAGTATTCGTTTACTAATCTAATGAAATTTAAAACGCGATGCCATGCGAGTTGCAATCAATCGAGCATATTTGCTAGTTGATTGGGGTCAAACGGATTCAGAAGAACCTTGATCTCACTTGATCGGACGAAGTTTGCGTTTTCCTCGCTCCACTATGCATACTACAATTATCTGAACTTATCGAAGTAGGTAAGCACATGAACAGCTGAAAGTCGCGCCAGCAAGTCAAGAAGCAATCGAGGGCAAGTCGTTGTTCAGTGACACGAAGTGATTGATCAAGTCAGGAGACTCCGCTGCCCCCAATAATTCCACACCCTAAGTAGTAATCGTTAATCGTTACCGTCAACAGAAATATTGCTTCTAAATGGCTTGTTTTCTTCATCTGCTAGCATCAATGACGGCCTTTCAGTTGCTATAAGAGCATGAGAATACCTTTAGGCTGCATTACAGAAACAATAGGCTATCGACGTTTATACTTTCTCTTGCACGCGACGGAAGGGATAGATTTGTTTCATACGAACGCTTCGAAGCGTTTCCGTATGGCTAAACCTACGTCTGTGCGCGATAGCGAAAACGACGAATAACTATACTCTTATAGAACTCCTGGAACAAAACTCAAATGTAAACATTGCGGTTTTGACGTTCCATACTGATAGCTATTCGCGAAGTCAAAACAAATTTTGCTCTTCCCTCTGAAATCCCATTGCTATCTGTCAGAGTTTGAGTGAAACATAGCCGCCATCTCCTCCTCTCTGTTGCTCTACTGTAAAACCCAAAGAACTGTCATTGTTTGAGTGAAAATTTTGCTTCGACTTCGCGAATAGAGCTTGCTGACGTTTGATCATCTTTCTTTGTCCGCGCACAGAATGGATGGGATTTGTTTCATCGAACGCTTCGGAAGCGTTTCCGATGAAAACAAATCTATCGCGTCTGCGCAGAAGATGATTAACGTCAGCAAGCCTTATTAAAAGAAGCAGTATAAGGTTTATTTAAACGTTGTGCAATCTTCAAAGTTACAGAAATTGCCTAAAAGTTTCGTTATTTCATTTATAGCGCCATTACGCTATATTGTTAGTAGTGCTATAAAAAAAACGAAAACGTTTTCAATGTGAATGCTACTCACCGTAATATGGGAAATAGCTAACAGGCAACACGATTGCATACATGAGCTTTTAATAAGCTGGGTTGCTAATTAATAAAGAGCTGTTTTATGACTATATATATGAAAGCTGCATGAACGTAAAAGATGAAAATTTCATATTTAATATATTCGGCACAAACTGACTAGCTGATAGATATTTTGGTAATAGTCGAGTTGAAGTTTAAAGAATTTGCGGAGGCATTTCTTTTATTCAGCATTGGTTGCTTTTATTCGAAAATTATACAACCTAAGGCTAGAAGTTGAAGCTTTCAGCACCGAAATTTTTAGTTGGGTAGAATCTCTTTTGATGAAGAGTCCAGGTTTTGAAAAAGTTTCAGTTACCTATAATAGCAATGTGTACATTATGAACTGTTACGAAGGTAAATAAGTCATCTTCCTTACCTTTAAGACATTTCGATTTAAAATTTGATACCAACCTGAACAGCTTCAGTTTTGGTATTTGCTCAATCATGTAATGCAATGGTTCAGTTAGAAAAATCGGAAGCAGACATGCTACCTGCATCATCAGTACGATCGTTATTTTCCGTTGAAGAATGGGTATGAAAATCATTCATCGTCGGTAAATTTTCAGAAACGAAATTTTGCCTGATCTATAGAGTTGCTGTTTTCACCATGCACATGTTGGCGACCATGCCAATGAAGAGATGCCTGCCGATAGCATGTTAGTGGATAATATGGTTAACGTCAACTGAAGAGGAAATGAAATGTTATCATCGATATACTCACTTATTTATGGTCAACATTACTGCTTCTATTTCAGCTGGCTGGTTTCTGATTTAGTCAGTAACAGAACATTCAATTGCTGTATGCAGTATTTCGTTTATCCTTATTTAAGGGATCCAATGATTCTGACACACACAAATCTTCTTGAATGCTCAATGAATATCAAGGTAAAACTAATACGATTAATTTGGTCTAAGCTAGCATTCTGTTCAATATAAACAGTAGTGTTTTTTTGTGAAACTATATTGTTTGATTGTAATAATACTTTACGATGGGCTAGAATCGTTGCTTTAACTAGTGAAGAAATGGATCGCGATTATGAAAGAATACTGAAAAAGGTTTCTCTCATATACACACACATACAGATATCACCTCAGTTCGTCGAGCTGAGCCGATTGATATATAACACTATGGGTCTCCGGGCCTCCTATCGAAAATTCGTTTTTGGAATGATCATAGCCTTTCTTACAACTTTTTGTACGCGAAAACAAGTTCTGTTTTGAATAAATTCTGCGTCTCACTTATTTGTGTTTAAATTACTAAATAAACTTAATTTAGAATATTAAAAAAAAGTTAATCCATTAATTACATTTGAAACAATTACAATTAAAATTACATTACATTTGAAACTAACGATCTGCATTTGTTCTTCCAGCGAATTCAATGACGGTCTGGTGAAATACTCTCAAAAGCAAGGTCCGTTCCCAAATCATCAGATTCCACTGTACAGGACCGTTCCAGCCCACACGTTAGTAATGGCACCAGAACACCCACTCCAGTGACAGCTGCCCTGGCACCAAACGCTGCAAACAACTCCCAGGGCAAAATATCTGGTTCCAACTAACCTTCTTCAAAACCGCCAACGTCTAGCATGAGTATGAACACGCCCATTCAAATCTACACACAACCTACCATGAGTTTGGGACCTGCTAGCCATTGCACTCACAAACACCTCTCACATCCACAGCAGGAGCCACCGGAATGGCTCCCTGAAGCTACTACGTGTGATACCGTGTCGAAGATGGTACCACGAAGCAAATCCTAACCCCCTTCGGAAATTCCAAATGCCTCAGATGCGACCAGCTCCCATGCTACAACCAGCCGCCATCATTCCAATCACGTCCAAACCCCCAATGAGCATCCCGTCAACGTACCTCAGCAGCCTATTAGTATGTCCCACAATGACGGCTCGCCTTGCGTAGCAAACCAAAGCCAGTTATCCCGGTGAAAAGTCGTCGGGTGTCAAGAAAATTTCGGTCAGCTAATTGCTATTCAACGTGAAAACCAGGTTCTAGCAAACAGCCCTCGAAAAGGAGCGCTAGAATTCGAAGCAGATTGGAGGTCCTCTGGTTGATGTGGTGCGAAGTCTGAGCGGTTTCTTCAACGGATTTACAGCATCAAGTGCAACAAAAGCAACAGGCCTGAACGGAAGCCATAAAGAATGGTCACATTAGCTAAGAAAAGACGTACTGAGGGTAGTGTTGAGAAGCAACAGCAGTCAGCCGTAACCACTACAGGCCCGTCAAACCGAAGTGATAAGTGATGATGACAACTGATAGGATATTCTTCAATGTTGGTCTATTCATCGTACCTAAGTTGTTTTGTGTTTGCTTTTCGAGTTTATAATTTATAAATTATTTCTGTGAACAGACAAAAATTTGATAATATTTATTGAACTAGACTACAAAGATATAGTATTTGACTTCAAATATGAATAAAAATTCTATATTTCTAGTAACAATTTTCATACATTTCATCAGTTCCATCGAATTTCCATAATGTCTGTCTTAGTCGTTGTTTAATAATTTCACGCAGAATATCGTCTCGATCCTTATCATCTTCCCATCCGGTAGAGAAGTGTCGGTAATCCTGAGCAATGCTCAGTTTTCATTTGTTGGAAAAATTGAGCTTTTAGCATCAACTCAAAAGCAATATTATTGAGAAACAGTAGATCGCTAAATCATTCAAGTTTACAAAAGATAGGATATTGCATTGCTTAATTTAAATTTGCACTTATAAATACCAAAAAAAAACAAAAAAAGGTACCTATAATATAAAATAAATATGTGGTTAGTGAGCCAAGTAAAGCAAACAGTATAATATTTTTAATATTTTCTATATCGAGAAGATTCAAATCTTGAAAATTGACTAGACTTGGCCATAGTTATACCTACTCCAAAAGGATTGTGGCCGCTGTTACGGAAAACCAAGGTACACTATCTTTTAAAATATATTTACTTCTTCAGCAATTAGAGAAAAGGGCAAAATAGACCCTAATTCAAGACCTATGTCTGGAAGGCTGTCTTAACAAATAAATATTCTTATACACCTCTACACCCAATTCTTTATACACTGACTTTTTACATGGCTTTTTACACGAATTTCACACGACATGTAAAAATCGGATATAAACTAATTTAGAATTTCGGTCTAAGGCATTCAGAGTTTGTTCTGGGAGTATCTTCTACCTACACTACTGTTCATAATTTCCTAAAACCGGTTCC